>NC_080072.1:110278989-111478989 GCF_949987535.1 Balaenoptera acutorostrata | reverse complement strand
TCAAGTCGTCACTGCGGAAAACACTGATTTCCCATTTACCTTTGGAGGCAGGTCTGTTGGAGGTCCTAGCTGGGCTTCTTTGAGGTGTGACTGAGAGATGCCAGAATCATCTGAGAATTACCAGGTGACTGGTTGGGTGAATCAGGGCTGCATCAAGCTGGGGCGAAGACGAGGGTGGAGGAAAGCAAGTCCACGTGGGCTGAAACCACCTGATTCTGGTGGGCTGTCTGCCCCTATCTCCACTCCACGAGAACCACCTCCCAGTTATGCTAAATGCACAGGAGTGTGATAAACCTGGTAAGTCAACAACAACAAAAAAGAGACCTCCTGCCCAGAAATGCAGGAGGAACTCAGCGCTAATATTTTGGAGCTTGAGAATCGAATCAGAAGTCAGGACTCCTGCTCTGTAGCTGTTACTAACCAGCAGCATGACCCTGCAAAGCCCATTTTGTGCAGAGATGGCGTCATCCCTCCCTCCTACTGTGGACAGGAACCGAGATCCCAAGAGGATGGACGCCAAGGTCAGGCAGCCAGTCAGCAGCACAGCCGGGACCGAGCTCCGTTCGTGCTGAGACGATTACCGCCATACAGGCTCTCATCAAAAACACCACCATGAATAAGGACGGCTCCCTATAATCCGCTAGGATTATCTCAACTGTTACCAGGAATAATAGCTGTGCTAGTCCCCAATTGCTTTTGCAAATGTTGTACGGATAAATATGAGGATACCGGGAGCCTTGACAATAGGGATCTTCAATAAGCATTTGATCAGGCCCTACGTGAAGAAAGACAGCTTTAAAATAATTGTAAGGAAATGACACTAGTATTTTGTAATAACTTCTAAGGGTCAAAACAAAACATAATTATACATGATCCCATGTCTCTGGAAACAAAAATGTTAGTGTTAGAAGTTCCTTGGGGCATTTTTCTGAGACTACTTTTATTAAATATTTATACTCACATAAAATATTTTTTTTAATCTCGAAAAATTTAGGTCTTAAGGATTGTCAGGAAATGAAATGGTATTCATCTGGAAAATATGTTGGCAGATTTCAAGGGCCTGGAATGAATGGGTAGGCAAGAAACAAACTTGACTGTGGTGAAGTGTAAATTAATAGATTTAATGGATGGACCTAGAGATTGTCATACTGAGTGAAGTAAGTCAGACAGAGAAAGACAAATATCATATGATATTGCTTATATGTGGAATCTGAAGAAATGGTACAGATGAACCTATTTACAAAACAGAAGTTGAGTCACAGACATAGAAAACAAACTTGTGGTTACCAGGGGGGAAAGGGAGCGAGAGGGATAAATTGGGAGATTGGGATTGACATATACACACTCCCATATGTAAAATAGATAACTAATAAGGACCTACTGTATAGCACAGGGAACTCTACTCAATACTCTGTAATGACCTATATGGGAATAGAATCTAAAAAAGGGTGGATACATGTATATGTATAACTGACTCACTTTGCTGAGCAGCAGAAACTAACACAACATTGTAAATCACCTAAACTCCAATAAAAAAAATAATTAAAAAATAAAGTGTAAATTAATAGATTTAGGTGAGTGCAATCTAATATATGTGAACTGTTTCCCCAGATCTCACCAGCCTTGGGGGTAAGAATGCGATTATGTGAGTGGTGATAAACAGACACAACAGATAACTGCTTCTTGTTGACTTTGCCCCAGGATCCCTGCCACAGCCCTCCCCGCCCAGGTATTTCAGGGCAACCTAATGACCATTAACCCCTGCCAGGCTCTCACTGAGGGGGAAGATGAGTGACGAGCCCAGGATATGATGATTTAACAAAGTGGAGAGCCTTCCTAGAAAGTGTCTTGCCAGCCAGAGGAAATGCTCTGTCATTACAGACTAATTGAAATGCTGTGGTGTGGTCCTTAAATCCCGCATATAAATGAATACAGGGGGGTGTTTGGTGGATGACAGTAATTAAGTGAAATTGTGGGCAGTCATGGGAGTAAGTGATGGTGGTTAGAATCTATCTGGTAGGTGGAAGCTCTGGTCCTGGGATAGACCATCTCGCGCCCACTGGGACAACTTCTAGGGTGTAGCTGGCTACAGTAGAATGGCCAAAGCATGAGCGTTTGAGACAGATCAGAATTACCGAGTGATGCTCGCACAGTGATTCAACCTTCTCTGGACTTTGATTTCATCCTTTGAGAGACAGACTCTCTTCCTGCTTAAAATGCGCTGGGTGGGTGTCCTTGTGTATCTTTATTAACCTGTGCACACTTCAGTTTATCTAGTGTGGAGGCGATAATGTTTACCTTCTAGAATGATGAGGATCAAGTTAGTCGATTCATGTAAAGTGCTTAGAACTGTGCCTGCGTCCCATAGTAAGTGCTCAGAAAGGCTTGGCTCTTGTTTTGCTGAGGAAACACCTGAGTGCGGTGATGGTCGCCCCTTTAGCGCACTGGTCAGTCCGGTTTCTAACTTCGTTTCCTACACTTCAGGAAGAGTACATAATTCCAGGTTTCTCTTTGATGACATGGAGATGTAGAGACGGGGGCCCCTGCTGGCTGAGTAAAGGAACGGGGACCTCCGAGGAAGGGCCGGGCCTGAACCACCCGGGCCTCAGCTCTGGAGTCCACCGTCCATCTGGTCATCTCAGGCTTGGCTGGAGCGACCAGCCATTCTTCCAGGGCCTGGGGCACAGCAGTGCTAGAGGTTGCCCGAGTTGATGCTGATAAAAACTTGCCAAGCCGTGGTATGATGTGATGTTTATCTGCCAAGTTGGCCTCTAAAAAAGGGATTATCTAAGGGAAGGAATTGTTTAGAGCCTCACATTGAACTCCAGGCTCCTCTGGCCCACGAGGCTAATGCCGCTGCTTGTGACCAAATGACAGCTATTTTCATACTTGAATTAAAAACAAAACCAGCCATTTGCTCGGCAGAGGGTCTTGACTGGACCACGTCCACGCCTGGGAGGCCACTTTGCTAGATTCCTGGTTACGGCGAGCACTTTGCTGGGGGAAGAGGCAGGGCTGGGATCACCCAGCCGCCTCCCGCCTCCCCCTCCTCACTTCTGCAGGGACAGAGCTGCTGGCAGGGAGAGGAGAGGTCCTGTGCTCAGAAACGGAGTTGACTGGGGATGAAGGCTGTTCGCATGGGAAGGGAGCAGCTCGTGAAGACAGAGGCCATGAGGGCTCCTCCCCCACCCCTGCGTCCCAGCTCTTGTGATTCTTGCAGCCGAGCTCTCCTCTCTCCATCCTGGTTCTTCGGCCACGAGATGGTATAAGGGGACGTCCCTTCCAATCTCCTCTCCGGTCCCCTTTTGGCTTCCGTCAGGACCACCGGGTAAACGCCCTGGAAGAAAAACCACCTGATGCTGATGAAGACGCTCGTTTATTTCTCTCACTAATAAGCAAACTAAATGCCGTGGCTCCGGCCCTGGACCCTGAGTCCTCAGAGGACAGACTTTCCCTCAGAGGAGCCTCCCTTCAGCTCTGATGATGTGGACCGAGCCCAGGACAGAGGCATCTCCCGGATATGGCAGATGTGGTCTTCGGGAAGAACAGGCATCTTAAACAAGGAGACAGAGGCCACAGCCCACTTTCAGAGACATACTCAAAAGCAGTCATGGGTTGTAATCCAGGGCTGTCACCTGAGTCACAGGTAGCTAACAAGGGAGCTGGGACTCAGATTGCGATGTGATTCTTCTGAGGAGTGTTTTCACCTGTGCCCGCATAGGCTCAGGCAGAAAACAAAAGCCACTATCTGACGTTCAGTCCACTTCAGCTCTCCAGGGATGGGGGAACGTGGACAACGCCAGTTCCCTTCTGGAAACGCTTATATTTTGCATATTATTTGGAGACTTGACTTGATAAAGACCTGGAAAACTTTCCAGTGATGCTTTTACAATCCATTATTATTGCTGTTATTACAGTTATTCAAGAGTCAGAGCACAGCCTGCTTCTGAGCTAAGCACTTTCCCTAGCTTAGTATTCTGCTGCAGTTGTACATTGCTTCCATTTTTATTTTCTGCAATTGATAATAGTCGCATTTGATTTTGAAACTGATTATCAGACTGGTCACTCTGAGCCCAATGACAAGGTAAATTATCTAGTGTGTGCCCACATGCTAGGTTTACAATCAGGCTCTCACCTGAGCAATTATCTGGTTAAACTACTTTTCATGTGAGCATAACATGAAAAAGCAATCTGTGCTAGAAACGGGCATATAGAAAGGGAGGGGGGAGAGAATAAAGGAAATAAAACAAAAATGGAGGTACTATAACTAAGCTACAGAAATTGCTTAAATTAGAAGCAGACTGTGCTCCAACTGGATGGAAGGAAGGAAGGAAGGAAGGGGGAAGAAAGGAGTGAAGGGAGGGAGGGAAGGAGGAAGGAAGGAAGGAAGGAAGGAAGAAAGAAAGAAAGGATGGGAAAGATCAGTGCCAGCTCTGTTTCATCCTAGGCTCTCTTTAAAAGAAACCAGAACTCTAAAACTTTCAAGTTAATGAGATATATGAGGTGGAAAACAGCTTATACAAGCTACTCAAAAGCACCCCAAACTCCTTGCTGTTGAGGATGGTCTAGGACTGGGGAATAGGGTCTACAAAATGAGCTACAAGATAAAGAAGGACTCCAAAAACAATGGGAACGGTTAAAATGACACAGGAGCTAGCTTGAAGGGACTCCCATTGGATGATCTGGGACAATTTGAACATCAAAATAACAAAGCGTACTTAACAAATTATAACAGAAATAATAGATTATAATCCACTGAGTAAAATAAAGTCAGTGAGTCTGTATGGAATTTAATAGATTAATGAATAAGTTAATGCATGAATGAGTGGGAAAAATCTCTCCCACAGTATAATTCTAACCAGTGATGCAGAATAAAAGAAAAACATGCACCCCAATGTTCATAGCAGCACTATTTACAATAGCCAAGGTACGGAAGCAACCCAAGTGTCCATCAACAGACAGATTGATAAAGATGTGATATGTGTGTGTGTGTGTATAAAATGGAATATCACTCAGCCATAAGAAGGAATGAAATTCTGCCATTTTCAGCAATGCGGATGGACCTCGAGAATACTTTGCTTAGTGAAATGTCGGACAAAGACAATACTACATAATATCACTTATTTGTGGAATCTAAAAAAAAAATACAACAAACAAATGTGTATGCAAAACAGACTCACAGAAATAGAAAACAAACTAGTGGTTATCAGTGGGGAGAGGGAAGTGGGAGGTGCAAGATAGGGATAGGGGATTAAGAGGTACAAACTACTATGTATAAAATAAATAAGCAACAAGGATATATTGTACAGGACAGGGAAATATAGCCATTATTTTGTAATAACTTTTAATGGAGTATAATCTGTAAGAATACTGAATCACTATACGGTATACCTGAATCTAATATAATATTGTAAATCAACTATACTTCAATAAAAAAGTTAAAAATAAATATAGCCAGGAGAAAGTCAAAACGAAAAAGAAATTGGAACATCAGCATTTTGCAACGGCCCTAGCAATAATTGATGCAGGCGATGATCATCAGTGGGTACTAAACTAGCAGGTGAATGTTTGATGAAGAACAGACTATGTACGTAGTTTTAAAGCATCTTCCCACAAATCACTTACGAATTACAAAGAAAAGAGAATAGTAACCTGGCATAATAGAAACCTGCCAGATGCCACCTTAACCAAGTAACCAAATAGTGAAAGTTAACCAGGAGTGAGCCAAACCTGTATCTCACATACCTTCATGCTGAGATGCCCTGAGCAGGGTACAGGACCACTTCTGTGTATTCCTGCACCAAATGCATCACCTGAATATAAAATGAGAACACATCCAGATGTCTAAATTAGGCACCATTCTACAAGTGAACTGGCCTGCATCTTAAAAATCATGAAGGATTGGAAGAAAGAAAGCTGGAGGAAAGGTTCCAGACTATAGCAGACTGAAGGCACTTGACAACTAAATGTGATGAATGCTTTTGGATTGGCTCCTGAGAACCAGGAGGATAGAAAGCCGTAAGGATATTATTGAAAAAACTGATTAAATTTGCATATAAATTATAAATTAGATAGCACTATGTTAATGCTAAAATTTTGATTTTGAAAGTTGTACTGTGGTTAAGTAAAGAACATTCTCATTAAAAAAAAAAAGAACATTCTCTATTTTAGGAAATAAACACTGAAGTATTTTAGGGGTAAATGGGCACAGTAGCTCACATTTATTCTCAAATATTAATAAAAAATATAAGAAAGTAAATACGTGAGCACAAATAGTAAAGAAAATTAGGCAAAATGTTAAAAACTGGTGTATCTGGGTAAATCCATATGGGAGATTTTGTAATTTTTTTCTCTAAATTCAAAATTATATAAAAATATACTTGGAAATATTGGAATACTATGACAATTCAGCTGAATGTGGAGTTCTTTAGTCTTCAGCCACCATAAAGGGCTGTTTTCATCACTGAAGTTTTGTGGGAAATGGAGTATTTCTCAAAGTGTTGCAAAGAAGTGAGTTTCTTAGGCCTCATAGATGCATGTGGACATTTACAAAACTCTGCTCACTTTTTACCGCCTTAGACCCCGGATGGCTCTCTTCTCTTCTCAGGATGGCTGCAGAGTAGCAACTCCAGACATTGAAAGTCTACCCCTGGCGAGGTCACCCTCTGAGGCCCCCTCAGTTGCTTCATTATCTTACTATTGGCTGGATCTGCAAAGGGCTCAGAGCAAACCCCGGGAGGCGCTGCTGCCAGCCAGGCAGGGTGCACCTGCCCGCCCAGCCCTGTGACCTGACGGGCAGTGAGCTTTCATGATCTTAGACCGAGACAGTCATTCCGCTCATGACCCGGGTCAGGACAGCATGTGACCTGGCTGTGAGGCCTCAGGGCTGGGCCGTAGACTGAGTAGCTGCAAAAAAGCAGGTGACAGGTTATACGGGCACAGGTCAGGGTGGGCTTCCGGTATCTTCTTTGACCTCCCCCCCCACCCAATGACATATAAATAATCTGTAACCAGAGATTAACTGGGACCCTCCATAATTCAGCCTTTGAAGAAAATCAAGTCAAAGGCACAGGGACTGACAGAAAAAAAATGGAACTGAAAGCAATTTCAAGTTTTATTCAGCTCCAAGAAATTATGAAAGAAAAGAGTTGTGTTTTTTTAATAAATTTATTTATTTATTTATTTATTTAGGCTGTGTTGGGTCTTCGTTTCCGTGCAAGGGCTTTCTCTAGTTGCGGCGAGCGGGGGCCACTCTTCATCGCGGTGCGCGGGCCTCTCACTATCGCGGCCTCTCTTGTTGCGGAGCACAGGCTCCAGACGCACAGGCTCAGTAGTTGTGGCTCACGGGCCTAGTCGCTCCGCGGCATGTGGGATCTTCCCAGACCAGGGCTCGAACCCGTGTCCCCTGTATCGGCAGGCGGACTCCCAACCACTGCGCCGCCAGGGAAGCCCGAGAGTATCTTTTTTAATGTGCCACAGAGCGCCGTGATATCCCTCACCCCGAGCCGCCTCTCCCTCTAACACTCCCTCTCTAGTCTTTGCGGCTCTTGGCTTCACCTCCTTGTTCACTCATCCCGCAAGTATTTATTTAGCTCCTACTTCATGTCAAGTATGATTTTTTGCCCTGGAGATACAGTGGTGAAAGAAATAGAAGCAATTTTCTGTCCTTGTGGATTTTATATCTTGTGAAAAGACAGGTGTTATGTAGAAGGTGGCAGGGAGCAGGCAGACCATGCATTACTGAGGAGGAAATGAGGAACTGTTTTCAGTGTTGAGGTGATATGGCTCACACCTGTAAAAGATCACGCTGGTCTTGAGTTAAGAATAGACTTGCACCAGAGTGATCTTTTAAGCATGTGAGCTAGATCACCTCAACTCTAGACTTGGAGAGAATTCCCTGGCAGTCCAGTGGTTAGGACTCGGCGCTTTCACTGCCAGGGGCTTGGGTTCAATCCCTGGTTGGGGAACTAAGATCAACAAGCCTCGCGTCATGGCAAAAAAAAAAAAAAAAAAAGAATAGGAAGCAAAGCAAGAAGAGAGCTGGGAGACCATGTTTTGGTCCAGGACAGTAGCAGTGGAGGTAACGAGTGTGGAGTCTGGATAAATCTTGAAGGTAGAGCTGGCAGGAATTGCTGTGGATAGGGAATGAGATGTGAAAAAAGAAAGTCATCAGAACCCCAAGAGTTTGGTCAGAGCAAGTGGAAGGATCCTATTTCCACTGAATGAGGTTGGGGAGGTGAGGGTAGGAGCTGGGGCGCGGGTGGGCAGGAGTCCCGCTGGGGTGCCTTTGACTCATGCAAGTCCAGTGAGCATTTCACGCTGGAGCTGCCGTTGTGTGCACAGCCGGTGTGAGCCTGTCCCGCGAATTCTGTGAACTGCAGGGTGTGAAGCACGTGGAAATTCTTCAACATCCGCCAGGATCAGGAATTATTATTCTTTTTATCTGATGAAAGCAGAGGGGAGCTTGTGTAGACAGCAGGGTGTATCATGGTCTCTTCCCAAGCATGGGTCCAAATTCCCAAAAACGTCACAACTTGGTCTAAAATGCTCATACTGTTTTTTATAAAAATAGGTATTTTAGAAAGGGGTAATGTATTTAGTTTTATGCTGATGAGGAAAGAATCCAATATGTGTCTGAAGCTCAGAGGTCAGAGCAATAAACTGGATAATAATATTCACACTGCAGGGGAAAGAGTCACAAATACTTCTTATCTGAGGTGAGGCAACTGAGAAATACCCTGAAGTTTATTTAGGATTGGTGTACTCTTTGCCCTTAGTCGTTAGTGAAATCGCCTTACCCTTTAAGAGAACAAGGGATCAGTGAGCTGTTGTCAATATTTGGTTTGAGTCTCAGTTAAGGTTTCCTGTTTCTTCTTCAGCTACGTTTCTATCCCATTGTGAAAAGAGCCATGAACCGTGAGTCAGAAAATCCAGGTTTATGTCCTGGCTCTGCAGGACCTCTGAGCTTCACTTTATTGGGTAGGATAAAATCTAATGTGCCTATCCCCGAGTGGTTTTGAAAGAATTAAACAAGGATGCACATAGAATGAAAATACTTCTGTTATTCTTCTCTCCTTCTTCCTTGGTCCTCCCTCTCCTGCTCAAGTTTCAAAATCCTCAGGTCTAAAATGATGCTCTAGGCAAATAAAAGAGAGTGTGCTATATTGATCGATTTAAGCGATTCTTTTAATGAGTTTCATTTTCTGAAAAATCTCCATTCCACTTAAAGGGTAATTCCAAGAAAAAAAGACGGCAAAACAGATCCAAAATAAGGCAAATGAAAGAGCTATAAAAAATTTTATACCCATCCAGTTTAGCTCTGGGCAGACAGAGTAAATGGGCTTCTTTTCTGTGTGGTGACTGGGAGCAGACTCGGCACTGTCATTGGGCTTTAAATGAGGGTTACAGATGCATTTGGTGTGTTTTTCAGTTTAGCCAGGAGATCTGGAGGATGAAACAGGCATATATATTCTGTAATTGCAGATAAGCTGCCAGTGGGAATTGTAAATCCCAGGATCTGTCCGGGTCTGGCATGGAGGAAGGAAGACATACGTCACAGCATCTTTCCTCAGGGGCTGCTGGCTGAGGCAGGCACAGTGAAGTCCCCCAAAGGGCAGGCGGACGACAGTTCTCTCTTCCTCGAGCCTTGAATAATTAAGGAGTTCCTTAGTGTCCTGTAACTTGCTTGCCCTTGGATCTCCTAGACACTTGCCCTTCTCCTGAGATGCTGGTGATGGGATAATATACTGTGTAGAAGAGCAGGAAGTGATGCTGAACTAGTCAGCAGGAGAGGAAAATGCACCTTTTCTCCTCCCTAGCTAGGACGCACTACACCTGGGGACCTTGATCTATCAAAAAAAATAAAATAAAATAAGGCAAATACCCCTCATCTCAGGTCTGCTCTTGGGACATCTTTTATTCTAAAAAAAAATCCAATCTCCTTTTTTCCACTAAGAAAATAAGATACTATTTGACAGTTAAATGACAGCTCTTTTGGCCCACATTGAGAAAATTGTTTGAAGATTTTCTGATTTAGGAAAAAACAAGACTGATTCTGTTGTATTCTTTTTTGTATTTTTAATTATTTTCTCTTGATTTTACTTTTTCTCTTGATTTTGAACTCATTTCTTATCTGTTACATACTCAGCATCATAGTAACTGATTTTTAAGATCAAGATTCATTTTTGTATATTTACATTCCACTTGCTTTTCTAAGGGATATGAAACACTTTGTTTTAGGAATATTTCCCCTTTTTGGGCCAGGAGTCCATGAGCTAGAATGTCGAAAGGTCTGATACTTATTCAAATTTTTTAAAAAGTACAAAGTATAATTGTAAAAAAATACTGGAATGAAACCATACTCCTAGGATTAAGGTAAGGAATAAATAGCTTTGTCACCAAGCTGCCTGTCACCATATCAAAACTAGGGTAGTAAAAGTTCATAAATGCATTATTTGAATATTACCTGCAAGCTTGGCAATATATTTCCTAAGAACCAGCATGAAGGTGGATGTGCGGGACAATTTCCCCCACCCAGTGTCTGTGGATCTATAACAACATCTTAAGAAAAAAAATAATATCCTTCACTACTGCCCTTGAGTGACAAAGCTGATGAAAAACAAAGTCATAGATAACGCTGGCTGACAATATAAGCATCCTCTCCCCTTCTTGCAGGTTATTAACAGGTGTCATTCACAGGTGGGAATCTAATCAAATATCAGTGTATTTTCCTAAGAAATGATAGACCCAATATCACCTATGAAAGATCAGCTCTTCCCTCTCCCCAAAAAACAAGCATGAAAACAAAAGCAAAAACCCTTTCCTGGCACTAACTGGGTTTTACGGGAGCCCTGTCAGCATAGGAAAGGAAAGTCACCCAAGTTCATTGTTTGCCCAGGCAGGCAGTGCCCCCTGAGTTTAAGGGGAGCTCCAGATGGGCAGAGATGATGAAAGAACCACCCGAGTAAAGCCCTTCCCTCCTGGGTGTTAAATGGTGCATCTGCTGTGTCTTGGGGCTGCTGAAACCGAGAGGGCTAATGAGAGGGCTGGCATCCGAGAAAGCCCTGCCCCAACTAACACAGGGACACACGCCAAGTGACCTCTGGGAGGGTGGGGACGTGGGGAGTACGATCTTGGAAAGCCTTGCTGCCCAGCCACGAGAAAAGAAAGGGAACGAGACTTATTCAGGGACGGTGAGCTTTCATCTAAATCACAGTGAAGGGACGCATTGGAGCTAGAATAGACAGAGAAACCGCCACGTGCCGGTGGGTAGGTGATTTGTTTTTCACTATTACATTGTAAATGGCAAAACAGTATTCTGCCGAGGTTAGAGCATATTTGTGTGTTTTTTTTCTCACTCACATAGACTTCAGTATATTACCCCAAACAATGTTTAGCCTTCTCTTTTCTACGGAGAGCAGACTGACTTAGGGAGGAAAATAATATCCCTAACCTTTGACCCAGAAACCAAGTCACATTGGTGGGCCCATGATGTAGCTCCTATTTTGGGGTTGTCCTAAACAGTTTTTGCATTACTGCATTATCTCAGTTTTTCCTGACAATAAACATGTGGGTAGGTATTATTATTATGATTCCCACCTCACAGATGAGAAAACTGAGGGCTTGAGAGGGTACATAACTGCCTAATAGCATGAAGCTGATGAGTGGCAGCATTCGAGAGTCTGTCCTAGCAGGACCGGAGGGTGCAAGGTCTATACCACTGCGCCAGATTTCCCCCAGTTGGTTTCTGCGTTCCACCCTGCCTCTGCCCCTCTTACTTAGCCTTACTGGCAATACCCCAGTTCATAAAGGGAAATGCTGTAACACAGCTTGTTTCCCACCTAAGTCAGAGCTGGGAGGGGGGCATCAGGGAAGGAAAAAGAATCCTATAGATTATCAGAGCCGGAAGCCACTACATTTGAAGTCAAAGATCGCCATCACATCCAATAGACCAAGAAGAATCTGAGCCCAAGGATGGAGAAGACATAGGTTATCCCAGGCCATGTGAAGAACTTGCAGCTGAGCTGGAGTAGAAGCCAGACGTCCTGACTTCAAGTCAAGGCCCTTCTCAAAACATTGCGCTTCTTCCTAATACGGCAACCCAGTTTCTTGTCTCAGGATTAATATAGGGTCACCACAAGGGCCTGTCGCCTCTGCTGCATCCTCAGGGCCTGAGTGACCTGACAATGCACAGGACTCGTGCTGTGACAATGCCAGGCAGGGGCAAAGCATGGCGAGTGGGGGCCACGTCTTTTCAGTGCCTGGTGAATAGAAGGTTTCCTTGGCGTCCCATAAGCTTAGTCACATAATCCTCACTGTTGAGGACACCCATTATCCTAAGTTTCCTGCTCTGTGGAGGATATTTATGCCAGAACCCAACATGCAAAATTTGCCTTTTTTATCCCATCCTTGCCTGTTGGCTTTATGTTGTCTTAATGGACCAGAGCAGGGTTTTCCAACTTTAGCACCATTGGCTTTTGGACGGAATAATTCTTCTCAGGTGTGGGCTGCCCTGTGCCTTGTAGAGTGTTATGACCTCCCTGGCCTCTGCTCATTAGTAGCAAGCCCTGCCCGGTCTTGATGGTTCTGAGTTGTCTCCAGACATTTCCAAATGTTCCACAGAGGGCAGATTGCTCTTGGTTGAGGACCACCGGGCTAGAGGCTTCCTGAGGTTAAGTACCATGCATCCCCTTTGTTCTCTGTTCCTGTCTCATTTCCTTCAGTTGTAAAGTAGAAGGGCTGGGTGACATAAACCCTGACTTGCCTTCCCACTCTCCCTTGGGAGAGTCCCTGTGATGACACATCTCCCTTTCTTGGTCTGATCTTCTAGTGCTCCCCGGTGCTTCCTGCCAGGACAAACTCAGAGGAGAATCCTAGGCGATTCCAAGGAGGTCCATTTACTGGGTGTACTAACACAAAGCCCTCTTTTGCAGCTAAGAGGGTAGGAGATAAGGAGTCGACCAGAACACAAGAAGGGAAATTTTATGAGCTAAAGGAACCAGTTAATGCAGACAAAAGACAGGAAGAACGATCTGAAATTCAGAGGAAGGAACAGATGAGTCACAGGCTTGTGAAACAGTCAGCTTGGGTGTGAGTCTTCACGGGGCCTCAAGGGTTGTGAAGGGTCTACAGCAGCACAACCACAAGACTTCCTACATGCAGACACACGTGCAGGAAAGACTCGGTAGAAGCTTTTCCCCACCTGGTGATTAACAGGATGTGTTTCATTGTGTATTTAACACACATTTTCATTCACTATAGCTTGCAAAGTGCTGGCTTTGATAACATGGGAGATATGAAGATTAATGAAATACCGTCTGTCTCATAGGGTCTTAAAATCTAGTAAAGGTGATACATTTGTATTCAATCCATAGAAGAGTGTAAGTGGAGGCCTGAGGAAGGCCTGGCAGGTGCTTAGTGTAGATTCGTTATGGGGAGCCAGTCATACATGTAAAGCCAGAACACCAGTGTTTCAATTTTGCCCCGCTGGAAGGCTCTAGTGCAGAATATTCTGACCCAGGCTTGGGACAGGAGACTGCGGGGGTCTTTCCTCCTTGAGGTGTGATAGATCTTTGACTGCAATTTTAGTAGGAAGGATTGAATTTTCGTTATGGATTCTTAGACCAAAAGTCTGACAATAGCCCATCAAGTAAATGTGCAGCCAAGTGTCTGTGTACTGTTAATCTTACAACTTAGTGATATATGACCACCTAGAAGAATTAACAACCTTCTCAGGACTAAGTCTGGAAAGAGAGGTGCATATTAATTCACAGCAAATCTGCCTCTTGGCCCAACCTGAAAATATACCTCGACACTGATCAACAAATGTTTACCAGCATTTTCTCTGAAATTCAAAGGCAAAAAAAAAAAATAAAGTATTTTTCAGGGCTTATTTCTCTGTTAATATATTTCTGTCTTGATCTGAAGTGAACCCTCTCCTGCCATAAACAAGAATAATTTGGCTGCTGTGCTTTTGTGCATCCTGCACCTCTTCCTTGAACAATCTTGATGAGCATGTGGGATTGTCTGCTGCATACCAATAGCCACTCCAAGCCTGAAAAGGAGGTAGTCAAGCCAGCCCACACCATCTGTGGTCTCAGCTAGATTTGTGGCATGTCTCCCTGAGCTGAAGCAAGCCTCCCTCTGTCTCGAGTACATTGAGAATCAGAAATAAAAAATAAATTAAGACAAGTAGGCAAACATTAAAATGAGTTGTTACAGAACATTTGTGTAGATTCCCGTCTTCAATGTCAAGAGAGCATCGTTGTACTATAATGGCATCTTTTCCTGAAAGCACTCCCTTGCGGTTAGTTATAAATAAGCAGCCAGTGAAAGAAATGATAACATGAAAATGGAAACTGAGTCACTGGGAATCTTTATTATCATTTACACAAAGCATCTGTGACTTTGAAGAGCGAAGGGTGAGCAATGACAGTGAAGAAAAGGAGTTCCCGCCACTGTGTTGCTGTCTTGTCTACAGCAACAGAAAGCCTAGCTCCGGTCGGCTGACCGGTTGTCTGGATAAATAGGTTAGGGCCAGAAATGTTCATTTGCGATGAGAAGTTTCTTACAGCCTGAATCAGGAGTTCCAGAAACACTGACAAGGACAGCAGTGGTTGTATAATTCGATGAGGGCATTTTGTCTGTTTGAAGAGCCTTATCTCAGCTTTTGTCCAGGCAATTTTGAAGGGCTCCCTCCCTCCCCTTTATGAGAGCAACAGCTCTAAATGCAGATAGATACCCTCTAATAAAAATGCAAGCAGAAGTCTTCAATCCTTGTAAGTTCTGGTTAATAATTTGCTTGTATGTACCTTGGCATTTCTATCCAAATTTAGAGCTATTTGTGTACCACCGACATTCCAAAAGTGGTCACAGTTCTACCATGGGGTAGGTGTCCATCACAACCCACCTCTCCAGTGGAGAGAAGAGGGATGCCCGAGGCTACAGGGAGTTCTAAGTCTTGATCCAAGCATGACTCACCTTGTCCTGCTTCCGCCGCATTTGTAAACGGGATGCCTAAGACTGGAACATATCACAAGGATTTTATTACCTACTAGTTAAAGGTAACTGTTCTTGGGAGAGTTTTCTCTTCAGGGCAATGGATAAAGAGCCCGTGTCTTCCTCTAGTGCAGAGGGTGGTCTGTGGGCTCTTGTCTGTTGAGTGAGCTCAGGCCAAGGGAGGTCTGGAGGCAAGAGTGGGGAACAGAGGCTGATCTGCAAAGCACCGAGTGCTTCTGAAGTAGTGTCATGCATTTGTATTTATGTTTATGGAGGGCATATTTACTTTTTATTTTTGTCTCCTCCTCCCCCATCCCAAGCAGCTGACTTTGACATGTGCTCCATTGTCTGGTCCTGGGTATGTCATTTGTGCTTGCATTTGCTTTGCGGTTTGCTATTTGAAGTATCATTAGTTGCTTCCTCATCCTGGCTTTGCCATCATCCCATTTGCCATCTGGATGGAGCGCATTGCTATAAGCGCTGTAGCCCCATATACACAATTATGTAGTTCCTTACACTGCTGGGGGGTTCGTTATTTCTTTAGAAAACAAGGATGTGATGTGCATAAAAGCTTTCGCTTTGATTTTACCATCTAAAGCATTTGATGAATTCTTTGAGACTATTTCTAGTTGCCATCATCATTTCTTGCGGAAAGTCTGTTATGTATCTCTGTGGCGCTCTACAGGCTGTGACAGAGTTTTCTAAATGGGTGCGATGCTGGCCTTCTAGAAACCTGCAGTCCCAAATGGATGGTCTGAGCACATGCTGGTAATGATACCCAATTGCACAAAACATCTTTTTCTCCAGTGAGTTTTTGTCTGAAGTAAATTGGTAAAATTATTGTTAAATTGGTGTAAGAGAATATAGGCGCTGTTTAGCAATTGGAGCAAATGTTAGAATGGGGAAATAAGGAATTTAAGACATTAAAATAGTTCAGATTGGCCAGACCCATGTGGATCTAGAAAAAATATTATGCTATTTGAAAATAGTGTCATTGAACACGTTGATTTTTCTACAAAACTATCCCTTTTCTATTTATGACCCAATAATTCCAATTGCCCTGGCTAAAAAATCTCCAAATCCTCTTTGAGTCTTGCTTCTTTTTCTTCTACTAAATCAAATCTGTCATCAAGTCTCAATATTTCCATTCACAGTATGTCTTAACGTTCATATTCTTTTCATCTCTGTTTTGGTCCTGTTTCTGAATTTGGGCAGCTGTCTTTTAAGAGACCTCCTTACCTTTGGTTTCTGCTCATTTCAATCCATCTGCCCACTGACACTAAAGAATGGCTCTGACATGCAAGTGTCTTCAATGATTATATGTATCCCCATCCTTTCTTCACTTCCTGAACCTGCAAATCCCTTTTTTTTTTTTAACAGTCAAGGATATAAATCATATGTACACCTCATGACCTCTTCGATCAAGCCCTCAGCAACTACACTTGGTCTGAATAAAACTTTCTCTGCCTTGATTTGTGCTTCTAGTCAGCACCACAGTTACGTAATTAATTGCTTTCTTGATTATTTCAGATATGCATTTCCCCCTGTATTTTAGCTCCAGGTCTTATATTTCATTTTTAGTTACCACCTCACCAAGCATAGAGTTGATTGAACACACATAGTAGGTGGGCCACAAATCTTTGATTGTTTTTCCAGGCATATCTCTAAACCATAAATTCTGAGGATACACAGAAAATTCTTAATGTGCCCAACAACCTACTATATATCTATAGCATATAATTTGTTAAAAATTGTGTTGGCCTATTAATATTTTGCTTTACATGACATCTTGGGTTAGCTGGCGTTAATGGCTGAGTTCTGACTGAGAGTGACCTTCATAGGAAATTATGCTTACAGTTCCTGATTTTGATTTGGAACTTTAATATTTTTCTCTATACCTTGGTTGTGAACCGTGATCCATTTAATTAAAATCCACTTTTAGATACAGAAGAAATCAACAATCTGAAGAAAAGTGAAATGTCACATTCTTCAGCTCTCTCCCTTGAGTGCTCTGAATGTCTGCCTGAAGCATTTGCTGAAGGCATTTATAGGGCCTTTTCACCAGAAATAAAACCTAACACCAGCTGATTCAGACTGGAGATTAGTTCAAATCTTGGACTTGTTTTATTTTCAGTGTCTCTCCGTCTTAGCAGCACTATGAGAGCATGTTTTAATTACCATGTGCATCTAGGATGTATACTTTCCAAAGCATAGAGAGACAGAATATCGAACCACCACCAAATGGACAAATGCCCAAGAAATTGGAAAGTATTGCTAAAGAACTTGTTTTTATGAAAATGTCCTTCTTTTGCCAGGATCCTCTGTGGTTCGGGTAAGTTTACTGTAAGGCACTAAACATTTGGATGCATTGGAGAACTAGACTCTCTCAGGCAGCCCCAGCCCTCCGTCTAATGAAGGGAGAGGGGAGGAATTTATGATGACTCTTCAGTACCTTGGACAGCTCCTGCTGCCTGCCTGCCTGCCTGCCACGGAAAAGCTTCATCAACAGATCGCTAATTTCCCTCCTTTGTCCCTGAATAGCATTATGCCTTCTGGCAAGAAACAGTGTGTGGCATCCATCCCGAGGTCTCACCTGTGGACACGTGAAGCTGTCTAACGGCTTCCTGCTTTTTGCCCCACTGGGCTGCAACTGAGCAAGGAGGCAGAGCTGCCCAAGTTGCTAATTGTCTCAGCCTGTAACTCTTGAATGATGAAAAAGATTGAAAGGGAAGGAAAACAGCTATTATATCTCTTTCTTGAAAAAACTTGCACTGCGAAAGGCTCATTAGCATCATTAGTGTTCCATTAACCTCTAGCCAGACAAATAGGCTGGAGGTAATTTCATAGCATGGGGAGAGAGAAAGGAAAAAAAAGGAATTTAAAAATTATCCAGGTGTAGGTGACATTTTCCAGCTACCTCGATTGAACAGTTGGACAGCCAGCAAGTTTACTTACTTTAATGCCAGACTGGTGCTGGAGTCTAGCCAGAACTCTGGCTGCTAGGAAGGGCTGTAGGTAATAGCAAGTGGGGAGATTCATTGATTGGGACAAAATGAAATTCATTTTAACACGACACATGAAATCTTTCAAAGGAACACTGTGTGATACAATACAAGCTTTAAAAATGTCTACCACAAAATTATGTTCCATTGTATGAACAAAGGGCATTTTCACCTTATAATTTTTCCCCGTCACATTTTGTTTTATTCTAATCCACCCCTCCCTACCTGGCTCTCCTCCTTTGATCCCCACTTTCACAAAGTTGGCTGCAAATCTGGAAGTTGAATGCAAAGTATTGTTAAGGTGATTCGTCTTTAGGTTTCCTGATAAGAGAGGGCAATTTTTAGATGGAGACATCCTAGATTTTTTTTCTTGACTCAGTCTCAAAATACAAGGTGAATTTTGGTGACTTGGTTTTTCCTTCAATAAAAAGAACATGCTTTCAGTTTCCTCAAGTACTCTGTGTGATACACAATAGACGTGTAAAGTTTGATCAAGTAGAATAAGTAGTAAAACTATAGTTTCATGATTATCTAATATAAACCTAAACAAATATCAATACATAAGAAAATGACTATTCATTTTAATTTATGTATTCTCAAAATAGGAATCCCCAGATCACTATCGGAATAAAGCAGTGCTGTGGTTTGTTTTTTTTTTTTTTTTTTTAATAATATTTATTTATTTATTTATGGCTGTGTTGGGTCTTCGTTTCTGTGTGAGGGCTTTCTCCAGTTGCGGCAAGCGGGGGCCACTCTTCATCGCGGTGCGCAGGCCTCTCACCATCGCGGCCTCTCCTGTTGTGGAGCACAGGCTCCAGACGCGCAGGCTCAGCAATTGTGGCTCACGGACCTAGTCTCTCCGTGGCATGTGGGATCTTCCCAGACCAGGGCTTGAACCCGTGTCCCCCGCATTGGCAGGCAGATTCTCACCCACTGTGCCACCAGGGAAGCCCAGTGCTGTGGTTTTTAATTAATTCTAGATAGAGCAAGAATTTGCATGATGTCCTTGTTTTTTTTATCCAAGTATGAGAAGTTTATGGCAGTGATTAAAGGCACTTTCACGGGGACAGTCTCCCCGATGGCCACTGATCATTCTCTGTTCTACTCCCCAGAGAGCGGATGCTGGCTCTTTGTTGAGAACTTGACAAATGGCACCTGGGGCTCTACCCCTGCTGCACAGCCCATGGGTCATACACTTACCTCATTTAGAGAGACTTCAGAGTTCCCACCTGCACAGACACTTAGCCTCAGATAGTCAGAATCAAAATCGGCTTAATCATAGAGCACATACTTCTCTACGTAGTGCATATTTGAGTCTGTCTCATTCTCTGAACAATTCTCTTAGCTTTGATGGAGTGGTTTAGCCTTTTTGGTTATAATTCAAGGCCACTGCGTTATTAGTTACAAAGTAAATGCCAGATAAATTTTATCCCCGCCCTTGGATCTGGGAAGTACACTTTGAACTTTTCTCTACCTTAGGAGACTTAGGGCAAGGTCAGATGCATAAATAGATGAACTTTTCTGAATTCTCCTTTGACGCTATTAAGCCCTTCCTTTTACCACACAAGTGTTCACTCATTTGCTCCCTCCCTATAAAATGCCTACTCGTTACTAGATATTTTGCAAGACACTAATGATATAAATATCATGAGCCCCCCACTAAGTCCTCCCCATAACCCAATTCTGAGACGATCTCACCCCTTCCCTCTGCCTTCTTTGGTCCCCTGGTCTTTCTTCTGCCCTGTTCCCCCTGGCGAGAAATAGATGTGAAGTTTCAAGTACGATTTACATTAAAAAATCCTCTTAGCCTCAGCAAATTGGGTGAAAAGGGCTGTTTTATGGGAATGCGTGGCTAGGAAACATCTTACTGACTAGAGGAAGAAACGTATACCACTCATTAGATATTGATTCAGTGAGATGCTGTCTAGCCCCAGTGGAACAGTGGGATGAGCAGGGTGCCAGCTGGAGCCTTGACACAGCATCACACGTAGATCGCCCGTATCTGTGACACTGTTGATTTCCCCTTGGGAATATAATGCATTGTATGAGCTTTGTACTACATACTAGCAACCAGATAAAGAAATATTTGCACAAACCTGGTAGTATTTGAATGCCTAGCATCACTAAGGTAAAATATTCATGTTGCATCCCAATATTCTCTTTATATTTATGTTTTCATGAAATCTCCTTCCCAGGCTCAAACATCTGCTAGATACTTGCTTCAAGACCCTGCTGTTGCTAACTCATTTCCAGCATCTCAAGAGAACTTTAAGGCAGGTGTTTGAGTGTGTAAGCATATAGTTCATTCCAGACATTGATTCCCTAATATGTTGTCATTTGGTACCATCTTGCTCTCTCTTGTGATTTGAACAAACAAGGAATCATCCTTAGATCTTGTGATTTGAGCATTCATCCAGACCCTTGCATCACGATAAAAAGAGCAGAACATCATTACTAACAAGATAAACAACTCCAAAAATGCTTCTGAGAAACTTGCATTTGTAGAAGCATCAACAATGCTATGTGTCATCTGCTGTAGGTCATAGAGATGGAGGCATTGCAAGGGCCAGCAAATGAGGGTGATTTGCAGACTGGAAAAGTTGTCTTCAGCTTTTTGGGGGAATTATCACCTGTTGTAGACCTGAAACTAATATCTGAACATTTGCGCCTAGTTTTGTGGATTTGTATTCTGGAGTTTTCAGCCTCCTAAACCTTGTGTTGGCACATTTGGCCTATAAGCGAACTGACTTCAGCCAATTGCATTTATTGTTGCCTGGGTGCTTGGTGTTCAGTGTTCTCCTGTGACTGGCCTCCTTGATGGAAACAAGTACTACTTCTCCATTTAAAGAAACTTTGATATGAAAGCCTCAAAGGCAAAATAATTAACAACAATTCTCACATCACCAAGTCCATGAAGGTAATTATAGCAGCACCTGTATTTTTTCCAAAACAGTTTGTCCCAGATGCAGATAAGCAGAATGATGTCATTCTAAAAGAAATGAATCTAATATGTGAATCTAATGAATCTAATAGACACACTAGGGCTCCTGACTTTTATCACTCAGATCACACCAGCAGAAATGAAGACCATCTGGCAGCCACCAGACTTATTCCCCCGCCCATATTCTTTTTTTTTTTTAATTAATTAATTAATTTTTGGCTGCGTTGTGTCTTCGTGGCTACGCGCAGGCTTTCTCTAGTTGCGGCGAGCGGGGGCTACTCTTCATTGTGGTGCGCGGGCCTCTCATTGCAGCGGCTTCTCTTGTTGCGGAGCACAGGCTCTAGGCACGCAGGCTTCAGTAGTTGTGCCTCACGGGCTCTAGAGCGCAGGCTCAGTAGTTGTGGCACATGGGCTTAGTTGCTCCGCGGCATGTGGAATCTTCCCAGACCAGGGCTCGAACCTGTGTCCCCTGCATTGGCAGGCAGATTCTTAGCCACTGTGCCACCAGGGAAGCCCTCCACCCATATTCTTGACTTTGACTTAATTTTATATTTCCTGTAAGAGAAAAATTAAGATTTGTCTATCCTGTTTTTTGAAGTGAATTGAATTTACTGAAGCTAATGCTGAGATGGCATTTGCCTTGAGTCTTTCTTCTACACCACATTCAAGAATTCTAATGGCTGTTGTTAAGAAAGTTAAGTGCAGATTCCTAACTTTGGCCTAAAAGACCCCACTCGACATCAGTTTACCTCTTTCTCTGGAAATAACCCCTCTGCTCCAGTAAATCTGTATGTTTTAGAACTATATTAAATGCATGCGTATTACTCACTGGCTTTTGAGATATATAGATAGATAGAATTGGATTTGAATTCAGGCCCCATGATTTTCTGAGAATAATAATAATCTCATAGATCACTGTGAGGATTAAATAAGATCCTAATCCTAAATTATCTAAGATTCTACTGGATACATAACAGGTAATAAATGAGTCATTAGTTACTATGCATGCATCAAAGAATTTTGGTTGCAAGTTATGGAATCCAATTCAAACTAGCTTAGAAAAATAGTGGGATTTATTAGAAGGATATCTCTTATAACCAAATTATAAGGTGGGAAAATATGCATCTAGATCTCAGAGATAACTGGCATTAGGAACTTAAGTGCTGTTACCAGAACGCACAGAACTCTCTCTCTTTCCTTCTCCCTCTCCCTGATTTTTGCTTGCTCTCTTGCTCTCTCACCGTCTCTTTCCTTTATTACTTCCTGTGTGTTGGATTTCTTTTTAATCTTGTGTTGTTGACTAACCTCCTCCATGTGGAAAGAACACAACAGTTGATGGCTCTTGAGCTTTATTTCGTAATTGACTTACATTCTCTGTGAATCTCAGTGATAAAGTTTCAGGGAAGGTTTCCATTTTATCCACTTGTATTAGATACCCACCCCTGTACCAATTAACCGTGGCCAGGTGGGAGAGTCATGGAGTATACACATGGGCAGTAAGACACAACTATGTATTGAGAGTCCATCCCACAGAGAAAAGGATTGTCGTTGGATGGGACATGCCAAGGATTATCCATTATAATGATTTTAGAACCTGAGCATGTAAAAATAGCAAAGTTAAATCTCTGCCCTCAAATTACTTAAAGTTATGTGTTGAGGGTTGTGTTTGAGAAAGGTGAAAAGTTGAAAGTGTAGACAAAGGAACTCCTCACTCTGTGGGGTCGGAGAAGGCTGGGGGTCATGACTCATGTGGGACGTGAGCGGAATGCTGAAAGATACAGTGTGTGTATGCATGTGCGCGTGCGAGCACACACAGCTATGCAGGAGGGAGGTATTGGGGATGGCGATATTCCAGGCAGAAAGAACTTCATTTGCAAAAGTACAGAAACATGGGAAAGCCTGCGAAACTCCTGGGCAGTTTATATGGCTATTTATAAGATCTCTTAGGCCCTATGGATGTGGAAGAATCTCAGCCTGCAAAGCACAGGAGGGTGCACACCTTGAAATGCCTTTTATGAGACATGATGGGGCTAGATGCTGGATGATAGATGCTGGGGTCCATTCAAGGATCTCAATTGGGAGAACGACACAATCAGATGTACTTTTTAGAAAGATCATTTTGAAAGCGTGAAGAACAGGTCAGAAAGGAGCAGGTGGAGAGACCTAGCGTCATCTTATTAACTCAGGTGGAATAAAATGAGAATCTGAACTATGAAAAGTGATTCCAGAGGCGGTAATGAAGCAGAAATGATAAGGCTTGTTGATAAGACTTCAGGGGGAAGACAGAAGCTAAGCGTGGCTCAGGCGTGGGCTGCATGGAATAGGAAATGGGAAGAAGAGGCAGATTTAGGAGAGAAGGCTGTGGAGCTCATATTTGGATGTGTTGACTTTGGGGTGTTTGTGGAACATGGCTTCAACCCACCCACACCTCCCTTTGCTCCCCTACTGTAGATGACGCTTCTTCCATTAGTTCTTTAGACTTGCCGTGAAGCCGTGCACAGACACTGCTTCCTCTGACTGCAGGGCTCTTTCCCCTATTTCTCACCAAGTCAAGGGCAACTCATCCATCCCTGAATTGCAATTTGATAATTTGCAATTTCCTCCAGAAATTCTTTCTTGTTTCTCCTTATCCTATGGTGTTCTGCCCACAGGTGCCTCTTCCTTACAAGAGTATCACAGTTATGATTTTTAGATTTTGTTAAAGAGAAAAACTCACCAGATGCTTGTTAAAAACAGCAAGGAAAACCTGATTCAAGATGATTGCAACAGGGGTCAAGACCATCGGAACAGGAGAGAGACTGAACTCAGCTCTGAACACAGGCAGGGCCAGGTGGGGATTTGGAGCCAATGGGCAGGTCAGGGAGTGGATGGAAATGACTAAGAGGAACTTGGTTAGGTATCAAGGGTGGAGGAAGAGGAGCTTGATTAGATGTCAGAGTGGGGGATTCTTGACAAACTGGCTCAACAGGACCCTTTGCTAAAACTGGACATAGCAGGTCAAGGGCAGGGGCCAAAAATGACGGCTGTTTGAGAAGAGGCTCAGAGGAGCCTAAGGAGGGGTTCTGGCCACTTTATATGGGTGATTTTTGATGATTATTACATCCCCTACTAGAAAGTAAACTCCATAAGCGTAGAGATTCTGTCAGCAGTACGGGCTCAATAAACATGTTTTTTAAAACCGTGGAACATGATATCAGATTTGGGGCCTTAATCAAAACTTTCTATCACAATATCCTTCTTCAGTCCCCTTCCTCTGTGTCTCTGTCCAACCATAAGCCACTGGGCTTTTTTTAGGGGTTGCTTGAAGCCCCCTTCTCCACAAAGCCTTCTCTGATAGCTTTTGTTGAAACTGTATTCCGTTTTTCCTGAGCTTCAGTAAGTAGTTATTTTTACTTCATTGATCAGGCATTAAATCCTATTCTTCCTTATTTCTTAAGTAATTCAAATAGGTGATTCCAAAACAACTGGGTTATGTATCCTTAGAGAAAAGACGCTTGTGAGAAGCCTTGTGTTTTGCATTTAGGGCCGAGAATGTTGCTATCACCTGGTTGTGATCAGTCAGTATCTTCAAACAAGTGCGTGAATTCATTAATTAATACAATTGATGCTTAGCCCTAAAGAAGTTTATAACTGATAAAGAGCTCAGGATAAATCCTCTTTATTTACAGAAATAACATAGCTTATCTCTCTAGGTAAGTAAAATTCCCTTCAAAGAAATTACCTTGGGAGACAGGACCACTGTTGTTAGAGCACATCCATTGCTCAGGACGTACTGAGAATCCCTCTTTAGATTGGAACGCCTGCCTGCTTGACATATTCCCAGATGCTGTCTCTGTATCTGTACTTGTCGCATAGCAGCAATGATCTCAACAGGCAATTGGTCCTACTCCCTTACTATTATCATAAAAAAATGGCTCAAGATCACCTGTTCATTTTTTTTTGGCACTTGTCCTTCAAAATTTAATTGGCTTAGATCCAACAGTTCTATATAGTGGGTCACATCATTCCATTACATCATGATACATTTGGCAATCAGTGTGTATCAGCAGGTTCACCCAGAAAACACATTACTTGATCTTAGCTTTCTTATGGGAACTTTTAGAGATTATTTTTATTGTTGTGATGGATGATTGATACCACTTTCTTTAAAATGTTTCTAGTATAAAATGACAGTAGTTCTGCTATACATATTCAAACATGGGGACCTGATCTTCTATCATCTCTGTTTTATAAGAGTTGGCAATTGTACCCTTCCCTCAAATGATGGTCAAAGCATCTGGATCATTCCGGGGAGGTACATAGACTACCTGCATTCCAGGTGTTTGCCACAAACATATTCTGTCATTTTCTGTTGTTCCACTCTCATTAAAGACCAATTGTTTATCCCGGTTATGTAATTAACCCATTACTTGAATTAAACTAAGGCAACTGCATATTTTAGCTTGTTATCCAATTATCTGTATAGTAACCCCCTTTGGTATTATTACCTAGTTCGTCGTAAGCCATCAGCAAGAGGAACAGAAGATAACAGTTGTTGTTTCTCATTGAAGGGTATCGTCGGGGGAGTGTGCACTGTTACTCCCATCCACTCTGGGCACAGTTTTCAGGGAAGTTTCACGTACTCTCCCACCTCAGGGACACGGCATTCTATTCGTGGGCACCTGTAACCTGCCCATTGTGTGGAAGAGGAAATTATGGCTTGTAGAAGTTATGTCATTAGCCAAAGTAACCAAGTAAGAGGCAAAGGTGGGTCTCCAGCCCAGGTCTGTGCTCCTGAGAATTGATGGAAAACTATGGAGTTTTCTGATGGGCTTCAGTATTGAGAAAAGCTGTGGTTCTCCTGGTAAATGGACTCACTTTTACCTTATCAGCTGCTTGCCTATAGGAAGTGAGAGCTCTCTTCTCTTAGGCTGACAGCACAGAGTCCAATTCTCTTCCCACTGTTCACGTTCACGTAAGACTTTACAACACATATCTTTGCACTTTCTCTGTAGTTGTATTTTATTTCTCACTTTTATCTTCACATACATTTTCTCATATGTTTATTTTGTTATGCTGGATCGTAGATACTTTTGCAAGCTGTCACAAACCCAATTTGATAATTTTGGTTTACACATTTTACTGACCTATGCCATTTCCTAAAATCTAGTAAGATAGGTGAGTTCCCATTTTACAAATGAGAATTCAGGCTCACAGAGTGAAATCTGCATATGCAAGATTACCCAGCTAGTAAGTGTGGGAAAGAGCTTGTGACATCAGTCTGTCAAACCCAGTCCTATTGTGCAGTATTCCAGCAGAAGGAGGCATTTCCCAAACATTGTTCTCTGGTGCACTAGGGCCTGAGATGTAGTAATAGTTGCTCATAAAAGTAATTATAAAAGGTCTGTAGTCAAATAGGTTGGCCAAATTGTGTATAGCATATCTGTCTTGGGGGGTTGCAAAAAAATGAACATTTAAAACTCTCTATGAAGCCCTGCAGTAAATAAACCTATTAAACAAATTTATAAAACACCAGGTTAAACTGGTGTTCTATAAGTTTATTTGGCCCAGAACATTTTTTTTTCTTTTCATTTGAAATATGTATTAACATTTTCCTGGAGATGGCTATTTTAAAAAGCACGGCTTGGAAAACGTTGGTAAGTGAAATAAAAATGTCAAAACAGAAATCCAGGCAGCATCTAAATGCTAGCCCGAGCTCTCTGCTAACCAGTAGACGACCTTCCTCCACTCACTTACCCTCTTTGGGTTGTAAGTTCATCCTGTGTTAATTTATGAGCCTGGACTAGATTCTCTGCATTGCCCTTCTCAGCACTAACGTTTTTGATGTCTGACTCTGAGTGCAATCTCATTTGAGGCAGTTTCAAGTGTATACTTAGGTTTGAGGGTTCATGTGGCATCCAGAAGTAAGCTCGAAAACAGCAAAGATTTAGCTCATCAAGTTATACTAAGGCAGTACTTCAACAGCAAAAGGCAACAAAAGAAAACGGTCATAGACCAGTTACAGGGACAGGGTAAGGGGTGGGGCAGAAGGAACCCAAGGGGCAGTGTAGAATCCTCCTTCTCTCAAGTGGAAAGGGAAGCACAGGTTCTTGGGCAGAATTTTCAGCTGCAAGAAGGAGATGGAGTAAAGAGGAAGATCTTTATCAGACAGTAAATTGACTTTTTATTTCAGACTGGAAAAATGGAACTTATCTGCATTTCTTTTCCTGTTTATAATATTCTCCAAATTGTAGGAAGCTCAGAGGGGGGGGAAAAAGACATGAAAAAGTTGATGTCCCTTGCAAAGTTGAAAAAGAAACATCACATCACATTTTATGTTAGGCTTGTAAAATGGGGGAGCAATAATTACACCTCGAACTGAGAACAGTGTTTGACTGTAATATCTCCTTTCAAGTAGATTCTACTAATTCCAGACCGAGAAAATGAAAGTGTGCTCACAGAAACCATCAGAGCAACACAGATGGAATAAGGTATTTGAAAAATATTAAAGCTGCCCTTGGATTATCACCTTTGGATCTGCATATTTGAAACATATTATTAAAAGCCTTTTTCTAGCACGGTTTTACACCATCTTCTCAAGTGCACAGAGCAGCATCATTAACTGTCCTCTGTTTTCTGTGAGGACTGAATAAAGAGAAGAGAGATTTCAACAACAGCAGCGAGGATCTGAGTTAGATGTTAGATGAACCTACAGGTTAATTAGACAGTGCATCTAATGCAACCAGCTTCCAGGGATACCTTGGCTACTGCACATGTAACGTGAACCTGATTTCCTAGATCCAGACAGGACCCAATGAGTCTCTTTTTTCTTCTCCCTTCCCAACCTGGAATTCCTATTTATGTCTTCGCCCAAATCCCAACAATTCTTTGAGGTGTCCATAGAGCTTTCTCTTTTTCTTAATATTTTTTATACAGAGGGTTCTCTACTTTATGTAACGATTACATATGGCTCTTTCTTCTACTCATCAATAACATATGTTTTGGAACTTTATTGTGTATGTAAATGGAGTTAAGTAGGCTGGCATTCACTGAATTATTAGTTAATTGCTGGGTATGGTTTGTCTTGCCGAATGGATTGAGAGCTCTTCCAAACCTGCTTAACAAAGAGAGTGTCTGCTTTTGTGCTGGGTACTGAAGGGATCCTACAGATAAAGGAAACCCCATTCCTGATCTCAAGGAGCTTATGATCAGTGGGGAACGGCACCTGTGCAGCTGGGGAGGACTCAGAGCAACCTGGAACGTGGGCAGTATAGAGAGAGGGGAAGATATTTTATGTGGGAGAAAACAAGGGGAAGCTTCGCGAAGGCAGATTTAATAGCCCTACTATGCAGCACAACGCCTGGCACATAGTAGGTACTCATGAAATACATTTGGTAGCAGGAACAAATGAAGAGATGAATATATTTTGACAGACAATGGCATAAGGGGAGTGGAATTTAAAAGCAGGGATGAACATGAACATTCAAAAACAAGGAGTCCATTTAATTGGCCTTTACCTGAAGGGAAGGTAAAGGAGATAAACTGGGAAACGTGGGTAGAAACAAGCTATTTGAGTCCTTGATGACACAGTATGTCGTTTAATCTTTATTCTTCGATAAAGAAAGCACAGGGGGGCTTTGAGCAGAGAAATGATATGATGGAGGTTTTTGATGTCAGCGTTTTTATACCACAACTCTTCAGTCAATCTGTTTTGCATGGTAGGGGCTCACTAGCGCCTGAATTGCTGTTTGACTTCTAACAAAAAATGGCAATGTTTTAAGTAGACAGTATGAGGCCCATGTTTATAAAAAACACTGACAGAAGAGGTAATCTCACACTCACCGTGTGGAACTCTGCGGAAGCAGGTGAGGCTCAGCCGGCGAGCTGGGATCAGGGCCCGTGTCTCCTGCTTGCAGGCCAAGCATCGTCCCCCGGCTGCCCCGACACCCCATTGTCCTTCTGCGGTGATGTTCCACCCGCCCCCACGTGGGCTTCCCAGCAGAGCCTGATCTTCTGTTTCTTCCTAAAGGTGAACAGGGTGCTTCAGGTTTTCAAGCTCAGACATTCTCAAGCGATGCCTGGGTCAATATTTGCCTCCCAGGTATGAAGTTCTCTGTGTCTAAGCTGAGTCTCTCAGCCGAAGCTTTATGGGAAACCAGAACATGAATTTGAAGATTGACCTTCATCACATTTTAACTATGCATCTTAAAACGTTGATGGCTAAGAAGGATGAGACTCGAAGGGTGTCTACTGAGTGCCTTGCGTGTGCGTGTCAGCGTGCCAGGCTCTGGAGCAGAACCATCCAGGTGTGAGTCCTGGTTCTGTCACTTATCAGCTGTTTGTTCCAGACCAGCTGTTCCCCTCAGTTAGCCACCTTCCTTGCCTATAAAGTGAGAACAATAAAATAATAATACATAATAAAGTAATAAAACCTCCTCTCCAGGTTTCTTCTGCATTGGACGCAACACGGAATCTGGTCTTCCTGCCAGTTGAAAAGAACCAAAGCAGGTCTCTGCTCTCAAAGAATTTGCCATCTAGTTAGGGAGACAAGGCAGGAGCATGAAAAAGTTAATTAGTAACAAAGATTAAAATAACAGTTCTGGACAACAGTAGAAAAGATGTCACAAGGCTGTATAAGATTAATTGCCGAATGAATTCTTTACACAATAGGAACTCAAAGAAAGGAGGAATCCTTTAAGATTGGGAAGTCTACCAAGTTCATCAACCCCTCCTTCCTCCCTGCATGTGGGGGAACCCTGCCTGCACACTCAGCAGGCCCGCCTGGCCCCTCACAGCCCATGTGGACCGCCAGCCCCCTCCTGGAACACCGGGCAGCAACCTGGGCTTCCCCTTTGTTGGTTCATGATCTCATCTCCCACAGTAACAAGAGCACGTTCAGGCCAATAGCCTCCAGAATACCTAGAATCTAAGATATCTGTTCCATTAATAGTGCGTTACCAGGTCGTTTTTGATTACAAGTGGCAAAGGTACGGCTAAACTCAATCCAGCTTTTTAAAATGTGAATTTATCAGCACAATGGCTGAAAATATTCAGGGGTGCAATTCCTGGCTCCAGGCACCACTGGCTCCATGGGGCCAAGTGGCCACCTCAGGACTCTGCCTTTCCCCGCCCCTTTGACCTGCTCTCCTCATGGACGAGGGGGTGTGTTGGTCTCTGCATAAGGCAGAGTGGCCTCAGTTTCCCCCAGGGCGACAGCTGATGACCACCGGGAACCAGTACAGGCCGTTTCCCCGGCCTCAGGACAGTCCCTTCCAGGGTGGTGTGGCTGGGTGAGTGGAGCCATGTGAATGACTGTCCTTTCAGTATATGGGGAGGGGGTTCCCCGAAGGAAAAGATCCAGGGCTGACAAAATAGCAGTACAAGTCCAGGTCACGGTAAATTCTAAGCATCTTAATATTTTCTGTATCAGTGGAGAGAGAGGAAAAGCTGCAAAGAAAGTTGTGCTTTAATGACTGTGCACACCAGCTCACTGGGGTGCGCATGCGTGTGCGTGAGCATTTGGTACGTGTGCACATGTGTGTGGTGTGTGACAGTGTGTGTGTTGTGTGATGTGTGCCCATATGCGTGAGTGTGCGTGTGTGAGTGAGCGTGCGTGTGTGCAGCAGGCGGGAGCAGGACGGGCCCCAGCGCTGGTGGGTAACTCCCCCCCGAGGCACAGACTCCCCTCAGGCTTCAAAGTCCTGAAGGGAAGAGATGCCATCAACGCAGGGAGGCGTTTTTCTATCATTTCTTCAACCCCTGCCATGTCGTAAAGAAATGCTGGGCTTGCATTTTCCAGGTTAGGCGCGGTCTGGGTGGCCGGGCAGGTTGGAGCAGACCCAGCTGCGTGAAGGAGGGGCGCGGGCACGGGAGCCCCCAGCCTAACTGGCACTCCCTTCGGGCATCTGCTTGATGACTGTCCAGGCAGGGGTGTCCTTAAACTCCTTGGCCACGGTCGTGTTGTGCTCTGGCCAGACTCTCATTTATAAAAGGGAAGGCTGGTCCAGGGTGAGCTCAAGGTCAATATGGAGACTTTCTGGGTCACTGGCCCGAAGAGGGTACCTGGGGAGGCGCCCAGGCCGGGGGAGGATGGCGGACGTGTAGACAGGACAGCAAGGCCCTCCACCACAGCCTGTGATGGGCCGGCGGGAGGCTGTCACCCACGGAGGCCTCACAGGTGTAAGGCGGCCCTTCCTGCTCCCGCAGGCCTGGCTGGACGCGCGGTAACGGAGGCTCTGGCGGAGGGACTGCGCCGTCTCCAGCTGCACAGTCGGAGTAGGAGTGGGAGGGAGGGGTCCTCCAGACCAGGGGACAGTCCGGCAGGAGGATGCGGGGCTGGGCAGGACTCAGCCTGCAGCATCCCCAGGGCAAGAGCTGGAGCTGAGGAGGGGCCGGCAGTGCTGCATCGCGGACCCCTTCAGGGCCCGAGCTCCTCTCGGAACCCGCAGACAGAGGACTGGCTCCCAGCCGCCCCTGGCACTCTCCGGGTGCTCTGTCCTCCTGCTCTGGGAGAACTTCTTGCGTTCCGTGGGGTGGAGAGGTCCCGGGCACCACTGGCCGAGTGGAGGTGCGGGCATCCCTCTAGGGGTGGGAGCTGAGTGTGGGCGCTGAGCGGAAGCCAGGCTGGCCACCCCCCGGCCTGTCCCGGAAGCGCTGTGCTAGGCCTGGGCGTTCCAGGACCCACCAGACTTAAGCCCTTGATCTCAAGGTGCTCTCAGCAGGGCAACGAGCTCCAGTAAGTAACTGGGCACAGCACGTCAGAGCCAAGTGGAGGTCTCTGTGACACTCAGGAGGAGGGGCCAGAATTTCTCCCTGGAGGCACTGGGGGTGGCACTCCAGTTGGGGTGGAGGACGGACATTAGGACATTCCAGCCGGGGGGAATGATGGCTACAAAGATACAGGGGGTGTGTGGGGGCTGGTGGGAGGGGGGCTCGGCCGCTGACAGGATGTGTGTGCAGTGGGGGGCCGGCCCCGGGTGTGTCCGAGGGCAGCCCATGATGGCTGCATCAAGATTCTGGCTTTGACCTCAGTTCTCTTCCTGGGAATGAGATTCTTGACTGGGTGTTCAGCACATCGAGGTACCTTCAGGGCCTGTGGTCCCCACACTCCGCCTCCCCTTGGGGCTAAGAGGATGCTTAGGCAGGTCCCATAGCAGGAATGCACTGCATAACTTCTCACTCTACCTGGGAGATTCTGATAGAAGCTACCTTCTGTGACCTCAAGAGGAGAGGCAAATCTACCCAACCCGTGAACGTGGAATGCGCGACTATGTACAAAACACTTCATTCCCTCCCTCACTCACTCAGCCAACCTTCACCAAGCCTGTACTTCACAGCAGACACCCGGTTAGGGACTGAGAAAACGCAGAAAAGCAGACTCAGTTCCTCAGTCGTCGAACTTGCAATCTAGCGGCGAGTCATTCACTTAAGTAAACAGAACGCAGCATCCAGAGAGATGTCTGTTAGGGGTCTACCCGGTGTGACGGAATCCCAGAGGAAAAGGGGGGAATAACTCTTCATAGAACGCCAGGGAGTTTTGGAGGAAGGCTTTCATGGAGGGAAAGTACCTGGGTAGGCTTGCTCTTTCCAGGTGGAAGTTCTCTAAAGTATGCTTTTTGCCATCTCTTCCCCTCCTGTGTATGGTTCCTCCTTCCCCACCAGTGAGCCCTGAAATCATGAACACGAATGAGGACACTGCAGGAGGGTCCTGCAAAGGACACCCAGTTTCAGTTTCAGTTTCTCCTAGTTGCTCTATCACGGGGTGGCTTAGACAGTGGACGTTGATTTCTCACAGTTCTGGAGTCTGGGAAGTTCCGAGGTGGAGGCGCCAGTATGGTCAGGTTATGGGCGGGTTCTCTTCCTGGCTTGCAGACGGCCACCTTCTCACTGCATCCTCACGTGGCAGAGTGAGCTGCAGAGAGTGAGCTCTCTGGTCTGTTCCTGGAAGGGCACTAATCCCATCATGGGGGCCGCACCCTCATGACCTCATCAAAACCTCATCCCCCCCAAAGGCCCCACCTCCAAAGACCATCATATTAGGGGTTAGAACTTCAGCATGAATCTGGGAGGGACATGAACTTTCAGTGGTCCCTTCCAGTGCTAAAACTTCTGATTTATATTCCTTTGAATGTAATGTTGCAAACAGTTCCCACCAGAAGCTGGGTAAGGCCTGGAGCTGTGTGCCTCTCTCTCCTCGGTGGGCCCACGCACTTCCCCTTCACCTCTGTCTCCCCTGAGCTCAGAGGTGAACAAGTCCTGTTTGCGTCGACACCTCAGATTCTAGGGCAGAGTTTGACGTGCAGTAGAAGCCCCCAATGAGAAAGAAAGAAATGAACAAATAAGCAAGTGGGTACCTGCAAGGTGTTCAGGGGTTAGAAGCGTGAAACACCAGCTCCTTCATGACAACATGGGCTTCGGTGCTAACGTTCTCTCCGTCTTCCAGGCACGCAGGGGCTCCTCAGCGGCCTGGGTGAAGACCCCAGCAAAGTGGGTTCAGTACTTTGCTGGTGTGTGGGCAGGGAGGCACCTGTTTCATGAAATACATGACTGGAACCCCAGGTCCTGTCAGACAAGCCCCTGGTCTCAGGCAGCCTTACACCCAAAACATTGCACAGAGGAGAGTGAAGGCTGTTCTAAGGAAAGCAGTTTCCACAAGAAGAGGGAAAAGGCATTCAAGAGTCCCCCACGCGTGTGGACTCGTGGGCATCCTGCTTCATCTCCCCCCAGGCCCTGCCAACGATGTGTACTGTGCGGTCCGCACACCAGCTGCAGACCCTCTGCTCAGGGCATTGTTAGAAGTGAAGGGTCTCAGACCCACTGAAGCAGAGCCTGCATTTGGACAAGCCCCCTGTGGGCGGGTGGTGGGCACCTCATCATGTGAGAGGCACTGCCCTGTGGTGGCGTTTTTGTGGATGCAAGGTCAGCTCTGCACATCTGGCTGTCTGTATGTCTGGCTGGGGTGCTGTAGTTCTGCCTACAGACTGGTCAGTGGGTCTTGGTGCGGGGAGCGGGCGAGTGGAGGCCCTGTTCATATCCCTGGAGTGAGTTTTCCTTTCCCTTACACCCTCGGTAAGATGCTCGTCCTCGTGTTGAATTAATTCTATTAGATTGTATTGCTAATGTGGTTGAAGTTCAAAGGCTTTGCCTGTGAGCCGTTCATTTAGCTGGGAGAGCAGAGCCCGCCCTTGGTCCCCTTGGAGAGGCGGCCCGGCTGGCCCCCGACGTCTTCAAGTAGCGCCAGCAATCCCCGCAGCAGGCTGGAGAGCGTCAGCGTGCCGATGGTGCCTGGGGCCTTGGCGAGCGATCTCGTAGTTCATTCCAAACGGGGTGGTGACCGCATTTAGGAGATCACACAATGGCCTGGTCCAGGAGATGAGATGTGAACCCAGACTTGCCCATCCGGGGCCTCCCTCGGTCCTTGTCATTCGAGGGCGCCCCCGCTGTGCTCTTCACAGGGTCCCCACAGTCACTTTCCTGTCATCCCAGGGCAAGGTTGGGGTATTCCAGGTAGATATTTTCTTTCTCCCTATGTATAGAGGGAATTTAAAGGTATTTTAAAGATATTTTTTTGATGTGGTCCATTTTTTAAAGTCTTTATTGAATTTGTTACACTATTGCTCCTGTTTTACGTTTAGGTTTTTTGGCCGCGAGGCATGTGGGATCTTAGCTCCCCAACCGGGGATCGAACCCGCACCCCCTGCATTGGAAGGCGAGGTCTTAACCACTGGACCGCCAGGGAAGTCCCTAAATGTATTTTAAAAGAAATCAGATTGGAGATCACAAATTGAATTCCCAAAAATGAAAAATTAATAGTTAGAAATGATCTTCAGTACCATCTATCCCAGCTACCCATCAAAAAGGTGGGCTTCTCTAGAGCATCCCTGCATTGTGGATGTCTGGCCTCGAGCACTGCCAGGAAGAGGAGACTCTTCTGTCGTGAGATAACCCCGCAATGAGCTCTGATGGGTCATTCCTTCCTTCTCTTGAGCAGAAACGTGACTCCCTTGGATTTTACTCTGGCACAAAGTGTGTATCAAAGAAAGGTATCTGCAGTGACGTAAAATACACTCGTCAACAGCAGATGTCTTCACGGGGGGCACAGTTCAGGAAAGCTGGGTGAGGCAGGGGTGGGACTGTGCCTGGGCAGACAGAGCACTGGCCGGGGGGAGAGGATGAACCCGAGGGAGGACAGACAGGGGCCGTTTGAAGAACCCAGGGAGGCGGGCCCACCAGGTAAGAGGCTTTTCTCTCTGGACTTCTCTACAACCTGGCATCCACAACCCCACAATGTGTGTGCTTCCTGTTTCTCAAGCAGTGGAAGAAGAGCATGGAATGAGGGATGTGGGGTGTTGTGGTGGAGCTCAGCCTCCCATGAGAGATTCTGGTTTCACGCTTCCAGTTTGGAGGGACTGCCAGGATTATTAAAATCCACGGGCAGGGAGCGCCCTCTGGTGTCTGAGAAGCGCCAGTGCAGTTCCTGGAGAGGAGGCGGCACCGAAGAAACCGCTCAGGGGACCAGGGCACGTTAGCAGAAGCAGGGCCTGTTCCAGGGTTCTGTTCCAGGGCCGCCTACTTCCTTCTCCGGATGGAAGAGGAGCTGGGGGCCTGGACAGGGTAGTGGAAGGCCCTCAGCCTCCAAATCCCACTGCCTGTTACTTTCTGTTTTCCCCGGCGCAGGCCAGAGGGTGAATCTTACGCCCTCTTCACAGCGGGTTATCCTTGCTGGTTTGCAGAGGACGCTCCATTCCTCCATCCGCGTCCTTTGATGTCACTCCCCACCCCGGTCACTGCACACGGGCCCATGAGTCTTGTTACCGCTGCGGTCACACGTCGGGTGGAAACTGTGCAGACGTGGGCTGTTGTCACTTTAGGTCAGCGATGCTCTGAGCCGTCCTTGTTCCCGTTCACCACTGGCCCCTGGTTCTGAGGTTGTGCCCGTCGCCCTGTGCCCTGTGCGCCGAGCCTGTTGCTCTTCATCCCTGCGGTGTCTCCACCCGTGTGCCCCCCACCTGTTGGCTCGCCATCACCCAGTGACGTGCAGCTTGAACGTTTCCAGTCCCCTTCACTGCAGCAGCCCTGCAGGGGACACCCCTGCCAATGTCCCTTAAGGACTGGGGGCTGACATAGACCCAGAAGTGAAAATGCTGGATTGTAGGACTGTTAAATTATATTCCTTCCTGAACCTAAGTGCTACCCGATCCCTCGCCAGACTTCCTGTGTCCCCTACAACCCTTGATATCTCCAGCTGTCCAATCTTTGCCAGTCAATTATCTGTAAAGTGACCTGATTCCACCTTCTCATCATTTTAATCTGCATTTATTTGATCACCTGTGAGATAGGGCTGTCTTTCGGTGGCTGATCGCCATTTGAGTGTGTAAAATAGCTAGCTAGTGGGAACCTGCTGTATAGCACAGGGAGCTCAGCTCAGTGCTCTGGGATGACCTAGGTGGGTGGGATGGGCGTGGTGGTGGGAGGGAGGTCCAAGAGGGAGGGGCTATATGTGTACATATAGTTGATTCACTTCGTTGTACAACAGAAAACACAACGTTGTAAAGCAACTATTCTCCAATAAAAAAAATTGTCCATTCATATATTTTTTTTTCTTTTTTCCCCAAGGGCATGACTTTTTTTTTAAAGATTTATTTATTGATTGATTTGATTGATTGATTGATTGCTATGTTGGGTCTTTGTTTCTGTGCTAGGGCTTTCTCCAGTTGTGACAAGCGGGGGCCACTCTTCATCGCGGTGCGCGGGCGTCTCACTATCGCAGCCTCTCTTGTTGCGGAGCACAGGCTCCAGACGCGCAGGCTCAGTAGTTGTGGCTCACAGGCCTAGTTGCTCCACGGCATGTGGGATCCTCCCAGACCAGGGCTCGAACCCGTGTCCCCTGCATTAGCAGGCAGATTCTCAACCACTGTGCCACCAGGGAAGTCCCCATTCATATATTTTTGCCTATATTCCATTAAAATTCTTTTCTTTTTTTCTTGATGATTTGAAGAATTTCTTTGCAGAAACAAAGTCATATTCCTTGGTGTTTTGTACATTGCAAATATTTTCTCCCAATAAGTCAACTGTGTTTAAACCATATACTGTGTTTCCTTCATTGCACAGAAAGTCTTAATTCTGACATACTCAGAGTCATCACATTTTCCATGTGCTTTTTGCCTTTGAAGTTATTTGTAGAAATTAAGGAAATTCTTTGCAGTCCCGGTTCACAGAGACTTGCTTCGACATTTCCCTCTATTGATTATATAATTTCACATTTCAGCTTTTAAATCATACAGAATCCAGCTTTGCAAATAACATGAGGTAGCGATCTTGCTTTATTTTATTTTTGATTTCAGACCTCTACTTCTCAGTTACACAAGGTATCACACCAAGCCCCCAAGGAAACTGGGGGCAGATCGGCAAAGCTTGAACCTCGCTCCTTGTGCTTAGCTTTTTGAGTCCTGGGAACTACCCCAGTGCCTTTTCCTCAGGATGAACAGGGCACAGGATCTCTTCCAAACATTCCAGGGGATTCCCAGCCTTCCTGATTTCAGCACAGGGTAGGGTCTTTAAAAAGTTCACTGAGCTGTTTAAGAAGCTTGGAAGATGGCCTTGTTGGATTTCCTCAGTGTCACACTAGGGAACCCAGGACTCAGAAACTAGCTCCAGGTGTCCATGAACCAGTGATTCTGTCTGTTGTAGAATTCCTTCAAGGAAAAAGTCTCAACCACCTGCTGTAGGTAGGTTGATAGGAAAGAGCAAAGTAAGTCACACATGCTAACTTCAGTCCAGCAGTGACCATCACTGATTGATCACCAAGCTATGTCCCCACACTACATTTTATATGTTGTGCCACTAGTAATTGATCAGAGCTGGTGTAAGAATTGAAATCTACTTTGTTCAGCCTTCACCTGCTTGAAGGAGAATCAGATGAATTTTGTGCCAGAACCCCAACAGTTGAGTCAGGAGATAGGTTTTCATCAGCTCTAATCCACCCTGAGGGCTGCCTGTCAGAGACACTTAGTTTCTCTAAGCTTCAGTATCTTTATGAAAATGATGATGATGATGGTGATGATGTGATGGTGGTGATGATGGTGGTTCTGATGGTGATGGTGAGGATGATGATGGTGATGATGTGATGGTGGTGGTGATGATGACGATGGTGATGATATCATGGTGGTGATGGTGATGGTGGTGGTGATGGTGGTGGTGATGATGGTGGTGATGGTGGTGGTGAGGATGATGATGGTGGTGGTGATGATGATGGTGAGGATATCATGGCGGTGATGGTGGTGGTGATGATGGTGATGATGTGATGGTGGTGATGGTGGTGGTGAGGATGATGATGGTGGTGGTGATGATGAAGCCAAGTTTCTGCAAAGACTGAGCCTGAGAAGAGGGTCCTTGGATCTCAGAGCCTTCTCCTTAATAAAGACATAGACGGGGACAAGGCTGTGTAGCAAGTGAATCCCTTCATTCTTCCTGTGCCTCTCTGAAGAAAGGATGACATTTCCCCTGCTGGAGGGATTAAGAGGAAGGTGTGGGGGTGATGCTGAATTGTGTGGGAGGTTCAAAGGCTGCATGGAAGGCCTTAGTTTGCTGCTATTTGCTGCAGGTCTTCTGCTCTGAGGCTGGACTCTCCCATTTGCACATACAGACCACTTTATTGCTGCCTGTCACACCTGAGGCCCATAAAGAAGGTCTGGTCAAGAAAAAATGCAACCTATCTGTCTGACGACTCTCAGCACATAATCAGGATGAGGAGATTCTTTAGGGCAAGCCTAGGACACCGGGATACTCCCAGTTCCCCTGGGTCTGAGGCATTCTTTACCTTGGAGAGAGCTGGGCCCTCGCAAAGCATGGACACTTCTGGGACCAGAAAGGAACAACAGTGCTCAAATCTGCCTCCAAATCCCAATCATCCTTTAGTTTCTTTGTCTGTTTCTTCAGTTATTTGAATTATAAAGTTATGCACGTTCATTGAAATATCTTGAAATATATAAAACACCTATTGTCAAATCCATAGTCTCTGCCTCTCCCACGTACATTACTAATTTTTAGAATTTTAGAAATACACTGGGTATTCTTCCATAATTTATTTTGGAAGAGTACATGAATAAATGTATATAAAATATGTGCAGATTTCTTTTTTTATAGACATGTTAATGGAATATATAACATTTTATACTTTATTTAATATTTTGTATATATCCCTTCAAGTCAATACATGCATACATTTGGTGAACAATTAGCTACTTCTAATTATACATTTACTTTTCTAAATAATTTGCCCCCCTTCCCCAATTCCAAAAATGTTTCTACCTGAATGACTCAGGTTTTTGAGGACAAGTTCATTTCTGGGATGAATTATTGTAACTCTCCACTTCCCTGTGCTATGTAGACCTCCAAGCTATCATCTTCACTGGCTCACCCTTGTAAAACCATGTGTGAATGCAGGCTACCATCACCACCATCACCATCACCACCACTATCATCATCACCATCATCATCACCATCACCATAATCAACACCATCACCATCATCACCATCATCACATCACCATCATCACCATCATCACCATAATCATCACCATCACCATCATCACCATAATCATCACCATCACCATCAACACCATCATCACCATCACCATCATCACATCACCATCATCACCATCATCACCATAATCATCACCATCACCATCATCACCATAATCATCACCATCACCATCATCACCATCACCATCATCACATCACCATCACCACCACTATCATCACCATCATCATCACCATCATCATCATCATTACCATCATCACCATAATCATCACCATCACCATCATTACCATCATCACCATCACTATCATCACCATCATCATCACCATCATCATCATCATCACCATCATCACCATCACCGTAATCATCACCATCATCACCATCATCACCATCATCACCATCACCACCACTGTCATCACCATCACCATCATCATCACCATAATCATCACCATCACCATCATCACCATCATCACCATAATCATCACCATCATCACATCACCATCACCACCACTATCACCATCATCACCATCATCACCATCATCACCATAATCATCACCATCACCATCATCACATCACCATCACCACCACTATCATCACCATCATCATCACCATCATCACCATCATCACCACCATCATCACCATAATCATCACCATCACCATCATCACCATCATCACCATCACCATCATCACATCACCATCACCACCACTATCATCACCATCATCATCACCATCATCATCATCACCATCATCATCACCATCACCATAATCATCACCATCATCACCATCATCATCATCATCATCACCATTACCATCATCACCATCACCACCACTGTCATCAGCATCATCATCATCACCATCACCACCACCACCATCATCATCATCATCATCATCATCACCACCATCATCATCATCACCATCATCACCATCATCATCATCACCACCATCATCATCATCACCTGGCTTCTGTACAACCCAGTGATGACGGGCTGGTGAGCATGTACCAGATTGCCAAACCAGTCTTTACAATGTCACAGAAATATGGATCCTACAGTCACCTCTGATACCTGTCAGTGGCAACATTTTTCATCCTTGCAGCTACTTCAGAAGAGAGAGAGCGCGAGAGTCCACATTCTACTTTTCTGACAAAACGCAGCTGAGGCTGAAGGAAGTGGGGGGCGTGTGAGTGGTTCACATCTGCTCCACTCACTGTCTTCCCACTGCTCTGACTCCCCAGCCCTGAAGTGTAGACACCATTTCCTCACGAGCTGAGGATGCCTGAGAGAGAGTGTGGTCATGGGTGCACAGGAAGGGCCGGGTTCTGTGCGTGGTTGCTCACCTCTGTGACCCGCTGTGGACAGTTTTTGAAATGGGCTGAGAGATGGCTCGCTTTCCACCTATTTTGAAGCATTTTAAGTGCTCAGTAGCTTGCATTGCAAAGGGATTGGATAATGATGAATGATCATGGATATGGCCAGATTCATTGCTACTCATATTTTTGCAAAAGTAAGTAGGCAAATTAGATCAGCACCAGCAAGAGTGTCCTGCTCCTCAGCATCTGTGGGCCATCCGCCTTGTTAACTTCATCAGGGATCCTGGAGTTGAGGGTCCAGACTGGCTCTTGGGTATTATTTTCTTCCCCCAGGTCTCAGCTTCCTTCCTCCTGGGAGCTGGACTAAAGTTTCTCTAAAGTCTGATGGTGAAAGTTTGTGTGTGCTCTCGTCAGATTTCTTCTCCACCTAAAAGGGAACTGGAACACACAGGCTATATTATAACAAACCAACACCAGAAATATGGTTAAGAGAATTACTAGAACTCTGAGCCTCCTAGTGGACAGAGTAAAGAGAGGGGCGGCCATTATACCAGCACCAGAAGAATAAAACCTCTGACCTGGTTTTCTAGTTTAATTCAAACAATATGCACGATTCCATCATACAGCATCTGAGGCAAGACATCAGGGAAGCCAAGGTCTTTTACTTGGTGGTCTTAGAAAAATGAAAGGTTATCCTTTGAAATGAATTCTATGTAGATGTTCCAAGTAGATTTGCATACTGAGAGAAAGAAACGTGGATTGACTCATTCTATACAGCCCCAAGAGCCCTCTAAAGATTGAACAAGCTCTCTCGGCAAATAATGAATGAGATTCCCGTTACTGGAGTCATTCGTGTAGAGAATGGATGGCGTGGGATGGAGGGTAGATTCATATTTAAGAATATACATTTTGAATAAGTCAAACCGGCTTTGAATGCTGGCTGTGCTGTATACCACCTGTGTGACCTTGGGCCACTATTCTAAGCCTGTTTCTTTATTTATAAAACAGATGTGGTAAGTCATTGCTCTTCTTTTAAGGGATTTGGTGACTTTTCAGTGAGATAATGTATATAATTGTTTGGCTGTTTATACTTGGTTGGCAATAGCATTGCTGAGGATTAGGATGCTAAGACCAGAAGGTAGTTTAATTTCGTGGCAGTGCGGTGACTCCACACTCACTAGGTGTTGGTTGAGAACCTGCTCTGTGGCCAACGCTGATACGCCCACTGGGGACACAGGTAAATGGAGTTGACGTCACCCTCACCTTCATGGCATCCAGATTCTGTGAGGGGTTAAGTGGCAGGAGAGGTACTGACGTCACTTTAGGGTCAGACACTTAATGGAGCTGGAGCTCCCCTCGCTGCATACTGCTCCCGTGAGGTCTTGGGTCTCCACTGTTGGAACCTTGCTGGTGATGGTATACCCTGGCATTACTGTTTTTTGGTTCCCTGAGGACTATGAAAAGGTACCGTATCTCACACCTGCTGTGTCCCCGCTCGCCTCCTTTCTGCCCAGCTTTTATTCCAGGCAGTGCTGTGGTGAGAAACTTCTCACAGATGTGAATGGGGAGCATCTCACCTCAGCTGCACCTGTCTTCCCTGCCCCGGGGTTGGCAGGTGGCTGCAGGAAACTTCTAGGCGCTCAGGCATTAACCTGAGTGTGAGACAGTTGAGAAGCCATGGTGCAACCCAGCAGTGGGGAAGTGGAGGTGGAGGATGTGTTCTTTCCTCTCCAGCCCTCTGGCAGGTGATGCGGACGTGTACTTACCTGGCTCTTTAGAAGGGCTCTGCAGGATTGAACTCACCTGGTCCTCGGCTTGGGTCTGGAGGCCCACTCAAGATCTCTCCTCTCTACGGCCTCTTCCTCCTACCACGGTTTACCCCTCCCAGGCTCCTGGGGTCACTTTCACAAATAACTGTCTTTGCACAAACCCTGTCGCGGGCTCTGCTTTCCTGTCTGAGACACCTAATCATCAAGTCTGTATCACAAGGCTCAGTCAGCATCTCTACTAAATCTCCGTAACTAGCTCTCTGGTCCTGAGCACCCAGATATTTGTTGAGGGGTGGGTGTGTCAGTGGTTGTCCCACAGTGGAGATTTGTCATGCGACTTCAGTGCAGGCTTCTCTGTCACCTCGTCAGACCAGGGCTGTGCTCAGAGTTATCTCTTGTCTAATACACAGGAAATATACTTTTCTGATGGGTCATAATATAGCAGTTCCAAAATACAGCTTATGCTTTGTACACTTATTTCATCTCTGATGATCAGGCAGTCCCTAGAGTTAAGTAGGGTAAGTATGAGAGTGAGTTGTCCTTTGGGTGATACCCGCTGGCCGTAACTCGTGATAAGCTCCCTGTGGTGTGATTAAGCGTATCCACTTTTCTGTTTCCTCGTTCCAAACGCTTTTACCCCTCCCTAAAGCCCACAGGTGATTATGCTGCCATTACCTTTGAATTATTTTAAATATTTCGTCTCCCGTTTATGTCCTTCAATATAAAGTTCTTTAATAGCATTTTGAATGATTATCATAGTAGGTTTTTTAAAGTTAAGATATAATTCACATACCGTAAAATGTATCACTTTGAAGTATGTAATTCACTGGTTTCTAGCATATTCACAAGGTTGTGCGTCATCACTCTTAGTTAATTCTAGAACAGTTTTGTCACCGTTGAGGAAGTCCATACCCTTAATAGTTGTACTCCCCCCGCCCCCCACACACACATCAATAGCTTTTGTCTTCCTACTGCTTTACTTATTTTGCCTATTCCGGTCTAAGTGCTGTGGGTCAGCACATAAAGCTCTTCTAGGAATATAGAGGAGAGTGACACCGGGCTGTCCTGGATACACCATTTTGACCTAACTGCTTACCTACTCTATGACTTTGGACGAGCATTTTATCCTTTCTGAGCCTGTTTCCCATTTATGAAGTGAGAGGATTGGGCTCGTTCAGGAAGATTTACTCTTGGATTTGCAGGATCTTAGGAATAGAAGGCTTTACAGGAGGCCCATGAATGCTAAGTCTTCAGAATTTTGAATGAATGTTGATTGGTGACTTTTTCTGGAGAAGAGTCCAAAACATTTAGCAAAACTATAAAAGAGCCTGGCACCGTCCCCATCACTTAAAAAATGAACAACTGACGGAAGTGACAACGGAGCACTGTTACAGCTCTAACATCTCATTTTTGTCCACTTTTCCCATTTGAGGAAACAGTTTTGGGGCATGACTTGCCCACATCACAGGGCAGGAGCAGCGGCACACAGCAGACGTCTGATTCCTGGCCCAGTGATGCGTCTTTAAGCCCCGGCTATGGCTTTGAAAGAATGTGTGTTTTGGAATTAGAAAGGTCTTCAAGTCTCATTTACATGTCAAAATATGCAACTCATAATACTAATGGCTTGGGACAATAAGAGGATTTTCCAAAGGGGTCCCAGATACAGTAAACACTCAGTAAATCACATTTTTATCCTCACTCACTCGACTTGTGAGAAGGGATCATGGCTAAGTCTTTTACAAAATACACAGTACAAATATTTATATGTGTGTACATATATATATATATCTCATTTCTTTCTGGCTGAGTGGAATTGCCCGCATGTCTCAGCTCTCCTTACCTCGCTCTCCTTGAAGCACAGCAAAACCTTTGGTTGTCCTGATCCCTGCCACTGCTTGGACTGGGCAAAGCCATGCTCTTCGGTGAGATCTCAGGGGCTGTGGATGTGCTGCCTGTCTTGATGCTTCACACACACCAACACGGTGTATTTTCTTTTTGCAAATGAAACGTATCTGGGGTCTGTGTACAAACATACTCTGTCATTTGGCCCTCTGAGAAGGTGCACTGAGAACCCACGTTCTTTCTCCTGAGCTCCCTTTTCGGGTGAACTTCCATATTCATCTTGATGGGTGGTGTCAGCTGCAAATTGGCACTTGCCATCTACCTCTACAAGGATTAAATCACGCGCTGCGGCAGCTGCTGACTTTCACCACCCCCTGAAAGGAGCTCAGGGTGGAGAGCAGAAATGAGGCCCTCTGTGCTGGGGGGTGGGGGGGGGCGGAAACTGGCAGAACAGGTCCTCAGATAGTTAGATATTTTCAGGAGCTGATTTTATGAGCCCAACTCTCGTACCTCCTCATGTCTAGAAAAGCACTAAAATCCTTCATGGTGACGTCTGCTCCTTGTGACTAGCAGTAACCTTCACGAGACTAGCAGAAATCTTCTGCAAAAAATATGTGCTTGATTGCATGTATTCCCCCTTCACCAAAATCACATACATACTGACCTTCCCCCCCCCCCCCCCCACTTCTTTGGAGCAGTTTCTCAGAGCTCTCTGAAATGCTGTCTCCCAGGCTATAGTCCTCATTTTGCCCCAGATAAAACATAACTCACAACTCTCACGCTGTGCATTTGTTTTTAAGTCGACAGTGGGGAGGAGCTCAGTTTACCAGGGAAGGATGTGGTGCATCTCAGGAGGTTGGTGGTTGCCCCTAAGTTTGCAGAAACATCTCGAAGTTCAGGTGTGACCTCACCTGCCCGCCTGGTCCTGACAGAGTCCAAAAACCAACATCAGTCAACCCTCAGCCCACGCACCCTCAGCATCATGCCACACAGTTTTCATCCTTGTGCTTTCAGCTACCTGCCCTGACCACCCAGACAGCAGGAGCCCAGGCAGTGGGAGATAATTATAATATTAGCTTAGACACAACATAATTATAAAGGAAACTGTTGATAAACAACATGGAGTTATGCATTCCCAAAATCAACTGACTATTACTTGGGTTGTATCCTCTTTAGGGGTTAACCGTACTGCTGTTCTGTCCCTAGGGTTTGACATCTGAGAGTGCAGATTGTGTAACCTTGTCCCTTTGTCCACACACAGGAGAACCCCCGGCTGGGCTTCTCGTCACCCACATCCCCAGGTGGAGACCTGCATCCACTTTCTCCCGAGGAGAGCTGGGTTGAGGTTGTGAAAACTTGAGCCTAAATGGACCAGTAGAAGAGAATTTAGCAACTAGCAAAAGCAGGGCCAGGGGTTTCAGGAGCTTTAGACAAACAGGGACGACAAGGAGCAGCAAAGCACAGAAAATTGACATTGAAAGTTGCATGTTTGAAAGACACGACAGCCTTTGCTTGTTGTAGAGCTAATTATTATGCAAATTTATGCTAATAAACTCAGCCTCGAATGTTGTTGAGAAGCTGCATTTTCCCCGTTAACATAGCTGTAATGAGAGGTAAATTTGTAATGCAGATGCCCGAGGTAATATATCCTAAATCACTTTATGGTGTAAAGGACTCTCTCTCACCCCACCCGACACAAATGTCAATTTAAATTAGTTTTTGCTTTGCATATTTATTGAAGCTTTATTTATTGTTAATATGTACTAAGGATACCAACTAAACAGACCCCACTGCTTGTTAGAAGTGGAATTGAGCAGAGAGCTGGGGTTGGCGTTTGCTCATCAGGAGAGGGTAGAATTTTCTCTCCTCCCAGCTAGAGCCGCCATCAGCTTGGATGATGCCAGCACCGCTCCGGGGCCTCCCTTCTCCTCTGAGCCTGCCGTCAAGTCAGGCTCTGCCGTGAGCAGGCTGTCCGATGATGGTATTTATTGTAGGGCATCTCTGGAGGTAAGAGCCTTTGTCACCTCTGCATCTGCGTGTGTGGTACTGCCCAGAGCTGCCGAAGCTCGCTCCTGCCCACAGGGAAGGGCGTGGGGTTCAGGCGGCACCAGCTGTCGCCTTGGGAAGCTCACACACACCCTCACCCACATCTTCACACCCTCCCCAGGCAAGCTCACACACGTGCGTGCACTCCGGCACTTTTTCTTCTGATAGTCTTTAGTCTGACCGTCGTGTACACGTCCTCTCTCGGTGTTTACACTCAGCTCAAACACGCACAAATCTCCACTCGCCCTGTGCCCCAGCTATGGTCCTGCAGTACCCCCGACTCTTTTAGGAAGGGGACAGGGTATGCTTGAAAAGTTTCCTGCAAGCAATTCCACTGCTGGGCGAGGAAACAATGGCACTAAACCATGAGTGATCCTCTAGTTTTGGTTCTGTCACTTTATAAAAAAATAAAGTGCCTACTGTGTGTCAGGATACAGTGTGAAGCATTTCACTTGCGCTGTCCCTTACTTGGCAGTGACCGGTATGTTGGTATGACGATGCTCTTGGGTTGGCCAAAAAGTGATGTTTCGGAAAAAACCGGAACGGACTTTTTGGCCAACCCAATATTTTGGAGACCAGGAGACTGAGGCTTTGTAGGCTTAAATACCTGCCGACAGTGATTCACTTACTCCACACAGCAGACAAAATTCAAAGGTGTGTTTATCAGGCTCCAGAGCTCACGGTCTGTTCATGGTACCTTCTGTCTCCTAGCTACTCTCTCAGCGGATGTGAGTTTTTGTGTCTTCTGTAGCTTAAGAAGTTGGGTTTGATGGTCTCACAAGTTCTCTGATGCCTCTAGCTCCAAATTATGTGACTCTGTGGTGATGTAAGTGATTACCTCCTGGTCCTCATCGTCTCCTTCCATCTTTTATCGTGAACTAAGCTTAAGCTAGTGACTTGCGCAAAGATCCAAGGCTGAGGCCGCCGACCTCTTCAGTTACTGTGTGTTGATTCGAGGGCCCCTGAACCTCAGTTATTCTGTCTGAGCCCAGCGTGGACAAATGGACCTATAAAGAATCTGGGCTGACCGAACACAGGAAGATGCAGACCAGATAGATGTATTAATTCAGGTACGCATAGATTCAGGCCTTGCCAAGATGTCCACCTGTTACAAAATGCCAGGGACCTAAAATTTTCCTCATTAGCCTAACTCCTGTGAATCAAGTTATCCTGGCAGGCCCCTCTGTGAACATGTAAATTCGCAGGACGCAGGGCAGTATATCAGCTGTTCGTGCGGGTAATTCAGAGGCGTGTATTTAGCAGAAACCAGAACCTAAATAGGGAAGCACCAAGAGAACAGAGCCGTGAATTTTGATGAAGAAACAGGCTGAGAACTGGCTTTTGTTTTTTACCATTTGGACATAGAACAAGATTGCTGCTGCTATACATTTCCCATATGGAAATAAAAACCCAACTAATAAGGATTTTTTGGTTCAGATCTATTAAGGGAAACAGTCATTTTGTGGCAATTTAAGGGAAAATTATCCAAGCAGATTTCAGGGGCTTCCTCACCTCCCTGTACCCCACCCGGCCCCAATTCTAAGTCTGTCCCCAGTAAACCAGAACGTCTTGATTCCACTTTAGAGGCTCAAACTTCGGCTTAAGGAACTAAACTAGGTTATAATGCTGAGTCTGGAACCAAAACAGTCTGTCCACATCCATCTCTGATACTTTATAAATAAGCTTATCAGATCAATTTTAGTTGCGACAGTGTGCTGAGAAAAGGCTTTAAAAAGGTGTATTGTTTCATGTTTAGAAAGGAAATATATTTCTCTGTTAAAAGTTTTTAAAATGTGAAAGTAGTGAACAATATAAAGAAGGGAATAACAATTACGTACGTAACAATTACGTATAACTCCACCCTCAAAGATAACCGTCCTTCAAACCTTGCTATGGCCCATGGGACAGAGTGAGTAGGGTTTTGTCTGAATGTATCAGGAACATGTTCCCAAAGCAGGATGCACAGCATGTCAGTCTGGAAATGGGTGGACCTGGATATGAGCCACACAGGGGTCAGGGGTGGCCGTGACCACCCTTGAGGCCACAGGACAGCAGGACAGAGCAGTGGCAGAGGCAGTGAGGGTGTGTCTCCAGATGGCACCTGTTCTCCACCTCGCCACTCTGCAGGCTGTGCTCAGGCGCAGAAACGTGTTTGTACGACTGATTAAAATCCCTTCTCCTCTCTGCGTCTTTCTTTGCTCCTTGGTAAAATAGGCAGACTAGTACATCTCTTAAGCTTCCCTTTGGTCTGTGGTTTGTTCCACTTGAAAAAGGAATTGAACTTCTGCTGGCCCTGAGTTCTTTCAAGGGTTCGGTCAGAGTCAAGCATGAGAGCGCCCAGATTCAAGAGTTCTTCATTCCAAACCCCAGGGAGTCCCCCCAAATAGATGAGTATTTGTCGCTGTTGAAGAAACATGAGCGGTGATTTACAAGAGGAAGAGCCTGGCGTCTGGACCCAGACAGCCCTATTCAAGTTCAAGGTCACCCTTTCCTGCTGTAGATCTCTGAGCAAACAGCAATGGCTTCCGTTCTGTGAGCCTCAGATTCCTGGTAAATAGCACCAATTATACATACTTCAAAATATTGTTATAGAAATGTGTAAGTACATCCACATAGCATGTTCCACAGTTTCTAAAGCACTTTATGCCATAAGTGAGCAACAAGGTAAAGAATAAGAACTGATTTCTTAGAACCAAGTGTAATCGCTTCTTTTAGTAATTTTTTTTACTGTTTGGTGGTTTTGCTTTTCAGATAGCTTTCACCTGTATTATCTCCATACAGCTTTACAAGGATGGGGGGTGGTACACAGAACCGGAGGTGGCAGGCTTCATTGATGGACGAAGGGGCCCGGGGTATCCCGACGGTTTGCACAGGGTTACGTAGTGCCTTCCTTCCATATGGTTCTGCCATCAGATCCCAGAACTGGATTTATCCTGTTGTATTGTAAACACTGCAAAAGACTCAAAGCAGGCTCTGAGTTTGGTTCCTTGAACTAACGAGAACCTCAGTCAAGTCTCAGACCCTCTGGCCCGGGGGCCTCTTCTGTAAATGATGCAGTGGGCCCGGAACTGGCATTTTTCAAAGGCTCTTTTCAGCGCTGTTCTTTTGAGTGTTCCCAGAACGTTTCTACATTTGGGAGGTGGCTGTGGTTGAGAGTGCCAGTGTGCTCACTGGCTGTATGATCGGTTCCCGCCCAGGAAGAAGGCCACCAGCGTGTGTGGAGGTGGGGTGAGCAGGGCGCCCTCTCAGCCGCTCACTCGCCTGTACGCGGTCCCCTCCTTGGTGGGCAGTCGTGTAGACAGAGCCGCGGGCACCACCGTCCCGAGACGGCAGCCCTTCTTCCAGCCCCCGAGGGATGGGGCGCAGGGCCTTTCTGGCCCTTGTGCCCGGAGAGGATGGCTTTTCCTGCCAGGAGGTGAGGAGTAAGTAAAGGAGCCTCCCCTCGGGCTGCACACGCAGTGTGGGGAGGATGCGGCCACAGGGAAGGGAGCACCCAGGACAGGACAGGACAGCGCCCGGGTGTGGGTGTGGGACGCGGCCTGAGCCTTGCCCCTCAGGGCAGAGTCAGGAAGGCTTGATCTAGGATTTGAGGGGTAAGAGTTTAGGTGGTCGGAGGGGAGAGAGCAGGGCTCTCGGTGGAACAGCACGGCTGTGAGCACGCGTGGGGGGGGCTCAGCCGGCCTGAGACCCCGGCATCCCAGCCTGGCTGACCACGCCGTGGCTGGACTTCAGCTCTACCGTCGTCCGTATCGGTCCTTGTGTCCGCACAGAGGGGCCTTCCAGGGAGGGGCTGGCAGGGGGCCTTTGTGATCTAGCTGCCTGTCTGGAGAGACGGCAGACGAGAGCCGCACTCTCAGGGACCCCAGGGCCGGTGGTGAGGTGCGTCCCACGTGCCTGGCTGTGGCCGCGGTGCTCAGCGGACACACGACAGCATCCCTACGCGGGAGGAACGACACGCATGTACACACCGCCTGTTTCCATCATCGCGCGCACCCCGGGCCCTCGGAGCTGTGCGCAGGCCCTGGACGTGGCCCATCCCGGGAAGAAGGCCGGGCCGAGGGCAGCTCGGTGCCCTCGGGACACAGCACGTCCTCCACCTCCACGGGGCCCCTCTTTAATGCCGCTTCTCCCTCTGACCGTGTTAGCCTTGTGGGCATCACGTATGCCGCTTGGAAGTGCAGTTTCCCGATTTGTCCCGCGTCCGTGTCCCCAGTGGAGCTGCCTGCCCTGGGGCTACGCACAGGGACACCTCCTTTCCCGGCAAGGGCCCTGCTCCCCAGGGGGCCCTCAGAGCTCCTCAGCTCGCGCGTCCTGCCCTCTGCCGCGCGGCGCCTGCTGGTGTGCCCATCGCCTCTGACCCCTGGCCACTCCCCTCTTCCCCCCGGTTTAATTTTCCTCCTTGTTCTCGTCACTGTTGGACGTATCGCACACGTTAGGTCGGGGTCGTGGTATTCGTGTACCTCGGGGATGGAATATAGGCTCCATGGCGGAGACCTGTATCTGTTTTGTTTAACGTTGTGTTTTCAGCTTCCGATAATGTCTTTGTAGTAGATAAATACACCCTTTCTTACACCCACTACGTACCCCACGTCGGGCCATGCGGTCCCGGAGGCGGAGCTCCCTGCCCTGCTTGGGGTCTGGGGTCTGGGGTCTCCTCCACATCCCAGGGCAGCCCGGAGGCCCACTCACCTGCTCTTAGGAAAGGACCAGCCAGCTTCGGTGCCAGCCCACCCGGGAGCAGGGTTTCTGGAGGCTCATGATGGCTGGCAGTGCATTTCCCTCCACGACCCATCTAGAACCGGGGTTGGGGGGTGCACTAAAGAGAGGTGGCCTCTGTTGGCCGCACAGGGACTCCCAGGAGAGAGACACGGGCGCTGCTTGGCCCAGCGTGCGGCTTCCTCTCCCCGTCGGGCCTGCACACAGGCCACTCCGTCCACTGTGATGCAGCCGCAGGACACAGGGGACCCTGCCCTTCGGAGGGGCCAGCCTGCCGCCCGCTGTTCAGCTGATGCCACTGGCTTCTCCTCCCACAGAGGAAGGCCGTCTACACCTGGGCCTCAGCCGGGAGCCTGCGGGGTGACGTGCAGTGCTGACAACTGCCCACTGAGTGGAGTCGGTGCTCCACGAGTGAGCCGAGACGGGGTGCGGAGCCGGCATCACTTACTCGGCCTCCAGACTTCCTCACAGGAGTCCCTGCTTTCCTGGTCCCCTCCACCCTCCCCAGGGCTGTCTGGCCCCCACCCTGTCCTTGCCCTCCTTTGGATCAGGGCCGCTTCTTGCCTTTGCCTCGGGCCTACTCCCTGCAATAGTCCCAGAGACGAGGGGCTTCAGGACACAGGTTTTTGTTTTTCTTTTGTTTTAAGATTTGAAAGCAGTGTTTCCCAGCCCGTCTACAACTGACACTTCAAGTGATCAAATCCTGTTCACCGTTACCGGTTTGACAAAAACATCCAGGAAATTTTTCTCAGCTCAGAAGCTGCTTTGCAAATGTGTCTTGTATTAATGATCACAAACGGCTCTGTAAATGACCTTTTTAGAGCATGTGGCTGAGGAGAACCTTACAGCATACATACAGGACCCAGTCATCGTACAGATTCTATCAAAACGAGCGCTAGTGCAGACATGCTTCCCAGCGAGGACGCACGAACGGCACAGAGAGCCTCGCGGAGCCCGGGGAATGTGCTCCAAAGACCTTTTATGAGAGTACGGTGTACCTTTCCTTTTTTTGGCACCACAGGAGGCTGTGTCGCCTGCTGGACTTGACAAAGAGACGTGAAAGGTGGAAAGAGCCCCTGGGGGTAGCTGGGGCCCCAGGGGAGCAGCCACTTGGTTATTTCTCTCTCGCTTTTTGTATGACGCGAACCGTCTGTCCTGGCTCAGAGCCGTCCCGTTCTGCTTGCTGTTACAGACAGAATGGTCAGGAAGGGGCAGGAAGGATGGACCTGCCCACCGGCCTGGCTAGTCTCTGGATGGACAGATCTCACGGTATGAGCTGAGTGAGTGACTCGGATAAAAAAAAGAGGACAGCACAATCCCTAAAAACCCAGACAGGTGCAGGGCAGTGACAGGCACTAGGCAGATACAAGGCTGGTGAGATTGTCTGTGCAGACAGCGGGTCCTGCAGGGGAGCCTGCGAGCCCCTGGGCTGCCGGCGGGCTGCACGCGGTGGTGACAGGAGCACAGCAGAAGTCCACTCCTAGAGCCCGCGCGATGGACGGATTACAGCCGAGCAAGGCAGCGTCTGGGGCCCGGGAGCAACGCCTGGTACCGTTCTCAGAATTGGTGCCAATGGTACGGCTGCTAAGACAGCCCCAACTCAGAACTGGGCCAGGCGATCCGAGCTGAAGCAGCCACAAGGGGGACGTGGTGCTTCCTCCTGGGACGCTGTGGTCAGTCCTGGGCTTAGTGGCGTGCGAATATACACGAGGGGTCAGGAGACCTCATCTGTTGGGAAAGCAGGGACGCAGGGCAGGAAACCAGGCAAGGCAGGACAACCTGGGCCAAGAGCTTTACATGAACCCTCTACATGGAAATCCTCAACTGGAAACTGACGTGTTATAAGAAAGGACGACTCTAAGCCCCCGTTTTCTTAGATCCTAGTATTTGCAGGTTAACTGTTCTGGGAAACTTCTTGGGCCTGTTGGCGATAGCGGCGGCATCCTTCAGGGTAGGAGAGAAGGCTCTAGACACAGCTGGTGTTGACTCTGCCTCCACCTACACACAAGGACCCGTGGGACCCAAGACAGTGATGGCTCAGCAGGTGACCACGGCTCCCCTTTCACCAGGGTGTGGGCAGTGTGGGAGAACCGAGGTCAGGCAGCTGGGTGGGCTGAGCGCAAGGGGTGGGTGGGGTCTGGACTGAGGGGTTTTCCTGCATCCTGATGGGGTTCTGAGTGGAGACTTGGGGCCTGAGCACCACTGAGGTTAGCACAACACACACCCTGGAGGTTACACTGAGCACAGGCCAGACTGAAGGACCTCCTCTAAAAATCATCTTTATACCCATTTCTAAGAAATTTATTCTAAAACTCTTGTTAGCATCCCTTCTTGCTGCCAAAGGAGACCCCGTGTCCCCTTTCATTGAGCTTCTCAAAGGTTCCACCAACCTCAAATTTTCTAGCTCCCACCTCCCTTTCTGATTTTACTTTCTTGTGCCATTTATGGACGTGCCCAAGTGTCCATGGATGGAAAAAAGAAAGGAAATGAAATCAAGGGCCCTGCCTAATTATACTTGCAGAAAAGTTTGGGCAGGAGAGGTGAGAAGGTTTCTTTTGCATAGAGCACATTAAAATAATGTATGAAGAACCTCTCCCAGCTAAGGAAGTGGTCAAGATGAGAGGATCAATCTTTAAAAGAATAATGTTTTCAAAATCAGGTTCCTTGCCCTCAGATCCTTTGATGTATGAGTGTGATAGTGGGTAGGACACACAGTGAAATATACATGAGCTTGCCTAAGACGAGAAGAGCTGAGTAGAGGGAATATTAGTGTTTACATCAAAACTCAGTTGGAGCGCTGCTTTCAAGATGATGGTTTGTTAGGCTGAGTGCAGTTTAGGCCCACAAGGCTGTCTCCTTCCTGTGTCTGGGAAGCCCCCCATCCCTGCCAGGACCCCACTGTCCATCCACTGCCCACTTCCTTCCTCCCCAGATCCAGGTATAAGGATGCAAACACATCCACAGTGCGATTCCTTCTTTGTGGCTGTCCATTTTACAGGCTGTAAAGGAAAAAATAGGAGGAGGTAGAACCCTCTGGACACTGCCGGCAATGCCTTCGCTTTTTGGAGACTTAATCAGACAGTTTTAAACAGACAAGGCATTAGGACAGAGAGCGCTTTTTTTTTTTTTTTTTGGCAGAAAATCAACCAAAGAGATAAGCAAGAATATCTTCCTCCTCTCTCTCCTCAGCCTTTATATCTCTTACACATGCTTGATGGGAATTCAACCACAGTGAAAGACAAGTGGTGGCAAAACTGACCTTGCTGGGGAGACCCAGCTTGGTAAAAGCAGCTTCTGCTGCCGGATGCAAGCTGGCAGATTCAAGCTCGGATGCAGGCAGAGTTTGGCATGAGCACCATCTCTGCAAGTAGCAAGTCCCCCTCGACAAGCATTTAGCAACAGACGGCTGCGTGCAGATTTCCAGGCCTCTGCGTGGCACCCGAAGAGGTGCGCTTTTAAATGTCGTAGGGCATCCTGCAGCGTCTTGAATGGGGAGCCTTCCTCCCAGCGGGGTGCCTGCTTTTCTCGCCCAGCCGCTCCTCTCAAGCTGCACCGCAGGATGGCTGCATGTGCCTTGGCCCGGCGGGACCAGCGGGCTACAGCGGGCTGACCGCCTCCTCGCCTCCACACCTGCTCTCACCCAGCATCCCCTCCTCCCTCAGGGTGATGGGCACAGAGCAGGCAGTTCTGAGCACGAACCTGCACACAGGTGCTAGGTTCTATTTCAGGAGTGGAGGGGAGCGCCTTCCATGTGTGGCTCTGACAACACGTGGCTATTGTGATGTGTCAGAATCGTTGCTTTCAGACTCAGGTGACACAGAGCCCAGTGATCGGGAGTGGAGGGATGGTTCCCGTCTAACAGCTTTGTGGTCTCTCTTTATCCCAGTAGTGGATGTCCTTGCTTCTTTCTTGGAAGCTGTGACGCCTGAGAGGATGGGAGGCTGGGGTTAGCAGATGCAAACTATGACATTTAGGATGGATAAACAGCAAGGTCCTACTGTAGAGCGCAGGGAACTATATTCAATATCCTGGGATAAACCATCACGGAAAAGAATATGAAAAAGATTGTATATATGTGTATAACTGAGTCATTTTGCTGTACAGCAGTAATTAACACAACATAGTAAATCAACTATACTTCCGTTAATAAAAACAAAAAACAAAAAAATGAAACCTAAGAAGAGAGTAGAAAAGGAGAAAAGGGAGGAGGGGGTGGAGAGAAATGGAAGAATTGGAAGTGACCTCAAAAATCCTTTATCCTAATTCAGTTTTTTTTAAGTTTAGGATGTGAGAGAGCCAAAGAGAGGAATAGTTTAACAGAGGTTTTATAGAATGTTGGTGGCAAATCTACGATTCAAAGTCATGTCTCTTGACTGTGAATATCCCCAAAGTTCTCATCAGAAGAGTCTGCATATTAGAAGCTGTAAAGACAGTGGTGGCTGATAAAAGTTTCCCCCAAATTATCATTTTTACCTGAAAGCTCAAATTTTAGCATTGACAGCAGATACTGGCAGGTGTTTTCCATGAGGTGATGCTTTTGAGAAGGTGCCTGTCAAGGACCCACGTCTGAATAACCGTAGATGGTCTGTCCTTCATTCAAGTAAAGATCACGCCCCAGGAAGGCAGCCACTGGCACGGCTGGCAACGCGCACACAAGGGCAGGTCCGTAAGATGACCACAGCCCAGGGTCAGGGAATGTCCCCTCTCAGCACTCATAACGCTGTGAACTTTGTACTCGAGAGCTGAGATTTAACACATCTTTTTACTGTTTAGTGAAGGATGTTCTCAAGTGCCGCAGGCTCTGGGGTTTTCCTGTGAACGCTGGGGAGAGGAGCCGGGACACAGCCAGCACACTCCACGGCCGAGACCTTGGTTTGTGCCGAGGCTCTGGCGGTTTTACCCACTGTTGCTTTTGCATCATCAGTGTAAATATCAACACAGTGAAAAATAAAGAATATCTTAATATTATTCTGAAAATAGTCTGACCTCACAAGAACCTGAAAAGTTCTTGGAGACCCTGGGAAATCTAGGGCTCAGCCTTTGAGAACCACTAAATTAAAGAATCACAGGATCCTCTGGGGACCAAGGCTCTGGGCCCAGAAACTCTTAGGTGTCTTTTGTCGGAAAATAAGAGGTGTTAGTGCGGCAATACAAATTCCAGGCAGGTCCGTAGTAGACATCTATGATATTACTGTGCTGATCTCTGAATGATACAACACAGAAGCACTAGTGCCTACCATTGAGTCATTCACCCAGGAAGCCCCCAGACCATCCTGGAGGAGAACCTGGTTAGTTTCAATGACAAACGATTGAGGTCTTTGCAAAATTACCTCGGGCCTGACGCCTACAGCACAGCTCCCCTGGCACGCTCGTTCCTGGTTCAGCCGTGGCCCCAGGTGACCCCGGTCAGTGAGGAACCCACCCCGGGGGTGTCTTTAAACACCAGGCTTCCTTTGTCTCCTGAAGTGCGATTAATTATTTATGTCTGTTGAATGTAAAGACATCTTGCCATTTTATTTTCATTTTTAGCTTTTCAAATGCTTAGGTCGTATGTCAACAACTCTCAGAAATCTGCATCAACTTGGGCGAGAAGTGGGAACGGGTTGCTGCTGCCCCCTCCTGGGAGACGCTGCGAAGCACACACGGGGTGGGGCTGGGCGCTGTCGCTGGGTAACTCCAGTGGCTGTGGGGTGGGGCGACTGGCTTCTTCCTGCTGAAACGGGAAGGCCCAGGCATTGTACCATAAGACAGAAGTTGAGGCAAGAAGAGGTCCCCTGGCTTGTTCCCTGGCGTGCCGTGTTCTCCATGGAACGCGTCTTTGCCGTCTTCCTGGCTCCTCCTCTTCAGCTTCAGGGTGTCACATACATTAGGAGGCTCTGCATCATTGGTCCTCCTGTCCAAGCCCTTCCCTCCGTCGGGAACGCTCTCCCGTTGCCTCTTTCTTTCTGAGAAGCTCCTACTCATCCTTTTACACCTCATGCCATGTCACCACCTGTCAGAGGTCCCTTATCATAGCCCTCATTCTACCTGAGCAACTCAGAATCAAGCCCTTCCTCCTTTATGTTTTGATAACTTCAGTCATACTATGTTTAATCATTTATCCCATGATGTTATACTTAGTTATTTACCTAGGTTTACTCCTCAGCTTAAAATTCTCCGAGAGCATTCCCAAATGGAAATGAGCTTTGGGTCGGGTATGGGCCAGGTGTTGGGTCAATACTGAGTAAAACAGATGTACTGCTAGCACTCGAGATATTCCCAATGGTGAGGAAGGCAGATAATAACCAGTAAACATAAAGTGTACTCTGATGTGTTATAAAAGGTAACAGGCATACAGTGTTAGAGAAGATAGGGGTTTGTGTATTACAGACATTGAGAACATTATTGTGTACAAGGTAGGAGTTCAACACATTTTGCTTAGTGGATGGATATATCCTAGTTGTGCACTTGAAGGCTTGACAGGGCCCTACGGAACCCAGCGGGTGTTATGGAAGAATGTGTAATGAGGGAGCTGTTACAGGGATGTGGACAGAGTTCAGGAAGGAGACGTGATGATGAGGCTGGTGTGGGCGGTGGCTTTGGAAGAGCAACTACCCAACAGGAGCTGGGCTGTGGGTCCCCGGCTTCTCGCTCCACCACCTCCCGTCTCCTGCTGGGGCATCCACTGGCCAAACCCAACCAGAAGCTGAGGGCAAGGGAACCCGGCTGATGTGTCAGTAGAGGTTGGTGTCCGAGGGCACAGAACGGGTCAGGTCGGGAAGAGTGGGGAGGGGCTGGAGAAGGAGTCCCACCAGAAACAGAGTAGCCAGCACGCGTGACTGAGTGAGTGTGCATCGCATCTAGGCAGCCTTCGGCCTTGCGTCATTCTGGATCAAACTCCACGCCACCTTGGGCTCTGCACTGGTCCTTCTGGTGACAGCGCTTGTACAAGGGGATTCCCTTAGGACCTGGGACCAAGTACTTGGCATAGGACTGTAGCTACCTGTGTGCAGGCTATAGAACCCCGGTCACGTACAACTAAAGACAGAGAGTGAAAGCACATGAGACCTCCTGTCACTCCCCTGGAGGCATTGCCAGTCTGCTTTAGGAAGAAAACAATGTCCATGAGTGAGATTTCACAGTATGTCATATATGACAAAGATTAATATAAAGTTATCTGAATACTGCACATGCCTGAGGGCTTGGCAGAGATTAGGAGTGATCAGAATCAGGTGAAGTTAATCAGGTATTAACGTCTCAGCTGTAAGATAAAGTCCACTTAAACTGAGTTTGAAGGAATGTTGCCCCACTGTAAGAACAGACATCTTCCCCAAACATTTAATATTTGGGGGAATCCTTCAAATTACAAGATAATTTCATAGTAGGTTTATTCTTTAATGTGTCCTCGTTTATTTCCATTTTCACTGGAAGAGATATTCTCTCTACTCTCAGAAATTTACTGAGCCTGGGGGGAGATTTGGCATTGATCTGGCTTACCCCATCCATTTCCAGTTCCTCAGAGACTCTCAACAGGTATTGATTGAGATGTTTATGCAGCTAATCATTCTGTCGTCATGTTTGCTCTGCCTGTCTTTTTCCCTATTAGGACATGAGCTCGTTTATGAAATGACAGTCTTATATCAGATGTTCAAGAATGACCACATGACTTTTTAGTAGATACCAAATAGAGCATGAAATGATTTCTAACTCATCCTCTGCTGCCCTCACCTGCCAGTCTCCCTGCTCAGTCCATGATGATTGGGCTTATTGAGTAGTTTGAATGCCAAGTTTTAAAAAATTATTATTTCTTCTACAATAAAGGCAGCTTACCCCAGGGTAGTCACCACTGGGAAGTACGTTCCTCCACTCCAAGTTCCCAGAGCCGACTGAAGGGGCTAGTGGGACTCTCCAAGGTGTGATGAGTAGAGGGGAGACTCCAACGTCCCCTGCTGATGGGCAGGTGAGAACAGTCCGTGCCTGTTCCTTTAAATCCCCACACGTCTTCCACCTACGCTGATGGGATGTGCATCCAGCCCACGAAGGCAGCCAGCCAGTAGCTGAACATGAAAAATAAGGAATCTAAAGAAAATAAGGCAGAATACCAGAAAGGGAGTGAATGGGGGTGGGAAAGACACTCCTTTGGGTGGCACGGTCGGGCAAGGCCTCTCTGGGGAGGTGACGATGGAGCAAAGGCTTAGCCGATGGGAAGCCAGCCTTGGGAAGACCCAGGAGAGCCGTGCTCCAGGCAGAAGGAGATGCAGGAGCCAGGGTGGTGTGTGTGAGGACACCCGAGCACGTGGGGTGTGACCGGAGCCCCCAGGGAGGGGCAGAGGAACGGAGCGTGCCAGTGGTGGTCAGAGCAGCATGCAAACACCCACAAACCAGGGTCGCATGGGGCATTTATAAGAAGTTTGGATTTTAGGCATAACGGGAAGCCCTTGGAAGCTTTGCAGGGGCAGAGATGTGACCTGATCTCTCAGTGTGAAGGGGCAGATGTGAGCGTGGGGGCCTGTGGGGGCCGCTACATGGTCCTGTGCTGGGACTCACGTGGAAGGGGTGGAGCAGGTGAGATGGAATCAGATTCAGGGTACGTTTAAGTCAGAGGCTGCACCTGCCAATGGGCTGGACGCGCAGATAAGGAAGAGAGGAACCAAAGATGCCGTTCAGGGTTTTGACCCGAGAGAGTAGGAATGGGGATGCCCTTTACCAAGGTGGAGGGTCCACAAGGAGAAGCAGATCTCGGGGTGGAGGAGGATGGTTAATGAGCAGGTCGGTGTTGTTGATGGAAGAGCCCTGTAGACATCTGGGCCACATTGTCCTACAATGGGTGATGGAGGAATCGACCCCCAGGAAGAGTCTGCGACTAGAGGCACACATTTCAAAGCCATTTTCCCAGCTATAGATTCAACAGGAAGACCCAGGAGTGGATGTAGAGATAGATGATCCAAGAAAAGGAGGTAGAGCCAGCGGAGACCGAGAGAGAAGGGAGAAGAAGAGGCAAGTGAGGTAACAGCTTCAGGAGAAAGAACGTGTCCACCGTGATACAAGTACCGAAGGGCTGAGGAAAATGAAAGAAATTTTAATCATTGTTTTCAGCACAATGCAGTTCATGGGTGACCTTGACAGTAGCAATTTCAAGAGTATAACGGGAACAAAGCTGATTGGAGTGGGTGGAAATCAGGGGCTAGAAAGTGAAAAGTGCAAAAGAGAGCATATGTGATTTTTAAAAAAGTTTTATTGTGAAGGGGGGCAGGGAACCGGGGCGATCGGCAGGGGGGTGGGTGTGGAGCCCAGGAAAGATGGTCATGTTCATGATGATTACTGTGATGATAGCCATTACCATCGTGATCACAAGGACCACCATCTATTGTGTAGCTAACACGTGCCAGGCCCGTGCCAAGCGCTTCCCATGTGTAATCTTATTGCATCTTTCAGCAAACCTGTGGAGAAGGCTCTGCTATTGTTATCAGTTTAGAGGTGTGAGAACAGAGGAACCAGGTCCTAAGTCTGCTGATAGACCTGAGAGCTCAACCTAGCTGTGTCTGACACCAAATCAGAGTGTCTTAAACACAGCAGATGGATATGTTCCCTCTAAGAGACAAGCTGAAAATGAGTGAAGTTCTTCACTGGACTTAGTCAAGACCCATTTTGGTTGCAGGGGATAGAAGCCCAACTCAAACTGGCTTAAGAGAGATAAGTGAGGGAGATTAATTCAAGTATCTCAGAAATCCAGAAGTAGAGTTGACTTCAGGTATAGCAGGATCCAGGGGCTCACACAGGGTAATTAGAATTTAGTCTCTATCTCTGAGCCACTGGGCTCTGCTTTCCTTTCAAGCTTCCCAAGCAGGTTTCTCCATGTGTTGGTCTCTAGCAGCTCGAGGCTGACTTCCAACAGTCTGGAAAATCCAGGGTCAAAGTCACAGGTAGGGGTGGTTCTTAGTGCACGGCCTGTGTCACTGTCACCTGCCCATCTCAAACAACATCTATCCTGGGGGCACCTGATGACCTCATGCCTGCCTCCAGAGCCACGAGGACTGTTGTTGTGGGTGTAGAGCTTACTCTCCAAGGGAAATATCTAGGCACTATTAACCAAGAAAGGGATACTGGGCAGGCAGCAAAGGGCAGATGTCCACTAAACCATGGTGTGTTCAGATGTTCACTCTTACAGCATCAGGGTACGCTTCCAAATGCTCTGCCGGAAGATGAGTTCTGTGAGGACAGAGGCCTTTCCGGTCTTGTCCGCCAAATGCAGTTCTGAGCGCAGCGAATGGTACATCATAGGCTTGGGTTTAAACGTACATTAACTGCATGAATGAGTGACCTTAAGTGATTCGTCTGTAATGCCGCCCCCTCTCATTTGCCTTGTTTACATTATTTTATTTTTAGCTGGAGAGCTCTTCATTGTATTTGAAACTCATTACGTTTCTGACCTGTAGTTCTGCAGCTCTCCCAGGCTCTTAGTTTATATGGAAATAGTGTATTCAATTAATGTCCTACTCTTCAGAACAATGTTTTTAATGTTATTTTTTTCAAAGGGGAAAAACTACCTTGGTACAAAAACCCCAGCACTCTCTCTGATGTCCCTGGAGGGTAAGAACCTGATGGTTTAGCCAGAACTGAAATCCCCACAAATTCTAACGAAGCTCTGCTTTGTCTGACCCTCCCGGGGTTTATTTCCTCCCCACTGACTCTGGAGGGTAGAGCTCTGGGGAAAGACAGGTACATGACAAAAAGCTGTTTGGGTGTATTTGCTTCTGACGGCAGTGCCTGTGGCAGAACTATCCGTCTGGAAAGCTCTCAAGTGGGTGGAGAGAGGAACGTTGCACTATCCTCGTAGACTAGGTGAAATTTTGCATGTATGGAGTGCCAAGGTGAGGATGCTGAAGGGCCTTTAATTGCATAAAAAGAAATTTGAATTTTGTGTAATGATTGTGAGGGAAAGGCTTATAATAAAAAAAAAAAAAATCGGGAAGGTCAGTCTTGTCCTGCATGAACTTAATGCCTTCTTCCCAGTCGTTTAGAGACTTTTTTTCATAGTAAAACGTTATGAAAGGGACATGGAAGAGAAGCATGGCCCAGTACATAGAACCTGGATGGAAAGGGGCAGTTTGCCGTGAAGATAGAGAGTGTGGGCTCCAGAGTGTCACTGCCTGGGTGCAAACCCTAACTGTCCCCTTCCTTAGATGCCTGCAGGCAAGATGCTAATCACCCGCTTCTCAGTTCCCTTATTGGTAAAATACAGATAATAAAATAGTGCTACTTCCAAGGTGCTGGACATCAGTTCATGTGTTTAAAGCGTTTAAAACTGTGCTTGGCACATAGAAGTCAATACGTGTGTGTTTATTTCTATTGTTATTATTTTGAATGGGAAAAAGATGGGAATGTAAGTATGAGTGTGGAGGAAATGATGAGATTTGGTCCGAATCAGCCATGGTGTGTGTGTGTGTATGTATCGATGTATGTGTGTGTGTGACTGTGTGTGTGTGAGTGTGTGGTGTGTGCATGTGTGTGTGTGTGAGTGTGTGAGAGTGTGCATGTGGGTGTGGGTGTGTGTGTCCATGTATGTGTGTGTGCAGGTGTGTGTCTGTGTGTGTATGAGTGTTTGAGTGTGAGTGTGTGAGTGTATGTGTACGAGTGTGTGTGTGTGGCGTATGTCTTTGTGTCAGTGTATGTGTCCATGTATGTGTGTGTGCAGTGTGTGTGTGGTGTGTCTGTATATGTGTGGTGTGTGTTTCTGTGTGTCTGTGTGTCCATGTATGTGTATATGTGGTGTGAATGCGTGTGTGTCCATGTATGTGTGTGCAGTGTGTGTATGAGAGTGTGAGTTTGTGTGTGTGTGGTGTGTGTGTCCATGTTTGTGTGTGTGGTGTCTCTGTGTGTCCATGTATGTGTGTGTAGTGTGTGTGTGTGTGAGTGTGAGTGTGTGTGTTTGTGTGTGTGGTGTGTCTGTGTGTGTGGTGTGTGTGTGTCCATGTTTGTGTGTGTGCAGTGTGTGTGTCTGTGTTCATGTATGTGTGTCTGTGTGTGTGGTGTGTGTGTGTGTGTCCATGTTTGTGTGCAGTGTGTGTGCCTGTTTGTCCATGTATGTGTGTGTGCAGTGTGTGTATGTCCATGTATGTGTGTCTGTGTGTGTGGTGTGTGTCTATGTGTATGTCCATGTATGTGTGTCCAGTGTGTGTGTGTGTCTGTGTCCGTGTGTGTGTGGTGTGTGTCCATGTATGTGTGTGTGTGCAGTGTGTGTGTGGTGTGTGTCTGTGTGTATGTCCACGTATGTGTGTGTGCAGTGTGAGTGTGTGTGTGTGTGTGTGTGTGTGCCTGCGGAGGGAGTTGGGGGAGAGCTGGTTCTGAGACCGTCTCTCCAGGCTCTGGGCAGAATATTTTAACACTCCAGGAACCGAGAGCACCTGTTGGGTATCACGCAAGTTTGAGAAGAGCAATTGCTCTGAAGTCAGAAATGGAATTAATGTCCTGGAAAGAACCAGAGGCTGATGTGAATAATTAAGCCTCCTAATGAGAGCATTAATATTTCCCCCAATAGATTGACTTAGTGTTTCTCTTGCTGGGATTGTTGTATAAACTCACCTGAGCTGGCCATCTATCTTGATTGTTCAGGACAAACTGCACTGGCAAAAATAAATAAATAAATAAAGCTGGTGGACCCCCTAATTTCACACTGAAAAGACTTGGCAGGTAAAGGGAGCACAGCACCTAGGAAACCACGAGCCCGTGGAACGATCCTCCCTGGTAGAGATTTCTAAGGAAGGCATCTTAGGTCTTGGCCGTTGTTGTGTTTATTAATTCTCATGTGAAGATGGGCTTCGTTGCTCAGCTCATTCCTCCAGCACGTGATGTGCAGCAATCAGAGGCAGCTGGGCCTCCCAAGTTCACTGACGCCAACTCTTCTTCAAGTATGAGGACACCCACGGGTGGAAGTGATGTTGGCATTGCAGGCAAACCGCTGGACAGGCCGGCAGGATGGAGTGTCAGTGAGGATTCGCCAGAGCGGCGGGACCAGGAGGAGAAAGATACGCACAGTGACAGATTTTTGCAAGGAGTGGTTTGCCCCGTGGTGGGCGCTGGCGAAGTCCAAAGTCCTGAGGGGAGGCAGCCCAGTAGGAAAAGTCATGAATGGATGGGAACCCCACTGGCATGGGCTCAGGCTGGTCGTCAGAGGAGGCTATCGGAAGGGCGGGGGCACACTGCTCTCAGGAAGCCTTCCTTGGAAGCCTTCCTACTGGACAGGTCAGGCCCACAGGGCTAGCCTCCCTTTGATTAACTTACGTCGCTGATTGGGAACTTCAGTCATATCTGCAAAATCCCTGCACTGCGGCAGCAGGACGACCGTGTGATGGGTAACCAGGCGAGGATGCACGTGAGCTACGACGTGCAGCTCTTCCCTCTGTCCCCCGGTTCTCCTGAGGTCATCCGCCCTGCAGCCCAGCTAACAGGAAACACACCAGCGGGGGATCTCGGGAGCTGGAGTTCCACCTCCCGAGCTGACCCATCAGACAGCTCCCCCCGGATGGAGAGCAAAGGGCAGGGTGAAATGAGCTCCCAGGAGGACTTAGACCTGCAGGTTGTCAAAGAAGCAGACCAGGTCACAAGACGGCCTATGCGGATCTCAGCCAGCGTGATTTTAGTGATCTCAACACTTCCCCTTTACATGCCAGTTCATGGATTCCAAGCATTTTCACATGTGCAATCCATTTCCACTTTGTTTTGTTTTGCTTTGAGCTGTAAACCACCCTTTCAAACAGGGGCTCTGGGTCCTACCTGCCCTTACTGCACACCGAGGTGCCAGGGAGGTCAAGTCCAGGGTCAGGGTGTGGTAGGTGTGCCCAGATCTTCTGACCCCAAGTCCAGGGCTCACACTGCTGCCCGAGACTGGCCAGGACGACACCAGCTCCTCAGCGTCTGGAGCACCCCCTCTGCGATGACACGTCACGTCACCACTGAGTCTTTGAAGCAACAGGAGACGATCCTAGGGGGCTGCGTCCGGATTTCGGCTGCAGGCCTCCTGCCTGCAGATAAATCCTACTCCCTGTAACTGACAGCCTCGGAAATTTGGAACTCACACAGGATCCAATGTTGTTCTCACGGGAGGCTCTGTATCCAAGCAAAAGCCTCTAGATGACAAGCCCCACGAGGGCAGCAGCCTGTACCCGTGCTGTTCACCACGGTACCCAGGACACTCAGAGTAGAAGCTGTTACATTGCAGGCTTCCATATATACTTTTGTATAAAGATGAATTTTTAATGAAGCTACGAATCCTGAATCAATAGGGAACATTTATCTCTTCTTGAGGTTTTGTGAAGTAAGATCATCTAAACTTTTAAACTGACTGGGTTATCAGGCATACTAGCTTACTTGCCACTTCATGGGCAAAATGCACATTATTGATGCTGGGAGTCCTGGGAAATGGGTTCTAAACCTTCAAAGACCAGGGCCTGGATGAATCCGGGAGAAGACAGAGTGCCCTGCCTTGATCTTGAGAGACAGTGTGCCTCTGGGGCATAATAGGAAGGCTCTCGGCCCCAGCGCGCTGGAGAATTCCTTTTTCTGGGGTCTCTTTTTGGTAGGAACCATGAGCCCGTCAGAAAAATGTTTTTTTCTCAAATAAGTAAATGCCAGACAAAAGAGGACTTTCACTTCTGAAGGCACAAGATGAATTAACCTGCAGTAAATGGAGGACTGCCCTGTCTCCAGCAGGCTCTGTCTGTCCGCAGTGGGTAGTTTCTGGCTCTAAGTGGTATGCGTCGGCTGCTTTCTTTTAGGGGATTTTAGGACCCTCTCCTGAGCGGTGACTCGTGCTGTGATGGCTGAGAGAGGCTGGTGGTTAATGAGATCTGCTCCGCCATCACTCTGCTTGCCTTTGAAACTTATTTCATCATTTATCAGTGGATGGAGTTAGTCTACCTGCCTGGGTCTCTGTGTCTTTTCTGATAAAATGGGGATGGTAAGAGTGTTTGCCTCATAGAATTGTTGTGAGAATTAACATGAGTTAATCATGCAAAGCACCTAGAACAGGGCCTGGCGGGGAGGAAGCTCTGGGGATTATGAGCGGTGTTGGTAGGGTGTCGGTGTCCCTTACTGAATCAGCGGGATGTTCTGTTGGGGGAGGAGGTGAGTCTCAGCCTCTTTCCGAAGCCTGGGGTCTCAAGCCCGTGAGAAGTCTGGGGGTGCTGGGGGCGTACGGGGAGGGCAACCACCTGGTGGCCTCGGTCCAGCAGAGGTATTGGGGTCTCCGAACAAGGACAAAGAGGGCAGGACCACCCTGCCTCCCCCGATCCCGACACGCACACAGAGCCCCCGGGTAGCAAGTTATACCGTGGAGATGGAACACCTCCTGTTCTCAGAGGAAGCTGGCTAATACCTCCCAGGGGATCCTTCACATTCAGAATTCAGACAAATTGCTGCTTTTTAATTAACAGAGTCCAACAGTTCTGTTATCTGTCTTCTCATGAATCTATTTTCCTCTAATCCCTTCTCGTTTTCCCACCTTGTCTGCTTCTGAGCTGTAATCTGCCAGGAGTGGGCGCAGCGGGGGAGGAGAAGAAGGGGAGGCGGCCACGGGGAGCCCAGTGACCATGAGGTCGGTGGCTGGCAGGCACCCAGCTCTCTGGTTGCAGCCACAGAGGCTTGTGGCCGAGACCCCAAGTGAAACACGTGGTTGGGGAGTCATCCACAAGCCAGGGGTTATTAAGGATGTGGCAGGTCTCCCTTGACAGAAGCAAGTGGAAGCAGCATTCAGGGCTGTCTCCAAATACCCCATTAATTTAAGTTTAGTAGGACAGTTATTGAATAATAAATAACAACCAAATCGAGGAAACATATTTATCAAGGACTCATGCCCAGATAACACAATTGTGGCCGCACCAGTTGAGAAGCCAGAGTATTAATAGCTGCATCTCTGTGAAAAAAAATCCTCCAGTGATGGTAAGAAGGGCTCTATCTCATGCTGCCGACGCCCCAGGGTTCCCCTAAAAGAGGCATGTTTTGTTCAGGCTGAGGCTGCACTTTGGCTGAGTAGGTGGACACACATCTTCACGTTGGGCCAGGTGAAGCTGAGGTCAGGTTTTGTTTCCCAAGCATCCTCCGTGTGATGGAGATGTGAGATTGGGGCCACCTGTCTCGATCACCATTTCAGGTCCCACCTAGGACTCTGGAGCATTCTCAATTTCTAGCAAACAGTTTCTTTCCAGCTCTGTTGCCAGCGGGGCACATCAAGAAAAGAAATGAAAGTTTTTGAGAAAAAAAATGAAGTTAAAAATATCCCCTTCCACTTGCCTGCTCCTAACTTATTAGAACAATGCCTAAGGCAGCAGGGGTGTCATTGGCAGTTCTATTTGTGATGGGTCTGGAAGAGTTGATATATTTATGAATATTTACATCTCCCAGAGGAGTGTGCTGTTAAGTAGAACTTTTTTTAAAAAATTCTTTAAATCTTCTCTCGTGATGTTAAAGTGCTATGGACCACAAATAGGCAGAGGGAGGAATGCAAAGGAAAAGGAAGAGGGACCCCTATGTGGGCCCCCCAAAGCCTGCACTGCAGACCCCAAATGCCAAGGGGTGCGAGAGAGAGAGGGATGGGTGAGGTGTTGGCTCTAGACCCCTGGGGTCGTGCTGCCTTCCCTCAGCTTCCTTTTCATCTGACTCTTTCCTGTGTTAGATTAAATGTTCCCGGCGTCGGAATCCATCAGCAGAGGACGGGGCGGTGGGGGGGGGGGGAGGCTCATTCACACAGGAGCGGAGCGTGAGGCAGGGAGGCAGGAAGGCAGCGCCTGAGTGTCGGGTGGAAAGGGCGTTAGGATGTCATGTTCTTTAGGCAACGAGCTACTTCGGAATTGAATGATCAGTCTTTTTCAGGCTGTCAGAAATGAACTACTGCTCCATACTGCACATACACACTGTCTCCTTCCAAGGAACTTGAACATTTACATTTTTGGAAACATGTCAAAGGTACTGACCTGGTGCCAAGTAGGTCCGATGCCCTGCTGTCAGTTTTCCCGGAGACTCTAAGTCGCGTGAGAACACGCAGCAAGTCGGGAACGAAAGGGCGCTGCGATCCCCAGAGTCGTCTCCGGGCCAGCCTCGGGGCCGCGTCTCCAAAGCGTGACCGTGACAGAAGCCTTGGCTCTCGTGCCTCGTCCAGCAGGAGGGCAAGGGCGGCTGTCTTCCCTTTCGTAGCCCCTTTCAGGCGAGCGTCTTGACGCTCGTCTGTTGGGGGAGCAGCTCCCACCGGCCATCAGGGTTTGGCCCGCCTCCTGCTTGGCCACGGGGCCATCGAAGCAGGTGACTACTGAGCCATTGCTGAGCCCCCATTTTCAGGTTTCTTTGCAAAGAAGCCTTCCCCTTGGCAGGCCGTCTGCAGTATCAGCCTCGTGCCCACCTCTCAGCTAATTTAGAGACGCCCAGAGTAGTTGACTCTCTAACATCCAAGAGGATGCAGACATCGCTGGATGCGCCTTGTTCGGAAAATGTGGTGCCCGGTTACAGGCGATGCTTCTGGCTGGGGAAAGGGAAGAAATGGCAGAGGCCACTCACAGGGCACAGCTCTAGTGCGGAGGCTGGTCGTGCCCTGGCCGAGCGCCGGGACCCTGGCTCCTTATCGGTTGTCGAGACAGTGAGTCCCCTACTTGTCCCCCCATGAGGGCTGCGCTGCTTCACTGAGCAGCTGCCACCCCATTTCAGGGAACCAGCCCAGCAGTCACCGGGTTTTAGGAAGGAATGAGATGAAGCCATCTGTGACTGTCCCTCTGAGGTGGGCGGGTCCTTTGTTCATTCAACAAACACTAAGTTCCTGCTGGAATGCAGGACCATAGGAAGAACCAACCACTGAGTGGAGGAGATGCACGTGGGAAATGATGGGCAGAGAATCAGAATCCAGCCTGTAGGCAGGGACAGAACACAGCGCAGAATTGATGACGTAATTTCATGAGGGACCCCAGTCCACCAGCCAAAAGAGAGGGGGTGTTGAGAGGCGGGGTGGGATCTGCTGCTGGGCTTTCTGCCTGGGGGCTGAGCGGAACCAGCTCCTGAACCGTGGCAAGTTTTTTCCTTAGAGACAACGTATGTGGATTCCTAAATCCATGATGGTTATTTTGTTCACAGAAGGGGTGGAGAAGCCCTGAGACAGGAGAGATGCCTTTTCCGATCGTCGTCTGAGATTCAGGGCTGGTCTTCAGTGCCCTCGTTTTGAAGTGAGAGGCTTATTTCTAAGGCCCTTCTTGGACTAGTGCTTTGTGATTTTGTGACGGTTCCATTCCTTAGAACTTTAAAGTTTCCTTCCACACTCCCCGCTCTAAAATGAACTCGAAGGGCCCAGACTCCAGTTCAGGCTTCCTCTGTGACTTTGTGCAAGTTACTTCACCTCTCTGTGCCTCAGTCCCCCATCTATAAAATAAGGCTGGAACGGCATCTACTCCTAGAATAGAACGTGGATTAAAGGAGGTAACACATAAGAAGCCTGGCAGGGAGTAAATGCTCAGTAGACAAGCTCCATCTCAGCTCCCTTTGTGGGCTCCTCCTTGGATGGGCTTCTCATCACTGGTGTGACTCTGTCCCCTGAACGAGTTTGCCGATGTCCCCTCCCTCCTCCCTCCTGTTCTAACCTGACTGTGGTGTTATCTACCCTCACATTCTCAGTTTGCCCCCCATACTAGAGTCCCAACACTTGACCTTCAGCCAGTGGTGTGCTGAGCGGTGGCGTGAGGCCAGATGTGCCCACCGTACTCACTGACCGCACATTGGTAGCTTGAAATGGGCCGTGGTGGGAGGATACCCACCACGGAAATGGGCCAACCCTGAAACCCAGGCTTTTCTCCTTCTTCCAGAGGCACTTGCTAAACACTTACCAGCTCTGCATCTCTGGAGCTCCAGACCCACATATCCAGCTGCTTAAATGATGTGTCCACTAGCTGTTCCATGGACACTTAGAGCTCAACATATTTAGTCCTAATTTATTTGTTTTCTTTATCTGTTCCTCCTTTGAGTCCCTTCTTCGAAAATGGCGCCCAGACACTCCTATGGCAACCTGGGTCACCCGTAGCTATTCCTTCTCCCTTACCTCCTACCAGCCCCCAATCCTACTGATTTTCATCCTGTATTTTTCTTTGTCTTCTTCCCCTCCACTGCCCCCACCCGAGTTCAGGATGCCCTCATCTATTGCCAGGCTGACATTATCAACCTCCAAGAAGGTTTCCCTGCCTCCCTGCCGACCCACCTCTCATCAGAGCTACACTCTGCAGCTGGTGTGATGCTTTCAGGACCACACACCCCAGCGTGGCACTCCTTGCTCACCACTCCTCCCCCAGAGACTCCTCAAGCATTCGTTAGACGCAGATAGCTTTTCACAGACTCTGTCACAGCTTATAAAGCATTGCTTGTCTCATTTCTTAGTGTCTTTCTACACGTATTTCTCATCCTTTTTCTCCCACCGCAAGCAGGAGGGTCCCTATGCGTGTGCACCCATGTGTCCACATCCACACCCACCTGTACACACGCACCTGCACACACACCCCCGCTTCACCTGACCTGCTTCTGCTGATCTTTCTAGGTTCAGCTTAGACTCGGCTTCCTTGTGGCAGCCTTTCCTGATCTCCTCCACGGGGCAGCGGAAATCTGGGACTTTGCCATCACGTCATGTAACACCCCACTGCAGAAGTCTAGCCATGCTTCTGCATTGCCCACAGGAGGGCAAGCTTGAGGGGGACAGGCAACCTGTATCCCCTGCCCAGCACAGTGCCTGGTGTCCAGAAGGTGACCAACAAGTGTTTCTTTATTCATTGAATGCAGGCACAAATGAATGAAGAGACAAAGATATCAGCAGATGAATCCACTCTCAGATATGCTCCCTTTGTTGCCAGTGTTTACTGGCTTGCAATTATTCCAGATCTATCTGCTGGGAACGATTTGTCTGGATTTCTCCCATTATTGTTCTGCCCCTTTTTTCTCTGTCCCTTTCATGATGCATAATACAAACAACCGCATGCAATCACTCACAATTGGGAACATCAATGGATGGATGAGAATGCATGAGAGAAAGGTCTCTGCACGGGCCGAGACCGATTCCGTTTGTCAGAAGGCGTATTGTCAGAACCCACACACCAGCGCTGTGGACCAGAGCTCAGGTCCTCCTGAAGCCGTATCACGGCCGAGCCGGAAATCTGTTTTCCTGGGTGTGCACAGCTGTCACCTCACATTTTGGGGAACGGCGGGGGCTTCAGGAAGCAGGCAGAAAGGGAAGGCTGAGGAGCTGGAGGCCCGGCCAGGTGAGGCTTGGCCGGCTTGGCCTCCGCAGAGGAGGAAGGAATGAGGAGAATGGCTCCTCAAGGATGCTTGGCGGGGGTTCATCTGTGTCCTCTCATGATCAACTCCAAGGGAAATTAGGGCAGATTTCGAGTCAAGATATGGTTTCTCAGCAGCCAGAACGGAAAACTGCACCTGGACCCACAGTCCCAGCCTCTTGCATCCTCCCCGGAAATAAAGATTCTCGAATAAGAAGAGGGTTGATGATGTGGAAGGTGAAAGGGAATCCATCTTGGGTTCACTCGAGCCGTCCTGGCCGTTCAGGGGTCCGGCTGGTCTGTGCTGAGTGGGCTGGGAGGGGGTCGAGGCTGTGCGGGGCTGCCCCCCCCCCCCCCAGAGAAGAGGCCGGTGACCGCGCGTGTTCCCCGGGAAGTCTTCTCCTTGCGACGCGGCGCTCGGGAGGGGCTTTCTTCTCTCTCTGTACCTCATTCTCTAATTGTTTCCCTTGATAATTAAATTACAGTAACGGGTTGACACTGGAAATAGAGGGGGCGGCTTGAATGTCTTCAAAATTAAATTCATCCTGGGCCAGAAGCATGCTTGGGCGAGACGCAGGCTTTCTGCTCCGGCAAGTCGCTAAGGTGCCCAGCGTGACCGTGGCAGCTGAAGGGCCCTCGGACAGGATGGGAAAGGAGCCCAGGTCTCACCACTCGGGTCCCCGAAGGGTTGAACAGCACGGCTGGCCGCAGGCAAAATGGCAAAGGGACGGGGTGGGGATCGCGCTAAGGAGACAGCTCGGGGATGGTGTTCTTTTGAGCCTCACTGGACCCACGTGGGTGGGTCGCTGCCAGGGGCCCGGCTCCTATGGCGCTGGTCCTCCTGGCAGCTCTGTTGCCACGTCTCTGAGGCGGTGACATGATGCGTCTGCCTGGCAGAGTTGTCAGAAAGATGGAGAACGTGCCTGTCCAAGGGTTTCTGGTTCCTTCTGAGTTGGGTGCACGGTGGCAGCATGGGTATTTGTCTGCTCTGTACACAGGAGGCCATTCCGCCCCGTCGGGCTCCTGGGGCCTCTCTGGTGAACCCTGGAAGGGGTGGTCCCATCGCCGTGGCCCTGGGCACTCCTGGAGCCCCACAGACCGCCAGCCCCGGGAGCCTGCCTTCACTAAGCAGGCATGGGGGCCTCTCTGGGTCCCCGTGTCACCTGTGAACGTGGGCCTAACGGTGGCGATTAGTCAGTGTCCCGTGAGGGAACGAGTGGGTCCCCTGCTCCCACGCTGGCGCAGCATGCCGAGCAATGCATTCAACGAGAGGGTGCAAGGTCATTAGCCAACAGGCCTGGGTGTTGATCCAGAAGTGAGGTCCTGGGATGTAGAGGCGAGTCACAGCTCCTTCTTGTGCAATTCGAGCAGTTACGCCTTCTTGGAGGACTCTGCCTACCCCGGGGGGCCAGGAGGACCACTGCCCTTCGGGGGTGGAGAGGCCCAAAGAAAAGCCCTGAACCCAAGCCAAAGCAGCCTCTGTCTGTATAGCGTGATGCCACAGATGCCACAGGTTCCAGAGCGTTTTGGCTTTTTAATGTATTCTTCCACTTTTCCATTCTTCGTCCATGCCGCTGCGTTCCCAGGAGACGCCCTCCCACTGTGCAGAGAGAAGAGCGTGTCCATCAAACCATCCGAGTGAGGCAGTGTGTTTTGTTTGAATAACACTGAAATGGCAGCGTCGAGTTAATAGCAGAGGGTATACGGGACCCACTTTGTGGGAGAGGGCAGGTGAGGGTGCTTGAAGACACAGGACAGGATGTCGTTCACCTTTCCCAGAAGCTGTTCCTCTTCTGCTTCTTGACTAAATGGTTTAAAGGCAGTTTAAGCACAAAAGGGAACTGCAGATGGTGGAGAGGTTGTCGGAGCCCGTGGAGGTGGCAAGCACAGGGGAAAGAAAAGGGCACAGGATGGGAGGCAGGGCCCAACTGTAGGGCTCACTGCTGTTGGAGACTTGGTTCAATCGATGATAGTAACACCATGTCATCACCTAAGGTTTATTGATATATTGAACCTTCAACCAGGTGCCAAAAAAAAAAAATCCCATGCCAAGTGCTTTGCATGCATTATCTGATTTTATCCTCACACCTGCCCTAGGAAGTAGGTGGCATTGTTCCTTCCCACCCCACAGATTTATAAAACCACACACACACGTGAATAAGTCCCTGCAATAGAGAAAGGCTAAGTAACTTTCCCAAGGTCACCAGCTAACAAAGTCTTGTGGCTTAAGTAAGAAGCTGGGATTTGAACTCAAGCTGTCCCCGGTAGTTAATACTTTCATCTGGCTTTTTCCCGGCTAACTCGCAGTATTTCCCAGCCTTTTATAACCCAAGCCCCCCGCAAAGCTTTCTGAGGCCTTCACTGCTGATCTCGCCCAGGTAAGGAGATGTCCTGTCTGGTTGTGCCTCCTGCTCTGTGTTGTGAAATCTGCAGGTGTGGTGTTTTGCTGCGCAAATCCCGCCCCAGGGCGTCGGCTGGGCCTCCCTCCCCCTCCCCGCCCTGCAGCATTTATCTGTGTGTTAATATGACAGCATCTCCTGAGTTCCTGTAGCTTCTGTGGGGAGAGAGCGTCACTGATGTGATGACTCCCTGCCCCACCGCCAAGCAGGCGAGGCCCCCCTTCGTGCACTGGGCATTGTTCCTGGTGGGGCAGGTCTGCACGTCACCCACAGCGTCTAGTCGGGGCGGGGGGGATCCCACCCCGCGTCTTTCCACACTCATCCCAAAGCCAGCTCCTCTCTCTACACACACACACACACACACACACACACACACACACACACACACACACACACACACACACACACACACACACACACACACACACACACACACACACACACACACACACACACACCACACACACACACACACACACACACACACACACACACACACACGAATTAAATGAAACATCCCTGCAGGGAAGGACTCAAAAGTCAATTGAGACAGGCAGGTGGCGCCGGATGGGAACGGGCTTCAGCTGACGGACGGAACAGTTTGGCCTGGGAGCAACGGGCAGTAGGAACAGGTTGAGGGCCTTTGAGGAAGAGAGCAGCGTGCCAGGGAGACGGGCTGAGGCTACAGATTGGGGGGCAGGTTGGACGATTGTTAGGGATGAGTTTAGGAAGAACCAGACCCGATCGGGGGCGGGAAGGGTGGTGTGGGGAGGAGGTGACATGGAGTGCCCTCGGGGAGGAGAGCAGCATGGGGGAGGGTGTCACATAGCACGTTAAGGAAGCAGTGAGACTCACACCTTATTAGCCACCTTTCAGGAGTAAGGCGTTGACTTGAGGGTGTCGATAAATCTGGACATGTTTCATTTGGGCAGATGAGGAGGTGAGGAAAGGGAAGCTCTTCCCTCCCAGATCCTCAGGTGACTGACAGGCCTCCCTTTCGGTCTGTGACATCTGCCCTCCGGCCGTTCAGACGCGCCTCCGAGATCTCCGAGAAGGATGACGTGACTGGTGGCCTGGCTTCCTGCAGAGCCCGGCCCGGCGCTCCGAGCTCTTCCAGTACCGAGAGCAAGCCCCCCCCCCCCCGCCCCTTTCATGCTCCTGGCCGGTCAGCGCCTGGGTGGTATAGTCCCGCCTCTCCCGTGACTCCGGATGAGAGGGCAGTGAGTGTAGACGTATCACTTTAATGGTCAGGGTTCACCTGACCTGAACACCTCTAAGAAGCGCTGTAGGGCTTTGAAGGCCTGAGGGGTCCGTGGGAAAATGTAGTGAGCATGGAAACTATTCCTTCATTCGCTCTGTCCCTCCCGAGACCCGTTGAGGTTGCCTTGGACACCAGGGTGCCACAGGGCAGGAGGTGGCATCTGCCAGCCGGTGCGGGGGTGGCGTTGCCCTCTACGCTCACCTGCCCAGGTGAGTAGAGTGCACATGAGGCTGTGGAGACCATCGAGTCTGTTCTCTGGTCCCTCCCTGACATCTCCCTTCTGATCTGCTGCCTGTGAAGGCACTGAAGAGGCTTGCAATTCTGAAATCCCTGAACATGGGGATGAGAAAAGGGGCACCAGCCGGTGGGGAAGTGGCGGGTCACTTGCCACCTTCCTGCTCACTGCTTTGAAAGGAGAAGGACAGGTGTGGGTCCTGCCGATTCCGACACTGTCACAGATGAGAAGGAGCATGAAATGGCAGGACAGCTTTGGAGAGAGCAGTCTGGCACCCTTGCCAAGATCACAGAGACTTGGAGGAAGGGCTGTTTCAGCCAAAAACAGCAGTGTTTTTTGTTTTTGTTTCTTTTTTTTTTGGCAACTTAGAGGCAACAGTGAGTCAGAAGAATAAGAAGGAGACCAACCCTGACTATTACAACCGATTTTTTTTTAAAACTTGGTCTGCACTCGCTTCTTCAGACAGCAGAAGGACGTGGGATCCTATCCCAGCTCTGCCACTGGCTAGCTGTGTGACCTTGGGGATCATGCTTAACCTCTCTGGGCTACAGTCGCTTCATCTGTAATGAGAGGTAATAATAGCACCTCCCACACAGGGATTTTCAAGAAAGTTAAGTTAGACTCTGGCCAGAGCGCCTGGCAATATAGAATAGCTCAATTTTAGTTGCCATTATTTAGAAAAAAAATCTTTAAATTATAAATCTTTTTATAAAGGTAAAATTGTATATGTCAATAACCATGGTCTACTAATAATAACCCATGCTGGTTAAACAACCACCTTGAGGCAGGGAAATTATTATTTTCCCCTCATTTTATAGATAAAGAAACCAAAGCCCAAAGATGTTCTGTAGGAGGGTGATGGACGGAGCCAGGCAAGGCTGGGAGACAGGTGTCCTACCTGCACTGGGAGGGACCTGGGGGGAAATGCCACCCCGGAGAAACTGACTCAGCCCCTTGCGTGTCCAGGCCACGTGGCTGGTGCTCGGGCCCCCACCTCTCTGCTCCTTCACATTGGGCCATGAAAGCATCAGATGTGAGAATGAGAGACGGCCACAGCCTTGATTTGCAGGGACAATGGGCCAACGGTGATATCCCTCTGCTGACACATGAAATGTGCTATGGAGGAAGAGTTCACGTCCCCAGCCCAGTAGTCTGCATTCACTTGGTGCTGAAGGGGGCTGGTGAACTGCTGTCAACGGGGGGCTTGTTCTCAAGGAGCTGCCCCCCAGGAAGCTGGACTGGGTACCAGCATGGTGGACCCTCAGTTAGAATCACCCATGAAGACCAAAGTTTGTCTGAATTCACCCAAATTGCAGCCATTTCAGAGCCATGGCCCTTTTCCTGCCCACTGGGAGTTCCAGCCTGCACAGCACAGATGCCAGCTTGCTTTCCTTTAAGGTCAGGGCTAATTGCAAGGTCACAGAAACCTTGGCAACATGAGAGGGTGATGAGTGAAAGACAGCTGGGGCTCTTTTTTCTTCAGCAGGATCTGAATTTCCTGCCCAGCAGCTGTGGGAGCCTAAAATTGACATTTGCTCTAAGTATAAATTTCACTAGCTCTCGACAAAGGTGGCAAATGAGCCCATTTATAGGAGCTGCACTTTCCACTCCAGCCCGGCTCCTGATAAAAGAGAGTCCAACGAGGTTAGAAGAAAATCTAGAATTTAGACTCAACATTAGAGGTCCTTCCAACCTACCTCCCACCCAGTGCAAGGGTCCCCTTTGCAAGACCCCACAGAAGGCCCTGCAGCCTCTACTTGACCACTTCCAGGAACAGAGAGCTCAGTAACCGAAAAGGTCACCAAATCCAGTTTTGAACCTTTTTTTGTTTTGTTTTGTTTTTTTGGCGTAAACTGAATCTCATCTTTGATTTCCTGTAGCTCTTACCTGTTGGAGTTGCTTCCCAGGACAAATATATCTTCATCCTCAGGGTGGCGCTCTGACTTATTTTGAGGTTAACGCTTGTCTTCACTTTTGTTCATTTTTCATTTAGTCATTCCTTAAAATGTTTGGCCTTTCGTTCTCTACCCTCAATGCCTTGTTCTAGGGCACTGGGTAAACCTTGTCTGAATGTTTTCCATCAGGGCATGCACCGCGGTCAGTTCTAACCCTTTGTTCCCTAAGGCAGGGTGCCCAGGACAAACCTTACACGTAGGAAGGGAGCACCTGGGTCATGGCCACAAAGATCACCCAGACCGTCAGCACCCAGAGGAAGCAAGCAAAGAAACACGAGGGAGAAAGTGTAGCAAATGGACAGAAAGAGGAGGAGTCATAGGATGACTCAGAGATCTAGCTTTGTTCTCAGGCTGGCAAACGAGGCCCCTCCTCTACATAGACTTAGGCTGCTGGTTCTTGATCCTGAATCGATTTCACCAGATTAATCTTGGACCATATTTCCCAGAGATCAAGATCTTTTTGACTCCTGATTCTGTCTCTCTGAGTGTTAACTACTTTTCTCAGCTTGGTATGCTCCATAGAAGACACTAGGATGCGTTCATATCTTTTCTCAGGTCATGGCTTAAATTAAATATCCAGTAAGACGGGGCCTGAAACACGCCCCTGTGTTTGGCATGCATTGGACATGTTGAAATGTACCTCTTGTAATGTTTGGTGAGTGAACATGGGTTAAAGGAACCAGAACGACGTAAAGGAAATATCAGATCATCTGACTACAGCTGTAGGCATGTAAAGAAATGGGAACAATAAAATTTAACATTTCTCTCACTAGACCGTGGAGAATATTTCATTGATCTTTTGCAATCTTGGTAGCTAAGCAGTGCCTGGCACACCGTAAGAATTTGTTCCACGCTTATTTCTTTTTAATGAACACACAGTGTTGCATTATCCTGGGAGAGAATGGGGATCACACACGTTCTCAACTCGGTTTCACTGCATTTCAGCAGCGAGTCTGCAAAGCCACCCTGATTCATTGTCTCCCAACCAGCCCTGGTGATGGGCCTCTCCTCTTTCCAATCTGACCTTGTCAATTGATTTTGAATTTTCTGTTTACCAAGATCTCAACTTCCTTGAGCAAATCTGCTGTTCATGGTAGGTGTGTTAGTCTGCTCAAACAATAACAAAACGCTACAGAATGGGTGGCTTCAACATCAGAAATTTACTGTCTCAGCGCTTGGAGGCTGGAAGTCCGAGACCGAGGTGTTGGCGGGGTTGGTTTCTCCCGAGGCCTCTCTCCTTGGCGTGCAGATGGACGTCTTCTTGCCGTTTCCTCACGTGGCCTTTTCTCTGTGTGTATGCTCCAGTGTCTCTCTTCTTACGAGGACACAAGTCAGTTTCGATCAGGACCTACTGTAACAGACTCATTTTAACTCCATCACCTCTTTAAAGACCTTATCTCCAAATGCAGTCATATTGTGAGATACTGGGGTTGGAACTTTGACAGATGAATTTCGGGCGGACACAGCACGATCCACAACAGGAGGGCACATAAGCGAAATAGCACACATGGGCGGAGAGGTCCGGGTTGGCACTAACGTCTGTGAAGCGGCATTAACGTCTGTGAAGCGGCATTAACATTGGAAAAGCTAAATGATGCGGTCTAGACCTATTCTGGTCTGTTTCCTAACTTTTCACCCCTGGCCTTTTTTGTAGGAGGGGCACTGGTACCCATTTCCCTCCATCAGCCTGAGCCGGGAAGTGCTGTAGGGCCCATTTTCTTTTTCTCGGTACGCTTGATCCAAAGATTAAGCCTGCAAATGGGATTTGCTGGAGAGATCTATGAACATGCACCTGCAATATGATTTTTGTAGTTGATGGAGTAGAAACTTTCTCTAGGAAGAGGAAGCTTTGCTACCAGCTCTGGGACCTTGAGAGATAGGGTGCCAGGCCGCCCTGCGTGCTCCTGTGCCGCGGGGCTGACGGCAGGCTGGGTGCAGATACCCTACGAGCAGGAGTGCGTGTCAGTATCACCCTCCCTCCGTATAAATCACAAGGGGTGTAATGCTTATGAAAGCAAGGCTCCCAGTGCATCCCTGCTTCCGACTGGGGCGTTATCCATCTGGAGTGGAAGGTCACATCAACCTGATGGGGGCGGGGCGTGGGGTTGGCAGGGGACGGCGGCAGGGATAATCCTCCTTGCAAAGCCTCCCTCCCCCAACCCTGCTTCATCACACCCGCGCCGGGTAGGGAACCTGCCTCTGCTGGTGCTGGTGGGAACTCACACTGTCCCAGTGTGAGTGACAGGTGCACAAAAACACAGGATCCAGGGTCCAGAATGGAGTGTTTCCAAGTTAAACATTCAGGCTATATGTCTCCTAGGCTCGGTCCTCATGCCTTAGTGGCGATAAGAACAAACAACCTTCCCCCCAGGTTCATCAAGAACTTTCTCTGTCTCACCCTCGGCTCTGAATGCTCTTTGCATCTCATTCAATGCTCCCGACTCTCCGTACGGCATCACTCTTCCTTGGAGAATGCTGAGGCACAGAGAGGTTACACAATTTGCTCAAGCTCGCAGAGGCAGAGGAGATAAAGCTGGCATTCGATCCCAAGGAACCTAACTCCAGATCCTATGCTCCTTAAAGGCTGCACCCCAGGTAGATGGAAGCTCGCATTTACTAAGCACTGGATGTGTGGCAAGCAGTGGTCTAAGGTCTTGTAGCTAGTAACTGCTGCTTTCTCTCTGTTTCCCTCTCTCGCTCGTGCTCTCACTCCCCTGTACACACACACACACGCGCTCTGCTCCTCTTCTAGTTAGAACGATGCTACTGGTCTTGGGGTAGCTGCTTGGGATCTGCTCCTCCAAAGAGAACCCCAGACTTAGGGGGAGCGAGTGACGTAGACATGCTAGGCCCCCAGGACTGACCAAAGGGGGCTTCCCTCCTGGAAGAGCATCTTCTCCATCCTTCTCTCAAAATACCACTGTTCAATCAAACATTGGCAAGAATGCCCTTTCACACCCATTGGATAGGATCTATGCCTAAATTAACAGCTATACTTGTTTCAATCACAACTAAGTCATTTTCTTTTTCTGCATCAAGGAAGCAATAAAAGATGACATTAAGACTACTGTTTTCAAGGACAGACAGATTTGGCCATCCTGCATTTCACATGTATCAACGAGCCGGCCCTGTGCAAATTAGATAATTTAATTATTTTCTGAACTGCAGTTTCCTGATCTTAAAGTGGGAGTATCATGCCTGCTTCAGTATTGCTGTGAAGTTGATCCCATGACCACAGAGCTAGGAAGATGCAGAGATAGGATTCAAATCCAGATTTGTCTGTTTCCATATCCGTGACCACCAACTGAGTCTGTTCTTCTAGCTGTTCTTAGGCTCAGTGTTCCTTTTTATACTTATTCTTATTCATACTTATTCTCACCTCACTTATTTGTGATAATGAAGTGAAATGACGTACATAAAAAATAATGCAGTGCTGGGCACACGGGGTTCAACATGGCAGCTATTATGGAAAGATAAGTACAGGCTACAAGGAAAGCTTTTTTCCCTACAAGTTGTAAAGAAGAAGACATTTATATGCAATTTTCTTCTTGTATTTACTTTTGTTTTTAATTTCAGGATGTATGGATATGAATGGTGGTTGTACTTTCTGGCGTGTCTGAGGTTTCATAGTAGCTGGAGGAGCTAGGCTGGTAGAGAAGATGTAAGAAACACAAGCTGCTGAGTCAGCACCTTTCTTCTCAAATGTGGCCCTGCCCTTTACCAAGGATGGGTCCCCACCGGTAGTGCTGTGGAGATGGAGTTGTTGGCTTCAAAACAGCCAAAGTACTTCGTCTTGTCAGCTTGCTGGTAATTCATCAAAGAGAATAAATGGACAGAGTGCCCTGTGTGAATCTCATCTCCCCTAAGCTACCAGACTCAGTTCCCAAGAAGGCAGGAGATGGGCCCCGGACGGGAACAATGGGGTGGAAAAGATGAAAGGCCCTTTCTGTCCTAACATCTCTGCTTCCTTTTTTTATGAATCCATTTTTAGTCCTTGAACAAATGCACATAAATAATTCCAACCATTAGCAGCTAAAAATGGACAACCATTTCTGGATCAGGAGAGAGACAGGCTAATTATATTAATGCAGAGTAATTATATATATTTATGCTCCGTATCCCCACTGCAGTTCTGAGATAAATGTTTCTTCAGGAGGGACTTGGTGAGGTGAGTGAAGATGTAGGCTACAAGGTGGATGTTTAGGAAATTGCAGCTGTCTGAAAATCAAAGAAGTACCTGCATTTGAGCCTCTGACTTGTACCACATGCTGTGGGAAAAGGGCCCTGGCCACTAAGGAGCCTGCAGCAGCTGATAACTACCAGCTTCTGGGAGAGTCCAGGGGGAGCACTTTTAATTCATATCTTGCATTAGGTTCTTGGTTCCACACCCACCAGGTACCTGTGTGAGGGTTATTGCCAGAAGAAGATGCTTCAATAGAATCTCTGGCCATTCATTTCAGTGAGTTCTGGACTGGCTGCCCCAGATTCTAACACAGACTTGAGAATTCAGCCACCAAATGATGACCCCAAGCTTTTACAATCACGGCCAACAGGAGTATGTGACAACTTCAGTTCCTTCCCGAGTCCCCTGTTGATTTGCAGGGGGAATGGGTGTGCGGAGCTGGGCTCAGCTACAGTCTGCACGAGGACTGTGTGTGTCTCAGGACAGGTGCACTGATCTGCACCTCACTGCCCTGGTGCAGGTGCAGGATGGGCCCCCCAGCTGGGGCTCTACAGACGGGGAAAATTATGGGAGTTGTCCGATGGGTCAGACTTGGGTCAGTCACTGGAGCCAAAGCAACTGGTACTATGACTCACTAGTTCTAGGTCACATGCTAACGAGGTCCGATCTGTCTGGAGGAGGACCAGCCCCACCAGCACCCAAGGAGCAGGGAAGGGCAAGAAGAAGTCTATTTCAGAGCAGCTTGAAGGAAGGGATGTCGGGCAAATACAGCCACTAGGCACCACTCTCGCCGTCTTTCACCGTGTGATGTGGGCAGCGAATGTAATGTCTTTTAGCTCAAGATAAATGGCGATGATAATTTCTCCGTCATAAGGTTGAAGATTAAATGAGCTAGCATACATAAAAAACAAAGTACTGTGTCTGGCATAGAGTAGGCACGCAATAAATGTTCATTCTTTGGGTACCAAATAAATACCTGCATTTGAATTCTTTTTTAGAGGTCTTGGAGTGCTAATTTGAAAGCTTGATTCTAATGTTTCTGACTGGGCTGGGAATCAGGGAGGCAACAAGGAGGAGAAATATTTCTTCTGCCAAATTTCCCTATAGAAGTCCCAGTAATTCCAGAATTTCCCTGTGCCCTTCAGCAACCATCTCTGGGGCAAAAACGATGGCTACCCTTCCTTTACATGCATGCTCTCTGGTTGCTTCTTACCGTCTGTCTGTCCATCCATCCATCCTTCCTTTCCTTCGTGAGGTATTTCTGAGCACCTATGAAAAGCCAGATGCTGAGCTAAGAACTGACTATACAGCCGTGTTTTAAATAAAGTCCCTGCCTTGTGGAGCTATATTCTGAGTAGCCTTTCAGATCTCAAATCCTATTTCAGCGATCTTGTAGACTGGGGGGTGGAGAGGGGAGGAACAGGCAAAAGACCCTCTCTAATGGAAGTCAGTGAAACTTTTCCATGTGTAGTTGCTATTATGCCGTCTTTGGAAAAAAGAAGAAGTCCCAACTCTGAGCACAGGGCAAAGGTTAATGGAATGATTTTGGATACCTCTGCTTGGTAGAGAGAAATTCATGAAGGGAAAAAAAGACAGGAGTCCAGACTTTCCTGGATAGATTTGTAAGATGCCCTGACCATTGAAATCATCTCCAAATAACCCTTTTAAATCTAAAAAGAACAGTCTTGTTAATTAAATGTTTAGTGAATATTATAGCTGGCATATCAGTTTTAGGTAAAATTTATGAAGCAGTGGGCTGCATTTTATATGCTGCGTTATTTTATGATGGTCGTGACTATTAATAACAGCGTGCACTCTGTGGTCTCAACGTGGGCTTCTTTCCCAGAGCCTCTGATGATTCTGTTAACTGCACAGGGCAGAGCGGCCTGTCTTCATGTTACACATTAGGGAACCAGACTCAGATACCTGGGGCAGGGGTGGTGGGCGAGGAGTCGCAGGGCCAGAACCTTTTGGGCTTAAACTCCACATTGTTTCTTTTTTTTTTTTTTTTGAATTTTATTTTCTTTATTTTTTTATACAGCAGGTTCTTACTAGTCATCAATTTTATATACATCGGTGAATACATGTCAATCCCAATATCCCAGTTCATCACACCACCACCACCACCCCCCCGCCTCTTTCCCCCCTTGGTGTCCATATGTTTGTTCTCTACATCTGTGTCTTTATTTCTGCCCTGCAAACCGGTTCATCTGTACCATTTTTCTAGGTTCCACGTATATGCGTTAATATACAGTATTTGTTTTTCTCTTTCTGACTTACTTCACTCTGTATGACAGTCTCTAGATTCATCCACGTTTCTACAAATGACCCAATTTCGTTCCTTCTTATGGCTGAGTAATATTCCATTGTATATATGTACCACATCTTCTTTATCCATTCGTCTGTCGATGGGCATTTAGGTTGCTTCCATGACCTGGCTATTGTAAATAGTGCTGCAATGAACATTGGGGTGCATGTGTCTTTTTGAATTATGGTTTTCTCTGGGTATATGCCCAGTAGTGGGATTGCTGGGTCATATGGTAATTCTATTTTTAGTTTTTTGTGGAACCTCCATACTGTTCTCCATAGTGGCTGTATCAATTTACATTCCCACCAACAGTACAAGAGGTTTCCCTTTTCTCCACACCCTCTCCAGCATTTAGTGTTTGTAGATTTTTTGATGATGGCCATTCTGACTTGTGTGAGGAGATACCTCATTGTAGTTTTGATTTGCATTTCTCTAATAATTAGTGACGTTGAGCAGCTTTTCATATGCTTCTTGGCCATCTATATGTCCTCTCTGGAGAAATGTCTATTTAGGTCTTCTTCCCATTTTTTCATTGGTTTGTTTGTTTTTTTAATATTGAGCTGCATGAGCTGTTTATATATTTTGGAGATTAATCCTTTGTCCGTTGATTCATTTGCAAATAACTTTTCCCATTCTGAGGGTTGTCTTTTCATCTTGTTTGTAGTTTCCTTTGCTTTGCAAAAGGTTTTAAGTTTCATTAGGTCCCATTTGTTTATTTTTGTTTTTATTTCCATTACTCTAGGAGGTGGGTCAAAAAAGATCTTGCTGTGATTTATGTCAAAGAGTGTTCCTCCTATGTTTTCCTCTAAGAGTTTTATAGTGTCTGGCCTTACATTTAAGTCTCTAATCCATTTTGAGTTTATTTTTGTGTATGGTGTTAGGGAGTGTTCTAATTTCATTCTTGTACATGTAGCTGTCCAGTTTTCCCAGCACCACTTATTGAAGAGACTGTCTTTTCTCCATTGTATATCCTTGCCTCCTTTGTCATAGATTAGTTGACCATAGGTGTGTGGGTTTATCTCTGGGCTTTCTATCTTGTTCCATTGATCTGTATTTCTGTTTTTGTGCCAGTACCATATTGTCTTGATTACTGTACCTTTGTAGTATAGTCTGAAGTCAGGGAGTCTGATTCCTCCAGCTCTGCTTTTTTCCCTCAAGATTGTTTTGGCAATTTGGGGTCTTTTGTGTCTCCATACAAATTTTAAGATTTTTTGTTCTGTTCTGTGAAAAATGCCATTGGTAGTTTGATAGGGATTGCACTGAATCTGTAGATTGCTTTGGGTAGTATAGTCATTTTCACAATATTGATTCTTCCAATCCAAGAACATGGTATGTCTCTCCATCTGTTGGTATCATCTTTAATTTCTTTCAAAGGTGTCTTATAGTTTTCTGCATACAGGTCTTTTGTCTCCTTAGGTAGGTTTATTCCTAGGTATTTTATTCTTTTTGTTGCAATGGTAATGGGAGGGTTTCCTTAATTTCTCTTTCAGATTTTCATCATTAGTGTATAGGCATGCAAGAGATTTCTGTGCATTAATTTTGTATCCTGCAACTTTACCAAATTCATTGATTAGCTCTAGTAGTTTTCTGGTGGCATCTTTAGGATTCTCTACGTATAGTATCATGTCATCTGCAAACAGTGACAGTTTTACTTCTTCTTTTCCAGTTTGTATTCCTTTTATTTCTTTTTCTTCTCTGATTGCCATGGCTAGGACTTCCAAAACTATGTTAAGTAAGAGTGGTGAGAGTGGACATCCTTGTCTCGTTCCTGATCTTAGAGGAAAGGCTTTCAGTTTTTCACCATTGAGAATGATGTTTGCTGTGGGTTTGTCGTATATGGCCTTTATTATGCTGAGGTAGGTTCCCTCTATGCCCACTTACTGGAGAGTTTTTATCATAAATGGGTGTTGAATTTTGTCAGAAGCTTTTTCTGTATCTATTGAGATGATCATATGGTTTTTATTCTTCAATTTGTTAATATGGTGTATCACATTGATTGATTTGCGTTTATTGAAGAATCCTTGCATCCCTGGGATAAATCCCACTTGATCATGGTGTATGATCCTTTTAATGTGCTGTTGGATTCTGTTTGCTAGTATTTTGTTGAGGATTTTTGCATCTATATTCATAAGTGATATTGGTCTGTAATTTTCTTTTTTTGTAGTATCTTTGTCTGGTTATGGTATCAGGGTGATGGTGGCCTCATAGAATGAATTTGGGAGTGTTCCTTCCCCTGCAAGTTGTTGGAAGAGTTTGAGAAGGATGGGTGTTAGCTCTTCTCTAAATGTTTTTTAGAATTCACCTGTGAAGCCATCTGGTCCTGGACTTTTGTTTGTTGGAAAATTTTTAATCACAGTTTCAATTTCATTACTTGTGCTTGGTCTGTTCATATTTTCTATTTCTTCCTGGTTCAGTCTTGGAAGGTTATACCTTTCTAAGAATTTGTCCATTACTTCCAGATTGTCCATTTTATTGGCATAGAGTTGCTTGTAGTAGTCTCTCATGATCCTTTGTATTTCTGCAGTGTCAGTTTTTACTTCTCCTTTTTCATTTCTAATTTTATTGATTTGAGTCCTCTCCCTCTTTTTCTTGATGAGTCTGGCTAATGGTTTATCAATTTTGTTTATCTTCTCAAAGAACCAGCTTTTAGTGTTATTGATCTTTGCTATTGTTTTCTTTGTTTCTATTTCATTTATTTCTGCTCTGATCTTGAGGATTTCTTTCCTTCTGCTAACTTTGGGTTTTGTTTTTTCTTCTTCCTCTAGTTCCTTTAGGTGTAAGGTTAGATTGTTTATTTGAAATTTTTCTTGTTTCTTGAGGTAGGCTTGTATAGCTATAAACTTCCCTCTTAGAACTGCTTTTGCTGCATCCCATAGGTTTTGGATCATCGTGTTTTCATTGTCATTTGTCTCCAGGTATTTTTTGATTTCCTCTTTGATTTCTTCAGTGATCTCTTGGTTATTTAGTAACATATTGTTTAACCTCTATGTGGTTGTGTTTTTTATGTTTTTTCCCCTGTAATTGATTTCTAATCTCATAGCATTGTGGTCAGAAAAGATGCTTGATTTCAATTTTCTTAAATTTACTGAGGCTTGATTTGTGACTCAAGATGTGATCTATCCTAGAGAATGTTCCGTGTGCACTTGAGGAGAAAGTGTAATCTGCTGTTTTTGGATGGAATGTCCTATAAATATCAATTAAATCTATCTGGTCTATTGTGTCTTTTAAAGCTTGTGTTTCCTTATTAATTTTCTGTTTGGATGATCTGTCCATTGGTGTAAGTGAGGTGTTAAAGTCCCCTACTATTATTGTGTTACTGTCGATTTCCTCTCTTATAGCTGTTAGCAATTGACTTATGTATTGAGGTGCTCCTATGTTGGGTGCATATATATTTATAATTGTTATATCTTCTTCTTGGATTGATCCCTTGATCATTATGTAGTGCCCTTCCTTGTCTCTTGTAACATTCTTTATTTTAAAGTCTATTTTTTCTGATATGAGTATAGCTACTCCAGCTTTCTTTTGATTTCCGTTTGCTTGGAATATCTTTTTCCATCCCCTCACTTTCAGTCTGAATGTGTCCCTAGGTCTGAAGTGGGTCTCTTGTAGACAGCATATATATGGGTCTTATTTTTGTATCCATTCAGCAAGCCTGTATCTTTTGGTTGGAGCATTTAATCCATTCATGTTTAAGGTAATTATCGATATGTATGTTCCTATGATCATTTTCTTAATTGTTTTGGGTTTGTTTTTGTAGGTCCTTTTCTTCTCTTGTGTTTCCCACTTAGAGAAGTTTCTTTAGCATTTGTTGTAGAGCTGGTTTGGTGGTGCTGAATTCTCTTAGCTTTTGCTTGTCCATAAAGCTTTTGATTTCTCCATTGAATCTGAATGTGATTCTTGCCGGGTAGAGCAATCTTGGTTGTAGGTTCTTCCCTTTCATCACTTTAAGTATATCATGCCCCTCCCTTCTGGCTTGTAGAGTTTCTGCTGAGAAATCAGCTGTTAACCTTATGGGAGTTCCCTTGTATGTTATTTGTTGTTTTTCCCTTGCTGCTTTCAATAATTTTTCTTTGTCTTGAATTTTTGCCAGTTCAATTACTATGTGTCTCGGTGTGTTTCTCCTTGAGTTTATCCTGTCTGTGACTCTCTGCACTTCCTGGACTTGGGTGGCTATTTCCTTTCCCATGTTAGGGAAGTTTTTGACTATAATCTCTTCAAATATTTTCTCGGGTCCTTTCTCTCTCTCTTCTCCTTCTGGGACCCCTATAATGCAAGTGCTGTTGCATTTAATGTTGTCCCAGAAGTCTCTTAGGCTGTCTTCATTTCTTTTCATTCTTTTTCTTTATTCTGTTCTGTAGCAGTGAATTCCACCATTCTGTCTTCCAGGTCACTTATCCGTTCTTCTGCCTCAGTTATTCTGCTATTGATTCCTTCTAGGGTATTTTTCATTTCAGTTATTATATTGTTCATCTCTGTTTGTTCTTTAATTCCTCTAGATATTTGTTAAATATTTCTTGCATCTTCTCGATCTTTACCTCCATTCTTTTTCTGAGGTCCTGGATCGTCTTCACTATCATTATTCTGAATTCTTTTTCTGGAAAGTTGCCTATCTCCACTTCATTTAGTTGTTTTTCTGGGGTTTTATCTTGTTCCTTCATCTGGTACATAGCCCTCTGCCTTTTCATCTTGTCTATCTTTCTGTGAATGTGGTGTTTGTTCTACAGGCTGCAGGATTGTAGTTCTTCTTGCTTCTGCTGTCTGCCCACTGGTGGATAAGGCTATCTAAGAGGCTTGTGCAAGTTTCCTGATAGGAGGGACTGGTGGTGGGTAGAGCTGACTGTTGCTCTGGTGAGCAGAGCTCAGTAAAACTTGAATCCGCTTGTCTGCTGATGGGTGGGGCTGGGTTCCCTCCCTGTTGGTAGTTTGGCCTGAGGCGACCCAACACTGAAGCCTACCTGGCTCTTTGGTGGGGCTAATGGCAGACTCTGGGAGAGCTCACTCCAAGGAGTACTTCTCAGAACTTCTGCTGCCAGTGTCCTTGTCCTCACGGTGAGACACAGCCACCCTCCGCCTCTGCAGGGGACCCTCCAACACTAGCAGGTAGGTCTGGTTCAGTCTCCCCTGGGGTCACTGCTCCTTCCCCTGGGTTCTGGTGTGCACACTACTTTGTGTGTGCCCTCCAAGAGTGGGGTCTCTGTTTCCCCCAGTCCTGTGAAAGTCCTGCAATCAAATCCCTCTAGCCTTCAAAGTCTGATTCTCTAGGAATTCTTCCTCCCGTTGTTGGATCCTCAGGTTCAGAAGCCTGACGTGTGGCTCAGAACCTTCACTCCAGTGGGTGGACTTCTGTGGCATAAGTGTTCTCCAATTTGTGAGTCACCCACCCAGCAGTTTTGGGATTTGATTTTATTGTGATTGCACCCCTCCTACTGTCTCATTGTGGCTTCTCCTTTGTCTTTGGATTTGGGGTGTCTTTTTTGGTGAGTTCCAGTGTCTTCCTGTCGATGATTGTTCAGCAGTTAGTTGTGATTCTGGTGTCCTTGCAAGAGGGAGTGAGAGCACGTCCTTCTACTCTGCCATCTTGGACCAGTCTCCTCCACATTGTTTCTAATCTGCCATTGTTGCACCTGGGGGTCAGGAGTGGGCAGCAGGATGCCTGCGATGGGAGCACACATTTCCACGCACTTCGTGGACCTTTGAATGTGCTGCTCTAACCCAGTGTTTCAACGATTTGACTTTGCCTTTGTAGCACCTCGTCAGTGGTGTCTCAGCCTTCTTTAGGGTTGAGACCTTGGTGACGGCCTTACCTGGTGTCGCGTTGCTGTAATAACCAGGAAGTTGGTCTACCCGGGCAGGACTGAGGAAGCCCCACTCCCCAAATCTGCTCCTTCTGTGACGGGGACAGTGGAGCAGAGGTCAGGAACCCAGACCAGATCCCAGGGCCTCCTCCTAAGATTATGAGGAAACTGACCAAGGGAGTCCTACCCCCCACCATATTTCACCTCCTTCCTCTGCAGCAGGAAGGGAACGGTACCCCCTGCTTAGGCTGCTACGGATGCTGGATGAGTCTTATCCGCTATGTGGGGAGTGGGCAGTGAAGGTGTTCCTTCAAGAATGAAAACACACACACACACACACACACACACCAAATAACTCACACGCGTATACATATTACAAACAGGCTGTAAACTTTTGTGTCTCACAGGAAGTGATGGGTACACTTGTCAGAATGAATCGAATGATGGAATTTGGATAATTATCTCGGGAAGTTTCACGTGAGCAGAGGAGAGGGGAGCTAGTCCCTTGAGGAGTGAGCAGTGTGGAAATTCGTCCTCCCGAATTTGTCTTTGCCAGCCTAGCCGGTGCTGGAGATTCCATCACTGGCCCACTGTGCCTTGTGTCTTAGAACTGTTTTCTCTAAAGGACACTTGAGGTGCAACGCTTCTGAGAAAGCAGATTCTCCACAAGTGAACGGTGCTGAAATGCAAAGATAAGAGTTGCAAACTATCACTGGTTGAGGAAAGATGTGGGAGATTTCACACTCAAAGATCCATTCTTCAAATTTCAGTTTTGTACCTGAAGGAGGGGCTACATCCTCAAGTAGCTCGAAAGTAGCTTTTTCTTTTTTTCTTTCTTTTTTAAATTCATGCCCTGAATGTAGGATTTGTAAAAGCATGTTGACACTTGGTTGAGTTCTGAGTCAGGCTTTATCAGTCTCCCGTCAGCCTCCTTCACACAGGAAAGCTCTCATGGGGATTGAGGTGAGACACACACACCCACACCCACACACCCCACACACCGTACACCACACACACACACCACACACAATTTATACCACACATACACCGTGCATGCATACACCACTCCCACACTCACACTCCATACACTATATGCTACACACACGTGCCCCCCACACACATACACACAGAGGAAAGAGCCCCGCCTCTGTAGACCCTGACTCCACACTGTCACTTGCTGTGACACTGCACAAGCCACTGGACCCTCTGAGCCTTGGCTTCGTCCTTGAGGCTTTAGTGTGTTACCACCTTTCCTGCCTCTGGCGCAGAATCCATGTAGGGGCGGTTGCCGCGTGGGAAGATGCTCTGTGGCCGGGTGGACCTCCTCACTGAACGGCCGGCAGGTCTTCCCCTCAGACCCCCGCTGGGGAGTCCAGGCCCTGCCATCCCCCCCTGGCCGTCTACACCAAAGGCACCTTGTGAGTTAGACGCCGTCTAGTCTGCATCGTGCTTCCACCAGCAAGTCTGTGCCAGCGCCTTGTTTTAACCTGCACTGAACCTCAGTCATATAATAAGAGATGTTACTCAGCTCTTATCCCGAATTATTTCATAACAGCCACACGTGGAGTATACCTTTACTACATCTCCTGCATTCAGTACAGGAGAGGAAACGGCTAGGGTAACCTCAGCTTGCCAGGGACCGAGATTCTTCTAGGAGCACGAGACTTGCAGTCTTAAAACTGTGACACCGTAAAAGTGAGGCACAGAGACGCTATGTCACTTTCTCAGGGTCACACAGCTAGGAAGTGGCAGAGCTGGGATTTGAAGCTACCCAAGCATGTCAGCTCTACATCCCTCAGCTTCAAGTTCCCTTCTGAGCTCTGTAACCTGGCTCAGCTCTCACCATCCCCACTATGGGGAAAATTTTTCAAGGTTAATGATATGCAAATAAAAATAAAAATGTGTCAAGGTTAATGATGTATCTCATAAATTATGTACATCAGGACATTCTCATATATTTGTCCAAACTACATGTAAAGTAAGAATAGGAAACACCAAGGTATTAAAAATCTAACAGAAATTTAAAATACAAAGCATAAATACTACATATGCAGGCATAATAGTCCTGAAAAGATAAAACTGATAAGACTACTTAAAATTAACGACCGCTAAACATACAGGGAACAGGCAAAGCGGCGAGAGGCAGGTTAGAGAGAGAGCACCGTGGATGTGGGACCTGAGCTGGAAGGAACCTCAGTTTTACCCAGATCAGATTTAGAAAATTGGGAAGGAGAGATTTCTAGGTAGAAAAGCAGCAGGAGAAAAAACAGGCAGGCAGGCAGGCAGGACAAAACCTACTGATGCAAGCGTTCCAGGGGAGCCTGGGAAAGGCTGGGAAAGGGGATGAGAGCAGGGGTCCAGGGCACCCGTGCACATCATTTGTCAGACGCCCACACGCAGGGTGTGGGTTACCCCTCAGACAAGCCAGAACTCCAAGTCCATTTTGACCCCATTTTTTTTATTGGAGTATAGCTGCTTTACAATGGTGTTAGTTTCTGCTGTACAACAAAGTGAATCAGCTATATGTATACATACATCCCCTCCCTCTTGGACCTCCCTCCCACCCCCTCCATCCCACCCATCTAGGTCACCACAGAGCACCGAGCTGAGCTCCCTGTGCTTTACAGCAGGTTCCCACTAGCGCTCTATTTTACACTTGGTAGTGTATTTATGTCAAACCTAATCTCCCAATTCATCCCACCCTCCCTTTCCCCCCGTGTCCACATTTTTCACATGTATGTATTTGAGTGTTTGGGGGGAGTCTCTACAATCCACTCCATAAACTTTATAAATTATAATTTTTCACCATTATAAAGGCTACTAAAAACTAACAATATTCAAATAGGCAGTATTTCCTGTAAGTTACTATGTGCAACAGACAATTTGAACACATTTGCCCAAACCAGTCAAGTCGTGATGAGGGAAATAATAATACATAATAATAAAAATCAAATTAAAATAGCACAAAAATACCCAAACAACCCGCTGTTTTCCGATTTCCAGCCTTGCTTTCAACTGAGAATCCATGTTCCTGGGAGTCCCTCCTGACAGACATACCAAAGAGTTAAGGCCTGTAAAGTTTGAGTTTCTTAACTGCAGTTATCCAAACTCCACTGGAGCCTCCAATTGTGGGAGTGCTTTTGCCCAGCAGTGTTTCAAGCCAAGAGACACCACGCTGTATAATCAAGGACTTGATCACAGCCATAATCACCCACGGAAATGCCAGCATTAAAAAGACATTCCTGATACTTGGAGGTGCAATTCACAAGTGAGAAGACTGCATACATTTGCACAAAGAAAAATAATTTACACCTCTGTGAGCTATAGAATAAGTTGCCCCATATTTATGTATGTATGTTTACCGCTGGGCTGTACACTGCAGCTCAATATTCTAATTACTCCCGAATCAATCCCATTTTCCTCTCTATGGAGGGAAAAGAGCTATAGGCTCCTCTGTGCATATTCTTCAGAGAGATCTCAGCTCTTCCGCCTCCAAGTGTATCTTATAGTTGGAGGATGTCCTTCTTCAGAATCATCGGGGTTGTGTATCAAAATGCAGATTCATAGGACCTGAACAGTGCATAAGTTCAGGGATTCAAACACGTAAGATCTGTTCCCCAGGGGTCTTTATGCACTCTGGTTGGGAGGATCACTGGTATACAGGTGCAAGAAGACAGGTCCTTTTTCTCAGCAGCTCGCCCATGGCAGTGCTAGAACTGAGTCCTGGAAGACTCATTTTGCACTCTAGATCTTTTGCAACACGGCCTCACCAACCCAAGTTCAAATGCAAGAGGGATGGCAAAAATGCAGAGTACAAGCACTATCCCCCAAACCTTTTATGGATGAAATCTCTTCACCACTACCAGAATCGTCCAGGGAAAGTAGGTGACTTGCTTGACATGTTTTGCAAGTTGCAATTAAATATTCACAGAGCAAAAATTCATACGTAGTTCTTTGTCGTACACGAATTACGTGCAAAGGGTCTATTATCGCCGGCAAACAGTGTTTCTTAAACTGTACGCCGTCTTGACTGTGAAATCAAACCCATCCTGCCCCATGAGTGTCTGCTCCTCTTCGTTGCATGCATGCTTTGCCTGCATTTGCTCCATTTTTACGTGTTTGCAGAAGCTTCACCTGCTAATGAGTTAAGCCCAGCCGGTGGGTATACTGCTTCACTCTCTCAAAGCAGCTCCTCACTTCCATCAGAAGTTCTCAGCACACTTGCTCCAGTAGCCTTCTCTCACTTTCTCCTCCCCCACCCGGCCTCCTGGAGTCTCCCTGTCCCCCGCCTCCTGTAACACAGCCTGGGGTGCCGCCGGCTTACACGTGCAGGTTTCTGTAACACGTGCTGGTGTGACTTGGTGTTTGTCTTCGGTTCCCCATGGACCATGCGATCCCAGGGCATGGAGGCATCTGCCACTTCTTTCCTGAACCCTGAGGCTGCCCACTCAACATTCTGCACACTTAGCTCCAGGCCTCTGTTCAGAGCCAGTGCGCCATCAGTGCTGCCAAAGGCCGGGCTCTGTGACCCTTCTTCTCCCTTGACCTCCTGGTGGGTAGACTGGAAGTGCTTCCTGCCACCCACAGAATGGAACTCGGTTTCCCCAAGTGTTAATTGTATAAACCCAGGAGAGCCAAGCTGCTTTGAGTCCATCGGTGTGAGCTAGCCTCTTCGCTGTCACCACACAAACTCACGCAGCCTTTCTGTTTTCCCTTTTTTCCCCCTCACAGCCTATTTTTCAAAACCCTCAGTAAAGATGTTTAATAATCAAGTTGGTAGATTAGCATATAAAACCAGTCTTAACTGACTTTGAGTTCAGTCTTTATTTGAGGCGGTGATGGCTGATATTGACTATTGCATAGAATTATGAGAGACCCCTGAACAGTCAGCTCCAGTAGAGCCCGGATCTATTTTTTAAAACTAGTTATTGATTTCTGCAAATAGACTTTCCTGGAGGCTCCCGCAGATCCTGGTCCTTAGGTGAAGCGTGGAAGGTGATGGATAGGGAGGGCGAGTGCATTTTCCCTTTGTTCATCTACATTCTTATTAACAATAATATCTCTCATTTATAACTCCTCTCATCCTCGGGCATCGTGAAGTGCTTTGCAGGCATAATAATGCTGTGTGGAGTGATCCATCTCCGAGCCCGGGGAGAAACACAGCTGTTGTCTGGCTACACTGCTCGGCTGGACCGCAGCTCGGGACCCCGCAGCTGTTTCAGGGAGACAGTTACAGGTGCTGAGACTGGAGTGGGGCTGAGCCCTTTGGCCAAACAGCCACCTGTGTGGTGATGGGCTCTGCACCTTCTAGTGGCCCTGAGTCCCCGACCACCGCACCAGGTCCGGGTGGCAGCGGATCCTGTTTTCTCAAAGAGACGACCCATCTAAGAACAGTGTCTACTTTCCCCCTTCCAAAAAAATAGGAGGTAAAACAGTAACTAGGCAAGTCTGCTGGGTTGTGCTGTGTCTACAGATGTGTGCTCCCCCTTCACCCATGGGCAGCAGGGGCAGTGATAGCATTTTATGTGGTGCTGTGATCGTCCAGGCTTGTAAGCATCTCCTCTGCAAAGCTCTCGCTTTGTGTCTCTTAATGTCAAAAAGGCAATATGGAAGAATAACTATTTGGGCTCAATAGGTCAACCTCTAAGAGGAGGCTGAGGTCGGATGGTCACTTGTCACTTATCAATTGTGTGACCTTGGGCAAGTGGCTTCACCTCTGAGCCTCAGTTCCCTCATCTGTATGAGGAGAATGACAATAGTACCCGTCTCTTAGGGCTGTTGGACCACTGGACAAGAGAGTGCAAGCCGTGCTTATCATGGCACCTGCCCCACAGGAAGCCCTAGATGCCGGCATTACCGTTACTGTTCTACAGATGAGGTCACAACCCCATCCAAAAGCTGGAGAGCCATCTTTGAACCCCTTATGATTAATTTTTATCAGGCTCTTTTCCTCCTCATTGGTGGATAGCACCTTATAAATATTAAAAACATGTTGGTTGGTTAAAAAGCAAAATAAGAGAGCAGAGGAAAGCATGAGAGGGAAAGAATGGTAAGCTTAGTTTCCCTTCCCAGACGTTTGCCGTCAGGATTTACAGGTGACTTCTTGTAAGTGTGTATTGTATAAAGTAATTTTTCAGATCATTGGGACATTCCAAAATCTACCTTCTCCAGGAAAACTTTCCGTCTCCATCAGCAAGGAAATCACCGGGCCTTCCAAACCATATCGGGAGGTTCCATGATGAGTCTCTCAGGTCCCACTTCTAATTAGCAGCCCAGATTCCTCCCACCCCAAGCAGCCCATCCACTGTGTCCTGTGCAGGGTGTCGGTGCTTCCCTCTCATCGATGGCTTCGTTCAGTGGTTTTACTTCACTGTGCTTTGAACTATCTGTGTGTATTCAGATCACTGCCTGTGCTTAGAAAGCAGACTCTCAAAGCGTAAGCATAAGCATTCTGCCTGCTTTTTTCCCAAGCACCAGGCCCAGCACGCTGTCCTGTCATGGGCGAGCGGATGCTCACATGTCCCCGGGTGCCCGTGGTTCGGGGTGTGCTATTTTGTTGTGTGCACTGGGTGTGGATTACGTTCCACGAGCTCAGTGGCGGTTGTATGTGTGCTATTTTGTTGTGTGCACTGGGTGTAGATTACATTCCACGAGCTCAGTGGCGGTCGTATGTGTGCTATTTTGTTGTGTGCACTGGGTGTGGATTACGTTCCACGAGCTCAGTGGCGGTCGTATGTGTGCTATTTTGTTGTGTGCACTGGGTGTGGATTACGTTCCACGAGCTCAGTGGCGGTCGTATGTGTGCTATTTTGTTGTGTGCACTGGGTGTGGATTACGTTCCACGAGCTCAGTGGCGGTTGTATGTGTGCTATTTTGTTGTGTGCACTGGGTGTGGATTACGTTCCACGAGCTCAGTGGCGGTTGTATGTGTGCTATTTTGTTGTGTGCACTGGGTGTGGATTACGTTCCACGAGCTCAGTGGCGGTCGTATGTGTGCTATTTTGTTGTGTGCACTGGGTGTGGATTACGTTCCACGAGCTCAGTGGCGGTTGTATGTGTGCTATTTTGTTGTGTGCACTGGGTGTGGATTACGTTCCACGAGCTCAGTGGCGGTTGTATGTGTGCTATTTTGTTGTGTGCACTGGGTGTGGATTACGTTCCACGAGCTCAGTGGCGGTCGTATGTGTGCTATTTTGTTGTGTGCACTGGGTGTGGATTACGTTCCACGAGCTCAGTGGCGGTCGTATGTGTGCTATTTTGTTGTGTGCACTGGGTGTGGATTACGTTCCACGAGCTCAGTGGCGGTTGTATGTGTGCTATTTTGTTGTGTGCACTGGGTGTGGATTACGTTCCACGAGCTCAGTGGCGGTCGTATGTGTGCTATTTTGTTGTGTGCACTGGGTGTGGATTACGTTCCACGAGCTCAGTGGCGGTTGTATGTGTGCTATTTTGTTGTGTGCACTGGGTGTGGATTACGTTCCACGAGCTCAGTGGCGGTCGTATGTGTGCTATTTTGTTGTGTGCACTGGGTGTGGATTACGTTCCACGAGCTCAGTGGCGGTCGTATGTGTGCTATTTTGTTGTGTGCACTGGGTGTGGATTACGTTCCACGAGCTCAGTGGCGGTCGTATGTGTGCTATTTTGTTGTGTGCACTGGGTGTGGATTACGTTCCACGAGCTCAGTGGCGGTCGTATGTGTGCTATTTTGTTGTGTGCACTGGGTGTGGATTACGTTCCACGAGCTCAGTGGCGGTTGTATGTGTGCTATTTTGTTGTGTGCACTGGGTGTGGATTACGTTCCACGAGCTCAGTGGCGGTTGTATGTGTGCTATTTTGTTGTGTGCACTGGGTGTAGATTACATTCCACGAGCTCAGTGGCGGTCGTATGTGTGCTATTTTGTTGTGTGCACTGGGTGTGGATTACGTTCCACGAGCTCAGTGGCGGTTGTATGTGTGCTATTTTGTTGTGTGCACTGGGTGTGGATTACGTTCCACGAGCTCAGTGGTGGTCGTATGTGTGCTATTTTGTTGTGTGCACTGGGTGTGGATTACGTTCCACGAGCCCAGTGGCGGTCGTATGTGTGCTATTTTGTTGTGTGCACTGGGTGTGGATTACGTTCCACGAGCCCAGTGGCGGTCGTATGAGCAGGACGCCGGCTTAATTACCTCTCCTGATCGCTGGTGAGGATCAGAGGACAGGTGAGCTGGGATGCCGAGTGGCACCAGCTGCCGTTTCCCATTTCCTTTCTGTCCCCAGCCTTGTGCACGAGAGGCAAGATTAGAAATGACATCCAGTTATCACTGCTTTTCTCCACTGACATGTGGCTCATACCTGTACGTGGACGAGAGTCTTTCCTTCCTCCATGTGACAGAGGGAGAAAGCTCTGTGCTCCCCATTCCCCTGGTGACCCTCCGTCCAGCTGCCCTGGTTACCATCCCTCCAGCTGAGACACAGGAACCCGACTGCTGTTGAGCAAATCTTATCTGCAGCTGTGTCCTCAGCTCGTGACCCAGGATCTATTACAGAAATTCTGGTCTAGGGACTAACAGATCTTCTTGAACAGAGGGGTATACTGAGGGCTCTCGCTTGGAGTCCCCATTTGCCTCTTGAGGTCATTAATAAAGACAGTCTCTTCGTCCCTGGAGTCACGGGCACAACTCGGAGATGTTGAAGGTTTGATTCCTGACCTCCTCAATAAGGCCAATATCACAATAAAGTGAGTCTCATGAACTTTTTGGTTTCCCAATGCATATGAAATGTATGTTTATACTGTACTGTAGTCTATTAAGTGTGCAGTAGCATATGTCTAAGAAAACAATGTCCATACCTTAATTAAAAATACTTTATTCCTAAAAAATGCTAACCATCATCTGAGGCTTCAGCAAGTTGTAATGTTTCTGCAGTAGAAACATCAAAGACCACCGATCACTGATCACCATAACAGATATAATAATAATGAAAAAGTTTGAAATATTGCGAGAATTACCAAAATTTGACACAGAGACACGAAGTGAGCAAAAGCTGTTGGAAAGATAGCACCCATAGACTTGCTGGACACAGGGTTGCCACAAACCTTCAATTTGTAAAAAATGCAGTATCTGTGAAGTGCAATCAATCCATGCACAACAAAGCGAGGTGTGCCTGTGTGATTATTTCTAAGAAAATATTCTGGCCCAAAAATTCAGGAAAATAATGTATTTCAGCGTCAAGAGTCAACGGCCCGCTCGCTCTTTTGCAGTCGTTCATTTAGGCGGACGCACCCTCTTACGTGCCTGTAAGGACCGTGCATTCCCGAAGCCTAGCCTCTGGCCCATGACAGCTGCTGGACGGCTGTTTGCAGGAAGACTGGAGGGGGCAGTAAGGAGCAGGAGAGTCCACAGTGTGACTCCCTCAGTGAGGCTGCAAGCGTGTGGTCGTTGCTTACGCTAAGTGTCTGGGATGTCGGTTAGAACAATCCACACAAGGCACATGTGAAGCAGAGGGGAAGGGATTGGGGAAAAAGAGATTAAAATCCATTCCTTCCTCAGGTCCACTAATGCGAAATTTTCTGAAGGATGTAGGAAAAAAGAAAAGGTAAAAGAAGACAATTTCTTAATGGGATTTCTTGAAGTTGGCGTGCATGAACCCAAATCTTCAAAGGAGAGCCTTGCCTCTCCATACTATTAACGAATTTTTTAACTCTGAAGTTGTTTGGTCTCATTCTCTTAGCTCAGAAAAACCACCCTCTAACATTACCAGGGGCCAGGCAAGAGCTTTGGACGCTGGTTTGTTTTTATCGGTTGGTCTTGAACGCCACCCTCTGCCCACCCTCTGACGCTGAGTTCCCAGGAAGCAGAGGAGAAGAAAGAACCCCAGCTGCTTGCTCCACGGTGCAGACAGCTCAGGGCAGAGGAAATACTTGCTGGGGCGCTCCCAGGGCTCTGACCCCCCCGCCCCTCGTGGGGATGCGGGCTCCTTCTCAGGAGACTCTGATGGGACGGGGCTCTTGAATTAGGACTGAAGCGTAGGAACGAGTCGGGTTAGAGGCAGCCAAAGGGCTTTAAGGGCTTTTCCAGGCAGCCATGTGCAGAGTTTGTGGGTGAGACGATGGGAAGTCCTATGGGGAAGAAGGAAAGGCAGGCGGGGCTCAACCCAGGGGGACCGGCCACCTATCTACCCATCCATCTCCCACCTGGCCTGACTCGTGGAGATGGACAGGCCGTTTGTGAGACCCTCTTCCTGTGCATGTTTACGTGGACACCCAGCATCGCTGCCAGGCACTGCGGCTTGTTATTTTGACTGATTGCAGGCCAGTGATTATGTTGCAATGGCGGCGGCCACTCATTAGCTCGGGCGGGCCAGACAGAAGCTATCAGCTCATTCCGACCACGTCCGCCCCTGGAGGTGAATATTCAACAGGAATTGATCTCCTTAATGAGAACACAGCCCGCACCACTTCGATGAACAGCACTGGAATTTTAAACAGTTAATGATGACAGAGAGTTCAGCATGTGCCCACGTGCGCACCGGGGGGCACGTGGGTGTGTGAGGACGTTGACACACAGATGGCGGGTGGGCGCCAGGCCAGTGCCGGGCCGCCAGCCTTGGGGCGCGTCCCGGAGAGCAGCCCTGAGCCGCTGGTGGCTGGAGCGAGAGGGGCCCTGCTCTCAAGGAAATCCCTTAAGGGAAACGCTTGGGGGTGTGCCCTTCACTGCGTGCCCGTAGGGCTGCCTGGGATGCCCTCCAGGACACTCTGTCCAGAGCCTGCCCAGTGCCCCTTGGCTGTGACAGACAGCCGTGGGACACGCCCCCTCCCCGGGATGATGAAGACGAATGCTGTGGCCCAGGAGGGCAGATCTGCCTTCCAAACAAAAGAGCTCCTCTTTTCTAAAACTTGGCTGGAAGACCTCCTTCCCCAAACCCAAGGAACATAATTAAGAATAGGCTGAAATGGACAAGAAGACATGATAATTGATTGTGGCCTTTCTGCCTGGCAGCTGCACTTAATTAACCTTTAGATTCAAATATCAAGTGGTGTCTGCACGGGGAGGCTGGGCAGGGGCTGTCTGACCACACTCATCTCCACTCGCCGAGGGGCTGGTTCAGAGGTCACCTTGGGGCTGGGCCATCGCCACTCCCACCCGAACGTTGCTCGTGTACGTAGAGTTTCTACGCAGATCCTCAGGGTCACAAGGGCGTCCAGCACAGCGTGACACTGTTGCATTTCTCTCTGTAGCTTTGAGCACTAGCGCCAGCCCGTGGGAGTCCCTCCTTGGGGTCTTCTCAGCCGTGCTTTCAGAAGGCAACCAAGGCACAGGCCAGATGCCCGTGTCCAGACAACGAGGGTGGGATGGTCCTCACTGATCCTTCTGTCTCACGAGCCTGTGGGTCATAATCGCTCAGAGGAACACCTCCTTTGAGAACGAAGCCCGGCGAGTGTGAGGCCTGCAGGTGGGCACAGGGGTTGGGAGGGGCTGCTCGCTCACACTCAGCAAACCGCAGAGGCCGAGGGCCCGGCCGGGGCTCCCGGGAGCTGCGCGCAGTCGGGCTTTGTCCGCCCTCCTTCATCCTTCAAGAGCTGACACCGGCGGCATGATTTCAGCTGCCCTGTCTTTGAGGCTTGTTGCTGGGGGACAGAGCAGTGTGCCTCGGGCATACAGGGCCGGGTGATGCCCTGTGTCCCCGGACACTCCCGCCCTTTGGGATCCGGCAGAGGCTCTTTCCGGCACAAGCCCAGTTGGGGCTCTTTACTGTCTGGCTTCTCAGGGGCTGGTGTGGAACCAGCAGCAGCACAATGGACTGTCTGACCTCTAGATACAGTTCGGAGCGCAATTTCTGTCTCTCTTCCTCCGATCTCACTGGTAATCTGGCTTCAAAAGAGGGTCAGACTTTTGTGACCTGCAGAAGGGCATGTCTGAGTCGACATGGGTTTTGAAGGTTGGTTGTAGTGTTTCTGGCCCTGCTCTGTCTACATATCAAAACAAGAAAAGAGAGAGAAAAAAGGAAAGACAGGCAAAAAAAGAAAGAAAAGAGGAAAGCACAGAAAAGAAAGAATGCGATTATTCACATTTTTTTTCTCTTATTCCCTGCGTGTTCTATTCCTTTTAGAATTTTTTCAAAAGCAACCCTAGTTATTAGACTCTTCAATAAGAGAGTAATTACTTTTACCGAAGACAGTTTTAGCAGGAATACAGTGGGTCCCAAGGAAGCGAGATCTCAGCTCCCCAGGGCCAGCTGGCTCCCCTCCTGTCACAGCTACAGTTGTCAAGGGTCCGGCACCCTTCTCTCCTTTTCTTTGGACCCGTCTTATAGTTTCTGGGAAACGGAAGACTGTTATTCAAGAAGACTCCTGGTCCGTCGTTCATCCGTCGCTCCAGGAGTGGGTATGTTATTCCTCCTTCTCGGGCAGCGCTGAGACTGGCGGGGTCAGCCGTCTGCGGTGGTCCAGGGATGAAGAAAAGTGGGACGGCGACTGCCCAGCTGAGTACTGACTGGTATCATAAATAAGGACTAAAGGAAAAAAGTATCCTCTAAGAGGAGAGGGACCCAGAGTGTGGTTCTCAGATACTGAATTCCCTATGAATCACCTGGGAAGCTTATTAAAAACGCCTTTCGCCAGGCGCCACGCGCAGAGATTCTGAGTGATTAGCTCTGAAGTGGAGCCCAGACATCTGCACTTGCACAAGGACACTGCGGTGACTCTTCTCTAAGTGGTTCCCGGGTCCTACCTGGACAGACGTTAGTGACGCTCTTCTGAGGACATTTCTCCCACATAGGCCAGCGTGGACCACGACCACAGGCCCAAGTGTAAAGGAGCAGGATGGGCTGTGCTTGCCAGTGTGTCGCAGTGTCTGTCGTTGCACGTGACGTGTCTGTGTGTACAGGCGTGGGGCACACGGGGCGTGCAGAAATAGGCTTTAGAGGCTTCCTCTTTCTCCCTTTCCTTTTTATTCACTGTGGCAGATACCGCAGGGGGCAGGGAAAATCTCTAAAATGGCCTCCGTGCGAGGTTTCATCCTAATTCCGGGTACCCGTGAATATGAGGACACACCTAGCACTCCAGTGGTTGTGTTAATGTGACGTGGCACAGATGACCTAAGATAGGACCAGCATCCTGGGTTTTCCAGATGGGTCCAGTGTTATTGCATAAACGCTTAAAGCAGAAAACTTCCTCCAGCTGGTGACACAAAGAGACGTCAGGGAGATTAGAGGCACCAGGGGAGATTGGCTTTGAGGACGGAGGGTACCGCATGCCAAGGAATGCAGGTGGTCTTTTGGAGCCAGGAGCCCGAGGAATCAGGGACCTCGGTCTCACCTGGACCTGAACTCAGACAACAGCCGAAGTGAGCATAGTTGCAGATTCTTCCCCAGAGCCTCCAGGTAAGAACCCAGCCTGGTCAACACCTTGATTTGAACCTTGTGAGACCCTGAGCAGAGAAGCTCACCAGCCCACCTGGACTTCTGACCCTCACGACTGTGCGATGACAAACAGCTTTAAGCCACCACATTTTTGGTAATTTGTCAGCAATAGAAAATTACTATACCCAGGGAATATGAAATGAAGAAAATATTGCCTTGTCCTTCAGGATCTCATGAAACCCAAGAGGCCAGCGATACACAACCAACTGAAATATGATGTACTGAGCATTTATTGAAGGAGGAGCCCCAGGAACTACGGAAAGCAGGACAGGGTCCTACGTGCTCAGTGTGGCAGGAGTGAGGCAGGGCGGCAGTGTCACAGAGAAGGTGGTGTAGGGCCTGGGTCTTGGAGGACATTAGTGGGGGAGGACACAGGCAGAGGAGACACAGGACCAAAGGCAGAGTGGTCTGAAAGTACCTGTGAGGAGTGAGAAGGAAGACAGAGCCACCTGCGGTGGGAGCCTGGAACAGGTGGACAGTCACACAGATGCCCTTGGAAGTTAGGCAGTGGTCAGTGGAGAGGTTTTACACATCCTGCCAGAGATCAGGCAGTACCCTGCGTTTGCTACGGGGAGCTGGAAGTTGGGAAGCACAGAGTGGTGGATCAGGTGTGTCTACTTGGAACTCAGGCACCAGAATTAATTATAACTGTGACCCCTGCCACACTCTCGCAACTGTTAGGGCCATGGCTTTGCCCTCATTCTCCCTCCCTCCCTCCTTCTTTCCCACCTTCTTGATATAATGCAAACTTTTGAGCATCCCCCCAACACAGAAGCCAGAACATTGACCTTGGTCTACCTGTGTGTATCCTCTCCTATCTTCCAACTTCTATCTATTGATCGATTGATTAATCCATTACTCTATCAATCTATCAATTGATCTATCTTGCAGCATAGCTACCTGGTTTTGTCCTATCTATGCATGTTTTTCAGCTGTATGATATGGTTTAGATTTTTTTCTCATTTAGAAGATGGCATCATCCTCTTTGTAACCTCTTGTGTTTGGAATGGCCGTGCTCAGTTTCATCCTGTGTGTTGTCTGTAGCTGTATACCTCATTCATTTTGATCGCTGCATGTTACTGCATTAAGTGAACACACTGAGATGGATCGACCCATCCTTTTATTCTTCAGGTTCTGGGGATTTGGGGGTTTAGGCAAGAGTTTTCTTAATAGAAGATATGGCACCAGAACTAGGTTGGGGAAGAGAGGCCAGGCTGGAAGCGGACAGATAAATTGGTCGTGATCAGCGTTCAGAATGGCTGGCGTAGGAGATAGTGTCATTCAACTCAGATTGGAATATTAGACTCTCTTCTCCCACCGGACCTCCTGTGCCCATGCAGAAGGAAGCCTCAGCTCCCCGATCCCTGGGGTCCAAGAGAACAGAGCAGAGCCGATATCTCAAAAGTACAAGTGCATTCCATGCATCACAGAAGGGAAGCAATGATCTCCTGCATGGAAATACAGACGCCCTCTGCATCCTGCTGGTGGAGGGACGGTGGCATTTGGATGAACGGTGAGGCCCCCAGCGATGCTTCACACCCCCCTCCATGGGGAAGAGGCCTGTGATGGGATAACCGTCTTGAGATGGAGAAGCGGCAGGAACAGAACATTTTGCAGCCTAACAGGCAAGAATTGAATACAGCACTGGGTTTCTCTGACACTGTCCTACCGGCTCACCACGTGCTGCAGGTGCGGGTACCACCTTGCGGTTCCAGAAGGGCACAGGGCCCCTCACTGACTCCTGAGGGATGCTGCAGAGGCTGACCACGCGCTGCCACGTGAATTTACGAGGTAGACCAGGGGGCGTTTCTGACCATCTCTCTTTAAAAATATGTTACAAAAAAGGGTGGTAGAAGAGAGGTTTTTAATTTGTATTAGAAGTTATCCATACATTCAATTTCTTCTGTCAAGTGGACCATTATGCATACAGTGAGTACTTATCTTTATCATCCTAAAATACTTCATCTTCAAAGAAGATGTTTAAATAAAGCTTTGTTAGAATGCTTAAAGATGGCGTGCCGTACTGAGTTTCTTTTTAATGAGATTTGCTCTTCTTGTGGGGCTGGCATGAATTGGATGTGTAGCTCATTTAAACTAGGTTTTCGTAATCCATTGCATTATTTTAAACATGTAATTTTTGAGGTATTGTGCACTCACCAAAAAGTGATTTAGGTCATGGCAAAAGGGAAGGTTCTTGTATTTTTTCCCAATTTCAAGAGAGGTTTTATCTTGCATAATTGACTGCCTTTTTCTTTGTGCAGCAGGGCCCAAACAGTATGGGGGAAGCAAAGTCAGCTTCACCGGGAAAAATGGTTCTAGTGTCAGTTCTACCACTAAATAGCTATGTGACCAAGAGCCATCGCCTGCCTCTCTGTGCCTGTTCCCTTGTTTGTACAATGAGGGGGTGGATTAGGTAACGCTGGTGCAGATTCCTGTGGGAGCTGCCAGCCCAGTTCAGATGCAGATAAACGTGCTGGCCAACAAGAAGTGAGCCATCTGTGAGTCTTGGTCAGGATGCCGAGATGCCCAGGATGCTATGGGAAAGCCCGACTGCAAAATTTCAGGATTAGAAGATCTCTCAATTCCATCTTTATTTTTAATTTAACTAATTTAAACTATGACTTAGTTTCTGCCATGTGCAACATGCAGCTTTGTTAAAGAAAACTCTTCTTTGAGAGATGTTTACATTGAATTGTTTTACATTGAATTGAATTAACAGACAGATTCACATTTCCCCTCTTTGTTTTACAAGTGCTTCCACCCCAAATCTTCTAGGGTTCTGTAGTCGTGTGGGCTCCAGAAGTCAAGCAGGAGGTTGAGGTTGATGCTGAAGGCCTGAGATAAACACAAAGGATGATGATGATGATGATGATGATGATGGTGATGATGGTGATGATGATTTTGTCTAGACCAGGGTTTCTCAAGCATGACACTATTGTTATTTTGATGCAGATAATTCTCTATTGTCGAGGGCTGTCCTGTGTACTGCGGGATGTTTAACAGCATCCTTGATCTCTACCCTCTAGATGCCAGAGAAATTATACCTCTACTCCCAGTTGTAATAACCAAAAATGTCTCCGGACGTTGCCTAGTGTCACCTGTAGGTCAAAATTGCTCCCAGCAGAGAACCATTTGTCCAAGACCAGGTGTCAACCAACTATTAGCCTGTGTTCCGGATCTGGCCAGCTCTATTGGAACATGGTCATGCCCATTTTTTTACAGATTGTCTCCGGCTGCTTTTATGCTACAACAGCAGAGCTGAGTAGTTGTAACAGAGATTGTATCACCCACAGAGCCTGTATATTTACCATCCAGCCCTTACAGAAAGGCTCGTCAGCCCCTGCTCTGAGCAATATAAGGAGGCAAGTGCTTTCCCTACCTGGCAGGAATAAAGTATAGCTCCTTAGGGGGCCGTGAGGGATGCAGGGGATGGAGCTGAGTGAAGGAGCAAGAAGATCCCCCGCAGCACGAACAACGATGCAATGACCACATCAATCTTGTACGGAACTTAGTCAACTTCTCTAGAAGCTTTCAGGGCATGCTATTTTTAAAAAAAATATTTATTTATTTATTATTTTATTTTTATTTTTATTTTTTATTGAGTGTAGTTGATGTACAATATTATAGAAGTTTCAGGTGTACAACATAATGACTCAAAATTTTCAAAGGTTATAATCCATTTATAGTTATTATAAAACATTGGCTACATTCCCTGTGTTGGACAATACATCCTTGTAGCTTATACAGGGGAGGGTAACATTCACGTGGGAGACTCATTTCTGCTTTCTTGGGGACAAAGGACAGTCAGAGTGTCTTTCTTGCACTGACTATTCTTTAAGTCACTTTAATTCAAAACAATCAATATGCCAAAGTGGCATATTCTGGGGTGGCCTATTCTGCTTTCCTTCATCTCCATATTTACTCTGCCAGATTCTGGTTTCCTTTAACAGCACGGTCTCGAGAACTCTCTCATGTTTGGCTGCTCTGTTCTGCACACAACCAGTAGCAGTTTATCTAAACCTTAGATATTTCTAAATTCTGAAATTTTCCAGATACAGCACTACCAGTCATGTTTCCTAAGTTTGCATTGACTTTTTTAAAGTCAGTTCAGGATGTGACCTCATTATGAACTTATACTGCACTAAACCCCCTGTGGATTTTTACAAAAGCTGCAGCTTAGCTACTCTTTTCTCTTCTTCTATTTTGCAGTTGTTTTGGATCCTAGGGCTTGGCTTTCTGTTTCCCTCTCTTTCATGTCAACTTAGTAAACTCAGCACATAATTCTAGCCTCTTGAGACATTTTTGGATCCTGTTTTTGTCTTCCTGTTTATTTAGTATTCCACCCAGTGTTGTGTCATCCACAGATTTTGACAAGTGTGTTTTTTGTATCTTTGTTCAAGACACTAATGAAAGTATTGAATAGGATAAGGCTAGAATCAGAGTCATCACTGGAGACCTCCTTCCAGATTGCCAGTAATTCATTCATCAGAAACTTTTGGTCACAGTTATTAAATTAATAACAGATTCATGCCATTAAATTATGATCCAGCCCTTATTTCTTTATTGTGTTACAAGGATACTTTAATGACTCTTTAAATGTTTGAAGGGTCTTCCACCTCTTACACGTCTGCTTAGAATCTGCTTCTTCTTTGTTTGAGTCAGTCACACGTCTAATCCATTTAGCAAATATCCAAGAGTACTTACCCTACATCAGATGCTCCTCTAGATGTGGACCTACAACACGGTGCACTGGCAGCTCTCCTGTCAGTTAGCGTCCCGAGGGGTAGAAGAGGCGTGAGGAAGGCTGTGATGGGGGCCCGGAGAGGGGAACTGCTAACCCCCAGGAGTGGGGGAGTTGGTGGCACCTAGGAGGTGACTTTCAGACTGTCTCTTGCAGAGTGAAAAAGACTATTCCAGGTGGGAAGGGTGGCGTACATATACAAGAACACTGAAACAGGAGCAAGGCCATGTGACGCTCTAGTGTGCATTGCAGGATATGAAAAGCGGCTGGTGGGCATTAGTTCTCAAGCACCTGAGTTTCTGGACCTTTTGCCATTCTGGGCATCCTACCCTCAGTGTCCTCGGATACTGTCATCTGGCCCTGAACCAGCACATCATATTGTCCGCCTGGTACAGGACAGAGTGGGCTGATACCTTTCTGGGGCTGGACGTTACTTGGCTGAAATCAGTCACCTGGGTTTTTTGCACTTAGACTGTTAAGCCTGGTTCACCGACCTCGTATCAGCACAGTTGACTTTTAGTTTAAGTACCAGACTTCCTTCAGGTGCTGCTGGTAGTAGCAGATGGTTGCATTTGGACAGACAGTGAGCATCTTTTTTACTCCAGAATCTAGTGTTTCTCACCTTAACTAGCTCTTCCCAATGTGTATGTACTGTTACATTTTTGACAAGCAAGTCTTTTATGTTTACTTACAAAATTTGAAATTTTGTGAGATCAGGGATTGTATCTATATATGGTAGACACAATGTTCCTTTTTTTTTTTTTTTCAAAGGGTAAAAAGTAAATAAATAGTAACCTAAATCATTGTTCTGTATTAAATAGAACACATCAGAGCATGCTTTTAATCTCATCAGAAACTTCCGGACATGCCGACTCTGGTTAAATAACCAGAACTTTTGATGGAGATGTCCAAATAGCCATCAATCCATGTCAGTAAATAATCCATACCAGTGCCCTTAGCAATGTGGAAAATTCATCTAGTCTTCTTGCTGTGCCTCCTTAATCAGGCATGTTTGTGTACAGATCATTCATGTTGCAGATATCTTAGGGTGGGTTCTGTGGAACTCCGCAGAAAGTTTATTTGAGAGCGCTCCCGGGAGCAAAACCTGCAGGAAGGGAGGGAATCAGGACTGGCTGAAGAGAAGAATGGATTTTGTTGCATTTGTACAGAAACCCCCATCAATCCTGAAGGAGACCCTGGAGCTGAGATGGCCCTTTGGAGTCACCCGCAGATGAGGGAAGGGTGATAGATCTTTGTGTTCCCACACAGCCCAGGCCCTGGGAGTGGGCCACCCCCTTGAAGGGAGGTGACCTCAGATGAGACAGCATGACCTCAGATGAAGCAAAGCGACCTTGGATGGACGAAGGTGGCTCTGTTCCCCTGGGGCAGTTCCCAGGCAGGGGGCAGCAGGTGGGAACCTCTACAGCTAGTACTTCTGGCATCTGGGAAATGGCTGTCTCTGTCCTGAAGGGAGACTAACACTTCCTGGCATCCACACACCAGGAAAGAAAATCAGAAAGGGGATATCCTCAGGGCAAGAGCTCATGGAGCTCTTCTGAAATCCTGCTCTGCTTTTGATGGGAATTTTTTTTCACCACCTATTTCCCGTTTCCATCTTAATTTTTCACCAGTCAGTGGAGACGGAAGGTAATCAATTATCAACTCCCTATGATGCACCCACTCTCTTACCGTGAGTTACAAGTGGCTGATCTATAATCTGACCTTAATTCTGAAGCCAGTGGGATGGCCCAGGGCTTCCTTGGACACTGGTGCTGTTTTTGAGCTGTCTTCCTTCCCAAAGACTGGGAAACTGAAGAGCTTCAGTAGTTGGTGAACTCAAGACTAGAGAGCATGTGGCCATACTACGGGATCCCAGTGATGTGATAATGAAGCCCTGCAACTCAGATTGGGACTTGAACCTTTTAACTGAGATCACACACCTGGTTTCAGGACTTAATGAAGCTCAGGTTCTTGATGTCTCATTGTGGAAAGAATTCAGTGAGAAACAAAATGATGGGTAAGAAGTGGATTTATTTAGAGAGAAACACATTCCACAGACAGAGTGTGGGCCATCTCAGAAGGCGAGAGGCCTCGAAATACGAAATACGGCGTGGTTAGTTTTTATGGGCTGGGTAATTTTATAGGCTAATGAGTGGGAGGGTTATTCCAGTTCTTTCAGGGGGAAAGGGTGGGGATTTCCAGGAATTGGGCCACTGCCCACTTTTTGGCCTTTTATGGTTAGCTCTGAACAGTCATGGCACTGGTAGGTGTGTCATTTAGCTAATGTATTACCATGAGTGTATAATGAGGCTCAAGGTCTACTGGAAGTTGAATCTTTTGCCCTCTTGGATCTAGTTAGTTCTAACCAGTTTTTGTCATGTCCTATGGCCATGTCATTCTTTTAAAGCTCGTGCCCTGCCCCTTTCCCTCCTGTTTCAATAACTCTATTGATACAGTGCCCTGTGCACTTGAGGTACACATGGGCACGTGTCTGCCCCCTTGTGGAACGGTCTGCATTGCTACAAAGCTCAAAAAACATACAACTGCAATAGCTCCCAAGTATAGGACAACATATGCAAAAAACGATAACCCATTTTCCCCAGAATCCTTTGTTTTTGGATAGAATTGCCATCCATGTACCAATAGGTGAAAATCCGAGAGAAGATCTGGACCTGGGAAGACCTGCTGTGAGCGCTAAAATGTCCGTGCCCAGCACCTCTGCTTAGCTCTGCACGGGCGTGAGTCTGTTTCTATCAGACACTGAATTTTTTTCCAGCCTAATTTCTGTGTCTTTCTGTGTGCCTTTTATTTTAGTAAAAGATGAAAAACACAAAATGAAACAAGCATGTGTGTTGCAGCTTCCCCCAGCAGTTCCAAAATTTTAAGCTTTAGCAATACAAGGGCTCAAACCCCTTCCTTTAAATGCTAAGTTCCCTACTTTGCCTTCCAAAGGAACAGAGAATCTGTCTGCTGGACAGGTTCATTAACAAATTAATAGAATAATCAGCAGGGCTTTGTGTGCATTTTAGAGATAAAAAACAGGTAACAGCATTCTTTGACTCTTTAATGGGCCGATAAGCACCAAGTATCTGCTCTGTGGATGAGCTAATCACGCAGATAACGGAGGTGAAATCAGTCCAGAGTTCTGCTGAGGTCATTTACAGCTGGAGCTGTGCTCTGCAGAGGCTAGAAGGATGCAGGCCTTTTGAATATAATAACAGGGATGAGCTCAAAGTAAGGGAGGAAGGCAGGGCAGGCAGACCCAAACTCTAAAATAAGCTGCGCTGTGCTGTGCGGGGTAAAATCCCCAAGGCGCCCCCCCCCCTCATCTGCGGGGCTGCGCCCTTAGAGGCGCCTGATAATTTTGGGAGAAGTGCTTTTGGGATATGTCTGCTCTTGAACTGGTTTGACATCTGATCTGAAAGTTGGGAAAGTGAAGGACTTTTCTTCCCCTGCCTTCCCTCCTCCTGTTTTAAATTAAGTGAATATGATTGCTTTTGAGAGTGAAGGATTAATAGCTGAGCTATTTTTCGGACAATTATTAGGCAGGTCTCCCCCTCAGCCTGCAAGCCCCGCCCCACCCCAGGGCGGCCCCTTGACAGGTAAACGCACGTGCCTGGGGTCCTCCCCTCCCCGCCCCTGTCCAGGGATGTTTGCCCACTTTGTGTTTGGCCACCTGCAGGGCACCGCCCAGGCCTGGGTGGAAGGAAGGACCTGGGGACACAAGTAGCACCCGTGTTGTGCTGTCAGGACAATGCATAGGCTTTCACACCTCATAGTGCAAAGAGGTATAGGGATGATTCTAGTAGAAAAAGCGACACACAAGGGGAAAGGCCTTGGCCGCCCTCTAGACGGCGGGTGTGCCTTTGTTTCACATAGTTGTGTCCAATGAGGCTTGGCAGTCAGTGGCACCCTGTACCAAAACTTACGCGAAACATCAGAGTTTATTCATTCAAATTGGGTTAGCCTGTAACAAAAAAGTTATGATGATAAAGCAAGATGGAACTTTGTTGCTCACTTAAAAGTAAAGAAGTAGCTCACTCAGGGTCTTATGGTGACTCAGAGTCAGGCTCACTGTTATGCTGTGCCTTCTCCACCCGATGGCACTTGAAGATCCCAAATGGCTAATCTCGGTACATCCACGAAGTTCACATTCCAGACAGAAGGAAAGAAGAAGTACAAGGAAAAGGGGGCCCTCATCGTAAGAACTCGCCCTGGAAGCTGCACATCCCATTAGCCAGGACTGGGTCATCGGGTCACAGCCAGCCCAGTGGACGCCTAGACGTTGTGAGGTCTGTGATTAACGGCAAAGACACAAATGTCACTGAGTAACCATCAGTGGTCCCTTCCCCGCAGGGCCAGAGGAATGCCCGTCTCCTGAAATGAAGTATACAATATAATGGGACTTGGAAAAAAATTAAAAGCTTACATAAAGATGGGATTCACAGAAGAGATCCATAGGGAAAATCTAGATCAAATGTGCTTAATATAATTAATAAGTATCTATCCATTCTTAACAGTTTATTCTTGGATCACTGAGCCACCAGAAAGAGATGGTGTGAAGGTTTGGAATACATCTGTAGTCCCTGAGGAAAGGCTTGCTCTCTCTGTCTCTCTCATTCTCTTTCTCTCTCACACACATACACACACACACAGGAAAGTATGTCTCACCTCCTGAAATGCAAAGGAGACCAGCTACACTGGTCTTACCCTATATGATCTGTCATGTGTTCCTACAGAAAGAGATAAATATCCAAGTACTATAGAGGTAGAAGGGGTAGAAAAATAGAAAACAAAGGAATTGGGGTGAAAAAGCATTGATTTAGGCAGAAACCTCATTTGCTGGGTGAATCCACATCACATTGCTGTCATGTTATTTCCAGGCAATCTGGGAGAAGACTTTAGCCATTTATTTATCTGTTCATTTGTCCCACAATTAATCTTTTAGAATCTGCTCTCTCCAGGGGCTGTGGTTGGCAGTAGGGATGAGGTAGACAGCGGGGTCCAGAAATAGTGGTTGGAGAGGTCGGGGAGCCCCGGAGCATGCGGAGATCCTTCTGAGTTTGATTTCACTCTAAGCTTAATGGGAAGCCATTGAGGGTTTTAAGCAAGGGGAAGGCATATGTGGAAGGCAGCTCTGCAAGTCATGGATGAGAGAGGAAGGGGGACAGAAGAAGGCAGTGGAGAAGCTCAGCAGTCCAGGCAGGGGGTGAGGGCAGAGTTAGATGACCTCAGAGCAGTGGAGGGAACGGGAAGGGACCAGGCATCGCAGAGAGAGCCCATAGACGTTAGTGAGGGCAGAAAGGAGACAGAAACATCACAGCCCCATGACTCCTGCCTCGGGGATGGAATTCAGTCCATCTTTACTCCCAGACAGAGGACGGGTGCAGTGGAACGAAGGAGATGTGGTCTAGGTTCCGAGTGCCTGTCCACTCGAGGGTCCAGCGTGGACCAAATCCACGGAAGGCTAATGTCAGCTAACATCAAGGGGGGCCTTGAAGCAAGGCGGGAGCACAGGTGCCCTCACCCGCTGACGGGTGGAGCAGAGCTGACCCTCCGTCCGGCATGAGCCATGCCTGTGTGGCCTCCACAGGAAGGTCCTAGAGGAAATGCGAGGTGCAGGCAGCATGACACGGTCAGGCGTCCGTAGCCACAGAGGGCAATTCCAGCCTGGCCGCCGCCTCCCCTCTCTACCTGGCTGGTACTCAGCTGTCAATTGCAAATGATGGGCAGGATTCCAGCTGCCTCTGTGGAGAGCGCAGAGCCATTAATAAAACATCAACACCACAGGAATCCAAAGGAGCCAAAAAATAAAATAAAAATTAAATAACAAGTCAGAGCTACAGCAAAATCACACTTTCTCGCCTCCCTGGAGTCTCTAAGGAGACAGTTATGTCCCAAGAGGTGTTGACTATGGGGAATGACTTTCAGGAGCGGCAGATGGAGGAGGCTTCAGATTAGACAACAGAGGAGAAGGACCCCCCCAGGGGACACCTGCTCTATGGAAATGCCTGGGCGCCCAACTTCCTTCCAAACCAGAACACCGCTGAGCGCCCCTGCCCTTTTGCCCCTTCGTCTTCTCCTCTCCAGCTGGCTTTTCCGCCCAACCTCAGTGGGGTGAGGGTTGTGTGCCAGCTTCGTCAGGAGGCGAAAGGACGTGGAGTGATCTACTTCCTATGGGGCAGGTAGCAGGTGCCACCACCCTGTACATCCAGAACCCCCACTGGGACGGTGGGGGGATGCTGACACCTGTCAAAGGCGAGGGGCAGGGACACGAAGTGCCTGCAGAGGGCTGCTGTGTTCATTTGTCCATCTCTTGCAGAAGTTTTGTTTTGTAAGCAGAGCAAAGGGCACTCTCCATTGACCCCCTACTCAGACTTCAGTCTATGCTGTGGCCTCCAGAAACATAGTCAAGAGTTAGAGACCTTCATTCTCTATAAGAAGCAAGAGTGTTCAGTGCTTTCCAAGTTTGCCCCTGAGAAACAAGAGAAGACAATGGTAGGCTGAAAATGCCACCCAAAGATATTCACACCCTAATCCCAGGGACCCAGGGACCTTAGTTTACATGGCAAAGAAGTGTTGCACAAATGTGATTGGAGATTAACCTGGATGACGTGGGCCCTAAACAGAACCACACATCCTTATAAGAGGGAGCAGAGAGAGATTTTTACGGCACAGAGGGGAAGGTGATCTGAAGACAGAGCAGAGAGATTTGAAGACGCTGCTCTTGAAGGTTGCAGTGATGTGACCACAAGCCAAGGAATGTCAGCAGCAAGCAGATGCTCCGAGAGGCCAAGAAAGGAATCTTCCCTGGAGCCCCAGGACAGAGCCTGGACTCACTTGATTCTGGCCCGGTGATGCTGACTTCAGACATCTGGCTTCCAGAACTGTGGGAAAATACACTTCTGTTGTTCTAAGCCACCAAGTACGTGCTCATTGGCTACAGCAGCTGCAGAAAACTAATACAAGAATCAACAGTGACATTTTCCCAATTTAAAGAAAAAATGAGTTAATAGATAAAATTTTCTTTGTTTTCCTTTGCATTTTTCTTCTCACATCTTTGGCATGTGCTGGCATCCCCAGATGAATGGAGAAATTGTACTCGATATTTTATGAATATCAAAAAAGGGACTTTGACTTTCAGGTCTCCTTTTCTCCCATGGATGTAGAGAAGATAATACCTGCAACTCTTGGTGGTGGTTTAATTCAGATGAGATCAGGTGTTTGCAAGTGCTCGGCTGTCCAGCACCACGCGTGAGCATAAGGTCTTTTCAGGTTGGTTAATTTATGGAATAATCTACAATCAACCAATCAATCTCCCTTCTCCTCTTCCTTCCTCACTTCTTCATCTCCTTCTCTCTCTCTCCTTCTCTCTCTCTCTCTCCACACACATACGATTACCTGTGGAAAATAATTTCATATAGAGGTGAACAAGGGCATTATAATTATGTCTTATATTTGAATAACATTTTGGAGTTTACTGAGAGCTTTCACATCCACCATCTTATCTAATCTTCACAACAAACACCCCTGTGGGCACACAGAACTGGCATCACCATCCTCATTTTGTAGGCGAAGAAAGCAAAGGCCTCTGCCATTGGGGTGTCAGGAGGCTACGTCAGAGTAACGTGGTAAGCCAGGACTCAAACACCAATCTTCGTGAGGACATGAATGAAGGACTGAAAAGGCCCCAATCCAGTGACCCCTGAATGAGCACTTTACATTCCTACAGACCGGAATCGAATCCTTGCCTTCCCTGTGTAGCTGTGTAACGTTGGTCAGTTATTTAACCTCTGTGGCCTCTTCCTCCTCTATCAAACTGGGATAATAGTACATACTTCATCAGGCTGAGTGCATATTTGATAGAATAAGTTAAGGGAAAAACCCTGGATCCATTCCTGGTCCCCACAATTCTCCTTTCAAAAATACAGGTTTGTTTGCTTGTTTGTTTGAAAGAGTTCAACCCCAGTCTTAGTATCTGACCTATTTATTTCGTCCCTTTCAAACAATTTGTATCAAGTTTTCTCTCTTTCTGTTTGTCGAAAGTAAAGTTGCAATCCCAGCTACTTGTCACTTAAAAGATGGAATTCATTACTTATGACTAAAAAGACTCTCATGACAATGATCGCAGCACAATGAGGCAAGAGCATTAGGAACACCCACGGGCAGGTGTTGAGGGTCCCTTCGCGCACGTCAACCTCCCCCTGGAGGTCAGCTGACACCAGGGGTCAACAGGGTCGTGCCCTGAGGATGAGGTGACCTGTAGACCCCAGGCTCTGATTGCAGTATCCCCGGTGGTCTCTACTTTGGACGATGTTTGATTGAAGCACACCTGGAAGCACACCTGGAGACTTATACTCAAGATGGCCCCGGGCGCTTGTTCTTCACTGATGACACTAAGTCCGTGTCGTGGTCACCCTTCCACCCTCCGAGCAAGTGGTATGATGGCTCGGGGTCGGCTAGCAGGGAGAGTTTGTCGTGGACTGCTGCTATTTCCTGTTTGGTTCCAACCAGCAGCCATGGTGTTAGGGAGAGACTGAAATTTAATCCACACAACAGTGGAGTCCAGGTGAGACACATAGCCTTCACTTCTACGTTCTGCTGAAACTCCCTTTTGTCAATTCAGCCCAGAAGGCAGTCTGGTTTTCTTGTTATAAAGGTTCACTCTTAGGAAGAAAAAAGGGAGATGTTTCCTCTCAGGAGTGTCGGTGTGTGTGTGCATGTGTGCCCCGTGCGTGTGTGTGTGCGTCCATGTGTAAATGCAGGCATGCGTGTACTAAATATTAAAATAAGGATTCCACTCTGTTGACCATAGTCATTAGTTTTTTGTTTTTTTCTTTTTAAGGATCCCTGTCTAACGATTCCACCTTCTTTTTCCTCACAAACATTTTTTTAAAATTTTAATTGCATGCCATTGGCTTTTCTTTGAATGAAATGGGATTGTGGTTTTTACATATCTTCATGACTTCTGCTTCTCTTTTCTGGAGTTTTGCATATTTCCTGGAGGATTTTGCTAGTATGAGGAGTGATAAAGCCCCTTGCAATTGTAAATGATGGATGACCCCCCGTAGACACCTTGAGAGTTGACATAGTCCAACATGGGCTACTGTCAAGTACTTACCTTGGTCAGGGATATTTTATAGCAAATTTGTAGTTCCAGGTTTGTATCTGGAAGTTCTAGCACACCTTTCTCTTTTGCCAACTTTAGTTTTCTTTTTTTGTGTCATTAGTGTTTTTATTTTTTTATTTTTCATTTTTGTTGAAGTATAGTTGATTTACAATGTTTCAGGTGTACAGCAAAGTGATTCAGTTATACATAAATATCTATTCTTTTTCAGAATCTTTTCCATTATAGGTTATTATAACATATTGAATATAGTTCCCTGTGCTATACAGTAAATCCTTGTTGTTTATCTATTTTATACATAGTAGTGTGTATCTGTTAATCCCAAATTCCAAATTTATCCCTCCCCCTCTTTCCCCTTGGGTAACCCTAAGTTTGTCTTCTATGTTTGTGAGTCTATTTCTGTTTTGTAAATAAGTTCATTTGTATCACTTTTTTAGATTCCACATGTAAGTGATGTCATATGGTATTTGTCTTTCTCTGTCTGACTTCATTTAATATGATAATCTCAAGGTGCAACCATGTTGCTGCAAATGGCATTATTTCATCCTTTTTTATGGCTGAGTAATATTCCATTGTGTATATGTACCACATCTTTATCCAGTCATCTGTCGATGGACACTTAGGTTGCTTCCATGTCTTGGCTGTTGTAAACAGTGCTGCTATGAACACTGGGGTGCATGTATCTTTTTGAATTAGAGTTTTCCCCAGATATATGCCCAGCAGTGGGATTGCTGGATCCTATGGTAGTTCTATTTTTAGTTTTTTAAGAAACCTCAGTACTGTTCTCCATATTGGCTCCACCAATTTACATTCCCAACAGTGCAGGAGGGTTCCCTTTTCTCCACACCCTCTCCAGCATTTGTTATTTGTAGACTTTTTGATGATAGCCATTCTTACGGGTGTGAAGTGGTACCTCACTGTGGTTTTGATTTGCATTTCTCTAATAATTAGCAATGTTGAGCATCTTTTCCTGGGGCTGGCCAACTTCAGTTTTCATTCATCTGGCTTCGTGAAGTACCCGCACAGGGAAGGCGGCTCCCCAAGCTGGTGGACTGAGTGCGGTCAGGCTTCCCGAAAGGCCGCATGTGAGTTAGGTGTTCTGTTCTAGGAGGTCAGGATACTTTGAAAGAAGGAGGGAGGGGCTTAGACTTCCCTTATGTCTGCCCAGATGTGGACCCCTATCTCCTTCCCACTGTGTTGCCAAGGGAGCCACCCTCAAACTCCACTTCTGCTATCTGGTAGCTCTTTCTTTGGGGGACACTCAAGCTGTTTAAAGCCAAGCTGGCAGCTTCCTTGGCTCCCGAGTTCCTGACGTTTCTGATGCCCACCTCTGGCTGCACCACACTGGCAGGCTCATGGCAGCGTGCAGAACTATAAGAAAAACCTAAATTTAAATGTTAAAAAGCTTTTGTTCATTACCGGTGGCATTCCCCCCCCCCCCCGCATTTGTCACTTGGAGCCGAGCTGTGACTCTTTTAATATCAAACAAATAATAAGCTCCCTGTAAAGTGATTTTTCTGACAAGGAGCTCAATATATTAAACTTTATCTATATTTTAATAGCCAATTTCACACCAAACTGCCTTCTTAATAATGTATTTACCACCTGGGGATATTATTCCAACCCATCTGGAAAGAACTGGAAATTAACTGTCCCTAAACTGAGTCTGTGTGTGCTTTACACTTGCTGTAGAAAACAGCGGTGCTGTTGCTGGTTGCGGGGAGGATGAGAGGGGTCCTTCCACCTGGGGAGGGTGTGATCTGGAAGAGAAATGATAGTAGGTTTAGAGCCATGAAGTCCTTCTCCAGAGGCAAAGCTCATTCCCGTGATGAATTGAGAAGAGCTGCTGCCCAGTAGGGCAGGGCTGGTGGGAGCAAGAAACTATCCCACCGCATTTTAGAGAAATACGGACTTCCTTCACTGCCAACTGGCAGCTAGTTGGCTTGGGACAAGTTTCTTATGGGCTAACCTGTAGTTTCCTCTTCTGTAGAAGGAGGGAGATGGCTGGATGCCCTCAGAGGTCTTTTGTGTATATAAAACTTGTATGCACATGGGCGGTTCGGGGCTCTGTCCTCAAAGTGCTTTATCCTTCCTCACCGTGAAGTGCATCGTTTGGAGGACTGTTGCTTTGCTCTGATGGTTATTAATACCCATGGAAATTGACAAAGACTGAGAGGCTGTGTAGACACTAAGGTGCATGAAGAACGCTTGGAGTAGACAGAAAATCTCCACTGGGGGGCTGTGAACAGGTCGCCATACGGACCAGTAAACACAGGCCCCCTCCAGTGATAAGAGGGAGAAATGACCCACCTGTGTCTAACAAACCTTTGAGTGAGTGCCATCAAATCACTTAGAGTTAGCAAGCACTTCCTAACTCCCAGCCCGCTGGGGGAGACGTCAGCAGGTTGTCCCATGATGATGAGAGAGTTCCGGAAGGGAAGGAAAGTGACAGAGCAGGGACGTGGCATCCTCCTTGGGGACACAGGGAGGATCACCAAGGAGAGTGGGTATTTTACCCATGTCTTGAAGGATAGACCACAGGGGCCACAGGACATTCAGGTCAGAGAGTGGACCTGAGCCCAAGCCCAACTCTGGACCCTGACAGTGAAGCAGGAGGAAGGGGCTGACTAGCGGTCATGCAAGGTCTGGGTCCCGACTTGAATAGAGCATGGAGTTCTGGTGTGCGCTAAAACCAGCTAGGTTTCAAAGGGACCGTGGAGAGAAGAACTGTTCTGTTTTGTTGTGAATCTGAAGACACAACGTTTGTGTGCAGGATCACCCTGGAAAAAGTATCTGCTCCAGGATGTGGTGGACGCAGGTCAAGATTTCAGGAGTGAGAGAAGCAAGGACTTCCCTGGCAGTCCAGTGGTTAAGACGTCACACTTCCAATGCAAGGGACACAAGTTTGATCCCGGGTTGGGGAACTAAGATCCCCCATGTCTTGCGGCGCAGCCAAAAAAAAAAAAAAGAGTGGGAGAAGCAGGAAGCTCTGTGAGGGCGGAATTGAAACTTGTGGGGGACACACAGGCTCTTGGAAGCAAACAAAGCAGGAGGAACCTGATGTGCTTCCAGCGGGCCCGACTGGCCAGGAGTCTCCTGAGACCCCAGGGTGGGATGGTGAGGCGGGTCCCCCCCACCTCCTGCTGGCATCCTGCCTGGCTCCCTGCCGTCTGAGGAGCAGAGAGCCTGGAGGGTCCCTTGCGGATGCCACGTGCACGAGCCCAGCACCGGCGTCCCCAGTCAAGTCCGGGCTGTGCCGAGCAGACGCGGATGAGAAGAACAGCTTTCCCAGGAGGACAGCCACTCACTGGTGTTCTTCTTAGAGGGCAATGCACTGATTCACCAGGACAGAACAAAAAGGCTTCCACGGGAAGGGAGAGTCTGATGGGATGTTTGTTGGCTGGGGCTGATAGCAAAGCCACAGAAAAGCCAGAAAGTGGTGGTATCAGGGGACTGCCCTGCCTCATCTTGTGTCTGTCGCCTTCCTGGGGCCCTGGGGTCACTCAGGTGCCGGCATGTGTGTGGTGAGGGCGCAGGAGTGATAGCTATCTCCCAGGTCCTGGGGACCCAGAGTCCCAAATTAATCAGCAAACAAGAAGACTAACCGTGACAGGCAGGTCAAGGAGGAGAGGGGTGAAAGGCTCCTTTAATCCTGCCATCGGAGGACGTGTACTGCCGACAGTTACATGGGGACCCTGAGATACCAGATTCCCTAACTTAATCAGACAGATAAAGGCGGCGCCGCGGCTGAGGCCACACCAGGAGGCGAGGGACAACAGGAGCCGGCCCTCCGGCTGCTGCAGAGATAATAAACTATATAAAAATCTGTCACCGAGAGATAAGTGATGAATTAGAATCAATTATATGTTTAAAATAATAGACATCCCGGCTTCTCTACTGCTCTGCTGCCAGTGTGATTGTCTGAAGTGGCCTCAGCGGTAGTAACAGAAGGATGACTCCGTGATGCCATCTATACGGGTGGACGGGAAGCACGGCCAAGACAGACCTTTCTCGCCAGACTGTCTGCTTTTTGGTGAAAGGGAAGAAAAATACACTGAGGGTCGCAAGCCGAGTTTTCATCTCAACCCCCCTCCCCCCTGGTGAGTTTGTCTTCCCATCCCCTGTGCTGGCACCGAACCAGTTGGATAAGGAGGTCTTGGGCAAGGCATTTCTCCATGCCTTTCTTTTTCCAGGAGTACAACACGCGTAGTTGCCTAATCTATGATGAGGATTGATTGATGTTTGTTAGAAATACACTAAGGTCCAGGTAGAATCATCCAGAATGAATGTGTAGCAGTGAAGAGAGGTTTGGGGTGTTGGTTGAAGGAACAAACCTAATCCCATTCCTCCGTCTTGTCCCTCTACTCCCCTACCCTCTTCTTAATCATATGAACACAGCCAACATTTGAAAAAGAGAAAAAATACCCAAGAGCTTTTAGCTTTTTTAGCATTTTGGATTCCAATTCCGACTTTCCACATTCTCTTGTATTATTATTACTGCTACTGCTACCATTTGGTAAGAGCTTTAGCCCCTAGATCCAAGTTCTCTCTATAAATGTGACAGTCACAGCACATCTGGGTTGCCATTTCCTCCCTCCCCCTACTGTCTACCTAGCAAACTCCTCTTCATGCCTCAATACCCAACTCATCGTTGGTCGCCTTGGCAAAGCTCCCTCTGACCACAGTTTCCTGCAGGCATCATGTGCACCAGTAGACGGTAAAGCGATGCTTACTTAGGGGCTTGGGTCTCATAGGCAGCTACTTACTAACTGTGATCTACAGAGTTGTCTTTTTAAAGTCTCAGTTTTCTCAGCTGAAAATGGGTATTACAATAACAGCATTCAACTCCCGGGTTTATTGTGCACGGTAAATGAAATAAGGCATGTAAAGTGCCTGTGTCTATTACGTGCTCAGTGGATAGCGGTTGTTGATGGTATTAAAGCTCTTTCTTACTATGCGCTCTTGGTTTGATCACGTGTCTGTATCATTTACAATAACCTGAGTGTTGCGAGTGCAGGGGCCCTGTTCCATTCAGCTGCTGCCATTCCAGCACGGAGTACAGAGGCTGACGTCGGGTCTCCTCCTTATGTTCCTTGGGGCCATCAAGGATTGCAGGTGCACGTTGACGCAAGAAAATCCCTGCCCCGCCTTTACCGCATAGGGGACCACCCCTCCCCTTCCCCCTCCTGCACACCCCTTCTCCCAAGCAGGGCTCTGGCCCTTCCCTCTTCTCGCCTTTGCTCCTCCTCCGTGCACTCAGGCTGACCTGATAGATTTAGTCTTTTGTGTGGTTCTGTATCAAAAGTTTAATTAGAAAATCGCGCCTGGGCTTTTTAATAGCCCGAGTTCTGGCCGCACAGCCCTGGCCGCAGTCCCGGGTGCGCGCCGGGCTGCTTATGCAGGAGCGCGCCAGCCGCTGGGGCGCGCTGGGACTCCCGCCCTGAATCTTATTTACATTCGGACTAACAATAGCTCTGGAGCCTGGCTATAAATAATTTCTGGGGAAGAGTTGTCTAATTAAACGTGCAGCAGCAAGGAAAGTGCTTTAACCACGAGGCTGGTGTCCTAATGAACGTAATCACTGGATGGGGACAGCTTAGGAATCACATCTAGACATGTCCCTGTGGCGGCAGAGAGATGGAGGGAAAAATACTTGGAGAGAACTTCCAATCAATATTTAATTGCGGAGTGTGCTAAACTCGTTAGAGGGCCTCTTTTTCCTTCTGTTTTCCCACACCCAGAGGTAGAAAGGATTTCCAAAAGCAGCTTTGCTGGGTGGCCTCGGCCTCAGATCCAGTGCGAAAGTTGTCTGCAGGTTGTCAATACTGAATAAAAATGATCCGAACGTAAAGGTATGAATTAATAAGTCGTGGCATGCAGTCTTGATAGGTGCTGAATTTAAAGATAAAGTTGGGTGCGAAGTTGGATTTCAGTCTTTTTCTGCTAGTCTGCTGTATTTCTAGACTCCAGGCTCCTGGAGAGCAGGGGCTGTATGGGGGGTGCTCGGCCCTTTCCTAGTAAGCAGTCGGGACAGGGTGTCTGCTCCCCAGCGTGAATGATGACAGGGGAAGGGCAGCTTCCTGACGGCTGTCTTCGTGGAGGACAGTCCTCCTGGTGGCACGCAAGCTGCCGTTAGCCAACCCAGCCGGGAAGGAAGCAAGCCCAAGGCAGCCATGCTTGCTCTGCTTCATTAGAAACAGACAATAGAGCGCCAGCCTGATGGAAAAGGACAGCATCAGGGTGTAGGGTCGTTCTCTCTCCACGTTCCTGGTAGCATGCTGCTGAGGACAGAAAGAGTTCCGTGCCAGGAAGAACAGCAAAGCATCAGACTCGTGTGTAGGGAACAGAAGAAATGCACGTACACACAGATCCTCACAGATACCTGTAAACGTGCACATCCAGAGCACAGATACACATGCACACTCACACTGGGTAACATGCATGTTGTTGAAACCCAGTCACCCCAGTGTCCTGACTGTGTACATGGAGCGGGTGAGGGTGGGTGCCTGCAGAGGAACCCCGCTGAACCGAAGCGTGCTGACAGGCCAGTCCTCATACCCCACTGTCCTTCCCACGCACAGGGATTAAAAAACAAGTGTGGGCACCAGTGATTAATCTAATTCGCCACTGGATGTCAATGTTGCTCTAGCCAATTAGAGAACAAATAGAAATCCCGATATCCTCTGTCTGGTAAAAGAAAAGTTTGATGTGCTGAGAGTGTGAGTACACCTGGGGCGGGGCGTGAGGATGGGGGTGGGCGTTGGACACCCATTCTCTGATACAGCCTGAAAGGGAAAATGATCAGATTCTAAATTCGTCGTCTTCTCATCACAAACACCAGCTTCCTCAACGCTCCCTATTCCCTGTCCCCATTTATTATTCCCCTCAATGAACACTTCCTAATCAGCCACATAATATGCTCATTTGTTTTACTTACTGCCTGCCTCTCCCCCCGACTAGAACATAAACCCCATGAGGACAGGGAGATTTTATCTTTGTTTCGTATGGTACCCCTGATGCTTAAAAAACTGCTTGGCATAAAGTAGGTGTTGGATAAATATTGGTTTGGAATACGTAAATGAATAAGTGAATTAATGAAATTTGTTCAGTAAATACAAATGCAGACAGAGACATTATTTCAATACCGATGGATGTTCTGTTTTCTTTTCTGAGTGATGTGTCTATGGCTAGAGAAAGGGGCACAGAGGCAGATGCCTGAACTCACAGAATATCAGGTTTGGCAGAGACTTCGAGGCAAGCCTCTGCGGGTTCATCTAGTTTAATCATAGCTCTGTTTCTACCTTGTTTTGTGAACTTGGAAGAATGGCAACTCCCCAGCCCCTGCCCCGGGCCGCAGCTTCCTTGTCAATACAGTGGGATAATCGTGATAATTTTGGCCTCACCCACCCTTTGAGAATTTTATCAGATGAAATGTCAGTGTTAGTTCAAAATGTGTTTTTCCCTAACTCATAATATACCAGGCCCTTCCCAGCCCCCCACATACATGCTAGAAACCCTGAAGCTCTATAACCTACTATTGACAATAGAGATATTATAATCCTTTTTCAAATATGAATATGGAATTTATAAACCTTTTCCAAATAATTCACTTAACACAAAGGCCTTAACTGTTAAGGTAAACTACGATGTAAACGGGATCAACAATCAATCTTGGGGTAGGAAATAAACAGTTTGTCCATCCCAGGACATGAAGGGATTATAAAAAGAGCCTTTCCTTCAGGGGCGTGAGCCTCAGGATTGCTGCTGTTTCTGTTTCTCCTGTTTTAGGCAAATATCGAAGGACCGGGCTGCCAGAGCAGCTGAGCTAACATCCTTCCAAATCCATATGTTTAATTGTTAATAAATAAATTAAATTAAGCAAAAAATAGGTCTGCAGTATAAAACCCTTTCACATTATTTACTGTGCTGTCACTTTGGGCTCATTGATGCTTGCTAATATTTCAAATTTAATGATAAGCCCCATTTATAAGCTAACTAAGACATTATTAGCACTCTACTGGCAGGAAGGTACAAGGGCACCGCTAAGGTAAGGTGAAAAATGCATTATTGAATGAAATTTAATTAGCAGATTTTGTTCTATGAGTGGCTTATATATTGCATTTGTGAAAATGAATACAAATATGATCCCGGCAGTCTTTGCACTGAGAGAATGTCACTGATCATCTAACTTCACTCCTACTCTTCCAAGCAGATGCCGGATGGAAATTGATGTCTTAGTCTCTTGCCAGTCAAAAGGTTTTCTCATCTGTGGTTCTAATAATAACCAAGTGGTGGAGAGATGACTTCTCTGGAGCTCTGGCAGGTGTGAAAAAGGGTATCTGGTGAGAATTGATTGTGGCCTTTTCTCTTATGGCAGTCCTCTGAGCAGTGGGTCTCAGAATTGGGTTGCACGGTGCTCTGCTTAGCTGTCTGCATTATGTGTTCCGAGAAAGGGCAGGACTTGGGATCGTATACTCTTGGGTTCAATCATACTTACACCATTTATAAACTTCGTGTAGTTTATTTTTTTAAACACACCTCATCTCATTATTTCTCCCAATAACTCCATGATGTTCATTACTCTTGTAGTTCTCATTTTTTAGACAAGAAAATGGAGCTTTGGAGTGCTTGAGGTAGTTGCTCTAGTTCACACAGCTAGTAACGTGGGTTCTCTGAATTCTCTATCTTCCTATCCTTGCAAGAGAGATGATGACACTGCCTACCTCCTAGGGGTATTGTAAATATTAAATGAGATAAAGATTTCAGTGCACAGACATGTATTCAGTACATGTGAGTCTGAGCTCCCTGTTTCAGCCGCTTCCTTTCTGGATGGAATCTTGGAAAGGACATGGCAGGCTGGTGAACAGAATTTTCTTTTCTGGGTCGCCCAAGTAACGTCTCTCCAGACCGCAGCTATTTCCTATGACAATAAGGAAAGAGAAGCAAGCCCACCCTTGCTCCTGAGGCTGTTGAGAGACTGCTGTGAGCAGCATACAGGTGCTGTACAAATAGAAAGTGTGGTCCTTAGTACAGGTGATTGTTCCCTGGATTCTGTGCTGAGTTACACTGACAGAAACACGAGGAGAGGAGGTGCCTGAGACCACTGCCGCCAGGGCATTTCTTTGTGGTGAGTTAGGACTTAAAGATGAATGCAGGTGCCTGCACTTACTCTAACCATCCACCCAGCAAGCGGTGCCTGAGATTCTTGGACAACATCTCTCTGGAATGCCCCAGCCTGCTTTCAGGGTCTCTAACCTCCAGAGATCCTTAGCCTCAGCTGTTTTAATTCACACACATCCTTTCCTGCTCTTCCTCCTTCTGCCTCTCTTTACTTGCTACGACCTTGGTAAATCAGGAAAATCATCCAAGGGAAATAAAATGAAGACATTTGTTAAGGAGCAACCTAGAGTCATGATAGAGTGGAAGGATTTTTTTTTTTCTTTAAAAGCGAACCATGTCAAGAAAAAGATGTTTGATGGCTGAAGTTTTACCTTTTCTAAACAAAACTCAGGTGCACAGAATCAGATTATTTATCACCATTGGTCCCCGAAACCCTCTCATCAGCATTCTGTGAGTGACCAACCTCTTACTTTTCTCTTTTAAAAATAATATAATAAGCAAACACATGCTCGCAACCCTTCCAAAAAACGCAGAGGCTAAGACCTTGTCATCAACCTCATGACCCCCTCAAATTCCTTCTCCTGCCTCCCTCGAGAGGTAACCAGCATCGAGAATTTTGTGTCCATCTCATGCTTTCATTTTTATACAATCTCATCATGTGTGTGTGTGTGTGTGTGTGTGTGTATATATGTATATATATATATAAAATGAATTTTTTGTTTTGTTGTTTTTCATCTTCATAAAAAGGACATGCATTCTGATATGTGTAATGTTGAAGAAACTTTTTCACTTCTTGTACTTCTAAAATCATATTTTTTGTGTTTTGTTGTAGTTTGTTTGCTTTGACTGCTGCATATTATTCCAACTTGTGAATATACCTCTGTTCATTTACCCACTTAATGCTGATGAGTTTTTATGTTTAATCCATGATTTTTTTCCTATTCATAAACAAGGCTACTAGGAACAGATACGCCAAGGAGAGAAATTTCTGGGCCACAGAGTTTGGGAGTGTTTAAATATAGAAGGTATTGCCAACCTGCCTACTGAAACACCAGCTTGTACTCCCACCAGCAATGTCTAAAGAGCTTGAGGAATCACATCTTCCTCAAGTACCGAGTAGGGACAGACATTTTCATTTTTGCAGATTGATTCTGTTTAAAAAGCTATGTAATTTTAGTCTTCATTTATAATTTCTTCATATGTGTTTTCTCCTCTCTACTATGCCTGTTCATTTATTTTGCCCATTTTTCTATTGGTTTGCTGTACTCTTCTCATTGACTTATTGTTAGGAATTTGTTAAAGGTTCTTGACGTTAATTTTGTCAGTTTTATGAATAGCTCCATTTTCAATCCAATTGAGATAACTAGTCCAGAGAACAAAGGAAGCATGAATTTCTTTTATTCTTTGATCAAATAAACCCACTATTCTTGATCTACCTCATCGCCTTTAATCTTCTTCCCCGTGACACGAGCAGATTGAATGGAGTTGAGTCTGAGCTGGAAAGGAGTCGACATTCATTAGCACATTCCAAAAGGAAATGACAGAGCTGGTCAAACCCAGAACAAAGGCTTCATTTTATTTATTCTAAAAGAAAGGCAGGGCTGCCCTCCCAATGTCTCTCCAGCTTTAAGTAATGGTCCTTCTCAATGCCTTTACCATCTTCTCAGAAAGCAGGCTGTCTTTCTCCAACATGAGCAAAGCATTACGGATGAGCATTTCTTCCTTCCGTGCTTCCCTTGGCAGAGACAAGGCAGACACTGGAAAAGGCATGTGGGGATTCGTTACTCATGCAGATGAGCCTCACAATTCAATGGAGCTAATTAGGAAAATGATGGAGTAAATTAGCACTTTATGCAAGTGTATTAATATTAATAAAATTGCCATTTTACCCTGAGGTTAAAACAGAAGTGGCGGAGAGCACAGGCCTGACCAGAGTGGAGACTATGGACGTGGTTGCTTGCTGGGACCATGGCCAGCCTCACCCACCCTGCAGGATCCTGTAACTTTTCTGTTATCAAAAGTTTCTTAATAGAAAGAGAGGGCGACACATTTCAGGGTCATGGGGGAGCACTCTTTGCTTTATTATTTGGGCTTCTTGAAAGAAAATTCCATCCTTTCCCATATTGTTGATAATAATAACATGGCTGTTTGTATTGCAGTTTCAAATCCGTTATCTTATTCAGGTTTTACAACAAGCCTATGGGGTGAAGTGGGAGTATTGTCCCATTCTTCATTGAATCCTTTGCCGCCATGTCTTCCCATCATTCATGTCTCTCCATGTCCACTGGCTTGGCTCCAGCCACCATCCTCATCTCGACTCTTGGCCCCTAAGATTCATCCTCCAAACTGTGGCCAGAGCAATCACGTGAAATCACACATCTGGCTGTGTTGCCCCAACCCAGCTATAAACCATTTGGTAGTTCAACCTTGCTTTCAGACTTGACCCAAACTGTCTAGCACACGGGACTCTTTCCCAAACCAACCTCATGGGTCTCTGCATCCTTTCTCAGATCAGCCCCATTTTGACTTTCTGTTTCTCCACATTCCAGCCACAGGGAACTACTGGCTGTTCCAGGTGCCTGCAAGGACCTCTGTGCTCCATCACCCGGCTCCTTGGCATATTTGTGCAGAAGTCGTTCTTTCCCAGATGCCTTCCTTTGAGCCTCTCCCCCACAAAAACAGCTTTCAAAAAACTCTCTATTTTTCTTCCCAGAGCCCTCCCAGTATGCTATTGTCCCTCATTTACTAGCCAGTCTTCTACCAGGACATAGAATTCCTAGAGGACAGGGGTCAGTCCTTGTTGACCGTAAGGTCCCCACTCTCGCACATTAATCGGAATAAAGTGTTGTCAAAAGGATGAATGAACGAGTGAGAGGATGAATGAATGAATTAGTGTGGGTGGATCACACAGTCACTTAGAGAAGGAAGACTTAGAAACCTGTCTTGAAATACTGTTCTCTCTAATATTCACATGGTCGTCTGGATTCATGTTTGGTTCATTACTCTAAGGGTGCTGGTTTGGATGACCTGTAAGATTATTCATTAGATGGAGCTTAAGAGGTTCAAATTTTACAAGGCTTGTTACTGGAATTCTTTCTACATCTTCGATAGATTTGCTTAATTTGCCTCCAGAGGGTCATGGGCTCTATAGGGAATTTTCTATTGTAGTTTACTGGACTTTTCTTTTTCCCTGATCATAATTAACTCTCTATTGCCCATTCTTGTTTTGATATTCCAAATCCTAAAGAAGATTCCATTTCCATTTAATAGGAGAAAAACTTCCTAAAGCTATATAGATCCAGAACACTTATAAGCCTAATTACCTATATGATTTCCCAATTCAATTTTTTTTTTTAACGATCCTTGATTTCATTCAAAAACTTTTATCATGTGGACACCTTATTGTGACCCAGGCAAAATGCTAGGTATTTGTTTTAATTTGGGGATTGGATTTGGTAATAGTCATGCCAAATTCCTAAATCCATAATCTCAAATGTGCAGTTCTGAATGGCTAGACAGTCCCGAAGTCTGTTGGAGATGTGCTTCTCTTCCCTACTCTGACTCTTACTGAATGCACGATGTTCAGTGGCTTAATTAACCTTAATTATCCTCAGTTTCTCCATCTGTAGAATGATTATCATGCTTGAATTCATGTAGAAAGTGTGTTAACTCCTGAGGTAGTGCGTTTTTTTTAAATATCAAATAAAATATTGTCTATGATCTCAAAGAATTGAGCCACAGTGACAGGTGAGTCAATCCGTGATTATTTTACAGTGAAAGAAGGGCTGTGTTGGAATTTGCAAGGAATGCTGTGGGAAAAACAGAGGCCAGGAATCTCCATTAGATGGAGGGGAAGTGGAGTCCAAAAGAGTTTCCAGGAAGAGTTGGCATTTAATGAGATTTCTGAAGGATGAATGAAAGTTGACCAGAGGATGAAGAGAGCATGGGAAGGATGTTCCAGGCAGCAATGAACATATGTGTAAATAGTCTGAGGTGTGATGTACGATGATCCTTTTGGAAAAAATGGGTAGCTCAGGATTGACTGCCAAAAAGCAATACCTGTGAAGAAGGTAGAAAAGAAAAGCCAGGGAGATAACTGGGAAAAGAAAAGAAAGGATGGTGAGACTAGCAGGGTAAGGTTTTTATTTTGATGAAGAGAGAAGAACAGGCCTGTTAGGAGAAGCCTTTGGACGTATAGAGGGTGGTAGTCAGAATTCTAAGAGTTCCTCCTGCGCATGCCCCATATAAACCCCTCCTCCAGAGGGTGGGTAAGGCTTGTTAATAGGACAGGATTTCATGCTCAGGTTCAGGTTACAGTAAATGGAAAAGGGAAAGGATTTTGTGTATGTAGTTAGGGTCCTTAGAATCAGTTGATTTTGAGTTAATCAAATGGGAGATTACTGTGGATGAGTCTGACCTACTCAAGTGAACCCTTTGAAAGGGGATTCAAAGTGAGAGGTGTCTCCTGCTGGCCTTGAAGAAGCAACCCTCCACCTTGTGAGCTGCATAGGGAGGCTTCTCCCATAGTCAGCGTCCACATGGTGGGGACCTGAGAGCGTCCTCTAGTGGCTGAGAGGGGTGCCTTGCCCACAGCCTGCAGGAAAACGGGAGCTGCAGTCCCACAACCACAAGGAACTGAATTCTCCCTACAGCCAGTGAGCTTGGAAGAAGACAAAGGCTCATGTGAGACTACAGCCCTGACCAATGCATGCCTCGATTTCAGCTTGGTGTGGCCCTGAGCAGGGGACACAAATAACTTGTAACAGGACCCCTGATTCGCAGGAACTGTGAGAAAACATATGTGTGTTGTTTGAAGTTGCTAAATGTGTGCTTGTTTGTTACATGGCAATAGAAGTCTCATACAGGAGGCCATGGGTGTCCTGTGCCAAGGGAGATTTAGTGGGATGGTGAGAATGGAAACCAGATGATGTGTAATGAGGAGTAAGTGGAAGATGATGAACTTACGGTGGGTGGAGAAGAATAAAAACAAACAGATTTCTCTGGATGGGATGGAAGGAGCAGGTGTCTAATTGGAGGAACCAGCGACAGGAAGGTGGGGAGATACTCGTAATTAGGTCAAGCCTATTGAGAGAGTGTTTATTACAGATGCACCATGTACAGAACAAGGGAACAATGGTAAGAGGAGTAGAGAGAGAGAATGGGTGGCAGGGTGTCCAGAACACTATGGGGTTGAGACTGTGAAAAAGTATAGATAAAAGGGGTTTTGAAAGTCAGCAATGATGCAAGGTGGCAGAGGTTAGATACTCGATGATATTAACGGGGCTCTTATTGCAAATATCACATAATGTTTTCGAGCCAGGGTAGGCAGAGGCAATAGGTGATGGCTGAAGCTGGCTCCTGTTCACTGGGGTCCAATCTGTGGGCCTAAGAAGCCCACTGGTGTAGGTTGGAAGGCAGAATACCTAGTGATGGAGCACCTGGGGCTACGTACTTAGACAACCAGAGTGCCTATTCTGGCTCTAACCAGCTGGTCCCTTTACTCTGGACAACTCACTTAACATTTTAAAGCCATATTTTTCTTATCTATCTATAAAAGGAGAAAATAATGGTTAACAATTGCTAAATATTGTGAGGATTAAATAGGATCATAAATCTTGTGAAGCTTTGTAATACAATTATTTATTAGTATGTATTATTCAGTTGGCCCGTTAATAAGTGTTACATCTTCGTTCCCCAAGGTTCCCACACTGAGGGCTGTAATGGATTTATCGAGATTATATCATAAGTACTTAATAAACTTCTGTGAAATGTATCTTGAATGAATTATAACTGGGTAGCGGTAAGGACTCTAAGAGCTCCATTTCTGAAGAATAGTAAGTGCTCAATAAAACTTGGCTGTCACTTCGAGTTGTTTTGGTGGCTCAGCAGATCTAAGCCCAAGGTGGAGATGGTGGCATCATCCCACCAGAATCCAGGACAATGCAATAGGTACTCAGTTTTCTGCCCATGACACGGGTCACCTAGAGGGGGGCGTTAGACCCACTGGAAGAATGGTGCTTCCCCGAATTTCAGGTCTCTGCAAAACTCAGCTCTGAGTGAGGCTTTAGTATCAATGCAGGGCCATGGCCCTCCAGGAAATTTCCGAGGAATCCAAAGAATTCCAAGTGCAATGGACAGGAACCCGGGAAGGTGGCTGGTACACAGTAGTCATACTTATTAAGAAAGCAATTTCTCAGTACTCACTTTAATCCCTTTCTTTGTTTTCCTTCAAACTGACCAATACAACAGCAATGGGCAATCAACATAATTGACTTAGCCTTAGAAATGCACATAGCTATGTGTGGGCAAGAGATGCTATTTTTGTTTTAAAAAATATGTGTAGATATATATAGTGCTTTGTGGAACACTTGGTGTAAACAAAGAATCTTGTTGGTAATACGGGGGGACCAGGAAGAAGAAATATAAGACACAGGCTTCCCTCTCCAAGTGCTTGAGCTGGTCAGCTATTGCCTGGCGATGAGGTGGTAGAGAAATAAGACGTGATCTCTGCTCTCCAGGGGCTCACACGGTAAACAGGACAGTACAGAGCTACAGGGCACGCCGCGCACCGAGCAAGGGCAACATGTGTTGCAGGAATCACTGGCATCGCCCATCCGATCGCCAGATGAGGCAGGATCCTGGCTTTTTCATCGAGGGTTGCTGCTGCCTGGTGCAGAGCTGGCACAGTGAGAACTCAAAGCTTATTTCTTGAGTAGCTGAGTGACTTCTGTTAAAGTGAAAACTCGACCCAGCAGGCAGCAGGTCTCCCTCAACCCAGAAGGCATCTACCCGGCATTGTTCCTGGGTGCCAGCGCTGGCTCTGTTCTGCCTCCAGCACCCGTGGTGCTGTCGGAGTCTTCGCTGCCTGGGAAAGGTCCCTTGGCAGTGACTTAGCAGAGATTCTGACATGGGAAGATGCCGCCGGATGACTCTCCTTCTTGGAAAAGCAACTCTGGAAGCTGGAGGGGGCTGGTGCTATTCTTCTGGTGTTGATGGAAGACTGAGCAGGACACCAGCAGCTGTTCAGAGACAGGAAAGGCAGCTTCATTCAGAAAGCTATCAGGGTTTGGCAAGGAGCACTCCAATCAGTAGCCTTCCTAATGCGTGTAATTGTTATGCAAATAAGCCACCGAGTTCCCCAGGCTGGGAACAGGAATATCAGCCCTGGGGGCCCGGGAGATCTGGCACAGATCCCGCCCCGGGGGTTGGCTGCGCTGTCTTGATGCTGGGCTTCTGGTGAACTGGTTTATTAAAGTTGACCATTAGAGGGAAGCTGATTCTTTAAAAAGTAAAAATATTTGAGTTTAATAAGGTGGTCCAGGCCTGGATTTTTGCTTCCTGCCTGCAAATATCAGAAACGGAATGATAAAATTGGACGCGGTTTAGGGATTGCCAGGTGTCCAAATGCCTCATAGTTTGGAGAAGTGGGTGCAGAGTGGTAAAGCGATTTGTCCAAAGAACCCAGCGTTCTGGCCTCCAAGTTCAGGGTCATTTTACACCCACCCACCACCCCTTAAACCTGTGTAGCTGCAACAAGGTCTGCTTTTTCTTGAGCCCTACGCCTTGTCTTTTGTCCTTTGTCACCTTCTCTCTTTTCCTGTCCATCAAGTTTCTATTCTAAAGGAATCACGAAGATCCCTGGACAGATAAGAGGTCTTATTTTATTCTCAAGAAGCCACAGTCTGTAATTATGGACAAGACAAACACCCAAATACCTGCAGTAATAAGTGGAAGGTAGAGTAGGTTGAGGGGAGAGCGATCACGTACCTGGTGTGAGAAATGGAAAACTTCACAGAGTGGAGGACGTTGGGAAACAGGCTTTAAATCTTAAGAGGAAGGGAGCAGAGATACGGGAGCAGGTGGGGATGGTAGCAGCAGTGCAGACCGGGCTTGTGGGAGGGGCTGCAGCATGTGGACGTGCCTGGGACACAGGGAAGGTGGAGGAGAGGCAGGCAAGCATGAAAGTGTGCACAGAGCGGTGAAATCAGGGCTGACTCTTGGCAGTGCTTCTCGTCATGGAAAGAACCCCCTCCACGAATGCCTGGATAAGTGATCTTGCACAAGTAACTTAAACCTGTAAACCTTCATATTTCTTTTTCCTCTTTATAAGGGTACTGTGAAGATAAAATACCGTAAAAATGCAAAACACCTAACATGTCCTAAATAAGAGTTTCCAATTGCTCCTTCTCTACCTTGGCTTGGAAATTAGAGTTAGCTATCATGGTTTTCTGTTGGTTCTTATGTGCTGGTGTCACTTACTTTTACCTTTAACCCTCTTTCTAGAATTGGCCAAGTCCAAGTTCACCTCCGAAACCAAGACTGTAATAATTACTGTCTTTTTGGTTCCTTTTTTAAAAATCTCTCTTCTCTAATTATTCTTACATGTAACCATCAGAATAATTTTCCTGAAGCAGTTCTTCAGCAAATAGTCAATTGTCAACTGTTTATAAATGGGGGAGGGGGGGGTGGTCCCCGTCGGTGCTCCTTGTACCAAACCCACACTCCTCCCTCAGGGCCCTGTCCCCACTCCCAGCAGCCCACCGCATCCCTCCCAGCTCCCTCAAATGTGTCCTCTAGTGTATGTCAGACGTTTCCAGTTTGTCCTCAGATGTAGTGGACACATGTATATCTATTATCCTCTGCAATCCAGGTAGGACTCAGCCATACAGGACAGGCCATCTCCATCATTTTGGGCGTTGCCATGACCACAGCATGGCCTGTCTGTGTCACAGCTTTACACTATTGGGTATAACAACAAACCATGTCCTGATCATTCCACTGCATTGTATCTGTCTCAGGGCTGCTGCGGGACTGAACATACTCTACAGACGAAAACCTTTTCAGTTCCTTGTGTAGCCTCCCTGTGCCTGGCACTGCAAGGCACTAGATAAATGCCTAATAAACGCTTGTGAAATAAAGTCACTGTTGACCTCAACATTCACAGCAGACTCTCCTTTCTTGCCCACAGGGACATGGTAAATTGCGGGGAAACCCTTGGGCCTGTGTTCCCAGCTCATGGCAGAGTTTGGGGATGTGTCATTTACCAGATTCTCTCTTGCCTGTGAGCTGAGCAGAGATGGCCCAGACCCCACCGAGGGAGAACAGAGAGGAAAACGTACATTCTTGTTTTAGAATCAATTTTCTGACCATATTATGCACTTAAAAATTAAATTTGCTAAAGGCACTTCAAGTGCATTCCTTGTTAACACTTCATTATAAGGTACTTATCAGTAATAAATCCACAGGGCCCATGTGTTTTAAAGAAAACAAGAAATACTTAGAACGAATAAATACATCTTGCTTTGTTCTCATCCTGGAACTATTTCTGTTCTGGATGAAATATGTCATTTCTAATTGAATTGGTAAAAGATGTCAGACTATTATAAATGTAGTATTTTTAATAATCACACAAAATGCCAAACTTCTCTAATTCCTCTTACAGGAATTTAATATAAACTGGTAATTAAGAGAGGAAGGGGAGTTTCTTGCTGACATTCTATGTCAATTTTTGATTATCCCGGTAGGAGCTCTCTCTGGCTTTCTTTTCCTACTTCTGGATGATCGCTAATGGTTGGTGAGACTTCAGGAAATAACCTGTATGCTCATGGATCTAATCTCTACTCAGCATCCATACTGTTCTCCTTTGTCCTTTCAGAAAGTTCAGGAAAGAGAAGAGCTATCTTTGCCATCCTTATTTCTTTATCTCTCACTCTCATTTCAAGCCTCTCTAATGGGCCCTCTCTGCTCAGTTGAAACACGTTTCCTTAAGGTCGCCAATGTCTTCCCCAAGTCCAGACTCAGTGTTTCATGTTTGACTTTTATCTTACTTAGCCTCTTAATGACATTTGATGAAATGGCTAAGTCTTATGTTTCAAAATTTCACGCTTTCACTCTGAATGGCCAGTCTTCCAGCTTTATAATTGTTCAGTCTCCTTCTCCCTTCCCATATCTCTTCAACGTTGGTTTCTCCATCCCTAAGCTTCTCCTGATGAAACACATCCAGTCCCACGGCCTCAAATGTTACTTCCATTCTGATCAAGTCTACATTTCCAACTCCCACATTTTTCTGAGTGCAGTGACCTTAAGCAAGCATTTGTCCTAGTGGAAGAGACAATATGTGCATCAATTCATAAATACATAAAGGAAAACACAGTATGCTAGGTGGCAATATGCACCAGAAAGATAAGGCGGGGAAGGGGTGGGAGACTGTGGGTGGGTGCTTGCCAGTGAGAGAAGCTGATGTGGCCTGGAAACCTCATGACAGCCAGTCATGGGGATGTTTGGAGGCCGAGCTTCTCATGCAGGTGAAGCTGCAGCCTTGAGGTAGGAGTGTGCCCAGCGGCCCAGGAACAAGGGGGTGTGGCTAGTCTGGAGTCACATGATGAGAGGAAAGGTCAGAGGGGAGGAGGAGCCAGACCACTGGAGGCTCTGCTTTCAGAGTGGAGGGTCTGGGGCAGAGTTGTGACATCATCTGGCTTGTGTTCAACAGACCATCCCTGTTGCTGTCCTGAGAATCTGACGTAGGGCAGACAGTGCCGAAGCAGGGGGACCACCCAGAGGGTTTCATAGTGACCTAGTGAGAGATGCAGGTGGTTTAGTGCAGGTTGGCGTGCGTGGAGGTGGGCAGATGGGATGGGATTCTGAATGTATTTTAAAGGTAGATCTGGCATTATTTTCTGATGGGTGGGATGTGAGGTGTGAAAGGATGGGAATCCAGGATGATTCCAAAGTTTTGGTTCTGAACAACTGAAAAGATCAAGTTGACATTTGCCGAGATGTGAAACGTGGGAGATACAAGTTTGAAATACGAGAAAATAAGGAGTTTGGGTTTGGACTCTTCAAATTTGAGATGTTTACTTGAAATCCAAATTGAGAGGGTAAGTGGGCAGAAGAATATTCAATTCTGGAATTCAGAGAAAGATATATATGTGTAATCTGAGTTATTAGCGTGGCAGTGATACTTAAAGCCAGAGGTCAAGATGAGGTCTCCAGGGGAGAGCAGGTACGTAGAGAATGGAGGTTCAAGGACTGAATCCTTCTCCCTCACCCTGAAAATCTCCGTAGTTACAAAGCCTTGTCAATCCCATCCCAGAAATACCTTTTATTAACACCTTCTTCAGAGCTACACGCTTCACGCCTCCAGGGGACACCACTCACGTAGCCCGTGTAAAGGGAACCTCCCTGGAACACAACTGCAGGAATGGTATCTATTCTGCAAACGGCTGTGCCTGCTTTACAGCTGGTTTAGTTTAAGCTCTCGTCATTTCAATGGCAGAAGCCTCCTGACTGGTCTCCCTGCTACCAATCCCTTCTCTCTGCTGTGATATCAGAGTGATGATTTTAACCCAAATCTGATCACACCCACCCCTGCTTTCTTAAAAACTATAGGGGCTTCTTGCTTATTAGATGTTAAAGGTCTCATCCTGTTAAAGCCTTCCCAGGCTTGGCCTACCTTCATCTCCGGCCTGACCACTCACGTTCACCAACTACTGCATTTCGTCGTACCGCCTTTGCTGAGTGTGATGGCCCTGCCTGCCGGGTCGGCCAGGAGTCCCAGTTATGCGTCCTGCATCCGGCATTCATTTCTGCCGCCACCAGGCTGGCAAAGCCATTTCTCCATCCCTTCTCTCTCCTCTGAGACCCTCCGTGTCCACCAAGCATTTGTGGCTCAGCTCAGCTCCCACGTCTTCTGCCAGGACTCCCATGGGTACCCTGGTCCATTTCAACTCTTAATCAACCATGTATCATCTCACGATTCCTCCAGTGATTTCCTGTGTGCATCTGTTATCTGTCCAATGCGATTATAAACTCCTTTAGGGCAAGAAACTGTACCATATTTCTTTCTAGGTACCATAGCACTAAGCAGTGGAGAGACATCTTAATAAATACTTCTTTGAACTGAATTACATATATTGAAACGGCTTCCTATTTTACCAAGTTCATAGATCAGGTAGGTCACCAAAGACTCCTATACATGCACTAAATAATTCTGTCTGCTATTGTTGGGTGCAACAGTTCCCATGGCTCCTAAATATCTCTTTTAATACTTACAATTCAAGGACTAGATGGCATAGGTTCTACCAAAGTGTATTTATAAGAATATGAAAAAATATGTCCACATGAGTGTGAGTGTGTGACTTCATGTATAGTGAGAGTGACACGTGATTTCTCGTGATTTGGAAAATGCAGATGAATAGATAGCTATCTATGAGCTAAACTGAGAAGGAAGCTGGCTCAGTTCCAGACTGGGTATTCTGGGGGTATTATTTAGTTGTTATTGACACAGTGGAGAATTCAGCTCAGAGATCTAACAGAGAAAGAGATAGATCTTCCTTAGGAGCCTAGGGCAGGGAGAACAAACAGCTGTAAATAGCTTAGCAATCAGTGCTTCCTATTTTGAATAAGTGTTTCCAAGAAGCAAAACAAAACAAAACAAAACAAAGCTCTTCATAAGCGGAAATAACCAACATCCATCAAGCCTGATAATTTCCAAAACACTTTCACATTTATTGTTTTATTAGACCACCAACTACCATGCAAATAGATAAAGGGGAGAGATGAAAATCCCACTTCTACAAATAACGAAATGAAAACCCTTGGATACTGAAAGATTGGTCCAGCGTCACCCAGGCAGGTTGCAGAAGAGCAGGGATACAGAACAAGTGTCTTCAGATACAACATCCAGCAACTTTCCACGATGCATGACACTGCTCCCAAAACAATTAAGGTTTCAAAAAGTTTAGATGGCTTCATGTAAATATTCTGACTCTTCTCTCCCTACTCCCTTTTGCAATAGGAATACCATGGAGACACTCACCCATATATTTGACAGCAAAGTGAGAACAATGCTGTATTTTTCCCCTTGAACTTTAAAAGGTAATTTAGTAAATAAATGACAAATAAACTGAGAAGAGTAGCTGAACCAGGTCTTCGGTTTCTAACAGAATCATAAATGCCAGAAAGTACTGGGAATGATTTATTATCCTGTTATTATAAGTGACTGGGAAGCTTTCAGTGGAGTCCTTGCTAATTTCTAGCAGCTGCATTAAATCAGAAACTCTATTAGCTGTTATAAAACCATCATCCCATTTTCCTGCAAATCAACTTGAACACCTGATGGGAATTTGGAGCCGTTTGTTACTCTCTGTGCTAACCTCATCCTTGGCCTCCAGAAAGGAAATAAACACAAGTCAGAGGTGGCATGCCATTGGCCACATCAACTGTTAGGGATTAATAAATGACTGTCTACTTTTTATAGGAGATACTCTTGATGGGAGAAATAGCTTCCCTCATGAACACCACCTCATTAAGAGACTAGAGACTGAGACATCATCAAATCCCACGTTCTGAATTTGAGCACCCCCCTCACTCATTCTACACAGCCTGACGCCTAAATCCAGTACCCATCCCCCCTTGTAAGAGCAGAGCAGAGAAGCAGCTGCGTATAAATCAGCTGGAAATTGCTGGCACCTCTTCCCTTTGTCCTGATGTTCACAACAGAATTTACCTCCAAGGATTCACTCTCCCATGACCAGATCAGTAACATCTTATGTTGGACAAGTAGTCGACATCACTAACTCATGTTTCAGGAGACAGCTGGGCAGGCATGGCTTAGGTGCAGTCTGATGGGGAAACCAGGAGAGGCCACCACGTAGACGATAAGCCTACTGTGTTTGTGCAGATGCTGGAGTCCGGGAAGCAGAGCAAGCCGCTGGGAACAGGAAATATCTCACCAGGTAGAATAGAGGAGAATTCTCAGAGAAATATATGTTATAGGACTTAGTAATGGGTTGGATATGGAAAGTGTGGTTTCTTGCCTGAAAACTCAGATAGACAGCCAGGCTGGAGGAGTTGAATAAATCAGGGGACTCCTACAGGTTTCATTTTTATGATGAGTTTATATTCCTATATACTTACCTCATATGCTGTCTTTGTTCTCGCTATTCTCTCTGCCCGAAATTATTTTCCACCAAAACGTCACGTGGTTCATCCCCTCACTTTGAGTTTTTGATTGAATGTCTCTTCATCAGAGAGGATTTCCATAAGCACACAATTTAAAATAGGATTTCTATTGCTTGTTATTCCCTTACCCGGCTTTAGTTTTCTTCAGAGCACTTATCACTTGTTATCACTGTATTTTGTTTTTATCTTTTATGTATTGTTCTGTATGCCACTCTAGGTTTGATGTGGCAGTGCCATTGTGTATTTTGTCCACTTCTGTATAAACAATAACTAGAACAGCACCCGCCTCCTGCTGGGTGCTCGTAACTGTTTGAGAAAATGAGCGGGTTTGTCCCAGAAGCAATGGAGAGAGAGAGAGAGAGAGAGAGTGAAAGAACTGTAGGCTTAAGAAACCAATTAGTGAGTTATCTTCATATAAGTAACCATTGAAGCCATAGGCTCTGGAGGAAGTATGGAATCAAAAGATAAGAGGGCCTTGAAGAGCTCCAACCTTCAAAAGCCAGATGGAAGAAGAACACGCAATGAAAACAAAGAAGGAACAGACTTAGAGGAAGGAAGGAAATCAAGGCAAAGTAGAGGGTGTACAAGGAGAAAGTGATGAAAGATACAGAGATATCAAGAAGATGGTTGAAGAGTATCCAGTGGAAATAGTGTTCTTGATGTTCCCATAGGCCACAGGAAGGACGGTCTGGTGGAGACATCGGTGTGTGTAGAAGTGTGACTGGGAGATGAGAGCTGAGAAAGAGCGTGATTTGAGATACTTGTCTAAAATGGGGCGAGAGTAATAGAGAACTAGCTAGAAGATGAAGGCGCGAGTAATTTTTTTTTTTAAGTTTAACTTTTCATGTATTTAAAAACCAGTGGGGAAGATAAACTCGAGATGGTGAGACTGAATGTACAATAAATTCAGGGAGCGTTCATTAGGATTATTTGCCTGGGAAACCAAGAGGGATGGATCGAAAGCATGGGTAGAGCTATCAGGCAAGACAGGAAGAGGGATAGCACCTCGTCATAACCAGGAGACGGAAGGCCCGGACGCGGATGCGCTTGCGTGCTCAGGTGGCGAAGGTCGCACCACTGCTTCTCACTGCCTCTAAGGTGGAAGGCCTGCGCGCTGAGAACAAGAGGATGTGAGCAGGACTCAAGGATGGAGACGGACGGAGAGGGGAAAAGGCGCCCTGGGGTGGCAGGATGAACGGTAGAAAACGTGCAGGACAGGGTTGTGAGGCCCCTTAGCTTGGGCGAGCATGAGTTTATGGAGAAATCAGCCTGTCCTGTTGTGCTGTTCTTCTCAGCTGAGGCTCAGAGGAGCTGGGTTCTTCTTCCAGGCTTGGAATTTGGTGACAAGGTCGTGACAAAAAGAGTAAAAGGAGCAAAGGAGTTTAAGGCGTTGGACCAAGTGGACAGCAGACCATGAAATCCAAGCTGGTTCAGGGGGACGTGAAGAGAATAGAGGTCTTTCTTGAGGAAGTAGAGGAGCCCATGGTGAGAACCCCAAAGTTGTGGAAGAGACGCTGGTAGTTAGATGGGCACCTGGCAGCAGAGGGTGTGGTTTTAGAAGAGCAGGAGTATTTGAGTTAGTGATTTGCAGGGAGGTGGGCGAGTCTACTTCCTGACGAGGCTCACCTGCTCAGAGCCAGGCTGGCGTCATGCACAAAATGCATGAAATCCCTTAGAATGAGGGCAACATTTGTCTTTAAATCTAGGCCAGAACTGAGCCCAAAGCGTGGATGAAGAGGCCTCTTCCAGGAGTAAAAAGCCATCGCCAAGGCAGGCACTGGCTCTGGCGGACAAGTAATTTAAAAACAAACAAGCAGCAAACACAAAATGGTCATCCTGCTGGCACTGCTCGGGTGGAGGGTCAGCTGAGGGGTGAGTGCCAGGCAAGGGCTGGGAGAGGCTCTCCTTAGACCTGGGGACACCCAGAGGTTCCCGATCCCTGGTTCCAGGTGGCAGGACGCTCTGGGGAGTGAAAGGCGCTCTTTCCCATCATCAAAATTACGTGCAAAGGTGACCAACCTCCACCCTGTGATGTGAGTACCTGAGGCCTTGAGCAGGGCGAGCAGAGGGCCACGGTTTCCACGAAGCCCGCAGAGCAACAAGGAAGGGCCTGTTTCCGCTTCTGTTTTTGTTCAGCAGCAAACAGAGCCTCTTGTCCGTTGGGCTGCCCGTGGCCACTGCAGCCGTAGTTTGAGAGAGGTTGGAGGGAAAAGGAGGAAAAAGACATTAAGAGGAAACTGTCACCGTTTCCAAACGCCGTATCACTTGACAGTTTCTCTTCGTGGGGCAACAGCTGCTTACCATGACAAACAATGGCTTTAATAAAAACGCACACAAGGAGATGCAGCACCAGAAAATGAATAATGGAGCTTTCTCCCCGACATGTCGTGGGGGGCATTCACCCAGCGATGAATAGGACCTTGGGAATTGTGCATTGCCAGTGCCTTTCAGACAACCCCTGGTAGGTGGCCAGCCCTTGTGTCAGGCAGGTTCCAGCTGCAAAGAGCAGAATACATGGCATCTGGTTTGAGCAGAGGTGCTCAGTGTGGGACATGAAATGGCATGCCCATTCATTGAGAGGGATGGCAAAGCAGGTTGAGCGCTCAGAAAGGCACGCTGCAGAACTGGGGCCACCAGCGGATTCTGTTTTACACACAAGAAGCTGTCCCCTCTCCCAATCAAAGCCACCAAAATTGGAAAGCCACTGCTGCCAGGAAACTACTGCCTTGGGGAAGCTGCCTTGAACAGGAATCCACAGCAGCCCTGCCTAGGGGACCAGCACCAACAGGCATGCCCTTTACCTGTCTCTGGGTACCTGGGGAAGCAAGTACTTGGGCCCTTGAACCCCAGAAAAAGCAAGTGCCTCCACGATAATGCTCACCGGGAGGAACGGCAGCTGCGGTGGTGGCTCTTGGGCGAGAAGTACAGTAAGTCACACGCGGGGTGTGCTTTGGTGGTTTTAGGAGCCCACAAATCCGAATTTGGGGACAGATGGCGGTGACTCCTCTATGGGTGTACTTTAGAGGAGGGAGGACACAGCGTAAAAGAGGGGGCGGGGAAAGTGAGAGGACGGTGACAGAGCAGCCTGTCCTCAGCCTGGGACTGCCGTGGACACGGCCTCCCTGGAGTCTCCGTAGCCCTGTGTCCTTACGCTTCACTCACTACCTGTCACCTCTGCACAGACACGTAAGGGGGAAAGCTCTTAGCCACTGAAAATTCCACAGAGGGGCCATTTCAAGTCAGAGATAGAAGTGGTAAGTGAAGGCACATAAAAATAATTTATTCATATTATAAAGAGATAGAAGTGGCGAAAGTGAAGAGTGAAGAAAAGCCACGATGCAACATGAACACACAGAAGAACCAGGAATGGCGGTCGGGGGTAAACATACAGAGTCATGTGAAGAAAGGCGGTGTCTACAGGGGGCTTCAAGGATCGCCTAGACACTGATAAAGTCATGAAGGTCTGCTCTCGTTTGTTTTAGCACACTAAGGACATGAGCGTTAGTTAGTGGAAAGGAACAAAATAAAGGGGGAATGGCAGAGCAAACTGCATTTCAGCCACTGGGGAGTTTTACCCAATATTCTCTGATCACCTACCATGTGCAGGTTATCAAAATGAGTGAAATAATAGTTTGTCTGTGTCCTCAAGGGAATTAAGACATCCACGGATCTTGTCAGAGCCATTACCAGGAGGAATCTAAAAGAGTTTTTTTAGCTTGCCTTCTTTCTCAACATCTGGAAGAAAATACTTCTTTATTATAGCTGGTCACTATGTGTAAAGGGTTAAAAACCCGATAGCACTGTGATGTAAGGAATAGAAAGAAAAACAAAGACTGTTTCACTGCACCCAAGGAGCTGAGAGTCAATTTGAGGAGCTAGAATACACCAAGGAAATAACAGTACACATTTTGATTGGCAAAGACTTAGTACAATATAGGACACAAAGAAGTGCCTTCCTAACTGCCAAAGGAAAGGTACACAGAGTAAAAGCTATAGCAGCTCAGAGAAATGAAGGATCCCTTCAGTTTGGAGTGCTGGAGGAAGTTTTTGTAGTGGAGGTAAGATTTGAGCTAAATCTTACAGGGAAACGCATATATGGGAGACATGTGTGATGTTTGAAGTGAGGGTTTATAGGATACTCATGGGAAAATGATTTCATTAAAAAGAAAACATTTAATAGCTGGGGGGGAGGAAAAAGTTAGGTTTTTATTATAAAGAGCCATGACTGCCAAGATAATTTGAAATATGTTCTGTAGGCATTCCAAAGGAGATAAGCTTGATACTGTCCAGAATCAAGTGTATATGATTGTGGACTTTTCAGGACCATGGTAACCACTTGATCTCTTTTTGAACTGAAGTAAGAGCTAGTTTTTGTTTGTTTGTTTGTTTTTGTTTTTGCTATAAATTTCCTCCCCTTTGTATTTTTAACTGTATGATTCTCTATATTAATATTATATTAATTCTCTATTTTAATATTAATATTAAAATTAATAAAGTATGCAGTATACTTGATAATAATATATATTATTATATAATATTATTATGTAATATTATATATATTATATATATATTATATAATAATATTATATAATATTATATATTATTATAAGCACCCCCCCCCAAAATAGTGCTTCTGTTTTAGGCAAGTCACCTCCAAATATGAATAAAATATTTTTATGTGCCTATATAAACATAAGTCTTGAGAATTTTTCAAAGATAAGATAAATTTGAACGGAAAAATGTCTTGGAACCATGATGGATGTGAAGAGAAGGTGCTTTGGTACACCTGCCCCTTTAGGATGGAAGGTGAGGGGCACAAAGAACTAGAAACCATAAAGAGGGAAGTGGACAAGTCACAAACAAGCAAACAAGAAAATAAAACATGTCCTCGGGGAAATCAATATCTAAAGTTGCCACAGTGTATTATCTAAAATATCCAGTTATCACCAAAAAAAATATGAGACATGAAAAGGATCAGCAAAGAGTGGCCCATACAAGGAAAAAAACGTAGGCAACAGAAACTACCTGTGAGTGGATCCAGATGTTATATTTAACAAAGACTTCAAAGCAGCCATTATAAATATGTTCAAAGAACTAAAGAAAACCAGGCAAAAAGAAGTAAAGGAAGGTGTTATCACAATGCCTCATCAAATAGAGAAGATAAAATAAAAAATTGTGGGGCTTCCCTGGTGGCGCAGTGGTTGAGAGTCTGCCTGCTAATGCAGGGGACACGGGTTCGAGCCCTGGTCTGGGAAGATCCCACATGCCGCGGAGCAGCTGGGCCCGTGAGCCACAATTGCTGAGCCTGCGCGTCTGGAGCCTGTGCCCCGCGACGGGAGGGGCCGCGATAGAGAAAGGCCCGCGCACCGCGATGAAGAGCGGTCCCCGCACCGCGATGAAGAGTGGCCCCCGCTTGCCGCAACTGGAGAAAGCCCTCGCACGAACCGAAGACCCAACACAGCCAAAAATAAATAAATAAATAAATAAATAAAATAAGAAAATCCTTTAAAAAAAAAAAAAAAAGCAACATGCTTAAAAAAAAAAAATAAAAATAAAAAATAAAAAATTGTAAAAAAGAGGGCTTACCTGGGGGCGCAGTGGTTAAGAATCCGTCTGCCAATGCAGGGGACATGGGTTCGATCCCTGGTCCAGGAAGATCCCACATGCCATGGAGCAACTAAGCCCATGTGCCACAACTACTGAGCCTGTGCTCTAGAGCCCGCGAGCCACAACTACTGGGCCTGCGTGCCACAACTACTGAAACCCATGCACCTAGATCCCACTCTCCACAATGAAGAGTAGCCCCAGATCACTGCAACTAGAGAAAGCCCACGTGCAGCAACAAAGGCCCAACGCAGCCAAAAAAATAAATAAAAATAAAAATAAAAAAAGAACCTAATGGTAATTCTGTTGTTGAAAACTATAATAACTGACTTTTTTTCTAAATTACTAAAAAAACTCAACAGTAGATTTCAAGTAGAAAAAAAGAAAAAAAGAAATCATTGCACTTGGACATAGATTGATAAAAATTATGCAATCTGAAAAACAGAGAAAAAGGAATAAAGAAAAATGAACAGAACCTTAAAAATGCCTGGGATACCATGAGGCACACCAACATACATGAAGTGGGAGTCCCAGCAGAGGAGAGAGGAAAAGGAGCAGAACAAAATATTAGAAGAAATAGTGGCTTAAATCTTTTAAAAATGATGAGAACATTTATCTACATACCCAGTAAGCTCAACAAACTCCAAGTACAGCAAATACAAACAGATCCACACCCATACACACCATAGTAAAAATGTCAAAAGACAATGAGAAAACAACAAGAGAAAAATGACTTATCACATGGCTTTTCATTACAAATAATGAAGGTCATGAGGCAGTAGGGTGACATATTCAAAATGCTTTTTTTTTAAAAAAAGAAAAAAGTCAACCTAAAAACATATCCAGCAAAACTAACATTCAAAAAATAAAGGTGAAATAAAGACAGTGCTAGATATAAAAACTGAGAGACTCCATTGCTTGCAGATTAATGTTCTTCAGACTGAAAGCAGGAGACTCCAGGCAGTGAGGCAAATCTACATCAAGAAGCAAACATCACTGATAAAGGTAGTTATATAATTATAAAAGACTGTATAAATGCCTATTCCTTCTTTCTTCTGGTAACTGATTTTAAAAAAATAAAACACTTGTATAAAACAATATGTATGTAATTAAAATGTTGTGCCCATAACATATAGAAATGTAATATACTTGAAAATAATAGCATAAGAGGTGAGTGGGAGCAGAGGTGTATTGGAGTAAGAAAATGACCCCAGACAGTGACTCAAATCCACAAGAACATAGAAGCAGAACCAGAAATAGTAACTTAGATGGTTAATACAACAAAATTTATAAATATACCTGTGCTCTTTTTTCTCAGCTCTATAAAAGTCATAAAGTTAATTAAAATTATGATTTGTGACAATATGTTGTTGGGTTGTAACATACACAGAAGTAATATGTATAAGACTAATAGCACAAAAAGTGGGAAGAGGGACTAGATCTATATAGAAGTAATGTTTCTATATCTCACTGGAATTAAGTTAGTATAAATGTGAAGTAGATTCTGATAAGTTAAGGTGTATATGATAAGCTTAGAGCAACCACTAATAAAAATCTTAAAAAAAAGTAGAGTGGAACTTACTAAAGAAATTGTTGTACTAAAAATTATTCACTTAATGTGGAAGAAAGCAGTAAAGGCAAAGTAGAAGAACAAAAAAAGACATGAGAGATGTAAAAAACAAAAAAACTAAATCTAAATATATCCATAATAACATTAAATGTGAATAGATTAAACAATCCAATCAAAGGGCAAAGATTGTTAGACTGAATAAAAAACAAGATCCAACTCTATGCTCTCTATGAGAGACACACATTAGAAACAAATGGACTGAAAGTAAAGACATGGAAAAGATATATAATGCAAACAGGAATAAAAAAGCTAGACTGGCTTTACCACAAAATAGACTTTAAAAGAAAACAAGTAGTCAAAAAATATAGATTGAGAGGCATTTTATGATGATAAAGGGCCAACCCACTAGGAAGATATAAAAATTATAAACATATATGCATCTAACAACAGAGCCACAAAATACCTGAAGAAAAACTGACATAACTGTTGGAGAAACGAACAGTTCAACAATAATAGTTGGAGACTTCTAATCCACTTTCAATAATAGATATAAAACTAGGCAGAGGATCAACAAAGAGAAGACGTGGACAACACTGTAAACCAACTAGAACCAACGGGTATTTATGGAACCCTCAGTTCAGCCACAGAGGAGTACAGATTACTCCCAAATACACCCAGAACATTCTCCAGGATAGATCATACGTGAGCCAGAAAACAAGCCTCTACAGATTTTAAAGGATTGAAATCACGCAAAGTGTGGCATCCACCCATAATGAAATGAAAATAGCAATCAATATGAAGACATAACCAAGAAAAACATACGGGATGCAGGTAACACATTGCTTAGAGAAAAAATGTGTAGGTGTAAAAGCCTATGTGTAAAAAGAGGAAAAACATCAAATCAAAAATCTAACCTTCCACCTTAGGACAATGGAAAAGAATAGTAAACTTAACCTCAAGCAAGCAGAAAAAGGAAATAATAAAGACTATAGTAGAAGTTAGTGGAATCAAGGCTAAAAAAGAGAAAAATCAATGAGACTAAAAGTTGGTTCTTTAAAAACATTGACAAAATCGACAAACCTTCAGGTAGAGTAAACAAGAAAAAAGCAGAGAATACTGAAATCAGAAATAAAAGAGGGATATAACGAATGGCCTCATAGAAATAAGAATTGTAAGAGAATATTATTAACAATTGTACGCTGATAAATTAGATACCTCAGATGAAATAGACAGCTACCAGACTGTGTAACTGAACTTTGGGAGATGGTGCAGTGTATGTGCTTGTGAATTATTCCCAACAAAGATTAGGAGCTGGTTTACTTATATAGTCGTTTCTGTCAATTATTGATTGAAGGTTGCCCTTGGCACTTTTGACCTGCTACATGCATTGTGGGAATGGCTTCCTGTCATCCTACAAAGGCCCTCAGGCACAGAGATGCTGAAAGTAGAAGCAGGAAGTCATCTAGATCACACTGAAATGGTAGGTGTATGGGTGGGGCAGTAACAATTTCTGCTATGAGGTGAGAGGAAACGTGATGACATAAAATAATTAACACATGGTTTTCCTTTATCATGGATTTGGACCCTGTATTGAGAACATACGTCTTTTTGGTGTGAGCACTTCATGAAGCTGTTAAAGTCCTGGTGGTCTCCAGGGTTGCTGCTTAGAGATTTCTTCTTCTATTAACCATTTAGTACAATTGACAAACACACTTAAATGGAAACACAAACATGCATGAAGCACAAACTCTCATCCCTGTCATGTGGACATCTCCCACTCATGTTCCCCAGAGTGCCTCCTCCAAACATGGATTTCCCTTCTCAAGCCCCCTGTGCTTTCTCACATTCTTCAAAAATGACCTAGATTCCCATAACTCCAAAAACAATTGGAGCCACCAAATGTGAATTATTTCGATTTCCATCAGCCTATTTACAAACTCCCTTAATATCAAAGTTTTGAGTTTGTTGGGTTTTTGTTTATTAAGGAGTGTCCTTTAGAGGGAAAAAAAAGGAAAGGAAGCTGTATTAAGCAGAAGAAACTGAGCTACAATGTGGAAGCAGGAGCTTCAGCTGACCTCACCAGGCATTCTAGAGCCTAAATGGCCTGATACGTGTCCCATGTTGGGCCAAAATGGCTTGGCCTTTAAACGCTACCTCACCACTCATTGGCTGAGGGCCTCCCTAGGAAGGGCATGACTTCAGACAAGGCAGTTCCCTGTAGCTGAGTTACCCCTGCAGGGGTTGCTAACACTCCCCACAGCAGGACAACCCTACTAAATCCTCCTTTAAAAGGAGATTTGCCCAGCACGTCTCCAAATCCACCATAGCTCACCTTGTGCCACCCAGACCCATTTCTTCCCGTGTCTCCAGGATTCCACTGGGGTGTTCTTCCCAGAAGAGACTTAGTAGAGGAATGTTAGCGGGATGAACTACTGCCCCCAACTCTGCAGCTGGTTTTGGGATCGCAACTGAAACTCAGCCTCTTTTTCCTCCACTCTCCATCTGGATACCCGCAGCACGCCCCTCTGCTGCCCCCCATGGCGTACCTGGGGGCGTGAGCAAGGCTGTCATCCCTCTGAGCTTTTCTCAGGCGAGGGCTGCTGCACAGGTATCCATCCGTCATCACCACTGGGCAGGGGCGTGCAGGAGGCACCAAGTGGGTCACCTGGATGCCACGTACGGCTCCCCTGCCCCGCTGCATCACAGCATTATTATTTCATCTTTTTTGTAACTTTCTTCCTGCAAGTCCCAAAATACATTAATATCCAAACACGCAGCCGTGATAGCAGTCACAAACTTCCCCCACCATCCCTCACTTTCAAGTACTTCTATTTCTTTGTTTCTTTTGTTGTAAAACCCTTGAGCGAGTAGTCTAGATGTTATTCTGTGCTCCATCTCCTGACTTTTTAGCTCATTTGAGACTGGCTTCTCCCTCCAGCACTATCTCCTCTTTCCAAGGTCAAAAATCTGGCCTAACTGCCAACACTCCTTCAGATCTGATTCTGCATCATGGGGCAGAGCTGCCCACGTGTCTTCGACTTTCCCTTCCTCTTGGTTTCTTTGATGCTTCCCCGGTTCCAGGCTCTCCTTCTGAGGCTGCTGCCTCCCTTCCTCACCGGTTCCTGTCTTCGCCTCACTCCCTGTATGCTGCTGCCCTCCAGGGCTTTGTCCCCTACCTCCTCTCTCCCTGCACTTTATTATTAGCAAGGGTGTCATTCATCGGCTACCAGCTCTAATCCCAGGCATCTCCAGACGACCTCTCTGTCTTCACTTCTCTCCTGTTGAAGACAGTTCAGACTCAAGGTGCCATGAACAACCCGCTAAACTCTTTTAAAACCAACTCCTGCCATGACTGCCTCCACTCTCCTGTCTGACAGCATGGTCAGCCTTGAACATGGAAGCAATGGATGAGTCGCACTTCCCTCTCTCTCCCCCTTGTTGATGATGGAGTCGCCGGTCTCCTGTCTCACTCCTTCCCTCGGTTCCCACGGTTTCTGACCCGAGCCCGCTGCATTTTGGCTGAGCTGCCACGGTTGGCGCTGACTGGGTTTCCGTCTGGCTGCTTCGTCCCTGGCAGCGGCTGTGGGGTCGTTTCCATTAGGCAGAGCTCAGAGTCAGCTCAGGCTGTGTGTGGGATCTGGTGGAGTTTTTGCCTTTGCCTTTCATTGTGAAGGTGAGCAGACCTTAAAGAGGCTACATTTCTACCAAGGGGAGACAGGAGGGTTGAGACAAATTGTGAAAAGCCGTCAGGTAAAGTGGGATGAAGTTTGGGTAGGTGTGCATGCCAGGAAATGGGTTTTTCAGATGTGATGTCCTGCTCTCCCTTTGAACGCACGGGGTCAGGAGGGTCCTGGCAGGGCTGAAATCAGATAGACACACGTGACATCTGTCGCCCAAACCGAGGACCAAGGACCTATTCTGGCCCAATGATTCATTTTCATTCATTTATTCCTGTGCTTCCTCTTTTCACTAAAGCTTTTAGGAAGTATTTAAAACAACATTGTTCTTGGGATGAGGATATAGTAATAATAGTTTAAAAAAAGCAAACATTGTGGCCATTATTATATTATTACTATTCATTGATTACTATATTATCACATATCATATTCCATAATACTATGTAGTAAAGATATAAAACCCATGTATGTGAAGTAGTTGCAGGATCTTTACAAATATCAATGCACCGCTCGGGGCCTTGAGAGCAAGGAGGCCGCTGTCAAGCGTGGCCTTAAGAGCAAGTGCTTCCCGAGAGGTGGACCCGCTGCTGTAGCATCTAGAAAGGCTGGCCGTGTCGCGTGGCCCGTCTCTCAGAGCTTCCCAGAGCGTCACCGCTGCCCGCGGCTCTCTCTAGCCCTGAAGGGCCAGCGGGCTGGCAAGTACGCACAGAACTCTCTGCGAGACGTCCACAGCCGTGTCAGCCCCGTCCCAGGTGTGGGGTGTGCTCTGCCAGGGACCCACACACACCATCTAAAAAGTTCTCACAGTGACCCTGTGAGGCAAGGTTACACGTCAGTAAGAAGAGGCCGGGAAAAGTGCGTGACGGGCTTGATGGTGATGATTACAGCTGTCCTCTGCTGGGTCCTCTGAGGCGGGGTTTGGGGCACAAGGTATTTATTAGGGAAGTCCCTGCGAATCAACAGCTGTGGAGGGGGCAGGGGCAGGAACAGGAGCGTCAGAGGTCAAAGTCAAGGGGGTGACACAGCTCAGTCAGGACCCTCTCTCACTGGGTGGAAATGACTAGGCCTTTACTCTGAGCCTTGATGGGTCACTGGAGGTGGGCCGTACTGGGGAGGGATTTCCCTGGGGAGGAACTGGGGGGGATCCCACTTGGGAAGGGTTCTCCCTGCCTTGCGAGGGAGGAGACCCCGGAGGCCGCCGTCTGTCAGCCCTGCCAGCAGCTGGACCAGCGAGCATTCCCTTGAAGAAGGGCAGGAGCAGCTTACCTCTGCATCCACCACAGTCGTGGGAAGTAAAACGTACTAAGTGCTTAACAAAGATGAATGAACTTAATCGTAATAGCAACCCTATAAGGTTGGACGGCTAGTCTTTCTGGGTGAGGAAAATGAGGCTGGTGAGGATAAGGAACTCACCTAGTCACACAGGGTCCAAATCTGAGCCGCGATGATCTCCCCTTTCCTGTACTGTCAGCCACGCACGAGCAGTGACAGAGAAAAGTATAGGAGATGCTCATGTCCCGAACAAGTTATTTATACAGGTAGGAATAACACCTGGGAAAGAAGAAGGCAAAACAGAGCACGTCGCCATGTAAAGGGAGCAGGGATCGGAAGGACGTTGACCTGGGTTTGGATCCACCACCGTCTGGCTGTGAGGCTCCTACCAAGCCACACACACCTGCCGGGCCTGTCTTCCCATCAAGGTGGCCTGAGAAAACCCTCCTCTCTGGCCTTCAGGAAAGGGGCCGTGGTGTCTGCCCAGCAGGTGGTCACGTCACATGACGTTCACGTTAAACTGTGTTGTCCACAGTGTCTTCCGGGGGACCCTGGTCACGTCACATGACGTTCATGTTAAACTGTGTTGTCCACAGTGTCTTCCGGGGTGTCCCGGGGGACCCTGGTCACGCCACATGACGTTCACGTTAGACTGTGTTGTCCACAGTGTCTTCCGGGGTGTCCCCGGAGACCCTGGTGAGGACGGTGACATCATGGAAGAATGGGAGCTCGGCTGAGCTTTGAAAGTACTGATGGGGGTGAGGAAGGAGAGTGGGGAACAGGGAGGGCTGGCGAGAAGGGCAGAGGCAGGGAAGGGACAGCGGTACTCTTAACAAAGACCCTGATGTTCCCCGCGCCATTGCATGACGTCCTCCCACCTCCAAACGGACAGGAGCCATCACCCCCCTCAATTTCCGGATGAGAAACCTGGGCTCTGAGGGCCTATGAGACGTGCCTTCAGGGGACATCCTTCCTCAGTGGTGGGACCGTGATTTGGACCCAGTCTGCAGGATTCAAGTCCATGCTCTGACCGTGATGTCATACCCATGTCTGCTGCATGTGCGTCCATAACATGTCTCTGTCGAAGGCGATGGGGAATCCAGGTGTTTCCGGTGATTCTCTTCTTGTTCAAGTCATAGTTCCATGTGTGTTTGGAGTCAGCATTAGTCAGACAAGGTCTGTGCAGAAAGGGTTCTTTCCTTTTACCTGTGTTCCCACGTTCTCCAGCTTCATCTGCCGTTTGCTGCCCGCCCCGGGGTGTTTCCTGGACTGTACCTTTCCTCTCACAGCTGTATGCATGTGTCTTGCCCTCTGGGCTCAGGGCAGAAAGATTCCTCTGCCAGTTTCTGAAGGCTTCCCTCCCCAACAATTGCTGCTCACGGGATGGGCAGAGCCCCGATCCTGCCATGTACATTCACTGGCCTGAGCCGACATCCAGGGGGGAAATAACTCAGGTGCAGGTGTGTAACACCAGAGGGGGTCAACACACAGCTGGTGGCCCTGTAGCTAGGATTGGAACAATGCTCAGGTGGAAAGTAATAATAAATAATGATAAAACAGCAGCAACAACCATGGCAACAATTAGTAATAATAATATTGTCATTATGATAGGAAGAAGAACTAATATTTACTGACAACCTTGACCTTGGCATCCTCTCCTGCCTCCCATTTCTCTTCTGCTAGGTCAGAAATTTGAATGAATGGAAATAGGAAGAACATTCTAACAGCAAGAGCTGCCTGTCGATATTGCAAGGCCATCTGTGATGTTGTGATACTCGTGTGCATGGAAGTGCCCCCAAAAAACCTGGGGACCACGAGCCAGGGGTCGCACACAGGATTTTAGCGTTAGCTACAGGTTAGCACAAACAATGTCTGAGATCCCTCTCTAGTCCAAAATTCTAGGACACAGGGATCAGGGATTTCCCAAGGAACCTGAAGCTGCCCTGTTGTGCCTGTGAGGTCCTGAGTGTGGGTGGGTGATGCCCCGCCAAGGTCCCATGCTTTTGGCGTGGGGGTCAGGTGAAGTGTCACAGCTGCACGTCCACATTCGTGGTTCCCCGTGCGTTCTGCCGAGCAGGGCTGCTGTTCTGTCTGGCAGATAAGACGGTCTCTGTCTTTGTTTCTCGTCTACTCAGGGAAGGCAGACTGGTGGGGACGTGATGTTCTGAGGTCAGGGGTGCTGAAGTGAAAAGCTACGTTGGGGGACAGCTCCTGATTTAAAGCAAATCTAGCACAAAATAAGGCAAAGGCTCAAAAATCGAACGCAGTTACGTGATTGCCGGTGATTGGATCTACGCAGCAGCTCCCCAATCTCCCGAAGCTCCCCTTGCTCCCCAATCCCAGCTGGCCGGGTCTTCTCCGGAAGGTGGGCTGTCTTTAAGTCTAGAACCATACAAGTGCAACAGCCCAAGCGAGAGCCAGTGTGAAAAGCCGTTTTAAAGGTGGATTTGCACATTGAAGGAGCACCTCTAAAGAAGCAAAGGACCAAATCCTTAACTTGCTGCCCCCCTGTGACAAACATAAGAATAACAGTCAGGGTTTCCTGTGAGCCATCATCTTCCATTCACTCACACTGTGGTCGAGACTCAAAATCTCTTCCTCCAGCTCTGAGTGGAAATCACTGATTAGGCAAACTGCTGACGTACAAGCAAAATGAGCCTGTTTACCATGTGGGAGCTTGCTAATTGCAAAGAAACGTGAGTTCCAGGCTGGCTCCTTTGTCTGGGAAAAGCTGTCTTCGCCATGACAGAGGAGGGTGTGCAGGCATGGGGAGCCCAGGCCTGGAATCGGGATGATAATTGGCCTAGTTTTTGAGCTTGGCTTTTCTCTTACTGGGTTTTCTTCCTGAGACAATTCATCAAGAAGCATCCTCGGCCGTCTGCTGTGCAGTGCTGCACGGTCCAGTTAAAGACAACGGCTGCTAGGAAGATGACCCTCCTGCAGAAAAGTGTCATAGCCGTTCACTTAGTAAAGGTTTATTGAGCACCTACTTTTTGCCAGGCTTTGTGCTTGGTGCTGAGGATAGAGACAGACTGATCCTCCATCAAACAGAAAAGAGAAAGTGTCCTGTACTTACCTAGGCCAACCACACTGCAGTAAGATGACAGTAAGGAAGGATATGATTCTGAGGGGGTGCCGAGGAGGCAGGAATACTTATGCTGGGAAACTGGGGATGTACCCAGAGAAGGTGACTTGTGAGCTGGGTGTAGAGATGAGCTTGGGAATTGGATGTGCAGAGGAGGGCACTTTGGAAAGGAGAAACAGCACGGGCTGAAGCAGAAAGAGATGCGAATGGAAAGGCCCGTGTTCCCACAATGGGCATGGATCTATGAGCTGTTACCTCTGAAACAGGATTTGCAGATCATCTGGTTCAGTGACTTAGCTTTCAGGTGAGGCCCTCGAAGGCAGGAGAGTGGAAGTAACTTCTCCAGAGTCTGAAGCTCTGACCTCTTCCGCCCCTTTGCACCAGCCCCCTGTGTGTATTTGTATCTGCTGTTCTTGGGGCATATTTATGCTCTGGAGTTATTTGCATCTCATATCCCTGTGCCTGGCGCTGGCTTTCTTCCCCTCGCCAAGTCTGCAAATAGCATCCTCTTGGCTCTTCCGCCTTAAATGCATCCATCCATCCACCAGTCAATCAGCCTATCTATCAAACGCATATATACAGACTACCATGTCTGGCCCTTTCTACGCTGTTTCTTTCTTTTGCTCTCTAGAGCTCCCCATCTCTTGGTGTCGCTCATCTTTAAAATGAACTTGTTCTTGATTGATTTAAGATATGAAGATCTCAGAATCTCTTCTTTAGTGGTTTCAACATGCCTAGAAGCATAGGTATTTCAGAGCTGAAAAGACACCAGGATGTAACTTGGCGTGCTGTATGTGTCTCTTAGTTTCTACACTTCCAAGAAAACTATTTTTAGAACCCCCTGCCCAGCACCACTGGTTTGTGCTAATTAAAATGAGTACGATGAGGTTCATTTCTGACAGGCCCTGCCTCTTGCAGAGGACAGTCACCTGTGCCCTATTTCAGAGTCTGGGCGGCTTATCAACTTCTCCTGCTTCTCCTCCCCGCAGGCCCCCGGCGTCCTCAGCCTCACTCTCGTTCAGCCTAACCGCCCGATGACAAGGTTTTCTAGCTGCAGACCTGGTCTCTCTTCTCTGCAGACCCTCAGTGACTGGGGTGGGTGTCAGAGCAAACGACTAAGTCCAGGAGTGGTCGGAAAAACAGTCTGTGGAACAAAATGCACACTTGGCCAGAGGGTGGGGCGGTTAGAAAGCAGCATATCTTGACAGAGAGAGAGAAGTGTTGGAATTAATTCATAAACGTGTTGGATGGAAATTAGCAGATGAAGATTTGCAAGGGGAGAAGAGACAGGGGGAGAGAAATGAGAAGAGACAGACAGATGGAGAGGGGGAGGGAGAGGGTGGAAAATAGAGCAGAAGATGCAGCTTTATTTCGCAGCCTTGCTTTACCCTCCGTTGAAGCAGCCTGTGCTTTTGCAGGGATCCTGCTTCGCCTGTGGTTTTTGCTCCCCTTTTTAACCTCTGCCATCCTCAACCCCGGATCCTGGCCTCACCCCAGCTTCCTGCTTCCACAACCGTTGTGCTTTTCACACACATGGGATTCCTGGCTTTTGATGAGGGGACTCTCTCTCTCTGCAGAGAGCACCAAACTTCTGATGTCCCCATGCTAAGAGGAAAGGACTGGGCCTTTAGGGGGAGATGTTCACTCCTGATGCTCTGATCTTGTTCAAGTCACCCTCTTTGAACCTCGGTTTTCCACCTGTAAAATTAGGATTCCTGGGCAGGCTAAATGCAATTATGTGTATAAGTCATTTACCTTAGAATCGGGTGTGCTGTATACATTCAGTTATTATTATTGTTATTATTATTATTCATAGCAGCAGTACAAGTAGTGGATTCTAAATTCTCTCTCTGGTGTTCTATACCTAGTAGCTCAGTCTTTCTAGTAGAGGTAAGAGGTCCAAGCACTGTGTTAAAGTTCAGCTTTAGGGCCAAGACAGACACACATTACCCTGTTTCCATTCCTTAATTGATGGTTGGAGTCTTGCCACGTGACACAGTGTCTGTTGGATGATGTTCCTTTCTGGAACAGACTACAGGCCATCACCCAATCCCATTTTGAGAGAACGCTTGAGATCACCACGTGTGAGACCAGACACGGTTGGGTTCATTTTCTTCCCTCTATAACAAGGGTTTGCCCTGAAGTATCTCCTCCCCCCAAAGCCCCTTTCTGCCTCCCCAGATTCAAGGTACCATCTCTAAATCAGCACCTGCCTGTAGTCTTACTGTGGGGAGATCCTGAGTTTTTTCCAAAGTAGATCTAGATAAACTGAAGTGTGTGTACACTTAGGATTCTTGCAAGGTTATTTCAGTCTCTCTGCATCCTGATTTCTTTCCCGTTCTCAATGACATCTAACCCCGGGTTTCTGTACCACCTGCTTTAGGACCTCTTCCCCCACCTATGAACGGGAACAACAAAACAAACTTTCCATAAAATCCACTCACACCAATGCACGCACTCTTCCCGAGTGTTTTACAACTTGAATTCTTTAAGCACGAATTGGACTTTGTCTTTTGAGAAGGAAACATTAGGCATTAGCTTGCTTGTGATAAACTACATGGGGAGAGGGTAGAGAGGTTTTCCTCCCTTCCCTTTTCTAGGATGTTCCTGAAGGAAAGCAGTACCAGTTGAAACTCTTTCAGGAGGATTGCTGCAAAGGGAAATTGAGATGGGTGGTGTCAAAGTGGCGGGGCCAGAGCACCCAGGTATTTGGGACGAATTATTCTAGATGTTCCTGTGAAGGTATTTTTAGATGAAATTAACATTTAAAATAGTAGACTCTGAGTGAAGCTGATTAACTCCCATCATGTGGGTGGGCCTTATCCAAGCAGTTGAAGGTCTTAACGGAAAACCACTGACTTCCCGGAGGAAGAGGGAATTCTGCCGGCACACAGCCTTCAGATGTGAACTGCAGCATGAACTCTCCCCGGGTCTCCTGTCTGCAGGTCTGCCCCGCAGACATGACACACCACAGCTGCAGAGGCCGGGTACTGGAGATAAATCTAGCTAGATAGATAGGTTAGGTAGAGAGATAGATAGGTAGGTAGATATTGGATTATATATCTTCTCCCTATATATCCTATCCAGCTTCTATCTTCATATATATATATGTCTGTCTGTCTGTCTCTCTGATCCTGCTGGCTCCATTGCTCTGGAGAATTCTAATATAAGATGCTTGGATGCATCTTTCTCTCTCCTGTAATGCTCCCTTCTTTCCTTTTCTTCTACTTTCTTGTTGCCATTTCCTTTCCCATCCTCCTTCCCAAGACTTCCTGATGCTTGGAGGAGGAAGTGTCAGGAGTGGATTCTATTTCCCCCCTTCCCAGTTCCCGGCCTGCATTTCCTGCCACCACGGGCAATGGAGAGCTCATGACCCAGAGTGTGTGTGGTTCTTTTTGTTCGTTTGTTTTGTTTTGTTCTGTTATGTTTCCCTGTCTTGATCTCTGTGATATTGAACCCATCCAGCAAGGTGACTGGGAGCTCAAGCAGCTGGGAGGAGATGAGAGTGAACTTCTGGGATTACATCAGAGAGAAAAACGGGTGTTCGGTTGAGAGGTGGGGGGTGGGCATTCGTGGTAAGGAAAAGAGACTGCTCAGAGACAAATCCCAGATGTCAGTGTGGTGGTGGTGATGCTTAGAGGCTAGCAGAATTTTAGAGACTGTCCAGGCCAACGCACCTCAAACTGTTTTGGCCAAAACCCACAATAAAAAGACATGTTAAAATGTGACCAGAGCACAAGTGCCTGTGTGAGAGCTTGAGAACATGTATAAATAAACACATAAGAGCTGGATTCTGTGATGTGATAACATTTTATGAGAGGCTTCCTCTTTACATCACAATGATCATGTCCATCACAAGCTATGCTTCTGATTAGTATGGTTATATCTCATCAATTAGAATACTAATATCTAGAGCCCATACACAGTGTGTGTTAACCCAGCCACCTGCTCTCCCACCATGAGGAACTTCCTCCAGGATAAATACCGGTGTGGTCCAATGTCAGTGCTGTGTGGGCGCAGGGAGTCTGGACTGACACACATTGAACTACTTTAATTCTTCTCCACCTCAAGCTAAATTGCAACCAATGAAATATCATCCAATGTCCAAATGAAGACAGATTTCTTCAATTATCTAATATTTGGAATGTGCATCTTGAATAGCTCTAATATCTATGAAATTGGAGGCTATGAAATGGAGATACATAACTGGTTTTTATTATTAATTGAATAAATATTTATTGAGAATGTGCTATTTGCCCGGAACTGTTATGGTTGCTATTGATATAGCAGTGAACCGTGATGGGGACAGGAAAAGATACAGCATTTTCTACTTTGAGTTCTTAGAAATGACTAGAAACAATCTTTCTTCCCCATGCACTGGTTTCTTAATCTAATATTAATGATACCTTTCTCACAGAGATGTTAAAAGGATGACATAAGGTGATACCTGTGAGGCGTGTGCCCTAGCATCTGGCACATAGTGGGATGATGATGGTGGTGATGATGGTAGTGATGATGGTGGTGATGATGATAATGATGACAGTGGTGGTGATGATGATGATGACGGTGGTGGTGATGATGATGATGATGGTGATGATGGTGATCGTGGTGATGATGGTGGTGATGATGATTATGGTGGTGATGATGATGGTGATGATGATTATGGTGGTGATGATGATGGTGATGATGATGGTGGTGATGATGATGGTGATGATGATGGTGGTGATGGTGATGATGGTGATGACAGTGGTCACTGTAATTGTTTTTTAAATGTTGGTTGGTTGGTCTGTCCCTGAGTGGGTCCAGAGATGGAACTTCTGACCTGAAACAATTCATTCGACATGTACTCGTTACTCATTAGCCACATACAAAATGCTGTGATTAGCACATGCAGGTCTCTGACAAGTCCACGAAACTCTTATCTTCAGACACCATATATTAGTATTGAGGGCTGTCAGGCTACAGATGAAATAAAACAAAACCCAGTGCCAGCCTCCCTCATACCCACATCTCTGTGCAGTTAGAGCCTCACTTTCTCCCTTCTTATTCTGTCGCACTCAGCTGGAAAGCCTGGGCACCGTTTGCTCTCTCCATCATCCCTCAGCTCGCCAACTGACTTCTGCTGCTGCCCCCGCAGTGAAACTTCTTCTGCCAAAGCCACCTTTGTCCCCACTGTGAAGACTGAACACATGGCAGACCATCCGTCACTGTCCTGGATTCCCTAGCATCAGACACCGTTAACCACTCTCTTCTTAATAGTCTAGGAGGTCACTGATCCCTGATTTCCCTTCTGATTTTATGGCCACTGCACAGACTCCTTCATGAGATCTCCCCACGCCCCTTCAGCATCTCTGTTGCCCAGACCTCACATCTAAGGCTTCATTCCCCTCCCTGAATCTTGTGCTAAACAACTGCCACAGGACCCAGGGCTTCAGCTCCACCTAAACAAAGATGATTACAAAATCCATAGCTCTAAACACTGTGTCCTTCTCAGACTCAAAACCTAAATATCCAAATGCCAACAGAAAGCTCTCCTTGGATGTTTCACTGGCCTTACCTTCCACATTTACCATTTATGCCCCTCCACTCAGTATCCACTCTCCTTACCATTGCTCTGCGATTGGTTATATCAGTCATCCACTCAGTAGCCAACATCAGAAACCCAGCCGCAGCCTAAATCACTCTCAGTCTTTAAAAATGCTCTTAAGAGTAACTTCCTTTGAGTAGCTTTCCAAGAACCCTCACCTAATTTAGATGGTCCAACTCTGAGATGTTGTAGCATCCTTGCATGTTCTTATTTTAAATCTTATCATATTGTATTACAATATCTGATTCATTTGCCCTACTAAATTATAAACTCCTTGTGGGCAGGTGATATATCATGTTCTCTGTATCCCCCAGCCCAGCAAACTGCCTATATATTCAGTGAGTCTTGGTCAGAAAAAAAAAAGAAAGATTGGACGAATTAGTCAACAAAATAAATGAACAATATATTTTTTAAAGCTTGGCAAACGAGATAAGATTTCAAGTAATCAATATATAATATAAAATGCAAGTCCTAGGTCCTCTGTAAGACCTAGGGAGCTCGGATTCACTTTAGCAGGAAGGGGAGAGAGGCCAGGTGAAGCATCAGAGCACACGTCCTGCGTGCTGAGCCCTCTGCTGGGGTCTCATATACAACTTGTGCAGTTCTTCAAAGGAAGAAACAGTACAGTGTTGCCTATCTAACCAATGAGTAAACTTGGGCTCAGAGAAGTCTGGTCCATTGCCCATGGTCCTGGGTGGCAAGTCCAGATTTAGAGCCAGGCAAGTTGGCTCCTGACAGGCATTCTCTCCTCCACACCCTGGTTCTCGGGTGGAATGATCCACTTTCCGCCTGTCATAGTGGAAGCTGTAATGAGACTCGGCAGGGGTAGACTGTAATAACTCCTATTGAGCATTTAAAAACACATTTTATGGCTTGTAGGTTTCAATATAAAGTTTTTTTTGTCATTTGATTTATAGAACTATATGTGGTGTGGCTATAAAGTAATGAGGCGGATTTTATTGTATGGTTTGTGGAAACTGGTCTCTTCGCAGGAGTCTCCAGGTTTTCTAGAAGGAGATGTTCGGTGCAGTTGATGTTGATGCCTTATGGTGTTCCGCCATTGAGGAGTTTGGGGGCCAGGGAGGAAATGAGAATGGGAAGAAGCAGATTCTCGGCTGTCAGCTTAACTGACATTCTACGGACCGTGGAGAGTGGACATCAGTTCTCTCGTGCAGCAAATATTTTCTGGTATTTACTCCATGCCAGGCTCTAGTCCATGGCAGAGGAATCAGGGGTGATCAGAAGTGCCTGCTCTCAGGGACCCTGCAATACTAATGCAAGAGAGACAGTTACATGCAGGCACGTGCTCGACACTTTGAAGGGCAGGGTGTAATAAGGAGGCCGACATTACAGCAACTGGATTGTACAGCCATCAGTAGATCACTCGCTCGGTCTTGGGGAATACCTTCTCTGTATCTTTTTACAAAGGGAATCTTGTGTGCCTTATGTTTTGTTTCGTTTCTATTGCGGTTTTGTTTGTTTTGGTCAATTTCAGTCATTTTGGCATAGAGAAGAGAAGAGGAATTTTATGTTCGTTGATAGCGGTCACTGTGCCAAGCATGGCAAGAGGAGTGAGCTGTCTTAATTTTCAGGGCGGCCTTGCCAAGATGCTCCTGTTAACCCTGTTTACAGATGAGAACATACAGACTCAGAGAGGATAAGAAATGTGCCCCAGATCACAGAGTTACAAGAGGCAGGGCTGGGATGCCAAGCACGGATTTTAATTGCTGCCCACTATTGGTGCTTCTCACTGGCCCGAGAACATGGGGCCTGACAGAGAGGGTGTGATTTGGTCCATGATGGAAGGGGGGGCAGAGCAAGACTCCACTGACCTGAAGTCTGGCCTCAGGTCAGCAGTGGACTAGGAAAACCACTGAACATCTATTTGCCTCAAAAGTCCTCATCACAAGAAAAAACATGGTAACTATGTAGGGACAGATGTTAACCAGACTTACTGTGGTGATCATTTTGCAATATATACAAATATCAAATCATTACGTTGTACACCTGAAACTAACATAGCTCTTTATATGTCAATTATACCTCAATTAAAAAAAGCACATATATTTGGCTCGGTTATCAAGAGTGCAAAAAGACAAAGAGAAATGAAGTTCCTCATTCCTTTTTAGCACTGATCTTGTAGGCAGCTATTATACAGGGATTGCTTTGAGTTTTATTTTGAACAGAACTTGTGTCTCATCTGAAGTATTGCATTCTGGTATGTGTTTCCATGTCTTGGAACTTCCTTGAGCCTAAAAACTGAAGGCTTTTGGTTCAGTTCGTTTTGAATTCTTACCTCTCTGTTCACTAGCAAACATCTGTAGCTGGTAATACCTGCATGTCCTGAGGGCCCAAGACAGACAACATCCCCCAGCTAAACCACGATGCCTCCTCAATCGTCCTGCCCCTCTGGGTCCTCCTGATTTAGGTCGGTTTCTGGAATATAAATATGCATCATGCACAGGCTTCTTATTTTATTTCTTTCTAATGCACACACAGAGCAGCTGGGTACAATCTTCTCTCAGATAAACACAAGCTGTAAGTTTTCCTTATTTATAAATAACACACAGTTTGAAATTGCTTTTACAACTGGGTACAAATTTCATTAGATAAATTCAGATATTTCTGTTGGATCCAGAGTTCCCCATAGCCAACCTCATCTAGGCAGCCTCTCCATGGTACAAGGAAACCATATTAATAACCACTTGGATCCTTAGGTGATTCTAGTTCTAAAATTGGCTCTTTAAAATTAGAGAGAGACCTGTTCAGTTTCCCATATTACACACACACACACACACACAACCTCTGGACAACTTGGAAATTTGCCTGCCCTGCTCTGTACAGCTTATCTGCCCCCAGAGCCACTTCAGAGAAAAAAACCTATGATGGTGGGGGAATTAGGTCTCTTTCTATAGGTAATAAGAAAACATTTATTGGGTCTTTACGGAGGGCCCAGCAGGGTGCTGACAACTTGTATTTCATTTAACACTCACAAATACTGTACACATTCATTACTATCATTGCCTCTATTTACAGATGGGGAAACTAAGGATTATCAAAGTTAAAGATATTGTATAAAATCACCCTGAAGTAGGTTTTAGAGGTGGGATTCAGGTGGACTCCAGTGTCCAAGTTCTGGTCTGACCCACTACCCAATAAAACAAGGGCTTTTGATTGAACTACATCATAGCTGGTAAGTTACAGCAGAAACAAGGACTTAAACCTGGGCCCCCTGAGTTCATTAAGGGTGAGTGAGTAGCATTTTTTAAAAACCATACCGATATAATTCACAGCCTCATCCCCAAACAATTTTAGGATCTACTGTCAAAAGCTAAGATACGGCCGAGCAGAGGAAGTATATTAAGAGACAAATTGAAAACAGTGGAATCACTAAACTTCAGAACAGCTTAGGTTCTAAAGTTTACACTGATGGGGTTTATTTCTAATTTACAGACAAAGGCAGAGGGGCCTCTAGATCTGGAGGGAGGGTTCCATGGATAATGTCTCCCCGTCACACACACAGAGCAGAAAGAGAAAGACGTTTATCACCGTTTTCGCTTTAACAGTGCGCCGAGGTGAGCTGCTAGGGCTGTCCTCAGCGCTCTGCCGTGGCTTCAGCCTCCTTCCTCCTGCCGTGCCAGCCCATGGCTCCACTAGACCGTCTCCTACAGCACTTCACTCACTCCTTCGACCTCTGCCTCTCTAAACCTATTTTTTCTGGACTCATCCTCATCACAGGGGATTGTGCCACCCCAAACTCAACCCCTTCTTTTTCTCAATCCCAACATCCAGACTCTCAGGAAGCCCTGACCACTGTACTTGCACAATACGCCCCTTACCTTTCCCAGTCTCTCCATCACCGTTGTCACCGACATCATTTCTTCCCTCTTCTGCTCCCGACACTCTCCCTGAATCCCACTCTGTGCCCTGGCAACCCCTTCTCTTCACGACAAAGTGATATTTTAAAGCTCATCAGATCAGGTAACCTCCCTGCTTTACGTTTTCTAAAACTACTACATTGCACTGGATCCAACTTGCATTTTCTATTACAAATCGCCCTAAATATCTAGATGTCTGTAGCTCTGAATCAGAGCTTTAGTTGGTACATAGGGCATTTACATCCTTTCATTTGTAACTTTTTACATGTCACAAGTTGTAATCACTGGAAAGTGGGGATTTTGCGATATAGTCATAATTTATGGTTACTAAGCGCTTCCACTGTGCCGAGTCCTTTGGCAATTATTAATTGTCACCCAGTATTAATCAAGTTTTGAGGTTTTCTATTCTGTATTTTAAGATGCTTTGACATCTTGGAGGCTTGCAAATTCTGGAGAGACTGTCTCTCCCAGGGCTAGCTAATTTCTAGAGATAGCGAACAACTTGCCTTCAGCATGTCCTTCATATGCAAACCAACCCAGGAAGAGCCCACATCCCTAACCATTTCCTCTACCCAATGGTCACACACCAAGCCAATGTTTCCCCTGCCCTGAGTCACCCCAGGGCCAGGTACTGGACAACTAGAGACCACATCCAGAGTCCAGGCCTGCCACAATTATTCAAAAAATCCAACCCTAAGTCTGCTCAAGCTTGCCCTCCCCACCTTGCCCATTCCTTCTCCTGGAAACCACCATCAAGTCTCTGGACCTTGCTTTCTCCTTGTCCTTTCTGCTTCCTCTCTCACCCTGGTGCTTCCCCATGTGGCCCTGCATAGTGTGGTGTGCCCCTCCTGTGGGGAACGCCAAGGAATAAACTCTTCTTTCAAGACAGTTTTGTCCATGTCTGCCATCTTACCAGACCTTACAACATAATCTTGGGGACGTTTCACAAAACCCCAAAACACTATGAAATAGGTGAGACAGGTATTATTAGATACCAGTCACACAGCTGAAGGATCAAGGAGTCAGTATCTGAATGGACAATCCAACTGCAGAACCAATACGCTTAGTACTCTAATCCGTCCTCATTTAATTTGTCTTCATATGTATCATCAAATATCCAAAAGAGGTTTAACCGGGGGTTTCCCTATCATAGTACTCAGTCAAGAATTTCATAGAAATCTCCTGATATAAACTACTTGTTCATTGTTCATTGCAAAGCTCAGCCCCTTTTACCTTTCCCATTTCAGTCTGGTTTGGCCTTCCCGTCTCTAAATGGATATACTGGTCCCTAGCAATGCCTTACAGATGAATGAAATCTCCCCCACCAAACTGTAGACAGGCATAGATTCACACAAAAATCAGACCTCTGTAGTTATTTCTCTGATTCCCTAGCCCTTAAGTTCAGCCCATGTATTCACCCACAAATATTGAACCAGGAAGCCGACTTACAGAAGAGAAAGATGACAGCCCCATTCTCTAGGATTCCGGATACCTTAGAGCTAGGGGGAGTCAGCCCTGCAAAAATAAAAAGTTTATCCTTTTCCCAAGGGCAGGATTTGTTACATGTTATTAAGAATATATAATGCCTCACTTCATCCTATCTCTGCCTCTATTCTTTTCTTGCCCTGCCTGTTCTCCTCCCACCTGGAATCTCATGTTCTTTCCTGCTTTCTTTTCCTCTCCAGTAACTCTTTCCATCTCAAGTAATCCTTCATGGGCTGATTCAGCCTCTGGCAACAGCCCATCTGTACCTCCTGAGAAGCACTAGACCCAGCAGGTACATGAGTCGGCCATGTCATCTGCGTGCCCGGCAACCAAGCAGCAGGAGCTGCGTGACTTGTACGGCAGCCTGACCCATCCCCACGGCTCCCACCCTTGGTGTTCAAGAGACAAACTCTGTCATTGAAGAAAATCATAAGCCCAGCCCCAGTTCTCAGCTTTGCACAGATTAAAGCACTAAAAAAGTCTTTCCAGGCTGTTGATAGTGGACAGGAGCATCTCGGAGTTTAGAGGATTATGTACAAGGTGTATACAGAAAACCCAGGTACACTCAGGTCTTAAGGAAAGATGTGTGTCATTAAAACTGGTGCGTGATCCCCAAATAAGTTGTTTGGCTGCTCTCTGAGGCCTTGCCTCTCCTGCCAGCGTCATTACCCCTCTCAGCCAGAAGCTCCCTGGAGAGTGTGCTGCTCATGTCTGCATTATTAATGTCTGTATTCTGGGAAGGAGATGCCATGTACTTTCACTCTATTAAAAGTTATAAAACATAGGTGGCATAACTAGTGACAAGTATTCTTTCTTCCTGAGGTACGATGCTCTAATTAAAAACTTAAGACCTAAGATGTATGTGGTTCTCTTTTCACAGGGGCAGGGGATGGGTGGTATTTATTTATTTTATAGTATTTATCATGGTATAGTATATAGTGGTACAGTATTTATTTGTGCCCAGCTTTTATAACTGAGAACAGGTAGCACACTTTTGTGCCCTTCAGCAACGAACACAATTAACGGTATAAGTTTAAAGCTTATTTTGAATTACACTTCATTGCAACAGTTGTTCAGAGCCCAGGCTAATTTTACAAAAGGATTTGAGAACGAATGCAGTAAAGCAAATGCACGTAGCAACTATTAAATTATGATACAAGGGCGGAAGCCACATAATAAGGGGTGGCTTTTGTCGGGGGGAGCAGAAAGCAAGCCTCTTGACAGGCCCAAGGAAAGCCTGAGCTTCTCAGTTCTTAACCAAAAGAAATGCCTCCATACCCCAGACTGACAGGCTGGGCTCTAAGAATGCCTTCTCACCAGGTCCCCTCCGGATACGGTGATGGTGCCGCTTTATGTTGTGATCATAAAGCCACAGATGGATTTTATAAGAATCAGTCTTACTACTTTTTAGGATCTCGACGTGTTTTTCCCAGTTTTTGCATTTTTACAATAAGATACTTGGGTAATAAGCGTGGAGTAGGGCAGGGACGATTTTGCTCGTGGCGCAGTAGGAAGAAATTCTGATTTGCCAGCTGGAGAGCGAGAGCGCGCAACTCAAGGGCCAGGAGTATTTCCAAGGTGGGTCACCGGAGGAGAAAGCGCTCCACCTTCTCGCCAAGGCCCCGAGAGCTCTGCCTGGGATGGGGCTGTAGCTCGGCCACGTGGAGAGGGGGCTGCCGAGCGGTGGACGCGCACACGGGGTCAGAATCCCGGCGTGGGAAACCTAGTTGAGCTCGCCAGGGCGGGGTCTGGCAACTTCTGCCTGGGCATCTGGCATCCGGGGAAGGAAGGTGCGAGTCGGTTTGCAATTTGCTGCGGGGCCCCGAGCTCGCTCTCGTGCCCTCCCCTCCCGCCCGCACGCAGGGAAGCCGCCGAGAGGGGCGCAGCGCTCCCGGGCAGGCGCGGTGTCGGGGGAGAGAGGAGCGGCGGAGGTGGCGGCCCGACCCGCGCGGCTCCCGGCGCGAGTGGGCGGCGCGGCGCGGGTTACGGTGCGCGCCCAGCGCCCGCCGCGTGGCGCGCGGTCCGCCCGCTCGCTCGGCGCCGGCCCCGCGGAGAGCGGCGGTCAGCGATGGAGCTGCTGCCATGACAACCCCGGCGGTCTGGGCCCGCGCGCGTCGGGGCTGCTCCCGGGAGGCCGGCGGCGCGGAGGCCGGGGGCGGCCGCTGAGCGTGGCGTCCGCGCGTCCCCGCGCCCCGCGCCGCGTCCCCGGAGAGGCGGGCGCGGCGTCCGCCAGCTCCCCGTGGGCCCCGAGCCTGCGCCGCCGGCGCTCCGCGGGCCGGGCTGGCCGCCAGTCGCCGCGCGGGCTGCGGCGAGGACGCCAGGCACCCACCGCACAGGAGGATCCTCGGGCTCGGCGGCGGCGGCGGCGGGTCCCCGCGGTGGAACTTTTTACCGCCTTTGCGTTCCAGATTGGAGACTCGGGCTGGTTTCTAAATACAACCGTACATATGTGTGATCTAATAAAACATTCTCTCCTCTCCTTGAAGCGGCAGCTTTTTATGACATCTCCTTTATGTCAGAGACACTTGCCTGGCTTCTTTGGGTTATAAACTTTTGATGCCAGACCTCGGCAGGACGTGCCCAACTGAATGTTAAAGTAGCATCTCGGAGAGAGGCAGAGAAAGAGCAATCCGTGACCTTCATCCCTGCACCTTCCTCCTTCCTCTCCCTTCCCGGCCGCCTCCCTCCTCCCCAGGGGAGCGTCGAGAAAGCTCTTTTTGGATGCAGGAGGGGGCATCTGGTTCTGCCAGGCTGGAAAGCCGAGGCAGGATTTGAGGAAGAATCATTAGAGTCGGGAGAGCCTGGACTCCGCTTCTGCTTCCCCCTCTGTGCTGCTGGCTGGTTCCAGCCCCTTCCTCCCTCCCCACGCGGCTGCCTGAGACCCGCCGGTGTGCGGGGCGGGGGACGAGGACCGAGCGGCTGCCGGAGTTCTGGGAAGTTGTGGCCGTCGAGGATGGGGGTCTGTGGGTACCTGTTCCTGCCCTGGAAGTGCCTCGTGGTCGTGTCTCTCAGGCTGCTGTTCCTTGTACCCACAGGAGTGCCCGTGCGCAGCGGAGATGCCACCTTCCCCAAAGCGATGGACAACGTGACGGTCCGGCAGGGGGAGAGCGCCACCCTCAGGTAGGGAGCTGTACTTCGGCGGGGGCCTGAGCCCCTCGGATGTGAGTCCGTGGGAAGGGGCGAGCGAGAGAGAACCGGGGGCTTGCGTGGGGGATTGGAGCGTGGGAGAGGGCCTTTTGCAGGCCCAAGAGGTGCCCACTTGGCGTTCTGTGGCAGCTAGCACCCATTCTCCTGGACAGCTTTGTCATTAGCTGTGGCTTTTCTGGTTCCGGATCTTAGGAGTGAGCCCTGAGTCCATGCTTGGGGCTCCATGTATCTGCGAGGCCATGACGTGGCTAGACTCACTTTTGCCTTGGCCCCGGGATGAGAGCCCTGGCATTGAAATATACTGGGGGTTTAGCCCGAGATCACTGGTACTCTGGCGGCCCGTCTTACAGCCCGGAAGGTATGTGATGAGGCAGGGTAGTCCGCCCAACGGGCTGGCTGGTCTCTGTCAGAGCGATACCTGAAATTTCAGGCTCTGGAATTGCTGTTGCTGGGCCGCGTGGCCCTTTGTGAGTTTGCTTAAGAGGCAGCCATCCTTGCCAGCCCCGTGTGGTGCGCTGGGGGCCCCTATTATAAATTATGAGGGCAGTTTTATCTTTGCAGGCTCAGGCCAGGGAGAGGAAACATGTAGCTTTTATGCAACAACACTCCTATGTGAAAAGCACAATAGAAAAGCTTTTTGTTTTACCTTAATGAGTTACAGAGCATCACTTACGTGCTCCAGGCAGAGGGGTGGAGCTTTTTGGAATATGAACCTCTGGGGACCAGGCCTGCTGCAGCAGAGACTTTAATAAAAATGCAGCCACGACTTTCCACCACCTCAGCAGATATCATCTTTTATCCCTTTAATGAGGCAGTTCTGGTCCTCGGAGACCGATTCAGGGACATCCCAGCTTAACTCTGCTCACAGTGTACACAGGGTGAATGCATTTGCCCTGTCTGTGACTTTGATGGTTACGGTGGAAATAAAACATCGTGCCCCAGATTCTGCAACCAAGAAGCCTGGCTTCTCCAAGGAATGCATGAGGGTGGGGCTGCCTTCCTGTTCTTCCCTTGACTTCCTTGGTTGAACCCTCTCCATCTTGACAAGCCTCTCCCCGGGGAAGGAAAGAAGGGCCTCCTGCTCTTCCTACCTAAGCCCAGGCATTAGGGTTAATTCTTGCCACTTTGGATGGTCCTCAGTTGAGTCTTCTTTTGAGCTCGAGGACAAGTCCTAGAACTCTGTCTGCTGGTGCATGAGGGCCCCAGGAGGAGAGAGAAAAAAGAGGATGGAGACAGACCTCCTCTCTAGACAGCAGGAGGGAAACCCTCTGGCCATGTGGGCACCCCTCAGCCGGTCCCAGACTAGAGGGAGTGTAACATGCCTACTTCCTTGCCTTAGAGAAATCCTGGGGGTCCATGCCCTGAGAGGCACGTGTGCAGCGGGCCAGTCTGCTCAAAGAGAGGAGTAGCAGCGGGGCTACAGTGCGTGTTAACTAAGGAAATGTGGGGAAATGGTGGTAGGTGTGAAGGGATTTTGATGCTGCCACGCACCTCTCTTCATCCTCCAAACTATTACCAGGGACAGAGAGTCCCAGCATTGAATGAGGCCTCAGTGCAGAACTTTCCAGAATCCTCTGTCCTCTTCTTGCCTCTGAAAGTTAAACCAGAAACTTAAAAACTGGAGCTTTCTGCTGTTGGGATGCAATAAGATAGTTCCACCAGCAGAGGGCCAGCTTTGATCTGCCTTTTTTTTATTAGCTGCTGGCCTGTTTTCATGATCTTCAGTTCTAATGTTTAGCAGCTGGGCTTCATAATGGGAATGGGAATAAAAAAGGGAAAGCTGAATAGTTGCTTTTTTGTGCTTTGTGGAGAAAAAAAAAAAAGTCTTACGTATTTGAGTATAACTGTTATCTGTTACCTGATGGCATGCTTTATTTCTTAAAAAGTAAGCACGTCTTATGTTAATTTTGCCTCTCAACTTCTGTATAATTTGCCCTGAAATAGAGAAATTCAGTGCATTGTTCCCATTTTAATCCTTCTTTATCCTCTTTCTGTTACCTCTCATGTTCTTCTCTTGTATTACGTCTTCCTTTGTTTTTATCGGATATCTCCATTTTATATATTTTTGCACGCTGTTCATTCTCATCTTTCTGTCTTTGCTTTCATCACTTAATGCTTACTATTTCCTGATTTTTAAGGTTCTGGCTTCACTACTATCACAGTGTTTCTTAAAATAACATAAATAGCTCCTGCAGATCTCTGGGGGTCTCCATCTCTCCGCTTCTGTTTTCCGTGCTCCTTTGGTTTCTTGGCTCCACAGCTGTGTGCCCGTCTCAATGAAAACCTTGTTTGTCAGGACTCAGAGGGGGCGTCCGCTGCTTCCCGTCTCTGGAAATCCATGACCTCAACCCCAGATAGATGTATCATTTTGGGTTGTTTTTTTGCTTCTAAAAATTGTAATCCTTAACGGCGGCCACTCTTTAGTCTCCTGAAAGGTATACCTTTGGGCACTCAGCGTTTGGGAATTTAGTGTTCTGAATGCATCAAATGCTCAGAAGGCGATGAAAAAACTGAATGATCCCCAGGCTCATCAGCCCCAGAAGGTCTTTTCAAATGTGGCTGCCCTGGATCCAGGTATCCCAAGCCTGTTTCTAAATCTTGAATGAAGTCACATAGGAGGCCAGAGACCGACTAGGAGAAGCAAAAGAATCGAGAAAGCTGGGTCCTCCTTTGAAATTCACAGTGAGACGTTGCCCGGCTTAGAGAAGGATGATCTCCTTCCCTGGAGGCATGATTTGTGGTGCTAGGTCTTTGATTGCATTGAGGGATGCTAGGAAGTGAGGTGCCAGAGACAACACTGAAGTTTTGAATGTGGATGAAACTCATTTTATGTAAATGAGGCAATATTATCTTCCTCATAACTACTTCACAGGGCTACTTGAAAAGTAAAAATAATTACGTGACTCTGGAATTATTTGCCTTCTTGGAAGAGAGATGATATGGAAAATGAAGGTGATATTCACAGTGTCTGAATTATAGCTCCTATGAATCGGATTTGAATTCATTATTATAAATGGACCCTCTTGGCCAGAATCATTTCATGACAATTATCTGCTGTTGGGTTAAAAATGTTCTGTGCCTTTCCATTAGATTAGATATGACAAGTATCTAGAAGTCCTGTGTCTGAATCATTGCCCACGTCAGGAAAGGAGCCCAGAATGTTCAGTGTGGTCAGCTGGTGTCTATTAGGCTATTTCAGTTACACGACGATCACCAGATGTGTTTTCTTCCTGGACCTCAATCTTCTCTAAATGGGCTTTGGTTCCTCAGTGGGACCACATCATGCGTGTCCACGAGCATTCTGAGGGGGGTGCGGTAGGGTGGAGGTGAGAGTTGTTGCTCTAATTGTTCCACTAAATGGGAAAAGTTTCCACCAGCAACCTGGGTGGGTTTTTTTTTTTCTTTTAATTTTTTTTAGTATGGCAGGATAATCAGTTTTGCCGATCCAGGTTTGCTGATCTGGGATTATGCTTAGGAACTCTCTTCTAAAATACCCTTGCATTTTCATTTGGAATTCTGAGCTAATCCCTTTGGAACCAAGTATTTGAGGGTTAACTACTGCCAAGGAAGAAGCTGAGTAGCAGGATGTTGCCAAAGCCCCTGGGGCGGTCGGGCTCCCAGGGACGGCGTCCTGTCATGTGCCTGCGTGTTTTCTCGTCTTTTGCACTCACCATCGGCAGCTTTCCTTTTTGTGTAAATTAGAAAATTCAGACTAGCTGCCAGGTTATTCCAAACAAGGCCACAGCATGCGCATTTCAGCATTTAAGTTGCCTAACCTGAATACGGACTTGCATTAGTGCAAAGGCTTCGCTCTTGGCCTGGGAAGATGGAGACACGGACACCGAACCAAGTGCAAGTCCTTGCGGGGCCCCTCCAGCTGCACTGCTAACCCGGGCTGCCCTGGAGTTCCCTGAGATGCTTTTTAGACGTTCCACAGTCAGGATCCCAGACCAATGAAAGCAAAATGTCTGGAGTTGGGCATAGGTGTGGGCATATTAAAGATCTCTTCCACTATTTCTCATGCTAAGAACCACTGCCCCAGAGCCCTTTCCTGACCCAGAGCATCTGAGCAAGGCTGGTCTCCAGTGGCCCTGCCCACACTTACGTGTCCCCTACATGTGTGCGTGGACCTTACCACTCACGGCTGCCGTAGTGCCCGAGAAAGAACACGGGGCTCAGGGGCCTGGATACTCACCTGGGTTTGATTCTTACTCCATCCCTCACTGGCTACATGATGTTGAGCACTTCACTTCCTTAGTGTACACTTGGAAACAGTATCTGCTCCGTCTGTGGCATCTGGGAGATGGAGTGGATGGCATTATTCTGCTGGCTATAAAGCAAAACACACGTGCAGGTTGTTACAGGAGCTAAAGAGAACCCCAGTGACGACCCGTGATACTCTCCATTCTTTCCAGTTTCCTTTCTCGTCCCCACTCGCCCCGCCCCCGCACGGACCTTTAGAATTCTTGGTCCTTTCCCAGTTCCATTCAGCATCCCGCTTCCTGCTCTGGTCAGGATTCACCCTCATCTGAGTCCCGGTAACCCCTGCTGTAGATCTTTGTTCTGACGAGTACACACTGGACTTGTGACCTACGAGTGGGCGTGGCTGGGCTGTGAGAGTCGGGGGTCAGCGGCCACGTCCTAGGCGTTGGGTACAGACATCGTCATGCCTACTGAGGATTCAATAATAAGTCTTGGCTGAACGCTCTAATCCATCAAAAAGGGGCTCAGTCTCTTATAATGGAGTTACCTCTGCAGTGATGAAGTGCTTACAGCTACAGGGTTTCATTGTCTTCAAAATATGGTGCCGGGCATTCAGGCAGGTGGTCGGTTAGAGCCCTTGGAGGCCTGAGGGCCTTGAATTCTGCGGAAATCACTTGTCACGGGGAACAGTTGGGTCCGCCAGCGGTCCGCATCTGAGCTGAAACCATGCAGAAGGTTTCACCATCCCTGCGGGCAGGAGTGGCGCGGCAGAGCCAAGAGAGGCTTCTTAGCAGCAGCAGAGTAATGGACTTGGAAGGGAGGGCGTTCCTGCGGAGACCTGCCTTCTGTAGACGAGAGGAGACACAGAGCAAGGACGGAGTGGGGCAGACCGGGAGGTGGGCGTGTCCCGCATTGGGAACGGCGGGGGTCAGCAGGCCTGACTGGCTGGGCTGACACTGTCAAGTCACTGATTGGTAGGCATGGGTTTGCCTCCCCGGCACACGTGCCGCACGCCACGTGCCAGAGCCAGGGATGGAGGAGGAGTTTTAAAGCAGGCAGGATACATGCTCAGTGACTTTCTGCATTGCTCTAGACCAGCGGCCCCCAATCTTTTTGGCAACTGGGACCAGTTTCGTGGAAGACAATTATTCCGCAGACTGGGGTGGGGGAGGGATGGTTTCGGGATGATTCCAGCGCATTACATGTATTGTGCACTTTATTTCTATCATTATTACATTGTAATATATAATGAGATAATGATACAACTCGCCATACATACTGCTGACGGGAGGCAGAGCTCAGGCAGTAATGCAAGCGATGGGGAGCGGCTGTAGATACAGATGAAGCTTCCCTCGCTCGCCTGCCACTCACCTCCTGCCGTGCGGCCCGGTTCCTAACGGGCCATGGACCGGGTACCTGTCTGTGGTCTGGGGGTTGGGGACCCCTGCTCTAGACAGCTTAACAGCTCTTATGTAAGCCCTCTTGTTCATTTTTTGGCCTTTAAGCAAATTTGGCCTTTGGGTTGAGTTTAGTCCTGTCATTCTAAAAAGGGACCACGCCCTTGATCTTCCTACTGTGCTCACTGTACAGCTGCCTCTGGCGGCGTGTGTGTGGGGGGGGGGATTGGAATGAGCAGGGCTGAGCAGCGTGTGTCCCAGACCTGATGGGGTCCAGCGGTGAGATGCAGCGGACAGGAGGGGCCACCTCGGTCCCACCTGACCTTCCCAAGGGAGGACTTTTAACGTTATTATTAATGGGAAGCGTCTTCACGGTCCTGAGGTGAGAAGAGGGAATTATGGAGTGACACGCTTAGGGCTGGCAGAAATGTGCATTGTCTGATAAGTTAGGAACTAAGTGTTAACCTTTCTTGATTTTTTTTTTTTTTTTTCAATCTGCTCAAGACAGCCCCAGACTATTTCAGGTTCATTCATTTATTTATTATTTTCCCTGCAGGAAGATGCTTTTGCTGATGTTGGGTCCAGATGAGTTGGGGAGGAAGGTGGCATGGCTGTGGGGGGAGGCTGCCCGCTACGTCCCTCCCCGCCCCCCAGCAATGACACCTTCCTGGAACTTCTGGTACCACGTGGTGCATCCTTTTTAAGGTGTGAAAACTGAAGTTGTGATGTTTCTGCAGCTCAGCACTTACCCTGCCTCCGTCTGTGTGCCATTTCCTTGGTAGAGAAGGTTAGAGAAAGGAGCTGTTTGGGCCTGGTACCACTTTCCCTACAGGATCACACCACAGACCCTTCAGTAAAATCCGTGGGGCGGCGGGATTGGGGCGGAGGTTTAAACACAAACTCTATTATCCGTGATTGACTATGTGTCAGGTGCCAGGACAGTTACTTATTGTTTCAAGTAATTTTCAGAATATTATGATCCTGTCAGGGAGGAGGAAGACATTTTCTTCTACCCTTCTAGGGTCTTCTGGCTGGTCTAAGAATTAAATTTAAATGAGACAGATGAACAGGATGAAATCAAACAAAAGTTTAATAACATGTATATATGGAAGAGACCCAGGAGAACTGAATAACTCAACAAAATGGCCAAATCCTTCACCCTAAATACCATCTTCAGCTGAAGAGAAAAGAGGGTGTTGGGGGTAGAGGTTTGGGACTTCTAAGTGGAGGAAGGCACTTCACGTGGAGACGGAAAAGCAAATGTTTGGTAAATAAATGTTTGCTGGGCCAGGCAGAGATTGACACAGAATGGGCTCTGATCTCTGGGAGTTTCCCCTGTAACAGGCCCTCTATCTATAGATTCTTCAGGCAGTTTGGCAGAATGGCAGTTTCTTCCTGACTCTTTTGGGCGTTGACTGTTTTCAACTTGACATAATCCACATGCCAGAAACATTGTGGGGTGGCGAATCTTGTTCCTGTTTGATCCCCAATTTATAGACTAGGAGAATGAGGTTTAGAAAGTTAAGACGCTTGCCTTTTGGTCACACGGTCATTATGTGTCAGAGTCTGCATTTGTTTTTAGAATGCCTGTTTTTCTTCTTCTGAGTTTTATAGTACCCCCTCCCAGATAGAGAGAACAGAGAAAGTTTCCATGAGCTGCAAGCAGAAAAAACAAACGCCCCCTTCTCTGTTCCTGGGACCTGTATTTGAGCAGAGGTCAGGAAGTCCGCATTGGGTTGAGGGCTGTAGCTGTCTGCTGTCCTGCCCTGAGCAGTGCTTCACTCCCCTCACCTGCATGCCAGCAAATGCTGCTCTGTCTCCTGGGGCCGGAAATCATGCACCTGCGAACCTCGAACAAGGTGAAGCCTCAGGAGGGTCCCGCCCACCGTGTGTGCTGTCGGAAGATCATAGTGCCCCTAGCTTTGACCCTGTCCTAAATGCTGCGCCCTCCGGGTGTGTACGTGACCTCTCACAGCACGTGCAGTATCTCCAAGGACCCTGCAGACAAGACAAAGCCAGCAGGTAAATGATGACAAGGACACCAGTGCCAGAACGTTTCTCCGAGAACTGTGAGGAATCGAGTGATCCGCGTGGAAGGATGGAAAGATGAGAAGCCATATGTTTTTAAATCCTAAAATGCAAGTCGTTTCGTAATCCCCTCTCCCCATCTTTATGCTCATATTTTAGTTTAAACTGTCAAGCGTGTGGCAACAGCGGGCACAGACCCCCTTGCTCACCTTGCGGTTGACTCATACTCTACAGGAAGCTGCCTGACCCCTTGTGGCTTCCTCTTCCCTGGAGATGGTACATTTTGCTTAAATCAAAGATATGCTGAAGGACTTGACCTGGCTTCTGTAAGAGTGCTGATCAATACAATGTTTAAAACTTAGTTTTGAATGTTAAACATTTCCACTGGGTCTGAAGATTTATGGCATCTCGATTAATCAAGTTTCCATTGCATAATAGAAATACAGCATGTGTTAAGTGGTTGTTAAGTTTTCTGGCTAGCCTACAGAAGATAATTTAACTCATAATTACCCAAAATGCTATAGACCAGCAATGAAGAATAATAGAAAACAATGTTGTTGTAGAAGTAATTACGCAAAAGAGGGGAAAAAAAACGAATACTATAATTTTCTGTTTATCGTGAATGCCGGTGCTAAAGAAAAGTAGGCATAATTACAGGAAGATAATATGGAAACATTTTCCCAAAGACATTTCTGAGTACTTTCAAAAGTTTTGGAGTTTGTATTATTGTTTCTGTTGTTGCCAAATTTAATTTTAAGATGCAGAGCTTCCCTTTTATTTGATTCAAGTGTTCATTTGCCTCCTCGCTAATGATTCGGGATAGTTTAATAAGTATTAATAAAGCAAGGAAGGCATATCAAGGAAACGAAAGACAAAAATGGAAAGAAAAGAGGAGAGACTTTCCCAAGGCATCAGGAAGAGTTGAAGGAAGACAAAGGCTCTGCACAGGTGAGGACAAAGTAGCCTAAGGTGGCGTTCCTGACTCCAAGGTAGAGGAAGGAGAGGGGGAAGGAAGTGGCCGTGTCCCACCCGCCAGGCTTTGCTGTGCAAGTGTCTCCACCCCTGACTGTCTGGATCACGGGACCACACACGCACAGGCTTGCAGCGTCCATCCTAAGGCAAGGCACAAGCAGTTTAGGGCTCAGGTTCTCTCTTGCTGCTGGAACTGGGCTCTTTCTGACCCTTGGTTCCCACCTTCCCTGCAGCTGGAGACCCCCTTCTTGTCACTGAGCCCTGGTCCATGTCCTGCTCCTCTGTGTTGCCCCTACCCCAGGCCCTGGGTGATCAGGAGTCCCACCTTGTTCTGTAAGAGCCTCTCCTCCAAGAACCCAGCTCCACGCTTTACCCCACTCCTCTCGGCCTCCGGGTTCAGGGACTTCCCAGAGCTTACTCTTTGCCTGCCCACCAGAGTGTCCCTTTAGGAGACCACCTCATGTGCAGGCGGCAGGTGAGGGCTCAACCAAGTCACACTTGCTCTTCTGCTGGTAAACCATTTATTCTTCGTCATTAGGTATATGGGTTGCCCTATCAGATATCATCCACCTTGACTGGGATTGGTTACAACTGATGCCATCACAGCGTAGGGATTCTTGCTTGCTGTTTGGAACTCACCGTGATGGATTAAAAAAAAAAAGCCAGCATGTGTTTCACAAGGAAATGTGTCAGTCAGGTGTGTTATTGGAGAGGCCATGCTCACGTTCACATGCGTGACCGTAAGGCACCTGTGTAGGAGGAGGGAATAATGGGATTCATACTTGTGCTGTCCTGCGCTTTCTAGGCCATCCCTAAAAATACCCCTCTCCCTGCTGCTGTTTGTACTGCTTCCGTGCCTTTTGTTAAATGTATTAATACCCTCTCTCCATCTTTGTGTCCCAGCGTCCAGTATAACACCTAACACGTGGTGGGCGCTCCAAGTTTGTTGAAAAGATGGATGTGTGTCCTTTATCTCTATCTCTCTGTGTGTCCCCCTCTTTCTCTCTCACACACACAAACACACACATACACACGCACACACACCCCTGCTTTTTCTAATGAAGATAATCTCATTTTTAAGAATATCCATTTTTAAGCAATTGGGAAGTCATTACAGCCAGAGATTCTAGCATTTGAGTCCTAGTTGAGATAATGATCTCTCCCCAGATAGTTGGTATTTAACTTGTCCTGTCTCCTCCTGCTTATTATAATTGCAGTATTTGTGAATTTCACACTATTCTTAAGGCCACTGTCAGGAGATGCTGAGCAGTTACAAGGGAGGTATACCAGACTCCTCCCTTTTTATTAAGGTTACAAAATAGAGGATGGCATATTCTGGAAGTACATCTGCAAACTCTAGGGAATGGAAACAAATCAATGAGAGCAGTCTTCTAAAATTGCAGAGGGCATCTCAGGATGAAGGGATTTGTGGACTCATTTCCTTGGCCATGTGAAATGTGGTGGTTTCTGTGATGAGCCCTCACTGTGAGGTCCTTGAATACATCTTGGAAGCATGTATCATGCTGTACGTGTGCGGTGGGAACAGTTTACAGGATCCTCTTGATTATATGCTTAGTTTACAATTGGCTATTCAATGGATGCTTAGTGAAATGTAGGATGAAGTATAACCCCTGTCAAGGGGTTAAGACACAGACTTTGCAGTCAAGAAGAGTCTGTTCAAATCCCAGCTCTGGTACTTACTGGCTGAATGTGGTCAGACAAGTGACCAAGTTTCTCTAAGTCTCAATTTCCTGATTTAAAAAAAAAGGGTTGGGACGCTATATGCTCACTTCGCTGGGTTGTTGGGGAGGAATACATGGCATCAAGTTTGTAAGAGCTTAAAGTCCGATGTAGCAAGTTCATGATAAACATTAGCATGAATGTTTTAAAAAAATGTAAGTTACTGAATTCACAATTTAAACAACCAGCTTTTATTGACTTCTCTATGCCAAGCCCTGTTCTAAGTGGCGTGGAAATTATAAAGTTGAATTAATCCCAGAGTCTCCTCTTTAAACACTCACATCTAGTGAATATATTAGCAGAATAAAGGGCCCATAGATCAGGAAGTGGGGGAGAAAGGAGAGAGAGGGAGAAGAGGGAGGAGGGGAGGAGGGAATTTACATAGAATGCACTATATTCTGTGTCTACTTAGACAGACTTGGGCATTCACATTCAACCATGTAACCACCACTCTAAAAGGTATATAATATTTTTTATCACCCTCAAAGAGTTCCTCTCTGCCCTCTCTTTTTTTGTGGTCAAATGTGCATGACATGAAATTTACCATTTTAACCACTTTTAAGTATACAGTTCTGTGCCATTAAATACATTCACATTACGTGCAGCAGCCGTCCGTCTCCAGACCCTTTTTCATTTTTCTAAACTGAAACTCTGTTCCCATTAAACGCCAACACCCCATTCTCCCCCTCCCCATTGCCTCTGGCAGCCACCATTCTACTTTCTGTCTCTATGAATTTGACTGCACTAGAGACCTCATATACGTGGGATCATACAGTATTTGTCCTTTCATGGCTGCCCTATTTCACTTAGCTTAATGTCTTCAAGGTTCATCAGTGTAGCACGTGTCAGGATTTCCTTCCTTCTTAAGGCTGAAACATATTCCACTGTAAGTTTATACCACCATTTATTCATTTATTTGTCAATGGACGCTTGGGTTGCTACTATGAATAATGCTGCTATGAACATGGATGTACAAATATCCGTTCAAGTCCCTGCTTTCAATTCTTTTGGTATATTCCCAGAAATGGAATTTTATATACCTAGAAATGGATCATGTGGTAATTCTGTATAATTTTGAGGAACCACCATACCATTTTCCATAGTGGCTGCACCATTTTACATCCCCTTCAGCAATGCATAAAGGTTCCAATTTTTCTACATCCTTGCCAACACTTGTTATTTTCAATTTTTTTTATAATAGCCATATTAATGGATGTGAAGTGTTTTATCTCATTGTGGTTTTGATTTGCATTTTCCTAATGATTAGTGATGTGCTTTAATGCCCGTTTATGTATGTTCTTTAGAGAAATGTCTATTCAATTGATTGTCCATATTTAATCAGGTTGTTAGTCTTTTGTGTTGTTGTTGTTGAGTTATAAGAATTCTTGATATATTCTGAATATTAATATTTTATTAGATATGATAGCTTTTCCCCTATTTTTTCTTTGAAGAGTTTTATGTTTTAACCCTTACATTTAGATCTTTGTTCCTTTTTTTTTTTTTCTTTTGAGGTTTATTGATTGATTGATTGATTGCTATGTTGGGTCTTCGTTTCTGTGCTAGGGCTTTCTCTAGCTGTGGCAAGTGGGGGCCACTCTTCATCGCGGTGCGTGGGCCTCTCACTATTGTGGCCTCTCTCGTTGCAGAGCACAGGCTCCAGACGCGCAGACTCAGTAGTTGTGGCTCACAGGCCTAGTTGCTCCGCGGCATGTGGGATCTTCCCAGACCAGGGCTCGAACCCGTGTCCCCTGCATTAGCAGGCAGATTCTCAACCACTGCGCCACCAGGGAGGCCCCTTTGTTCCTTTTTGAGTTAGTTTTTGTATATGGTGTAAGGAAAGAGTCCAAGTTAATTTTATAGCATGTGGATATGCAGTTTTCCCAGCACCGTTTGTTGAAAAGATTATCTTTTCCTCATTGGGCTTCTCACTCCTTTTGAAATTCTTTTGAACATATATACCTGGTTTATTTCTGTGATTTCTATTCTATTCCATTGGTCTATGTCTGTCTTTATGCCAGGACCATACTGTTTTGATTATTGCAGCTTTATAGTAGGTTTTGAAATCAGGAGTGTGAGACTTTTTATTTTTCAAGATTGTTTTAGCTATTTGGGATCCCTTGAGATTTCATATGCATTTTAGGATGAATTTTTCTATTTCTGCAAAAAAAATCACTGCAGTGTTAATAAGGATTGCACTGAAGGTGTAGATAGCTTAAAGTAATATTGACAGCTTAATAATGTTAAGTCTTTCAGTCCATCAACATGGCATGTCTTTCCATTAATTTTTGTCTTTAATTTCTTTCAGAAACATTTTGTAGTTTCCAGTGTACAAGTCTTTCACCTTGTTTAAGTTTATTCCTAGTATTTTTAATGTTATTACAAATTGAATTGCCTCTTAATTTCCTTTTTGGATTGTTCATTGCCAGTGCATAGAAATACAACTGATTTTTATGTGTTGATTTTTTATTCTATAATTTTGCTGAATTCATTTATTAGTTCTAACAATTTCTTGTGGAATCTTTAGGATTTCTTGAATTTAAGATTATGTCATATGCAAACAGAGATGATTTTACTTCTTCCTTTCCAATTTGGATACCTTTTAGATGTTTTTTTTGCCTAATTACCCTGGCTAGGACTTCTAGTACTGTATAAATAGAAGTGATGAAAGCAGGCATCCTTGCCTTGTTCCTGACATTAGAAAGAAATATTTAGTTTTTCAACATTGAGTATGATATTAGATACGGGTATTTCATATATGGCCTTTATTACAGTGATGTAGTTTGCTTCTATTCCTAGTTTATTGAGTTTTTAATCACAAAAGGGTGTTGAATTTTGTCAAATGCTTTTTCTCCATCAATTAACAAATTTTTTAAAAAAATTTCATCCTGCTAATATGGTATATTCATTGATTGATTTTTATGTATTCAACCATCCTTGTATTCCAGTAATACATTCCACTTGTTTATGCTATATAATCTTTTAATATCGCGTTGAATTCAGTTTGTTAGTACAATTGACCCTTAAACAACACAGGTTTGAATGCACAAGTCTACTTATATGTGGATTTTTTTTAATAGTAAATGCTACAGTTACGACATGATTTTTTGTGGGTGGTTGAATCCACAGATGCAAAACCACAGGTACAGAGGAATCAAACCTTACATGTGGAGGGCTGACTATAAATTATATGCAGATTTTCAGCTTCACAGAGGGTCAGCACCCTTAACCCCCTGTTGCTCAAGAGTCAACTGTATATCCTTGAGGGTTGTTGCCTCAATGATCCTAAGGGATATTGTGTGTAGTTTCCTTTCTTGTGGTGTCTTTCTCTGGCTTTGGTATTAGGATAATGCTGGCTTCATAGAATGAGTTTAGAAGTGTTCCCAGCTCTCCAATTTTTTTGAAAGGGTTTGAGGATGACTGTTGTTAATTCTTTAAATGCTTGGTAGAATTCATTAGTGAAGCCAGCTGCTCTTGGGCTTTTCATTGTTGGAAGATTTTTGATTACTGATTCAATCTCCTTACTAGTTATATATCTGTTTCAGATTTGCTGTTTCTTCATGATTTAGTTTAAATAGGTTGTGTTTTTCTAGGAATTTATCTCTTTTACCTTGATTATCCAATTTACTTACATACTATTGTTCATAGTACTCTCTTATAATCTTTTCAATTTCTGTAGGTCCCTTCTTTCATTTTTATTTTGAGTCTTCTTTCTTTTTTCTTTTTCTTTTGTTCTTAGTAAACCTAGCTAAAGGTTTGTTAATTTTATTAATTTGTTCTAAACACTAACTTTTGCTTTTGTTGATTTTATATTTTTCTATTTTCAATATCATTGATCTCTGCTCTAATCTTTATTATTTTCTTCCTTCTGTTGATTTTGTGTCTGGTTTCAATAGAGGTCCAGGCTACTGCTGCCCCAAACTGTACTGCGCTGCAGGTGGGTGGAGTAAAAATACCATGAAATTTATTGTCATTTTAAATGATGCTTTTTTTTCTTTTGGATTGGGCATTTGCTCAGGTTCTGTGATCTTTGATTGATTTACAGAGCCCCTGTAAAGTTATTATTTTCAGTTTCTAGTTGTTTGTTAAGTGTTTCTGTGGGTAAACAAAGGCTTTGAGCTTCCTAGGCTGTCATCTTGCTGACATTTCTGCTGTGCCCTCTTGAAGTCAAGCCTCCAGCCCTAGGCAGACATCTGTCTCCTTTCTGACACCATAGATTAGTTTTGTTTGTTCTGTAATTTCATATAAATGGAATAATACCTTATTGCAGAGTACTTCTTTATATATGACTTTTTTTTCTTCAGGATAATGTATTTGAGATATATGCATGTCATTTCTTGTAGTTAATTCCTTTTGATTGCTCTGTAGTATTCCATTTTATGGATATACCACAGTTTCTTTTCCCATTTATTTGTTGATGGATATTAAGATAGTTTCTCGTTTAATGAATATTTGAGTATAAGTCTTAATAAGGAAATGTATTTTCATTTTTTTAGGAAATACCTAGGAATAGAACTATTGAGTCACATGATATGTGTAGGTTTAACTTTAATGAAACAGCCAGACCATTTTCCAGCATTATCATACCAATTTACATCCCTACCAATGATGTCTCAGAGCTCCAGCTGCTCCACAGTCCCAACATTTGTCTTTGTAGGTCTTTTTAGTTTTTTGTTTTGTTTTTGTTTTTGTTTTTTGCCATTTTAGTGTATATGAAGTAGTGTATATTGTGAAATTTTAATTTGCATTTCTGTGGGGATTAATTAACATTCAGCATCTTTGCATTTTTTAATTTTTTTTTTTTACATTAGCCAGTTATATATCTTCCCTCAGACCATGGGTGATTGATGTGTTTATCCATCCCTTTATTAAACAACTGTTTATTGGACACTATATATGCCATGTGCTATTTTCCCGGGAGTGATATAGAAGCAGGTTTACAGTGGTGAGCAAAAGAGACCAAGCCTCTGACATCGTAGAGCTTACATTTCAAGGCAGAAAGACAAATATCAAACATGATAAGCATGTTAAGATAGGATATAACGTTATATCATCATGTGTGCTTTGAAGAATGATAAATAAATGAATCCAGACAGACAGGTGGCTCTGTTTCTCCTTACTGTGGTTGAGAACTGCTTGTATGATGAAGTGGCATTTGAGAAGAAAACTGATTACAAAGTGCAGGAGTGATCCAGGCAAATGTCTGGGGGAAGAGTTCCAGGGAAAGGGAACGGTGAGGGCAGAGGGCAAGCATGTGCTTGACACATCCCAGGAACAGTAAGGAGGGGCTGCAGCAGAGAAAGCAAGAGAATGGGGGTAAAGGACAAGAGAGTCATGGATTGAGATTCAGGTTTCTGGTCCAACACATAAGGAGCTTGGAATATCAGTCTCCTCCCAGAAGAAAAGCTGAACAAACTGAAAATCAACAGTGCTTCTTCCATCCATCAGAGAATTGAGACCACAAGCTAAACCACCAGCCTGAAAACTGGAGGCAGGTGAATACAAAGAATCACAGTTTATTGTGAGCACAAACCACAGCCATCATCAGACTCTGCTGGCAACATTTAAATGGAAATTGATCCCTAGAGATGGAGTGTGGACTAACTTGATAAATAAGTCCAGATGGCTGAGCCTTGGGGGCTGGGTGGCTCACGCTTCTGTGTTTCACGTCCAGTAGCCCTAGCAGATTCTCAGGGTGAAAATATGAGAACTGTCAGGAGGAGGTAACCATTCTAAGATATACCAGAGCATTCTCCTCTGTTTAACAGAAGGCTGCCCTCAAGGAAAGTATTTCACCAGAGTCAAACCATGGTGGATTTTGCTGGAGCCTGAACTACTGGGGCAAGTGAAATGCCCAGCTCCAGCCTCCTTTAGCTGAAAGGCATGAAACACAGTTTGAAGAGAAACTGAGAATCAGAATCAGACTCAGATATGGCAGGAATCTGGAATTATCAGACCAGAAATTTAAAATAACTATGATTCATATGCTAAGAGCTTTAATGGATAAAAGGGACAACATGCCAGAACAGATGGGTAATGTAAGCGTAGAAATGGAAATTCTAAGAGAAAATACAAAAAGAAATGCTACAAAAATTGTTACAGAAATGAAGAATGACTTTGATGTGTTCATTAGTAGAGTGGACACAGCTGAGAAGAGAATCAGTGAGCTTGATATGTCAATGCAAACTTCCCAAACTGAAAAGGCAAAGAGAAAAAGGCTGGGAAAAGAGAAGAACAGAATATTCAAGAACTATGGGAAAATTATAAAGGTATAATGCACATGTAATGGGAATTACCAGAAGGAAAAGAGAGAAAGGAAGAAAAAAAAAACAATTGAAACAATAATGACAGAAATTCTCAACATTGTCAGGCACCAAACCACAGATCCAGAAGGCTCACAGATTCCCAAGAAGGATAAATACCCGAATGACTACACCTAGGCATGTGATATTCAAATGAGGAAATCCAAAGGCAAAGATCATTGAAAGAAGCTGGGGTGGGTTGGGAGAGAGGAACGAGGATAAGAATTATACAGACTTCAGATATCATGCAAGCAAGAAGACAGTGGAATGAAATAGTTACTCCAGCCACCAGTCTTTACAGGTATAGCTGACTCTTTGGTACGCAGTTGATTTGTTCACTATTGCACTCTCTCTCTCCCTCTCTCTCTCTCACACACACACTTATTTTCAATTGGATGTTAGTTCCTTGAGAGCAGGAATAGGATTTCAATTTAATTGTCTCAAGTACCTCCTGTGACACTCTACAAACAGAGCATGTTAATAAATTCTGCTTGACAGGAGGCAGGTAGATTGCATCTATCTCTCTGTCCTCATCTCCTTCCTGAGTGTAGATGCAATCAGACATTTATATATCTGTGATCATAGCAAAGGTGACAGTAATAATGAACACAAGCAACTTTTATTTGTATAGTGATTTGCAATTTGCTCTTTCTCCTCCTGAGAAGTTCTTTTCCAGCCTCTTTGTACACATGGCAGGTCTTATGTATCTTCCAGGCCCCACTCAAATGTTACTTCCTCTATCAATCTTTCCCAGTTTTCCTTGGTCCCATTTATCGTAATAATTTCTAAGCTTGGCAAACCTGGCTGGGGATCATAGTTAGCCAGGAAGATTGTTTAGAATACAGATTCCTGTTCCCAGCCACAGACATACAGAGTTAAGAATGCTGAGACATATACTTAAGAATCTCATTCTCATGCAACCAAAACTAGTTCTTTGCCCCATTCTTTGGAAATATTGTATCTGATTTTTGCACATGTTTCCTGCAAAACATGCAGAGGGAGTAAACTGGCCCTCTCCCTACTCCCATCACTGCTACATCACTAACTGTAGCACAGTCTGTCAAGTTCCCTAATAGGGTTTACGTGGATCTCCATTCAAGGAGGCAGTGAAAATATTTCATTCATCTCTGTATCTCTAATTCTGAATACAACCTAATTTTTTGCCTTAGATTTTTTGGTTGTTGTCGTTAAGACTTATAAAAACCCACTCAAACTATTGAACAAAGAAGTAGGCTGTGTTATAAGGACCATGGAACCCGAGAGGAGTGGAGAGGTTGGCTTCTGTAAGGAGGGGAACTAGGCATCCACTCTGTCATCTGCCTCTTTCCATGTGGCCACATGGTCTTTTGTTCTAAAAGTAGGAACCTTTCCAGCACGTCTGCTTTCTTTGTCTTTTCACCAATCAGCTCCCTCTGTTTCCACAGGGTATAAGAGCCATCCTGGGTCTTCTGAGCTCACTGGTTCTCAGCTCAAGCTAGTTCCCACAGATTTTTTCTATCGCTGTTTCCCATTTCCAAATTTATTTCTAGGAGATAAATATGAGTGTCCCACTTGGGTTGAATGTCTACCCCTAGTTCAATAAAGCCATGGTTGGGAGGAAAGATCATGTATCAGATAGGATGCTTTTAGTTCCAAGTAATAAAACACAACAGTAAAAGTGATGTAAACAGTGGTAACATTTATAGTCTCACTTAATGAGCGTGCTAGAGGGATGCAGTTTCAGGGTTGGTTTCCATCAATGAAAGTGCTGAGATCATCACCTGTCATGGCTGCAGGAGCTCCAGACATCAAATCCTCATACAACAAAGTCGAAAAGTAGTCATTAAGGGCTGGTGGGTGTCTCTTTTGAAAATATTTTCCAGAAGCTCTCTTCCAACGATTTCCCTGTTGTGTATTGTCCAGGATCGCATTATATGCCCAGTCTCTGGATGGAAGAGTGGGCTTAGAAAGTGGGTTTCTGGCTTTTCTAGCCCCTCTAGTGGGAGGCAGGCTCCATTAGCAAGGTCCTGGTGGGCAGTTGCTGTTGGGTTGACAAATAGTAATGTACACAGTACCCATGGAATAAACATGGCTTCCTGATGTGGCTGGGGGGATGGTGGAGGTGGAGTGGTCAGAATTCTCAGAGAATAGTAGGTGTGGCCTGAGCAGGTCCCCCAGGTGCTTTCCACAGAAGTTAACCCATGTGGATTAAAGAGTCAAACCAGACAGTGTGTGTCTGATTTGCTCACTGTGGTCGTCCAGCCTGATAAGAAGGAAAGCACCTTGAAAGGAGCTGACTTTATATGAACACTCATGATGTCTGAATCCGTCCCTGCTTAAAAAACAAAAGCCAAAAGGAGTGTGAGGCTGAGAAACAGGAAGAGTCAAACAAAGGAAGTTTAAACAGCTCCACACACGAGAGTCCGGAAGGAAAACAGCCTCGGTGGAAGGAGATGGGGGAAAGGAAAGAGTGATGGAGAGAGAGAACCAAGTCACGGTGAGAAGAAAACCTCCGGGAAAACAATGCAGAGCGGGAAGCTTCTGGAGCTGAAGGGGTCAGAGCAGTAACTTCTTAAATCAAGCCAGGCTGGACCCGGAGCCCAGCTGGAGGACAGGAGGGAAGGGTGCTGGGAGGAGATGGCAGAGATTAATGAGGATGGGCCACGCGAGGCTCCCCTTTCTCTCGAGGTCGGTTATTTATTTATTTTGTAACGGAACCGAACAAATTCTAAAACCGGATAAATCCAATTACCCGTGTTTTGCCTTCAGGGAGTGTGAAAGATTAATGGTGGTATTTTTGGCAGTGGCATAAAAAGAAATAGGTGGTAATAACAAGGAGGCTCATAAAAGGAGCTGCATCCCAGAAAGGCCCAGCTCGCGGGTAGCTCCGCCCTGGGCCAGGCTGCTGCCTTCGCTGGGGCCCTGCTTGCAGCCTCCAGGTTTGGAGGGAGTGGGATGGACCCCGGAGACCTCCCTCCTCCTCCTCCCCGACCAGTCCTGGAACCAAGAGAGCCGAGCGGGAGCGCAGACCCACCTTAGCCCGGCTCCTTTTCACGCTGTCTCTCCTTCTCCCTTGAACAACTTGGATTGCTTACATTTTAGAATTAACAAAGCATTTCCCCAAGAGCTACTCCATGGATCTGCACACAGCTCCTGGGGGAGGGGTTTGACAGTGATTATTTTCTCCCGTTTCCATACAAGGAGCCTGAGTTGGGGGGGAGGTCCTGTAACCACTTCTCCTGACAGCATCTTTGGTCCTGTGCTCTTTTCTGTGCTGCTGGTAGGATAACCATTTTTTTTTTAAAGATTTTTTTTTTTTTGATGTGGACCATTTTTAAAATCTTTTTGTTGAATTTGTTACAGTGTTGCCTCTGTCCTATGCCTTGGCTTTCTGGCCCCGAGGCATGGGGGGATCCCAGCTCCCCGACCAGGGATCGAACCCACAGCCCCTGCACTGGAAGGCGGAGTCCCAACCACTGGACCACCAGGGATGTCCCCTAGGATAACCATTTTTGTAAACATGAACTTGGGAACAATAATGCATCTGGGGCACTTGCTGCAAACCTGCCAGGAGCCTGGTCGCAGCTGGTGTCTGGGTGCAGTGACTCCTGTGTATGGGAGGTGGGGCAGTCCAACTGCTGTGCTCTCGGCTTGTGTCTTCAGTTTTGTCTCCTTAAGTTTCATTGTATGAAACTCCTGATGTCTTCCCAGAATAGATTTTAGCTTGTGAAATGTTTCTTCCAAAACGCTTTGTTTGATATTCACACATTTGGCTTTTTTAAAAAATGTAATTATTTTTATTGAGGTATGATTCGCATACCATAAAATTCACCCTTTAAAAGTGTACAATTCAGTCGTTTTAGTATATTCACGGGGTTGTGCAGCCGTTACCACTATATAATTCCAGAACATTTGATCCCCCCCCCCCGAAACCTCATGCCCGTTCGTATCCTCCCCATGCCCTCCACCCGCCCCCAGCAGGTCTAGTCTACTATCTGTCTCCGTGAATCTGCCCATTCTGGACAGTTCACATACATGGGTTCATTCAATACACATGCTCCGCTTTTAACTTCTCCTTTACTTATTTTCTCTCGCTCCCTCACTCCCTTCCTCATTCATTCCAAAATCATCTTTTGAGCTTTTGTCTTCTGTTAGGAACTGTGGGTGGAGATGAGTGAGCTTTTAAAAGCTTGGACATTTGAAACGAGGGAGATAGAAGCAAGCAGTTCAGCGCGTCCTGTCCTCGTGTCCTCTGAGAAGGTGCGTGTGTTGTCAGGCTCTACTGGATTCTGTGAGTTCTGTCCGAGCGGTGTCTTCATGCCCAGGGCCAGCCTATACCCTGTGGAGACTTACTTTGCTGAAGCAGCTTCTTGCCCTGGGACTCAGCACTGCTTCCCGTAATTGCAGCCCAGCCCTGACACTGCTCCCCAGCGAAGCAGGCTCTGCTTGGAACCCTTATGCTCGCCTCTGAGACCGCTGGTTCCCACACTTTAGCCAGCATCAGGATCATCCACAGGGTTTTTTGTTTTGTTTTAATTTATTTTACTCAAGTATAGTTGAGTTACAATGTTGTGTTAATTTCTGCTGTGCAGCAAAGTGATTGTTATACATATATATTATTTTTCATATTCTTTTCCATTATGGTTTATCACACGATATTGAATATGGTTCCCTGTGCTCTACAGTAGGACCTTGTTGTTTATTCATTCTCTATATAATAGCTTACATCTGCCAACACCAACCTCCCACTCCATCCCTCCCCCATCCCCCTCCCCCTTGGCAACCACAAGTCTGTTCTCTATGTCTGTGAGTCTGTTTCTGTTTCATAAGTAGGTTCATTTGTGTCATATTTTAGATTCCATGTGTAAGTGATATCTTACGGTATTTGTGTTTCTCTTTCTGACTTACTTCACTTAGTACGATAATCTCTAGCTCCATCCATGTTGCTGCAAATGGCATTATTTCATTCTTTTATGGCTGAGTAGTATTCCATTGTATATATGTACCACATCTTCTTTATCCATTCATCTGCCGTTGGACATTAAGGTTGCTTCCATGTCTTGGCTATTGTGAATAGTGCTGTGACGAACATTGGGGTGCGTGTATGTTTTTGAATTAGAGTTTTGTCCGAATATATGCCCAGGGGTGGGATTGCTGGATCATGTGGTAACTCTATTTTCAGTTTTTTGAGGAACCTCCATACTGTTCTCCACAATGGCTGCACCAATTTACATTCCCACCAACAGTGTAGGAGGGTTCCTTTTTTTCCACACCAGAGGGTTTGTTAAAACATATTCCTGGGCCTCATTCCAGAGTTTCTGATTCAGTAGGTGTGGGGAGAGGCCTGAGAATTTGCACTTCTTACAGGTTCCCTGGTGGCGCTGATGATGTCACACTCTGATAACCTGGTCCTAGAACAGTCCTTTTCCTTGTTGGTCTCTGTCCTGGTAGCCTGGCTAGTAAATTAATCCCTCCAGGGCTAAGGCTCTTCTTTCCTCTTGCTCATCTCTTACCAAGGACCCACACCATGCAGTTCAATCCAGGCTCAAGGCTTAAGGCTCTAAGTCCTACCTGCCCACTTATAGTCTCAAACATTGCCTACTCCTAGGTTTCGTGGTTTTCCCCTGTGCCAGCTACATCAACTCCGAGGTACTGAGTCGTGCCACTGTCCACGTCTACTGAGTCTGTCTATTGTGCATCTTACCAACCTCACCATCATCATCACCAACATCACCATCAGCAGCCACATCATCACCAACATTACTGCCACCACCATCATCAGCAACATCAGCAACATCACCGCCACCACCATCATCAGCAACATTAGCAACATCACCACCACCACCATCGTCAGCCACATCATCACCAACATTACCGCCACCACCATCATCAGCAACATCAGCAACATCACCACCACCACCATCAGCAGCAACATCATCACCAACATCACCACCACCACCATCATCAGCAACATCATCACCAACATCACCACCATCAGCCACATCATCACCAACATCACCACCACCACCACCACCATCAGCCACATCATCACCAACATCACCACCACCACCATCGTCAGCCACATCATCACCAACATCACCACCACCACCATCATCACCAACATCATCACCATCACGACCATCATCAGCAACATCATCACCACCACCATCATCACCAACATCATCACCAACATCACCACCATCAGCCACATCATCACCAACATCACCACCACCACCATCAGCCACATCATCACCAACATCACCACCACCACCATCAGCAGCAACATCATCACCAACATCACCACCACCACCATCATCAGCAACATCATCACCAACATCACCACCACCACCATCAGCAGCAACATCATCACCACCACCACCATCGTCAGCCACATCATCACCAACATCACCACCACCACCATCATCACCAACATCACCACCATCAGCCACATCATCACCAACATCACCACCACCACCACCACCATCAGCCACATCATCACCAACATCACCACCACCACCATCAGCAGCAACATCATCACCAACATCACCACCACCACCATCAGCAGCAACATCATCACCAACATCACCACCACCACCATCAGCAGCAACATCATCACCACCACCACCATCGTCAGCCACATCATCACCAACATCACCACCACCACCATCATCACCAACATCACCACCATCAGCCACATCATCACCAACATCACCACCACCACCACCATCATCACCAACATCATCACCACCACCACCATCAGCAGCAACATCATCACCACCACCATCATCACCAACATCACCACCATCAGCCACATCATCACCAACATCACCACCACCACCATCATCAGCCACATCATCACCAACATCACCACCACCACCACCATCAGCCACATCATCACCACCATCACCACCACCACCACACAAAACCTGCTCAGTGTGGCAGAGGTTGAAGAGAGTAGCCTTGTTCTCCTGCATGGTAAGGCAGTTAGATGGCTCCAGGGCAGAGAGGTAAGCTCTTCACTCACATTCCAGGGAAGGATTATGGCTAACCCAGTCCCAGGTACCATGGCAACACGAAAATCCACAGCTTCTAGACTTAGAAGGTGTTTAGAGGAAACCAGGCATCTCACAACACTGATGGTGATTTTGTTCTTTCCCACACTCCCCTGGAAGCAGCTTCCCCCTCTGGACTCCATCAGTTGTGATGTTCTTGGTCCAGGCTCACCTGCAGGGGCAGAAAGATGCTCCTTGGTAGCACAGAAGGAAGGAGAAGTCAGGCTGAGCAGGGAGACGTGCTAATTACCCTGTAGTTAACCAGCAGCACACATGTCTGAGGCCCAGCCTTAAACTTTACTTGATAGTTATTAATTAACAGAGAGAATAATAACTGTCTTATTAGATCAGCAATGATAAAACAGGTCTGAGCTGCTACTGAATGCTAATTGTCAGTTGATGACTCCACACAGTTTCCGAGGGTAGGCAGGCACGTTCCAGGTATAATACAGCATTTCCACTCCATGCCATGATGTTAAATCCTCGTTATGGTGTCTTAATAATCAATTGGACTTCAGTGTGCAATATTTGTCTAATTAACTCCACGTCGGCACTCGGGAGCCAGACTTGCTGGCCACAGATGATGGATTGGTTATGGTACCTTAGACTTGACTATGGGGGTGGGAGTACATTCTCTGTGCACTGGGGACCCATCTCCAGAGTCCAGGGTCAGCAAAACAACTCCGGGGCCTGATGTGCAGCTTGCATCACATTTACAGTAAGATATAAGTGAGAAGAGTAACGCTGCCTTAGTCACAATCCAATTTCCCACCTACTGGAAGGGCCTGGTGTCTGGTCTCCCTTGCTGACCACCTCGCCCTGAACCTGGACGTGAAGGGCAGAGGCAGGTGGAGGGAGCAGCTCCGCTTTCCCCTCCGCTGCCCTCGGATAGCCCTGCACAGTCTCAGGCAGCCGTCCGTGACGTTCTCTGCACTCAGCCCGCACAGAGTGTATTTCCCCTTCTCTTCTACCAGTTCCCACCTCTTCATCCATCACTTTCCTTCAGCTCCCGAAGTCCTAAGTGGAGGCGCTTTATCCTCACGGTACACCTTTTTGCTGCTTTCTTTTCAGATGTGTTGTCTTGGATGCTTAAGATTGTGTGTTCAAGGTTAGGGACTGAATTTTATTTACCTTTCCCTGTCTTGACAACTGTGCATAGAGATTCAGTGATGTCCACAGCTGTCCAGAATGTGGGTGTGTGAACACTTGAAGGAGAGCAGCCACGTGATTCTGGTTTTCATGGTTCACGTTGGCACGGCTGCATAGGCCATAGAAACCCAAAGTTGTGGAGAACAGGGGCCCTGGGGGATTGTCAACACAAACATTTGATAAGAGGCTGTTTTTCTTGGCAGTGATAACATTTGTAAAGTTGATTATAGTATCCTTTCTTAAAAAAAGATTTAGGAGTCTTATAAGGATATAAAAATATCATGTTATCGTAAATTAAAAGTTGGTAAGACTACACCTCATACTGCAATAAAAAATAAATGGCAGGTGGGTCAGGGAGCTGAGTATTAATATAAATATAAATATCCTGACAGCATCAGGAAAATAAAGAGTTTTACACATACACATAATCTTGAGAGTGGGGAAACTTCTTGTAATGACGATGGGAAATCCAAAAGCAATGAAGGAAAAAGATAGATATGTTGATAGATCGGTCGCATTAAGCCCAAAAGATCCAAACAGAAAAGAAAAGATAACATAAGCAGTTAAAAGGCAAGTAGTAGAGTGGGGGAAACAGATTAGCAATATTTGTGACATTAATATCTGGATTAAATAAAGAACAGCTACAGATCACCAGCAAAAAAGATAAATAACCCGATAGAAAATAGACAAAGAATATGAACCAATTTACTGAAAAAAAATAGTGCATACATTTGGGAAAAGGTGCTGGACCTTGTGAGTAATCAGGGAAATACAAATTACCTCTCAAAATCTAATAAAAAAAAATAACAGTTTATGTCAGTGAGGACTTAAGGAAAAGGTAAGTCGTGGACATTATTGGTGACAGTACAAATTTGTGAATCTTTGGTACAAGGCTACTGAAAATTAGAAAGTGAAAAAGCAACAGTCCCAGCCTGTGGAGGAGGGGTTTAGAAAACTCTTTCAGAGGAAACCCAGATGAGCCAACCCCATGTCGAACGAACGGTGGCTGGATACAAATTCGGACACAAGCTAAATGGCTACGTAGGTGGAAGCCTTGCCAGCCATTCTATAACCTGCCTTGCAGCTCTTACAAAGAACGAGGTATCACAGCTCATTAGACATCAGATACTTACCCGCCTTACTGGGAGGTAAAAAAGCAGAGTGTATGACACTGCATGTAATATGTTTACAAAAGAGGTACCTGTGTAGACACACTCACGTCTCTAATGTCGGAATATGGGTTCGGGAGGTCCCCTGAGGAGGAGGAGGTAAGGTAAAGTCAGGTCCCTGTGTCCTCCATGCTTCTCTATTGTGTGACTCTCCTAGATTTCATCTAGCGATGTCTTTAGAAAGAAAGGTAAATGGATAGTCACAGAAAGAGAAGGTAAGAACAAAGCTGACATACAGACCATGTGCTTGTCCAGCCCAGAGGGCCACGTGAGCAGCTGTATCCTTCTTCGCAGTGTCTGTCTCATAAGGAGACATCAGTCTCTGGGGAGAAGCTCACTGTTTCTCAGACCACGACCACAGCCCAGGCAGTGGCTGCTCTGGGTTTGCACATGGATCAGCCAGACCACAAGCACTTAGTTGTCCTGCTTTTGCAGGGACTCTGGGTGAGGTAGGACCTGGCTGGCAGTCTCCTGAGATCCAGTGGGGCACCCACCTTCCCGAACAGCACCTCCTGCTCTCAAGTTCAAAGATCAGGACGATGGATACAGACAGTGAGGCCGTGGTGATAACTGAGTTGAATTTCATTTCATTCTTCCACCCACAGAAGCAAAAAATTGGGTAGCATTTAGTATAGTTAAACCGTAACATGAACATTATACTGGAACAGGGAACTTATGGTCACGTAAATAATGTGGTAAACAACTAATGTTTTGTTCAGAAGAATTTCAGAAATTATGAGGATGTGCAGTCAGATGTGCACACTTAGCCACATCGAGGCGTCACCAAGTTCAGAAGGGATAAAACGATGTTTCCTTATACCTGGGAGGACACTAAGGGTGTGGAAGTGTGGACGAGCCCCCGTGTGGACCTGGAGCAGGGTCCAGGGTGCCTTCAGGTTGCCCAGGGTCGTCCCTCTCACCTGCTGGCAGGAGAGACTGTTGGGAACATGCTTCCTGGGAGCAGTGAGATGCTTGCTATGGCCTCGGGCTCTTTGAGACAATCAGGTCGTCCTTCACACTCCAAGTGGATGTATAATTAACTGCACTGATAGGATGTTATGCCAATAGCAATGCAGAAAACACCGGAAAATGAGTCCAAAGGCTGCCTGGTGAAATGGAGGAGAGGCGGGGTGGGGGACTGGCCGAGGGTGCTTGGTGACACGCCCTCTGGTGTAGCTTAGAGAACGGCTCAGGTCCCCTGACTTTCTAAAGCAGACGTGGGTTTTTGCTGTCGCCAAAGAAAAGATAAAGAGAGAAGATGCCTGTCCTTGGGTCTTCTCTCTGAGTTGTGGGTTATTTCAAGAGGGAACCATGGTCAGAGAAGGATGCCAGGAGCTTTGGGATTCTTGCCCCAGGGCCACCTGCTATCATCTGGGCAGCCCGAGACAGCCCCCTTAACCACACTGAGCCGGAAAGTCTCCCCCCTGGAGTGAGGAGGGGGACCGGGCACCCTCAGCCCATCTTTCAGTTCTCAAGGTCTCTGGTTCTTCACAATAGTAACTCAGAGGGCGACAGGAAGGGGGGGATGGGAAGTGAACCAAATTACTTTCAATGATACAATGTTAGTCATTCTGTTTCCTGATGAACCATAATCAGAAGTGATATTTGTAAGCAAAATGTACAAATGTTTACTAACGGATCATCATTTTAAGTAATTAAATGCAAGTTAATTGATTTCCTGAATAATAAATTTACTTTCCAGTAATTGTCCTCCATTAATGGATGTGCTCCTATAAGTGTTTTTACTATAATAAGTCATTAAGATTTCCTGAATAATTTCTCTCCAAACCATTGATTTTAAGTTACTTTTGCTAACACAAATGCATAAAATCTCATGATGTTGCCATGTATCAACTTCAATCAATGTAGCTATGACAATTTGTAACATGTGTATGTTTTACTTTTAAATAATAAAAGAAAGGATAGAAAAAAAAAGAGATTATGGTAATAGGTAGAACATTTTCCAAGTTGCATAAAGCATTTTTCAAATTGTATCTTTAGGCAACTCTAACTGCGTTGGTACCTCTTCTAAAGAATTACTCTAAGGATCAGTTAAGATTATAAACATAAAATCATCCAATAGTCCCTGACATGCATTTGGCATGTGGTGAAATGATGTCTAATTTATTCGTTTCCAGAAGGCCCTAGGAAGATGTGGCATGGATTTTATCCTCTGGGGAGTCGCTGAAAGGTTTTAAGCAAAGTCATGATGTTTTAACAGATCACTCTGGCAGCAGCATAAGGAAGACAGAGTGATGTGGGCTGAGATGAGAGTGAAAAGCAAAAGCAAACAACCCACCCCAGGAGGGTTGTCCAAATAGATGATGTAAGAGATAAAAGCGTAAACTTGAGGAGCGTCTTAGTGTGTATAAGTAAAAGATGATTGTTTTGAAAGCTGTCCTAGGGGTTGGTTTACCAACCTGGCTCTCAGACTGGATCTACCTGTAAAGAGAGAACCCAACCCATCTTGTGGCCAGCAACTGGTCTGATACTGGTTCTGATACTTAACCTTCAAAGTGTCTGTAATACAATTCAGTAGAACCTCTTCTCTTGATTTTTCTTCTCTCCATCTCCCTCACCATTCCCAGAAATCGCTTCTTACATTTCAGCTTTAGGAATGATATACACAATGGAAGTTATTAAAATAAATGAAGAAGGATGGAGGGAGGGAGAGAAGGCAAGAGAGAAGGAAGAAGGGAGGGAGGTTGTGGAGACAAATAAGCATCCTGGACAAGATTATGATGAAGGGTTATTGGCTTCACTGAGTCTTAGAGGATCCAAACATAATATTTAAAGAGTGATGGAATACGTTTTTTTTTTCTTGGCAGTACCTGAAAATACTAATCCAGCCGACTTATTATTGTCTTGGAGATGATTTTTTAAATCAACTTTAGTTTTGTGGGGTTTTTTTTAATTTTTAATTTTTAAAAGTATATTGATTACTAGTTTCCACAGATTTATTTAATTTGTTTTGTGGAAGTGCTTTATAAAAATATGCATTTTTATAATAATGACATTGATAATGGTGTTGATGATGAAGTGAATTACTACTTGTGCTTCGCTGATCTCATAACCAAGATGTGGAAAGAAGTTCATCACATCCTGGTGACTTAGGTATATTGGTCTAAATATAATGATTCCGTTATTAGTCAAAACTATATTGCTCATCTACCGAGTTCATAACTTACCACATTATGTAAATATTTTCCTACTGATACTTTACCATTGTAGTTTCGAGCTTTATGAAGTAAAGTCAGAATTTTATTTTACACCTGAGAACCCTGCAGTCTTACCCATTTGTCCTTCTGTTTATTTGTTGTAGCTTTGGGGTCCTCTATTTCTTCTAGGTGTGAAAAAGACTCCTTGGCTTTGGGGGGGATGGTGAAGATCCCAAGGTTCTAATGGTCCTCAGAGCTGATCCATGGTGCCTAACTGGTGCGTCTCAGTGTGTTCTAGCTTTTCAAGCTGATTCAGCTCTACAACCTCCATTTACAGTGTCCCAAAGAGGAACCAAGGATAGCTCACCAGATGCCTTCAGCTCTGTGCTTTTTGAGCCCACGATCCTGTGTGGTGAGAGGGTAGACTGCTTACCTTCTAAAAAAGTACAGAAATATTAAACATGCTCAATATTTAAGTGAGCAGAGACAACTGCTTACGTTATCCTTCTTGGACACTGAGAGGAGAAAGGGGAAGGCTTTCTGTCAACAGTCTTTGTGCCGTAGTTCTGCCCTTTGGATGGCCTTGTGGCTAGGAGGCCACGGAGTGTGAGCGCGGAGGTGGTGGGTCCCACGTCGTACACAGCACCCCCAGACTCCTGGTCCCCTGTATGGCTGGACAGTCACTTGACCTGGTGTCTTTGCTGCCCAGTGGCACCCACTCATCTCTGGATTTGGCTCTCTTTGTGTATCATTTCTGCTTACTCTTAGGAGAGGTACCAAAATTATCAGGAGAACTCTCCTGGATGTCTTGCTGAATGTGTGAATCATCAGGATATTTTGCCCACTGTGCCTTGGTGAGGAGGTCCTAGGTTCCAACCTTCTGTCGTGTCCCTTCCTGCACTGTCTCCTGGTTAAGTGTCAGACAAGAGAGGAGACACATATCGTTGCTCAAGTGACTGATGCCCAGCTGAGCAGGGTTGGGGAGGGGGGGTGGTCATCAGAATTCCCCTGTAATTGTCCACGAAGGCTGAGCCCTTTCATGATCGATGGTGCTGGTTTCAGAATGAGGGTAGAAGTGAGGATGTCTTTTCCATGCAGAAGTCTGTTTCCATGCAGACTTCTGTAAGAACTGGTGGAAGACTCTTAGAGAGGAATGTGGGGTTTCTGGAGTCAGAGATACAGGTTCCTGGTGCAGCTCTAACATCCAGACGTATAATCTCGGATAGTCGCTTAACATTCTTGGCTTCAGTTTTATCATCTTTGAAATTAGGGGTTTGCCCTGGATGATCTCCGCCTTTACGTTGCTACATCCTTCTGTGTTTCCCGGAGTTAGCCTGGCTTTTTGTCCATTTATTACTGTTATCAGCTGCTGCCATGCAGCTACAATAGTCCTGAGGTGCATGGAGATAGTGGGTGATAGAATATATGGTAGGAACGGCAATGAACTGCAAGTATAAAGCTGTCAGTTTCCCATTAAGCTCCATCATAGTAAAAATGAGCTTTGTCTTCTCCATGTGTGCATATATTTATATTTAAAGCTGTCGTCATCATCATACCCAATTCCGACTTCATAAAATACCTCTAAAAGGAGATCACGTGATGAGGATATACTCTCTCACTCACACAGGAGGGATTGGTCCCCTAGAGACATGCTTAAAGGGTAGTGATGGAGGAATTTGAATAAAAAGGAGGGAGGTGACATCATCCCTGCCACACCACGGGGCTGCTCTCTCTCCCAAGGGTGGACATTTTGGAATCTCCAAGTTTTATTCTGTAATATCCTTGCACTCGGCTCGGCCTCCAGTGGTGTGAAATTCCAAGACCGCAGGCCGTGTAATTAACGTCACACCTGAAAAGTCGCTGCTCTGTAGAGCTCAGGTCCCTGCCACTGCTTCAGGCAGCTCGGGGGCCAGGCCTGCCCACACGGAGCAGAATGGCCAGGAGACAGTTCCAAGGCCCCCCGCGGCCCGTCCCCCTGCCAGGCCCAGCGCCCGCAGGCTGCATCGGGAATGCGGCTGAGGCTTACCTTTGTCCTGTGGTTGCTTTAATTGCAGTGAAAAGAGCTCATTGAAAGCACTGCTCCAAGAAGGAGGGCCATCTCCATCAGGATTTCACGGGCAGGACTGGTTTCTATTTTCAGAAGCAACTCTCCCTCTCGCTGGAAATCTTTCTCCCTTGCTCACTCCCTGTCTGCTGCATAAAAATCCACCACACGGTGATGGTTAAAAACATCAATTAACTCTAAAACAATTATTATTTTTTGAAATGCCATTTTATAAATGTAATAACACGACACAATAATCCAGGGTTATTTAACAGAGCATTTACCCTGAAAACAGTCATTACGCTTTAAACACAGTAGACTCTAGAAGCCTCTTAACATTAGATGGCAAGTGAGGCAGAAGCAATATTGTCACAAACGCCACATCTGCTGCATACATTAGTGCGAGAAGGCTGGCGATGGCCCTGCCCACTGGCTGCCATCTCCCTGGCATTCCTTGGGCCCCAAGGCTTTCCTGTCCCCAGTGACAACAGGCAACCCTGATGTGACAAGCTGACAGTTGAAAGAAATGTCCTGTGAAGCGTTTCCCTCCTAGGGTCACCCCTCACTGTCCCACGAGGGATTGAAGTGGGACTTGGTCGTCAGCAGGGAGGCGCTTCCTGCGAATTCCGTGGAACAAACGTCGATCGGCAGTGATGGAGGGCTGGTGACCTTGCTGCCCGATGTCCTGAGGGGTTACAGGGGTGCTGCTATCTCCATTAACCTTTGGGGTGCAGGTACTCTTCTGGCCCAACACACTTCTTTCTTAAGACATGCCTCCTCCTAGATTTTTTTTTTTTTTTTAGTTTATTTTTTGGCTGTGTTGGGTCTTTGTTGCTGCGTGCGGGCCCTCTCCAGTTGCGGCGAGCGGGGGCCACTCTTCATTGTGGTGGGCGGGCTTCTCATTGCAGTGGCTTCTCTTGTTGCGGAGCACGGGCTCTAGGCGCACGGGCTTCAGTAGTTGTGGCGCACGGGCGTCGTTGCTCCGCGGCATGTGGGATCTTCCCGGACCAAGGCTCGAACCCGTGTCCCCTGCGTTGGCAGGCGGATTCTTAACCACTGCGTCACCAGGGAAGCCCCTCCTCCTAGATTTTTAACTAAACCTGAGCTTCGCTTCTATTTTGGGCCTAAAGAACACAGGGAAGGGCTTTGACCTCCAAGAAGTTTCTATGACACTCAGCGCTTGGGGTCTAGGATTGCACCCAGAATCATTAACAAACTGGCTGTTTCTTAAAAAGCATAGGTGTGTGAGAGGTGGGGAGACGTGTCCCCAGGCAGGGCTCCCTGCTGTGACAGGTCGCATGCTGCAGCCGAGAGGGGCTCCAAAGGGTTTCGGCTAAAGGGGTGCGTGTCTGGACTCTGGTGTGTGGCTGGCAGGCGTCTTGCACGACCTTTCTCTCTCTGAGGCGAGTTTGCTCTTTTGAAGAACGTCTTATGGTGACACCAGAGTGATATTCTAATGGGGTGATGGGCTCAGGAAACCCGCGATTCCCGTGGCAGGGAGTGCGTGAGGCTGGGATTCTGCAGGTTGGCCCCCATGGTGGGCGTCAGGCACCACGCCCCTTCCCTCCTGAGGCTGAGCTTTCTAAGCTGGGTCCCCAAAGTATGATGTCTAGACCATCCAAGCAGATCCTGGTCTAAGAGGCTCCACTATCTTCGTTTATTGATATGAATGTTCAAAATCAGGTGCAGTTTTACTGTATGTTCAGAGCAATGAGTTAAGTCTTTCAAACCCAGAGCAGCATCCTGTGTCTGTGTTTACGGTAAAGAAAACAGACTGGCTGGTGGGGCTGGATGGGACTGTGTTCAGACGAGAGACGGTGAGCACACGGGTCCCTCTGACCCTCAGGCTACGTAAGCTGAACAAGCACAGGGCCTTTTATTGAAGAGTCTGGAAGGCTGACGGGAAAACCTTGGGAGAGGGACTGCAAGCATAGACTTTTACAGCAAGAATGAAACAGATTCATATACACTTAGTTTTTTGAACTCTGAAATAATGTATATACCAGGGCCCAGAGGGGTCAAGTGACTTTCCCAAGGTTAAACAGCTAATTCGTGTCAGGGAGCCCCAGATGTGTGTGGGGCTTCTGGCCTCAGGCTGTGTGTGTGTGTGTCTGTCTGTGTGTGTGTGTGTCTGTGTAACTGTATGTTTCTTGGGAGAGGGTTACTTTCTTTCATTTTTGTTTTTGGTAACACCAGGGCGCTCTTGTCCTCTCCTGGTTACACTTGAAGGACAGGCCTCCATCCTCTTTCTAAAAGTCCTCTTGTTTTTCCTCCCATGGTTGCTTTTTTTTTTTACTTACTTATTATTTGTTTTTCCCTGTATTGCTTTTTTTTTTAATTTTTATTTTATATTGGAGAATAGTTGATAAACAATGTTGTGTTAGTTTCAGGCAGACAGCAAAGTGATTCAGTTATACATATCCATGGATCTATTCTTTTTCAAATTCTTTTCCCATTTAGGTTATTACAGAATATTTTGGTTGCTCTTTTTTGTCACCACCGCTGAGGACGGTTACCACCAGCTTCTTTTCGGAAATAGCTGATCCTGGTATCAGACCCTTGACCACAGAAGATTTCAAGAGAAACTTAAAGTTCCGTACAAAATAGCTTCTAGGGGCACTATGTCTTTTGGAACTTACTTCCTCAAGCTTGTTTTTTCACTGGTTCATTGGTTCATTCCACATCTTGTAGCTGTCTCCCATGGGCCAGCAGATGTGCTGGGAACGGAAGTACTGAGGTAACTCAGACAAGGCCTCCACGCGCAGGGGTTTCACAGTTTAACGGGAGAGGCAACCACGTAAACTACTGATTAGGCTGCAGTGTGCTGCTGGTGGAGTGAAGAAACAGGCAGAGAGCAGCCAGAGTCTGGACGAGCCAGTGGTTTACTCTGCCAGAGTCGGGGCAGGGCGAAGGCAAGAGGTCCTTTGGGAAGATCACGTAGATGGAGTCAAAGTTACAAGAGGTTGAATTTCTTGACAAGGAACAAAGTGGCAGGAAGAGCATTCCAGGAAAAGGTAGCAGCAGAAGGAAATACATAACAGGAAGGAAAACCCGCGGAATGGCCCGAGAATGGGAAAATGCTTCTACTGGTTAGAGAGAGTAATAAAATATGGAACTAAAAGCATGTCGGGATCATGTTGCAGAAGGAACCATGTGCCCCTGTGGAGAGCCAGTGACGTGAATAGATAACAGTTCTTGAAGTAAAATGGGTGGCAGTTCCTAAGACATGTTAGAGGCCTGTGAGATGATAAACAGGAAAATCTGGTTAGTAGAAGACCATGGTACTCCGGATGGAGTTTTTAATAAATTTGTGTTGGAGTATAGGTGATTTGCAATGTTGTGTTAGTTTCAGGTGTACAGCAAAGTGAATCAGTTATACATATGCACGTATCCACGCTTTTTTAGATCCTTTTCCCATATAGGCCATTACAGAATATTGAGTAGAGTTCCCTGTGCTATACAGTAGGTCCTTATTAGTTATGTATTTTATATATAGCAGTGTATGTGTCAATCCCAATGGCTGGGATGGGAAATGATCATTAGTTCTAGGAAGCAGACATATTCAAGGTGTCATACACAGAACTGTTGTTGTTGTTATTGCTTAAGTAAATGTGAATATCTTTTAACATCCTGTCCATTTGCTTCAGTCCTCCCTCCTCCCTATTGCATGATGCCAGTCTCACTCTGGCTCCTGGGTTTCAACCGAGGAGATTTTAGTGTGGATGCCTAGGAAAGCAATCTTTGCCACCACAAGAGGTATTTATAAAAGAGGCAGAATGCTCCTTTCTGGAAATATCTGGCTCAGTTTTAAGCCTTCCCCTGAGTCCTCCCAGCCCTATAACCAGGGCCCTGCCTTACTCTCTTCACCGTAGACTCACTGACCTTTTTGATGGTGTTTGGAGGCTAGTGCTTGCCCCTCAAGGGTGTGGATTAACCAGCTGCTTCCTCTGAAGCGATTCCTAATGGTACATGAGCCTGATGCAATGGTATTCCTTCCCCTGGTCCTGTGCTGCCACCAAACAAAGCACTCACGTCACCCAGACTGGACTTCAGCAGCACAGAGACCCCCCCAGGAAGCCATGCGCTGAGGCAGGCTTTCCTAGAAAACGCTTTCGGGGCTGCACTTGGGGGAACCATGGCCCCAAGGCTGACTGAACACAGAGCCCTAAAGATAAAACAAAATAGCTTTATTTAAAGATTTATTTAAGATGTTTTAAAAATTCAGTAGAACATACATTTTTAATACTGATTGATATTATTGCAAAGCATTCTAATGCAAGTCTGCCCTACGGGCCCTTGTGGGCTACACGGACAACATATCCCTTTTCATGCCTAACATGAGTCATATTTCATCCATGGATGGATTTGTTGATGAAAGGTGCCCCTGCTGTGGGAGGGGCAGAGGGAAAGATCGTGTGGAAAGGCAGCAGGAAGGAGAAAGAGGGGAACAGTGGTGTGAAAATGTCACGCTTTAGGTTGCATTGCAAGAACCCTCCCCAAATACAGAGGCCCCTTTCTGAGACATATCTTGTAGTTGAGAAAATGTGTGCCCTTGAAGAGCTGTTGAAGGCTGTGAATGCTTTAATCAAATCATACTTCCCTTTTATTGAGCACCGGCTCTGTACCAGGCGACGACTTCCTGCTTTTACACACATTGATTGATTTAATTCTCAAAACAACCATGATATTATTCCCATCGTACAGGTGTCACAAAATAAGGCTTAGAAACATTTGCTAGCTTATCCAAGCTTATATTACAAGAAAGTGCTGGAACTAGGATTTATCAAAAGTCATTTTGACCCAAGGACGCACTTTTTTTTTTTTTTAACCTCGAGGTTATCTTGCGTCTGTTCAAGTCTTCCTAAAACAAAATCAGTCTCCTATTTTTTTTCTGTGTTCTCCCACTGTACCCTTATATATATATATATATATACACACACACACACATTTTTATTGGAGTAGAGTTGATTTCCAATGTTGTGTTAGTTTCAGGTGTACAGCAAAGTGTATCGGTTATACACACACATGTATGCACTCTGTTTTAGAGTCTTTTCCCATAGAGGCCATTGCAGAGCACTGAGTAGAGTTCCCTCGGCTCTACAGTAGGTCCTTAGTAGCAGTCTCCTCATTTTGCATCACGAAGGTCCATATGTCTCATTGATGCTCAGCCTTCCATCTCTGGAAGCTATTTACATAGCATGATGGTTAAACTTTGGGCTTAGGAGTCCAGTCCCAGCTCTGCCCTGGGCTCTGTGAGACATTGGGCAAGTTAGATCATGTCTCTGGGCCTCAAGGATTATAAACTAGGTGTGGCTTTATCACCAGCTCCATAGCAGTGTTGTTAAAACTAGGAGAAATGGTCCATCTAGCACTCACCTGGTGCAAAGCAGCACGGCTCAGTAAATGCGCATGAAGCCGTAGCTGAAGTTCTGAACAGAAAGGGAACCAGCTTGATACAGCACACGCCCTGTGTTTCTGAATGCACCTGGAGCTCTGTCGGGTCTCCAGAAAGTTTTGTCTGATTGTTGAACCTTTTGGCAACCTCAGTCTAAGTTTTAGGTCCACAGAAAAACTCCAATTCAAAGAAATTTGCCACCTCCGAAGGGGTTTCATTAGACGAGTTTCCCGCATGCAGCTCTAGTTGCCAGCACTCAGATGGCCCAGGGGCGCAGCCTGCTAAGTGGGTCAGGATCCTTGGAGTCGTGCCAGCTGTGTGTGGGCAGCTGCCGCCCAGGGGTCTCCGGCTCCCAAGTGCACAGCCTTCTGCGGACTTCTGTGGTATTTCTTGCTTTTGAATTTATAGAACCATTAGCCTGCAATCCAAACAAAACACCCAGTTTTAATAGCTTAGGCAGTAGGTGGTTCCACAACAATTTCAAAAACTAGAAGCAATAGTAAGTTCCTAGAGGAGCAGTAGTTGTTTGGAAATAATTCTCCAAATTGCATTTATCTCACAGCGGTCTGAGGTCACAAATTCAAGAGCAATGAGAACGCTATTCAATTAGACACCTTGATCAAAAGAGATCTATCAGGATGACATTCCATCTGAAGGATCAGTTGGGATGGAGAAATCATTTACCCGTGGCTGTTGTTATTCAGGCTTTTTATTATTATTTCACCATCGGTTGGAGTCAGGGAGCTGGCTGTGGAATGCTGGGCAGTTCAAGGCATTTGTCACTCAGTCCAATAGAAATGCATCCTCTTCGGTCGGATGTCCGTGATGTATTAATGGCCAAATGGGGGAAAAATGTTTCCCGAATGGGTAGGTAGATTTCTGCTGGGCTCAGCTCTCCAAGATTTTGTCCAACTGTGTGTGGGCCACCTCTTCTCCCTTCTCCTCCCTCCCCACCCTGTTCAGGAGGCCCAATCTGTGTTTGCCAGCCCAAGGCAGGACTTCCAAGACTCACCGGGCTATGCTGGCCCCTGGTCCAGTCACCTAGGATTATAGATTGGCATTGGAGTGTTATAAGATACTATATTTCCTGAAGCCACACAACCAATTTCTGATTTCAGATGGAGGGTACCATCTATCAGAGACACATCTTTGAGCTGCAGTTCAACAGTGCTTTCATCAACCACTGCCACTGGAAACTACACACACAACACACACACACACACACACACACACACACACACACACACACACACACCACCTCTGTGTCCCTTCCATCACAGAAGGAGGAGGTAGAGTAGCAGTGATGGAGAGGTGAGGAACGCTGTCTCTAAGACATTTCCTGATTCACTGCTGTAACGTTCCATTATTTTAATCTTGGCTGGGAGAGCAATGATGGGTTGACCTTAAAGCCCCATTTTATCCCTTCCCTCCTCTCTTATTTTTCTCAATAGTGAGAAATTATCACTCATTTTGAAATAAAATGTCCGTGGTGCTGGGCAGTGTGTCTGAAATGGCTAAAATTCTTAGAGCTGGAAAATGCATTTGCAGTCTGTTTTGGGAGTCCATCTAGCTGGAGAGAACTGTGGCCCGGAGACCAAGGGCACTCTGGTGTTGACGGCCGGGCCTCCCTCTGACCCAGGGTCTGTTGTGTAGCCGGTTCTTCTTTCCGCCACTGACACTGCCTCTGAGAAGCCACATATCATTTGACTGCAGTGTCAGGCTTCTTAGAGTATTTGATAAATAAGAAGAGGGAAATGACAGCTACTCAGTGTAGTTATAGAGATCAGCCCGGTCTAGTTTGCAGTGTAAATGTGGTCTAAAGAGAGCCTGTTCTCTAGTCACATGTGAAACGTCTGATGACTGGTCTTCTCTTTGCAGCCCAATAAGATGTCTATTATCTCTTTGCAAATTCCTGTTTTCTTCCCCCTGCCCTGGGTGAGAGCCTTTGCCTGGTCCTCTGGTCTCTGCATCTTGGTTCATTCCTGCATCACAGCAGCTGAGCAGCTGAGTCACAGGAATGGCCCCGGGGCTCCCCCACCAAGTGCCAGCCACTCTGCAAAGCACTCCCACGGAGCTGCTCACCCACACAAGCCCTGGTGAAGAAATCCTTTATTTTGTACTTCCTCCCAACCAGTGGAGCTGTTAACCAGCTCCTTCCCCAGCCCTGACTTCTTAGCCTGATCCCTCTAGGACAACTGCTTCTCTTCGGATTCGGTTTACAATGAAGAAGGCTCACAGATATTGGACCTGCAGCTGTGACTGAACGCTTCCTCTGAGCTGGCGTCCCAGTTGATGGCTTTCCATCAGAAATTAGCATTTAAAAGTATCTTCATTTATATATGTCACACATAAATTTGCCCCAGACTGGAGCAAAAAGGGATTGCACAAGGCCCATGATACTTACACAAGGGGGAGAGGTTAGTCTTCGTGCTGGCAATTCTTTCTCCAAGAGGATTCATTAATGGGTTCCTTGAAATACCAAGATTCCCTTGTGAATTCAAAGTATGATTCGGTTTACACGTGTTTTTCAGGAACACATCTGTCATGTGTAAATCAAGATGCATTTGAATAATCCACTGCCATCCTGAAAACTGTCATTTCTTTTTCTTTTTTGTCTCTTCCTCTTTTCTCTTTCTCTGCTCCTGGTGACTCTCCTGCTGTCACAGAGAAATAGGAAGGCAAGGTAGAAACTGCAGATGCACAGCGCCCATCACTGAGAAAGGCTTTCCGGGGGAAAATGGAGTGACCACTAAGTCAGTGTAGTGTGGTAGTAGGGAATCTGCACGCCAGACTTGTTGCCCTTGTTCCAAACCATGGCTAGTGCTGCCTTACCACCTGGCTCCATGCCATTATGTGCGTTTATTTTGCAGAGAGATAAGGTAGTCTCACCTCTATTGAGAGTCTGTTACATGACAAGCACTAAGCTGGGCTATTTGAATATATTATTTTATTTAATCCTTAAAATAGCTCTGTGAAATTTTCCTATCATATATTTTAGAAAACTGAGGCTCAGAGAAGCAAACTGAATTTACTCAGTCATTTATTTACAATACTTTAATAAGACATTGTGTTGTTTGTTTACTTTGGTGAGGTTTTAATTGTTTACCTCACGTTTGTTTTACTTCCTCTGTGTCTCATATACTGTGTTGCCCACTGGGAGGGTAATAAGGAGCTCCAAGGACTGAAGGCAGACTTTAAGTATTCACACAGACCAAGGTGAACTTGCAGTGACACAGGTGGATTCAATGGAGAGGGACCTGGTGCTAGGGGAGAGGGATTTGAGAGGAAGACTTGGCCTAGTGAGGGATGCTAGGAGAGGCTCCCTTCAACACAGAGCTGAAGGAGGCGGAGCTAACTTGGCCAGGGATGGCTTTCTGCAGGAGAAATAGAATGTGCAGCAGGGCATAAAGCAGGCAGTATAGATGGAACAGAGGGCAGGTAGACCATGGCATGTATGATGGGCACATCTCAGAGCTTCATTAAACCAAAAGAAGAACTGAGCAGGAGTAGGGTAGGGGTAAGGTTGATTTCTTTACAGATCATTCTGATGCAGTGTGGAGAATGGGTATGAGGGGGCCTGACTGCACCTGGGGACACCTTTGGGACACAATGCCAATGTTTGGTTGAGAGATGGTGGCATAGACTAGAGTAATGGGTAGAGAGAGAGTTTTGAGCTCTTGGAGGCAAAAATCAATAAGACTTGGGGGTAGACCAGATACCAGAGAGGATGAAAAGGGAGATATCAAAAATAACACCCAGTGTTTCAACTGCTTATTGAATGGCTCGTGGCCATTCACTGAAATAGCACAGAAGTAAGACCCAGCTGGGGGAGAACATCGTGAGCCTATCGTGAGCTTCCTTGGACATGGCTATTTTGAATCGTTGCTTAAAGGCAAGCAAGGCCTATGGTCTGCTGGTCAGAAGTGGTGAGGGACGTGTGCATGGAACCGCTCGTCGGAGGAGAAAGGAGAAATTAAGGACACAAGAGTGCCTTGGACAGAGCCTGCTAGAGCTTCGGTACTTAGTGGCTTGAGCTTTGATGAAAGAAAGACAAGGATCAACCAAAAAATTTACAGGAAAGCCAGACTCCTCATAGATGAGAGAAGCCTGAGAAAGACTGTTTCAAGAAGGAGAAAATTGTTCAAAGAACCAAATGCTTGCTGGTAAGTAGAGACCAAAGACCTATTGGATTTAATAAGATCATTGGTGACATTAATGAAAAGTATTTCAGTCCAAGATGAGACCGGAACTTAGATTTGAATAAATGGAAGACCAAGTGGCAGGTGAAAAAATGGAGACAGGAAACAGACCGTTCTTATGAAACACTTGGCTGTTTATGTTAGGGGAACCACTGACTGAAACCGCCCGTCCTGGCCAGGCTCCACAGTAACCATTTGCATGAGTTATCTTACGACAGGAGGTCCTGGTAAGGAACGCAGAACTAACAAGCTACCACCAACCGGAAGAATTCGGGAAAGGTCGAAAGGAGAGAGGAGAGGCCAGTCCATATGTCCTGCCAACCCCCCAGAATCCTCGCTGGAATCCACCTTGGCTGAGTGATGCGCGTGCCGCCAGGAAGGGCCCTGAGTCAGAGTGATGGGCCAGAGACAACCCGGAAACTAATCCCATCACCTTAAAACCTGAGACCGCGAGCCACATGGCAGAGCAGTCCTCCTGGGTCCCCTCACCCTGCTGCTCTCCGCCCGGCCGCCCCTTCCCAATAAAGTCTCTTGCTTTGTCAGCACGTGTGTCTCCTCGGACAATTCGTTTTCAAGTGTTAGACCAGAGCCCACTCCCGGGCCCTGGAAGGGGTCCCCCTTCCTGCGACATTTAGAGGAGGAAACAACAGAACTCTGATGGAGAGAATATGAATAGGGGACCAAGTTGTTGTTGTAATTGTTGTGTGTGTGATAAACACAAAGACCTTACCTTCTAGACACTTTCAAGTTAATGGAGAAAGCCAGGCACAGAAACAAGTGTGTCACACTTTGATAAATGGGGGTATGTAAAGGTGGCCTCTCGCTGTGCCTGGAATGTACGGAGCCAGGAGGCAGGACACAGGGTGCAGCATCTTTGGAAACTGTCGTTTATCATGGGATTTTCTTTCAGTTTTGACTGAGGCCCCAAAGCAATGGGTGCCAACTATGTTCATATTGCAAAGCAAGATGCTGGACTTGTGGCAGTACATGCAAAAGAGTTGACTAAACCAGTGTAAAACTGGCTTTACAATCTTGCTAACTGCTCACCTCTAGCCTCTGAAAGCTAGAGCTTGGTGAAGAGAGAGCTGGAAATTAGGGAGATGTCTTGTGGCTTCTCTGACAGAGAGCTCATGGAGGTTTGTGAGTTGCACCCTTCCCGGGGGAGGTGTTGTGGAAAGTACTTTTCTCACCTCAAGATGGAGCACCTGCAAAGAAGCCACACACAAAGCTCGATGGTCCCAGAGGACCAAACAGGAACACAGGTCCCTAGCTGGATGTGTCCTCCGTGGCAACAGATAATAGGCTGCATTTGGGGTTAACTGCCCTCCTAGCAGTGGTGGTTCAAAGGTCTGTGTTTCCTGAGGATGATATATGAGCTATGCTAAAATGCTTATGTCTGGGGTTTTCCTAGATCCTGTCCAAGGCAATGGCCACATGATTCAGTACTTAAAAAAAAAATAAAGGTCCAGAAGTAGCCAGTGGAATTAGCCAACATGATCGGTGATTTTAAGAAGAGTGGATTAGCGGGGGTGGTTTGTTGATGGCAGAAGAGGGAAATGTGAGTGCAAACTGAGGAATTGTATGCACTGGATGAGGGCAACCTTTCACAGAAGTTGGGAAAAGGAGAGAGGTACATGATGTCAGCTACAGGAAAGGTTTTTTGTTTGTTTGTTTTGTTCTGTTTTATTTTCAAGAATGTAAAACTTAGAGTGTAACCCAGATAAGGTTGGGTTTTCTTGCCTCCAGTTTATGCCCTGCCCTTATATTATATCCCATTTAAATAAACGGCGGTCCTGCCAAAACAATAACATGTATCAATATTATTGAAAAGCAAATGAATCTTTACTTTTGAAAACCAGAAAGGGCGCCTCTCTTTATGACACACGTCAAAGTATCTTAATTTTTTCCACATTTCTCTTAATATCTTCCATGCCCAGCATCTGTTCCTCACCCCAAACAGCTTCCTCTCCTTCTCAACCAAGTCAGAATAAGATCTTGATTCTCCGCTCTCCTCCGTATGCCGTGAGGATCTAGTCTATTCTTCTGCAAGGGGAACTCTGCCTTTTCCACTGTAAATGTAGCTCTTTCTGGCCTCTCCACCTCCTCAGCTTCCGTTTAGCCCATTACTACTCCATGGAATGATGGATCCTTTGTGGGTGATGATCTAGGGACAAATGCTCCTACCTCTTAGGGGGGATGGAGGAGAAGCCTTGAACATCTATGTTTTAATAGATTTGCTTTGGACATAAGCAGATAGGCAAATCTGTGTTTTTAGAGTTGCTTTGGACGTAAATATTCTTAAATGTTGCTGAAAAAGAGTCAGAGGAGATGGCGCTAGCAGGGTTGATACAGCAGGTCCTTGAGAAGAAGGAAGGTTTGAATCAGAATGTGGATGAAGATGAGATGAGGACCCTCAGACAGGAGGAGGACACTTCCTTCATTGCAGCAGGGATGGGGGCTGGAGGGGCGGGGAGGGACAGAGAGAAGATCTTCACAGGTGAAAGTTGAAGAGTCTGGATTATAAGGGACTTTCTTTCATGCAGCTGATTTACTCATCTAGGTAATAAAAGTTGTGAAGACGATGTTTGAACCAAATTAGTGGAAATAAGATTTTACCCCAAATAGTCATTCATTCATTCATTTTTTTCATTACTTCAGCAAATTTTCATTGAGCACCTACTCTGTTCCAGGCCATGTTCTAGACACCAGAGGCATAAAAGTAAATAAGAGTGACAAAGTCTCTGCTTTCATGGAGCTCATAGCCTCTGAGTGTGGGGTAGAAGGAGACCACTTGCCTATAAACAAAGTCAGTTTTAATACTGGTGCACATTTTGAGGAAAATAATGCAAGATGATGGGAGGAGAGAGGTCATAGTGGGAATGAGAACAGTTTCTTTAGCTCCTGTGTCAGAGAACATCTCCCTGAAATGATATATAAGCTCAGATCTGATCTAGAAGAGGAATATCCACCATTTCTGTGCCCCTAAGATGTAAAGACAATTGTCCTTGAAGTTGACAGTTGAACCAAGAGGCCTAGGCACTTTGGGAAACTAAAATAATTTTGATAACACAGACTTCCCAAAAAGTAACCAACAGACACCTAGAACTACCTTACCTGATTCATTTAAATGTTCTAAATTATGTATGCTGATTTCTCTTAAGACACTTAACTTTGGATGTTGCTTATAAATTGCATAATACTACCAAGTGGGGCAAAACACAGGTAATATTACTCTGACTTGTCTTTAGGGAGAAGGTGAAGGGTGGAGATGTAAAGAACGTTAGTATTATGCCGGGATGATCACCAAGTTCTGAATCCATCTTTCCTGTGTCTTATCCTAGGGGCATTTTTCTTTCTTATTTTTAAGTCATCGTGTCTTGCTCTTTTGTTTGCATCTTTTCTAACCCCCTTAAATTCTTTAGGGTAAAAAAATTGTATGTGTAAATAAATCAATAGCATATGCTAGAAACTCAACTGTCTTTCTCTTCTGCCTCTTCACTTCTCTGATCTCCAAATACTGATGTGGAGGTCTGCATCTATCCTGTTGAATTAAAATTAAAGAACCATGGCTTTCTAAAAGGTTGGCTCTTTTGTAACTTGATTTCCCCAGAAGCTGAGCATGAGATTGGAAGGGTGAAGAAAGGTGTTGTCAGTAGAGATGGTTCTAGCGTTATAGGACTTCTTTGAAGTGCAAGATAAAATACTTTAATCAAAACTCAGATGCTTGCAAGAATACCCCTGACTTTAGAATTTCCTTAAGATAGATTTCAGAGCATTAAAATTTTTAGATTATAAAAGAAAAAGGGGGAAGAAGGTAGAAAAAAATAATACAAAAGCCCTCAAAGATTAAAAAATTGCCTTGTTAATGAGGATGGAAGTTTCATCCAGAATCCCTTGCCTAAAATGTGAAATTTCAGGTTTTGCCAGTCTGAAATAAAAAAAAAATAACAGTCCATTTCTGCCTATTAAAATGGTACATAGCTCAGTGTCTCCTCCCATTTTGCACACATGAGGTTAGACTTTTGACTTATGCCTGCAGTTTCTACCAGCATCATATTAGGCCTCTATTTATGTATTCAGATGAGCCTCATCCCCATCTTAATTGAAGTGTGGCATCTTAAAGGTTCCCTACGAGACTGCCGCCCCCTCTAAGCTCCAGCAGAGCAGAAAGAAACCATGGAGTTGGAAGGCAAATGTATTGATGACAAAATGTAATAATGCCCATTACATCCTGGCCACTGGCTACAGGAAGGAAACTTCTCTCCTAGGAAACATCAGGAAAGAAAACTGCTAGTTCTACTCTGCCCTTCGCTATTGATCACTTGAACCTTTCAGTAACCACATTTTCCTAATGAGAAGGGGGATGCTGGGCACAGATTCCAGGGTCCTCAGCTGGAAGGTGATGGTGTTGGTGGAGCTTTGTTACCATCCTGGGTACAGATTTAAAAGTCTCTTCTCGTGGAGTCGGAAGCACCTGCTTGCTGAGCATCTAAAGGTCGTGCCCGATGGACGTTTCACAACAGGCCACCTGCTAGTCCCTGACCATCATGGGAGGAGCATGCGGGGGTTAGAACTCGAGTAGCAGGAGCCAGCATCACTGCGTCCTCCTCTGCCCAGAACTTAACGGGAATCATCTTGAACGGATCAGCTTTCTTCATTTGTCCACCCTTGAGGATTTCTCTGAAATGGTACTCAAAGTTGGAGTCCTGAGGCAAACAGGGAGACGGTCTCTACAGACCCCCTGAAACCACCTTCTTTCATTCTTATATTGTCTTCCTCCCTTTGTGCCCAGACATACGTCCTGAAAAGCCATCACTAGCTGCCAGGTGCCCTACAAACCATGGCACTGCTCTCAGATAAAGAAGTAAAATGTATGATTTCTAAGAGTTTAGGACTGATTTGTCCTTTTCATCTATTCTGACATGATTTAATGTTCCAGAACTTGTAAAGGGAACAGATTTTTTTCTTTTTTTTTTTTGTTTTGTTGTAAAATTTGTGAATAATTTATCAAGTAACTGCAAGAGCTGCAGCTTTAAATTATTAAAATGCATTTTGGTTTTGAAAGAAGACATTAAAGATGTTTGCCTTGGCCCGTGCTTATGCCTTTGTGCAGCAGCAAGAGACTCCTACAAATTCAAGGAATGGTAAGGTGATTTTCAGTGATTTATGGGGTGACTGAGAAGAAGCCAAAAAAAAAGCACCAAACAAACAAATGAACAATATAGACAACTTTCATTTATTTAAGACAGAGCCTCTTTCAGAAGCAAATAACCCTTTGTCGCATCTCCAGAGAAATGACATTTCCTTTCCTTTCTCCTGCTTTGCAAGGACAGCAGCTGGGTGCGGGTAGAAGCTGAAGTAAATGAAAAGGAAGGCATTCCCAGACCCCTCCTCATTCCTTCTCAACGTCCATCCTTCACCGAGCAAGCTGAAGGCACGGCTGTGCTTCCTTCCATCCGTCACACGTCAGAGATGGAGCATAACCGCTGATCTCCGGAGAATATTATCCATTCCACTTACTCTGACCTAGATAATAAATTTGCTCTGGGCCAGGAAAATAAGGAGAAGCCTAGAATGTTTCCCATCTGGCCAAGGGCCCTGGTCTGGCTCATCCGCCCCTGTGTCGGGGGCGTGGCCTTTTCAGGGCAGATCTGGTAGCAGAGACAGAAAGAGGACAGGTACCCAGGCCGCCCTGCCTGTGCTCAGAGTCATCGGCTCCAACACCTTGCTTTTCCTTCTTCTTCCCTCTTTCCTTTATCCACCCTTCCATCTCTGCCAGCAATTTCTCTTCTATGGTGCTATGCAAGGGCTATATTTTCCTCTAAATGTCCCCCCAATCCTACTCTGCGTGGGAAGAGACCATTCCATCCTGGTCGTAGGATCAATGAAGTCCAGCCCTAAATCCCTAAGAGAAATTGATCGTGGGATTGGAACTCTATCTTAGATGATACAACTTAGGCAGAGTAAGTACAAAGCTAAGGCTTAGCAGACAATATGGCGGAGGTGCGGCATGTGGGCAGGGCCTTAAGACAACAGTGTCTTAGGATTGTGGCCTTCTTCCTTAGGGGGAAGACATCTCTTATCCCACCAGCCCTACCTGTTTCTCTCATTTGCCATCCCTTGTTCTGAAAGGAGGGGGGACATAAGGACTCTCTACCCCTTTTTCTCCCTTGGACATTCCCTGCATGGGCATCATCATCTCGTGTACAAGTTTAGAAAAGTTACAACACGCTTCACCTTATGAGGCGGCAGTGTGGTGGGTTAGAGTCGTGTTCAGGTTATGCGATGTTCATTGCGGTTCACTCTTCTCGGTTTGGCTTCATCTTTGGGGTGAAGGCAACGAAGTCTGGGAAACTGGAGCTGAGTTCTATCCATTCTACCCTTTGTTTCTTCTTCTCAGAATAAGGAATTGTAAGATGAAATATATAGGTAGAGTCTTAGATGGATACAGTTTTATAATCGAGGAGGCTTGGATCTAATCCAGTTCAGTCCCTTCCTTTTAATGATAAGACTGGGGCTCTAAGAAGTTCGGTGCCGTGAACCCACGTCCACTCACCATGGAGCCAGTACTCTTTCCACTACGTCTGTGTTCTCTAACAGGGCCTGCCGACATTCTGGGATGCTTACGTGAGAAATCGGGAAACATTTTCATGAGAGAGTTTATTTGTGACGGCAGGAAGGGTTTTGCAAAGGATAGAGGCAAAGGCACATGCTTTTCAGACAATCGTGGCAGATTGATTTCCAAAGATGCTGCACCAACATCTTGCATCCAATATGCTCCTGTACAAGCTGACCTGGCTGCTACTCCCTGAGCAAACGGAAGGGCTCTGCTTCCCCTCGTTGTGGGCCTGGTCTGGCCTATGACTTGCTCATAACCAATGGAATGTGGTAGGAGTGACTGCATGACTCTGAGGCCAGGTCCAGAAGGGCCGTCAGCCACCCAGAGGGGCCGCCCACCCTGGAATAAGTTTGCTGACTCAGAACAGAGACCTGCTGGAGGCTGCCAGGTGGAGCCCATCCTTCCCGCCACCTGCCAAGATGCCAGACAAGTGAACAATGGCACCTCTGGGACAGTCCGGGCCCAGGTGTGTTAGTCACCCCGTCGTCTGAGCTCCTCAGACATCATGGAGCAGAGACAAGCTGTCCTGTCCTGTCCCTTTTCCTGACCCATAGAGTTCATGCACAGAATAGCAGGGTTGTTGGTTAAGTTCCCTAAATTTGAGGGGGCTTCTTATGTAGCAATAGAATGGACAGTAATACATGTTTACAATAAAAAAATTATAATTGTTTATAAATAAAAAATAATTTTTAAAAGTTACATCAATACGGGACGGGCTGGTTTTGTAAGTTATGATAGTCCACACAATGGGAGACTCTGCAACCCTGATAGAAATGTGATAGATTTATACCTGTTATGAAAAGACGTCTAAGACATATTACAAGGTGAAAAAAGCTTCTTGCCAAGCAGTGTGTATACTATGTCATTGTTTGTATGAAGAAGGAAAAGGAAATTGTGTGTGTGTGTGTATGTCTGAGTGAGGCTTACATATGCACGAGAAAATTCTGGAAAGATATTCAAGAAACTCTTGAGCTGTTAATTCTGGGCAGTGGGAATGAGGAGTCCAGGTCAGGGGAGTGTTAGGTGCCAAGATAAATTTTCTTTTCATGTTACCCTGTTCTCTACTGTTTGCTTTTCTACCATAAATTCCTACTGCAATTAACACTTCCCAAAATTTTAAGGCCATGAAAATTCTATATACCACCTCCAAAGAGAAAAAATATATATATTTGTTGCAGGTACCAGCTGAAATTGCATATTTTCAACTACTGCGCAAAGACAATAAAGAAGAATTGAATTATTTTGCAATATTTGAGAAATCCCTTTTAACCCTAATACTGACTTTATTTTTTGGATAGTTCAGCCCTAGGTGTCCACGCATAGAATAATATAAAATGTGATGTCTGTGAAACAGACGATATTATTAAAGAATTAACTGTATTTTCTTTCTACACCTCCTGACCCCCAACTAAAGCAGTATAAACAGCATGTTTAACCACAGGCAGAAATTAACTCAGTCACCCAAAGAGAATGGTAATTAGCGAGATGTGGTTTTAGATTATTGGACACGCCAGCTCCTTTCTAGTAGGAATCCACATGTGTTTTGCAGCCATTGGAATGTAGACCTCCCCAGTCCCTCCTATTTTAGGCATCTCTTTCAAGGGGCACCCACGGTAGTGCCCTGCAGATAATGTCACAGGCCGCTTAGGAAATGATCTTATGCCATGGCTCACCTGGAGATCCATGGCATTTGGGGGTGGGGTGCATTTGTGGCTCTTTGGTAAGTTGATTTATACGGTGGGAGGGAAGATGGGGCAGAGAGGGGCAGCCTATGATCTGGGTACTTGCTGTCCATTGCCCACAGCAAACGCCCGGCGTAGGCTTGGGACTCCTCTGTCATTTCACCAATGATTAGCTGGGCATAGATTTCTGTAGCTCAGCATTTTCCCTTAGGAAACGATCTCCATTGGAAACCACAATTTTTTAACTAATGTGTCACACTGATCTGAGCAACTATTTCTTAGTGCCCTGAAAAAGCACCTTTGGGTATATCCATCTATATAATTTTAGTAGAAATGATTTTGTAATGCTCCTGAATTATTTGTATGTGTGCATGTAGGTACGTGTGGCAAATATGGTAGACCTTTAGTTGTAGCCACTATTGAAATCTTGCACAAAAATATGAGGATTGCTCTGAATGTGTACGTAGCTGTCAACAGTTTTCATCTCAACAAACCCCAAGTGATTTTGTAACATGTGATATCCTCTCTAAACCACAGCAAACCAAAATACATTTTCACAGAATTCCCACACTACATGTCTTCCCATAAATTGTATTTTCTCTTCCAAGATCTAGTCAAAGAAAGAAACCCAGGCAGCCTTTCTCACCCCTGGTATTTGTCTCCTTATATTATTTTCCTTGTTTCTTTGACAGGTTCTCTCTAAGGCAGCCAAGGAACTATGAACAGCCACAGACAGTAACCTTGTTTTCTTTGACTTCTCTAAAATTTCTAGCATTTCTGATTTACCCGTCTTTCTCCTAACAGTCCGCCACTCCTGACGTGTGAGCTACCTTGACTATCTCCTCCCTTTTCAAGAAGCCTCTGCTCTGTTGTCAGTAAGCCTCATTCCTTCCCTCTGTCCCAGAAAGGTGGGCACACCCAAAGGACAGTCAGTAGGCTTCTAACATACACTTTCCCTCCTATAGTGATTTCATGCATGCCCTAGCGTGTTAATTCTCCCAAATGGAGAGCCTCAGCTCTAATCTCTTTTTGGAATTTAGGTTCCATGATTATGTAATTCTTAAGATTCCTTCCAGCCTTATAAATCTGTGATCCTATTATGTCTAACTGCTTGCTAGATATTTCCTCCCGGATGTTCCACTAGCATCTCAAACTCACCATGCCTAAGTCCAAACACACCGTGTTTCTCTTCAGAACACATGCAGCATATTGATAAGAGCCGAGACGGAACTTGGAGCCCGGTAGATCCAGGATTCAGTTTGGGCTCTGCAGTTTATTTGGGAAATTTGCACAACCTCCTTGATTTGCAATTTCTTTATCCGGAAGAATGGTTTTTATCTTATAAGGGTTTCATAAAGATTAAATGAGCTAAAGAATGTAAAATTGATAGGTCGATACTAGAAATACAAGTTGGTACATAATAAAAGTTAGTTCTCTCCCCTCTGTGTTCCCCCATCTTTTTGATTCCCCTGTGCCTGTCATTATCCTATTTAGTCAGAGTCAGAACTTGAGCACCATTCTTTTTTTTTTTTTAAGATTTTTTTGATGTGGACCATTTTTAAAGTTTTTAATTGAATTTGTTACAATATTGCTTCTGTTTTATGTTTTTTGGTTTTTTGGCCACGAGGCATGTGGGATCTTAGCTCCCCAACCAGGGATCAAACCCACACCCCCTGCATTGGAAGGTGAAGTTTTAACCACTGGACTGCCAAGGAAGTCCCAAGCACCATTCTTGTGTGTTACCTGAATCAAATCCAACCTGAATCGAATCATGTGATGTCAGTCTCTCTTCAAAATGCCATTATGCCCACCCTTCCTATTTATCCCATTAGAATCCACCTACCTGTGAGCTACTTCCATTCACACCTGGAACATTACAAAGGCTCCGTAACATCCTCTACACCAGCCTCCTAGTTTACAGGGCTAATTAACCCTGTATACCTTTCAGGCATCTTCCTAACTCACCTGTCTATACTTTCTACAAAGAATGACCAAATGTGTGTGCCAAACACAGTGCCTGACCTAAAAAATAATTAATGAGATTGCTGCCTCTTTATTTAAAATAAATAAATAATGGCCCCCATCATGTATAGAACATTTTTCTTAGACACCTGGGTCTGTATTTTACTGCTGCCTTCCCATGGCTGTAGTTAAAGAGGTACGCTCGTTTCTAGCATAAGACACACTTAGCCCACGGTCAGGGCTCTGTGTGTGCAGGCTCTTCCTGCTGAAGGCAGCTTGTCCTCAAATCTGACCTTTCTGGCTTTAACAGGGAGGTCTCACCTTCTCTGTGCCCTCTGTCCCAACCATCACAGCCGAGCTCCTTTCTCTTTGTTTCCATAAACACATGGACTATTTTTGGATCCATTCATTGGACACTCAAACTTGTGGATGTAAATGCTTTTGAATGTGTAATTCCCACTGCCTACAAAGTCCTCCTCCCACTTGTACTAGTGAATTCCTCACTTCTTTAGTCTGAGCAAGGTGAGACATTCTCTCCTTCTGGAAACCTCTAATGGCCTACTCACCCCTGCTTTGTCACTCCTCAAGCAGGTCTGGGCATTTGGTTTTGTGTGCACTCGTTACATTTTGCACTTATAGAACTTACTATATTGTAATTACTTTGTCTCTCAGTTTTCCATGTGGCTGCCTAGCAATCTGGGTCTGTATTTCCTGTTCTTTTTTATACCCTCCACCCAGGTGGGCTTCCTACCGTGATCAGGTAAAGGAGTGGGCTGGAAGAGTTAGTGAGGTATGATGGGCATGTTAATAAATGTCAAGATTCCAGAATGATCTAGAAATATCAAGTATCTCTCCAAGGGGATATGAAGACCACTCAAAGTCAGAGAGCATGGGATGAAAACGAAAGGCCGGAGGGCAGAGACAACCCTCGCTGGCCATTGGCTGCCTTCCTTCAAGGCTCCTGCTGCTGTCTGGGCCAGCTTCCCATCTACAAACACATCATTTCCACCCTGATAGGAATTTGCACGTCACTGAAAATATGATGCACCGGATTTGGTTTTCTATTACTTTTTGTTTTGTTTAAAAGCAATTTGCCTTATATTTACTTATAAAAATATTTACATGGTTCATTTTTTATTTCCTATTTTATCAAGTTGGCACTTAAAGGTACTTTAAGGTAGGAAATGCACAACCCTATTTCTGTAGATGGCTGGTTGTTCCTCTTTTTGTGCCCTCTCCCCCCGCCCCCGCTATAGTTGGGGGTTTTCCTTGAAATGTCTCCAGCCTGAACACCAAATGACTTCAGATCCCGAAGGGAATAAGCCAGAAGGAGGAGGAAGAAGTTGGGTTAAGTCTCTTTAGCCCCTAACCACAGGGCTGGAATGCAATGACAGTAAAATGCACAAATTTATCTTATTTTACACAATTAGAGTTAGGGGCTATTGAACACAATGCAAGTGTATGCTAACTACGCAAATGAGCCACATTTCCGAGATTCTGAGAAGGGGGAAATGCGGTAGCCTTATGTCAGATGGTCCTCTCTTAACTGTGAGCGCGACCTTCCAGCACTCTGAGCGCGAGTAACTGCACGGCCACAGTCGGGGCTGCTACTTTGGAAATCCAGTTCAGGCTGATTTGAAAAGACAACAGCGTTTTTGCAATCACTGGTGTATCTTTTATGATAGAGCTGGTCGTGTCATTTCTTGCTTTCTGAAGATAGCATTTTTATTTTTATGTATTTTTTAGGTTGGGATCTTGCCCAGCTCTTCAGTACAGGGTCTGGGACCAACCAGAACTGCAGAGTAGACGTTTATGGGGGATCCCTCCATCTGGCTGTGGTTTACTTGCCCAGATCCCTGCCCAGCTGGTCACCCCCATCCGCGTCCTCCCAGCTTCCGTGAAACTGCTCCTTTGTGGCTTCTCATCCCCCTTCCCAGGGCAGCTCATATCAATGACCAAGGCAGCTTGGGGGTATCAGCCTCAGGCTGTTTTGACACCTGGTGAGATAACCGTGATGGGATGGGCATTACTGTCTCCGAGCTCCCACCAGGCAGCGGAGCCTGCATCCCGGCTGAGCTGCGCTGGGCCGGCAGCCCTGGTCCAGTTCCTTCTCTCCCTGATCCTGCTTCCTTCTGCTTCCTTTCCCGGGCGTGGGTTCCTCATAAACATCTTGAACTCCAGACTTCAATTCAGCATCTGCTTCCCAAAACCAAATCTGTTTTGAAGACCTTCCTCCCTTACCTGTTTTCCCCCATTTTAGAACCTTTGTTTTCTAGAGCTAGGGATCTCCTTTTCTTGAAAATGTCCATGTAGGTGGATCCAGTAGATTCTTCCTAATGCTTCATCCTAGCTTCAGTTTAAATGGTGACATTTCAGGTGGTCATGACCCCCAAGTGGCGAGGACAGCTTATGTGAGCCCCTCTCAAGTCAGGTCATGTGAATGACCACACAGTGGTAAGGTCAGACTTATAACAGGACTATTTTTATGTAGCCTTGTATCGCATCCTGATATTACTTTGGCCAAAAGTGGCAAGAAGCTGGGGATGGCTAGCGGGGGCAGGGAGTGTTGTGTGCAGGTTAAAGCAAAATCCAGCTCCATCTCAGAGGTAGGGGAGGTGGTATGGAGACCCTGAATGGGTATCAGTTTCAAATTACTGTCTGGACTCTGGCAAGGAAATGATGTACAATTACTGGAAATTGGTATGCAACGTTCTTAGAAGGAGTAGAATAATATGACCATTCTACCAGCAATTTGGCTAGTAATTTGGTAGTAATCTCTAGTAATTACTGTAGATGCTAATCAGTTCATTTCCTGAATCACATTTCCTTTTGGGTGTTCACTTTATTTTGTACATTTTAATTGACTTTTTGTAAAATGTGCTCACAGCGTTTTACATTTTATGGCCTTACCTAGGGCTGAGAGTGAGAACTGGTAAGCCAGTATTCTGAGTTCTATTTTGAGCATCTGTAGAGTTGCTGCTTAATTCAAATTAATCCCTGTGTGTCTCAATTATGGTTATAATCAACTAAGGCTTTTTTTGAACATTGAATATCTTTGTGATATTATACTGGGGGAAAATAAGATACCAAGTTAATCAAAAGATAAGGTCAACTGGGTTTGCAATCAGAAGAGATACATAGGCACAGACACACTTAGATTTGTAAGAGTTTTAACAATAGGTGATACACTCTCAAAAGAGAGTCTGTGTTTGTTTTGTATGTACGTGCGTGCACAGGTCCCAATTATTTAATGTCATGTCCTTTACAGATTGATTGGAGAAAGCTCAAGGGGCTGAAAGAGAGAACTAAAGAAACAATCAAAAGTTTAAGGGATAAATTGAGATGGTGAGATAGGATTTGGAAGTAAAGGAGGCACGGAAAAGTAAAAGGTACTTGATACCATCTGGGAATGAGCTGGATTTTAACTCTGCAGGTTAGGGATGCAAATTAATTCTGGAGAGGAGAAATCATGTAATTCGCATGTGATTTGATTTGAAATCTTACTTTATCTTTCTATGAAAAAGATCTCAGGATACCCCAAATGCCAGAGTTACCATAAGGAAGGTAATGATGGGACAGTGTGTGTTTCTATTTGTTTGTTTGCTTGTTTGTTTCCCCAAAACGATCCATGCATGCAATAGGCTCTTAGAATATTTTCCACTATTATTACAAATGCAAAAAGAAGAAAAATCTACCCATTAACCCTGAACTAGTCTTTTATTAATCTCTTTCAGGATAGTGGTTACCTGGGACTTGCTGTATAGCTCCTCAGTGCAAGAGTTTTAATAAATGTTCAGCATAACTTCACACTGAAGTTTGTTATTCTCATCCATCATGTTTTTATCACAAAAATGTCACTCCGGAGGCAGGAGCTAACTTTCCCAGTATCTTTCCCACCTTAATTCTTGCAAAATGTAATTTGGTTCATGGGCTGCTGCTAAGAACTTGCAAAGTCTGAATTCTATTTTAAATCTTCCTTTCTAATATCTCCTCACTTTGTTTTTTGAAACCTAGAGAAACTTTTGTGTCTCTTTGCCTATCTTTAATTTGATTTCTGAAAAGCTCTGAGTGGAGAAGTTCAGAGTGGTCTTTAGTTCATTCACCCTATGCCGTGTTGGTCTTTGGGTTCATTGAGGGCTTTGTAGCGTTGGCTGTGCACTTTCCATACTTTCACTACCAACGTTTCATGTTTTTCTTATCTAGCTGCACAGTACAATGTCCGATCTGTAGCAGAAGCTCCGTAAATATCTATAGAACAGTGGTAAAACCAGAACCAGCAACGTCCATTTTGCTTTGTTTTAGACTCTTGACGTCAGTGAGGAGAGTAGCTCTCTTATGCTAATTTTATTTGTATAAGGTTCCTGCCACTGAGCCATGTGAAGTGAGGTATGTTGAAGACCGTGATTCTGACACCTCCTGTCGTAACTGTTAAGCAGTGATCACAGCCCAGTGCAGGGGTCACTCATGGCCTGTGAGCCTCTGGTGAGTTTACCTTTTACCCAGAGTTTGCAAGATGGAATGCGCAGACTTAGGGACCAGATCCTTGAATTTCAGTCACGCTCTACTGTGTCCTCGTCACAATACCTGTACAGAGTGTCGGAACATTCCAGCTCTGAAGGTGATGGTCAGTGTTTCCTATGCCAGCCATCATCACAGATCTACCACCAGCCAGTAAAAATTATCGCATGGAAATGGTGCATGAGTTAGTGTCATTATTTATATTTGTCAGAGAAACAAAGAATAAGATAAAATGCAAACAATTAAAAATAGGATCTTCTAGGTGATGTTCCCGTGACTGTCCACACTGGATAATCATTCACATTAGTCTGGTCAGTAGTGTTTAAATTCTCAGCCTTCTTGAGGAAAAGCTTCTTTGCATGACCGCAGCTTTGAGGCTGGGTAAGGAGTGAAATCTGGGGTAGAATATTAGGGAAGATGCTGACCGTCCACCCTGAGTTTGGTGAAGGAGGCAGGTCATGGCTCCCTTCCAGCCAAATTCCCTCCAGACTGACATCACCAGCTAGGGGGTCCCCGGGGGATTGTGAGAGTGAAGGGTCCTTGTTCTTAGCTGTTTACATGTTATCTATTAAGACTCTTAGAGCAAGGCATGAAATAAGCAGGACAACCATTGATGCCCCTTTCTACAAATAAGGACTTAAGGACTGGGAAGTCAAGTGAACTCCTGCTGTTAACGTGATTAATGGGTGGCCGGGCTGGGTCCAGACTCCGGCGGGTCTGGTGTAGGCGCTGTTCTTTGCTCATGGTTTGGTACCAGCCTTGAATCCTTCATTTTCTGAAGACCTCACATTTTCTTTCACCCTCATTCAAGGGAAGATTTCATCACCTTTTAAGAAAACCACCTTTTCAGTGAAGCCTTTCTGTTCTAAGAGTTTGTTTTGGTCTTTGCTGGTCGGCTCAGTTCCCGTCAACGACTGCAATCCGAAACACTGACCACGGATTTCAGAACGGAATGGTTCAAACCTTCTCTGCAGGTTGAAGAGATGGATCTCACACTCTGCACGTCCATCTCTGCAGAATACGGCTGCTGCGTCTCACTTCGTGGGACATACCTCACTTTTAAAAGGCGGCTGCTGCCTCTTGGCACACTGAGAAGTGAGTGGGTCGTTTACTCAGCTCCCAGCACACGTGGAGTCAGAAATTGGACGCGAAGCCCTGCTTCTCTTCTCCCGAGAACAACCACGCCAGTCACGTTTCCTTATGTAAAACCACACCCTGGAGAATATTGAGCATCTTTTTGCTTCACTTTCTTTAACAGTCTGTGACTGCGGACGCCTCCCTAACCTTACCTGTCTTGAAAAGCAAAACCCACATCCTCTACCCTCAAAGATCCAGATCAGCAGTACAAGCGCCCTTCCTGAAGCTGGTGTGTCTGATGCCTTAGAAAGCACGGGGCATGTGTACCCTTTCTTTTCATCTTCAACCTCCGCCTTCCATTCTGCACAGGGCAAGATAAAACTGGGGTGCTAGTTCACTCCCAGCCTTTCCAAATATCCTACCGTCGGCACATTTATATTAGATACTGATTTCTGTTTAATAGAATAAGCCAGGAAAAATCACACTCTTTGTTGGCGTTCAAAGGATAAACCATAAAAGCCATTAAGAAGTTCTGTAAGCATGAGGGTGATTAATGGAACCTGAGGCGCCACATGCACGGACTCTTTCCAGCTAATGTCTTGGGGAGATTCCACTGCTTCTGGCTGCGGTTCAGAGCTGTTTATTTGCAAGGTGAAACCCTGAGTGATGATGTTTCCCTTGGAGTCCTGACCGACGGTATTAAAGGGACAGAACTAGATGGCCCTGAACTCAGATCATAAAGGATTTGTGCCAAGGAGTTGCTGGGATCCTTCAGAGGTCCTGCTTTGAAAGACATTCTATCTGCCCTCAAAACGCCTCTCCCGGGGCTTCCCTGGTGGCGCAGTGGTTGAGAATCTGCCTGCTAATGCAGGGGACACGGGTTCGAGCTCTGGTCTGGGAAGATCCCACATGCCACGGAGCAGCTGGGCCCGTGAGCCACAACTACTGAGCCTGCGCGTCTGGAGCCTGTGCCCCGCAGCAGGAGGGGCCGCGATAGTGAAAGGCCCGCGCACCGCGATGAAGAGCGGTCCCCGCACCGCGATGAGGAGTGGCCCCCGCTTGCCGTAACCAGAGAAAGCCCTCGCACGAACCGAAGACCCAACACAGCCAAAAATAAATAAATAAATAAATAAATAAAATAAATAAAGGGAAAATAATTTAAAAAAAAAAAAAAAAACAAAAAAAAACGCCTCTCCCTCTGTGAGCCGTGAGTCTCCACTCCGTGAGGACCTGCTGGGCTTAAGCTTTGTTGGGAAGAAGTGATTGTCAAGAATGTCAGTTCCCAACTTCTGTGAAACCAGTGTGGATTTTTGCCTTCCTTGCACTGGACTTTGTTTGGACTTGGACAGTGGTAAACATCTGAGAGCTACAACCTCCCTACCAGGACCTGCCAGAACTGCGTGTTTGCCTTTTTTTTTTTTTTTTTGACGTAACAGAATCTTACACAAAGCCCTTCAAACTCTCCATCATTTCTCAAGTTTTCTTTTATTTGTTAAAATTGATCTCATCTGTGTTCATGAGTGCAACTCCCAACAATTATTTATTGACACCTGGGCTGCAATACCGTGGTACATATATCAATTTGCGTTTTAGCGCTTGAAAGTCTAACCCACTCCCTCCAGCAAAGCAATCAGAGTAGCCCAGCTGTCTTGATAAATGGTGACTCCCTACCACACAGAGTGGTGTCTGCCTGGTCACTTCAGTAAATATTTATTAGCTGAATGGCTAAATGGCTGGCTGGCTTGATGAATGGAAGTTACCATTTTCTGAGCGCCCATAATGTTGCCTGGGTCACTGACTTATGCAACAAAGGACAAGTTTGATATTATTATTCCTATTGTGCAGAAGAGAAAATCAAGACTCAGAAGTGACTTGACCAAGATGATAGACGCAGGGTTTAAATGCAAGACTTGATCATTTTTCAGTGTAGCCCAGAGAAGGAATGGGTTCAACAGTGTGTAGCGTGGGTACATTGCATTTTCCACTTTACATAAAGTGAATAATTACACATTTTTGCAAAAACAGAAAGTCTCGTGGATTTCAAAGTGTGTATCCCCTGTTCTTTGGGAATATTCAAATGATAATACTTGGCACGCTGAAAAGCTTACGTAGATTCTATATCAGATGATCCTAACATTCCATTAGGATCTGAGACTGTTCCTTAAATATTTGCTGGGGTTGCAATGTATCTCAGATCTTTTCTGGTAGCTGGTGAGGGGGAGGTTGGTTCTATGTCGACTAAGAAAGGTGTTTTTAGTTGCGCTAAGAGTTGAACCCGTATTTCTCCACTTCTGTTTGCGCTGTGACTCACTGGCCAAGTAAGCGTCCCCAGGCTCCTCGTGGACCCCTGCTCCCCAGACCCACGTAGCGCCAGGATCCTCACCTGAACACAGATTGTCAGAGCAGCTTTTTTCATTAATCCGCCTTAGGGCTTCATTTATAAAGCTTCTTTCAGGTCCATGTGGCTTAACCAGGGCCCATCTGTTGGTTTCACCTGTCTATTCTGATCAGTAGTAACGACCTGACTCAGGTCCCTCCCAAGACCCAGCGGCAAGAGCCAGGGTGGGGTGCTGTTTCCTAAGAACAATCCGACAGTCACCCTGGGAGTCTTCCCAAACAGCCTGCACTTGAAATACATTTTCCCAAGGAAGATAGCTTGTTCTTTAGGAAACTTAGGGGAAAAAAAAAGATTTTTCTTAGTTACTCCTTTGGATCATTTCAGTGATAATTTTCTCTCAACATTGCTGCAGTTGTCTTCAAAGTAATCACCAATGCTGCCCTGACACCCAGGATGCAATAGATTTTCTATCAACGCAGCCAGGCTTGGATAGTTGGCCATTGAACATGATAATGATAATAATAATAACAAAACACCCACCTGATGATGATTGGTAAAATGTCCTACAGAGAAAGGGAGTGTATAATTGACTGTAGTCATTTACTACAGGTAGGGATGTGGGAGGGGTCCAGTACCCTGAAAGGACACACCCCTCTATTAATGGAAACAACCGGAAACCTGACCCTGGGCTGGCGTGCAAACCAGGGCCTGATCCGGAGAGTGGCAGGGCAATTACTCATTTCTTCAGCTACCAGTTTGTTAAAACACCGAGGGGGCTTCCCTGGTGGTGCAGTGGTTGAGAATCTGCCTGCCAATGCAGGGGACGCGGGTTCGCGCCCTGGTCTGGGAAGATCCCACATGCCGCGGAGCAACTGGGCCCGTGAGCCACAACTACTGAGCCTGCGCGTCTGGAGCCTGTGCTCCGCAACAAGAGAGGCCACGATAGTGAGAGGCCCGCGCACCGCGATGAAGAGTGGCCCCCGCTCGCTGCAACTAGAGAAAGCCCTCGCACAGAAACGAAGACCCAACATAGCAATCAATCAATCAATAAATAAATCTTTAAAAAAAAAAAAAAAAAAAAAACACCGAGTGGGCAAGCAGGAGAGGTAGATTTGCTGTGTCTGCGCACCGTTTTATTTTTTTAAACAAATACACAAAACCGAGTGAGGAATGCTTGGATTACATTTCAGTCTCTCAATCACCTTCTCCTTTCACTTAAGAAAATTTTTACTTGCTTTAGTCACCTTCCACCTCTTTTCACATTTCTTTGTTACTTTTCACTGGCTGTTTAAAAATATATATATCACCCCTCCTCCCTCTGTTTTCCCTTTGCAGCTGTTCCCCCAGCCTCCAGGTTGATTTCCTGTCTCCCCTTCTGTTATCTTTCTTGCTCTCGATTCCTCTTGTGGTTTCTTTCTCCTTGGCCTTGGCCTCCACATCCCCTGCCCTTTCCCGGTGCTACACCCTCTACACTGGTGATAAGGAAGCCTTTGCCCCAGGATTTTCATTTCAAGAAGGAGGCGTGGACTTGTAACAGATTCGTCTGTCCAAAGGGGAGGCGGTCAGAGTGGAGCAGGAGGCCCTGGAGGCCCGGCTACACCCGCAGCTGCAGGGTCCTTGGACTCAGAAGGAAAGTGAAACGGTTTACTCGAAGGAAAGCATGCCCCCCAACGCGGTTCCAGACTCATCTTCAGAATATTATTTAAATCTACTAGGATGCTTCATTGCAATCTGCATGTACAGAAACATTGATCAAAAGGAGAAGAGACAGAAACTGAGAAGTAGAATCACAAAGTGGTTAAAATGGAATTTTCATGAAATCTGAATTCAGCCCAGCTCGCAAAAGGATCCTCAGAGGCTGTTGGTGGGACTTCTGACTACTCCTGGAAGGAAGAGTGAGTCTCTTTCCTGACAGGGTAAGAAGCACCCCAGCCTGCAGGGTGGTCCCAGCTTTCACAAGACGACAAGGTGGACGGTTATACAGCGGGTCGCTCTGCTCTGCGGGGTGTGGTTTTGAGGATGACCAGCAGAGTTTGCATTTTCTTGCAGGAAGATGCCTGTGTGCTAATTGCCTCTGCACTGCCGCCGCAGGACTTGCCAGACATCAGAGCTCTTCCTGGAAGGGAGAGGTCTGTCCTGTGGTGTCACAGATAACACTGGCAGATAGGGAGCGAGCACAGTGGCATGGCAAGAGGGAAGACTGAGTAAGGTAGGATGGTGGCAAGATCAAGAACACAGAGCCCTCTTCATGCGTTCCTTTATTCACTCATTATCCTCTTACAGATGTAACTTTACCCCCCACGAATAGCAGTTTAGACTAACGGGGATCTCCTGTCTTTTGCATCTGCCTAGTGGCAAGTTCCCTAGCAGTTCTGGGCCTCAGATTCCTGCCTATAAACTGGGAATGAGCACGGTGCCTCCTCAGGGGTTGCATGACTGGATTGCATATCTCTGCCCAGCCAGGTTCCAGCTTTGCAAACTGGGCCAGATGGACCTGCTCAGTCTCAGGTCCTCAAGTGTAGAGGACGTGACCTGGTGCCCGGCCTCCTCTGTGCAGCTCGCCAGGTGGGCAGGGGCTGCAGAGATGATTATGTACCTGGCAGCCTTTTAGACCTGTGATTGGTTTACCCACATGCAGACACAAAGCAGCTCAGAGTGTCTAGGCTTCCAGCCGTCACCTTCAGAAGGCTGAATTCATGGCATAGCAGGATAGTTAAGGGAAAACAATTCCTCTTTCAAAATGCTTTTAGAGTACAGGTTACATTCATTCTTTTTTAAAAAAAATTAATTAATTAATTTATTTATTTATTCATGGCTGTGTTGGGTCTTCGTTTCCGTGCGAGGGCTTTCTCTAGTTGCGGCAAGTGGGGGCCACTCTTCATCGCGGTGCGCGGGCCTCTCACTATCGCGGCCTCTCTTGTTGCGGAGCACAGGCTCCAGATGCGCAGGCTCAGTAGTTGTGGCTCACGGGCCTAGTTGCTCCGTAGCATGTGGGATCTTCCCAGACAAGGGCTCGAACCCGTGTCCCCTGCATCGGCAGGCAGATTCCCTACCACTGCGCCACCAGGGAAGCCCCTACATTCATTCTTTAAAGATAAAAAGCATTGAACCTTTTGTTCATCCTCTCAACAAATAATTTTGAACACAAACTAAATGCCAGGCACTGTTGTAGGAGCTCAGAAATAAAGAGCAAACAAACCAGTGAAATCTCTGCCCTTGAAGGAAGCAAGTAATTTAAAACCATGTAATATGTTAGAAAGTAAGCGACGCTAATGAGGGAAAATGAAGTGTTGAAGGGGGGCAGAAAGTTCTGGAAAGATGAGATGAAATTTGAGTATGGATGAGATTGCATTTGGAAACAACAAACAGCCAGAACCAAGTTTGGCAAAGGGAGTTGATAATCACCCCGGGTGAAGCAGGTTTTGTTTAACAATAAACAGCCAAACAAAACACAGACACATATGCATTAATGAGATGTATCTGCAAAGTAAGGAGAATCGTTGCTCATCTGGAATGCTCTGCCATGCTGAAGGGGACTCCAGCAATGGCAGCGGCGTTCATTCATTCAGAAGACGCTGTTGGGTGTGTGTTCTGATCCAGGAGCTGCTGAGGAGGTGATCCAAGCCATAGGTACCCTGCGTTCATGGTGCTTGTTCCCTTGGAGGGGGACAGACACTGAACGATGGACATAGCAAATACGTAAATGGCAGAGTATTTATGGGCTTCATTTCATTGCCCTCAAGGACTGAGGCAGTGTTGTCATGTTGGGTGGAAGGAGTTCCCGTGGGCTCTGAGACCAGGCTGACTCCTGGTAGCTACTTACTAGTTCTGCATCCTGGAGCAGGTTACTAACACTTTCCCATGGCAGCTCTCTTATTAAAATGGCATTAATAATGGCTCTCCTATGTAGTTGCTGGAATATTGTCATGTGATTGAAGCATCTCGCATGCAGTAGGTAGGAGAGAGGGGACCGCAGGGGAGAGGGGGCCATTCACACATATTGTTTAACTTAATAACATAGAATGGTAATAATGATGATTTCTACAGTACTTTAAATATACAGGGCTTGATTGTATTTCCTCAGACATTTATCCTTGCTTTTTGGACACACTTTGGAACTGGACATAAAGAACATGAGAAGTATGTCTGTGCTCAGACTTGCCAACATTGTCTAGTACTTTTCTGACTCTTTGCGGCAGTCGAGTCACCCATATGCGTGGTGGCCTGCTTTATGCCAAGTATGCTCAGGACACTACGAGGGACGCACAAAACTAGCCAAACAGTTCTGCCCGTAAAGAATTTACCAGAGAGAATGTCAGTCCTCCTAAGATCGCTGATACAAGGCAGTACATTTTATCAAATAAGGGCTAGAGATACACGCACAGGATTTCTTCTTTTTATAGTAATGAAGGTGCTATTACTAGCAAATTACCAAATTTATTTAAAGAAGAAAGACGCATTGTCCTACCACCCTGTTTTTACCATTTCTGGGTCATTCCTCCCTGGTATGTGCAAAGGTGCATGTATAGATTTATACACGCGTTGTTCAGAGGTGTTGGTGTCTGCTCCTGGGCACACGGTTACATGCCCTGTGTTACCCACACCCCCCCCCCCCAAGTCCTCCTCTTCCTCTCCGTCCCTCCCCTGGGCCTGCTTTCAGCGCCCACTCCTTGGGCAGCACGGGGCCAGGCCTGGGTCCCCTTCCTGTGACAGTGGACGTGTCTGGTTTAGGCCTTTGCCTTGCCAAGCAGTCATCGCCTCCCGGCCTCCAGGACACTAATTTTTTACTTTCTCCAACACAAGGCTGGACAGATATGAAGGACTTAACCGAGAGTCTGGGGAGGCCTCCATGGAAAAGAGACAGAGAGCCAACAGCACAAGGTCAAATATCGTGATCCAGAGTCCAGTCCATAGGAGAAGAAGTTCGAACACACTGGGGCGCGTGGGAGGGGGTGTCCCCTCGTCCCCTCTTCCTCAGAGGGAGCTGTCCTTCAGGCGTCTGTGCCCTGTGCCCACAGCCCGTTAGGAGCACGCCCTCTGGTCCCACAGACACGGTGCCCTTCCGCACCAAGGTCACGCCCGCAGATGCCCCCAAGATCCTCAGCAGACGCCCTCACCCACAGCTGCCCCTTTAGGTGAGGGCAGCCTCGCTGCACCCTGAGAGCAGCGTGAGAGCAAGGGCACGCGTGCACACACACGAACGCCCCACTCCCAAAATCAGGCAATCATTCTCAAAGGCAGGGCGGCCTAAATCTGTGCCAGGTAACAGAATGCTGTTCTCACCAGGCGCACCATTCAGCCCGATCGCCCCAGCACCAGCACCAGCACCAGCACCAGCACCGATGCACCAAGGCACAGCCTCCCTCCCCACCTCTCGGCTCTCAATCCCAGCATCCTTGAGGCCATGGGGAACCATGGGCCCTTTGGAGTGTTTTCCCAGCAGAAACTCAGCAGGACAGTTTTCTTTCCCTCTGGCCAGAACAAAATCTTAGCCTGGGCTTCACACCTCCCTCTGACGCTCTTATTCCCACCAGAGACAAGGAAAGGAGGAAAGGGGGAGTTCATCCCAATTATTTAAAAGCCACAGACATTGATATATAGAAAGGTTAGTAACTTACCCAGAGCCACGTGGTGCCTGTAAGACTGGCAATGTTTGTGTCCAAATTATCTGATCGTTCATATACTTTTCTTTTTCACTGAATTGGATGCGTTCCATGACCCTAAGCATGTATAACGCCTTCTTCTTTTCTAAAATCGCCACAGCGGGGAAAACGCTGGAGAAAACAAGCATGATCTCATTGGCTAAAAATACCCTTCCCTCCACTGTGTGTATCCCTGGCCTTACAGCCTGATTTTGAGAAAATGAGAAAACACTGTTGTTGGTGCCTCCGTTCCTCCACTTGTGAAACAGAAAATAACACGACACCTCCCAGTTTCCCACCGTAGTGGGGAGGCTTAGTAGGTCAAGGCTAGCAAAGCATTCTGCTCTCCTCGAGTCCTTTTCACTGGGGATGTCGAAGTGTGACTGTGCCTCTTATTGGCCTGAGCCTGGAGCCCCCAGAGAAGCCCTTGTCACCCCCATGCCTGCGGAGGGGGTTCATTCTCCACGACCACGTTCACTTCGCCGCCAGCAACCTGCTCCTTAACCTAGATAATGATACCACTCTGTGCTCTGCCTCTCACTGAGGGAACTCCAGATGCCTGGGTGCCGCAGTTGAATCAAGCATCCTTAGAGGTGAGGTGCTACAAGTACCGTGAACTTGGCAGGTGGGTGGGGAGAGGGTCACAGGGATGGAAAGGTGGGAGGTCTGGTCTCCTGAGCCGACACCACCCCACCGACGGGGTTCATTCACCTCCTGCCCCAGAAGCTAATCCCTCCTCAGCATTGTGGGCCTCCCCATCCTCGCTTCCTGAAAGCTCCGTCTAAAATGTAAGAAAAGTGCAGTGGGTTCCCCGGGCACGCTCTGTTCTCAGCTACTTCCATAAAGAAATCAATTAAATTTGTCTGACAGTCTGCTTTTCCTTAAGGTTTGCTGGCAGAGGGTTTAACTTTATATCATCTTGCACAGCCCCAAAACAAAACAACCATTTTATTTCATCTTCCATGAAAGTCATTTCTGTTTATCTTGGTGTGGTTCCCATCCTAGCTAATCTACGGTCCCCAGTCGGACCGCCTTTGTTCTCAGCACTTTTTGGCAATTGCCTCTTGTGCGTGACTCTGAGTCCACGACAGAGGAAGCTGTTGTCATTTTAATGAATGGGGGTCTCTTCCAGCTCCACTCTTCCCCCAAACAGTCCATTTCCGTAACCATCAAGATGTCAGATGCAAAATAAAGCCAGTTGCAATATTGCACAGTGCAAAAGGCCATTCAGATTATTACTGAATCGTGAGGCTGGAAAGACTTTGCAGGATCATTTTGTTCATCTCTAACTTTTTGAGATTCCCCTCTAATTGGAACAACGTTATCACCAATTACTACAGGGCCTTTAAACCTCAAAGGACCTAAGCGAGTGGAAGGAAATAGGATGTGTGCGGCACTGTGTGAAGAAAATATGGAAGCTTGGGCTCCAGCTTGGGCTGCTACCTCGCACCTTTAGAAGTTGATCAGTGAATGTAAATGAGCAGTAGCAAACTATGGCAGTAAGACCAAGGGGTTTGAAGTCAAAAAGCACAGATTCAGGCTCAGAGCTGTGTGATTGGGAGAACGTTGCTTAAGGCCCCCAAACCTTGTTTTACTCACCTTTGAATTGAGGATAATGAAATTGACTCACCTGCCTCACAGTGTGGAAGTGATAACTTGTAAGACAACGTTTAAAAGGCCTCTGCATATTCTAATATGCAAATATTCATTAACATTTTTATTCGAAACCGAACTTAACCACAAAGGAAAATCCGCAGTGAAAAATGTGGAAGGCGGCCAGAGCACCAACAGAAAAGACATTTTTGGCAATCCACAATTGTCCCTTGTCCATTATGATGGCTCTCTTCTCTTGGTACAATTTGAAGTGAAACAGTTGAAAATTGGCAGGAAAAGTAGGAAGACCTCTAGGTGACCAGTCGGGATTATTCCTTGACACAATGCTTTAGCAGAGATGCCTGCGGCGCTTAGAAAACGCTATCTGAGTGACAGCAAAGGTGAATCCAAAGCTTCACACCATCAGAATTAGCGTTTGATAATTTAGTGATGAACTTTATAGCATCCCCTTTGGTCTTGCAGAATTCCCAGCTTGACAGTGACTTTATGTGGACAAGTGGCTTGACCTTTTCCTGCCTCAGTTTCTTCATGAATAAAACAGTTTATACCCTTTGGTATCTTTACTGCATAATGTTGTAAGGATCAAAAGCAATTATGCATGCAAGCATTCGGAAAAGCTCACTGTAATTTAGGGTCTCGTTAAGGTTGATTCTTGCTTTTTACGTGCTATCATTTTAGGCTACGTTTTCTTCCTGCAGGGCAGAGAGAAGGATGGCTAGGGCTGAAGGTAAGAGTGCTCCAAGGACACAAAATTTCTAAGAGTAACAGGATGAAGTGAAATATGAAAAATGTCAGCTGACCACCAGGAATAAACAGATGCCTGGCAATAGCCATTATTAGATTGTGGAATTGCCTCTCTCAGGAAGTGGTAGAAACATTTACTGCCCAACTGGATAACGTACTCTCAGGGGCCAGATGACTTGCCATTTCCTTCTACATTATCGATGAGTTTTTCTAATAATAATAAAACGGCTGAAATTGGCTACAAGGCTGTAATCACTCATGTATAGGTTTCTAGCTGCACCATAATCGCGGCTGGCCATGGCCTCAAATAATTACTCTCCATTTGGCCTTGGTCTTGGCAACTCCTGCAGACTATTTGCTGCTAGGTCTGCATCTACAGAGGGCTACATTAACAGAGTCTGAAGGAGAGCATTACATGCTTTTAACAGTGTTGAGTCACTGTGATTTTTAAACAACGAACTGGGTTCAGGCAGCTTCAGAAACACCAGGAAGGCTGTTTAAATGTTAATGCTGCAGCCCAGAAGGGATGGTGCCTGGCTGCAGCCCTAGTGCCTCTGCTGAGTTGAGCATATGATTCAGTTTCTCCTATTTGTTCAATTGTAGTAAACATTTTTCACGGACTTTCACAGTGTTTGCAAAAATGCCTCCCAAGCAAAAATAGAAAAAATACACTTTCTTCTTTGTACGGCTTTCAGAAATTATACCTATTGAATTGAAAAAAAAAAAAAAAAAAGCTTATGGAAGAATGATGAACTTCTCCCAAAACAAACCATATTTGTTATTTGCAAATGTGTGTTGTTTTTTTTTTTTTATACTGGTTTTTAAATTCAGCTTGTAAGAAGATATATGTATATAAATATATACATATTTTTTTTTCTTTCTTTCTAAAGCTAAATTCTGGGGCTGGGCTCTAGGAAGATGTTAGAAATTCCCCTGTGGTGTTTTTTAACGTAGAAATACCATGTGTAGAATTATATCCCCTTCTTTGACTTGCCAAAAAAAACCCCTCACTTTCAGAATTACAAATATTATGATTATTATCTTTAAAAAAGTAACTATGCCTATTTTACTGAAATGATGACTCATGCGAGAAGGAGGTAGTGACTGGCCTGTCTGTGCCTTCCTCATGTTTCCGTAGCGGCCAGGCACAATGCCCATCCCCACTGGCGTGTGACGCTCGGAGGCTGGGCCGGGCTTCACCCATCCTGGTACTTCTGGCTCTTAGCATCGTGGCTGGCACACAGTAGATGTTCAGTAATTGTCTATTAAAGTAATAAGCTCTGAGGGCTTCTCCAACTATTTTTTAAAAAAGCATTCTAGGAGAGAATCTCAAAGAGCCTTCTATAGATTTTTTTTTTTTTTTTTTTTTAAACCAGAGAACCATTTTGAATTGAGATGTGAAATCTGGGGTTCATCCTTACCTTGAGACTTAGGATTTATGTCTTTACTTCCTTTTAATCTGAAGTACACGTCCCTGTTTTGCATCATGATCATAATTTCGTTCAAATTTATTGAATTCCTGTTTGTAATTTCTGTTAGATCCTACAATTTATAGACTGCTGATGGCAGAGAATTTTCAGACCTGATCTTTACATAATACTTTCCATTTGAAGTGCTTTTATTTACATCATCCACAGCGTCACCTGGACCCTGTGAGGTGGAAGCCCAGGTACTATGACCTTTACTTTACAGATGAGGAAACCGAGGTTCAGGGATGTTTAGGTGATTTGACTGAAGTTACATATGAGCTGGTGACAGATAGGAGCCTGAAACACATATTCTGACTCCAAATCCAGCCCTGTTTCTGCAACACCACAATTGCTGCAAGGCAGTTTCTGACTCTTAGATGTCACCCAGTTTTTATACCTGGGCCACCAGCTGGCCAATGTCTGGATGGCAGAGAGCTCAGTATCTCTTGAAGTTCCTGCCATCTTGCACTGCTCTGACTTAGAAGGGTCCCCAGCTCAAAATGTGTGAAATTACCTTTCAGTCAATAAGCCAATTCAGAAATGCTATTGGACACCCACTAGGTGTTGGGGTCTTTCTGCTCTTTGTCAGTGAATATAATCCAGATATCAGGGGCTCCTGTGATGGTCAGTGGGCTTGAACACAGGAGCTATAAACGCTGTGTCCTCTGAACACTGAGAAAAAGAGCCTGGGGGCCTAGGAGGGACTAAGGAAAGGAGGGATGGACGAGGGAAAGGGACACAGAGAATATCCAGATGGAGGGAACCAAACTCGAGTGAGTGAGGTTCCCTGGGAGATCACAGAGGCGACATGCAGAAATGGGGACAGGGGAACAGGAGAGGCCTGAGGCGGATGAAGGAAAACTGACAGGCGTGGAGGAAGGCTAGAGTTCACTTCTGCGCAGATATAGAAAACAAATTCACTAGAACGGGATCCACTTGACAAAAAGGGTATAATCAGAGATGCGTGGTGCTTAAAATGTGGAAACAGCTCAAGAGTGTTAATTAACTGAAGTTGTTTTTGGTGTCGTTATTGTTGTTTAGTACAGAAGGGTGGCTCACAATTCCATTTGCTGTTTCCTGTGTTTGGACATGAAATCCAATGTCACAGGCCCCCCAGCCTCTGGATACAGGAGACCATGTTCTATCAGAATCCGTGTACAGGTGTCAGGTTCCTGGGAACCGGCCCAGGGCGGTGGATGCACTTGCTCTGGAGCAGAGCTGGGCCTGTGCTTCTGTTGGCCCATCTCACTAACTCTTCAACGTGTTACCATGTTGATCCCATGGCCACAGCCATTCTCTGCTAGTGGTTGATTGGGGTTCCAGACTGCCAAGGTCCCCCCTCTCCTATGAGGGCAAAGATTGGGGAGATGGGAAAGAAAGACCTTTACCCCACTTTATCACCTGGGCCCCAAGCACACCTCTAGTGCCAGGATATTATACAACTTCTCATAAACGTGATTCATTCAAACCTAACACTGCTCTCTGTCGGGACCCAAAACCACTTCATCAGGATAGACGTGAACAAACACCCCCTGCTGCATCCTCACCACCGATCTCTAATTTCCACCAAATAGAATGTGTTCATTCGTTCCTCTTTCGAAAGCTCTTGTGCACAGTTGACCCTTGAAGAACACGGCTTGAGCTGCGTGGGTCCACTTATACGTGGATGTTTTCAAATCAATATACATTCGGTCCTCCTTATCTGTGGATTCAACCAACCACAGCTTGCGTGCTGTTTCCATCTGCAGTTGGTTGAATCCCAGGATGCAGAACCCAAGTATAAGGAGCGTCAGCTATGAAACTTTGAGCATCTGCAGATTTTGGTGTCTGTGGTGGGTCCTGGAACAAATCCACCACGAATACTTAGGGATGACTGTTTATTAATTTATGCAACTGTATTTCCGGTCATCACCAACAACCAGACTGGCTGCAAGAATAAGCCCAGTGAATTGAGGATTACCTGCTGCAAACATATTGAAGGCCCAAGAATGCCCCTTGCAGCCTAACAACATGTATAGGTTCTGACCTACAGTGAGTATCCTGTGAAACAGATACTGATCCTGCCCCCAGCAGAAGTGCATGTATTGTATGCTGGGAGTCATCTTAAAAGCAGTAAGAGGAATGCTTTCTATAGAGAAAATATGTTCTTAACCTCAAAGAAATATCTTAGTGTAACCATGCAAGATAAGGTTTTGCATAAAAGGTTAGCTTTAGGATGTATAGTCCTAAAGCTCTTTTATAAAAGAATAGCCTGGAAACTTTAGGTCACTCATGTCTAAGGATTTGAAATATTTTAATCCAAAGAGAAAAGCTTTCAGGAAGAGTTTAGCTGTCAGGGGATTTTGGGTTTTTTTCCGTACCTGTCAGGGATGAGGTAAGGGAAGGATAGCATTGTCCAGGAGATGGACCCTATTAAAATCTTATTAACATGCTTTGAAATCACAGTATCACCATGTCCAAAATATCCTCCCAGTTCACTGCCTTCTTCAGCCATCTCTGCCCGAGCTGGAGTACTTGGCCACAGCAAAGGGAACAGCCCTGAACTCGGTACTTGTTTCTGAATTTATCCCAACTAGCAATTTGACCCTTGAGAAGCTATTGTGTCTCTTTCTCTCTCTCTCTCACTCTCAGTTCCTTTATGTGTAGACAAAGCAGTTAGATGTAATGGGCTTTAAGATCTTCCCCAGCCCTTCCCTGTGTGAATCTACGAGGAATTTGCTACCCTGCATTCATTGCTAGGAAACCCAGATCCGGGGGATATTTCAAAACAAAGCCAGAGGAGAAACTGACAGTGAGCTGGATTATCCAAACTTCAGTTTCCATCTGTGTGCAAATGTAGACAAACAAGCACCTTACACGAATAAGTGCTAAAAATAGTTGGGTGCTTTAAAAAATGCTATTATTAAAAGTAGGATTTCCAGAACTTCAAGATGGCAGAGGAGTAAGATGTGGAGATCACCTTCCTCCCCACAAATACATCAAAAATACATCTACATATGGAACAACTCCTACAGAACACCTACTGAATGCTGGCAGAAGACCTCAAACTTCCCAAAAGACAAGAAACTCCCCATGTACCTGGCCTTGTGAATGACAGGGTCTTGGTGATGAGGATGGGTTTCAGGACTGAGCCTCTGAGGTGGGAAAGCCGAGTTCAGGAAACTGGTCCACCAGAGACCTCCGGCCCCACATAATATTAAATGGCGAAAGCTCTCCCAGAGATCTCCATCTCAACACTAAGACCCAGCTCCACTCAACAGCCAGCAAGCTACAGTGCTGGATACCCTATGCCAAACAACTAGCAAGACAGGAACACAACCCCACCCATTAGCAGAAGAGGCTACCTAAAATCATAATAAGTTCACAGACACCCCAAAACACACCACCGGACATGGTCCTGCCCACCAGAAAGACAAGATCCAGCCTCATCCACCAGAACACAGGCACCAATCCCCTCCACCAGGAAGCCTACACAACCCACTGAACCAACCTTACCCACTGGGGGCAAACACCAAAAACAATGGGAACTATGAACCTGCAGTCTGTGAAAAGGAGACCCCAAACACAGTAAGTTAAGCAAAATGAGAAGACAGAGAAATACACAGCAGATGAAGGAGCAAGGTAAAAACCCACCAGACCAAACAAATGAAGAGGAAATTGGCAGTCAACCTGAAAAAGAATTCAGAGTAATGATAGTAAAAATGATCCAAAATCTTGGAAATAGAATGGAGAAAATACAGAAACGTTTAACAAGGACCTAGAAGAACTAAAGAGCAAACAAACAATGATGAACAACACAATAAATTAAAAATTCTCTAGAAAGAATCAATAGCAGAATAACTGAGGCAGAAGAATGGATAAGTGACCTGGAATGTAAAATAGTGGAAATAACTACTGCAGAGCAAAATAAAGAAAAAAGAATGAAAAGAATTGAGGACAGTCTCAGAGACCTCTGGGACAACACTAAACACAACAACATTCGAATTATAGGGGTCCCAGAAGAAGAAGAGGAAAAAAAAGGGACTGAGAAAATATTTGAAGAGATTATAGTTGAAAACTTCCCTAATATGGGAAAGGAAATAGTTAATCAAGACCAGGAAACACAGTCCCATACAGGATAAATCCAAGGAGAAACATGCCAAGACACATATTAATCAAACTATCAAAAATTAAATACAAAGAAAAAATATTAAAAGCAGCAAGGGAAAAGCAACAAATAACATACAAGGGAATCCCCGTAAGGTTAACAGCTGATCTTTCAGCAGAAGTTCTGCAAGCCAGAAGGGAGTGTCAGGACATATTTAAAGTGATGAAAGGAAAAAATCTACAACCAAGATTACTCTACCCGGCAAGGATCTCATTCAGATTTGACAGAGAAATTAAAACCTTTACAGACAAGCAAAAGCTAAGAGAATTCAGCACCACCAAACCCGCTTTACAACAAATGCTAAAGGAACTTCTCTAGGCAGGAAACACAAGAGAAGGAAAAGACCTACAATTACAAACCCAAAACAATTAAGAAAATGGTAATAGGAACATACATATAGATAACTACCTTAAATGTAAATGGATTAAATGCTCCAACCAAAAGGCATAGACTGGCAGAATGGATACAAAAACGAGACCCGTATATATGCTTTCTACAAGAGACCCACTTCAGACCTAGGGACACATACAGACTGAAAGTGAGAGGATGGAAAAAGATATTCCATGCAAATGGAAATCAAAAGAAAGATGGAGTAGCAATTCTCATATCAGGCAAAATAGACTTTAAAATAAAGACTATTACAAGAGACAAAGAAGGACGCTACATAATGATCCAGGGATCAATCCAAGAAGAAGATATAACAATTGTAAATATTTACACACCCAACATAGGAGCACCTCAATACATAAGGCAAATGCTAACAGCCATCAAAGGGGAAATGGACAGTAACACAATCATAGTAGGAGAATTTAACACCCCACTTTCACCAATGGACAGATCATCCAAAATGAAAATAAATATGGAAACACAAGCTTTAAATGATACATTAAACAAGATGGACTTAATTGAAATTTATAGGACATTCCATCCAAAAACAACAGAATACACTTTCTTCTCAAGTGCTCATGGAACATTCTCCAGGATAGGTCATATCTTGGGTCACAAATCAAGCCTTGGTAAATGTAAGAAGATTGAAATCATATCAAATATCTTTTCCGACCACAACGCTATGAGACTCGATATCAATCACAGGAAAAAATCTGTAAAAAATACGAACACATGGAGGCTAAACAATACACTACTAAATAACCAAGAGATCACTGAAGAAATCAAAGAAGAAATCAAAAAATACCTAGAAGCAAATGACAATGAAAACAAGATGACCCAAAACCTATGGGATGCAGCAAAAGCAGTTCTAAGAGGGAAGTTTATAGCAATACAGTCCTACCTCAAGAAACAAGAAACATCTCAAATAAACAACCTAACCTTACACCTAAAGCAATTAGAGAAAGAAGAACAAAAAAACCCTGAAGTTAGCAGAAGGAAAGAAATCATAAAGATCAGATCAGAAATAAATGAAAAAGAAATGAAGGAAGCGATAGCAAAGATGAATAAAACTAAAAGCTGGTTCTTTGAGAAGATAAACAAAATTGATAAACCATTAGCCAGAATCATCAAGAAAAAAAAGGGGGAAGACTCAAATCAACAGAATTAGAAATGAAAAAGGAGAAGTAACCACTGACACTGCAGAAATACAAAGGATCATGAGAGATTACTACAAGCAACTCTATGCCAATAAAATGGACAACCTGGAAGAAATGGACAAATTCTTAGAAAAGCACAACCTTCCGACTGAACCAGGAAGAAACAGAAAATATAAACAGACCAATCACAAGCAGTGAAATTGAAACTATGATTTAAAGTCTTCCAACAAACAAAAACCCAGGACCAGATGGCTTCACAGGCAAATTCTATGAAACATTTAGAGAAGAGGTAACACCCATCCTTCTCAAACTCTTCCAAAATATAGCAGGGGAAGGAACACTCCCAAATTCATTCTACGAGGCCACCATCACCCTGATACCAAAACCAGACAAAGAGGTCACAAAGAAAGAAAACTACAGGCCAATATCACTGATGAACATAGATGCAAAAATCCTCAACAAAATATTAGCAAACAGAATCCAACAGCACATTAAAGGGATCATACACCAGGATCAAGTGGGGTTTATCCCAGGAATGCAAGGATTCTTCAATATATGCAAATCAATCAATGTGATAAACCATATTAACAAATTGAAAGATAAAAACCATATGGTCATCTCAGTAGATGCAGAAAAAGCTTTCAACAAAATTCAACACCCATTTATGATAAAAACCCTCTGGAAAGTAGGCATAGGGGAACTTACCTCAACATAATAAAGGGCATATGTGACAAACCCACAGCCAACATCTTGCTCAATGGTGAAAAACTGAAACCATTTCCACTAAGATCAGGAATAAGACAAGGTTGCCCACTCTCACCACTATTATTCAACATAGTTTTGGAAGTGTTAGCCACAGCAATCAGAGAAGACAGAGAAATAAAAGGAATCCAGATCAGAAAAGATGAAGTAGAACTGTCACTGTTTGCAGATGACATGATACTATACATAGAGAATCCTAAAGATGCTACCAGAAAACTACTAGAGCTAATCAATGAATTTGATAAAGTAGCAGGATACAAAATTAATGCACAAAAATCTCTTGCATTCCTATACACTAATGATGAAAATTCTGAAGGAGAAATTAAGGAAACACTCCATTTACTATTGCAACAAAAAGAATAAAATACCTAGGAATAAACCTAGCTAAGGAGACAAAAGACCTGTATGCAGAAAACTATAAGACACTGATGAAAGAAATTAAAGATGATACAAACAGATGGAGAGATATACCATGTTCTTGGATTGGAAGAATCAACATTGTGAAAATGACTATACTACCTAAAGCAATCTACAGATTCAATGCAATCCCTATCAAACTACCAATGGCATTTTTCACAGAACTAAAACATAAAATTTCACACTTTGTATGGAAACACAAAAGACCCTGAATAGCCAAAGCAATCTTAAGAAAGAAAAACAGAGCTGGAGGAATTGGGCTTCCTGACTTCAGACTATACTACAAAGCTACACTAATCAAGACACTATGGTACTGGCATGAAAACACAAATATAGATCAATGGAATAGGATAGAAAGCCCAGAGATAAACCCACACACATATGGTTACCTTATCTTTGATAAAGGAGGAAAGAATACGTAATAGAGAAAAGACAACCTCTTCAATAAATGTTGCTGGGGAAACTGGACAGCTACATGTAAAAGAATGAAATTAGAACACTTCCTAACACCATACACAAACATAAACTCAAAATGGATTAAAGACCTAAATGTAAGTCCAGACACTATAAAACTCTTAGAGGAAAACATAGGCAGAACACTCTATGGTATAAATTACAGCAAGATCCTTTTTGACCCACCTCCTAGAGAAATGGAAATCAAAACAAAAATAAACAAATGGGACCTAATGAAACTTAAAAGCTTTTGCACAGCAAAGGAAACCATAAACAAGACGAAAAGACAACCCTCAGAATGGGAGAAAATATTTGCAAACGAAGCAACTGACAAAGGATTAATCTCCAAAATATACAAGCAGCTCATGCAGCTCAATATCAAAAAAACAAACAACCCAATCCAAAAATGGGCAGAAGACCTAAATAGACATTTCTCCAAAGAAGATATACAGATTGCCACCAAACACATGAAAGAATGCTCAACATCACTAATCATGAGAGAAATGCAAATCAAAACTACAATGAGGGCTTCCCTGGTGGCGCAGTGGTTGAGAGTCTGCCTGCTAATGCAGGGGACACGGGTTCGTGCCCTGGTCTGGGAAGATCCCACATGCCACGGAGCAGCTGGGCCCGTGAGCCACAATTGCTGAGCCTGCGCGTCTGGAGCCTGTGCCCCGCAACGGGAGGGGCCGCGATAGAGAGAGGCCCGCGCACCGCGATGAAGAGCGGTCCCCGCACCGCGATGAAGGGTGGCCCCCGCTTGCCGCAACTGGAGAAAGCCCTCGCACGAACCGAAGACCCAACACAGCCAAAAATAAATAAATAAATAAATAAAAAAGAAATATCCTTGGGGAAAAAAAAAAAAAAAAAAACTACAATGAGGTGTCTCCTCACACAAGTCAGAATGGCCATCATCAAAAAATCTACAAACAATAAATGCTGGAGAGGGTGTGGAGGAAAGGGAACCCTCTTTCACTGTTGGTGGGAATGTAAATTGATACAGCCACTATGGAGAACAGTATGGAGGTTCCTTAAAAAACTACAAATAGAACTACCATACGACCCAGCAATCCCACTACTGGGCATATACCCTGAGAAATCATAATTCAAAAAGAGTCATGTACCACAATGTTCTTTGCAGCACTATTTACAATAGCCAGGACATGGAAGCAACCTAAGTGTCCATCGACAGATGAATGGATAAAGAAGATGTGGCACATATATACAATGGAATATTACTCAGCTATAAAAAAAAGGAAATTGAGTTATTTGTAGTGAGGTGGATGGAAGCTGTCATACAGAGTGAAGTAAGTCAAAAAGAGAAAAACAAATACCGTATGCTAACATATATATGGAATCTTAAAAAAAAAATAAGGTTCTGAAGAACCTAGGGGCAGGACAGGAGTAAAGACGCAGACATAGAGAATGGACTTGAGGACACGGGGAGGAGGAAGGGTAAGCTGGGACGAAGTGAGAGAGTGTCATGGACATATATACACTACCAAATGTAAGTAGATAGCTAGTGGGAAGCAGCCGCATAGCACAGGGAGATCAGCTTGGTGCTTTGTGTCCATCTAAAGAGCTGGGATAGGGAGGGTGGGAGGGAGTCACAAAAGGGAGGAGATATGGGGATATATGTATACATATAGCTGATTCACTTTGTTATACAGCAGCAAATAACACAACATTGTAAAGCAATTATACTCCAATAAAGATGTTAAAAAAAAAAAAAAAAAGTAGGGACTTCCCTGGTGGTGCAGTGGTTAAGAATCCAGTTGCCAAGGCAAGGGACTCAGGTTGAAGCCCTGGTCCGGGAAGATCCCACATGATGTGGAGCAACTAAGCCCAGGCGCCACAACTACTGAACCTGCGGTCTAGAACCCGTGAGCCACAACTACCGAGCCCAGGTGCCACAATTACTGAAGGTCATGTACCTAGAGCCCGTGCTCCACAACAAGAGAAGCCACCACACTGAAAAGCTCGTGCACAGCGATGAAGCCCAGTTGCCACAACTAGGGAAAGCCCGTGCAGCAATGAAGACCCAATGCATCCAAAAAATAAAATAAAATGAAGTAATTAATTTTAAAAATGTAATAATTAGTACATAGAAAAGTTATCATCTCTGAGGTGCATTATTACTTCCTGAAATCACAGTGCCCCCTTGCCAGCTCTGTAAAGACTGGATTGTTCTAGTTTCTTGGCTGCCTTTGTTTTTCATTCTAAGTTTCAAAATTGGTAAGAATATGAACTAGAAATGTTTACTCATCCAGGTTAAGAATATATAAGTAAGTCACCTACATATGAACCTTCAAGTTGTGAACTTTCCTAGATGTGAACGTGGAGCATACTAATGAAGACGTGAGGAGGCCCAGAGAAAGGACGAAGAGAGACAAGAGGAGGAAGAAGTAACTGAGGAACCGAAGAGATTCATGACGCAGGAAATGGCAAGGGGATTTTCTTTATTTGAGCAGGCACTGTTAGTTTTTGAGGCACAGGACCTGAACACAGAAGGTTGCAGCAGCCGTTCAGAATGCAATCCAGTGCTACTGTGTCATCTATGATGAGAAAAAAAGAGCTACTACCTAGACATCACTGGATCGCTTTTTCAAGAGAATAGAAAGAATTCAATCCAGCAAGGAACCAGAACCTGTACCATCACCATCAGGCGTACGTGAAATTGCAGCTTGCTCTCCGTCTCCTATTGCTGACGATCCTTCAGCTCTACCATCTCCCACCTCCTCTCCCTCCTCCAGGCAGTAGCTCTTCTTTCCTGTTCACTCGATGCCAGCCCCTGGATGCCAGCTACTGTACTGTACTACTGTACTTTTCAAAGTAATGTACTGTAAGATTAAAAATGTTTTCTGTATTTTTTGTGGTTTTTTAAAATATATTATTTGTGTGAAAGGTATTATAAACCTATTACAGTACAGTACTATATAGCCAGTTGTGTTAGTTGGGTACCTAGGCTAACTTTGTTGGACTTACGAACACACTGGACTTATGAAAGCACTCTCGGAACAGAACTCGTCCGTATGTAGGGGACTTACTGTATTCAGATTAATATAATTTTAGGGGACTTACTGTATTCAGATTAATATAATTTAACTTGAAGACACTATTTAAAGAAAAAAAATGGATAAACACATCGTAGTATCTAGAAGGATTAAACTCATTTTCAAAACCAACTTAGCTAGCTTAGGGAGAGTGTAAGATTAGCAAAATAGTTTTAATTAGTAGATCTATTACTCTGTGCCAGATTCTGTGCTACACATAATACGAACATGTATATGTGTGTGTGTGAGAGTGTATGTTTGTGTTTATATGTATATGTATATAAATAGGAATATATAAATACCTTGCATAGTCAATACAGTCTTAACATATAGGAGTTATTTTCCTATTTTTCAGTTAAAGAAACAGATTCAGAAGTGATCATCAGGTGCCCCTAAACTAGTAAATGAAGCAGCCAGTTCATTGTTTTTACATTATACCCCATTTTCTGAAGGAAGAGCTCTTTGTAAAACTTCCTGGAGGCCTGATGTTTATAAACAGTTACATTTAACTTAAATAGGCTACACAAGTTATTTACCATTTTGAGCTCTGATTTCTTCATCTGTAAAAGGAGGAATAAAACTAGCTCCCTCAGGGGGCTGTCATCAGGATTCAGTGCCATTCAGGAATGACAACATTTTCCACCAAAGTTCCCGGCGGGTCATCGGCGGGTGCAGTGTATCAGCTGCACCTTCTCCAACTCCCTTTGGACTTGGATCTTTTTTTCATGTTAGAAAAAAATTTGCTTACTACCTCAAAGAAGTAAGAAAATACTTACTGAATGCCTTCTATTGTGTTATGACTTTTTATGTATCAAACTTCAAAGTTGGTTGAGATAATGATTGTGAAATCTTCCCTGTGGGCCTGTGATGGTTAACTGTCAAGTTCAGTGATGTGGATCCCAGGGCTTTTAATGTTCCCAGGAGTTCAAAGTGCTTTGTTGTTAAATTGAACTCTGCGAAACTAAAAATATCCCTAACCCTTGCCTTGCCTGAGGCCTTCATCCTTCTAGTTTAAGAGTCTGTCTTCCTCCAGGGACTTTGAAAGCAAAAGTTTTCCTCTGGTCAGACTCACCTTGAATCCAGACAGAATAGATGGCGGTTGCTTTTGCCAGGCGTCTTGTCTCCATCCAGGCCTTCGGGGGACAGGCCTGTCACATTACCCTGTCTACAAGGGCAGGGAATTTAATAAGGTTATCATGTTTTGCCTCTACAAAATGACTCAAGAACACTATTTTATAAAAGGCATGTCAAATACTGTTCCATTTAAAATTCAGCTACCAAACAAGGCAAGTGAGTCATGAATCAGTGGACATTTAGTTTAACTCAGGTTTGCAGGTGGACACCAGGCCTGCAGGTCTTTGCTCTGAGTCAGGTTCAGGAATGGAAGCCTCTCATGTATGTCTGCATGTGACTAAGGTCTCTGAAGTAGGATGACATCATCAGACAACCCCGGTGAGACCCCTCCAACTCCCCTAGAGTTCGCTTTTTAAAATATTTACTTACATGATCAAGTATTGACTCCCCTACACCGCCCTGCATATGCCAAATTCAGACTTCTCTGAGTTAATGCAGCTGATGAATGAACCTTTCAAGGAGTCTTAGGAAGTGCTGTCTGGCAGCCAGCGGTCTTTCCGTCTTTGTACAGCAGTGTTTGCTGGTACAGTTATTTGAGTGTTTTATTGCATTTTCCCCTCATTTTTTTAAATGAATGGCATGTGGAAAATGAAAGCATCTGGATTCGTTTCAGGAGGCTGAGAGACATAGTTACGTGTACCTGAGCTCACAGTACAGCTGAGAGTTGGGGGGGGGGATGAACAAACATGCAAGAAATAGCAAACTTTACAGAATTAAGAATGTGAAATACTGGAAATAAAACGTTGAAAATTGTCTCTGAAATATGAAGTGTAATTAGGAACATGATCATATTTGTGTTGCTTTCTCTTGTAATCACCTCTTACTAAAAGTAAGCCTGTTTCTGACCCTTAACCTTAGAACTTCCTGGGGAGGTTCCAGAAGCTCTGTCTGGCAAGGTAGGGATCAATCCATAATCGTCAAAGCCCTGCTGGCTCTGGTCCAGTCCAGCTATTTCCTGGGACACAGATGCTACCCGAGGAGCTTTCTTGCATGGTGAAGATTTCTCTCATTTCTGAAGAAGTCCAAACAAGCTTCCTCATTACTGAAGAATGCGTGTCAGGATCTAAAATCTAATCTGCACAGCTGTGTACGGTTTGAGACCTGCTTAACTTAGAAACTGATTCTCTTCCTCTGCACAGTCCAGACCATTGAAATAAGTTGAAGGTTTTCTTCCAAATACAGTTACCCACTTTTAAGGCATGGTGACCTAAATTCTTCCCTCAAGAAGTCACGTTTCTGAAAACCTGCTACCTTTAGCCCTTAATGCTTGCTCCAGTGGCGTATGGAGAAGAGCATAGCATTCAAGGTCTGCTTGTTTACTGTGGCTGCACGGGGTGTTTCTCCCCTTCCTCTCCTTCGTCCAGGCTGCTTTTCCCCGAAGGGATACGAGCTTTCGTTTGTCATCATCGTCATCAGTATTTTAGTTTATTCTTCTTGTTTTATTTTATTTTATTTTATTTTATTTATTTTTTTTAAAGAGATCTTTTTTTTTTTTAATTCTTTATTTTTTATTTATTTTTTTTATGGCTGTGTGGGGTCTTCGTTTCTGTGCGAGGGCTTTCTCCAGTTGCGGCAAGCGGGGGCCACTCTTCATCACGGTGCGCGGGCCTCTCACTATCGCAGCCTCTCTTGTTGCGGAGCACAGGCTCCAAACGCGCAGGCTCAGTAGTTGTGGCGCACGGGCCTAGTTGCTCCACAGCATGTGGGATCTTCCCAGATCAGGGCTCGAACCCGTGTCCCCTGCATTGGCAGGCAGATTCTCAACCACTGCGCCACCAGGGAAGCCCCTTATTTTATTTTTAATTGAAATATAGTTGACATACAATATGATGTTAGTGTCAGGTGTACAACGTAGTGATTTGACATTTAAATACATTTCAAAATGATCTCCACGATAAGTCTGATAACCATCTGTCCCCACGCAAAGTTAATACAGTATTATTGCACATATTCCTTATGTTGCATAATACATCCCAAGACTTATTTCTTATATACCTGGAAGTTTGTACTTCTTAATCCCCTTCACCTATTTCATCCATCCCCCACTCCCTCCTCTCTGGCAACCACCTATTTGTTCTCTGTTTCTATGAGTCTGTTTCTGTTTTGTTTAGTTTGTTCATTTGTTTTGATTTTTATATTCTACATATAATTGAGATCATACAGTATTTGTCTTTCTTTGTCTGACTTATTTCTCTTAACATAATGCCTTCTAGGTCCATCCATGTTGTCACAAATGACAAGATTTCATTCTTTTATGGCTGTGTAACTTCCCATTGTGTGTGTGTGTGTGTGTGTGTGTGTATACCAATTCTTTTTTTATCCATTCATCTACTGATGGACTTTTAGGTTACTTCCAAATCTTGGCTATTGTAAATAATGCTGCAACGAACATGGAGGTGCACATATCTTTTACAATTAGTGTTTTTCTTTGATTAGGGTAAATCCCCACAACTGAGATAGCTTGATAGTATGGTAGTTCTGCTCTTAATTTTTTGAAGAACCATCTTATTGTTTTCCACGGTGGCTGTACCAATTTACATTCTTACCAACAGAGCATGAGGATTCTCTTTTCTCCACATCCTTGACAACACTTGCTATCTCTTGTCTTTTTGTTAATAGCCATTCTGATAGGAGTAAGGTGATTTGGATTTGCATTTCCCAGAGACTTAGTGAATTAAGTATCTTTTCATGATCTTGTTGTCTATCTGTCTATGTCTTCTTTGGAAAAAATGTCTATTCAGCTCCTCTACCCTTTTTAGATTGGGTTGTTTGTTTCTTTGATATTGAGTTGTATGAGTTCTTTGTATATTTTGGATACTGGCCCCTTACCAGAGACATTGTTTTCAAATATCTTCTCCCATTCAGTAGGTGATCTTTTCATTTTGTTGATAGTTTCCTTCACTGTGAAAAAACTTTTTAGTTTGATGTAGTCCCATTTATTTATTTATTTATTTATTTTATTTTATTTTATTTTTTTTTTTAATTTATTTATTTATTTTTGGCTGTGTTGGGTCTTCATTTCTGTGTGAGGGCTTTCTCTAGTTGCGGCAAGTGGGGGCCACTCTTCATCGCGGTGCGCGGGCCTCTCACTATCGCGGCCTCTCTTGTTGCGGAGCACAGGCTCCAGACGCGCAGGCTCAGCAGTTGTGGCTCACGGGCCTAGTTGCTCCGCGGCATGTGGGATCTTCCCAGACCAGGGCTTGAACCCGTGTCCGCTGCATTAGCAGGCAGATTCTTAACCACTGCGCCACCAGGGAAGCCCCCATTTATTTATTTTTGCTTTTGTTTCCTTCCCTGAAGAGACAGATCCAAAAAAATATTGCTAAGATGTCAAAGAGCATACTGCTTATGTTTTCTTCTAGGAGTTTTATAGTTTCAGGTCTTATATTTAAGTCTTTAGTCCATTTTGAGCTTATTTTTTGTGCATTATTGGGGAAGTTGGTATAGTTTCATTCTTTTGCATATAGCTGTCCAGTTTTCCCAATACCATTTACTGAAGAGTCTCTCTTTTCCCCATTGTATATTCTTGCCTCCTTTGCTGTAGATTAATTGCCCATATAAGTGTGGGTCCATTTCTGGGTTCTATATTCTGTTCCATTGATCTGTGTATCTGTTTTTGTGCCAGTATCATACTGTTCTGATGACAGTAGCTTTGTAGTAGAGTTTGATATCAGGGAGCATGATACCTCCAGTTATGTTCTTCATTCATAAGATTTTTTTTTCCAGCCATTCAAGGTCTTTTATGTTTCCATACAAATTTTAGGTTTATTTGTTCTAGTTCTGTGAAAAATGCCACTGGTATTTTGATAGGGACTGCATTGAATCTCTAGATTGCCTTGAGTGGTATGGACATTTTAACAATATTAATTCTTCCAGTCCAAGAGCAAAGTACAGGCAGAGCTTGGAGATGTTTCAGGTTTGGTTTTAGATTACCACAATAAAACAAATATCACAATAAAGCAAGCCACACAAATTTTTTTATTTCCCAGTGCACATAAAAGTTATGCTTACATTATCCTGTAGTCTATTAAGTGTCTAATAACATCATGTCTAAAAATATGTATATACTTTAATTTAAAAATGCTTTATTGATAGAAAATGCTAAGTATCAACTGGCAAGGCAGGGTTGACACAAACCTTCAATTTGTAAAAAAAAAACCAAAAAACACAGTATCCGTGAGACATGATAAAGCAAAGTACAATAAAATGTGGTATGTCTTTATATCTTTCCATTTGTTTATGTTTTCTTCAATTCCTTTCATGAGTGTCTTACAGTTTTCAGAATACAGGTCTTCTATCTCCTTCGTTAGATTTACTCCTATGTATTTTATTCTTTTTGGTGCTATTGTAAAGGGTATTGCTTTCTTAAATTTTTTTTCTGATAGTTCATTATTTGTGTATAGAAACACAACATATTTCCATACTTCAATTTTGTACCCTGCAACTTTACTGAATTTATTTATTATTTCTAATAGTTTTTTGGTGGAGTCTTTAGGGTTTTCTACATATAGTATCATGCATCTGCAAACAGTGACAGTTTTACTTCTACCTTTCCAATTTGGATGCCTTTTTTCCTTTTTCTTCTCTGATTTGCTCTGACTAGGATTTCCAGTTCTATGTTAAATAAAAGTAGCATCCTTGTCTTGTTCCTGATCTTATAGGAAATGTTTTTAGCTTTTCACCATTGAGTATGATGTTAGCTGTAGGTTTGTCATATATGGCCTTTATTATGTTGAGGTATGTTCCCTCTATGCCCACTTTGTGGAGAGTTTTTATCATAAATGATGGTGAATTTTGTCAAGCTTTTTCTTCATCTATTGAGATGATCGTATGGTTTTTATTCTTTAGTTTGTTAATGTGATGTTTCACATTGATTGATGTGTGGATATTGAGCCATCCTTATATCCCTGGGATAAATCCCACTTGATCATGGTGTACGATCCTTTTTTTTTTTTTTTTTTTAATTTTTTTTTTTTTTATATTTTTATTTTTGACTGTGTTGGGTCCTTGCTTCTGTTTGAGGGCCCTCTCTAGTTGTGGCAAGTGGGGGCCACTCTTCATCGCGGTGCACGGGCCCCTCACCATCGCGGCCTGTCTTGCTGCAGAGCACAGGCTCCAGACGCGCAGGCTCAGCAGTTGTGGCTCACGGGCCCAGTCGCTCCACGGCATGTGGGATCCTCCCAGACCAGGGCTCGAACCCGTGTCCCCTGCATCGGCAGGCGGACTCTCAACCACTGCGCCACCAGGGAAGCCCTATGATCCTTTTAATGTATTGTTAATTTGGTTTGCTAATATTTTGTTGAGGATTTTTGCATCTATGTTTATCAGTGATATTGGCCTGATTTTCTCTTTTTTGTGGTATCTTCTTCTGGTTTTGGTATCAGGGTGATGCTGGCCTTGTAGAATGAGTTCAAAAGCATACTCTTCAATCTTTTGGAATAGTTTGAGAAAGATAAGTGTTAACTCTTCTTTAAATGTTTGGTAGAATTTACCTGGGAAGCCATCTGGTCCTGGACTTTTGGGTTTTTTTAGGAATTTTTTTGATTACTGATTTAATTTCATTACTGGTAATTGGTCCAGATTTTCTACTTCTTCCTGATTCAGTCTTGAAAGATTGTATTTTTTTAGGAATTTATTCATTTCTTCCAGAGTGTCCAATTTGTTGGTATATAACTGTACTACTGGCTTATGATCCTTTGTATTTCTGTGGTGTCAAATTGTAATCTCTCCTCTTTCATTTATAATTTTATTTATTAGGGTTTGCTCTCTTTTTTCTTGATGAGTCTGATCAGAGGTTTATTAATTTTGTTTATCTTTTTACAGCAACAGCTGTTAGTTTCATTGATCTTTTCTATTTTTTTTTAGTGTCTATTTAATTTATTCCCACTCTGATTTTTATTATTTCCTTCCTTCTACTAACTTTGGGTTTTCTTTGTTCTTCTTTTTCTAGCTCCTTTAGGTGCAAGGTTAGGTTGTGTATTTGGATTTTTCTTGTTTCCTGAGGTAGATGTGAACCACTGTAAATTTACATGTTAGAACTTCCTTTGCTCCTTCTGATAGATTTTGGAACAAAGTGTTTCCATTCAAGTATATATGTATTAACAGTGCTACTTACAGTCTTTTGCATTTCTATGCTGCATTAACCCGTAGTCACATAGATTTATATTAGTTTATGAAATACAATGACCCATTGAGCCAGGTATGAGTGCTTTTAGATTTACACTGATAGAGTTTTGTATTGAAAAAGCACTTGTGTATGTATTTCTTCAATTAATATGAAAAAGAATCCATAACCCCCATAGAGTAGATGATAAAAATGAGATTCTGAATGGCTAAATGAAGGTGACAGAGTCAGGGCTTGGATTTAGATTTCTGATACCCAAGCCAATATTCTTTCTTTCGTTGTGAAGAAAGGCTCTACAGGAAATCCTTCTGCGTTGGGTGGGGCCTCTCCAGCCCTGAGTGGAGGCTCACAACCTGTAAGTCCCTATTCTCCCTTCCCTATTTCGTAGCAGTGTTTAGCGAAGAGCCATCACTTTCAGGGGCACCTGTGCTTCCTTTAGGCAGGAGAAGGAAGGGATGGCTGAGGAGGCTGCATACACCTGCTGTCAGATGGAGGGGACCGTGCAGGTGTTTCAAGAGAAGAAGAAGAAGGCCCAGTGTCTGGGGCCACTGTAAATGAGGAGAAGGAGATCCGGGGACACAGACTAAGCTGGGAGGGGACATCAGAATAGCTGGAGAAGGGCCCTAGTGAGGCATTTCAGTGACAAGCCCAGAGCCTGAGTGTTGCGTGGGTAAGTTATGGATGTGAATTTTCACAGTGTGTGCTGCTCTGCATTTAATGCACAGAAAACAAGACACACATGCCCTTCCTTCCAGCTCCCCTCAGTGAATGGCTGTCTGTATACACGTGTATACATGCACACAAAGACATCAGGCTCTGTCTCACTTCACGTAACCCACACCCTCTCCTCAGAAGGGTAGCACTGTCCTCACCTCCTCAGGGGCCTGGGCCCACCCACCTTGCCTTCCCAGGGCTTAGATCAGCAACTTTCACACTTTCTGGTCTCAGGACCCCTTTACACATTTAAGATATCTCAGGATCCCGAAGACCTTTTGTTCACGTGGGTTATATCTGTCAATACTTCCATACTGGAGAGCTGAGAAAAAATTAATGGTTATGCATTCATTTGAAATTAAAAATAAGAGCCCATTCCATGTTAATTTAACATATGCTTACGAAAACCTGTTGTATTTTCCCCTGATAAATTAATGAGAAAAGCGACATTACATTTTTGAAAATCTCTTAGCTAAGAGCTGCATTCCCATATCTGCTTCTTCGATAATTCTGTTGTAATACATCATTTTATTTGAAGTATTTTAAGACAGTCTGGCTTCACATAGATTGTACTTGTGAGGGAAAGAGCATTTGAATAGACTTTTAAGAAAATTGTGGATTTTCTTTTTGATACTGTACCAGAACTCAACAAGTGGTAATTTCTGAAAGAGTAGTTACAATGTGAGATCTGAAACCATATCAACTACATAATCTTACCCTGTTACATTAAAATATACTGGTCTTTTCTGTACCATCTTTGCAACTTCCTGTGAATCTGTAAGTACTTCAAAATATTTTTTTAATTAGGCAAATAATTTAAGCAGACTTTTCTCCATAGACGATATACGAATGGTGAATAAGCAAATGAAGAATGCTCAACACGCAATAGCCAGGGCATGGAAACAACCTAAATGTCCACTGACAGATGAATGGATAAAGAAGACGTGGCACATATATACAATGGAATATTACTTAGCCATAAAAGGAAATGAAATTGAGTTATTTGTAGTGAGGTGGATGGACCTAGAGTCTGTCATACAGAGTGAAGTAAGTCAGAAAAAGAAAAACAAATACCATATGCTAATGCATATATATGGAATCTAAAAAAAAAAAAATGGTACTGATGAACCTAGTGGCAGGGCAGGAATAAAGACATAGACATAGAGAATGGACTTGAGGACACAGGGGGGAGGGGGAAGCCGGGGCAAAGTGAGAGTAGCATTGACATATATACACTACCGAATGTAAAATAGATAGCTACTGGGAAGCAGCAGCATAGCACAAGGAGATCAGCTCGGTGCTTTGTGATGACCTAGAGGGGTGGGATAGGGAGGGTGGGAGGGAGATGCAAGAGGGAGGGGATATGGGGATAATATGTATGCATACGGCTGATTCACTTTGTTGTACAAGAGAAACTAACATAGCACTGTGAAGCAATTATACTCCAATAAAGGTGTATTAAAAAAAGAGTGCTCAACATCATTAATCATTAGGGAAATGTAAGTCAAAATCACTGTGAGATAATACTTCATAACCACTAGTATAGCTATAATAACTTGAACAATAACAGGTGTTGGGGAGAATGTAGAGAAATTGAACCCTCACTTATTGCTGGTGGGAATGTAACATGGTGTAGTTACTTTGGCTGTTTCTCAAAATATTAAACATAGTTACCATATGACCCAGCAAGTCTACTCCTGTCCAATCACTCAGGAGAAATGAAAGCATCTGTCAACAAAGACTTGTGTGCAAATGTTCACAGCAGCATTATTCACAATAGCCTAAAGGGGAAACAACCCAAATGTCTGTTGACTAGTGAATGGATAAACAAAATGTGGTCTATCCATGTAAGAATACTATTTGACAAGAAAAAGGAATGGAGTACTGATACATGCTACAATAAGTGTGAACCTTGAAAACATTATAACAAGTGGAAGAAACCAATCACAAAAGCACACATGCTACATAATTCTTTTTGAAGGAGATACCCAGAGAAGGCCACGCCATAGACAGTAAGTAGACTAGTGGCTACCCAGCACTGGGATAGAGAGTCACTGTGAACAGGAAAGAGCTTTCATTCTGGGGTAATAGAAATGTTCTAAAACGAGGTTCTGGTCACAATCGCTTTAACTCTGCATATCTACTTAAATGCATTGAATTGTACACTTTAAAAGGGTGAATTTTGTAATAAGTAAATTTTATCTCACTATCCATCCAGTGATGTATCTTACCCTTGGATATTTTATCATGCCCAATTTTATAAAATTGCACAGTGGTCATTTGGAAAATATTGATTCAAAAGTTATGCAGATCTCACAAGTATTGACACATTTCATTACACAGTATGAAAAGTAACACTTGTTTGAACACCACCAATCTCATAAAAGTCTCTTTAAATATTTGAAAGCTGTCAAGCTCAAGGTGACAAATTCAAGTTTTCCAAAATCCTCATTTTCCCCATGAAAGCTCAAATTGTATCACTGGCAATAAATAATACCAATTGTTTTCCTTGAAGTGACACTTCATTCATTTTTGAGAAAATGTCTGCAAGATACCAATTCTGAATAACCATCGTTTGTCTGTCTCTAGATCGTTCAAGGAAAAATAGTGTGTCTTGAAAAATGCAGTAAGTTCAGCTCACAATTCAAGCAATCACACAATTTCTTTGCTCCTGCTGGCAGGTTTTTGTTTGGTAAGGGCCAGTGAGTAAATGTTTTAGGCTTGAGGGGCCACATAAGGTCAGGCCAGATGTGGCCCAGGGCCATAGCCTGCCAACACCTACGCCTAGACAGTCATCATTCTTGGGTGTGCAGAAGTGCTGTATGTAGGCTTCCTCTTTTCCACACAGACTAATAAAAATACATACAGTTGAAGATCAGAACATATTAAAATTATTAACTTTTACTGCTTTATCAATGATCTTCTTAAGTGAAATGGGCATTTTTTTTTTCCTTTCCTTTTTCTCTCTTTTTTTTTTTCCTGTTTCTTACCATGCGGGCACGGTGGTAAAGCATGCAGTGACAACCAGGACACTTGTGTACCAGTGCTTTGCTTCTTGCCGAGGCACAGAAGTTTTAGCCACCGTTGCTTTTGTTTGTTTGTTTGTTTATTAATTTATTTTTGGCTGTGTTGGGTCTTCGTTTCTATGCGAGGGCTTCCTCTAGTTGTGGCGAGCGGGGGCCACTCTTCATCGTGGTGCGCGGGCCTCTCACTGTTACAGCCTCTCTTGTTGCAGAGCACAGGCTCCAGACGCGCAGGCTCAGTAGTTGTGGCTCACGGGCCTAGTCGCTCCGCGGCATGTGGGATCCTCCCAGACCAGGGCTCGAACCCGTGTCCCCTGCATTGGCAGGCAGACTCTCAACCACTGCGCCACCAGGGAAGCCCCGCCACCATTGCTTTTTCACCTTTGGTGCAAACGTAACACAATGAAAAAGAGAAAGAATGTCATAGAGTTATTCTGAGAAGAGCTGTGACCTCACAGACCCTCTGAAAAAGCCTGAGGGACCTCCAGGAGCCTGCAGACCACCCTGGAAAACTGCTGGTCTAGATGTTTTTTTGCATCCTTCCCTCCCATCATGTTCCTAGTGTGAAACAGCATCACATAAAAGTAGCTCCCAGCATCTATTGACTTTAGTTCAGAAAGGATCTGGCTGGGTGTTCTTGGGCAAGGTACTTAACCTTTCTGAATTTCAGTCTCCTCATCCATCAAATGGGGAAAATAACAGTACCCACTCATGGGGTTTTTTTTGGTTTTTTTTTTTAAGATTAAATGAGATTTTAAGCAAAATACTTAGCAGAATGCTGGGATAGTAACTACTTTATTGTCCGTTGTAATCTTTTGTTTTTATGTTACGAATCAATTTCCTTCGTGCTGTTACTTATGTGCACAGAGGAAATATTGTATTCAACGTGAACTCTCTCGTTGGTGTACTTTTAGGCACTGTGCACTCAAGGCCAGGGAGGTCTGTTGAATTGTAGCCTGTCCACACTGGACCCTCCAACAGGGCTCCTTAGGAACAGCAGCCCCACGTCCCTAGAGACCTGGGCACCTCCATTGTATTTTAAGCTCTAGACCCCTTTGACATATACTTAGGATTACAAAGGAAACCAAGTGTGTTAGGTTGCAGTTATCAAAATATTTTAAAATGTGATGGAGCACATGCTTCATGATTAATGCATTAAATAAAATCTAGCAGTGAGTCCAACATAAGTTTGAAGAAGTGTGGAGTGATAAAGGATATTTCAAGATATTGGTAACAAGTATAACATGATATGAGAGTAATTGTGATTTCTCTTAGTGATAGACACACAGGCACTACTGACACTGCTGTGACAGGTTCCAAATATTCATAAATAAATAAAGGATATGCTGCATTGCAATTAGAGGGCAGGGAAATAAAGATGTACATTTCCTCCCCACTGGAATTGATGGAGCTCCCTGAATTCTATACAGAGACCTCTTAGAGGTGAGGAGAGGATCCTAGATTAATAACCTTTATAATATCTCCCTTAGCTTTTTATTTGCTTGTTTTGTTTATTTACTTATTTGTTTGTTTGCCTATAGTTAGAAAGGATATTAAAGGCAGGAGGGGAAAAGTGCTGGAGAATTGTCAGTTGTCTGGTGAAATTGGGATCAGAGGCAACTAACTAGCCAGGTCTATGTTTTTACCTGGGTTATGAATATTTAGATGCAAAGCCTGTTTACAAAATAATTATTCATCTCCCCTATAAGTACCATCGCCCCAGGTTTAGAATATGGGAGAGCTACAAAATGCTTACTTACAAATGACAAAGTTACAAATACAAGGCTTCTCTGACTCTTCAAACAATAACCTCTCGCTCTATGGGTAGTTTCCGCTCCAATCATGGATTGAATTATACTATACACATGAGTGATTTTAAATCTGAACTGAAATGTAAAGACACACATGCACACCCTTTCCACGGTGCAGAATCATAAGATAGACAAATTGCTTAACTTCCAACACCCTGTCTGGCCCTAATTGATTCTTCTTACTCAACTGTGCATTTTAACCGTGTTCTAAGTTGGAGAAATCTACCAGCACTAATTCCGTGCTGCAACTGTTTATGAGCCTTTTAATAGGCAAAGGGGGATCGATCTAATTTCTCAAGATGGCTGGGGAATATGTTAAGTGGCACCTGATTGGTGTACTGGGATGAGGTAGGAACAGTCATCCATAACCATTGGGGGGAAGAAGGGCTTATTTTTATTCCATGAGAAGCAGACCCTGATGGAGAGGGGAGCTTTCCTATAAGAACTTGAGACTTTATTAATGAGGATGCCTCTTTGGAGAATAATTTCAGTAAAAAAGGGAGGAGGGTGAAATACAAGATTTTAGATGAAATGCACACAATCTAGTTTGAACTTCCTAGTAGGGACAGAAAAAGTTGTCCTTCCCATTAACTTTAAGATTAAAGATGAAAGTGTTTAGGGAAATTATTACAATGCACAGGTTAAAATTGGAAGCTGGGATGGAGCCAACATCTCACCTGCTCAAGTGAAAACAGCAAATACCTCCAGAGATCCATGAAGCGTACTCATTCAGCATCACATTTTAGGCCAACAAAGATCTGCATAATCTGTGTCTCCATTTATGTGCCGCCTCACTTGCACCAGCAATGACCGTGTTCGGTCAGGTGACCCATGTCGGCCACCCTGTCGTCCCTGCCGGTCCTGAGACAGGCCTGCTTGGTCTCACTGAGGGCTGTGCACTTGCCCTGAGCCTGCCGGTCCCTCTCCTGAGGACATCCTTCCCTCAGACGTTTGTGTGGCTCAATCTCCGACCTCATCCAGGTGTCTGCACACACGTCACCTCCTCACATAGGACTCCCCTGGTACATGGATCGAATAATAGCATCGTCACTCTTCACGGCCATCCCTATTCCCCTTTCCCTGCTTGGTTCTTCGCAGAGCGCTAACCAGTGTTTGGCACATGTGTGGTTATGTGTTTGTTTATGGTCACCGCCCTCCTCTAGAACAGAGGTCCCCGACCTTTTCGGCACCAGGGACCGGTTTCGTGGAAGACAGTTATTCCATAGACTGGGGGGGTGCGGGGGGATGGTTTCGGGATGATTCAAGCGCATTACATGTATTGTGCACTTTATTTCTATCATTATTACATTGTAATATATAATGAAATAATTATACAACTCACCATACATACTGCTGACAGGAGGCAGAGCTCAGGCAGTAATGCAAGCGATGGGGAGCGGCTGTAGATACAGATGAAGCTTCCCTCGCTCGCCCGCCACTCACCTCCTGCCGTGCGGCCCGGTTCCTAATGGGCCCTGGACGGGTAGCTGTCGGTGATCTGGGGGTTGGGGACCCCTGCTTTAGAAGGTAACTTCACGAAGGCAAAAGATTTGCCTCTTTTAGTCATTGGCATATCTCCATCTCCTAGAAGAGCCCCATGGCATACAGTGGGTGCTCAATACCTACATGCTGCTTATATAGATGAATCAAATAGACAGTTGGTAGCTTGATACGATAGTGCTACCTCCAGTGAAACCTTGCCCTTGGATCCCTCAGTTCTTCTCATGACCCATGTTGAGATTGAGCAAGTTGCTTAACCTCTTTCAACATCCGTTTGGCTATCAAATGGTGAAAGTAGTATTGACGCCTTGAGATAGAGGATAATGCAAGTCAAAGAGCATTGCTAATTCTTTAGCACTTTGCCAGCTGTAGTTTAGTAGATAAGCACCAAAGCCCAAGAGGTTCTGATCCTATTTGTTTGGTCACCATTGTGTGTGGTCCCAGGGAGCAGTATCATTGCCGAGGTCGTGAATGCATGTGAGGACTACACGAGGTGCCCGGGGCTCATCTTTACCGGCTTTGCCAATTACAGTCCCCCCTTACCTTGTAGAGGATGTTATAAAGTTTATTGCTGGCATGATCTAGTTTGATTTTCACAATTACTCTGTAAAAAAAAGAAGTGTCTTTATTATCATTTTATAGGAAATGGAAGACAGAGAAGATAAGAGATTTGCTGATCACGTAGCTGATAAGAGGCAGAGTAAGGACAGTAATTTGGATTTCCTAAGTCCATCCCAATATTTTATTTACTATATCTTATTACCTTAAATTGGGAAAGGTCTCATGTCCAGGTCATTGTATATTATACTCACAAAGTTCCATACCTCATCCAAATCTGCGCCCATCACAATGTCTTCCTCTTCTGGTCTTCACAAAAATCACAGGAAGATCAGGGAAATGTTCACGAAAATCACAGGAAGGCTGGGGGAATGCCTGCAGCTGTCACATCTTCTCAGAGACACTGATGGCAGAGCACAAGTCCACAGTAACCTCAACACCAGAAGGAAACACCACGTGCTCCACACACGTGAAGCAGACTCTCGGGTGGGGAGCTTACTTGGAACGTCTGGAGGGATGACTTTGTTCCTTTCCAAGGTGCGTGGAAAGGTGTCTGAATATGTAAAATGCCACAGTGGAGAACATCATCCATCACCTTTGCTGGACCGTATAAGCTGCGTTTCCCACAGGGAGACTATCCCTTAAAGGTGGCATCACACCTGTGAGATGGCGGTGCACTTACAGGAATGAGTGCAAGCTCCCCCAGAATGCCTGGAGTCAGTGCTTTCCCTTGGAAGAGACGATATCACCTGGGAATATTTACAAAGTTTTTTGCAATTTCCTACTGCCTGTTTGCTACTGATGCCCACGGACCCTGGTGTTGGCGACTCGGTGCTGTGTGTTTTTACCATTTTCCTTCTCAACACAACACGTGCATGGTCGACACCACGCAGGACAGTCTGGTTTGTTCTCTGAGGAGCCTGCCCTGGGTGGGGGGCGGGAGCACTGCGGATTCCTCAGTCTGTCTGCCGATAGCCTGCACTTCTACTACAGAACTCTTCCTGTCGGATTGAGTTCAGCTGGAAGTTGGAGCATCTGGTGATTATGTACAAAACAAACATAAATAAGAAATCATGTACAGACGTGGCTCTAACAAATCCCCGGCAACAAGAAAAGAAGTAGCATCAACGAGTGAAAGGAGAGAAATCAATACCAAAAGGGGAGAAGAAAAGAATCCTCTGAAGACTGTACTTCAGAAGTTTAATTTCAGGCTCAAATACCTGACCAAAAAAACCAGCATTTTTAGTGGTATCTGAGATTCCTGAAAAAGTGAAAAAGAGTTTTGAATTCCCTATGTTACTCTCCCATCTCCCTCTAAGAATTAGGAGAAATACTTACTGAGAACAGTTGATGCACATAGAAGGAAAAATAAGTGTTAGAAATCAGTAACACTAACATTTATTATCATTTAAGGAAGCCAGGGCCCAGGCGTTCTCTTAGGTCCAAGTTAAGAAATGCGAGTTGCATCATTTTAGCTGGTTTTAATCCTAATAACAATGTACAAATTAGCACAATTCTGGAGTCTTACACCAAGAAGACTTGTTCATATCTTTTGATAAGAAGATATACTTCTTATTCTAATGTAACAGATATACCTTTGGCTAGCCAAAGAAACATTTTAATAAGAAAGACATAAAATATTTAACAAAATAATGAGGACCTCGAGCTTGCTGGCTCTGGAAGGGTCTTTTCACCCTGTGCTTGCCCAGGAGAACACACCTGTTCACCTTCAGCCATGTGGGTCCACAACCTGACTTAGAGTTTACCCTCAGTTCCCAGAGACAGTTCAGGGTGATGAGTGGTCAGACTCTCCGAGATGGGCCACATTATCTGTGACCCATCAAGAAGGGTATCATCTCATGCTTTTACTGGCGTTGGGGGACACAGTTATATATTCTAATTTTTCTGCTCAGTCATTTATGAAGAAGGAGAATGAGACCTTTGGTGGGAGGCTTATATTACAATTAGAGAAAGTGCACCACGTGAATCTCAAGGGATGGAATTAGGGTCATGAGTAGCGTAAATAAAAACTTCAGACACACTGAGCTATTCCAGGTAAGAGTGGAGTATGTGGGAAGGTCCCCATCACTAGAAGTTTTCAAAATAAAGGGAAGGGGCTGCTGGGAGTCTCATTCCCATACCCCTAGTGTTTCACACAGTGCCTGGCAAATGGCAACTTCTCAACAATCAGCTATGGCCCAATGACAGGTGTCCCCTTGGCAGGTTAGGAGAGGATGCTGAGCTATTGAACTAGACTGATGCTAAGGCTCCTGTAGTCCCAAGATTCTATAATTTACTGTTTTTCGTCCAATGTGAATGGTGTGGTGGTAGAATTAGAAAGTCTTGCTCTTAGTGTTGCTCTATTTCTGGATTATTTGAGAGATTTTACAAAATTATTCTTTCTTCTTAGTGGCTGTGAGCAAGCACGGACTTATGAGAGGGAAGTAAAAAGTACTTGGTACTCAGCAGCTGAAAGAGGTTCTTCCCAAACCCTTCTGACTTTACTTCCCTCCTGCCGGTAGAGTTGACTGGTAGACCTCGGGGACCATTTTAACCTTAGTGTTTTCAGGCCGCAATGAGAAAGGCTTAGGAGAACAATCCCAAGTGTGGGGTTTGTCTTTTGCAGCTGGTTAAATTTTGTCTGACCTTGTCTCTGTCCGTTGAGACAGTGAAGCCCTTGGCTGTAAATCTTAGACTCTTGGACCCTATTTCAAGGAAGTTCACTGAAACCCTGTGAAGAAAACCCTGATGATCAACAGTGGCTCTAGAGGATTCTATAAGTGGATTTGCCCTTAAGTGTTATGATGCTTAATGGAAATGTGTTCTATCCTTTTCTTTAATTAACTTTTAATTTCTGTGACACCGTGAAGGAGCAATAGTGACAGAGCTACTGCTCTCAGCGTTCTGAAGCGTAAAATAGAAGGGATCAAAGGTAAGTGTCCACACTGAGCCAGGGCGGCTGGGCTCCATCCAGTCTGCCATGTTGCGTCTGAGCCAGTCGTCAGGAAGGTCTTCGTGACGCAGAAGGCTGTGCGAGGAATGGGGTGTGTGGACCCAAATCATTACTAGGTCTAGAAAAAATAGTAAGGCAGAAGGGAGGGGGGGAGGGGCTTTCAGTGTGTCTACCAATGGTGCGCAGAGGAACTCTATGGAATAGAATATACGAAGAAGTTTCAAGAAGGCTCTGTTGAAATGAGAGGGTGCCGGGCCCACTAGGAAACATGAGTACTACCCACCTCCTGGAGACCCCACCCCGAGAGCCAGAGGGCACTTGGCTACTGCAGGCTAATCCCTCCTAAGTCTACAGGAAAGGGAAGAGTCAGGACTGTGGCCCTGTCCTGCAATCTTCCACACACTTTTAAAGGCTGTATGGGTTTGAAATGTGATGCTTTGCTCCATATTTTCTTTCCGAACTATATTTCCTTAAGCTGTTGTTAAAAGGAGTGTGCTTTGTCAGTTACAGATAACCGAGGTGGCCTCAGCACATGGTGAGTGGTGGTGAAGGTCTACCCTATTTGTAGAAATTCAAGTGCTAACTTTATCAAGAGAAAGAAATTACTAATGAATTTAGCATGAGTATGAGGTACTGATGACTAAGAGGAAATCATGCCAAGCAATGCTTCTCAAGTCTATTTACAGTGACCTACCTCCTGGTTTCTCAGCAATGGCCTTTGAAGAGTCCCCGCACCCTTGCCCTGGTCCTACAGCACTGAGCAAAGGAGTCAGGAGGGGGGAGTGTGGAAGTGGGCATAGGTTTGTTGTCTATACAGGGAAATGTCTTTTTGATATTCTTTCCAAAACTATAGTGAACTTGGTTTCTTTTTTAACATTTCCTTTTTATTCGTCACACCTTTCCTACATCTCTTCATGGGGGTAGCAGTTACTCAACTATGTAGGCCCACCCTCTTGTGAGTAATGTAGTTTATAAGATGGTGCTCCAGAACAGATAATTGCCTTGATCCGGACCACGGGTAGCCAACTACAGCCCAGAGACTAAATCCGGCTCCACATGTGTTTTTGAAACTAGAATTTTATAGGAACAAAGCCTTGCTCAACTAAAAAAAAAAAAAAATCCACGGGGTCCTTCCAGCTACAACAGCGGAGCTGAGTAGCTGTGCTAAAGGCGGAGTCCTGCAAACCCTAAAGTATTTCCTGTCTAACGCTTTCCAGAAAACACGTGTCAGCACCTGATCTAGACTCGGCATTCTCATCTGGATTAATTACAGAAGTTCCCAAATTGGTCTGATCTCTCATCTTTCTGACCTACGTATATATTTTGCAGGGATCTTCCTAAAACTTAAATATGATTCTGCCACTCCCCTTCCCTTTCTTCCCACAAGGGAAATCTAGCTCCCTCCCACGGCGGCCTTTCCAAAGCCGTTTCTCATTGCTTCCCTTCCAGTCAACTCTTTCCTCTCCCTAGCGGGACTGTGTTCCCTTTGCCCAAACCTGTGCTATCACGAGCAGGGATCCATTTGTTTGGAATGACTCCTTCTTCCTTTCCTTGGGTCACCCCACCTGTGAAACCCGGTCCAGGTACAAGCCTGCCAGGGACGTTTTCTAAGCACCGTATCTCACTGTCTCTGTTCCCATCGCCCCGTGTATATCTGCACAATAGTGTTCATCATTATGACACCGTGTTGTAATGTGTCTGCTTACTTGTTTTTTGACCAGTAGATAAGTTCTTGAAAACTGGATCCCTGCCATATTTTCCTACCACAGTTCCTGCCACTGGCCAAAGAAATATGTATGAAATCAATCAGTTAATGACTCTTCGTCCCAATATGCCAGGTGTGTCCCTGAGGGAACTCTGTCCACAGTTACATCATACGTGAAGATTTCCATGCAGTGGTTTAGTCTTCAGATACTGAGCAGCCCTCCTTTAATCCTTCCATATATATGTTTTTCTAAAACTAAACACGACCAGGAGGTAGGTTGCGTTGTAAATAGACTTGAGAATTACTGCTTGGCACGATTTCATTTTAGTCATCAGTACCTCACATTAATGCTAAATTCATGAGTTCAGCAAAGCCTAAACAAGTGTGGTCAGGTACAGCGTAATCTAGAACGACGCCTCTGTCCTTCACATCTGTGGAAGATTTTTTTCTCATTCATACAGACCCTTCCACTACAATCTAAATGACTGTGCTCAACATTTCATAAAGTATTTCTCTGAAGTCATTGCTCATTCTTTAACAAGTATCACTTGAGCATCTATTTTGCTCCAGGGCCTGTTCTCAGTGCCCAGCAAAAGTGTTCTACATGGACACACATGCACACATGCATTTAAAATAATGTCAGGTCTATGTCTTAAACAGAGTTCTCCCTCTGGGGTATGTATCAGCTTCATTAAAATATCCTGTAATAGTTCTGTGGCATCAGAATCTTGAAGGTAGAACTTATTTATCTTGGAAAAAAAGATTCTCAGTTGAGTTTGATACCCACTCCTGATTTAAAATCACAGTTTACAGTGTTCGAAGTCTAAAAGAGTAGGGCTGGTCTTTGGTAAGTCATTTCTACAAATAAATGTAATGTCTTAGATTAACTGATTAACAGATTTTTAAAAGCCAAGAACCAGCCACGTGTGAGTGAGTAGCTGGGAAATCCAGCACCTTTGGCTGATGAACGTAAGCAGATCATGCAACTTTTCTATCCTTCCGTGTCTCAACATCACCTAACGTTTCAGGGTGGGTATACGGCTTCTGTATTGACTGAGAGGGTTGAAGGAGGAACATCTAAGGTGGGTTTGGTTTTAAGCCTGTCTGCTTTTCACGGGAAGTTGTGGCGATGTGTCCAGGTGGATGCCTGGGACCCTTGAATGGGTTTGGAGGGAGGAATCCTTTCTATTTATAAGACCAGGAGTTGGAGACAGAGCCTAGAGGTGGAAAAGCTCTAAGGGGCAAACATGAAATCCCTGAACTGTCCAGCACTCGGTTAGGAGTCTTCCTTACCTTCTGTGATGATCAGGGGTTTCCCCCTTGGGTTGAGAGGGCTACTACTGTCTTCCTAAATCCCTTGGTTAACAGTGACAGAGAGGCAAATTGCTTCAGTTCCCCGGTCCTCAAACCAAGTTTGTTTAGCCCTGAAGCTACTGTGAATATTGCTGTGAAGAAGGAAAGCTGTGGTCAGAGCTGCCGAGTAATACTTGACAGCTTCACTGAGATCCTGCGAACACAGATAGCACTTCATCAGCGTGAGCCTTGGAGACCTCTTGCAAAGATTAATAATGGGGAGTAATTCACTTGAGGGAAATGTTGGCCCACATGAGAGGGAAACTTGGCAATGGGCAATGGGAGCTCTAGGCGACTACACTGCTTGTAGGGGGGAGAAGAAAGGGAAATACAGTAAATAGGGCTACAGAAAAACACAGGACATTCTAGGGGCCCTGGCTCAGGGAATGAAGCTGACTTCCTGAATAGGAAAGCAGAAGTTGCTTTGATTCTTAGACTTCCACCCCATTACCATGGCTCTTCAAATTTTTTCTGTATTAGTGAGAGGCTGTCTCCTTAAAATTTCCCCTGATGATGTAATTGCAAATGTCATTTTCTTTCTACAGGATGTAGATAGATTGGCCTGGATCTAACTAAGACTGTGTCTTGTCCTTTGTTGAGACTGTTAGGTAAAAATACAGTTTTTATAAATTGTTAATGCAGATTGCATCTCCTCCTCCAAAGGTGTATTGTATTTTTGAGGGACAGTCTTTTCCTAAGGTACTCAAGCCCCTCTCCCGACCTGGGGGGATTTTTGAATACTTTCGAGGACAGTTATAAAAAAAACTTTGTCCTCACTTGAATGAAACCCCTCTGGGCCAGGCAGCTCCCTGCCACAGGCTGCAGGAATAGTGATGGGTCCAGCCAGCCTGTCACATCAGATCCTTGAGTTCACATTTTTATTTATACTCAGGGTCCCCACTGGACCTCTTCTGCCCATTTTCTTTAGTGAAGGGCATCGTTAGTGGTGCTGTTTGGGCAGGGCCAAGGGGTCAGTAGGTGCTGGGTAGATGAATTCAAATTTCTGCCTTAGATTTAAAAAGGGACAAGAATATGGCATTATGGTTTGCCAAAGGAAAAAAAAATCCCTCTCCCCTTAATGCAGTGTGTAATCTTAGATAATTGCATGCAGCGTTGTTAATGGCTAATTTAATGGCTGATGCTTAGGAAGCCCTTACTTTGCCAGGTAATTTATAGGAGATTTTCTCCTTCCATTTTCAAACAGCCCTATGGAATAGGTTTTATTTCCCCCTTTTAAAGGTGAAGAGTCTGCGGTCCAGGAGATTGGAGAACGAGGGCCACACGGCCTGCGAGGGGCAGCTGTGGGCTTCCTGCTGCATCTCCGTACTCCCCTCCTTCCCCTGGGGCTGTCCTGTACTCTCTCACCGCCCTTTTCCTAATCAGCCTTTTATAGCCCCTACTTCCTCTTTCTATTTTCTACCGTCCGCCTTAAAAAGAACTCTTCATGTTTATTAGAAGAAAGGTACAATTATAAAAACACATATGAACAACATTTTACAGTGTCCTGAGCATTTAAAGACAGATGAATGCTTTTGATTTGAGCAGCCCCATGACAACAATTTTATTCCACCCTTTCTTACAGGTGAGGGAAATGAGCTTTGGGGACATTCAAGTACAGAGGTGCAACACAGGCCTGTATCCTTGGGCTCTGCTGGGCATTCACGCACCAGGAAATTTCAAAACCAAAGTCCTGTGGGACCAACGGCCATGAGAAAGAGCACGAGGCGCCCATAGGGAACCGGGAACCTGGGACGTGAACCTTCCCCCGTCCGCGCTGGCCACGCAGGAAAGAGACAGGGTTGCAGGGTTTTTCTAACGTTTCCAGGGAGGCCAGAAATCTGAATGTTTAAATGAAATGTCCTGGTCTTTCAATGACTCCACGTATCTGAGTAAGACCCCAAGGGTCCCACGTAACACTTGTGCTTGCTGGATGCTGTCCCCTAGCCCCAGCTCCCAAGCCCTCCCCAGACCCTGGAACCCCCCCCCCCTCCTTTTACTGTCCCTTCTCCTCCTAAGTGTCTGGTGACTGCTCTATTGTCATTTCCCTTTCTTGTCTCATCTGTACCCTCCTCTTGGTGGCCATTTTCATTGTAAACACCCCCTTCTAATTTCTCAGGGGCTCCCCCATCCCTGCCTGTGCCTCCTCCCAGCAGCCAGGATGCCCTGGGATGAATCACGAATGGCTGTTTACAAAGCAGGAGGAAGGAATAGGACGGAGGAGGCTCTGTCCACAAAGCAAGGAGCCCTCTACTCAGGCAGTCGATGGAGGGAAGCAGAATGGGAAATGATTTTATTTCAATTAGGTTTTAATTAGCTTCTGTCTTGGAACCATTGGATCGGTTGCCAAATAATTGAAAAAGCAACCGTATTTGCATCTGTCCCTCCTAAGAATAGCGACTTTGCAGCATCTGATCCATATTTTACTCAGAGGGTGGGAGGGAGGAAGGGAGCTTGGTGGGGGGATGGGGGATTTCAGGTGAAATAATCAGTGTCAACAAAAGCAGCACGGGTCAGTGGAGGGACTAGGAACCGCCCTCCGTAGCCTCGCCCCGCCCCGACCTCACGTGGAATTAACATGGGAGGGGTGGCAAGAAGCATTTAATTAGCAGCCTGCACAGACTTGTTACAGAGCTCTAGCAACTGTAATGCAAGCGTTGGGACCATTAGGAAAAGCAGCCCTGGGAGGGTGGAGGGAGGCGCCTTAGGGAGGGTCAGGAGGGGCACTAGGTCCTGGAGCTCAGAGTTGAGAGCTCCCCGGTCCCAGCCTCTGTGCTTCTACCGAGGTGCCTCCCTCTCGGGTCCTCCCCGTGACCTGCTGCTGAGAAAAAATGTCATGCGGACCCCGAGGGGGACTCACCTGCCTCCCACCTGATTTCCCGGGGCCGTTCAAGATCTCTTTTTTTTTTTTTTTCTGACAAGACAAAACAGGTTTCCCAAGGCTATGAAGTTGATGAAAATGCTCTCCCCGCGGGGAAATACAAGTGGACGTCTCCGTGCATTTTCTCTTGAGGAAAATGTGGTGTTTGGGAAACTAAGGAGCTCATGCCCTCGTTCCCTCCAGAGAACGAGGTTTTCTGTTCACGGAATAGTGTGTCACAGAAAATCTCTCAGCAACATTTTTCTCTGTTTGTATGTGGTCGGGAACGTCTTTGAATCAATTCTTAAGGATCCCCTTCCTGTCAAATTAACAGCCATATACTGGACTAGACTTCTTTCCCCGTCTTAGAGGATGCTGAAGAGGTGATTATTCTGCATCCTGGAACCAAGTCACTTCTTCAGACGCTCTGCACAGCAAGGCAGCTTCCCCAGGGCCCCCAAAGCGAGGTCACACAGTAAATGACTCTAATCTCTAAAGCTTCTCTCTCTTTCTCTCTTGCTCTGTGTAGACGTCTGTGGTGTCTGAATCTCTTGCAGGGGGAATGCATTAATGCAATACTTGCATAATACAGAAAGAAATTTTAAGAAGTCTGCTGCCTGAAAATAAATCTAATAGAGCAGATCGTGATTGTGTTATATGCAATCAGAAATAAAATTATGCTAATCATACTTTCAAGAGTCTTATATAATGTAGTCATTAGTCCAGGATCACAACTGGTGCCTATGTCTCCAGCATTGCCACTGGACAGGCGGTTGTTCTATTACAGTCAATTCCCTGTAAGCAGGATCTGGCCATTCATTCAGGACAAATGCCAGCACAGCATACATTCTCTTAGGGCTATTTTCCTTATGTAATTTACTCCCCACCACCCCTGTCCCCTTTACCCCATTAGTTTTATTTTCTTCATGGAATGTATTACTATTTAAAATAGTCATGCATTTTGTTTGCTTATTAGCTGCCTTGTTCCTCTTGAAGGTCAGAGGCAGGGGCTGTATCCCCAGTGCTGGGCTCACAGTAGGCTTTTAATAAATGCTTGTTTAGTCATTTGGTAAGTATTTCTAGAGACTGTCCATTTGGCCAGACTGCTCTAGGCATGAAAATCCAGACTGCTCTAGGCATGAAAATCCAGAGTGCTCTAGGCATGAACATGCCAGACGAGGTCCCTTCTCTCATCAAGTGCACAAGTTGGCAGGGCAAGGGGACAGCGTGCAGTCAGGTAAATAAAGAAACAGGAACTAAACCAGAGACGCATCAAAAAACAACATGCATCCTGAGGACAGAATAAAACAGGGCGATGTGACAGTGGCCCCTCACTGCACTTGGGGTGCTCCAGGTTCAAATGCCAGGTTGGGGAGGTTGAGCCTTCCCAGAAGACCAAGGTGAGGAGGGCAGAAGGAGGCACGTGCTAGGAGCCCCTGGGGTTCATAGCCCCGACCTCCCTCCACACTGCCCCTCTCCCTGGAATGCACTTTCCCTCCTGGTGGATGCCTGTTTGTCCTCAAGACTTAGGTCAGGAATCAGCTCCTCGGTGAAGTCTTTCCTGGGTCCCGTCTCCCCAAGGGAACTGACTGCTGTCCCTTTGTGATATACACACTGTCCCCTTCACATATTTATATTAGTATCTGTCACCTAACCTTTCTCTCTCTAGTTTGTTCATGTGTTTTTCTTGATCCTCTGTTGAACAATAAGTCCCTTGAAGGCAGGTACTACGATTTCTCCCTTTATATCTAAAGTTTAGCACAGACCCCGACATTAGCTTCTTGACGGTTATTTATTAGATGAATGGCCAGGTGGGTACGTGTGACAATGGATAAATGTATAAATGAAGAGAATAGAAGGCCACTGAAAGTTTTTTTTTCCGTTTTTAGGATTTCATGATTCCTATTTTAAGAACTTGGCCTTCTCTGTTTGTCCATCTCACAGACTCTCCTTCCGTAAGCATTAACTTTATTTTCTGTGGCTCCTTTTGTGTTTGTGTCTGTGACAACTGGTCCACAGTCCTCATCAAGTGAGTTCTAAAAATGCCTTGAATCCATTTCCACCTTTGACTGTTCTATAGCGTCCCCATCCCTGCCTCCAACACACACATATATGCACCACTGTGTTCTGTACGATGGTCTAGATTTTCCTTCCCCATTGATTTTCCTGCTAGGGCTTAAATACATTTCAAGTATTACTCAGTCCTGGCATGCACATCCCTGCTTCCAGCTCTCAGTGGTAAACCTATCTGTCTTTTGATGTCTGTATTAATGTAGAACAAATATTAGCAGATAATGTATTGGTGGCCAAAAGATGAAAAGAGGTCTCATGCTTGGGTGATATTTGTAAAACTCTGGATTTGAACTGTCAAAATCCCACGAGGCCAAATTTATCCTCAAATAGATGGACTAACATCAGAGGTTCCCCTAAAAGTTATAATATCTTAATTACTGCCATTAAAATCTCATATACACACATCATACGCATCTTGAACTTCAGAGCCTTGAAACAGATCTGTTACTTCTCAGAGAATCCCGAGGGGACAGGGTCACGTGGTGCTGCCTCCGTGTGTCCCCTCCTGCACAAATAGTCCTCGGCCGGGATCTGACCCTGCCGACGGTGCTGAGCAGACAGGGTATTCCTTCTAATGCTGATGAGATTCTATACAGTGCTCTCCTGTGTGTAGTTTTCATTATTTGGGAAAGGCCAACATAATGTTTATTTGAGGATGAGACACCATGTATATGGGTGATAAGCCTTTTAGATCTTCCTGCCTAAGTTTCCTATTAAAAATATAAGCAGTTAGTGTTCTCCCTGCTTCGTTTCGCATTTTGAAATACACCGCTTATGACCCACCCGGGTGCAGGAGGCTGCGTACAGACTCATATATGAGTGTGTTAGGGCCCAGTTATGTAGAAGGGATTCCTTCAACGTATGCTCCCAACCAAAGAGGGCGGATTGGAACAGAAGGATGAGCGCATGCGTGTAGACAGTGCGTGTTCAAGTCCTCCCGCTTCTTGATAGGCAAAGAAGAGGGATGACGGAGAATGTTTGGGACTTTTTTAGGATGGGTGCTTTAGCCTGTAAGTGGTGTCACCTCTGAGAGAGTGAGCACAGAGATGGAGGAGGTGTAGGGAGGACCACAGCTCGCTTGGATGTCAACATCCTGCATTGGAGTTGGATGCAGCCCCCAAGGGCAAGGTGGCAAAGATGTTTTCTATGTGTCTGGGCCTCTTCTCGGGTCTGGGTCTGACAAATGAGCAGAATACACGGGCATCTCACAGGGGGTTAAAATCTGTCAGAGATACATAAACTTCCAGCTATTATGCAAACAAGTGCAAATCGAAAGTGCTGTTTGGAATCTCCAAAAAGTAAGCCCAGAATAGGTACGTGTTACCGATTACCTGGTTCTGTCCAGGGAGAAACAGACTCTGGTTCGAGATCACGGGTCTCTGTCTGATTAGCTGATTAAGCTAATCAGCAGGCATTATTAAGTACTTCTTTTGCACCCAGTACTTAGGTGTTTAATTATCATATTCCTGAAATGGGGAATGGCAACTCCTGATACTTTATAACTCAGTTGTATTCTTTAAGGCCATTTCTACTTCCTTCGGTACTACTCCCACACTTAACTGCTAGTTTGCTCACCTGTAATACGCATCGTCCCAAGTGGATTTGCCCAGGGAAGGGGCACGGCCAGAGTGTGTGCCCTTCCTACTCTCCTGCCGGGGAGATTCCTCATTAGTAATAAATGCTGTCGTGGCGGTTTACAAGTCCGTCCTCTGCCGGTTAGGTGGGCATGAAGCAGTCCCTAACAGCCTGATCGCCTTTGGTTGAGCTGATGAAGTTGACATTACGATCCTGCAGCCTGGGCACCCTGGCTCTGGAAAGGTGGTTGTGTCCTGGTGGCCCCCTTTCCAAGAGCTGCCAGCCAGGGCACTCCGCCTCAAATGGCTAATTGACCTCTTCTCATAATTACCAACATCCCTGCAGCACATTTCCACTTCAGATTTCTCGTTTTAATATTAATGTCATTGCACTGGTAAAATTTCAAGCTAATAAAATGTTATGGGCTGAATTGCATCCCTCCCCCCAAAACATATGGAAGTCCTAACCACTGTTGTCTGTGAATGTGACCTAATTTGGAAATAAGGTCTTTGCAGATGTAATCATGTTAAGATGAGGTCATTAGGGTGTGTCCTAGCCCGAAATGACTGGTGCCCTTAGAAGAAGACAGAAATCTGAGCACAAACCCACAGAGAGGTAACACGACGTGAACACACAGACACAGAAGGGAGACGACTCCATGAGGACAAAGGAGGAAACTGGAGGTCAGCTGCCACAAGTCAAAGAATGGTTAGGGCCACCAGAAGCTGGAAGAGGCAAAGAAAGACCCTCCCCAAGATGCTTTGGAGGAAGCAGGGTCCTGCCAAAACCTCGATTTCGAACTTCTAGTCTCCAGAACTGTGAGAAGGTCAACTTCTCTTGCTTGGAGCCCCAGGCTATGGTACTTTGTTGTAGCACACTTGGGAAACTGGTCCAAAGCTTCTGGCTAGCTTTCAGCGGGGCTTAGAGTTCACTTAGAGTTTGATTGGACCTAGGGTTTTTACCCCACATGTGTTTTCTGAAGAAGGCAAAGGTTGAAGTTGAATCCTACAGACCCAAAGGCATTTGGATCTAACTCCTGTGATTTTCATTATCTTCTTCCCATCCTTTGCCTGTTTATGAAGAAGGGCTATTGTTTATTGAGTGGAATGTAACCCAACATCAGATAACTTCTGATGAAAAGGGAACTATGAGCTAGGAATTAATGACCTAGAAATGTAAAATAACAATTCATTAAATCTCATAAGTTTACTCAAAAGTGATCTGGAATCAAGGCACCAATAGGTCAAGAGTTAGCAACTCTTGTTTTGTTCTAAACTGTTGATTGTGCCAGGATAAATAGGCAGTTTTGCCTTATAGTCTTCATTTATTTTTTGGATTTGATTCTTTTTCTCCAAACTATATAGTTCATCCTAAATACTCTTATTGGGTTGCCTTTAAATATTTGAAAATTCCTGTTCATTACAAATTGTTAAAACCACTCATGAAGGAATAGGTATGAATCACTAATTCTCAGGGTTTTGTTTGATTTTTTTAAAGTGTTGACTCCTTTGAGAATCTGATTAATGCTGATTTATATATATATATGTATATATGTAACATATATATATGTGTGTGTGTGTGTGTTTTGTGTATGTGAGAGGTAGGTGTGTGTGTATATGTGTATGTAAGTGTAAGTTGTGTACCATTTCAGGAGGTTAACAAATATTGTCTGAAGCCTGTCTATGGTCTGTATGGGCTGAATAATTGTCCATCAGTGGAGGGTATCTATTCTTTGACTGGGATAAATAATTCAGCGAGAAATCATACATTACATTTTAACATGGTCTGGGTCTCTTCCAGTTTTGTTTTGAAGTTTGGGCTTCCAGCTTTAAAGAATGTTGGTTTGATTTTCCCTTCTTTTATTTTGGATTGTTCTTTCTGGAACTTTAAATAGTATGATCTTTTTTTTTTTTTTTTTTTTTTTTCATCGCAAGCAAAAAAGAGGTTGGCAATGAACATGCAATTAGATGCTTAATTGCCTTTTGATGAGGCTGAGGGTTGTAGAGTTAGGGCGTGTGACTAGGGATTCTTTAGCTACTTAAGAGCCTTGCAGAAGGAGGCTCTGGTTCAACAGGACCACTAGATCCATGGTCATGCTCTGAGACGGTGTTGTCAGGCTGTCACGGTCCCGCAGGAGAGGTAAGCTTCATGGGAAGGATTGAGGCAAGCCTGCTTCTCCTTGAATGGAGACAAGAGATGGCAGAAGCAAGAAAGGAAAATGAAGAGGGCAGACAGGAGGTGCACTTGGAGACAAAACAATTGCTGTTTGGTGGCCATATTTTGTAGGACAGGACAAAAAAGTAAAACAGCCATGAAGGTCTCCATTGCCACAAGGTTTGTGCAGGGCTTCTGGTACCTACACAGATTTGACAACCTGACTTTGAAGTGTTGAGAATGTGAAGGGTGGAAAGCAGAGAGGGAGCGGTTGTGTAGGGGCTGTTGCCTGGTGGGGAGGGGGAGTCGGGAGAGAAGGTCAAGAGAAAATGACTAGAGTGGTCATTTCTGGCCCTATTACCAATGATGATGGATGGCTTAGGAGAGGCAAGAGGAACAGTGTCTATTTAAAGGTGGCAATTAAGAAAATATGTCTAAGTCGAGGGAAAATGGCAGTTCCGATTCTGGCTGTTGATGTATCTGATGAAGCAGGACTGATTCACCTACAAACTGACACAGCTGCATTAATGTGGCTGAAAATAGCAGTTCTCCTCCGCCCGTGATGGAGCTGTGGTAGGGCCTCATCACCTGTGGGCTCATGAATGTAGATTATTCCCCTTTGACTGAAAATCATTTCTATCTGGTTTCTTCCAAGGGTGTTGAATCACTGCCTTCCATTGTCCGCTAAATGAGCATTTAAACACCAATTTGTTGTTTGGAGTTTGGACCTCTGTTCATTGGGTGATAGTGAGGTGTATTAACCTTATGCTTTCAAAATTTCCTCTTGTATTTTGTGCGGATCTTTTTTTCTAATGCCAAATGTAATTGCTATGATTTGCCCAATTGAGTTCATGTACAAGTAGTAAGGCAGGATTATGATACTGGGATATACGAGTCAGTGAGCAAAATTAAGCCTTCATTATCTGAGTCTATGACTGTAGCTCGATGATAAAAAAAAAATTGCAGGTGGGATAAATTTGATTCTGAACTTAAAGAGACCTTGCCTCACACAGACGTATTCTAAATGTATCCTGTTGCATCAAAACTATCGAGTTTAGTTATGCTTCCTCTGCCCCTTCTTTCACCAGTACTGCTGAATATCAAGATTGCTGGGTATAAAGAGATGCATTCCCTTGTAGTTTTAAATTAAAACATATTTCCACTTTTCGCCTAGAAGATAACGCCCATGTATGATTCTTGTCCTTAGAAAGGCAAGACACATATGCAGTTTAAGGGAAAAGGAAGAGAGGCAGAATCCAGCAGAGAAAGGTAACCCCAGCCTTCTGTTTCTCGTGGGTCATGCCCTACAAACACATCTTCTTGGAAAGCTGTCTGGGTTCCATCCACAAGCCAGCACCCCTGGCATTGTCTGTAATTGGGCATTATGATTTGGGATCCTGATATTCTTTGAGGGAAGAGCACAGATAAAGGGGCTGGTGATAAAGTGAGAATTTCAGGGGATTCTGGTGAACCGGCATTCCAGGGCAGACAGCGCGGGTGCAGGAAAGGCTTGAGCTGCGAGCTGGTTAATCAAATCAAGGCTCCTGTCTGGTACTTCACATGTTCTCCCAGTCCCAATCTCACAGGTCAAGGTAGAGGTGATTCCCGGTAAGTAGATGATACAGTCCAAACCAGCTTTATGGATCTGTTGAGATGAAATTACAAATCACATGCTTACCATTGTGGGGAAGGCTAAAATCTCACAGAGGTTTTGTGAAGCTCAGGCCATCCCTGCAGTAATTGGAAGGAACACCAGATGTGCAGTTGCCTTACGGGCAATTGATGGAAAGCATTGTACAGGCTAAATTAGTGAATAAAGAGGAGGATCAGCGCATGAGCCAGTATAAATGCAACGTACGCATATGAAAATAGTGGGAAAAAAGGCATTTAATACATTCTCTTCTGCTATTTCAGACCAGAGGGTTACACACACCCTGACATCTCCAGAATCATTACGCTCTTTTAAATGTTAATAGAGGATGTTTTATTTCTCTACCTATATTCCTTGGACTGAAGTCTGGATTATCAATACACAGTTAATATTATACTTAATATTAAATGTATATTATCGATATATAGTTAATGTTAACAGGTGTAGACTGGCAGGGACCCAGAATGCAGGGATTCCGAGCATTTATGAGAAATACATGAGAACAATGAAGTTTGTGAGCCCTGATACCAGACAGGAAGGTCTCTACCGGGCAGATGTGAAGCATGTCATGAGGGCTGAGCCGTAAGGCTCTGAACGTTGACCATCACTGGACAGCAGGCGAGAGGCAGGGTCCGATGCTGTCATATCTCTGATCTTTTTGCTTCTCCTTAGGAAAACTAGTCAACAAGGGAGAGCAGAGGGCTTTCTCAAATACGATCTGCACAGGGTAGCTCTTTTGTATGTGAGTTTCCGGTCTTGTGCTTTTCTCTGGGCCTTTCCTGCTTTTCCATCATTCATTCACTGATGCATTCAGTAATATTTACTCATTTATTCATAATCAAAGCCGCCATTTACTACACATTCTACCCCGTCATTGGACTTTACAAATATGCTTTCTAACCCTTACTAGATACATACACTTTGTTAAGTGATCCTCTTTTTGCTTCAGTTTCCTTACCTGCCAAACAGAGATAACAATCCTATCTACCTCAGAGGGTCCCAGTAAGGGTTAGATGAGCTAATTCATACAAGGCATGTAGCACATGATAAACAGCCAGTGTAGACCAGCTGCTATTATTTTTTTTTAATTGAAGTATAGTTGCTTTACAATGTTGTGTTAATTTCTGCTGTACAGCAACGTGATTCAGTTATACATATATATATATATATATATATATATATATATATATATATATATATATGTATACACACACACATTCTTTTTTATATTCTTTTCCATTCTGGTTTATTTCAGGATGTTGAATAGAGTTCCCTGTGCTCTACAGGAGGACCTTGTTGTTTATCCATTCTATATGTAATAGTTTCCAGCTGCTATTATTTTTAAACCAAATTTCCATCTGTGTAGCTCAGTGTAATCACCCTTTGGGCCTAATGCTACGGCTCCGGAAATGCCAAATTATACTTAGGCTAGCAGGAACGGGTATAGCTTGACCTAATTATTTGGAAACCAGAACAAATAACATCCGAACTAAAACCTTCTGATGAAAGTAAGTAAGTTTCAAAGTGGGATTAATCTGGATTTTTAATGTCAATCATTGCAATTCCTTGCTGTGCTGTTGGGAAAGTTATTTAAACTCCCAGTGCCTCTGTTTCCCTGTCTTTAAAGGGGGGTGCTCTTTTCAGGGCAGTTTTACGGAGGCAAGGCCACCAGCTCCATCCCGCGTCTGGCCAGGTGTCCAGCATATGGCTAGCCACTGAAATCTGGTTCTCTGTCCAGAATTTCCTGCCTCCTTAGTCATTTGTTAGGGAATTCGTGGAGCACTCTATCAGTAATAAATAGCCAGATATTCTAGATAACGTCAAAGTTAACCCTAGCTTTCTTTGGGGCAAGACAGAGTTTTTCCCAGCCTAGATATTATGTCTAAAATTTCCCATTTGCGCATGACATGAGGAAAAACTGGTAAACAGTAGAGAAATTTTACTTTTTCTTCTCTTGGTAAACAATAAAATAATTTTAGTTTCTTGTTCATAGAACTTTTTTTAATTAATAGAGATTATATTTTAGAGCAGCTTTAGGTTTACCTATGTCGACACATCATTAGTAACCAAAGTCCACGGTTTACATTAAGGTTCATGCTTTGTACTGTACATTCCATGGATTTTAACAAATGAATAATGGTGTATGTCCACAATTATAGTATCGCACAGCGTAGTTTCCCTGCCCTAAAAATCCTCTGTGCTTCACCCACTCACCCTTCCCTCCCCCAGCCCCTGGCAACCGCTGATCTTTTTACTGTCTCCATAATTTTGCCTTTTCCGGAATGTGTTATAGTTGAAATTGTACAGCATGTAGCCTTTTCGGATGAGGCTTGATAGCTCATTTCTTTTTAGCACTGAATAATATGCTGTTTTATGGATATACCAGTTATTTATCCAATCAGCTATTGAAGAACATTTGATTGCCTCCAAGTTTTGGCAATTATGAATAAAGCTGATATAAACATTGCGTGCAGGTTTTTGTGTGCACATAACTTTTCAACTCATTTGGGCAAGTACCAAAGTACCAGATCGTATAGAAAGAATAAGCTTAGTTTTGTGCGAGACTGCCAAACTGTCTTCCGAAGTGGCTGCACCGTTTTGCGTTCCCACCAGCCAGGAATCCGAGCTTCTGTTGCCCCAGGTCCCTGTCAGTATTTAGTGCTGTCAGTGTTCTGGATTTTAGCGATTGTAATAGGTATGCAGTGTTATCTCGTCGTCTTAATTTGCAATCCCCTAATGAGAAATGATGTTGAACATCTTTTCATGTTCTTATTTGCCATCTGTATATCATATTTGAGGAGCTGTCTGATCTTTTGCCCATTTTTAATTGGGTTGTTTATTTCTCATTGTTGAGTTTTAAGAGTTATTTTTGTATTTTGGAAAGCAGCACTTTATCAGATATGTCTTCTGCAGATATTTTCTACCCCTCTGTGTGGCTTGTCTTCTTATTCTCTGGATGGTTCGTGGAACTTTAAAAAGTAATTTTCCATCCTTAAAAAGGAAATAAAAGCGGAACAAGAAGAAATTTTATATTAAATTAAGTTACAAAGTGTTGAGATGAATCTGATGCTGAATGACCAATATTTGGAGACTTACTGGTTTTCTCCTCATGTCTTTATTCTCCTCTGGCCTCCATCTCTTCTTAGAAGCTCTGCTTCAAGCATGGTGATTCCTGGTATAGGCTGTTTACTGTTACTGAAAGTATTCAGATAAGTCCTCTTTGTGTGTGTTCATACAAAGGAATCTTGCCTCACCCTACCTCTTATTAGAGAGAGAGTAACCACAAATACCACCTTTCCTATGGCTACCAACCTTCTTATCTATAACCAAGACTCAGACCAGTCAGGCCTGAGTAAGATAAATTCTGTGGGTATAATGCAGTAAGGGGTAAGTTAAGAGAAATACCTTCTTACCAGACAAACGGACAATTGATAATTAAAACAACTGAGACCATTTGGGGAAATGCTCTGGCCATGCTTTATAAACTAGCCTTTTCTGCTCTTTGCAATAATCACGGGACAAAGGTCGCGTGGGTGTTGGTCATGTCTGTGAAGGCAAACACAGGTGCCTCTTGTGTTCTCCCCCAAGTCTGCATTTTCTCTCTGCGGTTGCCATTCTCTGGGGCTTCCTTCGCTACCTGTGTTCAAAGGGAAGTGTCACCGCTCCACTCAGCCTGGCAGACTGGAAGTTCAGAAGATTAGAAACCCTTCTCTGCATGAAATGCACCGTGAAATGTGTTTGAAAATAAAGTTGTTAATGACAATTGTCATCAAAAACTTGCTCTTTCAAATGCATTTTTCATAGTTTCCAGGCCCGAAAGAGCTTGCTGGTATTGAAATTTCGGGTGGTTGGCTGACGTGTGACAGACAATCACACATATTTAAGTGTCTGCAGGCACATGGAAAGCACACCTGTGCGTCTGATTGCCCATCTATCACCTACATCCACACCTACCGTTCCCAGAAGGAGACAGGTTTACACCCCATGGAGTCGCTCAACACGAACGACAGCCGCATCTCTGGGCATTTGTAGAAACCTCCTTTCGGAGAGGATGAAAAAAATACCCCAAGAATAAAACCAACAAATAAAAAACCTGAGTGCTCCAGGAGGTGGTAGGTTCATTATGGACAAAGAGGGGAAAAAATAACCCAAATAACATGAAGAGGATGAACAATCCATGGGAGGAGACCCCCTTGGCCCAGAGGTGTATCCCTTCTGCTGGCCCACCATCCTAGCCCAAAGGTATATACCTTGTCTGCCTGAACGTTCCCTTCACTCTGTTAAACTAACAGAGATTCTACCAGTTAGTAATGCACTTAGGTTAATAAGCTATCCCTGGAATGGCTGAAGGGCTAAGCGTCATTCACACGTTGGTGTAAATTAGTTTAATTAGACTCGTTTTTCCAACCCCCTTTCCCAGGGGCAAGTCGAACTCATGTACACTGAGGACAGAGGAAAGGGATGGCCATTTACTGAGAGCAAAGCCTGGTCATTCTAGGAACTTTATCTCATTAACCTTCATGTCGTTTTTCAAAGTAGGAACTCTTATCTCATTTTACTGTTGAGAAAGTGGAGGCGTTACACGGGTTTAAACTTGTCCAATGACACCCATCAGGTGGAGGAGGTGGGATTTAAATCCAGGTCTGTGCTGGTCATGAGTGGGAGCATTGATGGGGGAGAAGGATGAAGGAGATGGTCCTGAAGGCACGCAGGAAGGGCATTGTTGAGGTTGGGTTACGGGCATCCTTAGATTTCAGGGTATCTAGAGGGCCATTTATAGTCATAGTGTTAGACTCTAAGCAACTTATTCGTTCATTAAATAAATCAATACGTCTTAAATTAGACTGTACACCAGGTACTTGTAAAATTGTTGGGGATGTGGAGATAGATGGAACAGGCGGGTGACTGCTGTCACGGGGCTCAGGGTCTAATAGGGGGAGACAGATAATAACCAAGTGTGTAAATAATTTAAGAGGTGAAGTCAAATAATGATAAAGGCAGCAAAAAGTGGAAGCAATAGCAATGTGGTAGAGCCTGAGGGGGTGGGGTGAGCTGTGTCTTTGGATGACGTAACTGAGGAGCCCTCTCTGATCCGAGACCTGGAAGACAGAGCGTCCTCCGACGCAAAGATCTGCAGGAGGAGCCGTCCCGATACCGGGCTGAGAAAGTGCACCAGCTTTAGACGGGTGGGGCCGCCTGGGCCAGCGTGATGGCAGCGCAGCGAGCAGGGGCCTCCAGAGGGAGGCTCGGCAAACAGAGAAATGGGATTGCTTTTCTTCCCCACTTGAAGTTGAAAGCCATTGGAAGATGTGTTGAAGGCAGGTGCCCTCTGATTTTCAGGTTAGAAAGGAGGCTGCTGGGTAGGGAATGTATGTTTGGAGGTGAGTAGAAGCAGTGAGGCTGATGGTCCCTTTACAGTGTCCAGGGAAGACCTGAGAGTGACTTGGCCTGGGAAGGACGGCAGAGGGGATGGAGAAAGTGGGCAGGTGCTAGATATATGTTGCAGCCAGAATGGACAGAGGCAGCCGATGGGTTGGATGTGAAAAAAATAGAGAGAGCAATCAAGGGTGATGATTGGGTTTTTATCTAGGACGGCTACATGAATGGTAGTTGTGTTCAGTGAGAAAGTGAAAGCCAGAGGAAGAGGACTAGTTATTCTTGGAGGGAGGCGGGTGATGGTACAGAGAGCACGTCTTTAGCTAGAACTGGTGGTTCCTGTTAGACATCAAACGGGGGAGGTCCAGGAAGTGGTCAGCATCCCGGCCAAGATTTAAGTTGGGGGCCTCCCGCATACAGACTGTCCACTAATAGTAATGATGAGATCAAGGAGGGAAGGGTGCAAGTAGAGAGGAACATCAGGACTTAATCCTAAGACACTCCAGGTAGTGTCCAGCAGAAGGACACAGGGTAGGAACAGTGAGTGAGGCAGAAGCCAGTGTCACAGGAAACACAGGACGTTTTTCAAGAGGACAGTGGTTGCCTGTGTGGGATGCTTCTGACCCATCATGGACCAGTTTCGACAACGTGGAGGTCCTCTGAGACCTCAAAGGGCAATTTCAGAGGAATGGTAAAGGTGAGAGCCTGATGGGGTGTGTTCAGGAGAAAATGAACTGACAATAAGTGAAGGCTGGGAGTGTATAACATCCCTCTGTGACATTTTGCTGTGACAGGGCGAAGAACTGAGGCGGTAAAGGAGAGAGCTGAGAGGTAAATAGAGAGCCTCTGTCTCTTCTGTTGGCTTCTTTGTAAGGTGAGACATCCTAGGTGGTGTTTGGATGGTGACAGGGCTGATCCAGGAGAGAAGCATACGGATGATGCAGTAGAGTGGCAGGGACCTCGTCATGAAGACCTTGAGCAGCAGGCAAGGGGTTTGGAACCTAGGGCACCTGGATTCTAGGAATCTCGGAAGAAGGGGTCGGCCACTGAGAGTGGCTGAGACACGATGTCCCTTTCAAGAAGTAGAGGGGAGAGAGCTTGGGGACAGGTGTTCAGAGTTTCTTAAATATGCTGAAGGGAAGAAAAGGTTTGTCCCCATGCCAGAGTTCCTGTGTTCTCAGTAGCTTCTGAAGTTGAGGGTCTGTTGGGAGGGGAGGGTGCATGGAGGTGTGAAGGTTTGAGGAACCCAGGAAGAAAGATGGTGTGGAGACTGGGTGAGCAAATGAGCAAACAGACTAGAGAAACGGAGAGGATGACCAGGCAGAGCTGGGTGCCCATCAGAGTCCTAAAAATAAGATACGGCATTCTCTCAAGACCATTGGCAAGGTGTATCATCTATGAAGAAGTACATTCAGAGATTAAACGCCGACAACTTATATACATCGTGGTGCAATGATAATGAATATTCACTAGGTGCAGTTGGCGTGCATTATTTCATATAATCCTTTCAAATTCATGAGATGGATACTATTACAGTCTTCACTTACAGATGAGGTGACTGAGACTTGGAGAAGTGAATTGAACTACAGAGAGTCCCCTGGCGGGGAACGTGGACAGGCAGGGTAGAAATGGTCTCCTCGGTGACAGAGGTTTGCCCTGCATCTCCCTGCTGCATCCTAGAGCACAGCGAGGCTGTTGACGGGTGAGGCCTGCACATAGATGGGAACACACATATGTAGTACTTTTCTGTTATTAAAAATCTCAGCTGTGTACCACAAGTTGGCATTAGGGGAAGAGAAGGGCTTGGGTTTGGTTCTTGTGTGTTTCACTCTGCCAGCAGTGATCTGGAACCAGGGGTCATCAGGAAATGGGAGGCGGCCGGCTGGGCCCTTGGAACTGCTTTTGCACCGGGCATCCTGCACAGACACACACCCGGCCTCTGTCACAGATGAAAAGCCTTTCTCTCGTTTCTCCTTGTAATCCATCTGATGCCTCGGAGAGCCCCGATTTCTCAGGGGAATGTCCCAGATCTGCTTGGTGTCCCTGAGAGCAGAGTTCCCATGCGTTGCAAGAAGCTGTCCAAGGTATTTACAAAAGGCAGGAAGAAATATGGAAACTCTGCATCCGGCGGGGGAATTTAGGGATACCCGTGACTCCGGCAGGTGGCAGGGGTGAGGGTGGGAGTGATCCCTGAGACCCTGGAGGGCCGAGGGGTCCTCGGGGCTGTGCAGCTGTGAACTGGCTCTCCAGACCTCCCACGCCCTGCCCACCATCTGTGCAGTGCAGGGCCCGTGGAGTCCCAGGGGGGGGCCGTGCAAAATACTGCCCTGGGGTCTCTGATCCCTCCCTGAGCCAGGCTTGCCAGCCTGAGGATGGAAAGTCAGCAAGAAAAGGTGAATAAGAGATAAGTCTTCGTTTGTTTACTCTGCATTCTAATAATTGGCTGATTATGTTCCATTTTCATTTGGTTTCACTGACAATCAGATAGAGAGCTGTAATACCCACTCATACCTTGTAATTACCATTAATTTCTTCCCTTTTCTCTGCGCACAGTCAGGACGAAGTTGGCAGAGAAGCCATGAGAAGTTGAATCAGGCTGAAGTCAGATGCATATGCATGAGGCTGGACCAGCCTGGCTCTGAGGAGATGCTTGGAGATGGGGGTGAGGGAAGGGGAGGATTGGAAGAAGGCTGAAAGGTTGTAAGATGGAAAGAGGGGGAAATACCTTGAATTGGAGACAAAGGCAAAGGGAGGAAAGTGTTGAAGTCAGCACAACAGACTTGCGAGCTTAATTACCATAATGATGTAAAACAGCCCAATCAGCAATCTGGGGCTAATCTTTCATGTATTACAGGTCTCTCCTTCGTAGAGTTTCACAGCTTAAATGCATTTTTAATGAAGATATTCGAGGCAAGCAGATAATTTCCCCGTCTTTACAGGAGGGAATCAGAGCACGTTAAATCGGCTGTTCCTCTTGCCTGTCGCTGTCTAAAGGCCTTGCTCTGTCTGGCACGTGGGAGCAGATCCTCTTCCAGAACAGGCCATTCAGCTCTCCCACCACTCCTTCCAGAGGCGGCTGGGGAAGGCGCGGCCAGGACCGACATCGAGGCAGAGCACGGGCCTCTGCTCTGCCTTACTGGGTGCTGACGGATGTCTGCATCTCCTCCCGGGGAGGAGAGAAGCGACTCCAGGGCCCCCCACCAGCCCCTGTGTTATGCTGACGGTCTAGATGCCACTAGAAATCACTGGAATGGGAGGCTTGCACTGAAAAACGCATGTGAAGCACCTACCTGTGACCCTGATAGCTTTGCATGTCAGCTTGGGCAAAAGAGCCGTCCGAAGCAGCAGCCCTGACCCCTTTCCAGCCCGTGCAGCTGGGTCATCCCAGTATCCAGGGGCTCATGGCTCACAGTAAGTTTAAGTGACCTGAAATTTGATTGATTTGACGAGTATAGGCTTTTTTATTCAATGTTTAATGCTGTTTGGTCCAGAAGCGTAAAAGGTCTGGGCTGAACATATGTGCTAAGTATCTGCAATAGGACCCCCTCAGAAGGGCAGGTCGGGGGAAGAGAGAGGGGAAGGAACTCACCAGCTACAGATCGTGAATGTCCCGGTAAGGCAGGGACAGGCCAAAAAGGAGCTCTTTACAGTTTGGGGAAAGCTTTAATTGGCCTATTGTTAGCCTTACCTCCTTTCACCAACTGGTCTGAGATAGAACTTTAACTGTTTAGATGTATATAGTGAGTTCAGCAGAGCTTCTGGAACCCTGCCCCATCCCCACCCCGCCATATCCCATTAAACTCCCTGGTTTCCAAGGAACTCACCCCAGTGAATTAGTGTAGGGCAAAGGAGAGTGCAACACTGGACAACATGTTCTCAAACCAGACCCTATGTATGTATGTATCTATCATCTATCTATCTGCCTATCTATCTTTTGATCATCTATTCATCTACCTATCTATCTAAACATCTAACATCTATCATCTATCGATCTATCATCTATCTACAGTATCTATCTATCTACCTATCTACCATCTAACATTTATCATCTATCTATCTATCTAATCTAACATCTATCTATCATCTATCTATCTATCTATCTCTCATTTTTTAAGTCTTTTGCTTCCTTGAAGTAGGAGCTTAAATGTCTGGCTAGGTATTTGTAAGACACTGGATGACCTGATTAGATTCAACCTCACATATCCATAAGTGGAATAAGAAATGCTTTGCTTCTTTTCTCACTTTTGTGGTTCACGGCAATGACGACAAGGAAGGTAGTACAGAACTTGCATGTGAAAGCAGGGTCCTCACTATCTAGACGTTAATGGTCCTGCCTATTATTGGCCCCTGAGAACTCAAGACAGCAGGAAGGAAATTCATACTCCACACTTCCTTTTCCTTATTTCTTCCTTTGTTTGATTCATCTGTTTATTCAGGTTTTCCTGTGTGCAGGCTGTATGTAAGACCCCCTAACATATCCAGAGGTGGGGAGGCCAACAGGGATATCCCTGGAATGAGAAGAGGAGTGTAAGCATTCAGAATAATCCCCACACTCCGCAGGCTGTGGGTTAACAAAGGGCATTAAAGGAAGTGGAACCCTGTTCTTCCTCTAGACCATTATGAACAGCACAGTAGGCCGCAGTTACAAACATGCCATGTTATGTAAGTTGTTTGGTTGGGTATTTGGAAATTAAAATACATTTAACATAACTCACTGATGATGTCCCTTATTATATTTCTTGAGGAAAGTATAGATAATTAAAAGAAGAAAAGTACAACTCATTCATCCCATGACTCGAACTAATCTCTGGTATCTTAATTACAAACATACATATATTGTGTCTTCTTAGCAAAAATGGAGAATATCATGTACAACTGTTTGTAACCCGCTTTTTCACTTTATAGAACGTATATATTTGGAGGTCATTTAAATATTCTTCTACCAAGTAATTTGCAATGGGTAGTTCACCATATGCTGTACTGTATTTCATTTAATTAATTCCTAAGTATTTTTTTCTATAAGAAACAGCCTTATGACTAACATCAAATTATATTTTGCATATCCGAAAGCCTACTCAACTCTTAAATAGCTGGAATGTACATTTGTAATGAAAGTTTCAGAATTTTTTTTCAAATGCATATTTTACAGCATTCTTATTGATTACATTATTCTACAGATATTGGTTTTGTGCCTACCACTGCCCTGTTATTCTGGGAATGTCATAAATAAGTAGAGTGGAAAAGTCTCTGTTCTCTAAATCACTTAATAACTTCGTTTTGTCCAAATATAACTTTCTCATTATTTTTCTTTCTTCTAAGAGATAAAAAGTTTTCAAGATTAATCTGAAATGTATCATATGGGCCTGTTTTAGTATGGCAAAGCTTCAAGTACATGTCTGTACTGTTTTTATCACTCCTTAATACAGTACATCTCTCTTTCTCTGTCTCTGTCTCTTTAAATACCTGTCATGCTTATAATTGCCTTTTTAATGCCTGTTTCTCTTCTGGGGGTCAAGGACCTGCTTATCTTTTTCACCCTTGTCTTTTTTGGTGTTTCTGATAGTGTCTGGCACGTGATAGGCACCTAGTAAATATTTGTTGAGTTAATGGGTGAATGAATGAACCAGCGCCAGTTTGTCAATTTGTTTTAGCAAAATATCATACACACGCTGTGTCAGTGTGGGTGACATTAGTCTTCATCCACAAAACTACCACTTTTGTTTTCTCTAACGTTTTCATTGTCCTGCCCTCCTTAATTTTCTTAAGAGCCCTTTCCCTCCTCTAACAAAGTACATCAGCTTTTTTTTGTTTGTTTATTAGTTTTACTTTATAGTTTCATTTTACTTCAATAGACAGTAGAGTAAAAGTTCAAAAGGAACAAAGTGAAAATAGTGAAACGACTGTCTCCCACCTCTGTCTTTCAGCAACCTAGTTCCTGGAGACAATCTATGTTCCTAGTTTTTGGTCTGGCGTGTATTACCAGGGATATTTTAGTCCTAGAGAAAAATATATATCTTTCTTTTTATATGCCCAAATGGTAGCATGCTATATAACACTCTTCTTTCTTATCAGTTCTTCGATTTGGATATTTTCTATTGGCCTATATTCTATTTTGCTAGTTCTGTGCCAACCACCATTAAGTCCATCTATTGTATTAATGATTTTGGATATTGTATCTTTCAGTCCTAGAATTTCCATGTGATATTTTTCTAATAGATCAAAATACTTTGTTAAAATTCTCAATTCTTGCACCTATTTTATCCAGTTTTCTATATTTTCTTTACTGTGCTAGCCATAGTTATTGAAACTCTTTGTTTGCTAATGCCAATATAAGTATTCTCTGTAGGTCTGTTTCTATGCCTTCTTCTTTTCTCTATTGATTATTAGTCATGTTTTCTTGCCTCTAGTGATTTTGTACTGAATAACTGACATGACACATAAAGGAACTATGGAGGCTGCAGATGTCATTTTCCTCTAGAGGAGTTTTCTATATCCTCTGTTATGCATGAAATATCTGTCATTAGACATATATCTATTGTATATAATATATATGATATGTGAAAAGGTGAGGACATATGACTGATAGTAAAGAGAAAAAAAGATAATAGAAATAGACCTATATATGATTTAGTAGACAAGTATTTTTAAATAACTGTGATTAACATGTGTATAGTCGGTGCTTTACAGAGAAACAGAAACAATATGATGTGTATCATCATATATATATATATATATATATATATATATATATGAGAGAAAGAGAGAGAGAGAGAGATTCATTTTAATAAATTGGCTCACGCAATTATGGAGGCTGGCTAGTACAAAATCTGCAGGGTAGGCGGGAAGACTAGACACTCAGAGAAGAGCCAGTGTTACAATTCAAGTGCAAAGGTCATCAGTCACAGAGTTCCCTCTGGCTTGGGGGAGGTGAGTTTTTTGTTCTATTCTGACCTTCAACTGATTGGATGAAGCCCACTTACATGATGGAGGGCAATCTGCTTTAGTCAAAGTCCACTGATTTTAATGTTAATCTTATCCAAAACACACCCCCATAGAAACACCCAGAATGTTTGACCAAATAACTGCACATTATGGCCCAGCCAAGTTGACATAAAATTAACCAACACATGTTTAAGAGTTAGATTTAACGGATGAAAGGATGGAGAAGTTCAATGGAAAACTAAATCCATAAAATGAATCAAGGACCTTGAGGAAGATGTGTTATTGAAGGGCACCACAAGACTGCACATAATTTCACTTGGCTAGCGCCCCAGCTTCCTGTGCCGCCCGAGGACACAGCAGATATCTCACAGTGAAAGCTAGCCATGCATTTCAGGTGTCGGAAGGTTTCAGTTTGTCACTCCAGCCTTACACTACCGGTAGAAGCTTTGTTGAGTCTCTTTTTTTTGCATAAAGTTCTGCCTGAACCAAACCCAATTTCCAGCCCAGTTGCAGGTGGGGATAGCGAGGAGACAGAAGCTGATGATCCCCTGAATGGTCTTTCCTTTCTGGAATTGAGCTTATCTAGTCTTTATGTCTGCAGCTCTCTGATTACCTTTAAAAATGTTATTTTTGTAATTTATACAGCTTTTAAAATTATATTAGGAAGAACATTAGTCCATTATGACTATTATATTATACACAGAAACAGAAGTTTTATGCATTTTTTATTCATCTAGTTTAATGATTCTTGAATATGACTGCTCTTCAAAACCATGTCCATGAAACATATGAAAAATGCAAGGGGCTTCACATACTAAATTTACCCAATTTAGAGTCCTCAGCTTACCTGACCAATGACTTACTATTTCCAACTTCTTTTCTCTATATGCATCCATTTCATGTATAAATTCATATCCTGTCTTACCTACTCTCTTTTCCCTACATCCACATTCTGTGGGCTGCTCTAGCAACAAAGGAGAGAGCCAAAAAGTATTTACTGTTGCATTTCACCTGTGCTTTATGTTCCCCACAATTTTGATGCACAAATCAATGCTTTCTTATTTCCAACTTGGCTCTGTTTCTTAGTCCCTTCCTTTCCCTTGTCCATTTATCTAACAAACATTTATGAATACTTTTTACAAATGTCCTTGACAATTGGTTTAAGGGAACAAAATAATAATAAGACATGTAACTCAGTCTAGCTTAGGAGATGGCTGTTTAACTAGTGATCGCAAAATAGAGTGTTAAAATAGAGTGCTAGTTGGATGTATAAGATAGAACAGCAATGCAGGAGAACATGATAAATCTAGCCATGGGTGAAGATGGGAAATGAGAGGAAAGTTTTGCAGAGAATGCATGTTTTTAGATTGATTTTGGTGTTATTTTCCCAGGCTCAGAGTTTTTATAGTTTTCATCTGTTAATGTTTGGGTCCTTGGCCCTCTTCTCCTAGTTCTCAGCATGGCCCAAACCTGCTAAAGGGGCTCCAATAATCATGAAATAGCTATTCTCAAGTTGATGCTTTCTTAATATAAAATGCCTCTTTCTACCTCTTCAGATGTTACTTCAGGATGAGTTCCTCACTTGTACCGCTATGTTATGGTCACTATTTCATCATGTCTTGGTGATACTTAAATTATTTTAGTTTAACTCTTTAGAGTAAATTTTAAAGTTCATTTTGTGTTTTACAAATACTCCCCACATTGATATATAGACTTCAGCAGCCATAAGTATTTTCTCCTGATAATTACTAGGCACTTCTTTTCTTACAATTTGTTTTTGTTAGATTGCACCTATCTTCTAAAAATATAGTTATATCTAATTTCACCACTGCCTTTGCCCCTGAAATTTAAATTCGAAGCCCTCCTGGTAAAGCTGAGTTGTCTCCTGCCAGATTCATTATTGTATTTCAGGGAATTATGAGATATTCTCTGCCCTTGTCATGGGATCACCTCTGTGAGAGCATAAGCATCTTTCCAGAAAAAGCAAATGTTATTTTCCTTTAGTATCATCTACCTATCCAGCTGTCTGCTCTACAAATCCTATTTTCTTTTCTAAAGACAAAAAGAAAGAAGAGAAGAAAATACCACCTGTGGTCCCAAGTCCTTCAGTTTCCTACCAAGGACTTCAGGGCCAATTAAGAGACAAAGTAAGTTTCTTTGGAATTCTCCATTAATAAAATTATATATACTGGCCTCTACTGGCTTGGTGGATTTGGGTTTTAGATAAACATTTTTTTATAGTGAGTCATCTTCAAAAGCAAAGCAATAGCCCAGCTCCCACCCCCACCCCAGTCATCTGAAACTTCCATTGTATGATGACATGATATTTTTTTCTTTAAGATTGACCATTACATCAAACCACAGATCAGTCATAGCCGCCACACAGAGAAAATTACCATTTGGCAACATCCATCATCTTTACAAGTGGTACCCACATCTTACACCACCTGAGCCAGTATCCACTGTTGCTTATTCCCATCTTCAGTGAGTTTGCAAGTCAATTAAAGGGTCTTAGTCCCTTTATTGGGAGAGAACAGGAGCACAGAAATATGTTTGTGAGGGGAAACGATTTCTTTCCAATCCCGGAGTCTCGATGCCAGATCCCTACTCACCTATGATTTTTATAACATCAATAAAGAACTGAAACTCTCCTACTTTATTTGTTGACTCACTACACCGATCTACCCCAGTCCCACTGATTTTGAAAAAGAGGGCTATGGCTCTGGAGGGAGGAGATTGTAGCTGAGGATGAAGGAAAATGCAGGCTGTGTATTTGTGTTCTATCTGGGTCGTGGAAATGCTATAATGCAGTCTCACAATGGACCAAAAACTCTCTCAAGGCTCTTGAACTCACTTTGTGATTTTTAGTTTTCTTCGTCTCCTATGAGTGGTACCCTTGCTCCCTGAACACCAGGCACCAGGTTTCTCTTCCTGTTGTAAATAAGAAGTCTTATCTGCAGTTGGAGGTAAATGCACATAGCTCTTATTTGAAAGTTCAGCCGTGAGAACTGAATGAGAAATGATAGAATGCACAGTGACTAAATACATGTGACGGTAGAAGTGTGTGAACAAATAGGAAAATCATTGGTCAGATTCCTGAGAAAAGTGAGCAATCTATGGCCCGTGGGCCAAATCCTGCCCACTCCCTGTTTTTCTATCACACATGAGTAAAGAATGTTTTTTTACATTTGTAAAGGACTGAAAACAAATCAAAAGAAGAAGGATACTTCATAATACATGAAAATCATATGAAACTCATATTTCAGTGTCTGTAAATAAAATGTGATTGAAACATGCACGTTCATTTATATTGTCTATGGATGCTTTCAAATGGCAGAATGGAATGTCTGCAGCACAGACCATCTGTTCTGCAAAGCCTAAAGACTTATATATGGCCCTTTCCGTAAACAGTTTGCCAAGCCCTGCTCTAGAGCAGAACTGACCTAGGAGAGACTGCTTGTCTGTGGTCATGTTAAGTCATAATACCATGAAAATTGAATCAATACCATCCTGTGTGATTTCTCATGATGTTTGGAAACCCTCTGGATCCTTAGTCCAATCTCTCTCATTTGACAGTGCAGCTCTCCCAAACATTTTCATTCTCCTCCAGATTCCATGCTCCCTGGCCACCCTCCATACTCTTACCAGCTGACCTCATTTGCTACTCCTCAGAGAGGACAGTTAGGCCATCAGGTGTGACCTAACTCAAGCTGCTTCTTCCTCTCCTTCTTTTATTTGCATCTAGTGCCCATCTTGTCTCACTTCCATACATCTTAGGTGAGCATTTAAGACATATCCCTTTACTTACATATATTTCTTTCTCCTCCAGGATTTTATTCCATCAAATATTGTTTTCCTCCTCTAGACATCCACGCTCAACTATGTCACAACATAGAAACATATAAACATGTATTGTCAACTCCGTGTCTTCCTTTAACCACCGTCATTTCTCTCATTCTCCTCACAACTAAGCTACTGGAAAGAGGGCCCTAAATTCACTCTTCTTAACCATCCCCTATTCAACCTGTGAAATCTTAGAGAGACATGAAAAAACATGAAATATTTGGGGGAAAAGAATCTAAGATAAGGACAGGAGTCGGGTTTAAAAGGACCTTAAATTTCATTGCTAAGGACTTTGAACTTGATCCTAAGAGTGAAGAGAGTCATTGGAACATTTCAATCTTCATCTCTTATCTATTTTTTTTCCTGATGGATTCCATGTTTGTGTACCCTCCTCATATCCTCAAATACTTCGTAAGAAGTCCCTTTCATCTGAAGTATAATACAGGATCCTGCAAATACTCAGTGGACCAAGAGGTCAAGATGATGAGCCTTGTATTCTCCTAGAATGACTTGAAAATCCTCGTGGGTCATCAAAAGGAAAGACATAATCTGATAGGATGTTTTAGAAAAATGACTCATGAGAGAATGAGGCATAAATTTAATGTGGTGAACCTGGAAGCAAAGAGATAAGTGAGGAAACTATTAATATAGTCCAGCTGGACAGTAATGATAGCTTGGGTCAAGGGCTTCTGCTTACAGCAGAGGGTTTTATGAGAGTCACTAAAATCAGGCAAGAAATGAAACTGAGCACCCTGGGGAACGATGCCTTTTTTAAGTTCACAGTAAAGGCTTCACAGTGATTAAGTATAACCTTTTCACTTCTAAAGGTGCACATTCCATTCAGTTCGGAACGTATATGAGTAACTCTGTGGTCTTGTAGGCAGTGTCTTCAGCTCCTTCCGCATCACTGCAGTGGGAATCTTTGCCTTTTGTGGAGCTGTGGCCACAAGGATCCTCTCTCTATTCCACTGGGTTCTGAAGTCTAAAACCCTGATTTTCCCATAACGCCCCATAGCAAGTTCCCATCATGATAAACTCCATCAGGGCAGCCAGCGGATCCAACTCATCACTCTCCAGTGCCTGGTACACATCTCTCCGGGGCCTAGCATCACTTGGTACGTAGTAAACATTCAAAAATATTTTGAATGAGTCAGTGAACAAGGGAAGCTGTGAACTTGGAAACGACTGTGGTCATTTATCTAACATGGATTAATTATCAATTAAACAGGTACTTGGTAGTCAGAACTGTCCTTACACTGGGATTTGACTGTGACGAAGACAAACTTGCTGACTTGCTGTTTTTAGCAGGTTTAAAGTCCAGTTTGTGGAGGGGACTACCAGAGGTGCAATGCCAATACAGCGGAGACATTCTTTGAAAGGGTGTTATTGGTTCACATAAAGCAAGTACCTACTTCAGAGGAGGGAGGGAATGCTGGCTTCCAGAATGCGATTATGTTTAAGGTGAAGCTGAGGACAAATGTGAATTAGCCACGGGAAGGTAGGATGGGGGAGAACAATGAAAGAGGGGAAGCTCAATGAAAGAGGGGAAGCCATAGAGAAAACGGGGGCAGTTAGCAAGTGTAAGTATTAATAGTTCATTGTTGCTGGAAGGAAGGTTTCAAAGGTGAGAGATGAAGCTGGAGAAGAAACAGATCATGGAAACTTTCTATACTGAGGTGTTTGGACTTGATACTGAGGACCCATAGTGGTGAAGCTTTAAAGAGGTTCCCTCCGATTCAGACAGGCTTCAGATAAGAGTGAGGTTTAAGATAAGGATCCAGAAGAGAAGGGAGAGCTCCTACTGCAGGCTGTGGTACTGTGATACTGATGGTGTGAGCTTCTGATGATGGTGGTCGGATTTTTAGTGTATAATATGCAGTAAAGTGATTATGGCATGTGGTTAGTGTCTATCAATGTACTGATAATTCTGTAGAATTAAAGAAGCTTTTATAGGTTCACCTGGTAAATCCATCAAGTCTCTTAATAATCTTTCTATGGGAAAATATGTTCAAGAGTTCTAATTACCACCTTAAGAATGGATTTCAGAAATGGTAGCGTGTAATTGTAATTCAGAATTCACGCATTATTTCTAGGTATGTTATAGGCTTAAAAAATAAATATACAGATGGGCATGATCTTTGAACTCTATGAAGTCAGAACCAATTTTTTCTTAAGACATCAACAAAATGTACAGTTATCTAAAATGAACCATATATCAAATTCACAGAAATTAAATCCGAAAGCAATGAAATTATAAAAAAAGAGAATCAATATGAGTCAAAAAGGGAATATTTTATTGATTTTCATAAAAGTTTTATATTAACTTGAGAGTTTATATCTTACATAGAACAGCTTAGTATTTTCAGGGAGGTCTCATTTATTAAATGACAGGCAACTTCTAATTATAGAGCTTCCTTGAAGATCGAATCTATCTTGCTTCCAACAAACATTTTTTGAGCACATACTATGTGCAAATCACTATATTAAGCGCTAGAGAAACATAGAAAAGTATTAGTGAAAATGGACTACTGCCCTCAAGAAAAATTTAAGTTAGTGAGGGAGCTATACTCAAAAAGATAACTGTAACACAATCTTTGTAATAACAGAATAGGAAATGAATGAGTGATAAAATAGTCAATATCGGGCTTCCCTGGTGGCACGGTGGTTGAGAATCTGCCTGCCAATGCAGGGGACACAGGTTCGAGCCCTGGTCTGGGAAGATCCCACATGCCGCGGAGCAACTGGGCCCGTGAGCCACAACTACTGAGCCTGCGCGTCTGGAGCCTGTGCTCCACAACAAGAGAGGCCGCGACAGTGAGAGGCCCGCGACCGCGATGAAGAGTGGCCCCCGCTCGCCACAACCAAAGAAAGCCCTCACACAGAAACGAAGACCCAACACAGCCAAAAATAAATAAATAAATAAATAAATTTAAGAACAGTTTAAAAAAAAAATCGTCAATATCATTGTAGTTCTGAGGAGTGAGCAATTAAATCTGGCTTGAAGTGGAATATTAGTTGACTTCTAAATCTTGGGTTTACTTTTAATTGTCAGAGGAAAGGAGGGAGACCATCTGGTTTTCTACTTCATCATGCTGTTGAAGTGATACTCTGGAACAATTCTAATAACCCACTAACTGCTGGCTCTAATGATCTTTCCTCAGATTTCAGTTCATACCCTTTCTGCAGAATTTGATTTTAAAAGTTCCTCCCTCCCTGGCTTCTGTGATGTTAATTTTCTGAGTGCCAATGGAATGCTGTATTTTTTGGTTGGACTTTTTTCCGCCTGTACAGTGGTCAGGACCATTTAGTGCAGCAGATTTGTATTATGGCTTATTCCTTTTCTTGACTTCTGCAGCTCAGGTTGACCTCCCAGACACAGGTAGTAAAACTGAGGAAACCGACCTGCAATTTGCAATGGCCAGTGTAAAGACTGTCCTGCTAGGGTGCTGGAGGATGGAGCAGAGCAGTGGTCCTCCGTCCTGGCTGCTCAGGGGAATGGCACAAATTCAGATATGCTTCGTCCCAATCCCCTTCACTTATTGCGATTCCGAATCCATAAGGCTGAGGTAAAAGGGCCACCAGTGAAGATGATGTACAGCTAGCAATGAAAAATGTTAGGGTCAATTTGGGGATCCATTCTAGTGCAGGTATTCTTTGCTGAAAACCAGTACATCTAAGTTGAAGAAATGAACTAATAAAATGTAGAAGAGATGGCAACATCACTGCATATATAATATAAGCATCAGCAACTAATTGTTCTGCGATTATGTTCCTTTAGTCCTGTGACCAGGTTGACGCTTTCCTCCACCTGTGTGCCGATAGACTGTCTTACTCTTAAAACCCATGGGTTCTTGTTGTGATGCTTGTAAAATAGGATATGACTGTGCTGCCATCTCTGAGTTTGAACCCTTGGTGGGCACTGACCTTTCCAGCCTCTGAGTCATTAAAGCTCTTATTAATTTCCTGTAGGGATGCTGGCACTCCGAGACAGCGGAGTGGTGGGAGTTCATTAACATGTAGGGCTCTAATTAGCTGGCACAGGATTTGTTTCTGTCTTCATTCCAATATCTACCGAAGTTATAAATATAGACATATAAGAACAAACATAAAACCGTAACTGGAAGAAAGAGGTGTTGACATGTCCAGGGCAGATCTTTAAATCAAAATAACCACCCTGTTTTTTTCCCCTCACACTCACCAGGGGCCTAATCAGGCTTTTCTAGAAAACTGCATGTGGATGGGATGGATGGCACAGAGTGGGAGAAATTCTGAGGGGGTCTAGGTCAGCACTGGAAAGAATTACTGATTGGTTTATATTGTGAAGTCCCTTCTGAACCTGCAGTTCTGTGAATAGCAAGTCTAAGGAGAGGTGAAAAGACCTGAAGTTCCTAGGTGCTGAAAATAGGAGGAAGAAAATGTAATAATTGTCATTGTGTCTGGGTAGGATTTTAATAGAATAATGACCACATTCTCTGTTTCCCAAACTAGAGAGGAAATGCATTTAGATTACAGCTGGGAGCAGTCTGATTGCCTAATTAATATTTGGGGGGTCATTACAAGATACTAAACCTTGTTCAAAGAGTTGGTAGGTAGTTAGTACACAACTCTTGGGGGTACCTAAAACCGTGCCAGATGTTGCTATGGAATCCCTTCCCACTGATGCCAGATCGATCAGTTGAGGTTCCAGGAAGTACTCTGAAGATTTTTAATTGCTGGACTGAATTCCCAAGTCGGCTACATAATTCCCTCCCCACTCAAGGTCTTTATAAACAAGAAAGAAGTCTATCCAACTGAGGTTAAGGATCTGGCTTGCTGAGATGAATAACTGGCTCTATAGAGTCAACCCCTAGGAAGGGTGGCCCTCCATCACCAGATGCTATGCATTTGAGGTACCAGGGGCAGACATTCTGAAAGTCCAGCCACCCAGTTCTACATTCAGCGTTGCTCTCTGGTCTTTTCTTCCGACCTGAGTCCAGACATGCTGGTGTTCAGAAATCTCCATTGCTAGAGCCCTTCCTTTCTTTCCACACCTGGATCCACCTGGGCAAGGTTTCCTGGGAGCGGGAATTCTGAATATCTAACAGAAAGGGTTCCCAGGGCAAAACGATTCTTGAGATCTGACCTGCCATTGTCCTTCCATGATTTCCTGATTTCTCTTCCTTCACGTCCAGCAGCCTACACAAAGGAATGGCCTTCAGAAGCCCATCTGAGAAAATGGAGGTGAGGGCTGTGTACCTGCTACCACAGCTGAAAGAACTCAGCGCTAGAAGAACTGGCTTCTTGGCCAGAATCACTGTGCATTAAATGGGGATGAATTTTCACCACTCAGAGACCAGTTTTCATAGAATTTAACTGTAAATCATAAACAGATACCCAGAGATGGCATTTTCTTTAATTAAAGTTTTTATTTTTTAAGATGACATTTTAAATAAATGGGCTATCAGTGTATTAACCTTAGGGAACATTTAGAAACATAATATTAAAATGTTGTTAAGATTTACAATCTGTAGCAAGGAAAACTGAAGAAAAAAAAAAAAAGGAATAAACTCACATGAACTTAAATGAAATAATCCTGGTAAAGCATTTAGGGCAGTGCCCGGCACACAGTGAGTATGACATACGTGTTAATTATTGCAGGTACCTGCTTTGTCCAAATGAGGTTCCTAAGTCCTCCCTGGACCATGGGGTTGGAGTGGGTGACTAGTGCTGGGTTACCAGGTCCCTTCACACACATGCTTTTCCCCCTCCCCCTGCCTCATTTGGACATTTACTGCCTGTTAACAGCACAACCAGTGGACCTGGGAAAATGACTGATTAGTCATTTTTGTGGCTTCTTAGCTTCAGTGAATAGTTTAGTAAAGAAAATGGTTAACATTATTGACTAACATCATTTTAGCACTCATTTTTGCTTCTTCTGTGTTTCCTTTTAAATCCCAAGAGTGAGTACCACTTCCTCTTTAAGCTCTCTGGAGAGCTTCTTCTGGTGTGGCCTTCCCGAGGCTGCCAGTTGGTGGCGCGGGCAAAGCGAGACTTTTCTCCTTGGACTTCTGGAAGAATGAGGTATTGGCAGCTGAATTATATTCATAACTGAAATGGTGCACTTTGGACAGCTCAGTACCCTGGTTTGGCCAGAGGCCCTGGCATCTCTCAGAGACCTTCTCAATGCAGGATCGAAAGCGTATTAATAGGATAATCAATGACATGTTAGTGGGTGTTAGGAGAGTTCCTTTCGGCTCTGTGTTTCTGTGTGCTTTGCCAAGAGAACTTCTGTGCATCCCAAATTGCTTCAAATCTGTTTCAATAATTATTCGGCAGCAAGTGTGCTGAAACAGAGAACAAAGTAAGAAAAGAAGACGATCATGCCATTCACCGTCCTGTCTGGTTTTTACTGACTAGTGAAGTGCATACGTTGTTGCTTGGGTTTTACCGAAATAGGGCTGGTAAGATCACAAACTTATCATCAAAATTCTTTGAAAAAAAAAAGTGGTAACCTTCAGGGTCCAGCCTCCAGTTTTACCACATGTGGCATGATCCCATCACCGTTCTTGGTCATCTCCATTGTATTTGTTTATTTTTATATATATTTATTGGTCTCTTCAAATGTCTTTCCTCTTGGCCTGCTGAACGCCCACTCACATTTCACGTCCAGACAGCAAGGAGGGATTCCTCATCCACGCGTCCACGGTGCCATTATAGCACCTCATCCCGCTAGAGTCAGAGCATGACTCATCTTCCTGTGAGAAGCATCTCGCCTTCTTGTAAACGTCTCTGTAGGTGTCTGTCTACCTTCTCTGAGTTGTGAACCTCTTTAGGTAGAGAACTTCATTTGGCTTGTTACTGTACTAAAATTCCAACTGAGGCTTCGGAATTTATTCGGACTTACTTTTTTGGCCAAGAAGATGGTCTGTGTGGTGAACATGCCACATACACTGGAAGGGAAAGCATATTCTGCTGCTGTTGGGTGTAGTGTTTGTAAACGTCAATTAGATCAGGTTGCTTGTCCTTTATACTCCATTTCCTTCCTCATTTTTGCCTACTCTTTTGTAGTGATTACCAAGTGAGTAGAATTAAAACATTCAATTTTAGTGGTGCATTTGTTCATTTCTCCCTTTCAATGTTGTCAGTTTTTCCTTTATGTATTTATTTAAATACTCTGGTATTGGATGGATTGCTATTGACAGTTGGGGCGCCCCCCAGGTAAGTTGCTCTTTTTATCATGTAACATGTCTTACGATTTCTTGTAACACACTTTTTTCTGAGGTCTATTTGTACAACAGTGATAGAGCCACATCAGCCTTCTTAAGCTTATTTCTGCATGGCATCTCTTCTTCATCCACTTACTTTCAACTTGTCTCTATCTTTCTATTTAAAAATGCATGTTTTTGGCTTATAATTGGCTTTGCTTTTCTATTCATTCTGATCATCTCTGCCTTATAATTGAGATTTTTTAATCCATTTATATATATATATATTTTTTTTAATTATTTAATTTATTTATTTATATTTGGCTGCGTTGGGTCTTCATTGCTGTGGGCTCTCTCTAGTTGTGGTGAGCGGGGACTACTCTTCATTGTGGTGCACGGGCTTCTCATTGCAGTGGCTTCTCTTGTTCTGGAGCACGGGCTCTAGAGCGCAGGCTCAGTAGTTGTGGCTCACGGGCTTAGTTGCTCCGTGACATGTGGGATCTTCCCGGACCAGGGCTTGAACCCGTGTCCCTTGCATTGGCAGGCGGATTCTTAACCACTGTGCTACCAGGGAAGCCCAATCCATTTATATTTGCTGTAATTATTGTTGGGGTTCAGCTTAAGTCTACCCTTCTGCTATTTGTTTTTCATCTGTACATTCTGTTTTGTTCTGTTTTCTATTTTTTTCTTTCCAAGCCTTCTTTTATGTTAATTCAGTACTTTTAGAGTTTCAATTTATTTCTTCTGTTAACTTCTTAGCTATAACTCTTTTTGTTATTATTTATTATTGTTCTTCTTTTACTTTAAACATTTGGTGGTTTTGAAAGCACATCATGAGAAGTGAGCAAACATGGTCCTTTATGTCTGCTTACACATTTGTCCTTTCTGGTGCTCTTCATTCCTACCTGCAAATCCGAGCTTCCCTCTGAGCTTCCAGCTGGTATCCTTTTCCTTTGAATTGAAAAATATCTTCTAACACTTATTGTAGGGCAAGTCTTCTGGCAACAGATTTTTTGAGTTTTCATTTATAGAAAAGGTCTGAATTCACTCTAGCTTGTGGACTGTTCGCTAGACATGGGATTCTGGGTAGACGTTTCCCTTCTGTTTAGCGACTTGGAGAGTTCATGCCACTGTCTTCCACACCCTGGTTTTCTAATAAGTCAGAGTATTTTTATCATTCTTACCTGTATTCAATGTTTTATTTATTTATTTATTTATTTTGGTTTTCAGCAGTTTGACTATGATCTGTCTAGTGTGGTTGTTTTTACATTTGTCCTTTTTGATGCTTGCTGTACTTTTTTTTTTTTTTTAACATCTTTATTGAAGTATAATTGCTTTACAATGGTGTGTTAGTTTCTGCTTTAAAACAAAGTGAATCAGTTATACATATACATATGTTCCCATATCTCTTCCCTCTTGCATCTCCTTCCCTCCCACCCTCCCTATCCCACCCCTCTAGGTGGTCACAAAGCACCGAGCTGATCTCCCTGTGCTATGCGGCTGCTTCCCACTAGCTATCTATTTTACATTTGGTAGTGTATATATGTCCATGACACTCTCTCACCCTGTCACATCTCACCCCTCCCCCTCCCCATATCCTCAAGTCCATTCTTTAGCAGGTCTGTGTCTTTATTCCCATCTTGCCACTAGGTTCTTCATGACCTTTTTTTTTTTTCCCCCTTAGATTCCATATATATGTGTTAGCATACTGTATTTGTTTTTCTCTTTCTGACTTACTTCACTCTGTATGACAGACTCTAACTCCATCCACCTCATTACAAATACCTCCATTTCATTTCTTTCTATGGCTGAGTAATATTCCATTGTATATATGTGCCACATCTTCTTTATCCATTCATCTGTCGATGGACACTTTGGTTGCTTCCATGTCCTGGCTATTGTAAATAGAGCTGCAATGAACATTTTGGTACATGACTCTTTTTGAATTATGGTTTTCTCCGGGTATATGCCCAGTAGTGGGATTGCTGGGTCGTATGGTAGTTCTATTTGTAGTTTTTTAAGGAACCTCCATACTGTTCTCCATAGTGGCTGTATCAATTTACATTCCCACCAACAGTGCAAGAGTGTTCCCTTTCCTCCACACCCTCTCCAGCATTTATTGTTTCTAGATTTTTTGATGATGGCCATTCTGATCGGTGTGAGATGATATCTCATTGTAGTTTTGATTTGCATTTCTCTAATGATTAATGATGTTGAGCATTCTTTCATGTGTCTGTTGGCCATCTGTATATCTTCTTTGGAGAAATGTCTATTTAGGTCCTCTGCCCATTTTTGGATTGGGTTGTTCGTTTTTTTGTTATTGAGCTGCATGAGCTGCTTGTAAATCTTGGCGATTAATCCTTTGTCAGTTGCTTCATTTGCAAATATTTTCTCCCATTCTGAGGGTTGTCTTTTGGTCTTGTTTATGGTTTCCTTTGCTGTGCAAAAGCTTTTAAGTTTCATTAGGTCCCATTTGTTTATTTGTGTTCTTATTTCCATTTCTCTGGGAGCTGGGTCACAAAGAATCTTGCTGTGATGTATGTCATAGAGTGTTCTGCCTATGTTTTCCTCTAAGAGTTTGATAGTGTCTGGCCTTACACTTAGGTCTTTAATCCATTTTGAGTTTATTATTGTGCATGGTGTCAGGGAGTGTTCTAATTTCATTCTTTTACATGTATCTGTCCAATTTTCCCAGCACCACTTATTGAAGAGGCTGTCTTTTCTCCACTGTATATGCTTGCCTCCTTTATCAAAGATAAGGTGACCATATGTGTGTGGGTTTATCTCTGGGCTTTCTATCCTGTTCCATTGATCTATATTTCTGTTTTTGTGCCAGTACCAAACTGTCTTGATTACTGAAGCTTTGTAATATAGTCTGAAGTCAGGGAGCCTGATTCCTCCAGCTCCATTTTTCGTTCTCAAGATTGCTTTGGCTATTCGGGGTCTTTTGTGTCTCCATACAAATTGTGAAATTTTTTGTTCTAGTTCTGTGAAAAATGCCTGTGGTAGTTTGATAGTGATTGCATTGAATCTGTAGATTGCTTTGGGTAGTAGAGTCATTTTCACAATGTTGATTCTTCCAATCCAGGAACATGGTATATCTCTCCATCTATTTGTATCATCTTTAATTTCTTTCATCAGTGTCTTATAATTTTCTGCATACAGGTCTTTTGTCTCCTTAGGTAGGTTTATTCCTAGATATTTTATTCTTTTTGTTGCAATGGTAAACGGGAGTGTTTTCTTAATTTCACTTTCAGATTTTTTGTCATCAGTGTATAGAAATGCAAGAGATTTCTGTGCATTAATTTTGTATCCTGCTACTTTACCAAATTCATTGATTAGCTCTAGGAGTTTTCTGGTAGCATCTTTAGGATTCTCTATGTATAGTATCATGTCATCTGCAAATAGTGACAGCTTTACTTCTTCTTTTCCGATTTAGATTCCTTTTATTTCTTTGTCTTCTCTGATTGCTGTGGCTAGGACTTCCAGAACTATGTTGAATAATAGTGGTGAGAGTGGGCAACCTTGTCTTGTTCCTGATCTTAGTGGAAATGGTTTCAGTTTTTCACCATTGAGGACAATGTTGGCTGTGGGTTTGTCATATATGGCCTTTATTATGTTGAGGAAAGTTCCCTCTATGCCTACTTTCTGCAGGGCTTTTATCATAAATGGGTGTTGAATTTTGTCGAAAGCTTTCTCTGCATCTATTGAGATGATCATATGGTTTTTCTCCTTCAATTTGTTAATATGGTGTATCACATTGATTGATTTGCGTATATTGAAGAATCCTTGCATTCCTGGGATAAACCCCACTTGATCATGGTGTATGATCCTTTTAATGTGCTGTTGGATTCTGTTTGCTAGTATTTTGTTGAGGATTTTTGCATCTATATTCATCAGTGATATTGGCCTGTAGTTTTCTTTCTTTGTGACCTCTTTGTCTGGTTTTGGTATCAGGGTGATGGTGGCCTCGTAGAATGAGTTTGGGAGTGTTCCTCCCTCTGCAATATTTTGGAAGAGTTTGAGAAGGATAGGTGTTAGCTCTTCTCTAAATGTTTGATAGAATTCACCTGTGAAGCCATCTGGTCCTGGGCTTTTGTTTGTTGGAAGGTTTTTAATCACAGTTTCAATTTCAGTGCTTGTGATTGGTCTGTTCATATTTTCTATTTCTTCCTGGTTCAGTCTCGGCAGGTTGTGCATTTCTAAGAATCTGTCCATTTCTTCCAGGTTGTCCATTTTATTGGCATAGAGTTGCTTGTAGTAATCTCTCATGATCTTTTGTATTTCTGCAGTGTCAGTGGTTACTTCTCCTTTTTCATTTCTAATTCTATTGATCTGAGTCTTCTCCCTTTTTCTCTTGATGAGTCTGGCTAATGGTTTATCAATTTTGTTTATCTTCTCAAAGAACCAGCTTTTAGTTTCATTGATTTTTGCTATTGTTTCCTTCATTTCTTTTTCATTTATTTCTGACCTGATCTTTATAATTTCTTTCCTTCTGCTGGCTTTGGGGTTTTTTTGTTCTTCTTTCTCTAATTGCTTTAGGTGCAAGGTTAGGTTGTTTATTCGAGATGTTTCCTGTTTCTTGAGGTAGGCTTGTATTGCTATAAACTTCCCTCTTAGAACTGCTTTTGCTGCATCCCATAGGTTTTGGGTCACCGTGTCTCCATTATCATTTGTTTCTAGGTATTTTTTTATTTCCCCTTTGATTTCTTCAGTGATCACTTCATTATTAAGTAGTGTATTGTGTAGCCTCCATGTGTTTGTATTTTTTACAGATCTTTTCCTGTAATTGATATCTAGTCTCATAGCGTTGTGGTCGGAAAAGATACGTGATACGATTTCAATTTTCTTAAATTTACCAAGGCTTGATTTGTGACCCAAGATATGATCTATCCTGGAGAATGTTCCATGAGCACTTGAGAAAAATGTGTATTCTGTTGTTTTTGGGTGGAATGTCCTATAAATATCAATTGAGTCCATATTGTTTAATGTATCATTTAAAGCTTGTGTTTCCTTATTTATTTTCATTTTGGATGATCTGTCCATTGGTGAAAGTGGGGTGTTAAAGTCCCCTACTATGATTGTGTTACTGTCGATTTCCCCTTTTATGGCTGTTAGTATTTGCCTTATGTATTGAGGTGCTCCTATGTTGGGTGCATAAATATTTACAATTGTTATACCTTCCTCTTGGATTGATCCCTTGATCATTATATAGTGTCCTTCTTTGTCTCTTGTAATAGTCTTTATTTTAAAGTCTATTTTGTCTGATATGAGATTTGCTACTCCAGCTTTCTTTTGATTTCCATTTGCGTGGAATATCTTTTTCCATCCCCTCACTTTTAGTCTGTATGTGTCTCTAGGTCTGAAGTGGGTCTCTTGTAGACAGCATATATATGGGTCTTGTTTTTGTATCCATTCAGCCAGTCTGTGTCTTTTGGTGGGAGCATTTAATCCATTTACATTTAAGGTAATTATTGATATGTATGTTCCTATTCCCATTTTCTTAAATGTTTTGGGTTTGTTATTGTAGGTGTTTTCCTTCTCTTGTGTTTCTTGCTTAGAGAAGTTCCTTTAGCATTTGTTGTAAAGCTGGTTTGGTGGTGCTGAACTCTCTCAGCTTTTGCTTGTCTGTAAAGGTTTTAATTTCTCCATCAAATCTGAATGAGATCCTTGCTGGGTAGAGTAACCTTGGTTGTAGGTTTTTCTCCTTCATCACTTAAGTATATCCTGCCACTCCCTTCTGGCTTGCAGAGTTTCTGCTGAGAGATCAGATGTTAACCTTATGGGGATTCCTTTGTGTGTTATTTGTTGTTTTTCCCTTGCTGCCTTTAATATGTTTTCCTTATATTTAATTTTTGACAGTTTGATTAATATGTGTCTTGGCGTGTTCCTCCTTGGGTTTATCCTGTATGGGACTCTCTGTGCTTCCAGGACTTGATTAACTATTTCCTTTCCCATATTAGGGAAGTTTTCAACTATAATCTCTTCAAATATTTTCTCAGTCCCTTTCTTTTTCTCTTCTTCTTCTGGGACCCCTATAATTCGAATGTTGGTGTGTTTAATGTTGTCCCAGAGGTCTCTGAGAGTGTCCTCAGTTCTTTTCATTCTTTTTTCTTTATTCTGCTCTGCAGTAGTTATTTCCACTATTTTATCTTCCAGGTCACTTATCCGTTCTTCTGCCTCAGTTATTCTGCTATTGATCCCGTCTAGAGTATTTTTAATTTCATTTATTGTGTTTTTCATCGTTGCTTGGTTCCTCTTTAGTTCTTCTACATCCTTGTTAAATGTTTCTTGCATTTTGTCTATTCTATTTCCAAGATTTTGGATCATCTTTACTATCATTATTCTGAATTCTTTTTCAGGTAGACTGCCTATTTCCTCTTCATTTGTTAGGTCTGGTGTGTTTTGACCCTGCTCCTTCACCTGCTGTGTGTTTTTTTGTCATCTCATTTTGCTTATCTTACTGTGTTTGGGATCTCCTTTTCACAGGCTGCAGGTTCATAGTTCCAGTTGTTTTTGGTATCTGTCCCCAGTGGCTAAGGTTGGTTCAGTGGGTTGTGTAGGCTTCCTGGTGGAGGGGACTAGTGCCTGTGTTCTGGTGGATGAGGTTGGATCTTGTCTTTCTGGTGGGCATGTCCATGTCTGGTGGTGTGTTTTGGGGTGTCTGTGGCCTTATTATGATTTTTGGTAGCCTCTCTGCTAATGGATGGGGCTGTGTTCCCGTCTTGCTAGTTGTTTGGCATAGGGTGTCCAGCACTGTAGCTTGCTGGTCGTTGAGTGAAGCTGGGTCTTGATGTTGAGATGGAGATCTCTGAGAAGTTTTCGCCGTTTGGTATTACGTGGAGCTGGGAGGTCTCTTGTGGACCAGTGTCCTGAAGTTGGCTCTCCCACCTCAGAGGCACAGCCCTGATGCCTGGCTGGAGCACCAAGAGCCTTTCATCCACACAGCTCAGAATATAAGGGAGAAAAATATAGAAAGAAAGAGGATAAAATAAAATAAAGCTATTATAATAAAAAATAAGAAAAAAATTATTAAGAAAATATTTATTAAGAAAATTTTTTTTAATTTTTTAAAATAAAAAATACGAAAAAACTTATTAAAAATTTTTTTTAATTTCTAAAAATAGAAAATAAGGAAAAAGTTATTAAGAAAACATATATTAGGGAAAAAAATTTTTTAAGAAAAAAAAAACAACAAACAAAATAAACGGACAGACCTAACCCTAGGATTAATGGTGAAAGCAAAGCTATACACACAAAATCTCACCCAGAAGCATACACATATACACTCACAAAAAAAGGAAAAGGGGAAAAATTAATATATCCTGCTCCCAGAGTCCACCTCCTGAATTTGGGATGGTTCGTTGTCTATTCCGGTATTCAACAGATGCAGGCACATCAAGTTGTTTGTGGAGCTTTAATCCGCTGCTTCTGAGGCTGCTGGGAGGGATTTCCCTTTCTCGTCTTTGCTCGCGCAGCTCCCGGGGTTCAGCTTTGGATTTGGACCCGCCTCTGCGTGTAGGTCGCCTGAGGGCGTCTGTTCCCCGCCCATAAAGGCGCAGCTGCTTCGGGGGCTCTGGCTCACTCAGGCCGGGGGGGGGGGGGGGGGGGGGGGGGGGGGGGGGGGGAGCGGTACGGAGGAGGCGGGGCGCGCCTGCGGCGTCAGAGGCGTCATGACGTTGCACCAGCCCGAGGCACGCCGTGCGTTCTCCCAGGGAAGTTGTTCCCGGATTTCGGGACCCTGGTCGTGGCGGGCTGCACCGGCTCCCGGGAGGGGCGGTGTGGAGAGTGACCTGGGCCCGCACACAGGCTTCTTGGTGGCGGCAGCAGCAGCCTTAGCGTCTCCTGCCCGTCTCTGGGGTCCACGCTGACCGCCGCGGCTCGAGCCTGTCTCTGGAGTTCGTTTAGGCGGCGCTCTGAATCCCCTCTCCTCGCGCACAAGGAAACAAAGAGGTAAGAAAAAGTCTCTTGCCTCTTCGGCAGCTGCAGACATTTTCCCGTACTCCCTCCCGGCTAGCTGTGGTGCGCTAACCCCTTCAGGCTGTGTTCACGCCGCCAGCCCCAGTCCTCTCCCTGCGATCCGACCGCAGCCTGAGCCTCAGCTCCCAGCCCCGCCCGCCCCGGCGGCTGAGCAGACAAGCCTCTCGGGCTGGTGAGTGCTGCTCTGCGCCGAGCCTCCGTGCGGGAATCTCTCCGTTTTTCCCTCTGCGCCCCTGTTGCTGTGGGATCCGCGCTAATAGCCACGGCTCGCACCCGTCTCTGGAGCTCGTTTAGGCGGCGCTCTGAATCCCCTCTCCTTGCGCGCACGTGAAACAAAGCGGCAAGAAAAAGTCTCTTGCCTCTTCGGCAGCTGCAGCCTTTTTCCTGGACTCCCTCCAGGCTAGCACCGAAGCCCAAGCCTCAGCTCCCAGCCCCGCCCGCCCCGGCGGGGGAGCAGACAAGCCTCTCGGGCTGGTGAGTGCTGCTCGGCACCGAGCCTCCGGGCGGGAGTCTCTCCGCTTTGCGCTCCGCACCCCTGTGGCTGCGCTCTCCTCCGTGGCTCCGAAGCTTCCCCCCTCCGCCCCCCGCAGTCTCCGCCCGCAAAGGGGCTCCTAGTGCGTGGAAACCTTTCCTCCTTCACGGCTCCCTCCCACTGGTGCAGGTCCCATCCCTATTCTTTTGTCTCTGTTGTTTCTTATTCCTTTTGCCCTACCCAAGTACGTGGGGAGTTTCTTGCCTTTTGGGAGGTCTGACGTCTTCTGCCAGCGTTCAGTGGGTGTTCTGTAGGAGCAGTTCCACGTGTAGATGTATTTCTACTGTATCTGTGGGAAGGAAGGTGATCTCCGCGTCTTACTCTTCCGCCATCTTGCCCCTACCTCCTTGCTGTACTTCTTGAATCTATATATTGGCGGGTATTTTAAAATATATTTTGAGAAGTTCTCTGCCATGATATTTTCAAACATTTGCCCACTATCACTGTCTTCTTTTTTGGGACACTGATTACACATAAATTAGCCTATTTAATAGTGTTCTCTGTATCCCAGAAGCTCTATTTACTTTTATTAATACGTATTTTTAAATTTCTTTTCTTAAAATCAGATAATTTCTATTTATCAGACCAACGATTCCCTGACTTTTGCTTGCCATCTGGAATCTGGTATTGAGTCCATCTAGTGAGTTTTTCATTTTGGTGGTAACTTTTTAGTGTTAGAATGTCCATTTTGCTCCTCTTTTTTTTTAATAGTTTCCATTTGTACATTGAGATTCCCTGTCTGCTTACTCATTTAGACCATGTTTTCCTATAATTTTGTGAACACATTTTGTTTAATTCTGTGAATATATTTATAAGAGCTGCTTTAAATATGGCTGATGAGCCCAACATCTGGATATCTTGAATTCAGTTTTTTTTTTTAATTCTTAAGTATAGATCACTTTTTTTTTTCTGCTTTTTAATGCCTATTGATTTAACATTGGAATAATGGCTAATACATTGTAGAGTCTCTAGATTCTGTAACCTTGCTCTGAAGACTATTAATTCTTGTTTTGGCAGGCAGTTCATTCACTGGATGATCACACTGATATAATTGCCAAGACTCAACCTCCAAACTCTGAGTCCACTTTGGACCTTGCTAGGGCTTAATTTTAGGCTTTGCTGAAAGGGCTGAGTGTTGGTCATGTATATGTGGTCCCTCCTCCTCAGGGCAACCTTTTGCTGTCTTGGCTGGAGCCTGGTGTATTAAGGAGTGCTAATTATTCTGGCAGGGTCCAAACTCCATGGTCCCTGGGCACTGCTCTTCCCCCAGCAGTGCTTGTGTTACCCATGTTCTACTCTTAAGTTTGCTGCAGCTGCTATCCACAGACCTCTGGCTCTCTTTCTCAGTGGAGGGTCCCCTCAGCCACAAACTTGTAAGGGACTCCCAGAGACACTTCTGAGGCTCCCTTTTTGCACAATTTTCTCCTTTTCAATTTCCCACCCTGTAGACCACAGCATCTCCAGCTGCCCCGAACTGTGATCTCTGCCACCTCAGCTCAGCAGGAACAGGGTTCTCTGCTGTGACACTGTCTTTATGCAATGAGCTTGGGAAATTGCCTTGAGATAGAAACCTGGCCGCCTTTGGGACTCACCCCCTCTCAGCCCTCTCATCAGTCTTATGCTGCCTGTTCTTCATTGTCTGAAAACAGCTGTGTCATGTATTTTATAGCTGTTTATAGCCATAGGGCTTGTCTAATACAGTGACTCCACTGTGGCTGGAAGTAGAACTTAATTGTATAATCTGTAGCAAGTATCATTATTAGGAATGGTAATTTTTCTTCTTAATAAACATACTAGGTAACAACAGTTAGTAGTTAACATGGTTTACTGTATGCAGAGGCATTGCTTTGAATGCCTGACCTCTTTTTTTTTTTTTTTTTTATAGCTACTTTATTTATTTATTTATTTATTTATTTTTTTTGGCTGTGTTGGGTCTTCGGTTCGTGCGAGGGCTTTCTCTGGTTACGGCAAGTGGGGGCCACTCTTCATCGCGGTGCGGGGACCGCTCTTCATCGCGATGCGCGGGCCTTTCACTGTCGCGGCCCCTCCCGTTGCGGGGCACAGGCTCCAGACGCGCAGGCTCAGTAGTTGTGGCTCACGGGCCCAGCTGCTCCGTGGCATGTGGGATCTTCCCAGACCAGGGCTCGAACCCGTGTCCCCTGCATTAGCAGGCAGATTCTCAACCACTGCGCCACCAGGGAAGCCCCGCCTGACCTCTTAAACTCATTTAATCCCTACTGCAGCTCTCTCGGTTAGGTAATATTATCGTCCCTATTTCTAAGCAAAGAAAATGAAGCACAGATATATTAAATAAACTGCCAAAATTCATACATTTTCAAAATTATTGAGTCACTCCCCTGGTTTTAGCTCCTGTACCTTAACAACTGTACATTTTGTCTCCTGGTAGAAAGTGGGTCATGACTAAACAGGGGAAAAGGATCATAATGAGATGCACATTCAAATTCATGAATAGAAGGGTGAGTATTATTAGTTGAATCATAGCAAGTTTGAGCTTAGGGCTTTAGCTAATCCTACCACGTGCTGCCACTTTTACCCCATCCTACCATTTTGTTCTGTGTTCACCACTGAGGACCACACACACCCAGAAAAAGTGCATGGAGTAATAGTGAGACTCATTTGTATTCCTGCCCACACTCTCTCTCATTGCTTTTCTTTTTCTTAGTGTAGATGTGAGCTTGTAAATGTGCCACCCAAAGAAGCTCGTTTAAAATGTAAACCTTTGGGTGGAAAAATATGTTAGATTGGTCATTTGATCTATCTGGGATAAGTGTTAAAACACATGTGCATTGATTTTTCTTTGAGGAGCGTATTTCTAAGGGTAATTTAATAGTAGTATTGAGCATAGCTTTTACTGGTGGGAAGGAGGAGGGGAGAACAGATGAAGAAAGGGAGCTGCTAATGGCATTTTCCTAATACAATTGCTTAGGTCAGTGGAAAGCTGTCACAGCTTAATGCACTTGCTGTTTGAGGATGTTATCATGTACAGGATCAAGCTAGTGCAAAACATGAAAACAACAGCGGCTTGTTAGAGGGGGAGCTTGTTAAATACCTTCTATCCAGCAGTTATGATCATTTGCAGAGAGAAGTTATGGTTCGTATTCTTCCACCTTTATTTCTAAGTCATGTCTAAGTGCTAGGAAGAAAAAGCATTTAACTATCAAAAGAAAGTAGGAGATGGCACAATAAATTGCTTCAGAGACCCCTCTCTTCCCTTCCCATCCACCTGTGGAGGGCAGACTTTATTTCTAGAGGGAATTGAGGGATTTGGCTCTAATTGTTTCTGGAACCAGGAGAACGTTTAATTTCTGAAGAGTCTTTGATCTGACGTACTGCTGTAGTATTCGGGACAGGAAGGTACACCCTTTGTTGAAACCGCATCTTCTGGTGTTGAGAATAATCCAATTCTGGGATGTATCCTAAATTCATATTTATTTTCTGCCATTGGTTCTTATGATGTTCAGGGTATACAGTTCAGAAAATCGCTCTAATGGGGAGATAATAATTAAGGTTTTGTAATTGGATCACGAAGGTTTTAGAAGTCATTTCTAAGAAATCCGCAAGGATCAGTCCTTCGTACATTCCTTGAACAAAGGTGCACTGCCTACAGAAGGCTAGTGAGCACAGATCATATTGAGGAGGTAAGGGGCTGACTCGTGATGAAGCTGGAGAGGCAACAAAAGGACCTTGCAAACAAGACTTTAGATTTAACTTCACATACAATAGGAGGGTGATGGAGGGGTGGGTGGTGAGGAGAGACATGCTCTTCTTTACAAACTAAAGATCACTCTGGGTTCTGAGTACAGAATGGACTTTGAGCAAGACAGGGAGGAAGGAAGGGTTAAGATGTCAGAGAAGGTGGAGATTTGGACTAGTGAAGGTGCAGTTAAGTGGACCTATTCCAGATATAAATCTGAGTCAGAAGTGAAAAGATTCTCTGATGGTCACGGGGGAAAGGGAATTATCAAAAATGGCTTCTAGGATTTTGGCTTGAATTTGGTGATTGGTGGTGCTATTTATTGACATGGTGAAGGCTGGGTTCAGGGCAGCAGGGATGGTGGTGGTGAGGAGATAGGCTTGGACACAGAGAAATCAAGGGTAGAATTGGGGAAATGTTACTTTTAAAATGCCTTTGAAAAAAGAAGGGGAGTTTCCAAAGTTGGAAATTTGATTCAGAGCAAAATGTAATTGATTTGAGGGCAGGGAGTACTGGGTGGCACGTAAGAACACACCATAAATATTCCCTGAAATAGTGAGTCCAGAGCTGAGACAAGAGGCTGGGACCTGAATGTGAGTGACATCAGCATGTATTCTAAACACAGGAAAAAGGAAGCTCAAGATAAGAGAAAATTATCTATTTGCCTCTGTTCCTTCCCTTTAAAAAGCAGTTTCAAATTATAATCTCAGAGCTTTCTTAAATGCTCATATTCAGTGCAATTTATTTATTTGGATTAGGAAATTTCCTAGAATTTTAAAAAGAAACAACTTAATTAGTGTTCCTCTGGTTGTACTAGGGATTGGTTATACATCATTCTGGTGTATAGTGAGAGTAGAGAGAACTGGCATTCTCATTCTGGAAGACCTAATGTTCTCTACAAGCATGAATTGTTAGGTTAGGAGTTTTCTCAGTTCTGGCATAAAAAAAAGATCAAGTGGAAATCTTTGTCAAAAATCTTTCTAAAGCAGGACTATCAGTTAGTTCTTTAAAAAGTTAAACAAATTGACAAAACTTTAGCTAGACTGATCAAGAGAAAAAAAGAGAAGACTCAAATTACTAAAATCAGAAATGAAAAAGTGTACATTACTACAGACCTTACAGTAATAAAAAGGAGTATAAGGGAATATAATAAACAATTGTATGTCTACAAATGAGATAACTTAGATTAAGTGGGAAAATTCTTAGAAAGGAACACTCTGCTAAAACTGACTCAAGAAGAAATTGAAAATCTGAGTAAACCTATGACAAGTAAATAAATGTAATTTGTAATGAAAACAACTATCCACAGAGAAACTCTAAGGCCCAGATGGCTTTACTGGTGAATTATACCACACATTTAAAGAAGAAATAACATCATTTCTTCACAAACTTTTCCAAAAAATGGAAGATCAGGGAATACTATTCAACTTATTCTGTGACACCATTATTTTTCTAATACCAAAATCAGAGACATCATATGCAAAAAAGTTACAGGACAATATGTCTTAGAATATAGATTCAAAAATCCTCAACAAAATATAAGCAAACCAGATACAATGATATATAAAAAGGATATACCATGACCAAGAAAGTAAAGTTTGTTTAACATCTGAGGATCAATTAATACAATCCATCATATTAATGGAATAATGGGCAAAAACTACATGGACATCTTATTGATACAGAAAAACATTTGACAAAATCCAACACCGCTTTTTGATAAAAACACTGAAATAATTAGAATAGAAGGGAACATAATCAATTTGTTAAAAGACATCTACAAAAAACTATAGCTTATATCATACTGAATGATGAAAGGCTGGAGGCTTTTCCTGTTAATCAAAAACAAGACAAGTCTGTCCACTCTCACCTCTTCTACTCAACATTGTACTGTGGGTTCTGGCTAAGGAAGTTCATCAAGAAAAACAAATAAAGACATTCAGATTAGAAAGTAATAAGAATGAACTCTATTTGGAAAAAGCATGATCCTTAGAAAATCCTAAGGAACCCACTAAAAACTCTATTATAACTACTGTATAGCAGGATAAATCAATATATAAAAACATCAACATACACTATCAATGAACAATTCAAAAATGAAATTAAAGAAAACAGTTCCATATCTAGTAACATCAAAAAATTAAATATTTAGGAAAAAATTAAAAAGTACAAAACTTATACTCTGATAACTACAAAACATTGTCGAAAGAAATTAAAGAAGACCTAAATAAATAGAAAGATATCCAATGTTCCTGTATTTGGAGACTTAACATTGCAAAGAAGGCAATCTTTCCCAAATTGATCAACAAATTCAAAACGATTCTTATCAAAATCCCAGCAGACTATTTTTTTAATTGGATAAGCTCAAGATAAAGTTTATATGGAAATATAAGGGATCCCAACGTAGCCAAAATAATCTTTAAAAGTAACTAAGTTGGAGAAATTACAATTCCCAATTTTGAAACTTACTCCAAAGCTGCAATAATCAAGAAAGTGTAATACTGGCTTAAGGATAGGCAGTAGATCAATAGAATATAATTGAGAGTCCAGAAAGAGAGCATCACATTTACACTCAATTGATTTTTGACAAGGATGCTGAGACAGTTCATTGGGGGAAAGAATAATCTTTACAACAAATGGGGCTGGCACAACTGGATATGCAAATGGAAATAATGAAGTCGAAACACTTTCTCACATCACACACAACAATTAAGTAAAAATGGATCATAAACCTATATGTAGGAGCTAAAATTATAAAACCGTTAGAAGAAAATAGGGCATAAGTCTTCACAACCCTGGGTAGTGAAAGAGAAATTCACTTTCTTCTCTACTTACCACTGTATTCATACCCGACACTTTCTGGAACACTCCTGACATCACATGTGTGGGTGTTTCCCATACCAACCAATTCTCCCTTACCAGCTGCATATCCTACACTTTAAATTCAATTCTGACACTGAACTGTCTGGAATTAGTACAGACACCACGGGTTAAGGAGTCCACCCCACAAGTCTGCCCCCCACTTCAGAGCCAAGTGCGAGCGGTGGGTCACCAGGTTAATCACAACTTCTGTCCAACTTAGCTACCAATTGGAGGTTCCCGTGACCCCCTCTGCAGGTTTGATCATTTCTAGAACCGCTCACAGAACTCAGGAAAACAGTTTACTTACTAGATTACCAGTTTATTACAATGGATATATTAAAGACTACAAAAGGAGAAGTCTGGAAGGATCCCAAGAACAGGAGCTGCTGAACCCTGTACTTCAAAGATTTTATGGAGGCTTTCTTATATAGGCATGACAGATTAATTCATTAGCCATTGGGTATTAATTCACCTCCAGCCGCTCTCCCCTCCCTTGAGGTAGGCAGTGGGGACTGAAAGTTCTAATCCTCTGTAATCAGTGTGTTGTTTCCCCCCGGTGACCAGCCCTCCATCCAGTGGTTATCTAGGGGCTTTCCAGAAATCACCTCATTAACATAAACTCAGGTGTGATTGAAAGGGGCTTGCTATGAATAACAAAGGACACTCTTTTTACCTTTATCCTCTGGAGCTATTTCAGGAGCTGGGAACAAAAACTAAGGTATAACAAAAGATGTTCTCCAGCTCTTATCACTTGGGAAATTACAAGGGTTTTAGGAGCTGTGTGCCAGGAGGAGCCATGTACGAAGAAAAAATATATATATTTCTTATTCTATCACAATGTCATATGTAGACAAAACCTTCCTATATATGACACCAAAAGCACAAGTGACAAAAGAAAAAAGTAAGTTGGGTTTTTATCAACCTTATAAACTTTTGTGCTTCAAAGGATACCATCAAGAAAGTTCAAAGAAAACCCACAAAAAGGGAGAAAATATTTGCAAATCATAAGGTACTGATAATGAACATTTATCTAGAATATATTAAAAAACTCTTACTTCTCAATATCAATCAGACAAATAACCAATTATAAAAATGGTCAAACAACTTGAGTAGATATTTCTCCAAAGAAGATAGACAGATGGCCAATAAGCTCATGAAAAGATCCTTGAGTTAGCTGTTAGGGAAGAACAAATCGAAACCACAATGAGATACCACTTCACACCCACTAAAATGACTATAATTATAAAGACAGGTCATAACAAATGTTGGCGAGGATGTGGGGTAATTGGAACACCCATACAGTGCTGATGGTAAAGCGGTTTAACCTGTTTTGGAAGCCAATCTGGCAGTTGCTCAAAAGGTTAAGCATAGAGTTACCGTATCACGTACCAATTTTACTACTAGGTATATATTTAAGAGAACCGAAAACATATATCCATACAAAAACTTGTACATTAATATTAACAGCAACACTATTCATAATAGGCAAAAAGTGGGGCAACTTAAATGACCATCAAGTGACGAATGGATAAAAAATTTGATTTAGGCATACGATTCAATATTATTTAACCATAAAAGGAAATTGAGTACTGATGCATGCTACAGCATGGATGATCTTGAAACAGCATGATAAGTGAAAGAAACCAGTCACAAAAAAAGCCCACGTCTTTATATTATTTTATTTATTATATATGGAATATATGTAATAGAGAATGAGAGAGAGAATGAGAGAGGGAGAGAGAGAGTGAGATTTTAAGGCATTGGCTCACATAATGTCCAAACTCTGCAGGGTAGGCTGGCGGGCTGGAGACCCAGGGAAGGGTTGCATTTTGAGTCCAAAGGCTGCCTCCTGGCAGAACTGCCTCTTCTGCAGGGGAGGTCAGTCCTTTTATTAAGGTCTCCAACTGATTGGATGAGGCCCATCATATTATGGAGGGCAATCTGCTGTATGCAAAATCTACTGATTTAAGTGTTAATCTTTTGCAAAAATTCACTTTATGAAAACATCTAGAATATTGTTTGATGAAATATCTGGTTAATGTGGCCTAGCCAAGTTGACACATAAAATTAACTATCTCATATGTTCTCTGAGAATTTTTATGTTATTATCCATATGACTATAATTAATGAAATTGCATTTAAAAATTTCTTATACCCCCATTTATTTTGGTGTTTTTACTGTACAGGCTTTATTCTTAAGTAAAATGTTTAATGACAGAAGTGATGGCAATCATAGTTTTCTTGTCCTTACTTTGAAAAAAACCTTGCATTTAATATTTCACCACCATGTAGGACATTTACCGTAGATTCTTGATAGAGATGCTTTTATTGAGGGTAGAGGGTCATTTAAGGATGACTCTTTGTATTTCTAAGTGGCTAAAGTGTATTTTTATTTTTAATAAATAATTGGAATTTATTTTTATTGAATTATCTTCCTGTACCACTTGGGATTTTTATGTTTTTCTTCAATAACTATGTGAATATAGTGAAATACATAAAAAAGATTTCCTGTTATTTAATTATCTTTGCATTCCCCAAATAAAACCTCTTTTATTTATGACTGGTTTTACTTATACATGCATGCACATACATACATATTGCTGAATTTGATGCACTGATTCTCTACTTAGGATTCGTTAAGTTTTTTTTTTTTTTTTTTTTTTTTTTTTAAATTTTTTATTTATTTATTTTATTTATGGCTGTGTTGGGTCTTCGTTTCTGTGCGAGGGCTTTCTCTAGTTGTGGCAAGTGGGGGCCACTCTTCATCGCGGTGCGCGGGCCTCTCACTATCGCGGCCTCTCTAGTTGCGGAGCACAGGCTCCAGACGTGCAGGCTCAGTAATTGTGGCTCACGGGCCCAGTTGCTCCGTGGCATGTGGGATCTTCCCAGACCAGGACTCGAACCCGTGTGCCCTGCATTGGCAGGCAGATTCTCAACCACTGCGCCACCAGGGAAGCCCCAGGATTCGTTAAGTTTTGTTTGCAAAGATGACCTATATGATTAATTTTTCTGTGTTGTCCTTTATGAGTTTGCATATCAAGCACATACTAATTAATTAGTTGTCTATTGCTGAGTATGTTACTCAGCAAAACCAAGTGTCTTAAAAGAACATAAACATTTTTTTTTAATCTCTCTAAATTTCTCTAAGTCAGAAATTGGGGAGGGACTTGGCTGGACGGTCTGGCTCGAGGCCTCTCACAAGGTTGCCATCAGGATGTTGGCTGGGGCTGCGGTCATCTGAAGGCTCGAGTGGGCCTGGAGGGCCACTGTCACTGCCGGCTGTGACAGTGTTAGTCTGTGTTAGCAGGGAGTGTCAGCGCCTCTCTGCACGAGCCCCTCTTCGGATGGCTCAAGTGTCCTCGTGACAGCTTTTGGCTTCCACCAGAAGAGCTTTCCAAGGCCGAAAGCTCAGTGTGTTTTATGGCTTCCCTGAGAAGTCAGTGAACAGTGACCCTTCCATGCTGGTCGATTGGCCACAGACCAGCCATGACTCATGTGGGAGGGGCCTGAGCACCGGGAGATGAGGGACCGCAGGCCATCATGGAGACTAGGTTGGTGCTGTGGTGGCCCACACGCAATGCATGTGCCGCTTTCTCATCATCTGGAAGAGCTGCCATTAATGGGAGTTGTTGATGTTTGAAGAGTCCCTAAAACTCACCAGGCAAATCATCTGGTGCTTTACTGTGAAAAGGATGTGTCTTGTTATTCAATGTTTTACTGCTGATAAGGCTAATCAGGTTTTAAATTTTTCCTTGAGTCAATATTGATCATTTAATATTTACATAAAATTTGCTTATTATATATGTTTTGCATCATAGGCATCAAACATGGTATTTTCTTATGATTTGAAAAATCAATACTGAATTTCTACTATAGATAATCTTTAGTTACTAATTTGCTTACCTTCACTTTATCTTTAGTATTGATCAGTCTTGTAAAAAGCATATCCTTTTTATTCTCTTCAAATAAATGGTTTATTTGAAGAGAATAAAAAGGATATGCCTTTTACATCAAAGCGTATGCCTTTGATCCTCTAGTTTATTACTTTTTATTATATAAATAATAATTATATAATATTTCTAGAAATATGTATTATATAGTATAATACATATAATATAATAATATATTAACATATTATATTAATAATATATTAATATGATAATATATTATTACAATAGTATATTAACATGATATTATATTATATTATAATATATGTATAATATATGTATAATATTCATATTATGTTATAATATGATGTGTATAATATACATATAATAATATTATAATAATATATTAAATATAAATTAATATAAATATAATATATATTATTAGATTAAGTGACATTACATTATATATAAATAAATTCATAATATATTTATTATGTATTTATAATATGAATGACATATCAATAAATCATGTTCTTACCTTAATTTCCTTCCTTCTGCTTTCTTCAAGTTTACTATGCTATTTTTCTCCTAATTTCTTGAATTGAATATTTATCATTAATTTTCTTTCTTCTTTTCTAATGCATACATTTAAGGCTATACCTTTCATTTTATACAGTGCTCATGTAGTCTTATATGTATAATTTCTATTGTCATTTGGGCCTATGCATTTTATACCTTTTATTATAATTATTTTGACCCATAGATTATTCAGAGTTCTGTAGTATTCAAACATAAGCTTGTGGTTGATTTTCCTCACCAGTTTTTTCTTATTGATTAGAAATTTTATTTCATTTCGTTTACACTATATGGTCTGTATGATAGTGATTCTGTAGTGGTTTTTGAGATTAAGCTTATGTCCTAGGACATGGTCAGTCTTTTTAAATGTGTCAGATGTGTATGAGTAAAGTAAGCAATTTCTAAACTTGGGGTGTGGGGTTTAAGATATGTTTGTTTGGTCAAATCTTCATTATATTTTGTCTGCCTGATGCAAGGGTTTCTGGGAGAGATGAAATAAAAACTCACGCTGCAGTTCTGAACTTTTTCAATTTCATCCTGCAGTTCTGCTAGGATGTACCTCATAAGGGTGCCTTGAGTTAATGAGTTAGTTACCAGACTAAATGTTATGTCTGACACACAGTCAACACTCAGAAATGTTAGCTGTTTTAGCTGGTTTAGTTATTTTACTTAGATTAACATTTCTGTACCAGATTACCTTTTAAAACTTATCTGTTTCCATGCTTTAAAAAAAAAACTTTAATATCTCTTTTTCATATACATCTCTTGTAAAAGCTTATTACTGGATGTGTGTGTGGGTGTTTATGTGCATGTAAAATCTTTTTCTACTGAACATATTTAAGATCTTCTACCCCAAAATTTAAATAATGTATATTCTCTTCAAGCATATCTAACACATTTTTAAATGCTAACCACATTCTAGACCACAAGGTGTTCATATATATATGTATTATTAATTATATTAAATAATAATTACTGTGAATATTTGACTGAAATTCTGAAGTTAATTGATGTCCTCCTTCTTTTCCTAAACAATAGTAGGACCACAGAATATTTCAATTCTTATCATCCTTTTCTTTTTCTTTCATAATCAATCCTTATTTATAGATACCAGCGTGGTTACAGATTTTTTTTCTTTGATTACTGCTTCCAACATTCTGTCTTGTATGTATTCTATCTACATTCTGGGTTCAATTTCCATTTTTTTAAAGTACAACATTTAGTAATGGCCTAAAAATAACAAATGTATCTGGTTTTTTTTAAGCAGCTTTTTTTGTGACGTAATTCACATACATAATTCATCTATTTAAAATTTAAAAACAATTCAATGTTTTTTTAGCCTACCCACAGTTATGTGCAACCTTTACCACAGTCAATTATAGAACAGTACCTATTTAAAAAACCCCGTATCCCTCTTTTCTCAGTCCCTCCACCATCACCCCCGCAACCCTGAACAACCGTTAATCTGTACTCTGTCTCTATAGATTTCCCTGCTCTGAATTTTGAATATGGATAGAATTGTGTAATATTATTCTATATGATATATTCTGTGTCATACAATATATAGTCTTTTGTGACTAGCTTCTTGGAGCATATATCAGTACTTTATTTCATTTTATAACTAAATAATAGTCCATTGTATGGATTTAAAATTTTGTTTCTCCATTCATCAGTTGATGGACATTAGGGTTGTTTCTACCTTTTCACTATTATGAATAATGCTGCCAAGAACATTCATGCACACATTTTTTTTAATTAATTAATTAATTTATATTTATTTTTGGCTATGTTGGGTCTTCGTTTCTGTGCGAGGGCTTTCTCCAGTTGCGGCGAGCGGGGGCCGCTCTTCATCGCGGTGCGCGGGCCTCTCACTGCCGCGGCCTCTCTTGTTGCGGAGCACAGGCTCCAGACGTGCAGGCTCAGTAATTGTGGCTCACGGGCCTAGTTGCTCCGCGGCATGTGGTATCTTCCCAGACCAGGGCTCGAACTCGTGTCCCCTGCATAAGCAGGCAGATTCCCAACCACTGCGCCACCAGGGAAGCCCCATGCACACATTTTTGTGTGGACATATATTTTCATCTTTCTTGCATTTATACCTAAGAGTGGAATTTTGGGGTCACATGGTAACTTTATGTTTAACTCTTTAAGGGATTGCCAGAATGCTTTCCAAAGCAGTGGAATCAGTTAACGTTTCCACTAGCAGTGTATACGTGCTTCAGTTCTTTCACATGCTCTCCAACAATTGTTATTATCTTCTGATAACAGCCACCTTTACAGTCGTAAAGTGGTATATCATTGTGGTTTTGACTTTCATTTCCCTGATGATTAATGATGTTTAGCATCCTTTCTAATGCTATTGGCCCGTGATATATCTTCTTTGGAGAAATGTCTATTAAAACCCTGTGCCTATTTTTTTAATTGGGTTGTCTTTTGATTATTGAGTTGTAAGTGTTCTTTGTATATTTCAGATGCAAGCTTATTATCATATATATGATTTGCAGATATTTTCTCTCATTCTGTAGGGTTTCTTTTTTCACTTTCTTGATGGTGTCCTTTGAAGTACAAAAATTTTACATTTGATAAAGTTCAATTTAGCTATTTTTTCTTTTGTTCTTTGTACTTTTGGTATCATGCCTAAAAAATCATTTGCCAAATTCAAGGTCATGAAAATATACCCTTATGTTTTCTTCTAAGAGTTTTATAGTTTTATCTCTTACATTTAGGTTTATGATCCATTTTGAGTTAATTTTTGTATATGATATGAGGTAGGAGTTCAACTTCATTATTTTTCATGTAGCTATTCAGTTTTCCCAGCACAGTTTGTTGAAAAGACTGTGATTTTCCCATGTAATGGTCTTGGCACCCTTGTGATCAGTTGACTGTAAGTGTAGGGGTTTATTTCTGTACTCCGAATTCTATTTTATTTATCTATATATCTATCCTTGTGCCAGTACTATACTCTCTTGGTTATTGCTGCTTTGTAGTTAGTTTTGAAATCGAGGAGTGTGAGCCCTCCTACTTTGTTCTTCTTCTTCTTTTTTTTTTTAATATTGCCTGTGTCTCTTGAAATTCCATATGTGAATTTTAGAATAACCTTTAAATTTCACCAGTTTATTCTTTGGCTGGATAATGGGAACTTTATTCAGGCTTCTCTCATGTATATAGCTCACTGAGTGTAAAAATCCTAGGTTGACAATTTTGCTTTGTTTTTAAATTATCTTACTATTTTGGCAATATTATTTGATGGTTTTCTGCCCTCTGTTTTTGCTGATAAGAAACCTGTTGTTATCAGTCTAACTTTTGTTCTTTTTAAGATATTTTATATTTTTTTCTCTTGCTACTTTTAAGGTAAACACCGTGTCTTTGGTGTAATGTAGTTTCATTATGATATATCCATGTTTAGATTTTTTTTTTCTACTTGGATTGAGTATCCTTCATGAGTCTAAGGTCTCATGCTTTAATTCTGAAAATTCCTATTGGTAATATGTTTGATATTTTAATTTCATTCTTTAATGCCTTTAATATCCAGTATGATTTATTTATATTTACTGTATCTTTGTCTCTTTATGATGTAGTCTAGATGAATTTCTCAAATGCATTTTCCATTTCCTTACTGTTCTCTTCAACTGTATCTAATCTTCTGCTTAACCATTGAGTTTTAATTTTAATGACTCTCCCTTTTTATTTCTGAAATTCCATTGTTGCTAATGGGGATTAAAGGAACGCTGCCAGGAGCAAGACAGCCTGCTTTCAAATTCTGACTTCTTTGCTTAAAAGCTGTATGATCTTGAGCAATATCTAATCTCTCTGTGTCCTCGTTTCCTCATTTGAAAAAGAGCGGAATAGTATCTATATCAGAGAATTGCTATAAATATTAAAATGATTAGATGAAATGCTTACCGCAGTGCCTAACATTTAATAAATGCTAAACTATTTTTTTAACAAAGCTGTCTATATTCTTTTTAAAATAGCATGCCATTCTTTCTATTTCTTCTTTTGTTGTCTTAATTGTGTTAAACCTAACAACTGTGTTGTCTTTCATCTCTGGTTATGGTATGCCAGTACTCCCTTTGTTTCTTCCATTGATTCATGGCAGGGTGGGTTGTTTCCTACATGGTTGTAATTTTCCCTGGTATGCTCATTTTGATGCTTCAATGAGTATTTCTTATTTTCTTGTTTCTCTGTTTCCCATGGGAGTCTCACTCATGCACCCTGGGTTGTGTCTGTTCCTAAAAGACATATTTTACATTTGTTTTATGGGATCCTCAGGTGTTTCAAAGTTCCTGGACCAGAGTTTATGTGAGATTTTAGCACCATGTGATTTCAGACACTACATCTACATGTGACATGTTTTTAAGGATATGATTTCTCAGTTACTTTTACACAGAGTCCACGGCAGACAGATTCTATTCTTCTCTGGGTTCAAAGGTGGAGTTTTTTAATCCTTTTTTTTTCCTATGACATTGACGGATGTTTGAGAGTAGTATCTTCTTACAAGTCTCTGAGTTCCAGCTTCCAGTTTTATATGAACCCTTGGCCACAGCTGTTTCTGTGTAGATCCTTAAAGCTTATTGTCCAGCCCCAGTGTCAATATCTAGGCTTAATAACCTCCCACAGTATCAGCTCACTGGAGTGTTCTGGTGTTGAGTTCCCTCTTGGTTTGTTTTCCTGGGACTAGGGGATTATTTTCTCCTTTGGAATCAGGAATATATTTAATTATTTTTGTCGTACTGTATTATATTGTATCTGACATTTCTATGGGTTTGCAGAAAGAGGATCCAAGTCTGTATGACCTGAGTTTGCCATGTTGCCGAACCACATATCTTCCGTCCTTTCATGTTTATGTTTCAGTTTACTGAAGTTCAGCAAACACTGGGGTGTCTGCTCAACTAGCCCTACAGCTTTTGCAACTCATGAAATTGTTCTCTGAGGTTCAGAAGAATGGGGAAACGAAAACAAAATTCACCTGCCAGGCCCAGTGCTAGATGCTCTCCTTATCTTTTTAATAAATAATGTTATGAATATTCCCACCAAGTCGGGAAACAAAGGCCCATAAAGATGAAGCCTGACTTAGACTCTGTGCTCTTCCCATTTTGTCGTTCTGTATCACCTTAGTGCAAAATGAACTCACGGTCCAAATAAGATATCTAACAATCCAACTAAACTTAAAAAGTAAAGTCTGTGATGATGTTGAAATAAACATTCTTTTCCAAGCTCAGAGCCCATTCTCATTGTCCTTAAATGGTGCAGTTGGCTTTGCATTACCTGTTGTTGTCCAGCAAGGTACAACTTTATATATACTTGTAAAAAAGGATTTATTCAATCTTTCATTTGTTCATTCATCCAATAATTATTGAGCGTGTCTTGGCTGCTAGCAGGGGGCTAGGATTAGAGACGGCGTTGCCCTTGCCTAGGCAAGAGGGACCCCAACCCTGAGCCCCCAACTCTGTTCCCTCTAGTTGTATCATTTCCCTTGAAGGGATGAATATATGGATCCAAGGTCACCTGGATCTTGAGGTCTCCCTTTATAAAGTACCCCAAGCGCTGAGATCACAGGTTCCCCACCAAAACTATTTCCTGCCCATCCCCCAAGGCTGTCCTTCCTAGACAGACACATCAGCCGTGTGTGCACCTCCAGGCTCAAGCAGTGATTGGTTGCAGAGCAAACCAATCTGTGGGCAGAGCCTCTAAGTGTGGCCTCAGGTGTCCCCATAGGTGCACACAGGTCCTTCTCAGATCCAGGCGAGGCAGATTAGGATCCAGTGGAGGGGGGTTAGGAGAGCACCAGGAACCAGGACAGCTCTCCTGGTGGGTCCACATTCTGGCTACGAGCCATGAGGAATTGAGAGAGTCTAAATCTGGACCTGGCCTTGGATGCCATTGTGAAGGAATATTTTTCAAGGTCTGAATATAGACTATATATTTAATTAACAATTTGATCCCTTGATTTATAACCTTAAAATATTTAGACCTGGCATGTGGACCTCCATGTGAATTCTTGCCCTGGGCTCTGCCAGCTGTTAGGAGTACACAGAATTCAGTTCTAGCATCAGAAACAGACTCTTAATGAAAGCGTTAGAATAAAACGTGGTAAGTGCCATGTGGAAGCACACTCAGCAGGTCACGGGGGCACAGAGGTGGAACGCTAATTCGGCAGCAGCTTCCACATCGGGACGTTTTCCTGGAGGTGGGGTGGGGCGGGGATGAGGACCACAGATGCAGTGGTGCAGACAACAGCCTGTCATTGGAAGCGGCGCAGGGGAAGTGAGGGGATTTCAAGGGGAGTTGCGTGGTTAAGGCTAAGTACATAAGTAAGAAGTTCGGAATGAGTTAGAAGAGGAGGCTGGAGTGGGAGATGGTTCCCCCAGGGGCTTTGGCGGCCTTGGTCCAGTAGCTGAGCATTCCCTGTGGGCGGAGGACGCCACTGCAGCCCCTGTGTCACCTGATGCTGTCGGGCAGCAGGAAGCAGACTCTGATGGGCAAGACCTGAGGCCAGGAGATTTGTGTAAGTCGTCAGCGAGCAAGGGCGGGAGGGGATGGAGGCCTGACCTGGGGATGGAGAGGTGGGAACAGAGCTGAGAAACACAGCGAGGTGACCCTGCATCACGAGCGTTCGCGTCCCTCATCGGGCTGACAGCTGTCCGTGCCCTCAGAGGTGCTCACCTTTCAGGCCGCATGGAAGTTAGAAAAAGAGAATTGACATCAGCCCCACAGAGCAGTCTACACCCTCAACTCATCAGAGCTGCTCTGAGCGTGTTGGTGGGTGCTAATCCTGCTTCTTCCGCGAACGAGGCTGAACCGCTCACAGGTGCCTGAGCCTCGTGCCCTTTGGGCTTCAGGACACAGGGGCAGAATCAGAGGCCTCAAGAGGCTCCTGCCCTGGGGCATCTGTTAATGTTGGGTGAGGAAGCCATATCAGTATTTTCTTGGGCAAGAAAACATGCAAATACCGGACTATGAATTGGGAGTAAAGGGCTGGTTATCCCTCTGGATGGATCCTGACCTGGGGGAAGGCACAGGGGCCGCCTCTATTCCCTCTGACTTGGGGCCACTGCAGTCTCTGTGCCTGTGGGGCTGCTTCACCTATTGAGGGTCTCAGGTGAGAGGGGCTGGGTCAGGGCACGCAGGGCGACAGGAGGCTGACCCCTCGGTCCCCCTCGTGCCAACACTCAGGGCGCCTCGTGGCCCCTGTGCTTGGGGTACAGGAGTGATGGAGCCGGGGACGCCCCCAGACTGTGATCGATAACCACCACCACCCCCCCCCAGTCCCGTGCAGCTCAGCCCTGAGTCCCCCCACCCCCGCCCTTATCTCCTGATCTAAATTCACAGTGCCTGCGTCATGTAAATGGCTCCGTATCCAGCTGGAAATGTGAGTCCTGTCAGGAGCCCTGGGCTCCGTCATGCTTATCAGAAATACACTATCACGTGGGGATTAGACAGAGGCTGGTGCTGCCGCGCTGTCCATACCCGGCGAGAGATGAACGATGGAAATTGCACGGGCCAGAGACAAGCACAACTGGCCGGGCAGCTGGAGCCGCCCTTGTGCTCAGCTCAGTGGGACACGTCCATCGCGCTCCTGCAGTGGGGCGCGTCCATTGCGCTCCTGGAAGGCACCCTGCTTCAGTCACCGGGGCCGCGGTCTGGGGGCCAGGGGCAGAGGTAATCCCCTCCTCTCCTCCCTCTCCTCCCTTCCATCCTGGCCTGCTTTTCTCTCCAACTTCCCATGCCCAGCAAAGGTGGCATTTAATAGAACCTATGGAACCATAACAGCAGAAAGCAAAGCTTGGACAAATGCCCAAACCCTTTCTCACGGAAATGGGTGGCTGGAGGGTGGTGGGTCAGTCATCTCCCTCCTCTGGGGAGAGCCAGGGTGGGAACCACTAAAGAAAGGCCTTAATTATACCAAGCTTTAAATTCATCACTTTTTCTCGGACTTGAGTTGGCTTTGAAAGAGGTGGTTAAAGTTCTCAGCATGATGAAGTGTTCGCAATAAATAGATCAAAGTTTATTTTAATCCTCCCCCCCCCCTTTTTTGGGGTAGTGAAGACCAGAGTAGTGGAGTCAGTAGTTTTGGCAAAGAAAACAGCAATAATTGCAATAATAGCAATCATTGTCTCTTGCTCCACAAAAACAATACCCTTCATTCTTATACTGTGATTTTAAAGAAAATGCAAAGAGAAAGCCAAAGAAGATAAAGAGGCTTCCCACCATCCAGCTTTTATAACCTAGACTAGGGCTCCCGGAGAGGCGGTGTTCTCTCATGGAGAGACTCGGGATCAAGGTCTGGCTTTTGTTCATGACTCATTTGCTCATTCATTCCTTTATTTAGCAAGAATGGGTGCTATTATGGGATAATGATTGCACTGCTCACAGGAAGGGGGCATGAGTACACCCATCGCCTCGTCGCCTGCCGGGGAGCTCAGACCCCAACAGGTGAGAGGGCATCTCAGGGAAACATGCAACACAGGCAGTATGTAGAGCAGCAAGTACACTCAGGCACAGGTGAGCTGCCCAAAGAAAGTGTAGCACAGCTGCAATTGTGTGATCCCCACAAGTTAATCTAGCCCAGCCCTCCTTCTCTTGTCTGCAAAATGTCGTTGTCACCAGCTCAGGGTCCATGAGAATCCCAATCCCTCCCCATAGGCTGGAGCTTTCCAACACCTCTCAGCCAATCCCAGGAAATGCTGGGTTTTGAAAACCATAATATACCAAGTAAACATAAGGAGATGTGAATGACTATAACTATTGCACTGCCTCTACTATGTAGGTACTAATTACTGTTTTAGGGTTACGGCTATGGGGTTTTCAGGATGTCCTCACAGCAGCTGCAGGAGCTCAATCTCTTTTCTCCCTGGCCCTGGTTTGGTGTCATTTCTATGGTGGGTGACTCTGTTCTCCTCCAGTAGAACCACAATATTCAAAGGTAGCTGTCCACTCAGCCATCCAAGTTGGTCCTTGACTGAATGGCGTGTAGGGGGCTGTGTGTGGGTGAACCTTGGATTGAAGAAGTGGAGACAGAGCTTTCCTAGCCTCTGCTGCCCACAGCAGGCCTTTCCCACTGAGGTTTTCCTGCAGATCGATGCCACATGGGGCTTCCCGCGTGGCAGAGACCAGCTCTCACATGTGTCACCGCGCTGCTCCATCAAGGCCAGGATGCCAGAATTTCTTAAGGAACCAGTGAGGCCCCAGCGAACGTGAACACACCCCTGGTTGTTCCATGGCGTTTAGGTTGACTGCTTTCCCGTTCTTCACATTTAGGAAGGCCTTTGAACCCTGTGGCCTTGATTGCTTGCAAGCCCACTGAGGTGTTTTATGAGGTATCAGGGGTAACCCCCAGGGATACGGCTGCTGTGGTCCAACGCAGCTACTGAAGAAGGCAGTGCTCAGACGGGTCCTTTGTGGACGACATGCCTGCGGCCGCGCCAACCCTCAGCCGGACCAGGAGGGCTGACGCCACTGCTGGCTGAGCGCACACTGGCTGCAGGTGCAGCCGCGCTTCGAGCAGCACAGAAGAGGCGTTTCAGGTTCCTTGTGTGTGTGTCGTTTCAGACTCCCTCCTTCCCTGCTGTTTTCATTCTTGCCTTCCCTCCCCATGGGAAATATTGTTCTTTCTGTTCGGTTATCAAAGTACAGTCTCTAGGGTTGGGCCTCGACGCCTCTGTGGGACCATCTGTTCCTCCTGGTCCAGAAATAGGTTGTGTTTCTCCCTTTCCCTAGGCCCCCAGCTGAGGTCAGTATCAGATTCTGTCCTCATCATCTTTCATCTAAACCAACTAGACGGATTCTGCGGTCAGGTCAGCCTCTTCTCATTTCCAACTTTTTCTGGGCACCCATTGCCTTTCGTATCTCCTTACTTCCCAATATATTGGCAGCCTGTTTTTCTGTTTTCATATTTGTTGTTTTTGCTAGGACATTGGTTCTCATATTGCGCTGGGTTTGTTAGACGCTGCCTAGACCGTGGTGGATGAGGCGGTCTTGGCCATGTCCCCCCTGAAGCCAGACATGCAATAAACCATTGCACACATAACTGCTCAGCCAGTGTATTGAGTGCTATTAAAGAAGGGACAGGATGTGGTAAACAGAACCAGAGGAAAGCCTAATCTAGATTCATAGGGTCAGAGAAAGCTTCTCCGAAGCAATGAGATCCAGCTAAGGGAACGGCATGTTCAAGACCCTGGAGAACACCTGATGTGCACAGACGTGCACACAGATGAATAAAGCCGGCGTGGCTGGCTCAGCGCGTGGAGGACAGGATGTGTGAAGGTGAGGCTACTGAAGAGTGCCAAGGCCAGGCTGGATAAAGCCCCAGAGTTAAGTCCACAGGCCTTAGTTAAGCCCCTGGTTAAGTCCACAGGCTTGATCCCAAAGGTAATGGGAAGCCATCCAGAGTTCAATCCAGGGAGTGACCTGAGAGAAAGTATCATACAACCTGGATTCAGTCAACTATCTGGGTTTGAATCACAGCTCTGCCACTTCCAAGCTGTGCGACCTTGGACAAGTTACTCAACCTCTCTGTGCTTTCATTCCTTCATCTCTGAAAAGCATGATGATGATACTTCAGAGGCTGTAGCTCTGTAGGTTAATAGATATAATGTTCTTTGTGTGTGTCCTGGAGAAATTGTTGTGTAAATGTTGGATGACAGTGATGATGGTGATGATGATGGTATTTCAAGGAGATCTCAGTCTCTGCTGTGCGGAGGAGGTGAGATCGTAAGGGCAGGTTTGTGGGAAGAGGGGAAGTCAGGGGACCAATTAGGGGACGTCTGCGGACAGACGGGGTGGTCCTACATCAGAGTGGCAGTAACAGGGATGGAGAGAGACGTGCATAGATTAAAAATACATTTGGGAGGCAGACTCAGTGGACTTGATGGATTGGATGTGACAGTGACGGTCAGGGAGCTGTTGAGGGTGATTCCCAAGTTCCTGGTGCGATTACCTGGATGGATGGAAGCCCTGTTTCCTGGAAGAAGAGTAGATTTCAGAGAAAAGAGCAAGAGGTCAGTCTGGGACATATTCAGTTAGAGATGCCTTTGAAATCTTTAAGTGGAAGTGTGAAGGAGCTTGTTAGATAGACAGGTCAGGCGCACAAAGAGAGTCCTGGGCTGGAGAAGCACATTTGGGTTTTTAGCAAGGACACTGGATTGGCTAAGTTCACCTATGATAACATTATAATCAGAGGAGCAGAGCTATAAACCAGGACGAAGTTCTAAAGAACTTTCGCATTTGGGGGCTGAGTACAAGAGTCTGCAAGGGTAGGGATGTGTTTGGTCAGCTGTAAAGAGGCACAGAACACAGCATCACCAGGGACCGTAGGAAGCTTGGCCAGTGCTTGCAGTGTTCAGACGACTCTTAGCACAGCTGACTCATCCTCATAATGACCCTGTGGTGAGCCCAGTCTCTCCCCATTTTACTGAATTTGGCTGTGTGATTCGCCCTCAGTAAAGATGTTAAATTGTTTGTAAAAAGTTTTTTTTTTTTTTTTAAATTTTTATTTATTTATTTATTTATTTATGGCTGTGTTGGGTCTTCGTTTCTGTGCGAGGGCTTTCTCTGGTTGCGGCGAGCAGGGGCCACTCTTCATCGCGGTGCGCGGGCCTCTCACTGTCGCGGCCTCTCTTGTTGCGGAGCACAGGCTCCAGACGCGCAGGCTCAGTAGTTGTGGCTCACGGGCCTAGTTGCTCCGCGGCATGTGGGATCTTCCCAGACCAGGGCTCGAACCCGTGTCCCCTGCATTGGCAGGCAGATTCTCAACCACTGTGCCACCAGGGAAGCCCGTAAAAAGTATTTATAAAGTGTTTTTTGTTTGCATCCAAAAGGATTCTCATCCTTTGTTTACTATTCATAAAATAGACAAATTCTGTGGTTATGTTCATTTATTAACTAGGGATATGTTTTTGTTTCGGATAAAGACACGTTAGCTCAGAGAAGTTGCTCACAATCATAACAGCCAGTGAAACAGTGAGCGTTTTCATGGCTGGCACTCGTGTTGAATTTGAAGCAATCTGTAGATAGCATAATGTAAGCTAGAGTAAATATCCCTGGTTACCAGGGAATGCTGGAGGTTTATTTTCACCTAGATCCCTGGTTCTCAAAGTCCGGTTCTCAGACCAGCAGCGTCAGTATTACCTGGGCACCTCTCAGAATTGCAAATCCCCAAGCCCCGCCCCAGACCTAATGAATCAGAAACTCTGGAGTGAGGCCCAGCGACCTGTGTTTAGCAAGCCTTCCAGGTGGTCCTGATGCTGGCTGACATGGGAGGCTAGACTAGTCTGGACCAGAGGAACTTCCACTCTGCAGGCTCCATCCACCCTCTCCCTCCGTAGACTCACCACACCCCATGGGACAAGCCCAGACACGCTCTGAGGAGCTTGGGATTCAAAGGCTTTAAAGCTTGTCCGTGTAATTCTACGTGGTGGGGAGCCACTTTTGAAGAATGATAGGCAAACTGTTCATATGTAAGAAGTGCAGTATGTTCAGTCTAGTAGACACTCTTGAATACCTACTGTATGCACGTCTAGTGACTAAATACAGAAACACCTATGTGTTACAACTTAAGTCCACAAGTGATAGCACTGAAATCTGCCTCATAATAATGTGATAATGTCTGCTCCTTAATACAGCTTTCTCATAGTGATCTGAAAGTCCTTCTGAAATATTAATATTCCTGCGAGGCACAAAGGTAAACGCTATTATCTTTACCTTCCAGGTGGGTAAGAAAAGGTAAAGGAATCACACTGGGAAATGCCAGGTGTCAGAGTCAAAGCTATTCATTTTCTTCGGAAGTGACAATGAAATCACTTATTGTATTTGAGTTATCCAAACGATATCTCCGGCTTTAATATCATTTCCCCATTTCTTTTCATTTTAGTTATTACCTTAGATTTGTACTATTTTGTGCAATTTAAAATTAATTATTACACTCTAATGCCTAATTTTGGTTAGCACTTTAATTATGAGGTTATTTTAGTTTTTAGATGAGTTACAGCTGAAGTGAATGAACAGTATTTACTTTCATTAATGACAATTTTCATTACTCTTCCCTTCCATGGTCACCACATAGTGAAAGCTTTCAAAGCTAGAGGAAAAATCCAGTAAAGGAAAGATTCTGCAGGTCCTGCCGGTCTGAGGAGAGCAGACGGAGATGGAATGGGACAAATCGTGATGCTATGGGGGATGGGAGGTTTAATTGTGTTTAATATCGTTTCCAGTTTACATTCTCTTCCATCATCCATGTGAGCAGTGATCGCCACCCTAAACCCAGAACTCTATCAGACATGGACACTTGAGCTGGGAACCCTGTGTTTCTACAACTCCGAACTCCCCGGCTGAAATAGTTTTTACAATTTCTATCAACCCACTCTATGCTTTCTTTATACGGTCAGGAACATCTGGCTATTTGGAACATTTAGATCTGAACCCCCCCCCCCATCCCTAGGTGCACGTCAGAATCATCTATGGAACTTTTCCTCAGGTTGTACCCACCTGACATACTCCACGGGAGAAGCTAAACCCTGAAGGTCAAGGCACAGGCAGGCGTGATTTGTGCTTACAGAGCAGCGGTGTGGTTCTGCGGCCAGATTTGGTCATACTAGAATACTGACATGACCTTTCTTTTTACCCTTTAAAAAACATCCTGTATTCTGTAGCTGTTTGGTTGCTTATTATATATTTAATGGGAAATATTATATTGTGTCTGGTTTTTGTTGTTATTGTTTAATAGGAAAAAGAGGTATTTGCTCCTAATTTATGAAACGTTTCTGCAAAGTTTCTCTTTCTCTGGGCTTCTCGTATTTGAAGCCAGGACAAGCCTCCTGGATTTGCTGCTAGAAGCCTGGGTCTGCCCTGGTGAGACTGAGCACCACACGGGCCCCTCCTGTGTTAAATGGAGCCAATAGGAGCTCCTGTCCTGGGCTGCCCTGGGCAAGTAAATGAAGAAATATGTGTGAAGTGCTCTGATTGGTCCTTGGCACGCGTGGGTCAAGATGGCTTTTGTGTTGCTGTGTGGCCCTCACCATTATGACATCAGCATCAGCATAGTTATTTATGAAAATAAAATAACAAATAGTTTCTTTGGGCACGCTATAAGAAGAAATGCTTTTCTAAGCAAAGAAATTATGTGTACATGATATTAAGGATACGGTGTAACACACTTAAAAGAAAACAAACTTTTTAAAAGAAATTATCATTGTGGAAATAAAGAGAGCCAAATGAGAGCAAACAAAGGCTGTTTATTCAGAGCCTGGTGTAGCGGGGGAGTCCCCTTCTATCACTTGAATTTGACGGCGACTGAAAGCAAGCAGAGGCATGGGAAAGCCTTACGGTGGAAAAGAGGGAAGGCTTCAAACGTGCGCCGATTGGAGGCTGCTGGTGGGGGGAGGCTGCAGGTGGGCGAGCCAGAAGTGGGGCATTTATGCCATTGGTTAGGGGTACATGTTTGGTTTTCTCTGGTTGGTCCAAAGTTGGAAGCAGGAGTGAGAATTCGGGGAGCTGTCAGTTATGAATCTAGTTCTGGCCACATGGGGTCGATTGCGGCAGGGGTTCCTGGGTTGTTGGCGGGGAGAGTAGTTTGACTTCTTAGGAGTCTGACTTACAGCACTCTGATCCCGGGGCTGCTACTGGACATGACAGGCTGGTTCCCCAGGCAGGTGGCTGCAGGTTGTGGGTTCTACTTTCATACACAGTCCGGATATTGTCTCCCACCATATTCAGTTAGTATGCAAATGATTTTTGCTTCACAGGCTTAACTGACCCTTAAATCAGAGTGGCTAAAACGTCTAGTTAGAAGTTCTGTAAGATAAAAAAAAAGTAATAAAGTTGTATTGATTTTTAAAAAAATATTCCCATAGCAGTTGCTAAATGAATAAGTATTTCACATTGATTTCAGAGCTTATTTTAATGCATGGTGGTCTATCCCCCACTGGGTTTAAAGTTTTACTTAAGCTCACTTGGATTTTTAATAAATTTAGCTAACACGTCTATACTCTTAAAGTGGGGGAATGGTGGTAAAAATAGATCATATGAAAGGACATACTTTTAGGAAATAATTTCTAATGCTTTTGGGGAATCTTGTATCTTTATTTGTTTTTCACCTAGATTTTCTGTTCAGGTTGCATGTACAGGATAATTTTATGGTTGAATTGTATTCCTGGAGAACTTGGGTAGAAAGAGAATTTCAAAATGTATTAATTGATAAGGGCTTCCCTGATAGCGCCATGTTAAGAATCTGCCTGCCAATGCAGGGGACACAGGTTCGAGCCCTGGTTCCGGAAGATACCACATGACGTGGAGCAACTAAGCCTGTGCGCCACGACTACTAAGCCTGTGCTCTAGAGTCTGCGAGCCACAACTACTGAGCCCGTGTGCTGCAACTACTGAAGCCCATGCACCCTAGAGCCTGTGCCCCTCAACAAGAGAAGCCACTGCAATAAGGCCACGCACCGCAACGAAGAGTAGCCCGCATTTGCCACGACTAGAGAAAGCCCGCGCACAGCAATGAAGACCTAACGCAGCCAAAAATAAGTAAATAAATTTATTTTAAAAAATGTATTAATTGATAGAGATTAACTTGTTTAGGAGTAAAATTTGGCAAGATGCAAGCCACCTAGGAAAATCAAGAGTTAGTTGTTTTGATACTGGGATCCATCATGGAATTGTTATGATATGATATTTCAATGTGCCTTCTAGTGTTACAAAGTATTGCCTTTGGGGTAAGAGTCTGTTATGCATAGGGCTTAACTCCAATAAGGCAGAAGGCTTGATATGCTGAAGACGTGAAGAAGTAGGTCACGTGGAAAGTTTATGGCTCCGGTCATCATGAGGACAAACAAGGCTGGGCTTAGTGACCTGTTGTCATAGGGTATTAAGCTCTGGATTCCCCTGTCTGGCTCTGTCCCTCTAACTTGCATTATATAAGAAGGGACTTTGAGACATTTGGAAAGGAAAGAGATTGCAAGGACAAATTCTTCCAAAATGCTGAAGTTGAAGATAAATGAACTTCATATAGTAAATATGTGTACACACACACGCATGCACACACACACCAATGAAATTATTCCCTTGACCCTTTGTTTCAGCCTACCTATTATTATACAGAAAAGAAAAGAAGCATTTTTCCCCATCCTTAAGGGAAAAATCTTCAGGAGAAAGTGTTTTTTCCTTCTGAGGAGAAGCTGGGGGGAATTTGACAAGGCATTTGATCTTTATGTCTCTTGAATCTCACCACTAACCGCCCCGGCCCCTCAAAAGACAAAGAGTGAAGAAGCCAGAACCGTGATCTCATGTATAAGTGATGTCAGATCTTAGTCCAATTAAATGCCTTTCCAGAATTAGCACTTCTCTGGGCAACTCATTGCTGAGCACTCACGTTACTGAGAAACATCCATCCTGGAGCAGGGAGAGGAAAGATTGAACCTGTGAGAACTGCCGACAAGTCAGCCCTCATTGGCATAATCCATCTCCACTGGTGAGTATGGAGATGCCAGAAGAGGGGTTGATGGACTGGCCCGGGTACCAGTGTGCAGAGCCGTCTCCATGGAAACTCGGCTGGCAACAGGGAACCAGGACTTCACAAGGAGACACACCTGCAGCTCTTAAGTCTCAGTGCATTTATTTCCTCCCCCTTACTTCATTCACATCTTTTTATTAAATGACTCGATTTGTCACCACCAACTCTCTCAGACGGCAGCCCAAGGTTCTGATCTAAGGGAAAAATAAAACTTCCAGTTCAAAAATTTGCAGAGACGCAGAGTAGTAAGGACCTGCTATAGATGAAACTAGAGATGTGGCAGCCCTCTCTGAATTGAATGACTTAATAATTCCGGCTGTTCCTTCCCTGGAAAAAATATAGCAGAAACAGCAAGCTAACTTGACTGTTTCTGTCATTTAAGTCACTGATAGAAGAAACCCTTGGACACTTCACTTGTGTGTTTGTGGTCTCTGGGGTGTGTTAAATCTGTACTGAGGGCTGGCTTAAAATTTTATTTAACCTAAAGATTATTTTCCTGCTGGTTTCAAACAAATTTCCCAGATGCCTTATTTTCTGTAAAACCTTCCTGTATTATGTTCTGAAGAAATACCTGCTGCTCGAGCCCAGACCCCACTGGGGGTGAAGACCCCATGGTTACTTTCCCTGTTCTTCTTGGGCACCTTTTAGTTTTAACTTCTAAAATAATCCCAACTAGTATATAGTACTTGATAAACTGCCTCAAATCCTTTATGTGAAGGGACAGAGCATAAATAAATAAATGGAAAAATATAAATATATTTTATACGTTTATATGAAATATGTACGGCTTGTGTATATGATTTTCCCAATGAGTCCTTGTCTGCAAGCCCCATAGTCAGAAGCACCTAGAGTCGGTAGCTCTTTCCTTGCTTCCCAGCTAAGAGAATGTCATTTGCAATTAGCCAGTTATTAAGAGTTTCCAAAATTAAATAAGTAAAATGATCCAGCCCCTTCCACACTTGCCAGCATGCAATAAAAACCAAAATGAGGCTAAACACATACATACACACATCTTCTACATGCAGTTGGGCTGCTTGTAGATTTTCATCAAAATCCTTACCTGCTTACAATCTGATACCGCTCAGGCCCATCCTGAGTCCATTAAAATCTGGGACGAATGAATTTGTGGTGGACACTAATGATTTTTCATCCATATTTTTCCTGTCATTTGCTTTAAAAATCCCACAGCCTCAAGCCCTGGTTATAACACTTTTCCAGATATCAAGCTTAGAAAGGGGTATGAAAGGGGCATTTAGCAAAAAAAAAATCTGAAAGGAAGGAAAACAACCCACTGTTTAGAGTGCAAACCCCTGAACGTCCTATCAAACAGCTTCTGCACTTGGTCTTCCTCCTTCTGGCATCTGCTGATCCTACTTAAACCCCCTCATTCATCAGAGCACACGCTGCTCAGGGTCTCACAGACAGTGTGGGGTAGAGATCTTACCACTAATTAACGTGGCGATCCACGGGCTCATGGCCACGGTGCCGGCGGCCTGGAGAAGCACACGCCCCTCTGTTGTTCACAGTGTTTGCTTAAGTCCTGATAATGCTTTTTGAAGAGTGTTGGGTAACAGGTTTGGGTTTTAGAAGCATTTGGACTTCTCTTGGGAAACACACACACACACACATTCTATTTTTTTCATACACCACGTGATCGACACCAGAATCAGAGCAGCAGTTACTGAATATTAAATTAAACTCCAAAAAAAAAAAAAAGAAGGAAGAAGAAGAAGAAAGGAAAGCCAGCATGCATGAAAACAAGCTGAAAAGGTTAGGAGCAAAAGGAGAATCCTAGAACAGTTTCGGTCGTTTGGAATGAATTAATCAGACCATTAAACAGATCTTTTAATCTACAACATCCCTTTCATTTCTGTACCCTGTAAAACAAAGTGATGGAAAGTTGACGGCGGGATCTGTCTTGCTCCTTATTTGTATTACACAGATGGGTGTTTGGCCTCATTAACATTCTGCTGCAGTCAAAGACCACACGTTCAGGCTGAACACTGGAGTGGGAGAGTCTGGGGGCCCTGAGATCTCTCCCAGCTTGATATAAACCACCAAGAGGAGTCTTCCCCTTTATCTGTCTGTCTTATCAATTGCCACCCATAACTTGAAGAATGTGATACAACCTCTGGAGAGCTTCTTACCCATCCCCCCAAAAATGTACCTAAGGCTATACATTCAAATTTTGAGCACAGTTTCAGGGTGTGCAGGGAACCCCAGGATCCCATCCATGGGCTCTGAGGTTAAGGGTAAGGGAAAGTCAGTGTCATCTCAGTAGCCATGCTAATGTTGTAGGAAACCTGTCTTCAGATCCTTTCAGTGGGATTTGGTAAATTTCAATTTAAAGAAAGATACAATTTAAGTGCAATTCACAGTGTTACTAATTGTATATCAGAATTAGATGAAAAAAAGATACAATTAAAATTCATTTCTGGGCTTCCCTGGTGGCGCAGTGGTTGGGAATCTGCCTGCCAGTGCAGGGGACATGGGTTCGAGCCCTGGTCTGGGAGGATCCCACATGCCGCGGAGCAACTAGGCCCGTGAGCCACAATTACTGAGCCTGCGGGTCTGGAGCCTGTGCTCCGCAACGGGAGAGGCCGCAATAGTGAGAGGCCCGTGCACCGTGATGAAGAGTGGCCCCCACTTGCTGCAACTAGAGAAAGCCCTCGCACAGAAACGGAGACCTAACACAGCCATAAATAAATTAATTAATTAATTAAAAAAAAAAAAAAAAAAGAGTTCTTTTAAAAAAAAAAAAAATTCATTTCTATTTTTTACCAAAATATACACTGATGAGGAAAGCCTTAAGTCCGGGACTTGGGGAGCCCAAATCTAATCCCATTCTTCTAATAACTGAGACTGGCGCTGGACACATGCGGTTCCTCTGGGCCGTGGTTTTCGTATCTGTGAGATTACTTGGTGGGGCTGGAGGACCGCCAAGGTCCATTTCACTTTTCCTTCCCACCTTCTTATTTGCTGGGGGCGCCATAGAGAGAATCACAGTGACAGTAAAAATGGATATAGAAACAAAAGGCACGACAAAAATGTAATTACCACAGTGAGACTGTAAAATTCCACAGAAGCACGAGGATACAAAATGCATCTGAAGTCTTCTTGCTGTACGAATAATTTTGTTACCTATGTAAGAGTTGCTGCTATTCATGATTTATCTTTGAGCTAAATTTTAGTTCTTTGAGGTTATGATTTGCATTGGATTCTTTTTTCTTTCTTTTTTTTTAATTTCCTATGTCTCTTAGTATGGTTCCTACCGCCAAGGAGATGCTCAAGAAGTATTCCTTGGATGACTTATGGATGCCTAGAAGGAAAGGTGGGAGAGGGTTGAGTGAGCTCCTATGCAGTGTGGGTATCCTGGGGCCAACAGTGGCTCCTGGAAGGCCAATTCAGTAGAGTTCTTGGAAACTGTAAGGGTTTAGTGTCTGTGATGAACACAAACAGGAATCATCTGGCAAGCAGAATGGAAAAGGACACTTCATGTAAAGCTGTAATGGTATAACATGATTCTCTCCTTGGTTTATCTAGTCACAGCCGCATTTCAGTGCCACTGTTGTCCTGCTGAGTCTCGCAAACAATTACTGGTCAGCCTTCCAGGAGCATACAGATGTCTCTCCTTTCCGGAAGCAGAGAGGATGGTTGGCTTAGGTCTCCCCCTGGAAGTTACTGCTCAGTCCACCCAGAGAAGAGGGACGCCAGATGGAAAGACAAGAGCTTTCTGTCCCTTGAGTAAAAACAAAAAAAGAGAAAAGGTGTATCTCATTACTTGGGAATTAAAGAACTCAGCTGGCTTCGAAGTGGTGTGCCTTTAAAGACCCAGATGAAACCGTCAGGCGTGAGGCCAGATTCAGATCAGGAAGCCCCTCTTCCCAAGGGGCTCGCCCTCCTCCTCTCCCACTCTTCCCTCCCCTTTTCTGAATCTAGGAAGAGTATGTGGCCGATTTATCTCCTCGGCGCTGAATTGTAAAGGGAACAGCTCACTGTGTGATCATATTATTAATATTTATACCCTATCACTGAATGTTGACAGATTAATTATGCAACGTAGTATCAAAACCAGCAGGCAGCGTGGGTGAGCGGTGGCAAAGTTCATATATGAATAACGCAGCGGGGTGGCTGGCACGTGCCCCAGGATGACTGCACGCTCCTGGAGCTGCAGGTCCCAGTCTGTCTCAGGGCAATGACCTGCTGGCTTTATTCCACGCTCCTTACAGGTCAGTGTACCATCTTTTCGGACATCCAAAACTAGTGTTCATTAAGCCTTCCTTGTATGCATTCTGGCTCCATCTCTGGGAGGTGACCACCTGAGCCAGAAAACCCGGAAACAGGGTTTTCTGAAACATAAATGGGACCCGTGATGGAGCAGAGCCAGCTGAGGTCTGTAGGGGACACTTTCTGGACTGAGCTCTCAATGAATGGGTCTCCTTTTCTTAGAGTGTAAATAACCCATGGTTGATTGGTGCGTGTTTTGGCACAGGATGCTCTGCTAGGTACTTAGAGTGAACAGCACAGCAAAGTGGGTTCCATTCCTTAGGGAGCTTCTAATACAGTTGGGAAAGCAAGGCTTCAGTTCAGCAAAGGAACATGGTCCAGGGTAATGTGAGAAGTCTTCCCGGCTTCACAGCTAATCCTTGTTGCTTTGCCTGCCTGGACCGCAGGTCCCTTTGGTGATGATGTTGAATCTGCAGGACTCAATAAAGTGCAGTGGGAGGCACTTTGCTGTCCCAGACCTGGGATCCAGTGCTGTCAAATAGCCGTTTGGTCTTGGGCAGTTTGTGTAACATTCCTCAGCCATAGTCTCTGGGGAATAGATTAATAACCCCACCAGGGTTTATTATATAGGAGGTCTGCATATGCATAAAGGACTTGAGCATGCTGTTAACAGCTATATCCTAAAATGCTAAATAACACTATAAGAGCTGTTCCTGAAAGACACAGGATGAGGTCACCTTCAGCCTCTACTGTCTTCCGTTTTTCTGTTTTGTACTTGTTTCTCCCTGAAGAAATCTGTGTGCTTAAAAGAGCAGCACGCCGTGGTGACCGATTCTGCCACGTGGTACAGCCGGCATGCCATATTCCATCTCTTTGTGGAACGAACCACGTACCGGCAACTTTTGGCGAAGGCCAAGCAGCTTTACTGTACTCCGTGGGCCTCTGCAAGATACCCAGCCCCCACTGTGCGGCATTTCAGTGCATGCCGACAAGCAGCCACCTTAGCGGTGATGGGGACCTCGGTGGCAGGGTTCTCCTCGCACACCACGGGAGATTCTGCAGCGGCACTTGGCTGGTGGCCTGCTCCTGGGGGTGGCGATGCCGTCTCATCTCAGAGAGCTAGGGATGCCTGGGGGACAGATGTTGCTTGTGTACACTTTGTCACTGTTCCTCTGGGTGAGTTTGAATGTGTGGTTGTTGAAGGAAGATGAGTAGATAATTCTGCAGAGTTCACTTGAACCCATCGGTTATCAGGTCACATAACAAAAAGCTGGTGCAATCACAACACATCAAATCAATTCTGGGAGTGATATACCTTATAATCACGCAATGCAAATATTCAAACCCAATAAGCAAGCAAAGCTCCACTGTCATCGAGCAAAACAACTTACAAGTAGCTCTGATAGCCTTAAATCAGCTCTTAAACTCTTGTGCTCAGCTACAGTAGCCTTGGGTGTGCTCTCCACACTGAGGTGGGTGAGTTGGCATCTGCAAAGATGCTGCTCCAGTTAACTACTGTCTTTTCTTAGCCAGTCAGTTGATTACATTAGCCATTTAGTAATATTCCAAGATCATCTGTGAATTAGAAGAAAAACTACCAATTGTATGTGTAAATGAAATGCTCTCATATCCGTTCTGACGATAATTCTTCACATGTGCCAGAAACCACATTAGTGGGGTTAGATTGGAGGAAACATAAGGACTATAGGATATGGCTCTGCATGCTAAAGTGAATGGGAGGATAAATGCCACGCCAACAGCAAATCAAAGTGCGGTGCGGTCAATGTGATGCCGTGTATATGTTAATCAATAGGCGTTTGTTAATTACCTACTGTGTGTCCAGCCCTTACAATGCACGCAGTCACAGAGGCAGAACAGAAAACAACAACCCCTGTCCCAAAGGAACCCGAGCCTGTTGGAGAAATAGGACAGTGGAGAACAAGGTGGTGAGGCTACGAGGAAGGGAACACAGGTGAAGTCTAGGAAAGGGGGGGACCAGTTAATTCTGAATCCCAGAAATTCATCTGTGAAAAGCTGGAATTGTGGGCAACATGCTTGTGCAACCGATTTCCATCGGTAACCTCCCTGCCCCTTGGAGTTGTCCCTGCTGAAACTGAACTCCCTTTGGCCAGCAGACTTAGAATCCAGGGGAAAAGAGGAGCTGCAGAGGCAGCTAGGCTTTGGAATTTCCAGCACAAATGTCCCTCCGCATCATCTATCTGTTACATTCTCCATTCCTATTGGCCAGAGCCTGTAGGATGAAACGCCAGCCCCCATCCAGGAGGTTGACATAAGGTATTTGGAGAGGTAGTTTAGTGCTTTTAAGCCGTTGGAATCTCACTAGTGCATTTGTAATAGATTAGTAAAGTTAAGAAGAGTGGGGGATTATTTCAGCATGTGGGCCAGAACAGCAGGGACGAGTAGAGGAGGCTCCAGATTCGGGACCCTTGAGCACTGCATTTGCAGGTGTCAAGTGACCTTCTGGAAGGTGCGACCCAAGATTCATCCAGGCTGTCTGTGCGGTAGGACACAATTTGGGACCAGAAGTCTTTGAAAGTCAAATCCTTACTATTCTAGTATGACTACAGACTAGTGGGTGCTAAGAACAGAGCTTTTGCTCTCTACAAAGCTCAATTAAAATGTGCATGTGCAATCCTCTCACCCGTTCAGAGCTCCCGTGGTGATTGATAGAGTTATTTCCAAGCATGTTTAGGCGCAGTGGAAGCACTTAACTCATTGTGGGACAGCGCAGATGAGAAAGGAGAGGCGATAAAAAGTAAAAAGCCAGAGGAGGCAGGTGACTTCCCGAAGACAGGGGGTGCAGAGAAATATCATGCACGTGGCCTGCAAGAATGGGAGAGGATAGAAGTGGGTCCCTGGAACCCTACGTGGCGCTTGTTTTCCAAGGTGAAGAAACCCTGCGCAGGGGGTGAGGAATAGTTTTTGATGCAAAGCTCGTGGCGTGTTTACCAACGTGAAGGTTAATCGTGAGGCAAGAAAATGCCACCACGAGGCCGGGGCTTTTCAATCGCCGCTTTTTGTCGGGTCTCCAGGATCCTGCAAGTACAGAAAAGGTCCTTTGATAGCCGAGCTGGCAGCCCACCTCCCTCGCCGGGACCCGGCAGGTTAATACAGCACTGCCAGCCCTCCAGACTGAGGCAATCAGAAGCACTGCTTGACAGAAATAAAATGAAATGTGCCGGGGAGGAGGGGCAGGGCCTGAGGTGGGTATTTCAGCTGCTGGCAGAGCCCTCTGCAGATCAGACCCTCACTGAAGGTGGGTATTAGCGACGAGGCTGAGGGGCACCTGCAATGCCGAGATTAATCCCCTTTTTGTTTTCCTTCGGGTCTGTCCAGGCACTGCTGAGTGGAAGAATTTATGTTGGCTTCCTTCCTAGAAGGGAGCAGCAGACTGAGAAAAAAAGACGTGTCATCATACGTCACTTCTCTCTGCTTCTCCGCCACTGTCTGTCTGTCGCTCTGCGCTCCCTGCCCATCAGGGCTGCCTGCCATCCTGCTCCGCGATGGGCTTTTGTGCCCTGAATCCCTAACCCCCATCAGAGCGAGACAGCCACAGTCTCTGATGACAGGGCCCTTCTCAGATGCCAGTCAGGTCCGACTCCAAGACCGGCATCCGGTGACTAAGGGGGCTAAGCTGAGCTTTGATCACACCCCGGCTTTGAGCCCAGGCTCTGCCCAGGTGTTGCAGATATCTTTCTCAAATTAGCCCATACTGCGGGGAATAGCCCTCAGGGATCAATTTGAAATGTAGGACAACCGGATCTCTCACAGTGGACCTCCACGATTTTATTTAAGCAGCAGAGTCATTTTTCGGAAAAGAAAATGTCATGTATAACGTCGAGACATAAAACAGAAGTGGAGCTGTTGGGGTTGTGATGGGGGTGGCAGGGAGGGGAGGGGACGAGTGGCCTCAGCCCAGTGAGCTGCTCCGCCTCACGGGACCCCATGGCCCGCCATGCGCTTACCCTTGTGCATGTGGTGTGTCAGGTGCCCTGGGGTCCCTGAAACTCATATTGGTCCCGCTAGGACTGTTGCAGCCCCATGTTCTATAGGTAGGGTCGTACTAAGCACTCATGGATTGGGAGTTTGGGATCAGCAGAGGCAAAATGTTACATACAGAACGGATAAACAACCAGGTCCAACTGTACAGCACAGTTATTCAGTACCTGCGATAAACCATAATGGAAAAGAATATGAAAAAGAAAGTGTGTGTGTGTATATATATATGTAACTGAGTCACTTTGCTGTACAGCAGAAATTAATACAACATTGTAAATCAACTATACTTCAATAAAAAAATAAATTAAAAAAAAAAGCATTCAAACAAACAAACAAAAAAAGAGTCACTCACTCTCCTAGTACACATCTATTAGTCACCAGGATGGGCCAGGCACTGCTCTGTTGTGTATATTTTACATGAATTTTCCAGGCAGGCCATAACTGGGACCCAGTTTTAGATCTCAGAGCTTTCATAGCTGGGTTCTTACTATTCTAGATAAGGATTTTTGGCAAACAAATTAGTTGCTAGTTAGCAATATCCTCTTGTTGCTACATCAGGTGGCGGAAACGGTGAATTGATCCCAGTATCTTCAGCAGTACTTCATCTCCCAGCAATGGGAAGAGTGGAAGCATTTTTGCCCTAAGGATCACTGTTCAGGAAAATGGCATGTGCCGTCCCATGGCCGAGCCCTGGGTAGAATCCTGGGCTTCAGGCTGCTTGGCTCACGTCCAGAGACAGGGCGGGCTGGGGGTGAGGGCTGTCTGGGCTCAGGCTCCAGCAGCTCCGACGTCCTGCCCAGCTGAGCACAGTGATGCGTCATTCACAAGAAGAGGCGGTGGGGGCTCCTCACTCCTGGGGCGTTAAATAGACACGAGATGTAACCCTGTCTCCTAACATCACCGGGCGCCTTCCCGGGGAGGGTCACCTTGAGGAGGCGTGGTCTCTAGTAGAATCACTGGCTGCCTAGTTAAGTCAGAGAACCGTAAGACCAAACTCTTGAGTTTCCATTCCGTGCATTGGCATGGGCTCGACTTTCTCTGTGGCTTTTTGGAGAATTGCATTTCCTTGGTGTTACTGTTAATTGATGAAGTCTCACAGAGAGCGCCGTGTGTGCGAAAGATGCCAGACACACATCGATAGCCACCAACATGTCCCCTGGGGACTTCAGTCAGGAACCCAGGGAGCCTCGGCATAAAGAGGAAATACTAATGATGGGGTTCATTTCCCACCTTCCACATCTCACCTGTTGCCTTTGGAGTCCATGGTAGGAACCACCAGTCTCTTTAACTGTATTTCTCTTCTGATGAAGTCGGCTAATTGACTTATTGCAGGTGTGGCCTTTGTGCCCTCTGTTCCGTACTGCATCCGCACATGCGGTGATTTTTGTTACCTTCTCGGCCCTATTTATTGCATCCCCATCATGCAAGTAACTGGAAACTTGGCACTAAGCAGGTGGGGAAAAAATGCTTTCTATAGATACCAAAGCTTAGTGGTTAAATGTTGGTCCCTTCTCAGGTGGATGGCTCTCAAGCCCCTGATGCTTTCTGAAATGTGCTCTAAATAACCTATTTTCCATGTGAACACAGGGCTCGGTGGATGAAGGTTATTTTCAAGTAGCCCTCAAGGTTAAAGTTGGTTGCTCTTCCAGATGGTTTCTATCTGATGCTTTGGGTTATGATATTGAACCAACTTGTGATCAGAACTCCTAGTGCCAAGAATAACAAGAAGTGGAAGCCAGCCGCAGCGAGGGCTGCTGCTCGGAGGGTGTGCCGAGGTGTAAGGGTCAAGGCCAGACCATATGGTCTATCAAGGCCCTGCTGCCATAACCCCAGGAAATACAGATCAACCCGCAGCCCCGCTCATCACCTCCCTTTCCTGTTGTGTCCGTCACTATACCCTCGGAGCCCCCCCCCCTTCCCCACTCCTTCTTCCACGAACGTTTACCAGAGGCTTCTTTCTGCAGTCACTGGTTTGATTCTAGCAGCCGCAGTTTCTAGCAAGCTCCTCGGGAACGGGGCTGAGAACGGCCACATGGGCAGAGAGGGCTCCCAGGTTACAGATTCAAGGGTGAAGCATTAGCCTAACATGAAAGCAGGTGATGTGCACAGTGGGGCCTCAGCTACCCTGGCAGAAAGGTCTGGTGTGCAGTAGTTCACCAATGAAAACCTTACCGTTTCCGGGTGCTTGGCAAGCTCATAAACCTGTTCCATAATACGGGGAACTTGAGCGCAGAGCCCCTGAGAGGGTAGAGACTTATTTCAGTATCTATTATTCTCGTCTTTTTTCTTTCTTCCTTTTTTTATTTCTTATCCTGAAGGCAGTTATTCTAGCACAAAGCTAACTGACTTCAAATACTTGGGGTTTTTTGGTTTGTTTTTTGGGTTTTTTTCCCGCAAAGCTATAATGAGGTTCTATGCACTCAACTAAAACGTAAGTTCTGGGAAGGCAGGAATGTGTATCTGTGTTGTACTGCAGTATCTCCAGTATCTAAGATAGTGCCTGGAACATAGTATGTGTTCAGTAAATATCTCTGGGTGTCTGAATGACTGCATATGGTTTGATAACAAAAGCTCATATTCTGAATGTTTTCCTTTCTCTTAATGCTCTCCCAAAAATCAAGTCTGAAGGATCTTGCTTCAAAATCATCTAAAACTGCTGTAATTTCCTTACCTTAACTCTCAATACCACACCTGCCCGGCGTGAGACATGTATTCGAGGTTTATTCTGGTCTTCTCCCTGCCTTCCCTTCGCAAACTTCTTCAAAACACATCAGCCACTTGCTGTGCTGCTCACGTGGGCAGCGTTTCCACAGGCTGGAATCTTGTAAATGTCCACAAACCCAATTCTCCTCACTTTCTTTCTCTGTAGATGATGGGGAAGTGGGATGAAAGTAATGTCTGTCCCTGGCCTAGGGACAAGAGAAGAGGGGATCCAACACTCTGACCTTTCACTGTCAGTTTTGGGGTGTGCTTGTTCAGTTTGCACGTGCACACATGCACACTGTCATTGGGTTTCCCCCCGTTGAGATGTTGAGGACTTACGTTGCTTGGTCAGACTACGTGACTTTAACAACCAGAGGCAACGTCTGCTTTGGGGGTGGGGGCAGATGCTGAAACGAGAACTCCATCTGGGTGACGGGTAGCAGGTTTGCTATGAGAGATGCCACAGCCTGATGCCAGGAGGGTATTTTCTCGTGTCGAGAGAGTGTGGTTCTAGCCTTACCTGACTACTTGTGCCACTCCACTCACAGACTCTAGTTTGTATGGATGCCCGGATGTTTTCCCTTATGAAAACCACCAGGCTTGTTTATCGCTTCTTTCACTGCAGACCCCAATCACGAGACGCACCGACCCAGCACCCCTGCATCCGCTTCCTCAGCAGCACAGCAGCTCCCACGAACCCACTCGTCACACACAACAGCCTGGCTCCCCGAGGGAGCACTTATGGGGCTGACCTTGAGGAGCCATTTCAGGCGGGAATAGAGAGGCTCACTTGTTCGTAAGCCTGACATTTATTACTCGGAGATTCTTTCTCCACAGTACAAGCTGCTCTTTATAATTTTATCAAATAAAGTGCTTCTTTCAGCAGCGCCCCACTTTCTCCTCCGGGCTTCCTCACACGGCCCACTGCTCCTGTCTACCTGTGGCTTTGCATGGGGCAGAGAGCACAAAACTCAGGGGCCATCACCCGGAAAGCCCGTGACCCCCTCGGTGAGGGCCAGGCTGGGGTCCAGAGCGGAGGGTGTGCCCTCCTTTCTTCTCCCTTTACTTGGGCAGCAGTGAGTGAGAGAGAAGACGGATAATGAAGCTTCCTCCGCCTTGAAATGCAGCAGCTTTACCTGGCATTTTCTAGGTCACCAGGTCAGACCAACACTTTGAGTAAATCTCATACAAGTCTTCAGAGCCCCTGAATCGTTAACAAACGATAGCAACACACGTAAGTTGTTTCCCAGGCTGGAGAATGAGAGGACCTACTGTAAATCTATCTAGTTATATTATTTTAATTAACAGAGACCCAAATTGTAGAGATCTCAATGCTTCCCATCTTGATTTAATGGAACTCATATTTTGGGACATGGATGGTTCAGTGGTCTGGAAGCAGGAGAGGAGGAGAATGGATCACCTCGAGTCCTACTACGTATGTATTAGTCAATAGCATCATATGTGATAGATTTGGGACCTGGCCTTTCCCAATTCCGAACCATAGGTGGTCTCTTATGTAATCTAGACCCATGAGAGTGGACCTGTGGGGAATGGGAATTGTCCAGCCCTATTGATCTCAGGTAGGAAGAGCAGGTGGTTTGTAATCAGGAAAAGCTGTGCACAGTGTGATTCATAAATGAAGACGTAGAAATATTGCAAATACACCGAAACATGTCAGTGTCCCTTCGTTTGACTTTTGACGGAGCTCGTCCTTTTCTTTGAGATTGAGTTGGCTGATGGGAAACTGCTGTCTTCTTCCCAAGACAATATTCATGTGTCATCATTGCTCATGATTCCTGCTCTGGGTTTATTTAAGAGCAGGCATGAGGGCGGAAGTTCTTGTGAAACATCTGAGTACCAAGCCCTTTCAGTCTTTTATAATTTTTCCCCTAATCAATTACAGTTTGTTCCCACATTTAATGCAGTTTTTTAAAATCTACTTGCAGTTATTGAATCTCTCTAAAATATTCTACTTACTTTTCATAGAAACAGCAGTTCTCTTTTCCCACTCATATTGTATCAGTTTATGAAGAATTTAGGGAAATTATGTAATTATACGAAAAAGTACATCTGCTAAGAACAGATTTGGGAAAAGACGCAACTGACTCTTGATAAGCATGTGTCTTAGCTAGTGAGCTGGTGGGAGCCTGGGTAATTCAGAGGCGAGGGCGGGGATTCAGCTGGACATCAGAAGGCATGACCTGCATAGAATGGACAATGCCGGTTAACTCAGTGTGCCAGCTAAGGGACATTAAGCAGAAATTAGTTAAGAACACTTTCATTGTGTGCTTAACTTGGACTCCAGATTTCTGAATTCATGTGCTAATGTTAGTTATTGACCTCAGACAAATCACATAACCTCTCTGAGCTCAGCTTATTCATGTGTAAAATGAGGATATTGTTAACTTGTTTGAGTGTGTACATACACACACACACACACACACGCGCGCGCGCGCGCGCGCACACACACACACACTCCACCAAGGGCTCCTTTGAGATCACATTAATATGTATGATTGCTCTGGTAACTGTACCTACTCTACAAATATAAACTTTTTTCACTTTTCTACTTTGAAATAATTTCACACTTATAGAAAAATTACAAGAAAAAACAAAAATTCTAACTTAGCAAAAGATTTGCCTACTGTTAACATTTTGGCACATTCATTTTATCATCTTCTTTGTGGGTGTATAGATAGATAGATAGATGATAGATAGAGACAGAGATGATAGATAGATGGATAGATAGAAAGATTGATACATAGATGATAGATACATAGATAGATGATAGATAGATAGGTGATAGAGACAGAGATAGATGATAGATAGATAATAGAAAGGTGATAGAGACAGATGATAGATAGACAATAGATAGAGACAGAGATAGAGAGATAATAGAAAGGTGATAGAGACAGAGATGATAGATAGATAGATAGATGTAGATTCATTCATATGTGTGAATTAACATTTTTCTGACCATTTTAGAGTAAGCTACAGACATCATGCTCTGTTACCCCAGCACTTCAGTGCGTATTTCCAAAGAACACAATATTCTCATATGATTATAAAAATTAGGATATTTAACCTTGATACTATATTATTATTTGACACACTGATATTTTCCAATTTTTCCAATAATGTCCTTTATAACATTTTTTCCCCATCCAGGAACCAGTACAGGATCACACAATGCATTTAGTTGTCATATTTCTTTAGTCTGTTTAGTTTATCTTTCCGTTTCAAGGCATTGACATTTTTGTAGAATGTCCCTCAATTAGAAGGTGTGATGTGTCCTTATGCCCAGATTCAGGTGATGCAGTTTTTGGCAAGAACATCACATACATGATGTGTTTTTCTTGTGTTGGGAGGCACGTGATGTTGGTGCTTCTCATTATTAGTGTAATCATTTGGTTAAGGCTGTATCTGCCAGGATTTTCCACTGTAATGTTGTTATTTTTCAAATCTGTTTCAAATTGTTTTTAAAATTAGTAAGTAATTTCCGGCAAGATATTTTGAGACTGTGTCAGTAATTTGCCCTCATCAAATGTTTACCCACTGGTTTTCACGTCCATTGATGATTCCCACCTAAGTTAATTGTTACTAGTGTGGTTGCAAAGTGGTGATTTTTTTAAAATTACATCCATTTTTATATGTTTATTAGTTGGTATTCTGGTACAAGGAAGAGATTTCCCGTCCCCATTTCTTTAGTTGTTTGCTTGTTAATTATTAGTATAGTCATGGTGTTTTATTCAACGGATTATAAGGTTTATTGTTTGTTTTGATGTTCAAAGCATCCTAGACTTGGCCAGCTTGTGTCCATCAAGCTGTCCCTGTGTCCTTTGACATGTCCTTATCGTTCTTTGTACACATCCTTTCCTTCAGGAACAGGACATTTTGGGCTCATCTTCTGTTTTCCCTACCCCAGTCCTGAAGTCAGGCATGTCTCCAAGGAACCCTGCTTCTGTTGAGTAGGGTGTGGTGTTTAGAAACCCAAATCAGGGTAATAGTTGTGCTTGATGCCACTGGGGCATCACTGTTTCTAGAAAGCGGAAAGCGGGAAATACAAGGTATCCTTTAAAATCTCTCTCTGGCATATTTTTCTTCTTTTAGAACCCTGCTTTTGCACTCATATTCCTCATTTATAAGAAAGCTTGTTGTAAATTTGGACTCTACTCCTAGCTAAGCCTAGAAAGAAAACTGCACTGTTCTGGCTCTTCTGAGAGGTCAGAAGCAAAGACTGAGCCCAGGACACAGGAGCAGTCAGGGTAAGAGGGCGCTCAGGTCAGGAGTGATGTGCGGGACTGAGCAGGGAGCCTTGACAGGAAGTGTTTATAACCATTATCAGTGCCTGTGAGCTGTGGTCTATCTGATCTCCCAAGTTTAGAGGTCCCACACTGATGTTCAGAAGTTCCTGGAGGACTCCTCCCTTAGGGAACATTTTGGTTAATAAAAACATTATTGTCAGATATTGATATTAATAACTACATGGAAGGCTGCACTCGCCCATTGCTTTCTATTCCACTTATTGCTCATTTCTGCCCTCCTCTTGAAGTTCTGTGACAGCTGAGAACAGACGCAAGACTGGCTTTGCATCAAAGTACAGTCACAGCTGCGTGACACTGGAACCCAGGGCTCCTGGCAAAGCCTTGGAAGTGCATCTTAGGCCCTGTGCCACCTCCATTGTGTTTAGATCCTAGATCCTTTGGCCCTCCTTGGGGAGAAGCTGGGCCAGTCAGGCAATGATGAGGCGCCCTCACTCCTGCCTCTGAATATAGGGTTGTGTCCTGTTTCACAGGCCATCAGGTGCAAAGGAGAGAGTGGGCACAAAGGCAAAGGAGGCTTCCCGACCAGCGTTAGAAGGCGGGTGTTGGGCCCTGCCCTGCAGTGTTGGCCAAGCAGAAGCCCTGGTGGAATGTGGACTTGGCAGAGCGAGGGGGAAACACCAGGCCACATTGGAGCTTTATTGCCTTTAAATGTAGCCCGAGGAATGCCAGGCTCTTACCATGCAGTGAGGTCACTCCTCCTTCATTAGAGAGGACTGAGCGAGGGACTGGACAGAGGTACCATATGTGTAACCGAATCCGCTTTCTCCTGCTACGTGGAACAGGAGTCCTCTGTGGAAAGAAGGGGTGGAATTAGAGAAAAACTATTTCTCCTAAATACTTACTATGCCCTCAATTCTCTGATAAGAGCTTTACATACACTACTTGGTGTAATTTTCATGATAATTGTATAAAGTATAATCTCATGAATGAATATCCCCACTTTACAGATGGGGAACCTGACCCCTGGAGGTTAAACCACATCCTATGGCTCACACATTGAAAATAAATGTCTAAACCCAGGTGTGTCTGCAAAGCCCTGTATTAGTCCTGGTGTCTATTTTAGGGAAGATTACTTCCCTAGTAGGTAGGATGAGGTGACCCAGTGAGGAGAGGGTCACAGGCAGTGCTATTAGGACACTGCAGTCACGTAGTTGATTCATGCAATTGATTCTCAAGCCGTAAGCCCTCCCCACCATGGGGAATAGGTGACGACCTGCATTTGGACCCCAGCATCTGACTGAAACTAATGCCCCAAGCAGGGCTTCTAACAGACCATTTATAGGATCCAGAAGGCAGGGAGTTGGTTTCTCAACTGAGTAGTTAGACTGGGGACAAGGCGTTCCCTGCATTTGCCTAACAGCTGGACAGACTTCCAGGCCACTATTTCTAGTTGAAAAGTGGTAGGTTCCTCATCAGGATCAGCTATGCTCCAGAGATGTATGAATAACTGTCATTTGACAGTACCTTATATCTGTATTGTTGTTTTGTTGTTGGTGGTTGTGGTTTTATTTTAATTGTGCCAAAGACCTATAAACTATTGACACATTACTGACCAACTGTGTGACCTAGGACAAATCAGGTAACCTTCCATATCTCAGTTCATCTAATTGAAAATAAGGGTAGATTTAGACTATGTGCAATTCTTATTTCATGAATGAATCCATTAATCATACGAATTATTTGGTCATTTTGAATACACCAAGATCCTTATTATATAAATAAAATGCAGTGACCCAAAAGGCTTCGCCTGAAACTACTGTTTTTAAAACCCTATTTACTCAAGAAATATAATAATCAAATACACTCTGGTTGTTGAGAAGATCCAAGTTTGAATAAATCAAGTGTATACTATGTTTGAGGCAACTGGAGAAATTTGAATATGGACTGATTATTAGGTGATGTGGACATTGGTTGATTATACTAGGCATGATAACTGTATTGTGTCTATGTAGATACATATCTATATTTTAGGGATGCACAATAAATATTTATGGGAGAGATGCCGTATGGTTGGAATGTAAACATATTTCTGGGAAAAATGATGAAACAAATATGGTAAAATATTAGTAACTGCTAAACCGATGTGATGGATATAGGAGTATTCATTGTGTTTAGGCTGAACCATATGAAATTGACTATATTAGATCATTTTTGACCTTAAAACAACAATTTCATATGGTTTCAAGTTTTACTTGTCTCTAATTTTATGTGCATTTTAATTTTTTGTTAATAACAAAAAGTTTCTATGTGTCTATAGGAAAAATTCCAGGTACCTTAGTATGGTACACAAGACAGTCATCGCTCTGGTCTCCATCCTAATTGTCCCCCACACCTCTTTTCCTGCCACCCACTCCCCCTCCAGCACAGTCTGATGAAGCTTTGGTAGAACTGCCTTATTCCGGACGGCTTGGTTTTCCTAAGCGCGCCAAGTCTGCTTCTGTGTCTTTCCTTAAAGTGTTCCCTTTGCCCAGAACAACACACTTCCACTTACCCCTCTGCCAGCTCCTCACATTCCAGACTCAGCTCACGGGTCCCGTTAACTGTGCAGCCTCTTCTGAGTCTGCCCCCGCTCCTCTGTCCTTCCTCTCCTCACCCGGTCACCCCTCAGCCTCTCCCGCAGTCAATCCCCCAGGTCTCGAGAGGCAGCCTTTCAGGAATGTCTTCAAGACTAAGTCCCCGAGAGGCAAGTGCAGCCCTTATTAGTATCCGTGTCTTAGGGAAAGGCCACTTACTGTCCACGGTCAGGACGTTGAAGGGCTGAGTTTCCACCTGCTCGGAGCCAGCCGGCTGCCCTCCGTGGAGCTGGCATGCCCAGCTCCAGGCACAGGACAGGACCCTGATGGGGGCCTGCTTGTCAGATGAGTATGGAGAGGCTGGGCTCTGACTCCAGTGAGGTCTCCTTTCCACTTGCTTCTTAACAAGTCTCTTTATTTCTGCTAGGAAGTAAAATTAAAACCAGCAGTCACCATGGGGACAAAGGCTAGGAGGACAGAGAGGTAAACGTGTAATCAAAGGTCCCTGGGGATTAAAGACCTCTCCTTCCCTGTTGTGCCTGAGATGTGTCAGGACTCAGTGGACGTAACCCTGGTGGGTTGATAGTTAAGCAATAGAGTTCTTGAGTCCTTCTTCAACTTCCCCTTCCTCGATCGGAGGGATAGGAGTTTTCACTAATCCCACCACCTGAAACGACTTGACCTTCTGAGGTACAGAGCTGTGTGTGCCAAGCACACACAGCACATTCAACTTACAAATGTGCTGGGCACTGGTGTCTACACTTTATGTTACCTCCTGGACTGCACGCTCCCTGAGGGCAGGGCTTACAGTTTGCTAAATTTTATTTCTCGCGGTGCCTAGTGCATTGTTTGTCTCGAGTAGTGACCATCGTAAAGATAACAAGAGCAGCCAATGCTTACATGGTACTTCCATGTACCAGGTACCCTTGTTCATATTTTACGGCGGTGATGGTGATGATGGTGACGTGATGATGGTCATGGTGATGTTCACTTAATCTTCATATTCCTTACGGGTCAGTCACTATTATTAGCTACAGTTTACAGATGAGAATATTAAGGAGGCAAAAATAAAAGATTAGCAACTTGCCCCAAGTTGTGATTCAGTTAGAAAGGGGTAGAGGTGGAATTAAAAACCAGACAGGTTTATTAGACGTGTATATATTTCACTGAACAGTATTTGCGTACAATGGACACTAAATTTATATGGGCCAGAAAAGGAGATGAATGAAGACGATACATTATATTTTCAACAGCACGCTTCTAGTATATTGTACTGCATCTCTCATAATATTCAGGAATACATTATGAAAATGAGTGGGAATGAGGGAAATAGACTTTAAATTAAATGAATTAAAATAATTATTTAATTGCTCACTGTGCTAAGTGCTCTGAAATAGAAGTATGGAGAGCTGGGAGGGTATACCAGCAGGGTCCCGGAGGCAGACTGGAAGCCTGAAAAGGGGAAGAGGGTGACCTCTAAGTGGAGTGTGAGAAGGGCCAAGAGTGAGGTGGGGGATGAGGAAGGGCAGGTGGGACACAGGATGGAGAGACTTGTAAGGAGGGTGACATGCCATTTATTATACAAGCTAGTCTCACATCATATAAATGGGATTTGGGTGCTATAAGTTATGACACTGGAACACAAGTCAAGAGTAGATGCAGGGAGCAGGTGAGGCAGCTTGTACAGTGGTCCCTGAGGGAGACGGTTAGTGGCCGTGATTGCAGAGGCAGTGATGGGACCAGGGAGAAGCAGACACATGGGATACATGTCAGAAGGTCACGTCAACAAGGCACAGTCAAGAGACCCGAACAAAATTCCCAGGTACTTCTCAGGAAGGTGGGTATCTGCCCATGCATCTACCGGTCCAATCTCTGTCTTCCTGTAAAAGCTGTGATTATGACACAAATCATTTCATATATACCAGGAAAAAGACAAAATCCCATCCAAACTTTACAGTGAAGCTGATTTTTTTAATGCATTCAGTAGGTTGGGAGCTAAATTCTTTGTAAGGAATTAGAGAGAATGCTAATGAATCTCTTACCCAAGGTTCTAGAGGATCAGGTCATACAGATTCTTTATTTTCTCTGGATTTTAGTGGGGGACTTTTCTTCCTATTCAGTTCCATGGCAGTGAATTGCGTGTCTCTCTAAGGCTCCTCAGCGAACAATTTACAGTGTAAGTATATTTGTTGGCATGCAAATCACTCTGCATTATGAGTCTTGATTAATATTATAATGCGTTGATGAAAGACTATAAGTGGTTCTCGGAACTAAGGTTTCAGACAAAGATGTGCTGTTTGGGTGCAGAATGTTTGCTGAATATTAGATTCGGTTTTTTGTTTTGCTTCTCTCTCTCTTTTATTTTAAGGAGCTGCTTGGTGTGAAGTGGTAACAAACTTCAAAATGCACAATTAATTAACACAGCCCATCTATCACCCAAACTGCACAGAAACACGCCTCCCCCACGCACACGTAATCCTTGATCACACAGAGACTGCTTGGAGGCTGCAGCCCTTCGGTTCAGCTGTTCAGCCCCTCGCTCGTTGCCAGTATCCTGTCTCTAGGGAGTTACTGTTCTGCAGCATCGTGGGCCTTTTCAATCCTGTGCGCGCGTGCGGGTTGTGTAGACCGCGTGCCCAATTCCCACTCTGCCCACTGCAATGCAGAGATGGTGTCACCAGGCTTTGCTTCTATGACAGTTGGCTTCTCCTCTTAACAGTTGTCAGCACAGACACTGAGAAACAGGATTGGGGGACCCTCCACCTCCAGCAATTCAGGTATTGCCCAGAGCTCCTCTTTCACACCCCAGCTTGAATCAACAACATTCGGTGGAAGGCGCACAGACTCAGAAGGTGAGCTGTGACTGAGAGCGAAGGGCTTCCAACGCGGACCGAACTTGGTCTAATTCCCACTCTGCCACTTCACAGCCGCCGGACACTGGCCGAGTTATACCACCTCTCCAAGTTTCAGCTTCCCCGTTTGGAAAATGGGGTTAATAATTTCCGTTTCTCGAGTTTGGAGTGAAAAATTAAATGAGATCATGGATTTGAAGTGCTTTCCTGGCAAAAGAAAGAAGGAAAAAGGGCAAAAAAGGAGCGCTCAATAAATAGACGCTCATGCTGTTAGCAGATCCTCAGCCCATGGTCCACAGATAACAAGACAGTGAATCTCATAGTTGACTGGCGTCTGCCTGAGTTTTGCGGACTGTATTCTATCCTGCCATCTCTGAGTGCTCACCACCAAGAATGTGGACTCTCATCTGTGCTGTGCGCCCTTTTGCAGATGCAGAGCTGCGGTTTTGTGTCAGAGCGCCTTAGGGAACACGCTGGGCGTCTCAGGAGCCACTCCGTGAATGGTACCCAGACATGCAGAAAGGGAAGTGCAGACACAGCCAGAAAAGGGGGCCCCGGAAGGAGGTGAGGTAGAGGAGCTGTGCTTGGTAAAGGAAGGCACATGCGGGTTGGATTTTGGCCCCAACTGGACAAACAGGCTCTGATTCTGTTCTTGCCTTGTGACCCCCAGCAAAGAGACGGCACTTGAGAACGTGTGCTCTACCTTCTGAGCAACTGGTGGGTCGCTAAAGCCGCTTGGTCCATTATGTTGCCCTCAGAAGGAATGTGAATTATCCCTTCAGAAGCTTAGGATATACTGTGTTAACACTCCTAGGGCCAGCCTGGGAGGACGGGAGGGAGAACGGGCTCAGACTTTTCCTTGCAAAGAACGTTCTGTATTGCCAAGGTGGGTATCCATCAGCGAGGCAGAATTATTGTTTCAGCAGGTTAACATCTCTTATTTTCCTTTTTTCGTTAAAACATTGTACATGGATTTGTACAGAATATTCAAATCCATTGCTAGACAAATAGGCGTGTATGCATAAGTGGAATTCAATAAAATGATGCTCGGATCGCCAATAATCCCTTTCCCTCCTCATTCTTGGCTTGTTGCCATTTCCCTGAGAATGTGGCCTGCCATGGCAAGAGTGTGCACACACCCTTGCCACCAAATCTTCCCGCCCAGTCCTTTGCCTTCCTTTCTTTGAATCGATGATCCCCGAAAGGCTTTGGTTTTAATCATTGGCTGAGCCTTCACCTGTGCTCTGGATCCTGTCTCCTGCCCCTCCTACATCATCAGTATCCCTTCTGTACTGGATTATTCCCTTCAGCAGACACATGTGCTAATATCTCCCATCTTGAAACACCTTTCCTGACCTCATAACTGTCTTCCAGCTACCACTCCACATCTCAGCTCCACGTTATAGAAAAACTCCTAAAGGGAATTTTCTGTCTTTGCTATTTACAATTTCTTTCTTCCAGTTTTTCTCTAAAACATACTCAGATCCAGCTTCCATATTATAGTAGTCAGCTCAGGCTTCCATAACAAAATACCAGTGACCGGGCAGCTCAAACACAGAAATTTATTTTCTCAAGGTTCTGGAGGCTGGCTGATTTTGTTCCTGGTGAGGCCTCTCTTCCTGGCTTGTGGACGGCCACCTTCTTGCTGTGTCCTCACATGCACCCCACCATCTCTTCAAAGAGCACTAATCCCATCATGAGTACCCCACCCTTGTGACCTCACCTAATTCTAATTACCTCCCAAAAGCCCCATCTGCTAACACCTCCTAATACCATCACAGGGTGGGATTAGGGTTTCAGCATATGAATTTCTGGGGGACACAAGCGTCAGCCCATAACACATTTCTGTCATTTTCCCAAAGTTGCACTTGACAATGACACTAATGACTCCCACTTTACCAAACCCCATGGTCCCATTTTACATGATTTCCCTACTCAGTTTTTTAAACTTTCATGACTTGGTCTCTGGAACATCAACCATAAGCCCCTGCTTTTCCTCCTTCTGGCTTTTCTTTCCTGAATTCTCACCTCCTAGTCCTCTGACATGGGGTTCTCAGAGCTCAGTTCTGATTCTCTTCACTTGTCTTCTCTGCAAGTCCCCAGGGGGCTTCATCCAGTGTCGTGATTTTAAATGCCATTGGTATGCTGAGGATGTCCACATTTATAGATTTAGCCCTGAAGTCCCTCCTGAAATCCAAACTTGTATATTCAACTGCCTCCATCACTTTCTATGTGAATGTCTAACAGGTTTTCCAAACTTGTCAAAAGCTAACCTCTTGGATGTCTAGATTTCCATACCTCTACCACCCAGTCAAATACCCCGTCAGCCTGCTTCTCCTTCCGTCTCCCTGTCTCCTTCAGCAGAAGCTCTATTCTTCTTATTTCTCAGATCCGATGGGCTTGTTCTATCTCTCACCCCTCTTTTATATCGTATATCCAAATATCTAATCCATCAAGTCCTACCATTTCTACTTCCAAAATTCATCCAGCATCTTTACACGTCTCGGCTCTTTCACCTCAGCTACCCTGGTCCAGGGTCCCATAGTCTCACCCCTGGAGTGTGTGGTCATCTCCTATCTGGCCTCCCTGCTTCCACTCATAATCCCCTTCAGCATAGACCCTCCCAACAGAGCAGGAGAGAAATCCTGGTAGAACACAGAGCTGCTCGTTATTTCTCCTTTGTTCAAAACTCTCCAGTGGTTTTCCATTTCCCTCAAAGTAAAAGCCAGAGTTATAGCACTGGGCTGCCAGGCCCTACAGCCCTTCCTTCCTTACTCTCTGATGCATCTGCACCTCCTCTCTCTCTCAGCAATGTTCTCTCTCCTTCGGCCACCTGGTCTCTGCTTTGACCCAAGCACAGTCCAAACTCAGGCCCTTGGCATCACTCTATTCTGTTCCCCTGCTTTATTTGTCTCCAGAGCACGACAAACACATTTTCATTTTATTGTTTTTAACCTCAGTCCCCCAGAATAAGGAAGGTTCCATGAAGCTGGGGAGTTTGTTGTAGTCATTGCCATCTCTCTAGCCCCTAGAATAGTACCCTGTAGATATCAGGCATTTGAAAATATTTGAGATGATTGAGGGTATAGAAAGAGGAGATGCAATAAACCAAACAGGATTCCATAAAGCCAGCCAGGAGCTGGATCTACATGGTTCATTGAAATAAACAGAATTCCAAAACCTTGTGTTAGTGTTTTAACAATACCCTAAGTATTAATCCCATCCTAACACCATTCTGTACTGATAACACTTTTGGAAGAAACAGTGTTGAATAATCTCAGGTTTGCTTTTTCTTTCAGTCTCTTTAAAAAAACAAAAAACAAAAAAAGAGGCAGCTGGAGGGGGGAAAATACTAATAGGATGGCTACAATAGAACCTCTTGGAATAAGGTAAGGGCTTGGTGCAGAAAGACTCTCAAGACACACTCCTGAAGCACTTGCTTACTAATCTTACTAAAATATCACTAAGTCATCAAGACAGCATGTTGTAGCCTCAGTCTGACCAAAATCTACTTCTGAGAAGGAATTCTTCTTGACAGAATACCTCTTTATTATCTAGGTTGATCTAGTTATCTTTTTATCTCTTTATAACGCTCCTCCCTCCCAGACTCCTGTCTTGTGAGGTCCTGTTGGTCTTTCACTGTGTCACTGAGTAAAAGATGTCATCAAACGAAGAAGTTTGAGGACCGAAAATGCATCAGGTTGACTGCACACGCCTGCACTGGCTCCCGTTGGGTGCTCGTGGTCCCAACGTTTTCTGTAACTGGGAGTGCTGACTTCCTCGGATTACTAGAGTCACCAAGGGTCCTCCCTATTGGGATCCAATTGACAAAGAAGCCACAGTGACTAACCTTGTCTATGGGAACAAGTGCCACCTGTAAGACCTCCCAATACCAGCCCGTCTTCCCGGTACAGCGTGTTTTCCTTCCACTGTCCCACGGGGCCACTCTCCTTTGACCAAACTGGCATCTCTAAGCCTACTTATTCTAAGCTTCACCCTTTTGCTCATGAATTCCGTAGTCACCTGGAATACCTTTCTTTTCTACATCTAAACATCCCAGGTCAAACTCAATGCCTTTATGAATTTGTCCTGAACACCAGCCCACATTCATCTCTCTTTCGCTGCTGGTTTTGTAAAATAAGCCTCTTACTGTAGAACTTCATCATATTATGTCTTGCCTTTTTAGTTATTACCACCACAGTTACAATATAAGCTAATAATAGTGGTTACTTTATTATCTGACATTCATTGTGCTTATATTGTCTCACTTAATCCTCATAGTAACTTGTGGAAGGATTTAGTGTTGCTTTCATCTCATATGTGTGGCAACTAAAGCTCAGAGAAGCGGTCCAAGGTCACAAGTGCCCTACTCAAGAGCAGATACGCATTTCCAGGCCTGAGACTTCCAGGGAGGGTCCACAGGGCTTGATCTACACCTGCCCTGAAGGGCAGCACTTTATCTCATGTTCCTTTTTTATTTCTTAGGGTGCCAAGCATTCGGAAGACCTTAATACATACTCGTGAATCAAACATTTTAAAAACCTACTTCTGTGATGCTACATAATTGAAATAAAATCAGTCAGAAGGAGGTTCTGTGGGATCCCCTTTCTTAGGTCAGTATTACTGAGATGGGCGGGTTTCAAAAGACTTACTAATCCAGATCTGTCTTACGTGAGAGACCTCATCCCAATCCCTGGCCGTCTCTGCCGTGTCACCTCTTTGATGGGGATGCCAAGGACTTAGACAGACCTGGTATTGAAAGCAGCTCCAGGAAGCTGATGGACCCGGCCGAACAACTTACCTCTGAGAGTCAGGGGGTGGGTGGGTGGAGTGAATGCAAGTACAGATAGGAAGGATACCTACTCACAGAGTTGTCTGTGGATCAAATGCTATGGCTGTGACGCCCTTTGACACAATTCCTGACACACTGTTGGTGCCTCTTATCTGCCTGATCTTCTGTAGAAAAGGGTCTTTGGTGATCAGTTCAAGTATGGCAAATGCTGGGACTTCCCTGGTGATCCAGTGGTTAAGACTTCGCCTTCCAATGCAGGGGGTGCGGGTTTGATCCCTGGTCGGGGAGCTAAGATCCCACATGCCTCGGGGCCAAAAACCCAAAACAGAAGCAGTATTGTAACAAATTCAATAAAGACTTTAAAAATGGTCCACATCAGAAAAAAAAAAAAATCTTAAAAAAAAAAAAAAATGAATAGCAAATGCTCTGACCTTTGTTAGCTGCGGCTTTGTTCCAAGTGTGACAGGGAGTCCTGTAAAACATCACATTTCTCCTGTATGCTTCCTGGAGCTGAGGAACATGGCTTTGGTGAGACAATGACATTTTCTCTTAGTAAAAAAACTTCACGGAAGGTGAGCGGGAGGCAGGACAAACGTGAGGGTGCTGGGCTCCGTGGCCCCTCGAAGCAGCCACTCTTGCTTGGTTTACGCAGCTGTCCCCGGGGCCAGAGCCTCCGCGTCCTCCATCTCCAGGAGCCGGCTCCCTTATCCCGGCAGCTGGCCGCCAGCATCACTGCCTTCTACCCACGTCTCTCCCTGAGATGAGCGGTTTGAAGGCAGGATGGGAGCCTTACTGAAAGCGTCTGTGGCTGTATTTCTGCTTTAAGTACTGTTCCACCGCAGCCACAGGGCCTTTGAGCTGACCCTGAACTATCATCTCAAAGAAGCGGCTTCTACCAGGCCGGCCGGCACCCACCTCCTTTATTACCCCACAGCTGTGCATCTGAGGGGAGCCGGCTCTGGAGCCTGCAAAGCTTCCGAGAGCCCGGAAAGTGGTTGGGAAGATGGAGGAAAACCCTGAAGAAAGAGAGAAAGCTGCAGACCATTGTCCTTTTCTTTTCAAGACAGCAGTGCCTTTTGCAGACTTTAAATGGTTGCCAGGGAAACAGAGCACAGGAGATGAGAAAGGTTATATGGGTACCGGATAAAGCGAATGCACTTTTAAAAAACATCAGCTGACAAGTGCTTAAGACTCTGGAGGGTCTGGGAAGATCTCATGTTCAGAGTTCCCCTTCAGAGCCTCAAGTACCTTGATATCACCATTAAGCATATTTTAATCATTTGTCAACTATGATTCATCTCCATCAAAGACTTGTGCTGATGGGTTTCATGGAGCGTGGCCCGTGAGTCGGCTCTTTCGGCTTCCTGGGGATGAAGTGTCTGGTACGCTGGGCCCGGGGTCCAGAGGCCTTGGCTTAAAAGCAGTTTGAGTCCAAATCTCTAGCTTCTTTCTCCTGTAAGCAAGTGTGCAGTCCCTAAAATACAGCAACACTCCACGAAGTCTGGGTTTACTGGTCAACCTCAGAAGGTGTGTGTGTGGCCTTGTGAGTGTGAGAGTGTGAAGACAGTTGGTGGAGAGAAACGCTCTGTGTGTACACCTGCCGGTCATCCCAAGAACACTTATCCGGGGGGTTGTGATTCCTCTGGGAATCACTGTTCTGTTTGCACTGAATATTTATGAGGGCTCCTTCACTTCAGTGAGCTCGCGTGTGAATTCTCCTTCCAGCCTAGTTTCTCCACTGTGGCCTCTAGTGAGTGTTTATAACTCCCACTCTCTGGAGGATTGCCCCACTTCATATTTTCTGTGTCCCCACATTTATTTGTTAAAGTTGTACTGTGTTAACTCGCACATGCTTATTTTTTGTCTTGGGCCCTTAAGCCTCCGTATAGTTCCCAGACCGAGTCGTGTGTGGCTCTCCCCACACGTGAGACAGCAGTGTCTCACGCAGCTCAGCTTCCAGCGACGAGCAGCAGACCCTGGGCGCTTGCTGGGTGTCATCCGCCGACCGTGGGTGCTCGCTGCTGCCTCAGTAATGGCAAAAAGAAAGTCAGCTTAACTGAGTGGCATCGCAACCTCCCACACAGTCATGCTGCCCCTGAACTCATGGGCCTGGCTGCCGTCAGGCCTGGCTAGAAGGGAGACACGGGAGAAGGCTGAGTCCAAGTACCAGGATGAACAAGTTTAAGAAGCTGCAGGTGGGCAGTAGGATGATGTTCTCGAAGTTCAAAGCAGGCAGGCAAAAGCCTCTATAAACAAACGTAGCAAGGGGCAACTTTAGTGACTTCTGGAAAACTCCAGCTGTAATTCTTGGATTGACAAGAAAGTTTTAAGAGATGGGCCAGGAGCACATTGGACTGGCAGAGAGAGAAGACCCATCACGGGTACACATTTTCCATCATTAAATTATCTGCTTACATGCTCTATGACCTCTGCAGACCCACACCCTGTTTTGAAAAGTAGTGAATATTAACAGTGGACAGAATAGACAAGTGAAGTTTCAGTCCCCAGACCAGAGTAGATACGGAGTTACAAAGATCACTTAGCGTGAGGTGATCACAGTGGGAGAACATAACACAAAAACAGTATCTACATTGTACACTATGTTGCAAAGACCTTCTGCCTAAAAAAGAGTCTTTTCTTGTCTCCTGGAATATGAGCTGACCTTGTGGCAAGACAGAAGTGACACACAAACATCTTGTGTCCCTATATGTCATGTAGATGCTCCTGTGGCGCAATGGGGCCTTTTTTTTTTTTTTTAATTATTAGCACCTTTAATTATTATTTATTTATTTATTTATTTGGCTGTGTTGGGTCTTCGTTTCTGTGCAAGGGCTTTCTCTAGTTGTGGCGAGCGGGGGCCACTCTTCATCGCGGTGCGCGGGCCTCTCACCATCGCGGCCTCTCGTTGCGGAGCACAGGCTCCAGACGCGCAGGCTCAGTAGTTGTGGCTCACGGACCTAGTTGCTCCGCGGCATGTGGGATCTTCCCAGACCACGGCTCGAACCCGTGTCCCCTGCATTGGCAGGCAGATTCCCAACCACTGCGCCACCAGGGAAGCCCCCGTCAATGGGGCATTTTTAAGGCTGCTTTTAATATGAACATGGAGGAATACCTCCGTGGCAGCAATTATGATTTAACTTCAGGAAGACACCCCCATTCTGAGGAATGTGGAGTAAGATGTTAGACCAACATGTGTGATCAATTCATGTCATATTTTGTTTTCTAGTACAGAAATTTGAGTTTTCCTTTTGATTCCAGGAAGAAAAGTATTTATGTCCTTCTAACCTGAGCAAGGAGATGGGAAGGATAATCTACTTTTGAAAAACATTTTCAGGAAAGAAAATTCTGTGACGCCACTAATAATTTTTGTGCAATTTCTGAAAATATTTCCAGGTGGAAAGATCTGGCTGTGATCTTGAATTGCAAATCGAGTGATAACCTTTCTCTTCCATCGTTAGTACAATAAATGTTCTGTTCCTAGGATCTGGCTTCTTGTTTGAGGCCCAGTTTTGCTATTCGAAAGGTCAGAACAACCCATAAGATGCACGGTGATGTCATAAGTAAAAGTAGGGTAAGACAGGACGAACCCAGAAATGCCCAATTTTGCCCTTCCTATAATCACTCCTCGGAGAGAGATGTCAGAGGATTGATAGTAGGGCATGAAGTGGGAAATATCACTTTATTACTGGCTGTTCCAATTCCCAACGAATCCCAAGCAGAATCGGGTAGGGTTAAGCTGGGGTGTGCATGTCCTTAATGGGGCCTCCTTCCTCCTTTTGAACGTAAATCTTAAGTATTTGCTATTTGCCATGTGGTTCAGCAACTGGAAGTAATAACCAGCATTATCAAGCAGGGAGAGACAGAGCCTGAAAAAAAAAAAAAAAAAAAAAGCACAAGGCTCAGCTTACCAAGTCCTGAACACAGAGTGGAAGAAATCCCATTCAAGTGCATGACATCTGAATGTACCAGAACCCTGCCCATTAGAAACATGACCCATCAGTGTTTTGCAATCTGATCAATCACATTGGTAACTCCATTTGGATTAATGATGGAAATACGTGTCTTACTGCATAATATTCTTGCAATATTGCATTTTACTTCAGTGTTGTCAAAGAATTGTTAGCTGTTTAAATATATATATGCATATACGTATATATGCATATATATGTATATATACATTTGTCTATAAAACATACGACTGACAGTCATCACAGCCTCTGCACTACCAGTAAGATCACTGTCTTGTCTCTGCAACGATCTGTTAGGATCTACACCTGCGGGTAGCCCTCTGGTAGTATCACTGGCCAGGCATTCACAGCCCAGAGAATCACACCATTATCTTGCACCATTCACTAAAGCAAGTCATTTTTTAATTATTATCATGGCATGATTTTTAAGTGGATGATCATCTTAAAATATATGGAGAACAATGCCATTGTTTGCATACTTTTAGTGAGTAAAGTCAAAATCATTATATTATCATAGTGGCTTACATTATTATATAAATGGAGGAAAGAACATTTATTGAATAACTTCACTGTCTTTGGCACTATTTTAAGAGCCTTCTATGTGTTCTCATTTAATTCTCATAACACTTCTAAGAGGTTAGAACTACCGTCCTTTTATGGGAGGAGAAATCTAGCCACATTACTCAGTGTACACCAGTGGCAGAGCTGGGGTTTGAATTCACATCTTTATGACTTCAAGGATTATGCTCTTTCTGATATCCTAAAGCATAAAAAATATTTCCAGATTTTTGACCTAGGTGTGCTTGGAAGAAATACAAGTATTCAGGGGAAGAACTTGGTTGACTAATGGGGATGTTTAGTTGGGCTTTTAGGTACCTGATTCTGAGGTATGCAAAGAGTCAGAAGCTGCAGGTACCTAACCAAAGGTTGACTGGTCTGGTCACCTGAATTTCAGAGTCTTTGCTACAGAACAGAATCCATGGGTCAGGGCAAGTTCTTTAAGACTCAGGAGATACAGGGTTGCTTATATCAGAGTCTTCCTTAGGTTTTGTTCATTATGAGGAATAGAGCCATCAGGAAAAGGTAAGAAATATAGGATAACACACTCTATATAACTTATGTTGACATCCAAGAAATGCTGGATTGGAATATTTGGATTTGATACCCTATTGTATCCCCATCACACTGCCCTTTAAACAAAAGCTCCTTTAGTTGGGCAAGGACTAGGGCTGTACATCATTATAGCTCAGGAACCCCGTATATTGGCTGACACAAAGTAAGTATTTAATAAATATTTGTTGGAAAAATAAACAAATAAATGAATTGGTATTACCTTGGAATGAACATAGGTCTCTGGTTGCCAACTTCCCAGGTAATATTGTATTTTTGAATTATATTCTTGGTATTATAAGGCTTTCCCTTCATGGGCCATGTTTATTTTTAAAAATTAAGTGGTATGAAACTTAATTTTATTTAGAGACTATTTTAAGACGTTATAGCCCCAGAGAGATACTCCGGGATATTATGAAACAAACTTTAGGAAATTGCTGACCTAGATACAGTACCAAGGTGATAGGTGCAACATAAATATAATAAATGATACTGAGAGGGTCCCTAGGCCTTTCTTTCCTACTAGCGCAGATGGTACAGAAATAGTCTGAAGAAACATTGAAGAAAGTCTCAGGGCAGACAAAATTTAACACCTTGGGCTGCTTTTTCTACCCGTATTCAAGTTATTTTATTTAATACAAAATTTATTTATTCAACAAGTATATGCTGTGCTGCTGGAATGTGTATACGTATGATGTGCTAGACACAAGGCAAGGTTTTGGGGAAGTAACAGTGAACCAAGCTTATCCGGTCCTCCCCGCCGTGGAGCCCATAGTGAAGGGGCAGGGGCGTAACAGACGCTAATTGGGCAGGCACCTACCTAGCTATATAGTACATGTGTTGTTACTCTTTTTACTTCTTCAGTTAAAATGCAGGTAGTGCAGTAAGTCTGTCCTACTTATGGCCTCTTTCCCTTTGACACATCTTTCATCTCTTTCTACGTCTGACTCTCCTAACCACGATTAAAATGTAGGAGTGAAACCTTATATCCAAATACTGATCCAGGTGTTTGTTTGTTTTTTTGAGGGGGAACAAATAAAAATCAAATGAAAACACCTGCCTTCTTCAGGATTGTACCCCTAGAGTGAAAGCTGAATCAGTATTTGTTGAAATCAGTTGCAGAAGCAGGGAAGAGCCACAGTGGCCGGGTTGCATCATCACTCAGTAGCAAAGCTGAGGGCGCAGCCAGGACCTCTGATTCTGATGGTACCGCACAGCTTCGAGAGACTCAGGAGATAGTCTTGGTTTTGATGATAAGCCAGCTTCGGGCTCTGGTACACTTGAGAGAGAGCATCCTTCGGTCTCCTTACCACACGACCATTTCCCCTTGCCCTGCCGCCGGTACACATGCACATGCCCCACGTCTGTGTCCTCTGGCTACAAGTTCCTGGGGTTTTCCAGGAGATGCTGTTAGGTTTGTATTATTTCCAGCCATAGCATTTTCTGTATCCACGGCAGCATTTTTCTTGGCTGTAGCTGGTGCCTCTGTGCCTGTGGGAAGTTCTCTGCCAGACCATCACAGCTGTTTGTGAAGATGATTCCAGGATACCAGTAACCCTTCTCAGCATTTTCACCTTTCTGAGAGTTTACAGCACAAGACTGAGGCCCCACGTGCCATGGTAGTGTGTGTGTGTGTGTGTGTGTGTGTGTTTTAATTAATGTAAAATAGCTGATCCAACTGAAAAATAATTAAGGGGCTTAAAACCAGACCACTTTCAATAAAGGACACATCTGTTATTTTCAAAACACTGGAAGCAATAAACAACTACAGTAGAACAAATGAGCTCATAATCTGTGGGAAGCACACTGGAGGGGGTAGCACAGCCCAAGAGGGGGCTTCACCAGGCTGGGGGAGGGCAGGCTGCGTGCTTCTCTCTGTGGGTCACACGCCACACGTCCTTCACGTGTGACACAGGTCACACGCCAAGCTGCGAACTCCTTCATGGACTGGGGAGCGTCCTCTGCAGAATCTGAACAGTCATTCAAAGTACTCTTTGGGCACCTCTAGTCTGAAGGACAAAATGAGAAGAAGACTTCTTCTCACTTAGTGGAGGGAGTGTTGGGGAAAAGGGTGTTTAATCTTCTTAGACCAAAGACTAAGATCTACATGTCAACAGACCAGCTTGTAACCTCTGACACTTAGGAATTTTCTGGTCCTAAGCATGAGATAAGAGGTGCTAACGTATACTTAAAATCATACTCGCTAGAAAGATGGGAAAATTGACCCAACATTAAAAAATCGACACTAGAAAAAAACTTGACATGAAACATTTATTTTTCTTTTTAATTTGGAAAGGAGTCAATAAGTGATGTGGATTAGTTTTGATTATAAGGCATTAAGCCCCACAAACTTGATGGGCGCTGAAAGAACAGACATGAATTTTGAGGTCTGCATCTGGCTTCGCTGGTTCTTTAATATTCAAAATAGGCTACCTGCTACCCTCCTCAGCTCATGTCCTCTTCTTCACAGGCAGAATGATAACAGGTGTCACTGCAGCATGATGCTTGTCTGCTGCTAAGTGCAAGCTCTCTGCTTCTAAACTGTGTCCAGTACAGGTATCCTGGTATCCTGTAGGATGTGGCTTAAGTTCTGATTAATACTGACCAATCAGATGATGCGAGGGGCAGTGGAAGGGTGGAGACACTTTATAGAGATGAAATATAAGAAGGCTCCCCAACTACATACTGAGCATAGAGATACTTTGGTCCAACAAAGGTCACATGGTTTCTACCTTTGATCTGTGGGATAGCAGTTTAGCAGGTAGTCATTTTCTGATGCCCAGCTCTCTTTTTCTTCTTTCCCATTTTAGTTAATCCCCATAGCATCTCATAGTTCATTCTTAGTCTAGACTGAGAGGAATAAACTTGCTTTGTTACTGTTTAAAATGGCCAAGGGCCTTTGACCCAGTAATTTCACCCAAGAAAAATTTTCATGAAGAATTAACTCAAAATTAAGACGGTGCTCTCTACACAGCATGATTTTTAATTGGGTAAAAAGTCAAAGTCAGCAATATGAGAAGAGCTAAGCGAATTATTCTACATTCATTCAAGGAATTACTTTAAATAAAAATTATGAAGAACATATAGTATTATGTAAATGATTACAGCAGAGTAATCAGTTCAAGCAAGAAAATATAACTGTTGCTGATGCTGTAACTGGGTGATTATTCCATTCACCTATCCACAAATATTAGACTATGTCAGATCTAAAAGAGTGCACGACGTGTTAAAAAGTTGAGCTTGTGTGACTTTTTATCCTTATTGTCTTTATGATTGCTGTTATATTTGTGAAGGAACAAAACTCGAAGTGAATAAGTATTGGGAGGCACAAAATTTCATTACTGGAATTAACCTTTTGCCCTTGTAAAATAAAAGGGGGGGGTCAATATTGTTTGAAGTTTATTTCACTATGCTTTTTATCCTCATTTTTACTAACCTTGACCTCCTTGCCACCAGCCAGCCAGACTGACTGAAGAATCTGTGAACTTAGCAAGTGTAATCTCCTATTCCAGGTCATACCGCCATCCAAGAGACCTCGACATCCACGTGGAAACCGTGCCACGCTCTTGACTTTGCCATATTGTCTTCAACTCCAAGGAACAAAATCCATTTCACTTTTATCATTCATTATCTATCACTGAATAATAATTGCTATGAAAGTTATCATCTTAAAGTGACAGTAAACATTGATCATTTCAGTCAATTTCTGTGAGACAGGCGCTCAGAAGTGGCTTAGCTGGGTGGCTCTGGCTCAGAGTCTCAAGAGGTCGTAGTCATGATATTGGTTACAGCAGGAATCGTAAAGGCTCACCTGGCCTGGTGGATCTGCTCACTAGGGATCTGGAAGGTTGCTGGTGGCTATGGGCAGAAGAACTCATTGCCTTACCATGTGGAGCTCTCTGCAAGGCTGTTTATGTGTCCTCACAACGTGGCAACCATCCAAGAAAGAGATCATGGTGGAAAGTGCAGCGTCTTTTATGATCTAGCCTCAGGAGTCACGCGCTGTCACTTCTGCTGCATCCCACTGGACCCACGGCCAACCGTAATTCAGTTTGGGAGGGTTCTATCTAAGGGCATAATTACCAGGAAGCAAGAATGGTTGGGGACATTTCAGAGGTTTGCTACACAGTTCACCCTCTGGCCCTTTAATGATGCACATCCCTCCAAGATGTAAAATATACTCACCACAAAGCACTGAACAGTGTCACCCAATTACAGCATCAGCTGGAAATCCAGAATCTCATCATCCGCATCACACAGATACATGTGGGGATGGTGATCCTCTGGTGTGTTTCTTTGTGTTTAACTCCTTGAGTAAGCTTCTCTCTACCTGAAGACCTGTGAACTAGAGAGAGAGTTATCTGCTCCCTGCCAACCATACGCACACACACGCTCACATACATTCCACATGTTGGGTTAGGCATAGCATAATTGTCATAGCTTGCCCTTTTCAATCAGGATATGCATAGGAGTTACTGGTTCACAGCAATTCTGAAATTTAGCAAAGTACATGTCAACAGATCCTTGATTTGGACTCATGGCCTAGGAATCATTCTCTGTGGTTCTTGGCTCTGCCCTTGAGGCTCTTGGTCTTAACCTTCTGAGTTATCCTTCCTTTTTCAATAAAGGTAGCTTATGTTTGCAGCTGAGTATTTTTTTGCTGCCTACTTCTTGCCTGTAGATGTTTAGGCATCCAAAGACCTCTTTCATTTTGTACCTTCTCTGTCCTTTACAATCCAACCTGGCAGGAGTCCTGTCAATACAATTCTTTTGAAAACGTGTGGGTCCCTGTGAATATTGTTGGGTTCATTCTATTGGACAAAAGTAATGCTGAAAAATCTCTTTTAGACAAGGCTCTGTCAACCTTGGGCTTTTGATGAGGAACAGCACCTTCAAGCTTCACGGAAGCCCTGTGGTTCCACTGAATGGTTCTCTAAGGCACCAACATGGATGTTTCCGCGATCTTAACAAAGGTTTTCACAGCTACCCCCTCTGTTTCATCTTTACCATCAAATTTTCCTATTTCTTATGTTTCATTTTCTTTTTTAATTTTTAATTTTATATTGGAGTATAGCTGATTTACAATGTTGTGTTAGTTTCAGGTGTACAGCAAGGTGATTCAGTTATACTTATACATATATCCATTCTTTTTCAGATTCTTTTCCCATATAGGCTATTACAGAATATTGAGTAGAGCTCCCTGTGCTGTACAGTAGGTCCTTGTTGATTATCTATTTTATATATAGTAGTGTGTATATATAAATCCCCAATTCCTAATTTATCCCTCCCCACCTTCCCCTTTCCTTTTTTAAAAAATTTTTTTTAAATTTAATTAAATTAATTAATTCATTAATTTGGTTGTGCCGGGTCTTAGTTGTGGCAGGTAGGCTCCTTAGTTGCGGCTCGCGGGTTCCTTAGTTGTGGCATTCGAACTCTTAGTTGCAGCATGCGTGTGAGATCTAGTTCCCTGACCAGGGATTGAACCCAGGCCCACTTCACTGGGAGCGTGGAGTCTTAACCACTGTGCCACCAGGGAAGTCCCCCCTTTCCCTTTTGGTAGCCATGAGTTTCTTACATTTAATTTTCAATCTGTCAGCCTCTCCTGGACGCATTTCTTTTTCCTGCTCAGCCTGATCCCCTGGTTGATCACCTCAACTATTTCTCAGCATCCCTCTCTCCCTTTGTAACCTTCTCTTCTTGCTTCATTAACCATAGTGGTTCAGTATGACAGTCAAATTATCTGACCTACATGCAGATCACTGATCGCAACTGAAGAAAATCCCCTAGCACTCTGGATTCGTGCCACTACAAATGTGTGGCCTTCACAGTTCTTTCTTATCCTCGGCCAGAGCTCCTTCCCACTCTTCAGTCTACCATCACAAACCTTCACTTTACTCCTAGGACCTCCAATCTCAGCAAGTGTAATCATCTTCTAATTCCTTTCACCTACATACACATGCCAAGAAATTTATCTCCGTCCACCTTCTCTCCTCCAGTCTCTGAAAATGGTGTGCATCTCACCACGCAGGACCAGCGCTTCCACTTGTTCTTTTCATCTTCTTCCTGCTCGTCCACAATGGGCCATTGTGCCATCAGTCATCTGCCCTGCTTTTTTCTCTGTCCCTCTTGTCACCTTCTTACTCTCTGTTATCCCTGAGGCTCGTGTCCTGTGCCTCCTGTGACTTTAAGTCGCTCTTTCAAAGAAGTTCTACCAGAGGCTTCTATTTTCTTTCTTAGTCATCCATCCATCTCAAGTGTGTGCTCCCAGAACCATTTTATCTTTGTGGTGATTCTTAACCTTATTTATGCTTATCTTTATTTGTGTTTTTAATTATAAAGTAAAACGTGTTATTGAGATACTGTGGGAAAAAGTGGAAAGCTTATACTGAATGAAAGCCTTCTACTCACCCCTTCCTATGGCCCCACCTCATTTTCCAGAGAAACTACCTTCTATAACGCAGTGTGTCTCCCTGCAGCCGTGCTCCAGTCAATACTTTTACTTTTTCTACTTCCCTTGCCTCCTAAGCCCTTTGCTATTATAACATGAAGACATATAACCCTATCATGGCCTCATACTGTGCCTAGTACATGGTAGATGTATCAAATAAACATGCTGATTTTAGTGAGTGAGTTCACATTTATAAAGGTAACTCAACTTTCAATCTTAGACTGGCTTGTCTTTCGTAGTATATGGGTCATACACAGTGGTTCATTCGTTGTCTTGGGTGTTTCTAAGAAAGGCAAGATTTTTAGATCTTTAGACTGAGGATGACTTGGATTGGTATCACTGCTGGATTTGTTAGGAGTATTAGACTCTTCTAGGAATTGTTTGTGTCTATTTGTTTTTGGTCCATGTTTATCTCTAAACCCCTAGTTGTCCTGAATTTCTTGGATACTATGCTGGTTCTTGAGCCTCTACGTGTGCGAATACAGTGGCTTTGAGACATGGGTGACTCTAAATTTAAATTAATTAAAATTATGAATTCAATTCTTTGGACACACTGTCCCCATTTCAGGTACCCAACACCCACATGGTCCAATGCAGACTACAGAGCATCTCATCATCACGAACAGCACAGCTCGAAATGTGAACAGTGACAAAGCAAACACAACAAACCAAAAACCACACCTGTGTCTTCCACCAAAGGCTCCTTCCCTAGGTTTCAACTGTCCTGAGTTAATCCTTCCAAACTCTTTCTTGACCTGTTGGGTTTTCCAGACTCATACTCACCAACTGATCCTCTCTTTTGGCAAATATGGGCTTCTTGGGATGCTCTCAGCCAGCTTTAGGTGCTCCATCCTCCTGGTGGACCTTGGTGTCTGGGTCCTGAGGCTCTCATTTGTTGGTCCAACAGATTTTCAGCCACCTTCTGTCTGTGCCTGACTCGCAGTTTGGACCAAGGGACACTCATATTTCTAGCTTAATTTAGAAGCAAAGATAACATCAGCTCTTGATCCCAGAAAACATCCCTCCTTCCCTGGTCCAGTTTCCCAGATAGGCTCTTCTCTGCAGATTCTCTGTGACAATTCATCACGCAGGTGCTTCTCCAGGGAGTGATCTTCCTGAGTACCATTGCCACATTTTCATACTATCAAAATTACATTTCACAGAGGAGAAAATAATTGACATAATATCTATCCAGGGAGGATCAAAGCCATTTTCCCGTACCTGCTATACTGTGTTTGCTTTTAGAGCATGTTAGTCAATGTATGCCTTTTTATTAACAAGAGATTATTTGTTTTGGTTTTATTTAGTTGTTTCCACCCTTGTCGAGGTAATTAACATTAGAACATAGTTGTAAATTGTGTTTATTATGTGGGTATTATTAACATGTATTAACATTATAACATACATATTATTTATTAATATTCATTGAATTAGTCAATTGCTATCCACCCGAATAGTCCGCGTGGAAGTCATAATGGCAAATACAGCCTGTACTGTGTTCTCCAAGAATTCACAATCCGTTCCTTTGTCTTCATGGGGATGGCTCAGGATAAACTAACCTGGGTAGGCATCCACTTGATACCATAGGGGAGAAATTTTGCTTGACTTCTGTAGGGGAATAGCCAGTCTTTCCATCCCCTTTGCCGTGTATCAGGGCCTGGCTCTTCCTTCGTGTCGGTCTGACAACTACCCTCACTTATCAAACAACACATGATTTTATGCTTTCTGACAAGCCCCATGACTCTTCTTCGGGAGACCTTTGGATGCAAACCACATGGACTGATCCCTAGAAGCATAAAGAACCAGCCTGAACCCTTCTTCAAGCTGGACCCCTTTTGATTGAATAGATGTAATTGCTTCAAAGTGTTTCTCCAGTGGGATTCAACTGTGGCTATCGAAATCTGGAAGAATAAAGGAGACAGCACATCTGCCAGGGAGATCCCAAACACAGTGGGATGACAATTAGGATCTCTGGGCACTCTGTTCCTGACCTAGGATCCACCATGTTAAGCCCTTTAACCTTTGTCTGACCTTGGGGGGGGGGTGTGTGAGTGTATGTATGTGTGCATTTAATCTGTACAATGAGAGTGTTCATTTTTGGTTTATCATGGCTCCGAGACATCATGAGATGCTGCAGTAGAATGCCCTGTTGCTATTTTAAGATTTGTCAAATGTCAACACATGAAAAATTTGAAAAGAGGTACCTAGGTAGGCATGAGGTGTGGTTGCTTTTACCTGAGCTGGGTGAAAATACTGTTATTTAAAATTCACTACGTGCAATGTGTAGTGACAAACAGGTCGAGTGGGTCAGCAGAAAGCTCACCCGTCTTTACTCGTGTTTTCTCTGAGACCGTTCTTGTCTCTTTCACCAGAGGCATTTGAGAAGAATGGCCTCCTTTAATTCCCTAGTCAGCTGCTCCTTTCACCTTGAACTTGGTCCCTTTCCTTCTGCTTGTCTGTTATCTCCTCCTTATCCTCCTCCACCATCACCTCTGCCTTATTAGTCTTTTTCTTTATTTCACTGGAGCACAGCATTGGGCTGGTGGAATGAGCACAGGCTGGGTGGCTGACAAAAGTGAACTGGAATCCCTACTCTGCTACGTAGTCCTGTGTGTTTTGGATTTGGGGGGAATTTACCTAACTTTCGAAGCATGTTTCCTCATCTCTAAATGGCATTAGTAATGTCTACCTTTCAGGGTTATTATGAGGATTTAGTGAGTTAAAGTGAGCTAAATGTATGGTGCTAAATGAAATTAATATTTCACTTAATTAACTCAGCAAGTATTTATTAGCACCTACCCTATGCGTAGTACTATTCCAGGCACGGGGGTTACAGTGGGACAAGTCTCACCCCTGTCACCATGGATGTTGTGCTCCGGTGGGGAGAGGAAAAATCATGTAGTCAGGTGATGAAAAGTGCAAGTGAGAAAAGTAATCAGTGGTGGTTGTTTTCCGTTATCTTCTTGCTGGTCCCTCCCTCGCTTTCCTGGTTCATCCTTCTGTTTCTTCTTGTAGCACTGCGCGCCCACACCTGGTCTTCACACTGATTCCAGGGAACTGGGTTCCCCAGTGAGTTGACATCACTCCACTTGAAAGTGAGATCAAGTACCTGGAAGGAATGATTTATGAGGCTCTGTCACCCAAGCAGGACACTCTCAGCATGTTCCCGAATGATTCTCGCTCCCTTTTCTGCCGAGGGCTCAAGGAGCCTAGCTGGGGGCCGGGAATGCAGGGCGCGACAGGGGGGCTGCTACAGCCCTGGGGTCTCTGAAGGAGCCTTGTTGGGGGGGGGGGGTGGTCTGCTAGGTCACATGCTTTAGTCTTTCACCAGTTTTCCCTGAAAATCAAACTTTGGTCCTGTTCCTGAAGATCCCAGGCAAGCTATGTGGTGAATTTGTTTCTTCCTCCTTCTGAGTCCTGGCAGGAAGGCTCTGAAGAACAAACTCCATCCCGCTTCAGCTCAGAGGTCCCGTCTCCCCATGAGAAACGAGGGGCCAGGCTGCGTGCGCAGGGCGGCTGACTCTGGACCCTCCCTCGGTCCGCAGGCTCCAGCTCTCAGCCTCGGCACGCCTGACTTCAGCACAGCGTCTATCTTTCTTCTTAAGGGGTGAGATCTTTCAAAAAAGGGAAATAATCCTCCTCAGGAAATAATTTTATGTGGATGTCAAAGAATATTTCATTTTGTGAAGTATTTTCCACATTGGATTTCTAGAGGAGACGCTTTAAACCCCAGTGCCTGAGACACACCCCGCCAATTAGATCATAGCTCTTGGGTGTGGACTCATGGTCAGCATTTGTTAAAGATGCCCAGGTGATTCCTGGGTCGAGGTCAAGGCTGAGGACACGTGTCGTGGGCTTTAAGGCCTGGGGTCAGCCTGTGGCATCGTAGGGATGACAAGGGAGGTCGTTCCTCTGAGGCAGTGTTTGGCACCTGCTAGAACTCAGTAATTCCTGTGTGTCGAGTGAATGGACAGATCAACAGAGGAGCTCACAAGTCCCTGGGAGAGACAGGATGGGGAAAGTCTCGGAGAACAGAGCTCTAAGTGCAGGTGGGAGGCTGGCGCACCTGGAGGTGAACAGCGGGCGCTGGGCTCGGGCTGCCTGGGCCTGCGGTCCACTGACCTAGCTGTGTGACCTCAGGGGACGGACGCCACCACTCTGTGCCTATTGCCTCGCCTGCCAAAGGAGCTCTCAGAGCAGCTCCCTCAGCAGGATGAGTGTATCAGTCGACTGATGTGCGTATAGAGCGCTCAGGACAGTGTCCGGCATGAGGCGAGTCCCGGGAAATGTGAGCCATCACATTTGTGATGAGTGTCGTGATGAGTCCTGGTAAATGAGCGGCACGTCTGCGGGGCCTCAGGAGCCCTGGCGAGAGTGCGGCTAATTCTGCCAGCGTTCCCGGTGAATTTAAGCGTCTTTCTTCGTCGCGAAAGAATTCAGAGACGAAGTGATAGGTAAGAATCAGATTTATTGAGTGACAGACACTCCGCAGACAGAGTGCCTGCCATCTCGGAAGGCGAGAGGTGAGAGGCCTCGACAGCGTGGTTAGTTTTTATGGGCTGGTAATTTCATAGGCTAATGAGTGGGAGGGTTATACCAGTTACTTTGGGGAAGGGGCAGGGACTTCCAGGAATTGGGCCACCGCCCACTTTTTGGCCTTTTATGGTCAGCCCCAGAACTGTCATGGCGCTGGTGGGTGTGTCATTTAGCTAATGTATTACCATGAGCGTATAATGAGGCTCAAGGGCCACTGGAAGTCAAATCTTCCGTCATCTTGGACCTAGTTGGTTCTCACTAGTTTTTTTTTAACATCTTTATTGGAGTATAACTGCTTTACAATGGTGTGTTAGTTTCTGCTTTATAACAAAGTGATTCAGCTACATATACATATATCCCCATATCCCCTCTCTCTTGCATCTCCCTCCCTCCCACCCTCCCTATCCCACCCCTCTAGGTGGTCACAAAGCACCGAGCTGATCTCCCTGTGCTATGTGGCTGCTTCCCACTAGCTATTTATTTTACGTTTGGTAGTGTATATATATATGTCCATGCCACTCTCTCACTTCGTCCAGCTTACCCTTCCCCCTCCCCGTGTCCTCAAGTCCATTCCCTACGTCTGTGTCTTTATTCCTGTCCTGCCTCTAGGTTCTTCAGAACCTTTTTTTTTAGATTCCATGTATATGTGTTAGCATAAGGTATTTGTTTTTCTCTTTCTGACTTACTTCACTCTGTATGACAGTCTCTAGGTCCATCCACCTCACTGCAAATAACTCAATTTCATTTCTTTTCATGGCTGAGTAATATTCCATTGTATATATGTGCCACATCTTCTTTATCCCTTCCTCTGTCGATGGACACTTAGGTTGCTTCCATGTCCTGGCTATTGTAAATAGTGCTGCAGTGAACATTGTGGTACATGACTCTTTTTGAATTATGGTTTTCTCAGGGTATATGCCCAGTAGTGGGATTGCTAGGTCATATGGTAGTTCTACTTTTAGTTTTTTAAGGAACCTCCATACTGTTCTCCAAAGTGGCTGTATTCTCACTAGTTTTTGTCATGTACTATGGCCATGTCATTCTTTTAAAGGTTGTGCCCTGCCCCCTCCCCTCCTGTTTCACCAGTAGTCAGGAAGGTTTCTGGATAAGGGGCATGAAAACTGAGTGAGTGTAGGATTCTTTTATACTGAAGACCTAGGGAGGAGGGAGGGGAGGAATGGAGTGGGGAGGGAACTAAGGCGTCCAGGCCCTGGAAGTTGGCTTAAAGGAGCAGGAGTGGCCACTTCCTCGCACGTGACTCTGCTTCTGGGTCCCACGGTTGATTCTTCCAGCTGGCCAGCCCACACTCATACTCAAGCCAGCCAGGAATCAACTCAATATTTCTTCTGTCACTGGAAAGAATCTCACAGGCCACAACTTGGGCTAAGCCTGCAAACATGTCACTTCGTTATTATTACTTTTTTAGTAAGTGGACATAATGTCTCCACTTTGTCTGGAGCAGGAACACAGCCCATTCAGAATCGACTCTGTCCCCTCAGGGTTCTCACACTTCCAGGGTGACCTTGAAGTTCTGAGGCATTTCCTGGGCGTTCGGGAGGGTGGGCTTGGGAGGAGACTTCTGTTCCTGGACGTCCGCTTCCCTGGAAGGACCCCCTGAAATGTCCTTGTGCTGGCGTGGCCTTCACTTGTGGACCCGTCGTGTCCCGGAGGCTGGCTGCAGGCCAGGATGAAGGGGCAGGTCTGGGCAGCTCTGTGTGACTGTCTCACCCCATCTGCGTAAATCCACACACAGTGGAGTCCCTGAGCCTCCCACATCCCACGGCCTGGGGAGCCATGACTCCGTTCTCTGCCGCTTCCCCACCGGCCGCTCTCCAGCCAACGGAACTTTCACTTCCTCTGGAGCTGGAGGAAAGGGCTGTGAGCATCCCCTGTTCCGCAGGTGGTCTTACAAATATTTTATGCAGTCTGTCCACTTCAGAAACTCTAAAGCATGAATTAGCTTATGGTATTTCTCTTGGCATTTCTGCTGCTAGCAAGCATCCCCTGAGGGCAGGGAACCTGGAAGGCCTTTGCTGCCTCAGGAAGAGCCCAGTGGGGGAGAAAGAGGAAGGAGAAGGGGAGGTGAAGTTGCCTGGTTTAATATGGAAGAAAGAGAGGTAAATATCCCCGAACACTATCCTGCCGTAATTTTCATAACAAAAACAGCACCAAAATTATTGAATGTGAACGACAAAGCCAGTCTGTGCTAAATGTTTTTTATAATTTCTATTTTTTATAAACATCGTAAGAAGCAGGTACATTATGGAGGGGTTTAGAAGAAGATTGCTTTGTCCTAGGTTATATAGTAGTAAGTGACAGAGCCTGGATCCCACCCCAAATCTCTTTGGCTAGAAGCCCATATTCTTGACCACTCTGCTATAAACATGTGATGTATTCAAGGAGAAAGCAGATGAAAGTTCTCAAAATATTGTCGAGAAGTCTGGCATTTACCAGAATACATATTTCTGGTAAATAAATGCATATTTTATGTGTGCTATGGTCATTCTTCACATAAAAGCATCCTGTGATGGGTTCCTTTGAAGTGCAAATAACCATTTCCTAATTACCTGGCTGTTTGATTTGTTGTTGGTTCAGTAGACTTTGTGTATGAGATTTTCTTTAGAAGAGGTGCATTTCCAGGCTCTCCCTTTGGTCTAGAACGTTCTGATCTCTGTACTGTAGTGGCAGCAGCTCCAGCACATCATCTCTGGGGGCAGGTTGATGTGATCCAATCAGCCTCTGTCCCTCATGGTCCTCTTGATGCGTTTTCATTTAATTTTAGGATATTGAGAGCAAGCTATGAAATCTGCAAGAATAGACAGGTAGTAAGTAAAAGGATAGAACATTTTAGTGACCCCAAAAGAGTGGTGTTAAAACTCTCCACCTTGGCTGCGAGGGGAAGTCTTGGGGTCTGCACTGGGGACTTGCCTCCCGTTGCTGCTCTTGCTACAGCCTCCGGCAGGCTCACGGCCAACTCGCAGGTCTCCCTCTTGGCTAATGACTCCTGAGAAGTAGGCAGTGGCGTGATGGATAGCTGCCATAAAAGGCAAGTGCATCAATTAGCTATGATGCTACAATAAACCAGTGGGCTCTGCACCAGGAACTGTTTCTTCTTGAGTCTGGACCTCTCCAGGGCTGGCCCGTCGTCGTCCTCCACCAGCTCTGCTGTCATTGTGTGGCTCTCCCTACGTTTCAGACACAAGAGCCTACTAAGCGAATGGAATCTTTGCTTGAAATGGCTTGTGTTTTTGTCTTTTGAGATTTTTTTTTTTAAACAAAAGAAGAAAAACCCAACCCCCAACCGCTGTAGATTAGCATGCCTTTTTAAAATGCAGGAAGCTTCTTCACCGGTATGTACCCCCTCTGAAAAACAGCTTTACAAAATGGATGTGATATGCCTTTAGATACGTGTTAGAAAGATGAAAGGGAAGACGCATTCTCTTTGCTTCCGTACATAAATGTCTCCCATCTTAAAAGTAAATAAATAAATCCCCAAATTGCTTCAAACAGGTACCCTTTTGCTGTCACCGGTCTCTCTCTCCTTCCCTTTACCTCTTGAGAGCCTAGGCTGTTTTTGTTGCCTCCAGTTTCTTATTTCCTATTCAGTCTTCATTTACTGCAGCCCGGACTCCACCCCCTCCCCGCCCCAGCCAAGGAACAGGCTGGCTAAGGGCTCCTCGTTCCATTGCAGAGGGCGGTTTCCCTGTTCCAGTCCCCACATTTCTCCTGTGTGGCCACCCTCCTTCCTACCTCCAGAGGAATCCTTCCAAAATGCAAACTGGATCATGCTACTTCTCTGCTGAAAATTCTGCGTGCGGTGCCTGGCACCCAGGGATGCGTTTGCTGCCCTTGACTTCGCATCCGAGGTGCCTGCCCCTCTCTGCAAGCATCCCCGTCCTGCCGCTCTGCCATCACCTGCCAGGGCCTGAGCTGCAGTAACTCCCTTCGGAAGCTGATCTCCTGCGCCCCTTCCGGCCTCGCCCTGCTTTCTGACTCCGCGTGGTGTTCGCTTGCTCCGCTCAGTTTCTGGTGAGCTTCAGCCACCTGAACCATCACCTTTTCTGTGAGGTTTCTCAACCTCACCCACCACCCATGACATACGGACCTTGAACATGTGTCCACTATACATGCATCACGTTGCACTAAGTGTCCCGCCAGACACACACTCCAGTTGGCTGTGGCCTCCACGAGAGTCTAGACAGTGTTCATTTTTACTTTTGTGTCTCCAGGGCTGAACCAAGTCTCTGGCCTATAATGTTCAACAAAGGAGTGGATACGTAAATGGATGAGCAATCCAACCACATTTTATTTGTTTATTTATTTTTGGCTGCATTGGGTCTTTGTTGCTGTGCGCAGGCTTTTCTCTAGTTGCGGCGAGCGGGGGCTACTCTTTGTTGCGGTGCGCGGGCTTCTCATTGCGGTGGCTTCTCTTGCGGAGCACGGGCTCTAGGCACGCGGGCTTCAGTAGTTGTGGCATGCGGCCTCAGTAGTTGTGGTGCACGGGCTTAGTTGCTCCACACGGCATGTGGGATCTTCCCGGACCAGGGCTGGAACCCGTGTCCCCTGCATTGGCAGGCGGATTCTTAACCACTGCGCCACCAGAGAAGTGCCCAAACCACATTTTAGATCCTAAGGTGTTAATCTGTGTGGGATAATGTCAAAGAAATAGGGATTATACCTGAGGGATTTGGAATTTTTTTAAATGATTGCTGATTAAATTATCCACGAAGATAACTTTGATTAATTTATCCAGAATTATGTTATGTTGCCTTATGTTTAAAAACTGTACATAATGCTGTTAAGAAAAAAAAGACATATGTTGAATTGTAGTTATAAAATAGTTCACATACACAAGGTAATAATATCATTGTGTGACATTTTATGAAGAATTTTATAAGTAATTCACCTCTGACTATGCTGTCTCCAGCTAATTTTCTTACCAATTATCTCAATAATTGGATCCTAGGTCAGTCTTCAGCCATAAGAACAGTTGCAATAAAATGGACATTTAGAAAACTGTTTCTCCATAATTCCATCCAGAATAAATTGCCAGGTAAATAGTGAGCCAATTAGAGAGGTGTATGTGTGCTGATGAGTTTTGAAAGCCTCAGCAGTGAACTAGTGGAGACTTTTAAATGCCTGGATCCATCAGTAACTTTGAATTGACAGCTCTTTTTGGCAAATCCAATTTTTAACTGTAGGTAGCTTCTTCCAGAGATTTTAAGAAGAATTTTTGGAGAAATCAGTTCAGAGTTTACAATGGATGATCATTTATCTTTTTCTGGCACTAAGTAAAAATAACAAACAGAGGCAGGCCGGAGGAAGGCATGTTAGACCTCCCAGGAAGACAGTCCACAGCCCACTTTGGAGAAGGGGGCGTGGGCAGAGTTGGCTAACAGGCTAGCTTCCGGGATATGGGACCGGATCATGCATTTTGACCATGGACTTGGTTCAGGGTCTGATCTTTAGCCTTTTGGGGCCAACACCTGGTTTTAAGAATATGACTCAAGAGCTAATCAGTGTCTCTCACATGGTCTGAACTCACAAAGGGCTAATTCATTTATTTATCTTGGGGTATCTGCCCTGAAGCCACGTTTAGCATAGAATGTTTGGTCCACCCCTGCCCCCACGATGTCTTCTCTCTGTGCTTTGCCTCATCCTAGGTGATACCCACATAATTCCAGCCAGTTTCATCCAGTTTACCGCAGAAGACGTCTGTACCCCAAGTCTTTCTAGAGCTGCGTGTGAGAGAGGGTACCGTTCCAGTCCAAAGCCTGCTCTGGGGGATGGGGCTCGTTTTATAGCAGCTGGTAGAACCCTGTTCCTGTCTATTCTGTCCCATCTGGCAAAGTTTGATGAGATTTTTTTTTTTTAATTTTTGTTGGCGTATAGTTGATTTCCAATGTTGTGTTAGCTTCAGGTGTACAGCAAAGTGAATCAGTTATACACATACATATATCCACTCTTTTTTTTTTTTTTTAAGATTCTTTTCCATATAGGCCATTACAGAGTACTGAGTAGAGCCCCCTATGCTATACAGCAGGTTCTTATTAGTTATCTCTTTTATATATAGTAGTGTTGATGTGTGTTGATGAGCTTTTGTTAGGAGAAGACACCCATTTTCAGGCTTTTTATTTCAATGGAAAAGGATTTCTGAGAGAACCTCACTGCATGCCTTGCTCCCTCTGCCGTTCTTACTTCTCCCCGTGGAAAAAGGTGCTACTCTGTTCACAGGTAAACTGGTGAGAGGGAATCTTTTGTGTGAAAATGTAACACTTCCTGGTTCTGGTTTGCTGTAGCCTGATCTCGGCTGCACCACGAGAGGCCTGCCTGTGACTGCGTGTTGTATGTATGACACAGATACTATTTCAAGTCTGGGATAAGGTAAGAGAAGGCCCCTTGTAGCTACAGCCAAACGACCTGCTCGTATATCAGGAATACTGTTGACACAATCATCTCTGGCCTCTCTGTCAATCTCTCAGTTAGTTCTAAACTCGGGAGAGGAAGATGTTACTTACACATCCCCACCTACCCCGGCCACACACACATACACACTGACCAAAAACAAAGCATTTATGCCCAGGGTATATACCCTGACAACACGTAGAGTGTGGCCCGTTCCTCTGTCTCTTTAAAAAGGTAGAGAATTCTGCTCCCAGACCTACTAGAGAATGGACTTGAGGATGCGGGGAGGAGGAAGGGTAAGCTGAGAGAACTGAGAGAGTGGCATGGACATATATACACTACCAAATGTAAAATAGATAGCTAGTGGGAAGCAGCCGCATAGCACAGGGAGATCAGCTCGGTGCTTTGTGACCACCTAGAGGGGTGGGATAGGGAGGGTGGGAGGGAGATGCAAGAGGGAGGAGATATGGGGATATATGTATACGTATAGCTGATTCACTTTGTTATACAGCAGAAACTAACACACCATTGTAAAGCAATTATACTCCAATAAAGATGTTAAAAAATAAAAAAAAAGAATTCTGCTCCCTCTGAGGACCCGAGAGTATGCAGACGGAGGGTCTGGCAGAGCCCCCAGGACGGCGAGCCCACGAGTCACCCAGGACCCTCTGCCCCACACTCTGGGGTCTCTGCCTGCAGGGCTGCTCGTTCCCATGACCTCAGGGTTGAGAAGACCCTCAGGGCCCCCCAGGGCATCACCTCCCTGTGCCTCCGCAGAGCCCCTCTCTCCCCTCCTGCTTCCTGCCAATCAGGAGTGGACCAGGATAGGGGAAGCTGAGTGAGGAAAACAGAGCTTAGCTTATTAAGCAGGCGCTTCCGTGGTCCCCATGCCCTTCTGCCCACGGCAGGGTTACCACTGTCCTGTGAAGGGATGACCCCCAGGAGTGTCCTCCCCCATCCTGCTGGAGGAGGGGATAGGAGAAACAGGCCAGTCTGTGGAAAATTCACCCAGTCTTCATGAGCGTAAATTTACGAGTGGAGGAACCCGCTTTCACAGACACTTAGTCAAAATGAAATCTCTCCTGTTGGGAATTTACATGGTAATGCAGCATGTAAAAACATAAACACACCTTTCAGTGCTTTAAAATTTTTGACATATTGTGGTTTATTTTTTTATTCTCAATGCCCATTTCGTACTTCATTTAGGACTCATAATTTTCCATTCTCTTTTCTTTTTTTAATTTTTATTTTATATTGGAGTAGTATAGTTGATTTGCAATGTTGTGTTAGTTTCAGGTGTACAGCAAAGTGGTTCAGTTTTATATATATATATATATATATATATATATATATATATATATATATATATACATATATATATACACACATATATATATATATTCCTTTTTACGTTCTCTTCCCTTATAGGTTATTAGAGAATATTGAGTAGAGTTCCCTGTGCTATATAGGAGGTCCTTATTAGTTATCTATTTTATATATAGTGTGTGTATCTGTTAATCAAAAACTAATTTATCCCTCCCCCGCCCCTCCCTTTCCCCTTTGGTAACCATAAGTTTGTTTTTTAAATCTGTAAGTCTGTTTCTGTTTTGTAAATAAGTTCATTTGTATCATTTTTTAGATTCCACATATAAGTGATATCATATGATATTTACCTTTCTCGGACTTACTTCTCTTAGTATGATAATCCCTAGGTCCATTCATTTTGCTGCAAATAGCATTATTTCATTCTTTTTTATAGCAAGGAGTATTCCATTGTATATATGTACCACATCTTCTTTATCTATTCCTCTGCTGATGGACATTTAAGTTGCTTCCATGTCTTGGCTCTTGTAAATAGTGCTGTTATGAACATTGGGGTGCATGTGTCTTTATGAATTATGGTTTTCTCAGGGTATATGCCCAGTAGTGGGATTGCTGGGTCGTATGGTAGTTCTATTTTTAGTTTTTTGAGGAACCTCCATACTGTTCTCCATAGTGGCTGTATCAATTTACATTCCCACCAACAGTGTAGGAGGGTTCCCTTTTCTCCACACCCTCTCCAGCATTTGTTGTTTGTAGACTTTTTGATTCTCTTTTCTTGAAAGAACTCCCCCCAAATTTCAAACATGTCAGACATCATAAAACTTGATCCCACCTTCGGCATTAGGGATTATAGTTGACAAACTCTGGCCTCTTCCTTTCCTTGAGGTAAGGGAGACTCTGTTTCTGAGATAACAGAGACTCAGCACTAAGCCACGTCCAGGGACCCAGGAAGGAGCAGATAAAGTGTGTCACCAAATTAGAGTGAAGCCACAAAGCCCTCAGAAATGGTGGACTTGGAAACATCCCTGAGCCTGAAGTGATCTATGTGTCTCATTTCTCTATCTCTCCAGTTACGCTAAGAGATGAGACCTGCTGTCACTCTCCCTTCTGGGGGGCACGGAGAGGTGGATTTTCTCCCTGCAGTTCAGAAGGCAGGGCGACCTTGGGATGTGGCATCTTTGGGGACGGCATCCACCTGTTCTTTGTAAACTTGATCCATTAAAGATGCTCAGCCAGCACCGTCCTCGCTCTTCACACACCACAGCTCATAGACTTTGGTCTCTATCATCCTTTGAAAGTTCCAGACTTCCACACTTCGAACTTTGTTTCCCTCACACAGAGGCAGGCAAACATTTGTTGAGGAAGTAATCCATTTTGTGGAGATATCTCTTTCAAAGTGTTATATTTTCTAAGACCTCTCCCTTTCTATTTATTTTCTGAGTTTGTTATTTGTTTTGGATGAGGGAGGATTTATAAGATTTTAACGTGGTTTTTAAATTATATTGTGATGCATGTTACTTTTGCAGAATTTGGAAAACATTCAAAATGTAAAGAAGAAAAGAATTTCCAATAATTCCACCTCCCAGAAACAAACCACTATTAAAATTTTTATATATATCCTGCCAGTCTTGTTTTATGCACGTTTATTTCTTTTGCAAGGTGTCGTGGATATTTCTATACCATTTTATATCCTGCTTTTTTCACTCTTAATTCTGTGAACATTTCTCAGGTCATAAGATACTCTTAGAACCCTAACTTGTAATGGCTGTGTGATATTCTGTAACAGTGCCGTGATTTCTTTAGTGTCTATTGTTGAATAGTGGCTTGTTTCCTTTTTTTCACGATTAGAAAGTATACTCCAATATCATCCTTGAATATAAATCTATATCTTCATCTCTGATTATTTCCTTATGATAGGTTTCAAAACGTAAGACCATTGGATCAAAAGCATCCAATAAGGCTTACACTAGTCCTGACTGTTTACGTGTCTGCCAACCATGCAAGCTGGTGCCAATTTCATAGAACCCTCCTGAGTATTGTGCAAGATTATGATGATTTTTAAAATTTTTTTATTTTTGTGATTTGTTCGTTATTATTTATTATTATAACATGATAGATACCCAAAGTATCTTAATGTTTTCATTTCAATTATTTACTCACATGTGATGTTTTTAGGTATGTTTACTACTTGTAAATCCTTTTTGTGAAGTTTTTTCATGCCATAAATTTATCCATTTTGTATTGAGGTAGCTTAAAAAATATTTATAAGAGATAACTCTTCCTATATATTGGGGACATTTTAAATGCTGTTTAGGTAAGGGACTCACCTTGTAATTACCAATGCCAAGCCTGTACTAGGTACTTGATAAATGAGCATTTGATTTTATATCTACCTGAAAAATTTATTTTAAATCATGGAATTAAACTTCAGAATGCTGGAGTTTTGTTTTGTTTTGTTTAATAGCAATCACATCTACCTCTGTGTTGTAAAAAACTAGGTATTAAATGTCAAATAAGAAGAGTGAACATTTTGTAGGGAAATTCTATTAAATTGGATTTTCTAGAGAAGTGATTTAAATTAAAATTTCATGATAAAATTTTTATCCATCTACAACTCTTTGTAGGGCTCACTTTTCCAGGGACTTTCAGAATTGGTATTAAAGCCATTACAGACAGGTAGATGATTGATAGATAGATAGATAGATAGATAGATAGATAATAGATAATGGGTAGGTGATAGATAGGTGATAGATGATAGAGATGTGATAGAACATAGATGACAGATATCATAGCTAGATAGATGATTGATAGATAATAGATAATGGGTAGGTGACAGGTGATAGATGATAGAGATATGATAGATCATAGGTGACAGATATCATAGATAGATGATAGATGGATAGATAGATGATAGATAGTATATAGGTGATAGATGATAGAGATTATGAAAGATGGACAGCTACATAGATGACAGATATCATAGATAGATAAACGTATGGATAGATAGAGGTAGATGATAGATAATAGATAGATGATAGATATATAGATAGATACATAGATAGATAGATAGATAGATGATAGATAATGGGTAGGTGATAGATAGGTGATAGATGATAGAGATGTGATAGATCATAGATGACAGATATCATAGCTAGATAGATGATAGATAAATGATTGATAGATAATAGATAGATAATGGGTAGGTGACAGGTGATAGATGATAGAGATGATAGATCATAGGTGACAGATATCATAGATAGATGATAGATGGATAGATAGATGATAGATAGTATATAGGTGATAGATGATAGAGATTATGAAAGATGGACAGCTACATAGATGACAGATATCGTAGATAGATAAACGTATGGATAGATAGAGGTAGATGATAGATAATAGATAGATGATAGATACATAGATACATAGATAGATAGATAGATAGATAGATAGTTTTCATCTCCCCCCCCTTCCACTGAAACACAGGGTCATGTAAGTCTGCAGCCCACTCCCAGGACGGACAGGACTCATGAGCCTCTGGGACTAGCAGGTTAGAGACACTAGGGCCAGGGTGCAGTTCGAGAGAGGTTTCTGCCGCGGCCCCTGCACAGGGGAGGGTGGCTGCAGAGGCCCGGCACGCCCCTCCCCTCGCTCCTTGTGTCCATCCCTAGGTACATTTGGTGTGATAAACTACATCAGGGCCAAACCTCCCAGAAGACAGATACCTGGAAATTAATTGGCACCGACTTTTCTTCTAAGAAACATAAATGTCTTTGAGGAGTCAGAGGGGTCTGTCCTTTTGAAAAAATGCTTTCTATGGAGAACCAACCATGTCTCATCCACCTTACATACACTGACCTCTGTTCCTCCCACTAGTATGTAAAGCAGGTTTCATTATCCCAGTGTTGTAGATGGGAAAATGCAGGGTTACTTGTTCAAGCTCCCCAGGCTAAGTGGCAGAGCCAGGAATAAAATGTCAATCTCCCCAGTGCCAAAGTCTGTGTTGTGTCACCCCAGCAGACTGCCACTTGGTGAACAGCTCACGGGTAGGGATTGTGTATAATTCCCCCACTTTCCTGTCGCATTTAACATGGTGTTAGGTGCATAATAGATGCACAGTAAGTATGTGTTGGCTGGATCGGTGGGTGGGAGTAAATTCAACTAGTTGTTGAGCCAGACTCTGTCTTACTGTTTTGTGATCAAGAGGACTGCGGTGGAGGGGGCATAAGAGAGGGGTTGGTGGCAGTAAAGGGCCAGGTGTCTGCTGGCTGCCCGCCCCTCCCTCCCCAGGGGCAGGGAGACTGGACCCCATTCAGCAGCGTCACTAGGGTGGGAGCAGCCTCCCTCCCCCACTTCCTAGCCCAGGAACAGCACCTTCCTTTGCTCTGGGAGCTGTTTTCTGCTCCATTTCCTCTCCGAGCCCTCAGATCGCCCCCAGAGTGCTCTGCTCTCCTCCACATCATCCTAGCTGAAATAAAATATAACTGTGTCTGAAAGGTACAGAAATCAAAGCTCCCCTTGGGGATTTTTTTCTGTATCACCTGTCGAATTGAAAACTGGTGTGTCCTTGAAAAGATACGCATTTCGGGCCGCAGGGGTGCTAATTTGCAAAGGCCCATTACTCAAATAAAACATTAAAACAGTCTTCGATAAGCCAGTACTCTGGGCCTGTTTCCATTTCAGCACCAGCATCACCAGCATTTCCTGTCAAGCTTCAGAGCCCACAGTCAAGATTTATCAGTTGCTATTTGGACTTAACTAGCACACTTTGATCGGGTGGCTGCATTGTGAGCCCAGCTGCAGCGTTCCACTGTTTGCAGGTTTCTTATTCCTGTCCTTGGAGCTAACGTAGAGGAAGATGGGGTTTTGAAGCATCTTCCCGGGCCTTCAGTGTGAAAACTGCTATGTGGCCAGCACACTATTCACGTATGGACTAATTTATAGGCGGATAGCCTTTCAGCAGGTGTGATATTCGGTGTGAACAGCTTTGCAATGCTTTCTACTCAGATTTTTAAAAAATTAGAAATGTCTTCATTAGATATGTTTTAATGTCTTCAACGAAGGACAGAAAAAGCATAGAAAAAAAGAGGAGATATCATTGTTAGCCATACCAGCTAGAGAGGGGTAGAAAACATTCCTCTGGGTATTCTTTCAGTCAAAATTTGGACTTTCATAGGCTTCGAATTTATGCTTTATGCTATAACTTAAATATTCAAATATAATCTGTATCTTTGGTAAACATTTCCAAATAACTTACATAACATTGTGTCCTGAGGATATAACGTGAGTTAACTGACCAGTCTCCTGTTACCATTTACGTAGATTGTTTCCATTGCAATGAGTAATGCTTTAACGATGATTTTTCTATAAGACCTTTGCAGGGGGGTAGGAGAGAGGACCACTTCCATAGGCGATCTCCGCTGCCGTGGAATCACTGGATAAATAGTCGTAGGTGTTTTGATCGCTGTTGTGAAACAGCTTTTCAAAGCTGCAGCACATACACAAAAAAGCACCTGGATGACTCTTTGTCCTGCCTGATGTTCATATTGGTAACTTATGGACTCAGCTGTTGACCCTAAAAGAGATGGGCTAGCCACCAGTTCTCCAGTCAATTCCAGATTTCTGGCTAAGCCCATCTAGGGTCAGAGGTCTGACGTTTGAATACATCACAGAATACCACTTTGCTTTAGGACAGGAGATTTGGAGCACTTGTTTCCCCTCTATATTTTAAGTTTTCTGTAATGGTGTAAGATAATTTAAAATATTTTTAAAGGAAATGCTGCACATTAGGCCTTCGCAAAACAATGAGAAAGCATATTTATTTTGTTAATTCTTAGAGTTTCTTACGGCATATTGGTTAAAAGAGTATAAGAATATCCACCTTACCGATAACCGGGATGATTCCTTACCAGACCCTTCTGGGAAACCGGGAAAGGTAATTATAATTTAGAGTAATTACCGCATACTGTTGCACCTGTAGAATTAGAGGCCATTATCCCGGAATCTTGGATGGGTTCATTAATGAATCGGCAAATAAAGCGCATGATGAATTACGAAGCACAGTGTCATTATCATTTTATGATAAAGCATCTTGTTCTGGGCGACGTTACATTTTCATAATGAAATAGTGACTGACTTTCTCCAAGCCTTAAAGGAACTCCCAGTCTCTTTCAGATGGAAGAGAGAACAAAGGGGGTGGGAGTGTGGGAGGGACAGAGGAGAAGCACAGGCCTCTTTAAGGGAGAACACGCTGGGGTGTGGGAAGCACGTGAGGACCCAGTCCGGCCCAGGGCTGTCCTGGGCCGATGGCAGAGGTGAGCTGCACCTTGCGAGACTAGCTTCCCCTACACCAGCAGCGGAGAGGGGTGTGCTTTGAGCTGACTCAGGCCAGTAGGAGCTACAATTTTGTTTTCTTTTATTTATTTATTTATTTATTTTTGTAAATTGCGTGTCATTTCTCCTCTCGTTCCCTGACCGCCAGGCTGCCCGGTGCCGGGGCTCTCCATCACAACTGGGGAAACCCTGCGAGAAGCAGGAGCTGAAATTGCTTTTTGGGGGGGGGGCCAATTTCATGCTGCATGGGAAGCGGCAGCTCGGAGATAAGCTGGAAGGCCACGCTTGTGAGGAATGAAATGTGACGAACCTCAGACTTTTATTGACATGCGGCGCAGAGCTGGCAAGAGCAGCTGGTGTGGCATCTTCTTAATCCCGTGTTCTCGGGGTGGGAGTCTGACCCAGTCCTTTCCGTTAGAAATGATACATATTTATTAGATGATGCAGCTCAAAAGAGAGGAAAGAGTGTGCCCAGCGTCAGACACTATCACAACCGAACCTGTCTTTTTATTAAAATGAATACAGATCATTTCACTATGACAGCCCATCCACCCAAAGGGAGCTTTATTAAGTGGTGACCTTCGTTCTCTCCATGGAAACAGGCAGGCTCACGCCTGACCGCTTGTTGGGGAGGAGAGGTGCGGGCACCTGTGGAACATGTTACGGGTTTTGAGAAAACCACCCTGGAGTCCTGAGTCGTCTGCGGTTCCACTAATTAGATTCATCCTCCCATTCTCCTCCACAAAATCAACTGCAGGCAACATCCAGTCTCATTTTCCGCGGGACATTCCTGTGAGATGGGCTGTCCTCCGCTCCACCACCTTATGGGCCGAGGGCTTTAAGGGTGAGGGAATACGCAGGGTAGTGACATTATAAGCAATATAATTCTTCCAGATTTTTTCCAGTAGGCTCTGCCACTTGTGAGAGTCAGAGGGATCTTGTGTATTTAAGGCAGACTGTTGTTGCTATTTTGGTTGAATATTTGTTCTTTAAGCTACTCCTTATGTAAACCACTGTTGTATATGTATTCTGTTGTTTTAGGGGAGAAGTGGTGACAAAGAAGGGAAGATCTCTTTGCTTGTGAACACGTGTATACGATGTGGATGGTCTACATACACGTTCACATATATACCTATACATCATTCCTCTCTCTCTCTCTCTCTCTGTGTGTGTGTGTGTGTCTCACACACACACACACACACACACACACACAGAGTGCTGCTACATGGTTGATTGATTCCCACTGGATATGACCTCAAAAGACCTGATTCTACCAATTGTTTGTTCTGTTTTTCTGGAGTCACTGATATTCTCTGAGCCTAAATTTCCTAAAAGGTAAAACACACATAATATCTAGTTCAAGGGACTTATGTGAGAATCAAAATCCAGTGAATCATTTTAAATTGATTTATAAATTTGTGTCAAGTTCTAGAACCCTTTCTAATACTCATATGCAAGGATCAATCCCCATTATGTGTTTGGGGCACTTTTATCAATCCTTGAACTGAGCTTGCTTGTATTTGTCTTATTTGAATGTCATTCTTTTGGGTTCTTTCCATTTTTTCCATTTGCCGAGATCATTTTGAGTCGTCACGTAAGTTCATCATCAATATTAACTGCGTGTCCTCATCTGCAGAGAAACACTTTAGGGTTTGTTGAGAGACAAGAACAATAAAAGATGGATTGGCTTTCCTAAAACACCCCTGGTCAGCAGGCTGTCCCTTTGATGCTCTCCTGTTTCATCCACATCAAGTTAGATTTTGTTGTCTGGCTTTCTGTGTCCTCCCAGGCATCTGCCCACGCCTCTGTCCCTGGTGCTGACCACGTCTTGACCCTTTAACTCAGGCTCTTTCCTCCTCTTCAACCTCTGTCTACTCCCCACCCTCTACCACACTTAGGGTCCATCTTCAATTGTGTGTCCTTCACGAAGCCTCCTCTCGTCTCTCCCTTCTTTGGTTCTTCAATTATTTTTAAAGTTGACCGTTTGACAACTATTAAACAATTAATGAGCTAACTGTTTTATCTTACCAACCAGACTGTGAGCAACTCTGGGCAGAGCCAAGTCTGAACTAGCTCTGTATCTCCTTTATAACGTCCGCCACTGCACTAAGCATAATACAGGTATTTTACTTATTATTTGAGTGACAGACAACTCCTACCTTTAGGAAGTTTGTATGCAAATAAATATCATAAACCCTATACTATAAGCACTGTACTACTTTATATTCTGTCATTGATTAATTTGTAACTGATAAAAAATGGGCTCTTTCTAATAGACAACTGTTCTTCACTCTTGGTCTACACCACATTCTAGTCCGCTTAAGTATGTTCTACATGGAGTACATGTTCCGTAAAAATATTTGTGGCCCAGGTCTTCACATTTTTAATAAGCTCCATATGTGACACCAGTGGACACACCAGAGTTAGAGAACCATGACAATCTGTTCATTATGTCCTAGGTTGCAAGTCGGGATGTTTGAGAGAGTACTGGTTCTATTACTGATATTTAGTAAACACTAAGCATTTGTTTCTTCATTGACATAATATTATATGATAAGTTATTTTAAAAGTGCCTATGTATCCCATTAAAGTAAGCTTGTGTTAAAAATAATTCCTGCTTGAGCCAAGATCCACTGATGAAAGCTCAAATCAAGACTTTAAGAGCAAAACTTCAAGGAGAAACAGAATATTTGCATAGGCTCAATGCATCCTTCCCCAATGTATATTAACCACTGCGTTAGTCTTAACAAATCACAAATTCTATGCTATTCCTCTCTCCAAGAAGTGGAGCTTAATACCTATCCCTTTGAGTGTGGTCTGGTCATGGGGACTATCTTATAAAGGGAAACATTGTAACTTTACAGTTACAGTAATGTAACTGGAGAAACCCGACAGATACCACCTTACCAAGTGACCAAAGTTGACATCACAAGTAATGTCATGTGGATTTCATGTTCCCCCTGATACAATGCAATAAAAAGGAACATCAGCTCTGTGGTGTCCTTACTCAGTCTAATCATGAGGAAATATCAGAGAAACCCAAATGCAGGGACATTCTACAAAATATCCGGCCACTACAGTCCAAAGTCATGAAAGACAAGGAAAGACCAAAGTACCATCACAGATTAGAGGAGACTTAGGAGACAGGACAGCTAAATGCAGGGGGGCGGGGAGGGGATGGTGTCCTGGACATCAGTGGGAAAGCCGGGGAAATAGGAACACAGTCTGTAGGTCAGTTAGTGACATTGTACCAACGCTGTGTCTTAGTTTCGATTATGGCCCCATGGTTTTAAAGGATGGTAAAGTGAAAGGTTTACAGGAGCTCTCTGTATTATCCTTGCCACTCTTCGTTTCATTCCATCTTCCAGTAATGAACTTTCAGTGTTACCTGTGGAGCAAAAACATTCATCTTCTCTAACCCTTTTCTATGGATAAAATCTGAGTAAATCACTTGTACCCCAATGACACTAACAGAATAAGAGAGATCCAGGTGAGTTTTAGCTCTGTCACCTACTGTGTCCGATTTTCAGTTCTCTGGCTAATTGTTAATTTTGCCTTTTGGGCATAGCTGAGTATAAGGAAGTAATGATGATTGTTTTAGCATTCCAAATTACGTCCTAAATAGAGAGATCTGCACATACTGAAGTGAAGTTGATTCCAAGAGGGTTTTTTTCCCCTATTTTTCATGGTACTTGTGTGCAAATGGGGCACTATACTGTCCCACTATATTAAAGGGATTTGAGTTATAAAGGGAAGAAAGATGGCATGTTTGGGAAAAACAGAAAATGCTAATTTCTCTAAGCAAAATTGTTAGCCTTGTGATTGTGAGGATTGGGGGTCATGGAATTATAACCTATGAGTCAGAAGGAACTAGAGGAGTTCTTCTGTCTGCCCATTCAGCCTAGAAATCTGTTTTTCAGTATTTTCTGCCCAAATATTCATTTAGCACCCCCTTTAAGTATTCACTGTGACAGGAGCACACTATAAATAATAGTGTCTCGAAATATGAGGCACGTTCCATCAAGACACATCTCAGCAGTTAAATTTTGGCTGTACATAAATCTGCAATTTCTGTCATCCTGGAAGCTCTACCTACCGGTTTTACTTATTTGCTCTGAAAGAGTCTTCTGTTTGAAGAGAACTGTGGTACCTGCCCCAAGTTGAAGTGCAGGTCAACATCCCCAGTCCCTTTCTGCTTCCTTCTATAACACGGTTTCTTGGAAGAGTGTTTATTAACATCCCCCTTTGAAAGTGCTGCCCAGAACTGAACACGACCTGGATCATCATCAGTCAGTGTGCCATTCATCTGTACATATCACAGTCGAGAGATAGATACACACTCGGAGCACCTACAAGGAAAAGACCTGTAAGGTGTGCTGCAGGTGGCTGTATCAGGACAGCTGATCTCACTTTGTTAAATAATTCTGAAGGCTGGTTGAAACAATCCCCCTTTGAACCGTTTCTCAGCCTTATACCTAAATAATGCAATAATGTAGCTATACAGGGAGTCCTCATCAGCATAGGGAGACTAGGGAGATATTACTTGGTGCATTTACGTACAACTAAAATGTGCTCTATGAGACTCTGCCCCGAAAGTGCAGAAAAGAATGCTGGCAGATTCTAGCTATTCAGTAACAGTAAGTCTGTCCACCTCCTTAATCTCTCTGTCCTGAGCAATAGTACCATTCATTCCTTCATCTCCTGCAGTCTGCTGGAGCTAAGGAAATGCTGGAGCATAGGTGTCTGTTGCTGCCTGGTGCTGGTGTTCCAGGGGCCTTGGCTCTGAAGAGCACTGATACAGTTGCACATGTCGTTGAGCCCAAGTTCTCCCTCAGACGATGCATCATCTGTTCCATTAGCTGTGTCAACTTTCCGCTCGTATCTCCCTCAAAACCCCCTTGATCTTTTTACCTGTGGAAACAGTATCTGACTATTTTATCATCTGGCTATTTCAATTAAATTACATTAAAAAAAGCATACAGTAGGTTAAAAATGATCACTATATCACTCCAACTTTCTTCCATCCCCAGAAGGTTAATTGAAAGGCAGCCATCTTGGTGACGTTTAGACAAATGAGGATAATTATGTGTTCTCCAGCTCTTTGAGAGGTTAATTGCTTAGATGTACGAAGTCTTGAAGAACAAAGAAGGAATAAATCAGAAGCAGGACCATGATCTGATAGTGTAATTTGGTATATTCATGTACAACTCAAACAAATAAACCTCTAATTAGATGAACTCATTCAGCTGCATGGACACACTGCCGGTGTACCAGGGTTGACACCCCAAATCTACACACTTCTTTCAGAGGCCCCAAGAGGGAGGGTGAGCGCTGAGGCTATGCAGAATTAAAGAGGGGGCTCCCAGGGTGTGGGGGCTTGCATAATGGAATTGTACTATGTTTTTTGTTTTTTTTTTTTTTTTTGTACTATGTTATTAAATATAAACACCTCTAAGTAGATTTACACCTTTTACCTCTGAATTGGAGACTTGACTTCTGCTGGCCTCCTCAAGTACAATATCTCTTCTTAAGGGGGCATCATTTTCGACATCTAGGGAGAAGGCAAGGAAATAGCATGAAAAACTCACTCTAAAAAGCAGGAAAGGGCACCTGTGCCTGGTCGGGGGAAGAGGGCTGAGAGCCCAGGGGCTCTGCTATTCGAATCCTTTACTGGTTTTTCATCCACTCTTATTCTGGGTGCTGGAAAGCCTGGGAGTGCAGATGGGGTCAAGTGATCGACTCTAACAAGATATGTACAATGTGCTCCACATTTTTTTTTTTCCTTTTTATCAAAGCAGTCCACGCACAAGGTAAAATAAATGGTCTGTTTACTCCCGACTTATAAGATGGAACTGCAAGCACCTGGTCAGCCTTTTAGCATCCTTCTTTCCTTCCCTCTCCCAACCTCTATCGGTGAATATTAACCTCACTGACTTTGCCTTCCATTTTGTAATCGCATTTCACGTTATGTGCTTTGTCTCTAAGTTGATTCTAAAGATTTCAAGCCCATAAAGAGTATCTTCCTTATAGTTTTGTAAATGGTGTTTTTCTGTAGGGTGACTTTCCTTCTTGAGGGCTTCAGTGTGATCGTCTCTGGCCACTTGAAATGTTCTTAGCAAATGGTCAAATGGATGGTCTTTTCCTACTCTTTGTCAACTGCTAAGTTTATTCCACATTTCAGTTTGTTCCGTATTTGAACCTTGTCAGTTTTGCTTGTCTATTGTTGAGTTTCTAAATGACTTTCTTTTTTTCTTTCTAAGAAAATAAATATATGCATTTTCAGCAGATCCTTAATGCCTTCCATTTGTCTACATATTCCATTCAAAAGTTGGAATCTGCTTTTTTTTTTTTTTTTAAGTTTTAATTTATTGATTGATTGACTGCTTAATTGCTATGTTGGGTCTTCGTTTCTGTGCTAGGGCTTTCTCTAGTTGCGGCAAGCGGGGGCCACTCTTCATCGCGGTGCGCGGGCCTCTCACTATCGCGTCCTCTCTTGTTGCAGAGCACAGGCTCCAGACGCGCAGGCTCAGTAGTTGTGGCTCACGGGTCTAGTTGCTCCGTGGCATGTGGGATCTTCCCAGACCAGGGCGTGAACCCGTGTCCCCTGCATTAGCAGGCAGATTCTCAACCACTGCGCCACCAGGGAAGCCCTCTGCTTATTCTTAAAGGCATTTTTGGGGACCCACTGGCTTCTGGCTTTTATTTGGACTACCTGTTTTCTAAGCCTGTCATACTGCTGTTAATTTAAGACTTATCTCCATTAGATCCTAGTTTAATTACACCATTTTTTTCATTCCACATTATCCTTTTTCTTTTTTTTTCATCTTTATTTGGTTCTAGGCAGCCTTTCTTTGTTTCAACCCTAAGTTGGCTTCAGTACATACTCAAGTAACTTCCTCAAGAAATGTGTATGTGAGTTAAATTTTCTAGGTCCTTGAATGTATATCTGGCTTTTTTACCCTCTCATTGCATGTAGAAATTTAGTTTTAAAAATCATTTTGCCACATTTAGCTTCTTTCATCCTGGATTCAAAATAAGAAAACTGCCATCAGCCAAGTGTTGATCTTTTGTAGAGAACCTATTTTTGTGAGCAGGCAAAGATGTTTACTTTTCTTTAGAAGACTTCAGAATATTGCTTTAGTCTTGATCTTTGACATACATGATTTATCTGTGTATAAGTCATTTTTTATTTGTCCTGCTGGGTAGTTAGCCAATTAACTTTCTGGAAAATTTTCTTCCATTATTTGTACAATAATTTCCTTTTATATACTTTCTCCCTTAATTGTGTAACTTTCATGGGTCAGTGTTGGACTCTTGGGTTGACTCTGTGTGTGTGTGTGAAAATTTTACAGTACTCGCTATATAAAAGGAACTATTCTAACCAAACCACTTATAGTAACTCATTCATCTTTACAATAATCCTAATTCAAAGATAAGGCAATTGAGGCACAAGAGCTACAGAGAATATTCTAGGTCTCAACTGTTAAATGGTGGGCAGAATTCTGTCTGTTCTCTTAACCCCTTCAGGGTCCTGCCACCCCACACACATTTTCTTTTTCTTTCCTGTTTTTTTTTTTTTACTCTCTCACTTCGTCCCAGCTTACCCTTCCCTCTCCCCATGTCCTCAAGTCCATTCTCTATGTCTGCATCTTTATTCCTGTCCTGACCCTAGGTTCTTCAGAACCATTTTTTTTTTTTTTTTTTAGATTCCATGTATATGTGTTAGCATACAGTATTTATTTTTCTCTTTCTGACTTACTTCATTCTGTATGACAGTCTCTAGGTCCATCCACCTCACTACAAATAACTCAATTTCGTTTCTTTTTATGGCTGAGTAATATTCCATTGTATATATGTGCCACATCTTCTTTATCCCTTCCTCTGTCGATGGACACTTAGGTTGCTTCCATGTCCTGGCTATTGCAAATAGAGCTGCAATGAACATTTTGGTACATGATTCTTTTTGAATTATGGTTTTCTCAGGGTATATGCCCAGTAGTGGGATTGCTGGGTCATGTTGTAGTTCTATTTTTAATTTTTTAAGGAACCTCCATACTGTTCTCCATAGTGGCTGTATCAATTTACATTCCCACCAACCATGCAAAAGTGTTCCCTTTTCTCCACACCCTCTCCAGCATTTATTGTTTGTAGATTTTTTGATGATGGCCATTCTGACTGGTGTGAGGTGATACCTCAGTGTAGCTTTGATTTGTGTTTCTCTAATGATTAGTGATGTTGAGCATCCTTTCATGTGTTTGTTGGCAATCTGTATATCTTCTTTGGAGAAATGTCTATTTAGGTCTTCTGACCATTTTTGGATTGGGTTGTTTGTTTTTTTGATATTGAGCTGCATGAGCTGCTTCTTTATTTTTATTGCTCTATGTTCTGAAAGATTCTGTCTCATACCTTATTAACTTCGTTTTAATACAACAATATTTTAATTTCCATGGGCTTGTTATTGTTCCTGATGATTAGTTTTTCATAGTATCTTAATTTTATTAGTATAGTATCTTAAATCTTAACTCTCTGAGATTACAAATTAGAGTTGCTTAGAAACATACTTTCTCTTTTATTCCCTGTTTTTTCTGAAGCCAGTTCTCTTTATTTATCTCGGCATTTGTATTTTTTAAATTATATTGATTTTCTTTTTGTAATTGTCATATATGCTTAACGGGACATCCATGGTTATGAGGGGCTGGATTGATATTGCAGGATAACAAGAGTGGGTTTTCTCTGCTACTGCAAAGGTAGATTTCTTTCCCATTAGCTTTCTCCACGAAATCCAAAGTTCCAGGTGCTGCATGTGATTAAGCTAATTTACTGGCAGGTCACACATTTGTTAATACAGATGTGGAACTGACCTTAAGTGTTAGGACCCCCACTACCAGAATAGGGCAAGCTCCCTGGCAGCTTGTTTAATTTTTTTAAAGAGAAACAATGTGTTCTATTTGCCGGGCCTAATACCAAGATGCTTGCATTCTGTGTGCACAGGGAAGTGTGCAGGAGAGGTTCAGGAACCAATTAGCACAATTGCTTTGCGGGTGAAAAATTTACTTTCTCCGTTTTCAGCCCCATTTCTATCCCTGCCCTCCGTCACTCTGCCTTCAATCCCAAACCACTGTGGAATGCTGCTCAATGAGCTCACACATCTGCCGAATCCCCTGAGGTGTGGCCTCTGCTCTTGTGTTCATCCTTCTCCCTGCTTCCAGGAATGTGTTGACATTCCTGCTCTGCCAGATGATCCCTCTCCTATTTTCTTTGATCTTGTGTGACTGTTGCTTTTACGTTTTCTTCATTATCATTTTAATGGGGTGTCAGGAAGGAGAAGTAACCAATGCTTGTGCTTAGTGAGATCACCTTGATTCGGAAGCTCCTAGGTCAGGTTCTCCTAGCTTGTCCAAGAGATCGATCCCTCTCATTCTGCATGTTATTAAATAAATATGCTCTGGACACAGGTCTTAGAAGTGCTTTTCCCGTGCATCAACTAAGCCTGGATTCGACCAGTGAAGTTTTTCAGCCCCTGCATGACAACCTTTCTGCATCTCACTGTCTACTCCAACATAAGGCCCAGTCTTGGTACATGACACAAGCTCTTCTCACCCCAAGCCCCCGCTCCATCTTTCCCCGCTTCGACATCCATGGTCCACCTTGAATTGCATGCTTTCCCAAGACTACGCTTGCCTCCGTGTCCCTGATCATATGCCTGGAACACACCGACCCTTCCCCACTTCTTCCCCCGACGAACAGGGTCATCCTTCGTGGATCAGGCAGCAAATCATATTTCAGGAAAGCCAGCGTGACTGCCACACCCAGGAAGGGCAGGCAAAGTGCTCGAGTCTGTGCTTCTGAAGAGCACAGATTCTTTTTCTGTCTGTCTGTCTCTCAATCTCTCTTTTTCTCTACGTTTTTAGATCATTCACCACGTTTATTTTAGTCAATTTGTGTGTGTCTGTCATTCCCTAAGCAGGTCAGGTCATGGGCTCACTGTATTCGTTGAGGTTGTATTTGGCTGCAAGTAACAAAGCCCAAGTACTATATGGCTGAATCAGATTGGAGTTGATTTTTCTCAAAAAAAGATTCTGAGGGTGTGCTTTGTGCAGAGCTAGGCAGAGCCTTTTTTTTTTTGTCATTAATGTCCCAGATACCATCCTATTTTCCTCTATGCCACCTAGAGTCTATAGTTTTTTTACTAACTCTTGTAATTTCCTGGTCTCAAAATGCCTGCTCCAAATCCAACCTTTATCTTCCCTCTAGATCAGAACAAAAACAAGGAAGGAAGGGGGAGAGTGGTAGCATCCATGTCTGGAAAGTAGAAATTCATATAAAATTCAGATACATTGAACAAGAATGCCAGAATTCCTTGGCTGACTTCTATCTACTTCTCATTAGACAGAATTGAGTTATGTGGTCATCTCTGGCTGCCAGAAAGGCTGGGAAGATGAGTGCCTTAGCTAGGCACGTCACCAGCTGGGGCAACACTGGGATTCTCTCAGGAAGAAAGGGGTAAGGATATTAGGAAGCAGTTAGCAGAATCTAGCACAGTGGCTGCTTATTTTTATACCTTCTTTACTTAGCCCAGCATCTGGCACGTAGCAGGGACTCATTCAATATTTATAGAAAAAGATGTTGATTTTAAGTCACGGAACGAACCTGGTTCTACAGGAGAGAGAAGTTGAGGTCCGAAGAGCTTAAATGACCTCACAAAAATCCACTGTTACGTGGGGCAGAGCTCTGAGAAGTTCTAGGGAGAAAACGAACCTGACCCTCTCGCATCCTTCTTGCAGGGAGTTTGGTTTGCATTCTAATTTATGAAACTAACATGGTATGATAAGCTAGAATAATGAATCCTGTGAGCTTTCTAGCTTGAATTTAAGATTCTTATTATTGGGTCACAACAATTTCCAGCCAGACGCACATGACTCCTATTTTCACGCTGAAAACAAATCACTCAGAGACTACCCTTCAGATGTGTCTGGCTCCCTCCCTGCTGGCCTTTCATTATTTCTAGCCCAATAAAAGAGAATGAAATTTCCATTTCTCTAGGAAAATAAAAACAAATTACAGTAAACCTTAACAAGAAGAAGAAGGTGGTGGCCCGTCACCACTCCGCTTCCTCAAATGGGTTATTTGATTTTGCTTAATTGTTGGTGAAATTTTCTCAAATTGGCAATTATAATCTGGAGCTGATTGCTTACCCAGGTAATTTACAGATATCTCATTTGGCAAGGATGCTTCATAACACTTCCCATGAAGTATGGTTTCATCATCTTTCAGCTGAATTTTCCTTTTTGTATATAGTCTTCATCTGGAGGATGTTATTACTTTTGCCCACAGGAAGTTTAGGTGCTAATTCTGTTAGCTGCATGTTTCTGATGAAATCAAGTGGTTGTTTTTTTACAATCTGTTTTAATCATTTAGGGTCCCAGTAGAACTGATTAGCTGTTCCCTGAAGCAAACTGAATAATCAGGTTGAGATAGAAATTTATCAAAATTAGTTGCAGAATAGTAACAATAAGTTACACTTTTTTGGTCCTGATGAGGGATTTTATGAGGTAACTGCTAGGCTGTCTCCCTTTGCCTTCTACTTTTTTTTTTTTTTTAATTTATTTATTTATTTTTTAAATTTTTGGCTGTGTTGGGTCTTCGTTTCTGTGCGAGGGCTTTCACTAGTTGCGGTGAGCGGGGGCCACTCTTCATCGCGGTGCGCGGGCCTCTCACTATCGCGGCCTCTCTTGTTGCGGAGCACAGGCTCCAGACGCGCAGGCTCAGTAGTTGTGGCTCAAGGGCCCAGTTTCTCCATGGCATGTGGGATCTTCCCAGACCAGGGCTTGAACCCGTGTGCCCTGCATCGGCAGGCAGATTCTCAACCACACTGTGCCACCAGGGAAGCCCTGCCTTCTACTTTTAACACAGTTTCCCTACCCACTCTCCTTGTCAACCTCATCTGAAATCAAAGTTTAATTGTCCTGATTTGTTCTTGTACTCTGCATTAGGATAGAGTTTATCCAGTAGTCCAGCTGTTTTCAAGATAATTAGTCAAGAATTCAACCTGCTATAAAATAATCCTTCTGGGCAAAGATCTGGGAACTGAGGACATATTCTCCAGGGAAACCAAATTCTCCACCACTTGTAAGAGTCACAGATTTTCTACCTCAAGTCAAACACTGTGAATTGAACTGTCAAGTCAAGGGTTTGAATTATAAAGCACAGTTTCCACTGTTGATAAGTATCTGCTTTAGGAAATTTTTATTATTTCCATTTGGGGGGACCTTTAAAGTCTATGGGAAAAAGTTGATTCAAAGTCAATTTTAATGCAGTAGTCAATGGGCATTTTTGTTTAATTAAAAAACTTAATTCATTTTAGTAGTAGAAGGCATCTTTGTGCATAAATGTTGATGGTGTCTGCTTTGTTTAATAATTCATTCAGCAAACATTCATGGAGCCCCTATTATGAGCCAGCAGCGATCCTAGCCATCTGGGATGAAGTTGTGAATAAGACTTACTGCATTCAGGAAGTTTACAGTTTAGGAGGGATGACGTTTCTGTGGTTTCTTTCCTGTAGCAGTGAAAACATTTTTCCTCGGGTGCATGGTTTACGAATTTTCTGGTGAGGTGTCCAGCTGGCTCTGGGTCTCAGCCTGAATAGGGGGTGACACGGTCAGACCCTTTTTAATACATCCTATGAGTCTCATCTGTCCTCTGGGCTCCATGCTGTAGCTTAGAGGGAACTCAGCCAAGCCCCCAAAACAGCTAATCTTATAGGTGCAGGAGATGAGGGGCAATGAATACTGATCACCAGCACCTAATTACTGCACTCATCTTCTGTAGAGTAACTGTAGTTCTGGACATGTGCAACCTTCGCCCACTTTCTTGGACAACAGCAGCTCCCTCCTTCGGTAGCATCCCGACCAGGGGAAGAGGAGCAAAGTGCGAACCTGATCTTCCTATTGAACTTCAGGTTCTTGAATTTTCAGGTCTGCTAACATTGCTTGCAGTAAGTGATGCTTTTCTTCTGCTGCTTTTGATTGAAGAACACTAGAAATCAGTCGGGGAGCAGGTGCTGCATTGTGTTAGATTAACGCTGATTGAATTCTTACACAGCCAGCTGATTGAAGCACGTGTTCTGCAAGCTTATGATTCTGCCAACACTAGGTTGCAACCAGGAGGGTAGTTTGCCATATCATGTCCCTTAATCAACACCCGCCAATCCATCAATACTGTCAACGGGAACTGAGATTCCTCGGCCCACTCTGTGCAATGACACCCTAGGCTGGCCACCAAACACAAAAATGGGTCTCTGGAGGAAGAGGAGAGTCGGTTTCAAATTCTGTTTCCTTGTCATGCTGAGTAGATGAACATTTAAATCATGAAAATAATCAGATGCTCATCAGACTTGGTAATGACACTGGATGGACATGGGCTTATCTTCTCCATTTAACAGCATCCAATTTGCTAACAGGATAAAAAAATCTGAGTTATTGGTACAAAAGGCTTGAAACTCCCCTTGGATGTGCACCAGGTGCTGCCCTGGGATGGCCTGGCCAGCACCAAACAGACATGGAGGAGATGCTAAATGACCATTACCTGACATTTTCAAAATGCGCCTTATGTCAGCTCTGTGACACTTCACAGGCTGTGCTGCTGGGAAAGGAATGGAGTTGGTGGCTGGGAGAAATAACTCACAGGTGGGCGCGATTGCACAAAGGACTCAGATAATCCTGTGAAAACCAACAGACCGTTTTCCGCAAGGAATCACTTAGTCTTAAATTGGCTCAGAGGGTCCCCAGCAGGCTTATGAGCAGTTCTGGCTGGAGAACAGCTACATGAGGGATAATTACTGGTGAGAAAAATAGCTTCCCGCCATGGAACGCATGCTGGTCCGTCCTTCCTTCCTCCCTTCCTCCCTTCCTTCCTTCCTTCCTTCCTTCCTTCCTTCCCTCCTTCCTTCCTTCCTCCCTTCCTTCGTATTTCACATATTCACATGTTCTTCATCAATTATATATTGTGTAGCATATAAAATAACCTTAGCAGTAAAGAATTATTTGTGCCTCAGTTTCCTTATATTTAAATGGGGATTTGATAGCACCTTTCACGGGGTTGCTGTGAGGCTCAAAGGACTAATCTGTGCAGAATGGTGTCTGCCGCCTGGGGAGCCCTGTACAAATGTTCAACCTTATTAGTGCTCTGAAGAGAGGATGGACCAACCTGAGAGGTTCTGTAATGCTGACTCCCCGTGTTGTCTTTGTACAGATGTATCAATACTTCTCCACACGGAGGCCTCACGATTTCCTGTGGCATCTCCCTCTAAACTAACAGTTGCTCTCCAGCTGTCTTACAGCAGAGACCAAACTCCTGCCGGGCAGGGCTTGAGATGAAGCTAGACCCATCATCACCCCCATGCCACGGCCCTTGTCTCTCTTTCTCCATGCTGTAGCCCAGAATCCAGCACTGTGCATGGTATACACACACCTGTGCACACACACGCGCGCACACACACACACACACACACACACAATCAAACACGCCATGCACACATCGTGTTTGAATGAATGATTGAGTAGATACGTGCATAACCAGTAGAAGGAGGAAAGAATGGCCTGGTCTGCTGCTCACTCCATTTCTCAACCTCTGCCTCAAGCACTGGTGCTCAGAGAATACGGAAGGCCATCATTCCACACGAGGATCTCTCTCTTATCTGTCCTCTGACGCACCCCGGCAGTGATGCTATTACACTCAGAGGCATTGGGAGAGCCCAGTGCGTTGTCTAGAGCACTGGCCCTCAGGTTGTGTCCATCATGGCAGCACCAGTATGACTTGGGGACTTGTTAGAAATAGTCCTGAGGCCTCACTCCAGTCCTGCTGATGCAGAAACTCTGGAAGTGGACCCAGCAGTCTTGTGTTAACAGGTCCTCCAGGTGATTCCGATGCTCACTGAGCCTTGAGAACCACTGGCTTCAGTGGAATCTAACCCCACATTTTGACTGATATTCTGAGCCCTGGGCCAGCGTGATCCAGTGTGGTTGCCTGGAAGGCCCAGGAAACGTGCTTAGAAGGCTGCTTCTGTTTATAAACCACACACATCACAGGACACATTCTTTTCTCTCAGCAGTAGATATGAACACTCCCACAAGTAACTAATTTTCCCTCAAATGTTTCCTGGAGGCACTCTGCAAATTTTAATTCTCCTTTAACTTCTCTATCAAGTTAGCTGAGCAAAAGGAAACTGCCCCCTTCCATTGAGGGAATGTACGTAGCTTCTCTCATGAGATAAAAATCCTTTTAAGTTTGAGCAACTTGCACAAGGTCTCATAGGTAAGTAAATGGATGAGCTGGATTTCATTGTAGGTCTTCTGACCCCATAGACTGTGTTCTCAAATTCTGTGATTCTGCTCCTCATGCCTCATGATACCCACTTGCTGCCTTCCAGAATCTGGCGGTTAAATGACATTTCGCGAAACTGAACCATCTCGGTCACATAGAGCTGAGAAGATTGTCCCCTGAGCTGTCCCTGGCTCTGAGTCTACTTTTGAATGAGGAAAGTTGCACGCGTTTGTTTTGCTCTTCCAATACCCCTAGCTGGGGAGAGGATCGTAGGTTTGCCTTCCAATACCCGTAGCTAGGGAGAGGATCGTAGGTTTACCTTCTAGAATCGCACTTGTATCAATACAGAAACGTCGTTGCCCCACTCTGCAGAACCACACCATTGCTGTTAACGCCCAGATTTGGACTGTCAGCCATCCAGACATCTTTGCTCTTCATATACTCGTCATTCCAAATCAATGAGAAAAACAAAGAGGGGTCTGATCCCACGCGAGAAGCCTCACCACATAATCCAGTGAAAATCCCAAAGTAACAGTCAAATTACCCTTCACAATTTAAATGCCTTTGTTGAGTACTTTCTTTGTATATTCCGAAAATAGGCCTAGAAATGTATTAAAAAGTAATTATGGAGACCTACCTTACTGCAGCTTCAGCATTTATTACACGTTGTGTATAATCCGTGGGACAACTCAGGAGCTCAGAGAACAGCCGACTCATTTTACTAACACTTTCTTTTTCAAATGTACGAAAAGGAACTCTTTTTCACATCTCAGATCTATTAGACGATCTGTTCTTTTGCTGAGAATGAAGCCTGGTTGTAATTGATGTAAGGCTCTTCACTACCAAGTCCATCAAAATAGTGATACTATCATTATATTCAGGCTGCATGAAATATAGTATCGTGTCTTGAAAGAGGTTAAAAAGACAAATTCTAAATTAAAGCCTCTAATTCAAAAGGCCTTGGCGATCATGGCATCTAACCCCCTGATAGTTCAGATTGGATATCTGAGGCCCAGAGAGGCTCTTTGGTCTCCCAAGGGCACACAGCTCATTTGGGCAAAGTCAGGACCAGATTATGGCCAACAGTTCAGTGGTCTGGTCTCAATTCATCACTTACTGCTGGTCAAAGAGGATGAGTAATGAGAAATATGCTTATCCATTCAGCCTTTTTTTTCTTGGTACAAAAGTTTATGTTGTATCTTTAATGGAGGGTTTTTTTAAGTTTAGATTTTAACAAGAGTTATGGAAAAAATTATATGATTCCTCAAGAGAAAAGCAATAACGATAATTATTGTATATGTTCTTTGGAGAAAAAGGGCAACGTTTTCAGACTTTTTTTAGGAACCCTCATGAACTTCCCTTCTGCCGAAGAAATAGGTGGTAGAATCATCATTTCCCAGATGGGGAAAGTGAACACCAGAATGGTTAAGTGACTTTGTTTGAGTGGCACAGCAAGTTATCTCTAGATGTTTAAAGTCTCTTACGGTGCATTACACATTAAATCACAGAGAACTCAAATTGCAAAGCAAATTAGTAGAATATCTGTTTTCTATCAAACATTTAACTTGAAAAAGGCCAGCCCTCTGCTTTTCAGAGAGTGCGGAAACAGCGGAATGCAAAGGAAAGTGACTGATGTAAATTAGACCGAAGATATTGCAAGAACCAAATCACTTTCTAAACACTTGGTACTTAGTGCTTCAATTTGGAAGTTGATTTTGTGACAAACAGGAGAGTTGCTTTCGGATGGAAAACACTATGATATGACATAAAATGGTGAGATTAAGATGGGGGAAGCTGATTTAAATATGTTTGACTTTTAATTCCCTGAGTAGTTGAGAGATTAAAAAGAAAAGAATAGAAAAGAAAGGAATTTAAATAATTAGTTTTTTATGCTGAAGAAAGGGTGTGATTTAAGTTTTGCAGAAGAACATAGGATTTGTGTCAGGAATCGCAAATCGCAAATCAATGCGACGGTACTTCTTGCTATCGAGATTAAAAAAAGTATCTATATATGTAGCTTAAGGCAGAGCAGTTTATAAGAACTACAAATTTTGAGAAATAGAAGACTAAGCCTTTAGCAGAGCATTCAAATCAACATAATGCTTAGTATGGCAAAACTGGCCTTAATGGAATAAAGCTAAATCAAGAAAAATTTGTCTCATAGTGAGGGGGGGGGGCGGGGATATTCTTAACAGTGATACATAGGAGACAATAAAATAATTTCCTAAGGAAATTGTTATTCTTCCTATTATTCAGTGTTTATCAAGTGCCTACAACTTTTGCAGTATATATCCTACTTAAAATAGAATTAGTCACAGTCTCTGCCCAATGAACCCACAATATTTGTGTGATTGTTGAACCTAAAATATAGGCTTCAGCTAGCTAGAAATATCTTGGGGGACATCTGAGTAGTGTTAAAAAAAATACCCCCAGTATCCAGGATGGGTATCTGAGTATTCAGCAAACCTGCATGTATGTCTGATTTCCACAGCCTTTTGACTTTGATCTCCTTCAAGAAGTGTTTCCCTCTGAGATGAGGTTTCAGTGGGAAGGAAACATTTCTGATGGACCTGTGGGTGATGTGTCCAGGTTAGTGTCCTAAACATAAATAGGAGAGAATAAAATATACAGTGAAACAAATATAAACTGGTAACGGTCTTAGAAATTTAGGATAAATGGACAACTTAAGTAACCTTGGGACACTGGGGAATAGCAATGGGAAATGCTGGTCCTGGAGTGTTTTGCATAGCAAAGGAATTGGAATAGTAAGAGGTATCTACATTTTCGTTCTAGAGAATTCCTGTGCTGGCCATAGACTGAAACTCTGTATAAAGAGTTTGGTGTCTGCAACAACTTCACAGCTGGAGTAGGGGTTGTAGCAGTGGAGGACTGTTTGTTCAGTGAAGTCCAAGAGATCCCATCATTGCAAAGTTAACATGGAGTCAGTTTCTATAGCCTTTAGTGTGTTTTTTTTCTCCACCTTCCTCAGCAGTTCTTTGGGTGAGGATAGATCAGACCTTCTCCGGCTGAGAAAGCCTGGCAGATCACTGCTAAAACTCCATTTTCCAGGGCAAGGCATTGAGAGTTCTGTCATTTTCAGTGTTGTTGTATTTGGAGCTGCCTTGTTCCCCAAAGGCAAGTTGCACAGTCTGAGTTAGAATTGATGATCTGCACACATCTGCTTCAGGGAACCTGGGGCCAGCACCTGAAGGACAGCCTGATGCTGATCAACTGGAAATAGACCAGAAGGTTTGGAGAGAGATCACAGATGGGCCAGGATAAAGGAACGGACTGCTCTATAGGTTAGGTAGCTGATAAAATGATGGCAGGCGGGAACGGGCCTTCAGTGACCATGCCCCATGCCCAAGATTCAAAATAAATACCAACTAGAACAATGAGAGGGACCCAAAGGAAGTTGCTAAGCTCCTTTTGGGATCCCTTGTATAAAACCCAAAGATGCACACTGCAGATGCCATGGAACCCAGGGCTAATTTAATGACTTACATTGTTTAAAAAGGATTAGCAAAACCTCCCATTTCGATGGTCTGTTGCTAATTTGCATCTTTAACGAGGTGGGATCCAAGCCAGGTTCTGTCCCTTCGTGTTTATTTTGTAGGACTGTGTTTATTTCTGATAATTACAAATAAATCTTCCTTCCTTTTCTGAAACTGACTGAATAAAAGATGTTGGGAGTATCTTAACTCCATGGCTGGAATAATTATCAAAACAGAGAGAAGTAAAATCCAATTATAACTCCTTCAAAAATATAATTAATGTTTTCTTCCCAAAGAGAATGGTTGCCACATTTCATTTTGAAGCATTTGTCTTCTTCTTTGTAACTTCTTGCAGCTTGTTTAAGAGAAACTTACACCACAGGGAGCAGTGACTCCAAACCAGGAGGTCATGACTGGTGTGTCATGAAAGATGATGGAACCAAGGAAATGTAGGTCAGAAAGACCTGAAGCCTAGACTTGAAATTTGATAAGGAAGTTTTCTGATTTATCTTCAAAGAGCTCAGAAAACCAAAGCAAAACTCTCAAAGTTGACTAATTTTAAAGGTTTGTCAAAGAAGCAAGGGAGAGATGTCAAATGTATTTCACTGACACCATTCAGAAGTACTGAAGAGCCATTTCAATGACCACAGAAGCTGAAAGGGGAAACCTGCCTCTCATCTGTTCCCGTGGACTCCTGTACAGGGGTGGCAGGACCAGGTGAAACCTCACTGGGAGGGTTTTGGGAACAAGTGTCACCCCAAAGCACTCATTTTAAAGTTCCATTGAGAATAGGTGATTCAATCAGATTTGGGCATTAATCCTGATATAAAATTAAAAATAACTCCATATAAGCAATTATTAGGAACATAAGTTCATTCTTTTGCTAGGATAAGACGGACTAAATAAGAGAGTTATTACTGAGTACAGGCGAGGCTACGGCTCTTAAATATTTAATATTTGAACCAATCTTCAGCCCAAACTTAGTTTTTCCCTATTGCTTTAAGACAAATGAGAAATTCAAGTGAAGAAAATCAACCCGAGGGAGGCATTCATCGTCCTATACGAGTGACCACAAAGTTATTTATCTGTCTGTCTGTTGGCAGGTTTTGAGAAAATACATACTAACAGCAAAGCGCCACAAGAGCAGAGATTTCTGCCCATTTTCCCTTTGGTGATCCTCTGTGTATACATGGTATGCAGTACATAGTAGGCGCTCAAAAAATATCTGTTGAATTAATGAATCCACTGGTTTTATAAATATAATCTTTATTTTCGTAACAGGACTAGGGTTTTGTTTTTCTATTGAGGTAGAAAAATATGAATTAAAGTCCATGGAAGCCAAAGAGGAAATTTAATTAGGTTGAATATCTTTGTCCCCTATGGAAATGGCTTTATATTCTTGTGTGTCAATGTATTTTGCTTTATATTAAAGTTATGAGATGTAATATGAATTAGGGATAAAAGCATGAGTTTTCTAGTCAAGCCAGCTCTACCACTTACTAACTGTATGACCTGGGCAACACATGTGACGGTTCAGAGACTCAATTTATTTTTCTGTCACATGGGAATCATGTCACCTGTCTCATAGATGTTGAGAGAAAAGAAGTAAAGGATCCGAACACTGTGTCTGGCATATACATACTAAACAAATAATGACAGTAGCTACCTTGATTTTTATTATCATCAGTATTAAGCAGCTGGTCTCCTCCCCTAGTTTATACATTCATTGAAAGACAGGTTCGGTAAGTTCTTTATTTTCAGTCTCTCAGCTCACAGGTCATTGCTCTGCATTCTACAGCTACTGAACACATTTATTTACAAAAGTGGTTTTTAAAAATAGAGATAAACAGCATTGAATTAGTTGCATTTTAATTAAAGTTGATGAAAATGTAATGGTACAGATGAACCTATTTCCAGGGCAGGAATAGAGACACAGACACAATAGAGAACGGACATGTGGACACGGGGTGGGAAGGGGAGGGTGGGATGAATTGGGAGATTGGGATTGACATATATACAGTACCCTGTGTAAAACAGATAGCTAGTGGGACCCTGCTGTAAAGCACAGGGAGCTCAGCCCGGTGCTCTGTGGTGACCTAGATGGGTGGGATGTGGAGGGGGGGTGGGAGGGAGGTCCAAGAGGGAGGGGATGTATGTATACATATAGGTGATTCACTTCGTTGTACAGCAGAAACTAACACGACATTGTAAAGCAACTATGCTCCAATAGAAAAATAAAATTAAAAAATAGAATATTAAAAAGGGTTAGTGCTAGTATGAAATTAGAGACACACGTTCAGAAAGGAACAACTCAGGAAGGCAAATTATGAAGGACCAGTAAATAGGCCCCAGAGGCACAGACGGTTTAGGCTGAGAGCGGCCTTTTTTTATTTTTTAATTTTTTTTTTATTTATTTATTTTTGCTGTGTTGGGTCTTCGTTTCTGTGCGAGTGCTTTCTCTAGTTGCGGCGAGCGGGGGCCACTCTTCATCGCGGTGCGCGGGCCTCTCACTATCGCGCGCGGCCTCTGTTGTTGCGGAGCACAGTCTCCAGACGTGCAGGCTCAGCAGTTGTGGCTCACGGGCCCAATTGCTCCGTGGCATGTGGGATCTTCCCAGACCAGGGCTCGAACCCGTGTCCCCTGCATTGGCAGGCAGATTCTCAACCACTGCGCCACCAGGGAAGCCCTGAGAGCGGCCTTTGATTCACTGTGACACCATCACATCCTTTCAAGACAGTGACCCCCCCAGGACCCCTCAGAGATCTGCTTCGCATTTTCACAGGGACAGCTAGGCAGCCAGAGCCACGAATTGGCACAAATGTGTTGAATATCACTCTGGGAGACTGATGCTGTGTTCTGTTTCCTAAAGATGGAACAAGAATGACAGGGACACTGGGCCACAGTCATGAGCAAATTGGATTCACGAGTTATGGCTCCCACACCTCTTTTACAGACTCCTCATTTTATCCTCACAACAGTCCAAGGTGGAGTCATCACGATCTTAAGGGTGAGGAAGTTGAGGTTTGGAGAAGTGAATTCAGTCACCCTGAGTGGTGTGCCTGGTGGGTAGCAGGCCCTGCACTGGACACCAGGTTCTGTGACTCTGAATGGCCTGCTTTTCCCAGTATAGACTGTGTTTCAGGAGGTACGGGCTCTCTTCAGCTTTAAGGAGCAGTCAGACTTCTCTTTCTAAGACAATAGCAGGCCTATCAACTTGTATTTTTCTTACAAGTCGTGCCATTGGAGCATAGCATAATGTCAATAGAAACTCCTCAGCTACTTAGCTCTAAGTTGTTTGTTAAACTGATAAGAACATCCTGTCCGGAACCAGAAGAAATGTTTGAGGCTTAGCTCTCCTGAGTGAATTTGAAGGCATCGTTTTTCCTCTGCTCCCCAGTGTGTAGGATGGGGAACCTCTGAGGATGGTGCAGGTCAGTGAGGAGTGGAAGAGGTAAGTGGCCTCCACGTGCCACGGAAGGACACCTTCAGGGCACAGTGGAAAACAGGTCCCCTCGTCCTGAGGGCCTTGGAACAGAAATTAGCATCTAACATTCATTTGCTGTATCCATAAGGGGAAGAAGGTCTTGCTGGGGAGATCAGCTTTTCCTTTTACTTACGGCCCATTTAGGTCCTCTCTGTAGGTCCCATCCCAGAAAGCTCCCTTCTCTTCTGGTTTCTCTCTAGGAAGGATAATTGCCTTCTCAGCACTGTCTATGGCTCTGTGAGTAGGCATGGCCCGGCCTCGGCTCAGGACACACTTCCTCAATGTGCAGGTGCTGGTGCTTAATTATATCCCAAAGCTGATTGCTTTCGCTTAACCAGTGTTTTAAAGAGGCTGGCCATTTTTATAGCTCACAAATGTGAAAAAAGGGAGGAAAGATATGTGATGAACTCTGCACGGAGATGCTGGGTTCTCCTCCTGGCCGCTTGCTCTGTGTAGCGTGAGCTCCTGTGGTCTCTGCTATCCTGTTACTGATTCTGTCAGCTTAGTTAGGAAGCATCTCCAGAGGATGAGACTTTGGGGGCAAATCCTTCAACATCAAAACTTGATGGACCATCCTTCAGCCTCTCTTCGGGTTGCCGTGTCCTTCGGGCTTGGGAAGGACCTGCTGACTGCCTTGCCTTCCTGGCAATGGAATCCCGATAGTTTGGGAGATTATTTAGTAGAATCGTGGGTCATCTACAGTCCCTAACACCAGGCTGGCTCAGTGCTGGCCTGAGAGCAGGGGCCGCCCGGCCTGGAGAAGGAGGAAGCAGAGTGCGTGCGAGAGAAAGCAGGCCGTCTCTGCTGCTGAATCCTCCACGGCCACGGCCGGGAAGCTTGTCAATATCATTAAGGAAGCTGGGCACACCTGCCAGAGTGATTCGGGGGGGGCCTGGCTAACAGCCCCCCAGAGCCGATGCGGGCCACCTTCTCTCCTGGAATATAAAGAGCCTATCAGCCGTGCTATCTGTATTGTTGACACTAAGTAAAATAATTCCTTGGAAAACTTGAATAGTAGCATTTAAGAATGAAGAATCGTTACAATTAGAGCCGAGGTAGTGCGGCTGCTGCTGCCCCCAGCTCCGTCCTTCATGCATCTCCTCACCTAAATGCACTTGGAATCACAGCCCTGGTCTCTTTAAGGCTCCTGAACCTGAATTTGTTATCCGTTGGCCCCGGGGGAGATGGATCAGGCCTGTCTTTATATGGGCAAAGGGAGCAGCTGCCTACAAGGTAGGGTGTTTTTTTAGCACCTCGCCAAGGGGCTGATTTCTCCTCCTACTTGGGAGGATATCCCGCCCATTAGTAACATTCTTTTACACTAGGTAATGCTGATAATTGCCCAGAGAAGATCACGACTGGAATATACAGGTTCTCTGGGAGGAGGCGGGTTAATGAGAGAGCCCCATACTAGGGTGGGCATTAGCTCGGATTGGGGTCATTGGAGGATTTGCAACCCAGCCCTAGGAGGATGGGTGAGAGGCGTGTCCACGGCGCGATGCCTTGACCGTGGCCATTCAGCTCCAGGGATAAAGCAGAGTGGTTCACAGCACTCCAGATTTACCACGGATGGCTTTGAGATTTCAGCGCATAGACCCAGCACATTCTGTAATACACATGGGTTTACACAGCATTTTGAATCCACAAAAGAAAAGAAAAATTGGAAGAACTGGAATTTCAGGTAAACTTTACTGTCATGTCTACTAAAATAATCTTCCTCCGAGGATGTAAGTCACCTCCCCTCGCCCTCCTCCGCCCGCCTCCACCTCCACCACATCCCCAAACAGTTCCCTGGGGTAAGACTCTTACATGTTCACAAGCACAGCATGGATTCTGATTACCTAAAGATCAAAATTTTTTTAAACATCTTTATTGGAGTATAATGGCTTTACAATGGTGTGTTAGTTGCTGCTTTATAACAAAGTGAATCAGCTATACATATACATATATCCCCATGTCTCCTCCTTCTTGCGTCTCCTTCCCCCTCCCACCCTCCCTATCCCACCTTTCTAGGTGGTCACAAAGCACCGAGCTGATCTCCCTGTGCGATGCAGCTGCTTCCCACTAGCTATCTATTTTACATTTGGTAGTGCATGTATGTCCATATATACACTACCACTCTCTCACCTAAAGATCAAATTTAAAAAGCAATGAGGATATCTCTTTCAGTAATCCCTCCTTCATGGTTTAAGCATGCCCCCTTTTTAAATAACAGCTTTATTGAGATACAGTCCACACACCATGCAATTCACCCATTTAAAATGTACACATTAATGCTTTTCAGTATATTTACAGAATTAAGCAACTGCCTCCACAATCAATTTTAGAACATTCTCATCACCCCAAAATCAATGCTGTACCTATTAGCAGACATTCCACCTGTCTCCCTAACCTTCTCAACCCAACTCTAGGCAGCTAATGTCTGTCTCTGTAGATTTGCCTATTGTGGACATTTTATGTAAATGAAGTTATAAATAAGCGAGCTTTAGAGACTGGCTTCTTTCAATTAGAACTTTCCCTTAATTTTCAAGGTTTCGTCTGTGTTAGAGCAGGTGCCAGAACTTCATTCTTTTTTATTGCTGAATGATATGCATTGTATTATATCTAATGGACATTTAGGCTGTTTCTACTTTTTCTCTGTGATGAAGAATGCTGCATGAACATTTATGTACAAGGTTCCGTGTGGACAGATGTTTGCATTTCTCTTGGGTGTATACCTAGTGGAATTGCTGGGTCATGTGTTAACTCACGTTTAACCTTCTGAGAAGCTGCCACGCTGTTTCCCAAAGCAGCTGCCTCATTTTACATCCCCACCAGCGGTGCGTGAGGGCCTCAGCTTCTCCACATCCTCGCCAGCACTAGTTATTTTCTTTTTCCTTTTTCTTTTTTTTAAATTATAGCCACCGTAGGGGGTATGAAGTAGTATCTCATTATGGTTTTGATTTGCATTTATTTAATGACTAATGATGCCCAGCTTCTTTTCATGTGCCTATTGGCTATTAGTATATCTTCTTTGGAGAAATGTCTCTTCAGAAAATTTTTTAAATTGAGTTGTTTGTCTTTACGTATTCTAGAAACAAGTCACTTATCAGATATATGATTTGAAAATATCTTCTCATATTCTGTGGACTTCCTTTTGCCTTTCTTGATTGTGTTCTTTAAAGTACAAAAGTTTTTAATTCTGATGAAGTCCAGTTTATCTTTTTGTTGTTGCCGTTGTTTGTGCTTTCTATGTCATGTCTAAGAAACCATTGCCTATTCCAAGGTCACAAAATTTTATACCTATGTTTTCTTCTAAGTATTTTATAACATTAACTCATATTTAAGTATTTGATTCATTTTGAGTTAATTTTTATGTTTGGTGTGAGGTAGAGGCCCAGCTTTGTTCAGTTGCATGAGGATGTCCAGTTGTTCCAGCATCATTTGTTGAAATGACTCTTCTTTTCCCATTCAGTTGTCTTGGTATTCTTGTCAAAAATTGATTGATTTTTGAGTTTATTTCTGACTTCTCAATTCTATTCCATTTATCTATATATTTATCCCTATGCCAGTATTGCACTGTCTTGACTATCATAGCTTTGTAGGAAGTTTTGAAATTGGGAGGTGTGAGTCCTCAAACTTTTTTCTCCTCTTTTCAAGATAGTTTTGGCTATTTGGGGTCCCTTGAATTTCCATGTGAACTTAAGGACTGGCTTGTCAATTTCTGCAAAGAGGCCAGCTGGAATTTTGATGGGATTTAATTGAATCTGTAGATCAAATTTGGAGACTATTACCATCTTAACAGTATTAAATCTTCTAATACATGAACATTGGCTTTTTTTTTTCTATTTATTTAGGTCTTCTTTAACTTCTTTCAACAACATTTTAGTTTGTAGAGTATAAGTTTCACACTTCTTTTGTTAAATTTAGTTTACAGTATTTTATTCTTTTTGGTGCTATTGTAAATAGAATTGTTTTCTTAATTTCATGTTTAGATTTTTTATTATTAGTGTATAGAAATGAAATTGATTTTTCTATATTGACCTTGTACCCTGAAATCTGGCTGAACTTTATTCATTCTAATTGTTTTTTAGTGGATTCCTTAGAATTGTCTATATACAAGGTCTCGTCATCTCTAGAGAGATAGTTTTAATTCTTCCTTCCCTCCTTTCCAATCTGGATGCATTTTACAGCATTTTCTTGCATAATTGCCCTGGCGACAACCTTCACTGTTGAAGAGAACTATTGAAGCATCCATTTTAGCCATAATGCACTTAACTACACAACTAAACTTAGTATTGGGGGTGAGAGTATAATTTGAGGTCTACATTATATACGTGTGGTTTGTGTGTGTGTGTGTACCACCAAGCTTTTTGTAAATCGTCAGGGTGAAATCTTCTATGTAGGCAGCTAAGTTTGTGTCTTGTCTACATATATGGTAGAGCGTTGACAAAAAGCACATGTACGTGCTGTCATATTTCTAGTCATGGCAAAAATTAAACCACTGAGCTGTACCTGCTAGTCATATACTAATGTGACTCACCTTCCAAGTCTCTCTTCTTGGAGAGGGTTGTTTGTAACCACACATAGGAATGGATGGATTAAAAGTAGATTCTATAAAGATGCTAAGTAGAAAAGCCCAACCTCAAAATGAGATAACTTAGAGCGAATAATACAATTTTCTTCATCTTCATGAAGGATTACCATGGGGTAAAAGCACTGGATTTATCTGTGTTCCAAGGGGAAGAGCTAGTACCAGTGGGTGGGCTTTACTTTTTTTTTTTTTTTTTTTTGGCCGCACAGCCATCTTGCGGGATCTTAGTTCCCTGACCAGGGATCAAACCCACACCCTCAGGAGTGAAAGCGCGGAGTCCTAACCACTGGACCACCAGGGAATTCCCTGTACCAGTGGGCAGGCTTTAAAGGTAGACTGCAATTCAGCGTAAGAAGTTCTTACAAAAACCCAACTACTCCACGTTAGAACAAACTTCTTGTTGGTTTAATAAACTACTTTTCATAAGCTTCCAAAATCATCTATAGAAAGTAAAACATTTTACTCAAAAGTATTACGATCTTAAGAATTTATTAAACTCTAATGAAAAAAGCAGCCATTATCACCCCTCAAAGTTGCCAAAAGGTGTCTTTGAAAGTAATTTAATTTTATAAGGCGACCCTACCTTGGGTCTCTCGGAGAGTACACGTGGATTTGGGGTGACATTTCCTCTTTGTCAAGAGATCAGCAACTCGAACTGGCCTATTTTCCATTTAAACAACACAAAGCACAGTGAATCTGATTATTCACTGGGGCCATCCCCCTGCCAAAAAAGTTCAGCCCTGAAAGATGATGCCAGGTTTCCTCCCAAGCCATCTGCCAGGCCTGGTTTAGCTTCCTGCACATTCATATACTTCCTGTTTCAGGTGCTTTTGAGTTTCTGCTCTTTCCACTCCCTAGACAGCCCTTCCACCCGCATCGAAATCACAAGCCTCTGTAAGCCATCTCCGTCTTTTCTCTCCCTCTTTGCTCTGACACTAAGGTTTCTCTTCTCTAAGCCATCTCTGTCTTCTCTCTCCCTCTCTGCTCTGACACTAAGGTTTCTCTTTTGGATTTGCAACAGTAAAATTTCTTCAGAGGTGAGTGCAGTGCCTTGAGGAGAATGTTAATGTACATTTGCCTTTGTTCTTAATTAGATTCCTTCAGGGGAGGACCTCTTGCCCTGGTTTATTATCTCGCTTTGTAAGAGCTTGTCTGCTTTATCTAAACACTTTGAAGAAGTGTTTTCCCCCGTATACCATAGCCTGTATGCTTACAATATAGATTTTCATAATACTGGTCAATTGGAAAGGGGTAAAATGTGGGCAGTGCAGATAAAGGAATGCTTTAGGGTAAATTGCTAATGATTGAGAGAGAGGAGGGAATCTGGGGAGGGAGGGAAGGAGAGGAGTGGGGAGGAAGGAAGAGAGAGGGAAGCTTTACCAAACTGCAGAGACCACTACCCTTAGGGTCTTGCCCTATCTAGTTACTATTCAGTGTTTGGCCCCAATTCAGCTTCTGGGAAAATTTAAGATTGCTGTTTTGACAAGTCATCACAAGATGAGAAAATATAGGTGGAAAAACTCTCCCTGTGGAGTTCTAAATAGTTGGTGACAAATGTCCCTTCCTGTCTGAAGCCCAGGTCCCAATAACCAACGGCCACAGCCAAATGTGATTTTCCTAGGAAACCCTGAGGACCCCCCACCTTGTAAAACAGGGCTCCCCTTCTTTCCCCTCACCTCCATCAGAGCATGCATGGAGCTGGTAATCCTGGATTTAGTGGATTAGCTGAATATTGGCTCTTGTTCAAGAGGGGCATCTAGAACTCGGGTTCGTGATTCCTGCTGTTTGCAATACTCTCGGTTGGTATCTTTCCTGGGTTTTGAGATCCGTTATATAGACATTTTCAGACATCCAGGGGCCCACCCACCGCCAGCTCTCTTCGTCTACTTTTTCATCATCATCATCATCCATTCCCATGTTTTGTTTTGTTCTGTTTTCTTCATGAGCCTCAGTTCTGAGGCTTGTCCCCGTTCTCTAAGGTCAAGCCAAACATGTGAGCAGACAGTTAACTGGCCCGCATGTAAGGAAGGGCAGCACCGCCCACCAGGAAAGAGGGGCGAGTGTGTTGTGCAAAACGTCATATTTAAGGTGAATAACATCAACCTTATTGCCAGTGGATGTGAATGATTAGAAGTAGCAACAGGAAAATGACATTTAGGACTTCTTATTTTTTTAAACTTGACAAGTACAGGCCTAGAAAGAACAAAAATCTCCTGTTTCTCGAAGGGGTGAAATCTAAGGCCACGGGCTCTCTCATTCCCGTGTTTGTTTGCCCGGGCGCACACGTGATGGTAAGACTCCCGGTGAGGGTTTTCAGAATGTCGCAGTGGGTTTCATCCTGAGCGTGAACAGTGACAGTGAAATCTAGCGGGAGGCAGTGAGGACCATGCTAAGTGTGCTGTCCCTTCGGGTCCACCTTTAGTGCAGCGGGATCGGGCACAGTGAACGTGGTGGTGGGGGCCATGGAGGGGCTTTCCTGGTTTGGAAGCAAATCTCATTGTCTTCTTTACCTCCTGAGGACATGGCAGAAGCCAAGTGGAGGTCCCGCTGAGCTCCTCAGGTTGCGTAAGTGACTTGGAGCTGCAATAAAATAACAAATATGCTAGAAACAGCCTCCGCTTTACAGGGAGCTGCACACACACAGAGCAAAGGGGGGGGGGTGCCAATGTCTATTTGAGCCTCTTCTTTCCAAGACCGCCGCCCCCAACCACTTCAGTCTTTATTGAGGGGAGGGGGATGGGTCTTTGGAAACGCTGGAGTTTGAGTATTTATAGGCACCCAGATGCACCAGCTGTCTCTCTTACGTATAACTGCCCTGATTCTTCAGTGCACAAGATGAATAATTTACCCAAAAGCACATGTAACTATCTCTATCTTATTCATTACAATGAACTGAGACAGTTCATTATAACTTATCCAGACTCGGCTTGCTCTCCTACAGTTAATTTGGGTGGAAGGAGCCTCTTCCTCCTGGACACGTGGCCTAACCAGGGCTTGCGTTGGTTGAGGTGCACGTGGGAAAAGGAGATGGGGAGGCCCAGACCGACAGACGGATGGCAAGGACAGTGTAGAGTCAAGTGCTAAGAGCACCGGCAGCAGGTCTGTTGGGTGCCAGGTAATGAAATATTAGAAAGGAGTCGTCAAAGGATAACAGGAATTGGTAGTCAATGTGTGCTCGGGGAGTGCGTGATTATTTTCAATATTCACCTGCATAGAGCACAATTAAGAAGGCACAAACATCCGCTGAAATGTATGAATTATACATTTTCAGCCAAGCTAAAGGTTTATTCTTTCTTTCTCTTTTTCTTTCTTTTTTAATCTTTTCTTTCCTTCCTTCCTTCCTTCCCTCTTTCCTTCCTTCCTCCTTCCTTCCATCTCTCTCTCTCTCTCTCTCTCTCCCCCACTCCTTTCTTACTCTGTCCATTTATTTCTTTAAAATGCATGATTCAGTACTCTGTAATGGCCTATATGGGAAAAGAATCTAAAAAAAAAAAAAGAATGGATGTATGTATATGTATAACTGGTTCACTTTGCTGTACACCTGAGGCTAACACAACACTGTAAATCAACTATACTCCAATAAGAATTTTTAAAATGTTTTTTAAAAGTTAAATGCATGATAAGGAAACCCAGCCTTCCCATGTTATGATGAATAATTGGGTTTTCATGGTGTGTCTTCTCAAACCTCTCCGTGACAAGTTCTATGAGAAGATCACCTCTGATCAGAGCCACACATGCTCAGCCTCACGCTGGGAGTACTGAACGTATCGTCATGTTTCTGCTCTCACTCAAGCGCGATGAGATGGGGAGAGCTGGAGAAATGCAGGCTTCCAGGCAGACTTCCGGTTCCTTGGCCCCCCCAGGAGACGGAGAATCCAGGAGCAGAGAAAGCCCTGTCCTCTCGGACACAGGTGGCCAGGACTCCAGATGACATAAATCAAAAGTAGCAACTCCCTGGGCGTGAAGTGGAAACATTTGCAAAACTTACCCTGTGACTTTCTTGCCCCCAGGGAGTCTCCCCTTCTGGGCCTCTTATGACCCAAGGACAGAGTTTTCCCTGCCTTCTATTTTATTTTTTTAAGGGGAGATAGTTTGCATAATATATGTAAAATAAGCCGCTATTCTGGAAAAGATGATTGGCTTATTAAAAATATATAACGTATATTTTTAAACAGGTCAGGTTGACATTCTGCAGGAGCGGTGCTTGTAGGAGCCGGGGAGCATTCCTGCAAGTATCACTCCCACCCCTCCTCCTCCATCTGTCCCTGCCCATCTGTCTGCTTAATGAGGGCTTTATTTTTAAAACTCAGATAAGGGACTTCCCTGGTGGTCCAGTGATTAAGAATCCGCCTTCCAATGCAGGGGATGAGGGTTCGATCCCTGGCCAGGGAACTAAGATCCCCCATACCGCAGGCCAGCTAAGCCTGTGTGCCACAACTGGAGAGCCTGTGTGCTGCAACTACAGAGCCCACGTGCTCTGGAACCTGCATGCCACAATTAGAGAGAAGCCTGCTTGCCTCAACGAAGGAACCCCCAGGCTGCAACTAAGACCCGAAGCAGCCAAAAATAGATAAGTAAATATTTTTTAAAAATAAAAGATAGATAAATAAAACTCAGATAAGGTTTAGTTCAGTTGTGTAGTCTGTTCCGGGGGGGCACAGGAAGAATCAAGCCGATTTATCGGCCTCCGAACCTCCCATGAAGCCATGATCATGAGAACACACACAATCTCTATTCCAAACCGGAGACAGCGTGGTCTATGGGCTGGATCCACCAAAAGGTGGATTCCCTACTTAATTTTCCAAACTTTATAACTGGTATATGCATACATGGGAAAATGAGCACAAAGGGAAGGTCAACATTGTTATAATGTTTGGGTTATCACTATTCTTTAGTTTTGGATAATTACAGAAATATGATAGCAAACATTTATTGACTATTGACTGTGCTCTCAGATTGTGATGATAATTGTATTAAAAGTATTATTTGTTTAATAATCACCATAGTCTATGTTTATTTTTTAATTTAATTTAATTTATTTTTTATACAGCAGGTTCTTATTAGTCATCCATTTTATACACATCAGTGTATACATGTCAATCCCAATCTCCCAATTCATCCCACCACCACCACCACCCCCTGCCACTTTCCCCCCTTGGTGTCCATACGTTTGTTCTCTACGTCTGTGTCTCTAGTTCTGCCCTGCAAACCGCTTCATCTGTACCATTTTTCTAGGTTCCACATATATGCGTTAATATATGATATTTGTTTTTCTCTTTCTGACTTACTTCACTCTGTATGACAGTCTCTAGATGCATCCACGTCTCTACAAATGACCCAATTTCATTCCTTTTATGGCTGAGTAATATTCCCTTGTATATATGTACCACATCTTCTTTATACATTCGTCTGTCGATGGGCATTTAGGTTGTTTCCATGACCTGGCTATTGTAAATAGTGCTGCAATGAACATTGGGGTGCATGTGTCTTTTTGAATGATGGTCTTCTCTGGGTATATGCCCAGTAGTGGGATTGCGGGGTCATTAGGTAATTCTATTTTTAGTTTTTTAAGGCACCTCCATACTGTTCTCCATAGTGGCTGTATCAGTTTACATTCCCACCAACAGTGCAAGAGGGTTCCCTTTTCTCCACACCCTCTCCAGCATTTGTTGTTTGTAGATTTTCTCATGATGCCCATTCTAACTGGTGTGAGGTGATACCTCATTGTAGTTTTGATTTGCATTTCTCTAAAAATTAGTGATGTTGAGCAGCTTTTCATATGCCTCTTGGCCATCTGTATGTCTTCTTTGGAGAAATGTCTATTTAGGTCTTCTGCCCATTTTTGGATTGGGTTGTTTGTTTTTTTAATATTGAGCTGCATGAGCTGTATATATATTTTGGAGATTAATCCTTTGTCCATTAATTCGTTTGCAAATATTTTCTCCCATTGTGAGGGTTGTCTTTTCGTCTTGTTTACAGTTTCCTTTGCTGTGCAAAAGCTTTTAAGTTTTATTAGGTCCCATTTGTTTATTTTTATTTTTATTTCCATTACTCTAAGAGATGGATCAAAAAAGATCTTGCTATGATTTATGTCAAAGAGTGTTTTCCTCTAAGAGTTTTATAGTGCCCGGTCTTATATTTAGGTCTCTAATCCATTTTGAGTTTATTTTTGTGTATGGTGTTATGGAGTGTTCTAATTTCATTCTTGTACATGTAGCTGTCCAGTTTTCCCAGCACCACTTATTGAGGAGACTGTCTTTTCTCCATTGTGTATCCTTGCCTCCTTTGTCATAGATTAGTTGACCATAGGTGCGTGGGTTTATCTCTGGGCTTTCTATCCTGTTCCATTGAACTAGATTTCTGTTTTTGTGCCAGTACCATATTGTCTTGATTACTGTAGCTTTGTAGTATAGTCTGAAGTCAGGGAGTCTGACTCCTCCAGGTCAGTTTTTTTCCCTCAAGACTGCTGCAGCTATTCGGGGTCTTTTGTGTCTCCATACAAATTTTAAGATTTTCTGTTCTAGTTCTGTAAAAAATGCCATTGGTAATTTGATAGGGATTGCATTGAATCTGTAGATTGCTTTGGGTAGTACAGTCATTTTCACAATATTGATTCTTCCAATCCAAGAACATGGTATATCTCTCCATCTGTTGGTATCATCTTTAATTTCTTTCAAAGATGTCTTATAGTTTTCTGCATACAGGTCTTTTGTCTCCCTAGGTAGGTTTATTCCTAGGTATTTTATTCTTTTTGTTGCAATGGTAAATGGGAGGGTTTCCTTAATTTCTCTTTCAGATTTTTCATCATTAGTGTATAGGCATGCAAGAGATTTCTGTGCATTAATTTTGTATCCTGCAACTTTACCAAATTCATTGATTAGCTCTAGTAGTTTTCTGGTGGCATCTTTAGGATTCTCTATATATAGTATCATGTCATCTGCAAACAGTGACAGTTTTACTTCTTCTTTTCCAATTTGTATTCATTTTATTTCTTTTTCTTCTCTGATTTCCATGGCTAGGACTTCCAAAACTATGTTGAATAATAGTGGTGAGAGTGGACATCCCTGTCTTGTTCCTGATCTTAGAGGAAATGCTTTCAGTTTTTCACCATTGAGAATGACATTTGCTGGGTTTGTCATATACGGCCTTTATTATGTTGATGTAGCTTCCCTCTATGCCCACTTTCTGGAGAGTTTTTATCATAAATGGGTGTTGAATTTTGTCAAAAGCTTTTTCTGCATCTATTGAGATGATCATATGGTTTTTCTTCTTCAATTTGTTAATATGGTGCGTCACATTGATTTGCATACATTGAAGAATCCTTGCATCCCTGGGATAAATCCCACTTGATCATGGTGTATGATCCTTTTAATGTGTTGTTGGATTCTGTTTGCTAGTATTTTGTTGAGGATTTTTGCATCTATATTCATCAGTGATATTGGTCTGTAATTTTCTTTTTTTGTAGTATCTTTGTCTGGTTTTGGTATCAGGGTGATGGTGGCCTCATAGAATGAGTTTGGGAGTGTTCCTTCCTCTGCAATTTTTGGAAGAGTTTGAGAAGGATGGGTGTTAGCTCTTCACTAAATGTTTGGTAGAATTCACCTGTGAAGCCATCTGGTCCTGGACTTTTGTTTGTTGGAAGATTTTTAATCACAGTTTCCATTTCATTACTTGTGACTGGTCTGTTCATATTTTCTATTTCTCCCTGGTTCAGTCTTGGAAGGTTATACCATTCTAAGAATTTTTCCATTACTTCCAGATTGTCCATTTTATTGGCATGAAGTTGCTTGTAGTAGTCTCTTAGGATGCTTTGTATTTCTGCAGTGTCTGTTGTAACTTCTTTTTCATTTCTAATTTTATTGATTTGAGTCCTCTCCCTCTTTTTCTTGATGAGTCTGGCTAATGGTTTATCAATTTTGTTTATCTTCTCAAAGAACAAGCTTTTAGTTTTATTGATCTTTGCTATTGTTTTCTTTGTTTCTATGTCATTTATTTCTGCTCTGATCTTGAGGATTTCTTTCCTTCTGCTAACTTTGGATTTTGTTTGTTCTTCTTTTTCTAGTTTCTTTAGGTGTAATGTTAGATTGTTTATTTGAGATTTTTCTTGTTTCTTGAGGTAGGCTTGTATAGCTATAAACTTGACTCTTAGAACTGCTTTTGCTGCATCCCATAGGTTTTGGATCGTCGTGTTTTCATTGTCATTTGTCTCTAGGTATTTTTCGATTTCCTCTTTGATTTCTTCAGTGATCTCTTGGTTATTTAGTAGTGTATTTTTTAGCCTCCATGTGTTTGTGTTTTTTACGTTTTTTTCCCTGTAATTGATTTCTAATCTCATAGCGTTGTGGTCAGAAAAGATGCTTGATATGATTTCAATTTTCTTAAATTTACTGAGGCTTGATTTGTGACTCAAGATGTGATCTATCCTTGAGAATGTTCCATGCGCACTTGAGGAGAAAGTGTAATCTGTTTTTGGATAGAATGTCCTATAAATATCAATTAAATCTATCTGGTCTATTGTGTCATTTAAAGCTTGTGTTTCCTTATTAATTTTCCGTTTGGATGATCTGTCCATTGGTGTAAGTGAGGTGTTAAAGTCCCCCACTATTATTGTGTTACTGTCGATTTCCTGTTTTAGAGCTGTTAGCAGTTGCCTTATGTATTGAGGTGCTCCTATGTTGGGTGAATATATATTTATAATTGTTATATCTTCTTCTTGGATTGATCCCTTGATCATTATGTAGTGTCCTTCCTTGTCTCTTGTAACATTCTTTATTTTAAAGTCTATTTAAAAAAAAAAAGTCTATTTTTTCTGATACGAGTATTGCTACTCCAGCTTTCTTTAGATTTCCATTTGCATGGAATATCTTTTTCCATCCCCTCACTTTCAGTCTGTATGTGTCCCTAGGTCTGAAGTGGGTCTCTTGTAGACAGCATATATATGGGTCTTGTTTTTGTGTACATTCAGCAAGACTGTGTCTTTTGGTTGGAGCATTTAATCCATTCACGTTTAAGGTAATTATCGATATGTATGTTCCTATGACCATTTTCTTAATTGTTTTGGGTTTGTTTTTGTAGGTCCTTCTCTTCTCTTGTGTTTCCCACTTAGAGAAGATTCCTTTAGCATTTGTTGTAGAGCTGGTTTGGTGGTGCTGAATTCTCTTAGCTTTTGCTTGTCTGTAAAGCTTTTGATTTCTCCATTGAATCTGAATGAGATCCTTGATGGATAGAGTAATCTTGGTTATAGGTTCTTCCCTTTCATCACTTTAAGTATATCATGCCACTCCCTTCTGGCTTGTAATTTCTGCTGAGAAGTCAGCTGTTAACCTTATGGGAGTTCCCTTGTATGTTATTTGTCGTTTTTCCCTTGCTGCTTTCAATAATTTTTCTTTGTCTTTAATTTTTGCCAATTTGATTACTATGTGTCTCGGCGTGTTTCTCCTTGGGTTTGTGTTGTCTGTGACTCTCTGCACTTCCTGGACTTGGGTGGCTATTTCCTTTCCCATGTTAGGGAAGTTTTTGACTATAATCTCTTCTAATATTTTCTCGGGTCCCTTCTCTCTCCCTTCTCCTTCTGGGACCCCTGTAACGCGAATGTTGTTGCGTTTAATGTTGTCCCAGAGGTCTCTTAGGCTGTCTTCATTTCTTTTCATTCTTTTTTCTTTATTCTGTCCCACAGCAGTGAATTCAACCATTCTGTCTTCCAGGTCACTTATCCGTTCTTCTGCCTCAGTTATTCTGCTATTGATTCCTTCTAGTGTAGTTTTCATTTCAGTTATTGTATTGGTCATCTCTGTTTGTTTGTTCTTTATTTCTTCTAGTTCTTTGTTAATCATTTCTTGCATCTTCTCAATCTTTGCCTCCATTCTTATTCCAAGGTCCTGGATCATCTTCACTATCCTTATTCTGAATTCTCTTTCTGGAAGATTGCCTATCTTCGTTTCATTTAGTTGTTTTTCTGAGGTTTTATCTTGTTCCTTCATCTGGTACATAGCCCTCTGCCTTTTCATCTTGTCTATCTTTCTGTGAATGTGGTTTTTGTTCCACAGGCTGCAGGATTGTAGTTCTTCTTGCTTCTACTGTCTGCCCTCTGGTGGATAAGACTATTTAAGAGGCTTGTGCAGGTTTCCTGATAGGAGGGACTGGTGGTGGGTAGAGATGGCTGTTGCTCTGGTGGGCAGAGATCAGTAAAACTTTAATCTGCTTGTCTGCTGATGGGTGGGGCTGGGTTCCCTCCCTGTTGGTTGTTTGGCCTGAGGTGACCCAACACTGGAGCCTAGCCGGACTCTTTGGTGGAGCTAATGGCGGACTCTGGGAGTGCCCACGCCAAGGAGTACTTCCCAGAACTTCTGCTGCCAGTGTCCTTGTCCTCACAGTGAGGCAGAGCCACCCCCCCACCTCTGCAGGAGACCCTCCAACACTAGCAGGTGAATCTGGTTCAGTCTCCTATGGGGTCACTGCTCCTTCCTCTGGGTCCCGATGCACACCCTACTTCGTGTGTGCCCTCCAAGAGTGGAGTCTCTGTTTCCCCCCGTCCTGTCGAAGTCCTGCAATCAAATCCCTCTAGCCTTCAAAGTCTGATTCTCTAGGAATTCCTCCTCCTGTTGCCAGACCCCCAGGTTGGGAAGCCTGACGTGGGGCTCAGAACCTTCACTCCAGTGGGTGGGTTTCTGTGGTATAAGTGTTCTCCAGTTTGTGAGTCACCCACCCAGCAGTTATGGGATTTGATTTTATTGTGATTGCGCCCCTTCCACCGTCTCATTGCAGCTTCTCCTTTGTCTTTGCATGTGGGGTATCTTTTTTGGTGAGTTCCAGTGTCTTCCTGTCGGTGACTTTTCAGCAGTTAGTTGTGATTCCGGTGCTCTCGAGAGAGGGAGTGAGAGCACGTCCTTCTACTGTGCCATCTTGGACCAGTCTCCCAGTCTATGGTTTTTAAACTATTGTTCCCATTTTATAAATGAGAGAAACTGGTGCTCACAGAGGATCAGGAGTCTAGTCAATGACAGATCTGTGACTGGAACTCGTGTACCCCTTATTAAAATATTTATTCTTTTAACCAGAATATTACACAGAAATTATACAGATAGGATAAAAGCTCATCAACTTTCAACGTATTTTTTGTTTCATAAATAAATCAGTGGTTTAGCAGTTTCTGATAAGTTTCACCTGAACCCAGAAGGAGACGGGTTTGTTTATGCCCAATTCTGCAGGAAGAAGAATGACTTTTGAGGCCTTGCCTGACTTTGGGATTCCATGATTTCTCACGTTATATGTGGGAAGGTATTTGTAGGGAAATCCGTGGGCTGTAATTTCTGTACCGCCAGAGTCTTTGCTCCCACAATACTCATGCTGGGAGCCCGTGGCTGACTTGCTCCATTCTTCAAAAAGATATCAAGCTCCCCAGACTCTCTGCTTTTAATTTAAAATTTTAATTTATACTTTTCTGTGGATGATACAGAGACAGACATGGTCGTGAGTAAATATGTCAGGATAATCTATTGAATGGAATGAAAATGGTGTGTGCTTGGGAAACATTTTAATTTCATCTTGCTCACTTCTTTGCCAACTATAATGAACAAATCGGGAGGCTGGGTTTTAAGGCTGTTGAGGATGTAGTGGTAGGGACGGTGGAGTGGGAGCAGGGACAAATAAATAACGTGAACTGTTTGGGGTGGCTTCTCAAGGCGTTCCCGACCAGCCGCTGAGCAGCTTCTGCGACAGCTGTCGTCTGAGACAAGGAGTCAGGGCTGAGAGGAAAAGCCCACCCGCCTTTTACAACCCCCCTGGAGTTCCACACCACTGGCCTGCACCAGAGGGGCAAGGAATATGGGGCTGGATGATGGGAAAGGAGAGGCTTTCATCATTCTTATCTTTAAAAGATGCTTTTCTGGGCTTCCCTGGTGCACAGTGGTTGAGAATCTGCCTGCCAATGCAGGGGACACGGGTTCGAGCCCTGGTCTGGGAAGATCCCACATGCCGCGGAGCGACTAGGCCCGTGAGTCACAACTACTGATCCTGGGCGTCTGGAGGCTGTGCTCCGCAACAAGAGAGGCCACGACAGTGAAAGGCCCATGCACCGCGATGAAGAGTGGCCCCTGCTTGCCGCAACTAGAGAAAGCCCTTGCACAGAAATGAAGACCCAACACAACCAAAATAAATAAATTAATTAATTAATTAATCAATTAAAAAAATAAAAAAGCTTTTCTTCTTTACCCAAGGGCTCACTGCTTCTGAAATGGCTTTGCCTTATGCTATACCTTTCAAGAGGAAGTTGCAAAGGAAGAACGTGGAAAAAAGGTGGCTTCCAAAGCCACCTGTGATTCCAAATGTGAGGTGACCATCCACCAGTGACTAACCTGGGCATTGTTCTGTGGGGAGACCCTCGGCTAAATTCTGTGCTTCTCCTTCACCTGCCCTGAGATGCACCCTTACCACTGCTTCACCAGCTAACGGTGTCTCCTTGGGTTGGGAGTGAGACTCTTGGAATAATTTTCCCTTTTCCTTGGTGCCCTGCAGTACGTGTGCAGTAAACGTCTCTTAGAATTGAACATGCTGCTCTGAAGCTCCTGACCCGAAGTAATCCCTTCGGCTGTGATCCTATCCCCATTGTCCCACTTCTCTTCAGCACTTACACAGTTAGTGTTTGCTTTCAGCAATGCTTCGATCTGCTTGAGGATGGAATGTTCTGAGTACCTGGTCTAGGGTGAGGGTTGTCCTATGTGTACAGGGAAACCGCCCAAGACAAGGACACCACTGCACAAGCTGTCGGGCCTGCGGGCCAACAGGGATTCGCCTTCAGGTGCGCAGAGCTGTACTGATTGATCTCTCAATTACGTATTTTAAGAAATACGGCATTTTACCAGCCACCGGTCATCAATCTAGAAACCAGCCCATCAACCACTGTGCTAGCACACTGTGAGCGAAGCCTGATACAAATACAAAGTTAAAGTTGTCTCAGTGGCTTTATCTGAGAAAATAAACCTTAGATGGAAGTGAAATCCCACTGCAGAGCTCTGCATAGGTCAAGTACAGAATGCTTCTCAAGAGTGAGAAAATCTTAGACGCGGAAGAGTCTATAGGTGGACTGAGAAAGCGTTGGACCAGTGTTCTGGGTTTTGGTAAAAATCTAAATCTCACCTTCTTTCTGAGCTTTTAGTGAGTGGAATAACCTTTCTTGAAACCGGGCTCAAACAACCCTCAATGGAACTCCATTCTGTATATATTTGAAAATACAGAAAGAGAAGGCTTCAGAAGTCCTTGGGAAATGATAAACCAATGGATTCAGTATCACTTGGTTAAACTAACATACACCCCCATGTAACAGCAGTTGAGTTATGTTTTTCCAAATGCAGCAACAAGCTCTCTGACAATAGTAATAGAGCAGGTTCTGTTTAAGGAATGTTTACTATGTGCAGGTACAATTCTGACTCTGGCTCATGTATCAGTATTATTTCATTCAGCTTCATAATAGCCCTAGGAGGTAGGTCTGTCTGTTGGTCAACAGCAGAGCCCTTGCCTGTCTGAGCCAAGGCCCTCTCCTCAGCACCGCAATGTACTGTCTCTTTAGTGTCCAATTTACATATGTCATCAAAGCTCATAAAGAACTCTAGACTCCCCCGCATTATTCTCAATATTGTCAAGAGTCATCTAGATGACCCATCTGGCCTGAGATGGGTTTAATCCTTCGTGGACGAGGGCCACCACTGTGTGGTCACCATGTATCCTACTTTCCATCACGTCCAGCCTCTTTCATGCCAACTCATTTGCTCAAGGACCTCATTCAAGCTTCCAGTGCATGGGACCCACCGGGTTCTCTCTACCCATCAGGGTCCCTGTCTTCATGTCTCCTTTCACTCATCTGTTTTCCAATTTCTTTAAAGCTTGACTTCTTTTCCCTTGCCCACCTGGCACTCTTTAACACTGGATGAACCCAGCCATCCACGTTGTCTCCGTCTGCAGCTCAGCAGCTGAGCAGATATTCTTGGTTGGAGAATATCCTCAAAGCTGGCAGAGTAGTGTCGCTGTAAATTCTTGGCCATCAACTATAAGTGGGGCCTCAGCACTGCCTGTGAATCCTAGTATAGTTCCCTAGCAATTTTGCTGTCATTTTCTGTAGCAGCTATTTCACTTTTTCTTGCATCTACCTTCCCCTCTTTCCTACTTTCCCACTTACCCTCAGCTGATAACTTTGCCCTCTACTTAGGAAAAGATAGAAACCATCACTCAGGAGCCTCCTTGCTTTCCCCTAGGCAGATCCACAAATCGATTTGGGTTGCTATTATTTTTTCCTTCTCTTATGACACAACAGCTGAAGCACCCTTCCTTCATGTGCTTTAGATCCCACAGTCTTTCACCTTTACTGTAATTTTTCTTTGTGAGTCATCTGCTTTTCCTACATCATCAGTTGCTCCTCCTATTCAATAAGATTGATCCCATCAGTATATGCTTACATATTAAGTATCGTAGTGTGTAAGTATCATAATGTAAGAAGGCTGGTCCTTGTCTTATTGACAGTTGCGTCTCTGGTTCACAGTAACATTGGGCTACTCAAAGTGTAGTTACCCCCTCCCCATCAGCATGGTTACAGAGCTTGTTAGGAATGCAGAATTTTGGTTCCCACCCAGACCTAGTGAATTAATGACGTGCACAAGTAACTTGTGGGCATTTAAAAGTTTGAAAAGCCCTAGCACCCAGTAGGTATTCAGTAAATATTTACAAAATGAATAAATAAATTCCCAGTGTTTCCAATGCTAATATAAACAAACAAAAACACTCTGGAGAGCCCAGTGACCTTTCTGGACTGCTTCCAATGACACTGTTTTCAGGATACCCCACACCTTCCTTGGTTTTGTTTAAATACTTGATGTCCTCCAGGACGCTCATCCTGCATGCCTTGGTATATGTTTCCTACTTTTCTCTGGATAACATCCCTCCCCCACCTACACACATACACACAACACATACACACCCTTCCTGTGTATTAATGTGACTCCACACTCCAGCTCCTGTGAGCAAGGCACCATCCCCCAGTTAGGAACAATGTGAGGATGCCGTGTATCTGGCAGCCTCCAAAGTCAATCTCGTGCACTCCTGAAGACCCTCGAAGCAGCTCTGACCCCGCCCCATCCTCTGCAGAGGCTCTCCTATGTATTCTCCACCAGGACCCTATCCCTACATATTAGCTCTAGCAGAGTTATTACTCTCTTTGAATCATAAAATTTCCCCTTACGTAACTTAGGGTTCTTCTTGATGTTCTAGACTTGGCTGTATTTGTAACTCAGGAAATAACTGAGTCATTAAAGCTTCCCAGGAGAACAGCTTTGTGCAATTTAGCATACCTTAGGAGTTGGTCTAAAAATTTTAAATTTTTTCTTCCCTCCTCTCCTTGCCTTTAAAACATTCCTTTATTATTGGTCCTTGAATTCTCTAAAGCAAGATCGCCTTCTTCCCATTTTTTGAACTAACATTATTAATATATTTTGATACATGTAAGGTTTTTAACTGAAATTCAATTAACTCTCAATTTATTAAAAAAAAAGGCAATTGACAAAACAAAAGCAAAAAAAAAACCCAAAACTAATATCGTGGGTAAATTTAAAAATGAAATTCAAAGAAATGCATTTTGGGGTTTTACCATTCAACCCTTTTACCTTTTTCAGCATTTCTTAAGTTGACAACTTTCTGGAAGATCATTTTCTCAGGCAGGGGACAGGGGTGGGCAGAGACAAGGTGACCAGGGATTCCCAGTGGTAATACTACTTTTTAAATGTTATGTACATAAAATCATGAAACTAGGTATAAATGCCTTAACCTTATACCCTTCTATGACTCAAAAATCTAAAATTATAGATCATACACATATAAACTAATAAAATTAAAGTCTTCAGCATCAGTGGGGCAGATGATGCTTTATTCGAATTAATTTCTGAGTTGCATGGGAATATGGTGCTGACTGCTGCAAGGACTCGTCTGACTTCAGCACGTGCCCCTTGATGCCTAAGTTCTCCTCCACATGGGTTCACTGCAACTTTGGGGACCCCCACTGCTCTGGCATCACGCAGCTTTCCTTGGCAGGGACGCCTTGCTGACACTGTGAGTCTACCTCATATGTTTCTCATTAGCCTCAGACAATGAAAGAAGTACTCACTGATGCCCTTGTACTAACAGACACAAGGCCAAACACTGAAATCTAACTGTGGTCAGACCACATCCACAACATGCATACGTGATATTTGTACAGAGTATTATAAAAATGAAAACAGTGAATTAAAAATTATAGCAGAGGACCTGTGGACGTTGTGTGTGTGCTTGTGTGTGTAAATGACTCATAGACCAGGTGATAAGGGGCGGAGGGATAAATTAGGAGATTGGGACTGACATATACACACTACTATATATAAAATAAATAACTAATAAGAACCTGCTGTATAGCACAAGGAACTCTACTCAGTGCTCTATAATGGCCTATATGGGAAAAGAATCTAAAAAAAAAAGTGGATATATATGTATGTATAACTGATTTACTTTGCTGTACACCTGACGCTAACACAACATTGTAAATCAACTATACTGCAATAAATAATTTTTTGCAAAGACTCATAGAGAGATAGACACATACATATATCTCCAAGGACATCTAATTCACCTTATGTGGGTCTTTTTTTCCCAGCTTTATTGAGATATAATTTACATATAACATCGTATAAGTTTAAGGTGTACAGCATGTTGATTTGATGCATTTATTTATTGTCACATGATTACCTTTATAGAATAAGCTGTCACCTCCATCCCATCACATAATTAGTGTTTCTTTTTTGTGGTGAAAACATTTAAGATCTACTCTCGCAGCAAATTTCAAGGATATGTTACAGTATTGTTAGCTATAATCCTATGTGGGTTCTTTTTATGTCAGTTTGAAAAACATTATCTTACATCTTTTTTTAAAAAATTATTTATTTATTTATTTATGGCTGCGTTGGGTCTTTGTTGCTGTGAGCAGGCTTTCTCTACTTGCGGCGAGTGGGGGCTGCTCTTCATTGCGGTGCACGGGCTTCTCATTGCAGTGGCTTCTCTTGTTGCAGAGCACGGTCTCTAGGCACGTGGGCTTCAGTAGTTGTGGCATGCGGGCTTCAGTAGTTGTGGCTTGAGGGCTCTAGAGCGCAGGCTCAGTAGTTGTGGCACATGGGCTTCATTGCTCCGCGGCATGTGGGATCTTCCCGGACCAGGGCTCGAACACCTGTACCCTGCTTTGGCAGGTGGATTCTTAACCACTGCACCACCAGGGAAGTCCCAACATCTTTTCATCATTATAAGTATGTGCCTATCACCTACTAGCTGCCAGGTGGACCGTGGGAAGTGCTGGTGATACAAAGTGAAGACCACTGAGACGGTTATTTACAGCCTACCAAATAAGTACGTATATGATTAAATCCAGTGTTGTAAATTCTGTGAAGAAGACCATCACATTACAAAGAGGTATAGACCGATGTGTCTGTATTAGTGATTAAACTCTATCTGCCACTGTGTACTCTTCATGAAGGCAGAGGGGCATGCGATATAATTTAGGTATTATCCCAATACCAAGGCATTTTCTAGTTAACTTCAGTTTCTCAAAATGCCAATTGTCAGTTCTTTGAACACAGAATCTATAAAGTTATCCGTAAAGGAGACACACCATTTGTTAGGCTGGTTTCCAAGACTTGTTCTCCAGCTCTCCAGATTATCTAAATGTTCCTCTAGCTATCTGTGCGTGTAAGTGAGATTTATTTTTAATCTGTGTATGTGACATTTATTTTTAATGCAGACTTGATTTTCAGACACGCGTCATATTGCATTCAGATTTAAGATGATAGAAACATCAGCATCTAGCAAGCAAGCGCAGTGGGGCATTCCTGAGTACTCTCTCTCAGTCAAGGATGCTCCCAGTCCCCATGGCAGTCTCCTGCTTTCATTTTCATCAGTTACCATTTTCCGAAAATAATATACCTATTTACTTAAGTGCTTTTATTGTAGCTTCAAAGGGCATGACCTTTGTCTGCCTCTTTCAGGCATCTCAGCTCCTGCAACGTCACCTGGTACACATTAGACACTCATTAAATACTGTTGTGTGAATCGTGGCACTTTTTAGTTTTGTATTTTCAGAGGCAAAATATAAAAATGAGAACAAAATAACGACCACAAACAAAAACAAGAAAGCTGGCCAGTTTCACTTTTCAGGAAGGCTTTGTTATCTTGATTGAAATCTTGCGTGTCTTTTGTCTTGTTTCTTTAAGGCAGTGGTTCTCAAAGGGCAGTCCCCAGACCAGCTGCTAGGAACTCACCTGGAAACTGGTTAGGAAGGCAGATCGCTCAGCCCACCTCCAGCTCACTGAATGGAAGGTCTTGGGAGGTGGGCTGAGTGATCTGTGTTCTAAAAATGTCTCTAGGTGATTTTGATGCACAGCAAAGTTTGAAAACCACTGCTTTAAGGCATGGGTTTCCCCTAACTGTGAAACCAATCCGGGCACCTTAATCCCACGTTGCATATTCAGCGGAGCTGGACGTGATGCTTTGCAAGCAAGACCCCTTTCCTCCGCTGTCTTTCAGAAGTTCCTTTGCTCTTTCTTATTCTTATCTCCACGCCTCTCCTCACACACAGCTAGAGGCGGTTTACAGATGTGAAAAAATCACTTCCAAATATCCTTCCTGTTCCCCAAAGCTGTTTTATCGCTTATGAGAAGATTAAATAAGTACCATAACTTTGAGGGGAACTCTGGCTGGCCTAATAACGTGGATTCTCAAACCACAAGCACTTTTTTATATTATTATTATTAAGAAGAAGCCCTGAAGTACAGGGACCCCCGTGCCAGGCTGCCCAGGTTTGAATCTCCTGCCTGATGGTGTTAACGCAAGTTCGTGTGCCCAATACACAGTGAGGCGAAACAAACTGAAACTTCGGAGTTTGGAGCAGAGAAAAGTTTATTAGCAGCTTGTGCACAATTCTCTTACTGTCTGACGGTGAGGCAGCAGGGTGGTGTCACAGGGGTTAACATTATCAGTCCTTAGGCAACAGGAGGCCTGGGGCTCTGTGCTCAAGGTCGCCAAGTAGTTAACCGTCTTCCGTTTGTTGGAGGGGGGTAGGTTTACAGCTGCAAAACAACTCAGGAAATGTGCATCAAACACCATTATCTAGGTAGTTCAGAGAGGAGCAAAGCAGAGGATCTGGGGGCAGGCCTGCCTGCCCACCCAGCCTGTGACAGGAAGGCCTCATGGGGTCCTGCTCGGTTACAGTGGTGTCAGCCTTGCACGCTAGGAGTCCCCAACCTCTCTGTTCCTCGTTGTACAACGTGGACAGTAATGGAGCATCTCTCAAAGGGTAGCTGTGGGATCCAGTGACTTAATATATGGAAAGTTCTTCAGCTGTGCTGGGCACAGAACACTCACTGTGTAATTGTAGACGTTCCAGTAGAGGTGGCATGAGTTCTATGGTAGTTGGGCCAGTAGGCAGGGTTAGCTTGGGATGTAAGGATTTTAAGTACCTGAAACGGTTTTCAAGAAATTGGAAAGCTGTCATTAATATTTCTTAACTTTCCTCTTGGCTCCCCCTTATTTAACCTCAAAAACCCTCCTTCGTGGGCTTCTGGTTAAAGAGGGTCCAAGACGTAGCCACAACCAGCAGGGCAGGAGCGGGGTTTGGAACAATACTTAGGCATAATGTTAAGTCCTTTTCTGAGCTCTTCTTCCTGCGGTTCAGAGGACGGTGAAAGGGCCCCGTCGTGATGGAGGAAAGCGAGAAGCGCTGAAAGGACGCATTCTTCTGAGGCACAGAAGCCTTAAGAGGCAGACAACTGTCCTCAAGCGACAGAATCCTTCTGCTAAGTGTCTTTGTCATCCGTTAGGTTCTAGGGCTGGGTAGACTCAGCGAAGCGGCTCTGCCCCATTAGAGAGATGGACTTACTTCCCTCTATGTGTTTTCCATGCCCACTAATGAGGCCCAGGCTTGAGAGCAGGTGAATTGGACCTTAGTCATCTATCCAGGGTACGTTCACCGAGGGGTACACAAGGCTTTCCGAGGGCTGTGTGGCAGGGCACTGAGAGTGTGTGCTGCCCAGAGGGTAGATTTGGACTGCCCTGCCTCAACGTCAGCCCCTACCAGACCCTGCGGCAATTTGAACCGGTGCGTTTCACCCTCAACCTGCAGTTGTAGGTCTTACACAAGGAAATGTATCTAAAGAAGTACATTTTCAAGATATAAAATGTCCTAAGATGGATCCGCCCGAGAAAGACCTGTGTTTGAGTTGTAGTTCTGGCTCTCGTTTCTGACTGCTCCCACTTTAATTGTCCGGGAGAGAATGTTCCTTTACTTTCATTGTTACCTCCACCGCTATTATCAATCTGTCATCAAACAGAGTATCAGTCTTGAGGGAGAGTCCCACCAAAGTAAAGCAGAGAAGTCCTGATGGAAACGGCACCGTTTTTCATCAGTAATGAATTCATGGCAAAACTGGTACCTTCTCTATCTTGGAATTAGAATCCAGAGAGATAGAGATGTTTTCTGACAGAGGGCAGGGTGATTTGGTATATTAAAATAAACAGTATTTCAATTTTCCCCATCTTTCTCAGCGTATTGGGTTAAACAAAGTGCTTCTAAGTGACAGAATAACACATCTTTAATAGTCATTTGATAAGGCCTAGTAAAATGTTAGCAATATACTGTCCAGATACTGAGAAATTGAATGAATTTAATACTGGGTTACAAAGCCCTTTGCAAGTCAGGTATTTTCCAATTCATTGCTTTAAAAGAAATTGAAGGAGGAATTAATTGAATTGTCAGCTGTGAGATCATTAAAATAATTTTTGAAGCTATATTACTATGTGGTTTTTGGCATATATCTTGGAAGAGGTTCAAAGAATTGAGTGACATTGCTATACAAGGTTTTCATTTCTATCTCCTTGCTTATGTGAACTTCGTGTTTTTTCAAAGCAAAATAGGAATAGAATTGATCCTGAGTTCTCATTCTAGTATAATGATATTTATCGATGGTATAATAAACAGAAAAGCCTCATCTATCCCATTGAGAGCTATATTTCCAGTAAAAGTTTACTTCTTATGTTTAATTATTACTTAACCACATGTATAATATATTTATGTTGTTTTATCAATATTATCCTTGTAATGATAACTCATTCTAAAAGAAAATATTATTCAGAGCTTTACGGTCACAGAACATGAAAGAAATTTAAATTTCAATCCCTATACTTTTTATATATTGTTGCAAATAAATATGATAGCTGATCAATAAAAGATTTTCAAGCATAAAATATGCTTGAAATATTATATCAGGATAAAATCCTACAGATAAAATCCTGCAGAGGATATATAATAGATACACAAGTTCAAGTTTAGAAAAGGAGCAATGCACATTTTAATGACTGTTAAAAAAAGAGCTAGTTCATGAATTTTGAAAGTAGACAATCATGAGTATCAAATTGCTATGGTATTTAAATTCGTATAGAGATATATGTAAAGGAACATTATGACATTTTAATTTTAAAATGTGAATAATCTCCACAGACCAAACATGCATCCTTTGCAACTCTTACCTAAACTTTAAAAATATTATGTCAACTTAAAATGTGCAAAGGGTTACGTAATTGACCAAAATAAAAGCAAGCGTATTGTCTGCACTGTCACCTGGGTGCCTGTGGTTCCAGGGTCTGGGAGACGACGCCCTTCACTCTGTCTGGTGTACCACCTACTTCCAGGCTGGCCGCACTGTACAGTAGGAATTTAACCTTTAGGAGTCATTCAAACAGGGATTAGATCTTCATGGAAATACAGCTGTTATTAAGAAAGCTGGCACGTTAATTCTTACCAGTGATTTGCAACTGAGAGTGAATGAATGCATTTATCATATTTTTTTTTCCTAAGAAATGCTTTTGAAAGTGGGGAGCAGAGAGGGCCCATTAGGGCTTTAGTGTCCTCATAAGGGAAATGGGCAGTTGCTGTAGAAGGAACAAAAATGCACAGAAAGTGAACTAGGGCCCCAAGGATGTGGAGGAGACAACGTGACCTTAGTTTTTCTTTTTTTTAAAAATTAATTTATTCCTTATTGAAGTGAAGTTAATTTACAATGTTGTTTTAGTTTCAGGCGTACAGCAAAATGATTCAGTTATACATACATATATATGTTTTTCAGATTCTTTTCCCTTATAGGTTACTACAAAATACTGAGTATAGTTCCCTATGCTATACAGTAGGTCCTTGTTGTTTATATATTTTATATATAACAGCATGTATATGTTACACACAAATTCCCTTTCCCCTTTGGTAACCATAAGTTTGTTTTCTGTGAGTCTTTTTCTGTTTTGTAAATAAGTTCATTTGTATCATTTTTTTAGATTCCACATATAAGTGATGTCTTATGATATTTGCCTTTCTCTGTCTGGCTTACTTCACTTAGTATTGGATTGGCCAAAAAGTTCATTCGGTTTTAAGTAAAAATAAAAGATATATTTTTCATTTTCACCAAGAATTTTATTGAACAATGTAAATTCACTAACCGAACGAACTTTTTGGCCAATCCAATATGATAATCTCTAGGTCCATCCATGTTGCTGCAAATGGCATTATATCATTCTTTTTTATGGCTGAGTAATATTCCGTTATATATATGTGTACCACATCTTCTTTATCCATTCACCTGTCAATGGACATTTAGGTTGCTTCCATGTCCTGGCTATTGTAAACAGTGCTGCAATGAACATTGGGGTGCATGTATCTTTTCAAATTAGTGTTTTCTCTGGATATATGCTCAGGAGTGGGATTGCTAGGTGATATGATAACTCTATTTTTAGTTTTTTAAGGAAACTGCATACTGTTTTCCATAGTGGCTGCACCAGTTTACATTCCCACCAACAGTGTAGAAGGGTTCCCTTTTCTCCACACCCTCTCCAGCATTTATTATTTGTAGACTTTTTGATGACTTCAGTTTTTCTTTATGCCAAATAGGCATCCATGAAGGTGGGAAGGAGTCATTGAATGATACCTGAATACAGGGACCATTAGGTAAATGCAGCTGGGTCCCCAAAACTCACCTCACTGATCTTAGACGTATCTGGAAACAATTACAGAATTAGATCTATAAGTACAGGTATGCAGGGATGCCTGTGGCCAAGTTAAAATAAAATCTTTGTAAGAATATTAGAGTATGATTCTGTTTTAGGTAAAAACAAATCAACACAAGCTTTCCATATGTGAATATATGTCTGTGAGGAGTAAGGTGAGGAAGACATAACAGGCTGTCACTGAAACAGCACATCCAGGCAGGGAGTTGGGTGGAGAGAAAGATTAGCTCGGCCTTTAGGCATCTTTGTATTGTATTCGTTTACATGTTTATACATGTTTATTTTACTTTTGTGGTTGTAAAAAATAACAAAGAACATGTAGAAGAGAAAAATCTCTTCCTTTCTCCACCTAATGATCACCCCACCCCTACCTCGAGGCTGCCCGCACCTGCTGAATGACAGGTGGACGTGTGCATAGCAGACCCCTCTGATTGGAAGCTAGTTTTATTTTTATTCCTCCTCCCCATCAGGGAGAGGGCCTCACTAGACTGGGTGCTCACCCCTTTCAGTGGCAGCTGTCATTTTGGTGCTCCAGTATCCTTCTGTTCCCTAGACCATTCAGGCTATGTCAGGCTGTTCACTTTGCCAAGGGAAACACGTGTCTCCCCATGGCCAGTGTCCTTGGTGCCCCCACCTCCTGAGCCCTGGTCCAGGTCAAGATGGGATCAGCCTGGTGAGGTGTGGCCATGTTTATTCCCTGTCTCCTTACCTGAAGGTGCGGCTTCACGCTCCCGGTCCTCAGGAGGCACTGCTCATACCCTCTCTGGTGGGGCATCTAGGGGAAGCAGGTGTGATTTCACCTTTTCATTTGCCGAGATACTGAAACTCAGGTTCTGACTAGAGCGCTGAGCAGTGGGTAGACCTACACCTGGGGCCCTTTAACCATGCCCTTCATTGAACAACTCCGATTTCTCAAGGGTTTCCTTTTCTCAGTTTTCCACCCACACATTCTAAGTTCCTGGGACACATTTGCAAATTTTCTTCCTGACCAGCAGGCACATTTATTTCTGCATTAAACCTGATAACCTGCAGGTCATACACACCGACAAGCAAATTCCATTTGCTCGTAGCCTCCATTCATAGCCTCTGACTGCTGGGAAGAGTAGGTTAGGGTATGTGGGGTAGTGGTCGGCTCCGTACCTTGGTGACAACCAGGTGACATCTACTACATTGCTCTCGGTGGGTGTGGGTAGGGAGGCGAGTGTGAGGTGGAGGAGCTCTGCTTGGCCACTGTCTCCTTCCCTCTCCTGAAATCTTGAGGTAGCCATGACTGCCTCAAAGACTGTTGGCATTGTACCATGACTTTCAAGACTCTCTGTTATAAATTGCAGTTGGAGGGCTTTGGGCAGCTTAGGGGTACAGGAGATGATGAACACGAGGGAGGTCTGGAGGTAAATAATGTCCAATTTTTGACTTAACAACAAGTTAAGCATTTGCTGTGTGGATTATCTGTGACCTACTTGAAATACTGATGCACTCTCTCTCCCCTCTGGCCCTGGGCCACTTCTCCCACAAGGTGGTAACTGTGCTCGAGAAATATAAACTAATTTTCATAGAAGCCTAAGGGAAAAAATAAGATGGAAAGCAACTATACAGCAAAGATATTCACATAATATGTCCCTGAATCAAATAGGAATGATTTTGTAGCATCAGTTCTTCAGGAGGATTCAGGCCACTGTTGCCCTCTATTTAGGAAGTTTTATCAATAATTCATTCCCTTTAGTACTGGGCTATGTTATTTCATTTACCCCTTGAATGACAACAGCTGTGTTTATAACAGAATCTCTGAACACTTTCTCCCTCCTTCCCCTCCCCTCTTCCCACTCCTTCCCTCCCCCTCTCTTCCCCCTCCCCTCCCCTCCCCTCACCCACAGGTGTACCATAGATGACCGGGTCACCCGGGTGGCCTGGCTGAACCGCAGCACCATCCTCTATGCCGGGAACGACAAGTGGTCCATAGACCCTCGTGTGATCATCCTGGTTAACACGCCAACCCAGTACAGCATCATGATCCAGAACGTGGACGTGTACGACGAGGGCCCGTACACCTGCTCTGTGCAGACGGACAACCACCCCAAGACCTCCCGGGTGCACCTCATCGTGCAAGGTAGGCGGCCTGGCCAGGGGGCTCGCGTTCCCCTCCGTGACGTGGGGGAAGCATGATCTCAGCTTGTCCTTCTACTCCTGTAGAAAGACACGAAAGGCCGTTTCCTCTGTAGAATCCAGAGACTGAGTGTCTGTCCTGGCTTCCTTCCACCTGCTGGGGTCTTGACTAAGTGCTGAGTATCTCTACAGAGTTTCTCCATTTTATCTCTGGTCCTTCTGTTCTCATTAATAGGTAGTTTGGCATGTTTGAGCTGGTTGAGCTTTCTGGAGTTGGGAAAAGATATATTAGAAATATATATTATGTTATACTATATTATATTATGTTATATTATATTATACTATGTTATATTATATATATATTAGTTACTTAGCACTCTGGAGTTGGGACAAGATATATTAGGAAATGGATACGGTATTACTCTCTGCGCCTTTTATTGTTCAGAGGTTTATTTCATGATAAACGGTTAATAATATTGATGTGAAATCATGTGACCTATGACTGTTCTTGCATAACTGGTGGTTGTGTGTGTACCAGAAGGGGTTCTGAGTGCTGTTTGGCATTGCTGCTGAGTCTGTGTACACCCTTTTAGCCCCACAATGGAGTTGAGGTCAAGAGGGATATTAGTCAAAATGTTATCTCCAGCTCTATGTTGGAAATAAATCTATGTAATTAAAAGGGGGGAATCCCTAACATTCTCTCCCATTCTCCCTTAAAAATCTGAATTAGTATAACCCAGGCATAGTAGTTAAGAGCTTTTCATTTGAATTTTACTTTGTAGGAGAAAAATGGGGTTGAAGAAATGTCAGAATCTCAGATATCAACTATTAAGTGTTAAGAATTAAAAACTCATGCAGAGAGCAGTCAAGAGAATTGGGGAACCGTCTTAAAACAAGGCAGCTCTACAGATGACCTTATGTCGAACTGCCCCCTACCGACACCCCCATCACTACGTAAAGCAGCTTCTATCAGGTGTCCACTCATGGTAGCAATGAGGTGCTGAGCAGACTAGCTCCCATCCCCCTCTGACATATCCTTCCTCCACCAAAGGAGAGGTTTGGGTGGACCTTTCTCAGTGTCCCCTGTGCTGATGTCTCGTGGCCATGCCTTGAGCTCAGAAAGAGGCCCTGTGTGTGACTTAGTGTCAGTAACTGCCTTTTATCAGATCCCATCTGCAGTTGATCCAAAGGGTTTTATTTTTTTTCACTTTCTGAAATGTGTATGGCATTCGTGCTTAGCTAATATGGATTCCCTCATCCCTGCGTTTCTAAAAAGTATAATTTTGCTCATTTCGGATGGTTTCATGGGAAGTTTGAGTAGGGGTTAGAGTCTTTTCATGCTTTGGTTACGTGTGCAAATCAAGGTGGCCATTCTTTTCTTTTGTCTGGAACGGCTCTTTGCTAGCAGAGCATCTGGGGCTTTGGCTCTGCACACTGTGGTAATGGCCTGAGCTGGGCCAGAGGTCTGTCTGCTGCAGCCCCGGCTCCCAGCAGGCCCTGGTGCTGCCATAGTGCTGAAGCATTGCCTCCGTTCAGCCTCTAAGCCCTTCTCTCACCCACACGCTCCCAGACTCCCACATCTGCCTGCTACACGAGGACACCCGTGCTCTGCTGTGTCCGTTCTCCATCCATGTCCCACTAGGGGTATGGCTTGGGGATGATCTGCTTGGGAGCTACAAGACGGCATGCCATCGGGAGATAAAGACAAGTGTCACGGCTGATGTTTCTCCTTAGAGGCTGGTGGAGGCCCTCGCTGAGATCGGTCGTCTGAGATGAGCGGGGATGTCTGCAGAAAACAAGGGAGCTCAAGCTCTTACCACCCGCCTGCCACCTGGGCTTGGCTCCAGAGGAGCAGAAATTCTCGGCATGGGAAGTGACGCCTCCGTGGCCTTGACAACAACATTATCTTCAAATACAGGAAATTCGTCACTGAAAGAAAAAAAGAACTGTCAGGCACTGCACAGAAACAGACTCAAGCAGAACAAGGCTATCACTTTTCAGGGAAGAAGACAGACTGTATACGCATGTCAGAGCCAATACAGGCCATAAAGGGCTTGTGGCACAGAGCTTCAGGGATAATGTTCTTCGTAAGAAGCTTGGAGTAATTCCTGTGGCTGAATGTGAAAGCCAGTGGGGTCTCAGAGCTTTGGGTCAGAAAGACTCTGGGAAGAGGCAAGAAGCAGGGCAGTGGAGTCCTTCATTCCAGAGGTGACGTCCTCAAGTCTCCACGCTTTAGGCCAAGCAACTTCTGTAGCTCCAGGCAATCCAATGCAAAGATCAGGAGGGCAGAGGAGGAAGGGGAGCACCTCCTCTTGGAAATCTTAGCAGACTGGGCTTTACTTTTTTTTTTTTTTTTAAATAATGAAGCTGCTTTTCTTTCCTTTTTTTTTTTTAATTTAGGGAAGGCTCTTTTATTTATTTATTTATTTTTATATTTATTTTTGGCTGTGTTGGGTCTTCGTTTCTGTGCGAGGGCTTTCTCTAGTTGTGGCAAGCGGGGGCCACTCTTCATCGCGGTGCACGGGCCTCTCACTATCGTGGCCTCTCTTGTTGCGGAGCACAGGCTCCAGACGCGCAGGCTCAGTAGTTGTGGCTCACGGGCCTAGTTGCTCCGCGGCATGTGGGATCTTCCCAGACCAGGGCTCGAACCCGTGTCCCCTGCATTAGCAGGCAGATTCTCAACCACTGCGCCACCAGGGAAGCCCTGGGCTTTACATTTACTGAGAGGCTAAAAGAAGGAGCTCAGGGAGCTGTTCTTCCTTTGGGAATCAGTTGAGTTTCCAGTGGGTGGAAGCCGAGACCCCGCGGCTCAATTAGAAAAAAGCCCAGAAGTCTCCTCTTTCCCAGCAGCTATCGGCTTTTGTCCAGTCTATAGATTAATTTTTCAGGCTTAGTGTTAGTTCAGGTTAAAGATAATGAAAGTTTCCTAATCCTCTTAAAGAAGATTTATCTGACCGAGTAGAAAGCTTTTGGAATACAATAAGGCATATATAAAACTGAGGTCTAATCTTGCCTTTAATTTCAAACTGCTGATGGGTATTGATTTTGCAATGAGAAAAACTGAAAAATTTCCAAGCTGCAACTTGTCTATCTGCATATGTGTGTGTGTGTGTGTGTGTATATATATATATATATATATATATATATATATATATATATATATATATGGTATTTATTTATCTTCTGTCCATTTGAGAATGTTATAATCTCATCACCTCTGCCAGACAAGTGTCATTAGCAGAAGGGCAATCCCACGGGGTCTAGGCTTCGTTGCTCCCTCCTCCTGCAAAGTGAGTAACTGAGAGCTGCTCTAACACTACCTCACAGCCTGTCCTTTCCTGGTTTATAAGGTGGCCTTTCCACGCATCTGATGGGATTAGTTTCCTAGTCCTTCTCTTTAAGGGAAGAAGCTGCTTTCGTTAAAATAGCATCACTGGTCCCCAAGGTACATCTTGGCCACTGAAGGGTTAACTTTAAGGTGCCACGTGATGGGGAGGCTGTGACTTTGTCCCTGGTACGTGACGGCGAGGCTGTGACTTTGTCCCGGGTGCGTGACGGTGAGGCTGTGACTTTGTCCCTGGTGTGTGACCATGAGGCTGTGACTGTGTCCCGAGGTGTTCAGGAAATCCAGAACAAGGGGCTCAGATTAGTCAGGGCAGGAAAACCAATCTGGCAGCCCTGTGTGGGAGGGGGTGCCGTAAGGGAGCTGGAGGCATGGGATGGGCAAGAGGTCATGCCCATCACTCAGAAGGTGTGAGGACAGCAGACTGTGGGTCTCCCTGTAGGAATGGAGAAGCTTCCTTCAAGAGGTATCATCCAAGGGAAATTGAGAGGATTAATCCCAATATCTTGAAATAGGAAGAATTAAAAGGATATCACCTCCCTTTTTGAGTTTGGGGAAATGTTAGATGTTCCCACCAGTGACTGCAGAGTTAGGGTCCTGAGCCGCTGGGAGAGGAAAGTGTTAGGCTTGTGAGCTTTAGGGATAAAGAAAACACAGACATTACACAGGTGTTATAGAACTAAGAAACAGGTGTAACTCAAGACAAGAAGGGGTTTGTCTGAGATTTAGCATGAATTTACTAGCATGAGAGGAGGTAAGTTTTGTGAGATTAACTCTTCCTACTCGAGAGCAACAGGAGCCCCGGCACATAGCACACTGTCTGAGGGGTCCTAGGCGTTCAGCACATGTTTGTAAAATGAACACAGGACAGATGGATACAGCAAATGAAATGGCATAAGAAGGCAGTGATCATAACGTCCCTTCAGGCAGATAGGGGCAGGGGATTTGTCAGGCTGTCCAGATGACTTGGAGTGGCCAGTAATTGGGAAAAGGTCCTTAGAGGGATGAGGTCTTCCATGTGACAAGCCAAGAGGTACGTTCTAACAGCGATCGCATGACTTCCGTGGGTTTATTTAGTACTTTACAGCACTGGTCACAGTCTTTGGCTCATGTGACCCTCACAACAAGCCCTGGGAGGCTTCGGGGCAGTGACTGTTATCTCCATTTTGCATGAGATCACTGCAGCTCACAGAGGTTAAGAGACTGGCCAGGGTGCCCTGTGAGTCAGCAGCTGTGCTGGGTCTGTACCCCAGCCATGCGACCCCACGCTCAGTGTGCCGCCAGCGCAGGCCACCCCCCGCCCCCCACTGCCAACCACGTCTAAGGTGATTCATCTAATCTAGATCCCTGGGAATTTGCCAGTTATCCTTTCTTTTTTCCCTCTTTTTCCTGCTACTGATGTTTCATTGTCCTAGCAAAAATTGTGGACAAAACTCAAGAAAGAAAATGAGCAGTGGGGGAGCAGGAGTGGGATGCCAGAGCCCCAAAAGATGATGTGGAGAGGCTGAGGGAGAGGCAAAGAAGAAGATAATTGACTTACCAGTAGCTCATCCCTCCAGGGATACGCATTCTAAATGTTACCTCTTTCCCCTATGTAAGTACTGAAACTGCTGGCCCCTTTGAGAATCCAGAATCTAATCGTCACTCTGATTGTCATGATCCCTTCAGCATTCTGGAATGTGTGGATATCGCCGTGTCACAGTCGTTGTCACTGTCAGGGAGCGATAGACAGGAAGATCTGGCATCCTTTCTCCTTGGCTGTTGGTATCTCTATCTGCTCTCTTGGTTAGTCCAAAAATCTGTTTACTGCCAGACACTTCCTTTCATGGAGCAAACTACTCTTGCTAAGCCCAATTTTAGGCAAAGGGCTAGAAAGGATGAATGATGTGAACAAGCCTACGCAATTTCTATGTCTTCAAAGACTTTGGGGCTTTGAGCCTGGAGTCAGTTCAGGTGAGACTACTTGGTACCCAAGGTTTAGTTTAGCAGGTGGAGAAGTCTGATTCTCTACCCAGTCCAGCCCTAGGTTTCGCTGAGTGTCAGCCAACCTCTGCACTGGCCACATTGAGTGTAAACTGATCTCAATTGATCTTCGCAACATCCCTGAAAGGTTTACGCCATAGTCACATCTTACAAATAAGAAAACTGAAGCTCAGAAAGAGTAAAAACTTGCCCAAAGATGATAGAGCCGCTAAAAGCTTTAAATTCCCTTCACTAGGCTTGTCTCTAGGTAAAAGCTATCAAAACACACAACAGTTAAAGCCCTCTGCATTCATGATCTCTTCTGATTATTCTTCATTGAAGCCCTGGGAGACAGAACAGAAAATCACCACATTCCAAGCAAAGAACCTGAGATTCAGAGAATTGACATGATTTGTCCAAGTTTTACACTGGCTAGCAAGTGGTGAAGCACCCCTTAACACCAGGAGTTTTATTTTTACTTGAATAGTTGATTTACAATGTTGTGTTAGCTTCAGGTGTATAGCTAAGTGATTCAGTTATACATATATATATTTTTTCCCTTACAGGTTATTACAAAATATTGAGTTCCCTGTGCTATACAATAGGTCCTTATTGGTTATCTGTTTTATAGATAGTAGTGTGTATATGTTAATCCCAAACCCCTAATTTATTCCCCCCTTTCCTCTTTGGTAACCATAAATTTGTTTTCTGTGTCTGTGAGTCTATTTTTGTTTGTTTATAAGTTCATTTGCATCATTCTTTTTAGATTCCACATATAAATGATACCATATGATATTTGTCTTTCTCTGTGTCTGGCTTACTTCATTTAGTATGATAATCTCTAGGTCCATCCATGTTGCTGCAAATGGCATTATTTCATTCTTTTTTATGGCTAATATTCCATTGTATGTATGTACCACATCTTCTTTAACCATTCATCTGTTGATAGACATTTAGGTTGCTTCCATGTCTTGGCGATTGTCAGTAGTGCTGCAATGAAGGGGTTTTAATTCTAGACCCAGTATTGTGTTCACAGGCCAGATTGCTAACTCATAGCTAAGTAAAAGGGCAGGTGGATGTTACTATTTGTGAAAAAAATATAGAAGTTCTGAGGTGCTACTGAGAAGGGTGGTTCCTGAGAAGATCGTTGCGGAGTAGAGGGGCCTGGCGAAGGCTGGTTGGGGTGGATGGGGGCCGGGCACCTGGTGGAGCTTCCCAGCACGTAAGGGAGGCACACCTGCCCACGGGTCACACTTTTGCAAGGACCTACCTATTTCTTTATTTTTTTTTTTAATAAATTTATTTATTTTATTTACTTGTTTTTGGCTGCGTTGGGTCTTCGTTGCTACGTGCAGGCTTTCTCTAGTTGCGGCGAGCGAGGGCTACTCTTGGTTGCGGTGTGCGGGCTTCTCATTGCGGTGGCTTCTCGTTGTGGAGCACAGGCTCTAGGCATGTGGGCTTCAGTAATTGTGGTGCGCGGGCTCCATAGTTGTGGGTCGCGGGCTCTAGAGCACAGGCTCAGTAGTTGTGGCGCACGGACTTAGTTGCTCCGCGGCATGTGGGATCTTTCCGGACCAGGGTCGAACCCGTGTCCCCTGCATTGGCAGGCGGATTCCCAACCACTGCGCCACCAGGGAAGCCCCGGACCTACCTATTTCTAACCCTTCCTTTGTTACTCACCTCTTTTTCTCTGCTATTTTCCCCTCTTCTCCCAAATATTCTTTAAATAATTATTTAAATTAACATGCGTAATTGTGGGCCTAAAGAAAAGCAGGCAGTCAACCTGAAATAAATTTAATTTATTCGGCCTCTATTTTAAATTACAGTCACACTTGCTCTTCACAGAGGCAGGGTGGGAATGTGGAAAAGAACAAGACTGGGAATCAAAAAGCTCCCTCCCCAGCCTGAGCTCTGCTCCTCACATCCAGACCTGTGTCTCTGGGATGTTCCCTTCCGGGCTTCTTATTCTGGGTGAAGAATACAATTGAACGTAGTTGATTTCCTTCAGGTACACACATGCACACCTTAATCTTAATCCTGTGTGTGTGTGTATGTGTGTTTATTAACAGATATATATGAAAGACATCCTTTCCTGCTTCACGTGATATTTGTAAACTCCACAACCCACATCCGATGGTGTATGTATAATACTAAGATTCCTAATTTCAGGGTTGGGTAAACTAAGAAAGCAGTTACAACTTAGAAGGAATCAGGATTGAAGTCGGTGCCCTCAGAATGCCCTCGGTACCCATCCGGGGAAGGCGCTTCACGAGTCGTCCTTCACAAGAGGGTGTCCCCCTGCAGGTTCCCTCTAGCCCGGCCTCGGGGGTGGAATGAGACCCACACTCATCTTCACGCTCTCCGTGCAGCTGTCCTGTCTCTTCCCTCAGATTGTGTTGCTCAGACAGTGTCTGAACTTGACATGTCCCGTAGCTGAAATCGCATTAGTATTCACCTCTCCCCAGTCCCCTAGGTTATCATGTCTTTCACAGCACCATGTGTAGTTAGTTGCTGACAACACCGTACGAAACACATTTTGTAGAAAGACTATTTCTCCTTTTATCAAGCCTCTACTCCCATTCTTGTGAGGAGAGACATGGGGCTTTGTTCTGCTCTGCTTAGAAACTAAAGTTATAACGTCACACAGACACACACACACAGCTTTTGCAGTTTTCCTAACTACTTCTTTTGTGGCCCCTGGAATTCCATCCTTCTCTCCATTAAATATGCAGGTCCATCCTCCCTCTAGTAAGGGGCTGGAGGATATCTGCTCAATTCCTCCTTTAAGACTTATAAACTTAGTTATAGGAACAGGAAGAGTTACGGTGTTCCCAGCTGAATGAGACCAAAGCAAAATCTGATGGACTCATAGTCAGAGCTGGAGATGGTTCGACCCTGTCTGCCAAGAGGGCAACAGTACCGTGTGAGATTACTGGCTTTGAGTGGGTGCATCAAGGTGCATGAACCTCCTGGGAGGCTACAGCAGAGGCTCTTGGCATGACCCAAGATGGTGCTGCCACTCCTGGCACCTGGTTTGGGATACATACAGGAGCCAGAAAGAGAAGCGGTGGGGTCTGGAGCTGTCATTTGCCTTATTTGCAATAGAACTAAATAAACAGAACAGTCATGAAGTCTGTTCTCAAAACCATCACTGATGTGGAGATGCAGGAGGAAATGAAATGCCTGTTATGTAGAGTCAGTTTGCATGGTGATCTCAGCTTGTGTCCTAAGAGCCTCATCTGTCAGCAGCACAAGTAAACACAAAGAGAGCTCTTTCCCAGTGCTGTCAGCAGGGGAAGCAGTCACGCTTTTGAGGAAGGTAAGTTAGTAAATGTTCATAAGTTCCCCCAATAGTTTAAAGTTCCTCATGACCCCCATGTAGTCAGAATCCCACCTAAGATTTCAAACTTCACCACCCACAGGTTTAGTTACAGTCATGGCTTAGCGTCAGAGTCATCTGTGAATTCAGAGTGGTGATATTTTCCTACATGCAGCATGTAGACACAGATCTGAAGAGTCTGACTTGCATTCCAAAGCCTGATTGTGAGCCCCTCGTTAGCAAGTTTTACCTGAAACACAGTGTCTTAGCACCAGTACCTATCATTTGTACTCATTCCTATTTTGGCTTCTCATCAAGGTATCAAAAAGCCTTTGACTGTTCTCTTCACTAATCATTCTCTTCACTAATCATTCTCCTCTATAGCTTCAGAAATTGAAGAGCATTAGAAGTGAAGTAAAATAATCACAAGGAAAGCAGTCAAAGATGCGTCTTAGAATAATTATAAACCGTGGTTGTCATGCCTGAGTACCAAGCATAGCAGTCACTTTACAGACACGATCTAATTCTATTTCCCAATTAACCCAAGAGGGTGGGATGCATTTTACTAATTTTTTGAATGAGGAAACTGAGGCTCAGAGAGGCTGAGGAACTTGCCCTAGGGCAAAAGCTGAGAGGTACAGAGCCGTGATTCGAGCTCTGCTTAGTCTATAGGGAAAGCCAGCACTTAACCTCTACGTGGAATGTCCTCTTCATTCCCTCCCTTTTAAATAAGTCTCAGGCCAGACTGACACACCCGTTCATTTACAAGGCAAAGGTTATCTCTGTTTAAAGGATTTCAGTCTAATATCTCTGCAGTCAGGATCTGGCCTCCTTAAACCTTTTCCTCTCCTCCTACTTTATGTATCTTTGTGATTATGACTTCCTCCTTGGAGTTAATATCAAGTCTGTATCGGTGACTCTGAAATCTACATTTCTACTTCTTAATTGCTTCTCTAATTCTAGTCTCTCCTTTCCGATTCTTTCCTGAACTCTTCAAGGTGGGTGTCGCATACGTATTTCACGTATCCCACGTTGGACTTTTCTTTGCTCCAAAACCCGTTCCTCCTCTTTTAATTCACATTTATATTCATGGACACACCAGCCTTGTATAAAACGTTGGCTTAAGCGTTGACTTTCTTTCTCTCCTGCTTCTCTATCAAAGCAGATGTCATGCCCAATAAAGTCATTCTCTTTCTGTTCCCACAACCACAACCATAAAAGTGCGGCATCTTACACTCTGGTGACTTTTCACTGCCACGTCCTAATTGCTAACCCGTCCTCAGTCTCTGGCTCCTTATAATTCATTTTAACACTGTTGTCTAAATATTCCTGATGCACGCACCAGATCATGTCACTTCCCCCTGCTTGTAATTTTTTTTTTTTTTTTTTTAATTTTTTTATAGCTACTTTATTTATTTATTTATTTATTTTTGGCTGTGTTGGGTCTTCGGTTCGTGCGAGGGCTTTCTCCAGTTGCGGCAAGTGGGGGCCACTCTTCATCGTGGTGCGGGGACCACTCTTCATCGCGGTGCGCGGGCCTCTCACCATCGCAGCCCCTCCCGCTGCGGGGCACAGGCTCCAGACGCGCAGGCTCAGCAGCCGTGGCCCACGGGCCCAGCCGCTCCGCGGCATGTGGGATCTTCCCAGACCAGGGCTCGAACCCGTGTCCCCTGCATTAGCAGGCAGATTCTCAACCACTGCGCCACCAGGGAAGCCCCCCTGCTTGTAATTTTAATGACTCCCTTTTGACAATACAGTAAAGTCAAAACCTCTTAGATCACTTTTCCAAGTGCTCAACAATTCAAGGTCAGACCTCCTTTTTCACTCTTACTTTCTATTCTTCCATTTTTATATCCTACACAGAACTTAGCCAAACTTGTCCTTGTAACACCTCCGCCCCCAGTGCCCTGCATTCTTTTCCATTTCTCAAACAATCTATCTGTCTTGAATGTTCTTTTCTCTGGATATCCAAGTTCTACGGACCCTTTAGAGCAGGACTGTCCCATGGACCTTTCTGTGATGATGGAAATGTCCTGTATCTGCATTATCCGACATGGTAGCCATTAGCCATAAGGGGCTATTAAGAACTAGAGATGTGGCTAGTGAATTGTCAGTATTATTTCATTTTAATTAATTTAATTAAAAATAGCCACACATGCTGGTGGCTATCATATTGAACAGTACAGTTTTAGAGTGGCTAAATCCCCACAGCCAAAGGCTTTCTTTGGAATTCCAAACCTTTACCTGCACTTCCTTATGCTACCTGTAACTTCTCATTTCATATTTCAGCTATTGGTGGATCTAACTTTTCCCCACACCTAGATTTTTCCTTGAAAGCAAGAGCCAGAGCTGGCTCTATCATTTTTAATATGGTCACAGTTTAGGGATTGCAATCTGAATTGGCAAGACTATATAGATAGCTCTTTAACAAATTTATATTAAGTGTTACTAATCCATGAAAATAATGGCAAATGTCCTAATTTGGAGGTTATTGGAGACCATACCACAAAGCGTGTCATCCACCTTGGATTTATTACCTTCTCCCCATGCTTAGGACAGATCACCGTATAGGCAGGCACCAACAGCATTTATTTCTACTGAATAAAGAAGTCCTTAGTGAAACCTTTTTTAAATTTCCGTAATTTAGAGCTTCAGGGGAAAGATCCGACACAGCCACGTTTTTTAGTGACATTGGAAATCACCCCAAACAGGATGGCCCAGAGGGCAGCCTTGGCAGGCAGCTAAAAGGGCACCCCCCCAGCCTGCTGCAATCAACATGATGGTATCAGTGACACACCCTGATTGGCCAGCAAGCACACATTAATGACCAGCTAGCAACTGTGTTCAGGTCAATTAATTTATATTTGTATTTTGCAAACGAAAAGTTGCCCTGTTAGATTATTGATTCTTTGTCCCTGTATTCAATTTGTTTTTAATTGCACCGTTGCTGGGCCAGGCCCTCCCTCCTGGCACGCTGGCAATAAATCTGCCACCATCTCAACAATCAACAATAAATGTGTCTCTTCATGTCATTATTAATATGCCTCTTGGACTGGTTCATTACCATGGCTAACAGTTTATAAGAGCGGGCTGGAATGCTGCCAGGAAGATTCCTTTTCCCGAGGGCTATTTTGTCATGATAGGACTGATGTTCTCAGGCCTGTGTGTGTCTGAGGAAAGGGGCCTGGGATTTAATTTAATATAGCTGGAATGTGAGCTGCCTAATCCTCTCCTAATCATAAACAGCTTTAGAAGAAGATTCTGTTGGAATAGAGATTTTTCCCCTCTCTTCCAATTCTTCCTCTTTCTTCTCACTTTTTTCTTTATTATCTTAATTCCTTCTTAGTTTCTGTTCAGATAGGTTTTTTTCCCCTCTCAAAAACAACGTAACAGCTACCTGGGTGATGTAAAATCCCTAGGTAAGGGAGCCATGTGCCCCCAGGAGCTGGAGTTTTATTATTGGTTTATTGGTAGCTGAAAGCAGAGGGGAGTTCCCTGTGCTTGATGCGTGAATGGTGATTAACAGAGCTGCAGAAAAGCTGCCCTCATAATGTCACCTTCATTGAGGTCAGTATTGAAAAAGAATAAGCCCCATCTTATAGTAGAGATAATCGTGAATTACAGTATGGTTATCGGCTCTTTCAGTTATTAGAACTTTTCAAGGAGAAGCACAGATTTTGGATGAATTTATAGGTTGGCAGAAGAGACCCTGTGTGTCTCAGATATGCCAAAGGGGACATCTAAATGGGACGGAGTGTTTACAAGGGTCCTGCTGTGGCCTGAGATCTAATAATAGTCCAGATGTTGGCCATTTTCAAGGCGCAGGTTGCTCCAGGACAAGAAATTTGGCGTCCCTCCCTCAGATACAGAGTGAACAGTCAATTTTTGGTTCAGGATAGAGACTTTTATACTTAATTTACTATGAACAGTGCCCATTGCACTTCTTGGTACAGAGCTCTCCAAAGCAGGTCACACTGGGCTTATTGAAAGAGAGGGGCATGGGGGTGGTGTGACACCTGCTGTTTCTCTTGATAGGAGTCTAAGTGGCCCAGGGAAGTGGAGGGAAGGAACCTGGGACTTGGGCCAGGACGATTTAGAAGAAAAGGTGGCAAGGGAAAGCTGGCAGAAGACTGAAGATGCCTGCAGAAGGCCAGAGCTACAGATGGAGGATGTGATGGGAGGCAAGGGAGCAGAGGAGGTGGGGAGGGGTTGAGAGAAAGGGGAAGAAGAGACCGGGAAGCCCAGCCCAGGGCTCAGCGCATGGAGAACGCCTCCCCTCAGGGACGTGGGGCACCATGGCCAGGCTGCTCCAGTGCAAGCACCTCTGTGCCCATGACACCCTGGGGTTCTCGCCACTGCTCCCCTGCTGCTTTGCTGCATCTCGCTCAGCCTGGCCTCCACGCAAGGCAGGAAGAGACTGATGCAGTCACTGGCGTGGAACTCAGGCTCAGGAAGGCTCCTGATCCCCACCCTCTCCCGCCTCCCACTTCCCCCCATACCAGTGAGAACTGATCCCGTCTCTGCAGACTCATGGTTGGGCTTGTGTTTTCCAAGTGCTGTCATATCCAGGTTAATCCAACAGAAAAGGCAATGTTATTGATAAGCAAAGCCTTAATTCAAACACGTACAGAACGAAATGCATTTACCAGGCTGCCTCTAGGTAAGAGGCATGAAAAATTCAACTCCTGGTTTGGCTACTTGCTGTATGATCTTAAATGAGTTACTTAGTTTCAAAGTCTTCATCTGTAAATTTTGGGAAATAAAGGCTGTCCTACCTCCTTCTTACGGTTGTTCTACATTAAGTGGACAGCACTCTATACTAGGTCCTGTACAATGGAAAATAACTAAAATCGTTTGTTGTTTTAAGCTGCTAGGTTAACTTTAGAAATTAACCGACCCTCTGAGTTTGCATAACAGGCGTTGTGCTGGGGTGATTCATTCATACTTAGAACTCTGAACCCTCTACTCATCCTAATACAGTTTTCACATTAAAATATAGCCACTGGCCCCTTATGTTTTAATAAATTTTATTGGATTTTATGGGTAATAATGGAAGAACCGTGGCATCTTCTGAGCGTATCTGAATGTGTGTGATATCCCCATCCTTGAAGTTTTATGTCACTCTTATTATTTTTAAATATTCTTCTCTTAACTATTTTTATATTGTCATCATAATTTTATAGTCTCATGTCTGAAAGGTACTTATGAAAAGTATCTATAGTTATGCTTATTGATAGAGAATTGAGGTTAAGCAGACAACTTTGAGTCAAAAGGGCAATAGCACTAAATCATCATCAAAGATTTGTTTTCTTTAAGAACCTTACATCCTCACATAAATACGCAAATCTTAGAGACGTTTCTAAAACCATATCTTTAAGGGGCCGCTACTGTATACTGAAAGGCATAGCTTCATTTCTAATGAATCCCCCTTATTGAAATCACATCCAAATAGAATAAGAAAAGCCTACGCTCCAGTTTCAAAAGGGAAACAAAAAAAAAAAAGAGTCAGGCTGCAGCACACACATCCCCAAGTGCCTACTTTAAATGCCCCACCGATGGGAGTGCGAAATGAAGGGCCCTGAGCCCTGGCCGTGGTTAATCCAAAGCACCAACAACGCATAACAGAATCAGAGAATGCAAAATAGCTACTTGAGGAATAAAGCTTCCCAGCCCTTGGTTCAGCAGCAGCAGGGTGGAAAGTGAGGGGACAGGAAAATCAAAGTCCCTTTAAAAAAAGTGATCACACATCGAGACAAAATGTCCCCACAGCAGGAAAGAAAGTGGAAAACACACCAAATCAATCACCTTAAAAATAAGGCTTAAAATCTTCTACTACATAAGATGTAGGTGGGGAGGGAAGAGTGGGTCTGGCAGCTTGAAAGTCTTTTATTAAACTGCACGCTGACTGCCATGGGCACATAGAAGAGAATGCAATTAAGGTCAGGCCGTTAAAAAGGTGCCCAAGGATAGCTCTGTGAAAGACCAGGGGGCAGTCTGCAGGAGCTCAGGATACTCACTTTGAAAAAGCGCCAGGCGGGGCGAAGGGCCTCTGATGCAACAGCCCTGAAGTGAGGTCCCGATAGAGGCAGGAGGAAAGCGGAGGTGGGAATTCTTGCCTCGCCTCCCAGTGCCCGCTGGAGTGGCCCCAGCCCGGTTCTCACCAGTCCTGTCTTCCTTCAACCACGGTGCCCTCAGCACCATTTAGGATAATGTGTCTCCAGGGGACATTCCTGGTCAGCAGGGGATGACACCGCAGGCACGCCATCACGTGGGCATCACTCTGGCCCGCGGCCGCCCTTCCTCTCCTTAGACAGGTCCAGGTCCACATCTACCGGCTGACTGAGAAGGGCAGGCGTGGAGCCCGGATGGGGCGCACGCCCCCGCCTCCCCTTGGTCGGAGGGACCAGGCTGGGCTGAACTGATCCGCGAATGAGGAGCTTGGCCTCCCATTGGAAGCTCCGGAGACACCGTGTCCTTCAGAGCTGTCTCTGGGTTCGGGCTTTGCTGGGCGTGCAGTGTGGCCGGCTGCTCACAGAAAGCACAGTGATGGTGCCTGGCCCTGCTCCCTGCCTCTCAGCGCACCCCCAGTGCCCCAGCCATGCCTGCCCTGTTCGGGGGGGCCTCCCCTCCAAAGACCTGGAGGTGTTACAGGAGCTCGGACCTTCCAAGGGTCACGCCGCCTGGGTATAGCTCTGTGACACTGTGCTGTCTTCACTGGTCACACATCTGATTTCCCCACCAAAATATAAGCACCGTGAAGTCAGGGACAAAGTTTTCACCTCCCTGCGGACGCAAACGTTTACCTCTCATGTAAGCAGGGCCTCACATGGATTAGAGGGTAAAAATATTTATTAAATGCGTCTGGCATGTAATGAGCAATCAAGTAAGTATCAGATGATGAGATGGATGGAAATATTCAGTGGAGGGGAACAAATCGGTGTTGGCATGTGTGTGCGCAAATCGACTCCAGCCTCATACCGGACAGGTATAGCTCCCCTGGGAGTCTGGTGCTTACCAGCAGCTCTTCCTTCCTCGATAGCCCGGAAGTGAATTCCTGAGTCGAGAGTGCGTGAGACAGTGCTTATCTCCTGTGCAGCCTGGCCCGTCTCTCTTCTTGTGCGGGGGCCGCACACCACCGTCCCACACCGCGTTCTCGTTGCCTTTCACTGGAGGCGGCCTACTAATTGCCGAAGGTTTCCAGGGCGCTCGCAGCGCTCAGGCTCCAGGCCTTTCTATTTCCCGTCTGCTGGAGTCTGGGAAGCCGTGACCCGGCCACCTGAGCAGGTTCCTGGAAGCTTTCTAGCAGAAACACCAGCTACAAAGTGCCCATTATGGCTGCAGCAAGAGGGGTTTACAGACTTCTCCGACGTTAGGAAAGGGAAAATCATTTCTGGGTATAATACAGTTTGGAACATGCTCCCATTTGCTTCAGAAACTATTGCCTTGCAGTGATTTTCTGTCTCTGGCAGTGAATGTTCCCTGGGCTGCAGCTACCGTGAATCAAAGCCACTCCGGTGCTGGCTGAGCAGGGTTTGTTGCTGGGTCATTTCTCCCCTCCTTCCATGCTTACGTCTGCTTTCCCCACTTTACTGCTTTCTGAAGTTGTCCCTTGTTCCCCCTCCTCTCTTCTGCTTCTTTTGTCCTACCCCTCCAGGCAGGGCTGTTCACCTGCTTCCAGCGGCAGGGAGGGCCTGAGGACCAGCCAGCGTTGCCAGTACATCGACATACATTTACATCTCGTTGGCCTGCAAACATGATGATTATGCAGAGTTCTCCTCTGAGCGGTGAAAGGATTCTGTTTGGATTCAGGAACTTTGGGTTGCACAGGACACAGCTAGGAAAGAGAGGGTGCAGCCCCTGCGCTTGCACAGAGGAGGGTGTGGATGTAATGTATGGGAGTGACTGAGGGCAGTGGTCATCCAGCTGGGCCCCTGCCTTGACTTGTCCACGTCTCCTGGAGTGCCACCTTGCCCCCAGTTAGGAGACGAGGTAGAGAGCGTGCCCTCTGGCCAGCTGCCTGAGCAGTCTCCCACTCAGCCCACTTTCCTGTCCGCAGCTTCTCTCTTTTGGTAAATTCAGCACACCTCTGTGCTGAAATAAGTTTTCAGGCCAGCCTGCTCTTTCATCACGTGTTGAAAGCTGTACTGGGGCCCTGATCTATCCTGTTTCTTCTGAGCCAGGTAGGACCTTTAGGTAGGGCCACGTCGCCAGCATCCATTCGTAGAAAATAATCCTGTGATTATAAGAACACCATGTGGTGAGTCGAAAGATCTAGAAAACAACTTCAGTATCCGTGACTTATGCTCTGAGGCACGTGGATTAACCTCCCTGGATCTGTTTCCCGCTCTGTAAAGTAAGGGAGCAGAAGTAAATGGTCTCTGAAGTTCATTCCCACTCTAAAATTCTAGATTTTGATTTCTGGGATGATGTATTTTCTCTCTCTATTTTTTTATTCTTCCACGGATGGTTTTATATTGTAGTCTATCCTCTGTTTCACTTGTTCACACACTGAATATTTAACACCTGCCATGTGAAACCGTATTCAGTGATGTCTCGATTAGGCACTTTGCTTCAGATGGAGGGTAACGTAAGTCTGCCTTTGGTAGGGTTATGTTTACACTTCCTCCCACTATATTCTAAGTCCTTGGGGGTAGACATTGCTTGTGCCAACCTGAACACCTAAAATGTGCGATGGGGTTGCTAGCACTCAACATTGTTTGCTGAACAGAATTAAAGCGAATCCCTCTTTCATTCTGAAGTTTTCCTTACTTTTATATTTTTTTAGTGGAGAAAGAAGACACTGACAACTAAGAATAGTCACCATTAAATTATGGAGTTTTCTTTTTTATTAATTAAAAGAATCTTCTGGGGAATGTTGAGGCAGGTGAATGACTAAACCACTCTTCCCGTCTTACCCTAAGCATTCTAAGATGATCTGGGTGGGTCTACATCCCCTGGAAACCAACAATCACTCCTTAAAAAAAAAAATCAGTAAACCTACCTAATTATTTATTGAATGTCAGTTATATTCATGGTACATTAGGAACTATTCAGAGGAGAAGAAAACTCCAAGGAAGGTTTCATTCTTGAGGGGAGACAGAATGTACACCTTTAAAACAATTAGAGACAACTATTTAAATGGAGCACCAGGGAAAGCGAATTTCAGTTTGGCTGGTCAGTGTTTCATCACTTTGCCAGTAGACTGACCTGATGTTTTCTCCAGCATGTCATAGGGGCACCTCAGAGTCAACCATGTCCAGAATTGAACTCACATCGTCCTACACCAGTGTCCCCTCTCTTGGGGTTTGGCACTACCGTGATCTAGTTCCATGGACCAGAAACATGACCGTCCTTCTAGAGACCTCGCTTCTCAGTTGCTTTAGACAACAGTGCTGCCTTAGTCTCCTCAGGCTGCCTCACGAAATACCACAGGCTGGGAGGGTTAAACAGCAGACATTCATTTTCACACAGGTCTGGAGGCTGGAAGTCTGAGATCAAGGTGCCAGCCGGGTTGGTTTTGGCAAGAGCTCTCCTCCTGGCCTGTAGGAAAATGGCCTTCCAGCTGTGTCCTCACATGGCCCTTTGTGTGTGTGTGTGTGTGTGTTTGTGTGTTTGTGTGTAGAGAGTGATCTCTGGTGTCCCCTCCTCTTCCTATAAGGGTACCAGTCCTATCAGATCAGGGCCCTACACAATGACCTCATTTAACCTTAACTACCTCCTTAAAGGCCCCACTTCCAAACAGTCACATGGGGGCGGTAGGGCTTCAACACATGAATTGGGGGGGCATAATTAATTCCATTACAGATACCAACTAAGGTAATCCCAGCTTCTCAGACCTCAATATCTTAGTGGCTTAACACAATAAAATGGTACTGCTTGTTCAGAAATTCCAATTACCTGGGAGGTAGGGGAGGGCAAGTGCCAGATTCCATGCCATCATTCAGGAATAAAAGTTGACTAAGGCTCTGCCCCCTTCAGAACATGGTGACAGTGTCAACTCTGGCCGTAGACATCCAGCCGGCTGCCTGGAGGAGAGGGTAAAGATGGGCATAAAAAGATGAGAGTTTTTGCGGGGGAAGGGCTTGTATTTATTTGCTTGCTTGTTTGTTGTATGGGCCAGGCTTCGTGGAAGTGTGCACAGTGCTAATACTCACTTCTATTCCTTTGGCTAGAAATACAGTCCAGCTGTGTGTCCAGGAAGAGAAGAATAGATTTGGTGAATAGCTAGCCCATCTCTGAGATACCAAATCCCATTCATCAGTCACCAAAAGTATGTCTTAGATCTGTCCACCTCCTTCTACCTCCACAATCCAACAATCTAAGACAAGATACCATTGTCACTCACTTGAATCATTACAAAATCCTATTCGGTTTTTATCCACATAGTCTCTTTAACTTTTTTAGAGTAATAAAATACATGTAAGGTAAAATTGACTATTTTAACCATTTTAAAGTGTATAATTCAGAGGCATTAAATACATTGACAGTGTTGTGCACCCATCACCACTGTCAACCTCTAAAACATTTTTATCATCCCAAACTCTGTACCCATTAAACAATAACTCCCCATCCCTTCCTCCCCACCAGCCTCTGTCACCCCCTCCACTTCTACTCTGCATCATGCTCAGTTGCCCCTGCAGCCAGAATGATCTCCTAAAAGAGTCTAATCATCACACACACACACTGTTTAGACTCTTACATGACTTTCCACTATTTCCAGCAAGATTACAAACGTCCCTACGGTGGTCCACATACCCTGGGAGCTCGTGTCCATAGCTGCCTCCCTAGCCGGTGGGAGAACGCACCCCCCTCAGATTCTGTTCTCCAGGCACCCACAGTGCTCTTCATTCAGCCCACGTGTTTCCCACGTTCCCTCCTTCCTCGGGATCTCTGCATCGGCTGTTCTCTCTCGGTGTTCTCCCCTCCCCATTCCTCCATCATCCATCAGATTTCCTCTCATCCGTCACTCCCTCTGTCTTCTCTCACCCTCCCGACCATGCCATGCCTGCCCCTTCCAGAACACTTCTTGCATTGTTACACATATTTTTCTTTTAATTTTATAATAAATATATATCTTCCCACGGGGCCTTAAATTCCATAAGGGTGGAGACTGTACTGTTCATGTTCACTGTTTCATTCCTGGTACCAAATGCAGTGCCTAGCATGTAATAGTCACTTGATGACTAAATGATGAATGAACAGATGAATGCTATCGGCACCAGGAAGGGTTGAAACCAGAGTTATACAGAAGGTGGCTTGGCAGAAAGGAGCATGAAAACATTGGCAAAATCAGCCTAAGACAAAGAGGAAGACATTCCCCACTGAATGAAACAGCCTAATTAGTTTACTATTTTATTACTTATTCATTTCCCATGAAATCTCTTTTAGGATGTCACTTCTTTCTAACTGGTAGTGATGATGGTATGATGATCAGGATAATGAAAAAGAAGAATATTTCTTAATTCTAGAGTATGTCCCTCTTTGCAGGAAACGGGAAGAAAAAACAATATTGTTGAGTAATAAGTACTGGGCAAACGATTTCACATGATACTATATTTGATATTAAAGTTCCCTAAATAGAGTATCTTTGACATCTATACTACATCCTTGGGAGCTTGAGAAGAAAGGAAACTGTGCCTCAGAGCCATGGAGTAAATGCACCGAAATCGCAGCTAGGAAAGCCAAGGCTGGGGCTTAGTCATCCAGACTCTCAGCTAAGTGTCGTTTGCTTGTTTTTTGCTTTGTTTTGTTTCTTGTCTCACCCTTGGTCCTGGTTTCCCGGCTAATACCCTCATACTTCAGTGCTCTAGAAATTGGATGGATTGAGAATATCAACCAAACCCATTTAAAATCTTTGGAAATGTTTTAACCAAGCTACCTTAGTTCTGGGTTCCTAGGGAACAGATCCTGGGGCAGAGACTAAACACTGACGTTTTATTTTGTGGCGAAATCCCAGGGCAGAGAGAGTGAAGGCAAAGGGAGCGCGGAAGAAAAGGATGGGAAGCAGTACAGGGTGGTGCCTGATCAGGGTCGGGTACAGATCGACGATGAACAGTGCAGAGGCAGAGCTGGAGACATGGCAGGTGCTTCCGCTCAGCGGCGCAGGAAGTCTACAGACCAGCTCCAGAACGCCTGGAAACTATCCATCGACAGGAAGGACGCAGAGGGATTGCCTGACCTGACTCCCTCCCCGTCTCAGTCACTGCCGTCCTTTGGTGCAAGTTTACTCTGCAGGGAGTGAGCTCCCCGGACTTCAGGACTGCATTGCATGTCCCCTGCAGCCACCACCAGGGAAGCAGACCCCGTGCCCTGAAGGCCGGCATTTCATCTGAGGTTGGAAGTGGCGGAGGATCCAGAGACCTCGAGGGCTCAGCTGGTCAGCTGCGGGTGGTAGATACGCGAGGGTACACGTGCTGGTCAGCCAGGGCAGCAGGGGAGGTGAGGCAACCAGCTGAAGGTGTAGGAGTTAAGGAGGCCACGAGAATTGGAGGGGCAGTGGAAGGCGCCTAATGGGCACAGCTTTTGAAAGATTGGAGTATCTGTTATGGTGACCTTTTCAGTTCTAACCTCCTCTCACTCTGGCCAGAAGGCAACAATTGAAGAAGACTGAGGACACTGGATGGGTATCAGCTGAAACAATCACTGTGGCTGGGAGTTGGCTCAACTATGTTGGAAAATTGCTTAAGATGATTTCTCTTAAATCTAAACATGCATCTATTGGGACTTACCTGGTGGCGCAGTGGTTAAGACTCCATGCTCCGAATGCAAGGGGCCCAGGTTCGATCCCTGGTCAGGTAACTAGATCCCACATGCATGCCGCAACTAAGAGTTCGCATGCCACAACTAAGGAGCCAGAGAGCCACAACTAGAGAGCCCGTGAGCCACAACTAAGGGGCCTGCCTGCCACAGCTAAGACCAGGCACAACCAAATTAATTAATTAATTAATTAAATATTTAAAAAATAAACATGCGTCTATTGTATGGCCCCCAAAATAAACATCTGGGTATTTTCCCAATGGAGATTTGTATATGTGTACGTTAAAAGACATGAATAAGAGTGTTCACAGTAGCTTTCTTCAGAATACCCCCAAAACTGGAAACCACTCAGTGTTGACCAAGAGAATGGATAAACAGATTATGGAACAAATATAATGAAAAGCTGCATAGCGATAAAGAAAGAACAAACTCCTAAGACCTCCCAAAACATGGAGGAATCTCAAAGGTACTGTGTTAAATGAAGGGAGCCATGCACAAAACAGTACCTATTATAGAATTCCATTTATGTGGAATTCAAGAGTCATAATAGTGGCAATCTTTGGAGAGGTATTGAATAGGAAAGGGCAAGATGGAAGCTTCTGGAATGAGGCCATGTCTATGTCTTGTTCTGTATGGTGACTACATGGTTGAATACACATGTACAGGTTCACCTACCTGTGCATTTCAAATCTCTCTTCTCTGTTTTATCTAATTATACGTTAATTACGCACACGCCAAACCTCTCCCTTCCTGAGATTCTATGAAGCAAATCTTGACTGCTCTGAAAACATATGGATCTAGAGCATTAAAACCCACAGCTTTGGGATTTGTCCAATAAAACCTTTTGTTTAGGAAACCTGGAATAAGTTTGTCCTCCATGGAATTTGTAGACACTACAAGAAAGCATTTTCAGTTACTGGAAAAGCGACAACCGATTGTCTCCTCCTAGCCCTAGAGCCCTAACAGCTACAATTAAAATAATGAATTATCAAAGGGAGAGCAAACATTTAGGTCAAAACAGAAGCGACTGAATGGATCAGATAGACGGCTAAGAGAGATTTTATTTTTGCACCAAGAAAAATGATGAGGGAAAAATACTGATTCACAAAGAAAACACAAAGAAGGATGACAAAGCTTTAGTCCGGCAGAAAAGATCAAAATTCGCGTCCCTGGAGTGACGAGAGAAGGATCTAGGGGAGACTAGCAATGAATAGAGGGAAAGGCAGCCTAGAAAGAGGAGGCAGACAAACAAAGACGAGGAAGAAAGAGGGCCTCTTACAAAAGGGCCAAACGTGAAAAGAGGAGAGAGAAGCACGTAACCTATAACAAGCCACTGAGGGAGGGAAAGCACGAGAAGGGAAGGACTTGAGATGGAAAATAAAAATGAAGAAGATGAAAAGGAAGGGGTGAAATAGAAGGAAATGGACTAACCCGTTGCTCTGAAGAGAGCCGAGCCTGTGCTGGGAGATGGATGTTTCCGCGGGCAGAGGGTCGGTGGGCTGGGGCACCCCCTGCTCAGCTGCGGCCGGGACGGCTCTGGCAGGTCCAGCCCAGGACGTCCACAGAGGTGACCAAAGTGCTTCTCAGATTCTGGGGCCCTGGGATGAGCCCTCTCTCTCTCTCCAAGGTACCATGTTTTGGTTTGGGGTCTGCAATGCCCTGTCTGCTGTCGATCAAGGTTGAAAGAGTGAATCTGATTGAATTGGCGTTGGGAGGGTCTCTTCATACCATGGAGCGAGGAGCAGAGTCAAAAACCCGGGCGTGATGTCTCGTCCTGCGGAGGCTCAGGCAACCCATTGTCTCTCTTTGAGCCTGGACTTCCTAGGCTGTATATTGGAGATAATGCTCACTCTGGCAATCCTTTGAATGGACTAATCTAGAAGAAAGACTTTTCATCCAACACAAAGCACTATAGACATTTCAGGTGTCATTATGACCAGGTTTGTTACTGGAGGACATGGGATGGAGATCTCAGGTCACTTGTGAATAAAGTCAAAGGGGAAAAGCACATGCATTGTGTAGGGATGTCTTGGGCTTAATGTTTGGTCCACAGGGAAGACGCTGGCATCTGTGTCTGAGTGGTAAAACCCCGGAGACAGCGGGCATAAACCCTGGTTTATTGAGAGGCGTGGCTGCCTGTGGAATGTGAAAGAGCTGGCTCCAAGCTTCCCATCATCATCTGGAGATGCTAAATGGCTCCTTTGTCCCCTGCAGTTGTGCCTGCCTGGTGCATTCTGAAGAACAGAAACATTAAAAACAACAACAAAACAGAACTGATTAATTACTGCAAAAGCTGTTTCTGGTGGGGGGAAGAGAAAAGTTGTTGTTCTATTATATTTCTGAAAAGTGAGCATTTTATTGTTTCTACAAATTGCTCCCTGGAAAGTACTTTCATTTTCTAATTGTTCATAAATTTACTGACAGGTGGTTACACAGGTGTAACATCATTATTTCATTTTATTGTATACATTGTTTTAACGAGAACATCTGGAAGGGCTGGGTACCATGTATCACTCGATGTACCTGCAAACGCGTGGGTGGCTAGGCATAGCCCAAGGCTGCCGCTTCCTCGCACACGCCCAGGTCTGGTTTCCCTCCCTCGGGGTCAGTCTGGACGGCTGTGACTGGTTAGAATACATTAAGACGTGACAGCAAAAACAAATCGCTTTTTCATAGTTATTCTTTTGCTTAAAAAAAAAAGAAGATTTAAGATTTCTTTTCACTTTCACTGAATGATCTGTCCCAGTGTTCCTCACCAAGGACAAAACAGATTTCAGAGTTTAGGTAAAAAGTTGATATTTGATGAACATTAGTTGTGCTGGACAGATTGCTCTTTTCAATTTAACATATATTAGTACTTGCACTATAATAGATCCCTAACTCTGTAAAGCTAGGAATTATTTCAGCATTGTTTAGCATAATTGTAACACTTAGCATTTTGGCTAGATTATAGCAGGCGCTCAATAAATATTTGCAACTTACCATTCCAACTGTTATTCATAATTTATGTGCAAGGCTGAGCATATCAATTAAGAAAACTACCCTCTCATGGAAATAATAACCTTATGATTTACATAAAGGCAACTACAGGCAATTGAGTTCAGCAAGTAGGTTCACGTGTTTAGGAGAACTGAGGAGGTGGAAAGAGCAGGTAAAACTGGCTTCTGCCCCACCTTGTAGGAACCGCTCATGTCAAGGTTACCATTAACATCCAAGTAGCTGGCCCTGTTTCTTCTCACACTTCACCCCTCAATAAGTTTTGAAGCTGGTTGCCACTCTCTCCTGGTAGAAACTCTCTTGTTTCTATGAGGTCACTCACTCCCCGTTGTCTACGTAACCCTACTCACTCCTTCTTGATACCAGAAGGTAGGTTCTTGTCTCTTTGAAGAAAGAATTCAGAAACAAGACAGGGAGGTCAAGAAAGTAAAGTGAGGATTTATTTAAGCAATAGTACACTCTCAAGGGGAGAATGGACAGTCTCACATGAGTAGCTGCCCTGAGTTTCTTTGGCAAGTTGGTTATGTGGGGCATGGAAATGAAGGGGCAGAATGTTCACTGGGGAAGGAGGGGTTTGGGGTCATATTCCCTGATTTTCATCCCAGCTCCATCTTCCTGAGGGGAGGAGGGATTTGTGTCCTCATTTAGCCTTGATGGGAAGTGTCATGGCATCAGTGCATGATGGGTACTTCTTATCTACAAAGCTAATTTTATTGTAATGAGGGCATAGTGAACAACAGGTTACATTCGGATGCCGGAGATTCCTGCCTTTTCCCACCTTTCTTTGTCTGTCTCCATGACGCTTATTGCCCCCAAAATGTGTGGTTTCCTGTCAATCTGGAGGCTCCTGCTTTTCTTTGTCTGCCCATGGACCCCCGTTGTTTGAAAGATGTGTGGTTTCTTGCCCTTTGGCCTGTGGCCCCCCTTCTCTGCTCATCTCTAGCTACCTGCCTGCTCTAACATTCTCATTCTCTCTCAAGGATGCCTTGCCTCTGTGTAACCTTGCATGGAGATTCCATCCAGGGTCCACCTTTGTGCAGTCTACACGGCCCCAGGTTGATCTCACTAATCCAGCTTTTAGTCATAGCTCCACAGTCTGCATGTTTCTGTTGAACTTCTCAGTGACTGTCTCAGACACACACCCCTGAGTGTCCACCAGCTGGTTCTGAACAGCCCACCGTGACCCCCTTAGCTCTCCCCGCCCTCCACCCTCCTCCTCCTCTTTCTGGTCTATATTATCATTCAAGCTCCAAGTACAGCTGCAGGATTTAGCAGCAGAAACAACAGGACACCAGTTAAATTTAAATTCCAGATGAGTAACAGGTCATTTTTTTAGTATGTCTGCTCAGTGCTTTTTGTTTTTGTCTTTTTATTTTTTTCCTGCTTTATTGAGGTATAATTGACAAATAAAAATTGTGTGTATTCAAGGAGTTCAATGTGATGATTTGATGTACATAACACACCATGGTTACTATGTCTTTTCTTGTGGTGAGAACACTGAAGATGTACTCTCTTAGCAAATTTTGAGTATAAAATAGAGTTTTATTACAATACAGAATTGTTAACTGTAGTCACCATGCTGTACATTAGAGTCTCAGAACTTATTTATTTATAAATAACTGAAAATTTTATAACTGAAAATTATATCCTCTGACCAACACTATTTGACATTTAAATTCAGATTTAATAGGTAATTTATCTGATAATCATAACCCCTACTGAAACCAGGGGACCATCTTTCACACGTCCCTCTCTCTCTTGTTCCTCCAAATACAATCACCAAGGTATTTAAGTCCATGTTTCTAGTATTTTTAATTACCTGAGTACTTTTCTTAATAATTGAAACCAGTGCTTCAAGACAAGTTATTTCTTCTTACCTGGATTCCCCCAATTTCTGTGTTTTTTCCCTCGTGCCTCACCTTTTTCAGTCTCTGCCTCACAAGACGTCCTAGTGACCTTTCACTGTGGTGTTAAGTTGTATGAACGCTGATGGCCACGGGAGAGCTCATGTAGCCTTTTACAGAGAGCGGGGGTGTGAAAAGATGTGCGTTTTAGAAAGTCCTCTGTGATCTGAGTGGGGCTTGACAACTTCTGTCAGCTCCTGTGTTTCTTCTTCCACCAGCTCTAAGATCAGCCGGCTCCGGTACTGCCTCTAAATCACCACCATGATCTTCGCATCTCTGAGCCGCGGCAGGCACTTGTGCCTTTTGCAGAAACACCCCTGCTCACCCCCTCAGAATGCAGATCAGGTGTCACCTCTTCAGGAAAGCCTTTCTGAAACTGGAAGGTTAAATAAGGTGCCTTTCCATGTGCTGCCGCATCCCATACATACGCCACTCTTCCAGAGCCCATGTGAGCCATTGTCTGCTTAGTATTCTGTCTGGTCTGATTTTGGAGTCAGACACAGGGCCTTTCATCTCCTTAAGCCCAGCACCTAGCACGGTGCCTGGCATTGGGGAGCTCGAACACATGTGTGTGGCATGAATACTAAACGGGGCAGAGGCCTTGCCTGTGGGCATCTTGCACAACTCCTAACCATTGCCATCCTTAGGAGTCCTCATGGCCATTTAAAGTGCCCCGAACAGGGCCGCTGGAGCTGTAGGCTATCTTCTCCCTGCAAATCAGGAATAATTCTCTTGTAGCACTTACTACATTGTATTGTATTTAGATGTTTAATTACCTGTCTGCATTTGTTTTCTTCAGCAAACATTCATTGAGCTCCTCCTATGAGATAGGCACCAGGCCCTATGCAGTTCCTTTCTTTGAGGACCTTATAGTCTTTGGTATAAATCAAATAAAGATGTCAATAGACAGTGAATCTCAGGCATCTTGATACATGTATGAACAGGGTGTAACAGAGCCTAGAAAAGGAAATAGTCATCCCCTTATAGGGACAGCCGGGAACATTTTAGAGAAGGGTTGACAGTAAGATTCTGGAAGGATGATTAAAAATAAACCCAACTGACAAGGGAGAACAGGCATGGCAGGCTTGGACCTGTGGAGTAGCATGGCCTATTCGAGAAAATTTAAAGAGCTTTGCATGGCAGGAACATATGGAGGGAGATAAAGCCGGACAGAAAAGCAAAGTCAGATGCTATGGGGAATTCAATACAAAAATAAGGAATTTGGAAACCACAGAAGGACTTTCTGCTGGGAGAGAAATATGATTAATGTCACTGGATTTTGATTTTAAAAAATATACGTACCTTATCGTGAATGCAGATAAAGTGTACAGAAGATATGGGAAAGGCCTGGTGAAGAATGAAAAATCAGCTTATCTGTATGAATAGGTTTTCCTCTTGGGAATAATGATCTACTAAGGGCATCTTGACATGGCCTAAATAAATGACTCTACCAGAAGAAGTAGGAGTAGGTCTAGGATTCAAATAAACTGGTTCATTGCTGTGTGATGTGAGATATATATATATTAAAAAAGGATTACTGATCAAGCTTCCTGGGTTCTGGATTATGTATTCTTCCACATTTGTTCTTTTGCTGAAAATATCTCTCATATACAGAACATTTTAAAGGGAACATTCTATATATAGATATAGTCACTCTTTTAAAAACAACTCTTTTTACAATGTATTCAAATGATGAAACATCACACCTGCCAACACTGAAAGGCTATAAATAGAGAGTGAAGCACAAATCTAGAAAGAAAAATAAGCAGATCCATTATATATCTGTTGCAATTAGGAGAGTATTTTGGTGTCAGACTACAGAGAAATGGTTATTGAATTGCTCAAATAACTTAGCAACAGGAAATATGATACATAATGACCAGAAAAAACTATATTATCTATTGAAAGAATTATTATGGTGGCAATGTGAATGATCTAATAACTCTCATCCCAAATGAATTGATTGGATTTACTCAATCTGTAGGTAAAATGTTAAGTGTCCTCTAAGCAGTGGGCGGTGGTGGGGGGGGAAGAATTCAAACCCAATTACTTACAGCAGTCTCTACAGCAGGGGTGTTGGGGGCAGGTGTTGTATTCAGGATTCCTAGTCTTAAATGTTCATGCTTCAACTATAGAGCACCTCCTGTATACTCACTATCTAAATATTCATGCTTCGGGTAAAGGGCACTTGCTGTATACACATGATCTGCCTGGCTGTGGAGACGTGCCTGTGTGTAAGGTGTGGTCTCTGTCCTTCCACAGTTCACACTATGGTAGTGGAGGCAGACATGGGAAGTAAACAGCTATAATCAAATGCTAAAATACAGATGTGTTCAAGCAAATATCGTGGCTTCATAGAGGAGAGAGTGCCTATCTGGTGTGGGCACAGAGGTTTTACTGAGCTGAGTTTCTGGTGATGAACAGATGATTTCCCTCTGGATAAGTCCTGGGAACAGCATTCTCTGTAGAGAGAAAAGTATGCAAAATCACAGCAGTGAGGAAGTACTGTACTAGCCCAGGAGTAGGTGCAAAATGAAACGTTTGCCCTCAGGGAACATCCAATTGGAATAGGAGGCTGATGTATTTAAAATGAACAGCCCTAGATCACATCCAATCGGAATTAATTTTTATAACTGTCCCTGGGAAGAGAAGTTAGATAAGAGTAAGATAGTGCTTTGAAACAGAGATGGAGCCTTGAATAATGGGTAGTATTTGGAAAGATGATGGTAATTAAGGAAAAGGGAATTACAGAGAAAGACTATTTTAATCTAGGTTGGAGACTTTGACTTGATACGAAGGAAAACAGGAGGCCATTTAAATGAGTGGCCTGAGAAATGCAGTATTTAAAGATTACGCTGTCCCAGATATGCAGAAGAGCTGGGGGAGAAAGGACGGGCATTGCTGTCACTGTGACAAAAGTAAGGAGAGATTGAAAGAGAGGTGAGCAGAGAAGGGAGGGAGAGAGAGGAAATGTAGGGTACATTCCGAAGGGAAAAGAGATTGGAGTGTACAATTGTTTGGATAAGAAGTTTAGGAGAAAAGAATAATTGTAGTATTTGGAAACTGTGTGGAAAAGAATATTTTTCAAATTCTATTTGCAATATAAAGAAATTTGACAAGTTTTTTTTTTTAATCAGTCATCAATTTTATACACATCAGTGTATACATGTCAATCCCAATCGCCCAATTCAGCACACCACCATCCCCAACCCACCGTGGTTTTCCCCCCTTGGTGTCCATATGTTTGTTCTCTACATCTGTGTCTCAACTTCTGCCCTGCCAACTGGTTCATCTGTACCATTTTTCTAGGTTCCACATACATGCGTTAATATACGATATTTGTTTTTCTCTTTCTGACTTACTTCACTCTGTATGACAGTCTCTAGATCCATCCACGTCTCAACAAATGACTCAATTTTGTTCCTTTTTATGGCTGAGTAATATTCCATTTTATATATGTACCACAACTTCTTTATCCATTTGTCTGTTGATGGGCATTTAGGTTGCTTCCATGACCTGGCTATTGTAAATAGTGCTGCAATGAACATTGGGGTGCATGTGTCTTTTTGAATTACGTTTTTCTCTGGGTATATGCCCAGTAGTGGGATTGCTGGATCATATGGTAATTCTATTTTAAGTTTTTTAAGGAACCTCCATATTGGTTTTTAAAAAATTTTTGTTGAAATATAGTTGATTTACAATGCTGTGTTAATTTCTGCTGTACAGCAGAGACTCAGTTATACATAGATATATATATATATATATATATATATATATATATATATATATATATACACATTCTTTTTCATTCTTTTCCATTATGGTTTATCACAGGGTATTGAATATAGTTCCCTGTGCTCTACAGTAGGACTGTGGTTTATCCATCCTATATATGATAGTTTGCACCTGCTAATCCCAAACTCCCAAGAGAAGGGTGTTTCTGTTAACATATGTATTAGTAACTCTGTCTATATTTTCTGTGTTCTGATGCTTGGCATCTAGAGCCTTGCTGGCCCTGGAGGGACTGCCCTTCCCAAGACTAACCATTTTCCAGGATAGTAACCAACTGGGCAGCAAGCAAGCATACCTTCCATACGCAAACAAACCTATCCAGAGCCCAAGCTCCCCACCACTTCCTTTCTCAGGATTTCCTACTTAGGGCCACTCTGTACCTGCCCTACTCACCCTAGGGCCAGGGACCAGGCAACTAGGACAGTATCTACACTCCAGATCCTACAGAAATTATTTAAACTAGCCAATCCTGAACCTGCATGCCCTGCCTTGCCTTGACCTTCCCACGGAAACCACTACAAAGGCTCTTGCCCACATTTTCCCCACTCGCTCTGCTCCTGAGCTGCCCTGGTCCTGCCCCATGTGGCCTCTGTGCTGTGCTCTGCCCCCTGTTTCTAAGGATCTGTAAGTATAAGAAACTTCTTCCCTCAAGACAGTCATTTTCATGTCTCTGTGTGTTACCATACCTGATCAAAACAAGTCCCAGGTACCTGCCTGAAACAACACACTGAATGCAGTTGATAACCCTTGGCTTGTCTATGTAACTTAACTGACCAGAAGAAGGTCATGAATACCTATGAGAGTTTACATGTCTAAATCATTGCTTTCACTTGCCACTTGTACTGCAGGCAACCTTGGAGATGTTAGGGGGTTTGATTCCAGACCACCAAAAAGCAAATATTGCAGTAAAGCGAGTCACACAAATGTTTTTTGCGATCAGCTAACTTATATTTAATCTTTAGTGTGGTTTTATCTGCATTAGTGATGTCTTAAAAACGGGGATTACTCTGAAGATAATTTAAAAATTAGTAACAAAACGCTGCTACATAACCACATTTTTAAAAATTACACCAACAAAATCCTTTTTAAATGTCAGAAACACCTAAAAATGATTTTTTTTTTTGCGCTTTCTTTTGCTTTTTCTTAATTGGCCCCAGGTACAGCATTGGGTTCATCACATTCTTCAGTTTATGTCATCTTGTCATCTTTGCTCTGTAGAAAGTTGTTCTATTTAAAGCAAAATAAAACAGTTAAGAAAACTGGAAAAATTATTGACTGCAACTATGTCAAGCATAGGGTTAATATCATTATCCTCTAAACAGGCAACGATAATTGATTGAAGGAAAATAAAAGGCACTAATAGATTAAAAAAATAGATATTTTAAGAGGATATGAAATTATTAACACAAGTTTGTACACAAAAATAAACTAATTCACTTAGGAAGATATTACACAGTAAAATGCCATTTTTCAATTATTACATTGACATGAAAAAATTGTGGGACAGTTATGGTAAAAAAAGTCACTGTCAGAGGTTATCAGGGTGTAAATTAATTTAGAAAGCAGTTTGCAATTTGTACCCAAGACCATTGAAACAGTTTTATTCTTTAAGGTGATGATTACACACCTGTGAATTTTGACTAAAGCAATGACTAAAACCCAAATGTCAATGTTTAAAGATGTTCACCATGCTGTTATTTATGATAGTAGAAAACTTGTTATTCTGATTCGTAGAGAGATGATGGCTTACGTATAGTCCTTGTGCTTGTAAAGAACATTTGTAAATATGAGAGAATGTGTATGTTACAACGATAAGTAAAAAGGACACGTGTGTGTACGTATGCGTGCGTGTGTTCTCTGAGTTGAGGGAATACACCACTAGACACCTACTCGCTTGGCAGAGAGTAAAGAGACTAGCAACACCAAGTGTTGGTGAGGATGTAGAGGTATTGCAATGCTCATGCATTGCTGGTGAGAGTATATAAAAGTACAGTGCTTTTTAAAACATTTGGTAGTCTCTTATAAATTTCAGCATGCATCTCTTTCATGACCCAGCAATTCCACTCCTTGGTATTTACCCAAGAGAAACAAAAACATACGTCCACAAAGAGACTTGCATAAAAATGTTTATAACAGCTTCATTCATTATAACAAAAATCTGGAAACAAACCAAATATACATTAATTGGAGAATGGATAAACAAATTGTGATATGTTCATACAATGAAATACTACTCAGCAAAAAATTAAAAAAGAATGAACTATCAGTATATACATCATCTAGAAAAATTTCAGAAGCATTAGGTTAAGTAAAAAGTCAGACACAATAGGCATATTTTCTATGAGGCCATATAGATGACACTCAAATGGGTAAAACTAATCTATGGTGATAGAAATCAAAATACTGACTGCTAATGCAAGAAAGTTATGAGGGAACTTTATAAGGAAATATTCATTACTTGTTTTAGATGGTTGTTACCTAAGAATATAACTTTTTCAAAATGCATCAAGTTATACACTTAAGGTCTATGATATGTAAATTTTATCTCCATAAAGTAATCCAGCTGAATTTTAAAATTGGATTAAATACTTAAATGTTAAAATAACAAAATAACCTCAAAGGAAAATTTATGAATATGTATGCCTAGACTATATATATCTCTAGTTTTAGGGTGCATATTTTTTAACCCAAGAGAAGAAACCTAAAAACTAGTTTAAAAAGGAAATAAATATTCATATTTGACTCTGTTTATTAAATAATTACCCTATGGCAAAAGTATTAAAAAGTCAGTAGACTAAGAAGGGAAAGAACTGTATTTAAAAGCATAAAACGTAATGTCTAGCATTAAAACATACGGAAATCTATCATAGAATATTTGTTAACAGCACAGGTTGAATCAATACTGTTGCTGTTGTTGTTTTTTTTCTGTTAACACCAGGTCATCTTTGAGATGCTGAAGGTCTGTTTACAGGAGGGCACTCAATCATAATGTTTGTTCAGGTTTACAGTTTGGTGACAAAGCATGTCTCTGGAAATGAACATGGGACAGTCATGCTTATCTATCTGGGCGGGGCTGTTAGAATGATTTCCACCCAGAATGAGTCCCTCCTGTAAACGTCCCCAGGATAGGGAATCTGGGTCCAGCTGAACACCACAGAAGGGAATCCTGGCAAGATTGTGCCAGGTAGAGATGTGGACAGTTTCTTGGAGGCCCCTGAGGGACACTCTGAGTCCCATTCCAGCAGCTTTGCTGGTGGGGTTTGGGGAGAGGGTGAAGAAAGGGTGGAATGAGATCATAAATTTGTGGACCTGCCATCAAAGCAATCTATGACATTTATATACTTCTTTATGATTATAAATTTTCCTTTGCATTCATTAACTCATTAGACCTTCACAACTCTGCAACCTAAGAAGAGCAGGTAATAAATACCATGTCCATGTTAAAGATGAGAACATTGATATTCAGAAAGGCAAAGTCATCTTTGTAAGGTCAGATATCTTTTAAGTAATAGAGCTGGGACTTAAATGGAGGTCTGTCTCTCTCTGAGGCTATATTATTTTCAGTGCGCCATTCTATCTCTAGGACAAGACATCCTAGCCTCAGAGAAGTCTCCTTCTGAACGATTCCATGATATTCAGCCTGAATGTATCTCTTTCTTTCTGTCTTTTTCTGCTTCCCCCCTTCAGCAGGCTTGGGTAATCATTCTTCTTAGTATGTGAAACATATATCTACTGTCGTAACTGCCTCTCAGCTGTCACTTAGCCAAACTATGCAAATCTCACCATCTCCATCCTCCGTGTAAGTCTTTCCTTTAGCCGAGCTATTGTTCAACTCTGGACGCCTTCCAACTGTTCAGATGGGCCGGGAGGAGTTTCACCACCAGAGGATATAAAAAAGCATAACTATTCAGCCTTCTTCATACATCTACCAAATACCTAACGAACGATGTTCTCACCATATTGAAAAACATCTAAGATGTTGAATTTATTTCCAGAGCCTTCATGACAAGTAAGTCAGTTCATCAGCAACCAGAATTATGTGTGAGCTGGACGCTGAGCTCTGAGCTCGGATGACAGGAGAACCTAAGGAAATGGCCTTGTCCCAGCTATAAAGTTCGTCCTAATCTAATCAGAAAATCTGTATAAACAACATAAATTGTTTTCTGCTGTAAGTAACAAAACACCGACTCTTGGTGTTTAAGGAGGGCTGTTAGTAATGTCTCTTTGTCCTGGCCAACTTCAGGAAAACTTAAAAGTCAGACAAGGAGAAGATAGAGATAAAAATAGCACCTTCGTTTCTGATATTTCTGATAAAAATTGACCGTAGATAATGTGGTTTATATCTTCAGGCAAATGGGCATTCCGGTACTGAATGTAAGTATTAGTGGTCCGTATCCACATTTGCAGGGAATGCTTGGAAACTCCAGCCCCCCCCTCCCCGCCACCCCCCCGCCCCAGGCCAGGCCTGGCCTCTCCCATTGCACAGTGCAGGACCTCTGTGCAAAGGTCCACTCCCAAAAGAAAGGAAAAAGCTGATATGTCCTACTTTATCTTTCCAAAATCACTCATCAGATTAAGATATTCCTCCTCCCCTGGTGGTGACAGGTGTTCTAGAAGCTCTGAGAAAGGCCAACAGGGTCACTCAGATAAAAGGGAAATCGGTAATGGTGAAGAAGCATCTCCTCCCCCACATCAGTTCAAAGGGATGTAAACAATAAAGACATGTATTATCTCACAGGAGAAGTCAGAAGATGCATGGAAATCAGGACTACATTGTGGTCTCAGGACCCAGACTCTGTCTTTTCTCAGTATGTGGGTTTGGTCGTCAGGTTTGAACCATCAGAATTAAAAAGTGGTGTTGGGATTTGCAGACAAACATGGGGACACAGCAATATTTAGGAGAAGAAAAAAGAAGGAGGATTTTCTCTTATGTCCATTTTCATTAAGGAGGGGAAGTTTCTCTAGATATACTCCCTCGAACTTACCCTCAGACCCTGCTAATTAAAATTAAGATTTGATGGTCTGCCACGTCCTGCTCACTGCAAGAGAGGCTCAGAAAATGAGTTTCTGGTATTTGAGGCTCTTTAGAGGAAGGTGGTCTCTGTCATACAGGAAGAAGGTTGTTAACAATCGGTGGTGGTTGGAAGAGCTATTGAGTAGGTAAGCAACAATGCCAACCTTAATTGCACGTGAATATTATACAAAGAGCGTCCGCAAACATGAAAGTCACTGCATGATGGACATACAAAGCTCCTAAATAACTTAATATGTTTTTGAGTTCTCATTACATTTCTAAAATAAAACAAGACACAAGGAGATCCAAACTTAAATATTATTGTCATTCTTGGACCTATGCCCTGTTGCTTGATTCAAGAGTGGGATCATACTTGGAACAGGCTGATGGAGTATTCGCTCTGGACCTCGATGATTAGTTAGTCCTGCCTCCTCATCACTAAAGATGTCCAAACCGGTTTCCAGAGAACTAAATCATTTTTTTCTACTCTCGCCCAACTCCTTAGTGAGGATTAACCGGGGCCATACACTCAGGGCCAGAACATAAAATTCTAATTCAGGTTAATGTGCAAGTTAAGAATATAATACCCTCTTACACGTATATAAGATTTTCTGCAGAGAAGCTCGTGTTCAAAGACGAACATTTTGCTGGAGATCGCAATGGTTTTAAGATCCAAAAGGTTGTATTTATCCAGCGTCATTTTTAACTCTGAGAGAGAAACACTGCGCTCAAGTACTGCAGTATGGAGCCCTCTTTCAGATCAGTATTTGGGTGTAGGATAGTGATGAACAATTGATTAGAAGCCCTCCTCCCTCTAAACATCTGTAGATACAGAAAACCCAGATGCCCCTGTCTAAAACCATGGGGTCTACTTATTTTACAAACATAATAAAACAGCTCCTGTCATTGCAAAATGAAAACTAGTGTAGATTTGCAAAGTCCTAAGAACGCTTAATTTATTTCCAATCCATTCTCACATCCCTTGTTCTTGAGGAGGGAAAACACACACACACACACACACACACACACACACACACGCAAACTTTAGTTAAATGCTGATAAGGCTCAGGAATGATTAATGGTTCATGTGAAAAGTCTTCTCTGAAGCGCATGATTTGGAAAGAAAAGTGACTCATTTTTTCTTCCAGTATATTTTTTCATGATTTTTTTTCTTTCTAAAATGGAGTTTTATTTAAAAGAAAAGAAGCAAGACTTCATAATGTAGGTCTTGCCTAGCAGAGAAACTGACAAAAAAATAAAACGTGTTGACCAAAATCTAGCTGTCAGACATACTTAATCTATTATCTTGATAAAATCAACTTCAAGAAAGATCTCAGACTGTGCTGTCATCCAAATTGATTTTATCCAGCAAGATCATCTTTGCTGTCAACCAGCAGCACTTTCTTGAGACTCCTAACATTTCTTGTAGTCACCCCACCCTACTGCCCTTGGAAGCCAAAGCAAAGTTTACAAGACAATGAAGATGCTAAGTCATCACTTAGAATCTCCCCAAACAGAAACAGAACTGGAGCTCGCAGCTTTCAGACCGCATTCACGTTTAAGGAAAAGGAAGCCAAAATGGTGCATGTACAAAAAGCTGCATGTTGAAAACAGACCCCCAGGAGACAGGTGTCCCCAAATGAAACCTTCCTTTGCATGCACAATTGGGCATATTCTCCCATCAATGCCTGATTGTGTATGCGAATGAGCACGCACACAGTTACCTGTTTGTCATATTCGTATTTTTAGGGTCGATGTAAGTGCTTTTATTATTATTTTTTAATTAAATTTTTCTAAATTGTCTGCGGATGAGTGATGCTTCAGAAAATTGTTGTTTCCTTTAAAATCCAGATTTAAACAAGCCCCTCCAAAACCTTTCCACGAATAGATCTGTGTTAAGGAAGTGAAATGCAGAATTAAAGCAATTATCTGGGTGATTCAAGGTAAACATACCACCAGGCATATACCTGCCACATTATTCTGGTTTTTAGGTAGAAGAAAGGCTCTCGATTGTCCAGAGCATGTGGCTTCCTGTAGCCGGGCCAGCCATCCCCAACCAGGGCCTGGGAATACAAGGCAGCTTGAGCCTCTCCTTAGAATATATTCTGGCAAAGAGAGGTGGATCCATGGCCTCACCACGATCATATGTCCAAGCAAACAAGCTTTCCGTGTAATGCTTCCTGACTTGCATTTATTCCGGCTTTTCTCAGAAAAGAAATAGCAGACGTGAGGATACCCTACATTAAGGCTACTGTGAGTGGAGAAGAAAAATCTCTGAATAATTTTCTTGACACTGCATTCAACCCCTTCAGGGCGCGTGGTGATAAAGCACTGAAGATTTATTTTAATGTGTAAAAACCCTGTTCTGTTCCTCTGGGAGATAGTAAAGGAGACCCTGGGAGGCTCGAGAATAGTTTATATTTATCAGGTAAAGTGCTGTCTGCTCGCTAATAAGCTTCATAAATATTTCTCCCTTCTCCTGAAAGGAACTAAAAAAAGATCCAATTTTGCAATCTAAAAAAAAAGGAAAAGAGCGGAACCAATTTCCAAAGGTTCTAATACTTCAGTAGAAAAATGTAGCTGAGTTACTAGCCGCCTTCTTGGCAAGATTGTTTGAACATCCCTTATATCAAACCCTGGCTTCGTCAACATACCACCCACTAGCAAGCACTCCAGCACCCAGATAGATGACTAGGTCAGGCTCCTGCTATACAGTCATATATTTCTTATCTCTGTAGTTGTTAAACCTAGAAAAAGAATCAGCTTTTTAAACTGCATTTGAAGCTGATTTCTTCTGTCTGGGTGGACCTCTCCGTCTACAAGATGTACGAAATAGTCCCTTTAATGGTGTGCCTGCTTCCCTCTTATTTCTGCTTTTTCCTAATCCCAGCAGATATGTCCTCCTTCAGCCACATTTCTGAGAACAGTCCACCTCCATATTTTATGCCCAGTTCTAACCTTAAGTGGAAGAAACATCTGGAATTGTGTGCCAGGCTTTATCTGAGACAGTGTCAAACCAGCCTTGCTGAGGGTATTCAGGGCTGGGGAACCTCAATCTAGTGGCTATAGATACTGCCCTTGAACCTCAGCTTCAAAGAGAGTTTAACCTGCAGCCTTAGTTGCCCATGTTCAGCGGATTTGCATCCCTGGCACCTGCTGCCAGGTCTTCACACTGCTCAGTTGTGGTATTTCACCTGTTACTACTTCTACACTGACAGCTTACGTTTGGGCCTTTGCTCAGATCTTTGTTTATGGCATTTCAGTTCCACTTGCCATTTTTCCTCTTAAATAAGTTACTTGTTGGTTTGTTTCTTCATATTTCCACAAGCATTTATTGAGTGCCTATTATGTTCCAGGCAAATATTTGGTGCCAGCAGTACACAGGACAGACCAGCACTGCCTGCCTCTAGATCCACAGTGATGGATCGGGTACCTGTGTTTAGAATCAAGGATCTGATCTGTAAATGGGTCTGGTCTGACTGGCCTTCTCTGCCATATCCTGTCATTGTTGAGTCCAGCTTAGGAAAGCCCACTTCAGGAGATTATAATCTGGTTTGGAGACTGGGAAAGCTCTCTTGTCCCACCCACCTCATTGGACATGATGCCGGAGAAGGGCCTGGGTCTTGGGTGCTGATAATCTGGGACCCTAGGGGGCAATGTGTCATGAAGGAGCATGAATTTCCACATTCATGTAAAATTGGATATGAACCATTCGTGTTGAGAAACAAGCAGAGCGATGTAGAGTTAAGTATCAACCTGGACCACTTTTCTTAAGAAAACGGAATAGCTGCACAATGCGGAGTGTGATGTGGGATAGAGGATGTTCGGTCGCTCAGCAAACATTTGTAGAGTGTCCCCTGCTGGCCTGGCATGCACTAGGTCGTTCGGAATGCAGAAATTAAAAAGAAAACTATGTTTGAGTTACTAACAGTGTCACGAGGGAGAGAGTTATGTGCAGCTACAGGACCGCGTTCAAAGGCTACAAGGGGTATACCTGTGATGCATGTGAGTGGCCCCCGTCTACACACATTTTTCTAAAGTGAGGGAAATACAGTGAGCAAGCAGGTTATAATCCACTTTTTTACATTGTAGGACTACAAATTACTCAAGCAGACCTTTAGTATATTATTAATCGTTCAATATATTAATTAATATAGATGTTGTACCTTCTGTGTTCAGATCCCTACATTTAGTAGATATAGCAGAAATCATCATGGCTGGTCACAGAGAGAAAAGTTATGTTCTGTGACTCTATGTCAAGAAAGAGCTCTATTTCAGTAGTGGAAACTATGAACTGTCTTATCAATTTGTGCATCCACTTAGCCAATATGTATGCATAAGGATCTGGTCAACTGGATAATGATTGGGTGAGTTTCCTTTGGCTGCTCACGGTCTTTTCTCAATAAGAATGGTTCACATCCAATTTTAAAACATGTTGGAAGTCATGTCTCCAAAGGTGCAGGTAGAGACATGGTAAGTAACACAAAGCATTTTTATGAAGCATAAGTGGAATTATTATGGGTTGGTCAATGTCCCAGAAATAATTTGCTGAGTGATCTCTTTATTTCTAACCGGCTGGGTGTAACAGACCTGCTCCTTCAGGTGTGGTCTGTATTCTTTCTCTCTTCGTCCTCACATCTCTGGGCTTTTATACCACTTGCTGTTGTGTCTTTTCTTGTCACCGATCCTTTTTTTTTTTTTTTTTTTTGTCTTGGCTACTCATCTTCTTCCCATTCCTAAAACATAGACTTTGCCTAAAGTTCGTTTTCTCTGTAGTCTCTAGTCCTAAAACTAATAACAGCTTAGATGTACCGAGTTTTTACAATGAACTTTGCTAAACCTTTTGTGTGCATTACCTCATTTAATCCTCACATCAATTCTTTGAGGACAATACCATTATTAGTCCTATTTTACAGATGAACAAACCAGGGCTTAGAGAGATGAAGCAATTTTCCCATGATTTCACCACTAATAAGATGGCAGAGGAAGGATATATGCGAATTCCAGTGCACCCTATGACTTGTGATCTTTTCCCCTTTGCTATAATGATTCACTCAGAGCCCACAGATATCAGCTTCCTAGAACCTTAGAAGAAGGCAGTAGTCCTCTTACTCTTTTTAAAATGTTATTTTTGACCTATCTCATCTACTGTGTCCCATATCATAAACACAGTCGAAAAAAGAATTAAAAAAAGGGTAAGCTCCTTGAAACTCAAACAACTCAAACTGGTTGGGTTTTTTTTTTCCATTTTTTTAATTCCTTGTAGAGTCTAGGGGTTATTTGAATAAAATATATGAACATTATTCATATGTGCAATAAATGTGTCATATTTAATTTGAATTGAACATTCCAGTTAATCAGCCCCTTGGCAATAAAAACTGTCAAACACTCAGTATAGTGGTGAAAATTAGGAAATGCTTGTTAAAGTAATCAGATTTAAAATAGAGATAAAAATATAAATCTCAGTACATAATTGGACTTTCCAGCTTATGAAAATGAACAAATAGTTTCCATATGCCTAATTTCTCTTAGACCTAACCTCTAGCTTTGAAGATCTTGAATCAAATTGTATTCGGAGAAATGCCTGTCTTATTATCCATGCCATTTTAAAGCTTTCACCTTTAACTCTAGATTGAATTTGAGGGAAAGATCTTTTTTTTTCTTCTGTCTATTCATCTCAATTAAATAGATTCAAATGTGTAAAGGCCTTCCTCTAAGTTTCTCAAGAACTCAACATTTCCGGTAGACCCTGTCCTAAAAGAGCACATCATTTGTGGTGAGAAAACACTGCATGCGAAGATCATAAGGCAAATATGCAAACAGGCATAAAGTAAGAACGCATCAGTGCAAAGGACCAGGGAGGGTCAGAAGAGGAAACTGTCGCCACTGCTAGCTGCTTGGGTCACCTTGAGCAAATCCAGTTTCTCTGGGCTTTAGTTTTTAAAGATAAATGAGGGGTATGGTTAGGAGTCACTCAGAATGCTTTTATCTCAAAAGCAGTATGACTTTGATGATGACAGAGCTTCATCCAGGAAGCAGAGTTCGCATTGGAAGAAGTCTGGTGGGAGGACACGGGGAGAGGATTGGTGCTCACGGAAAGAAGAACAGAGAGCGAGTCAGGTAGAAAAGCAGGAATTGCCTGGAAGCACAAGCAGGTCAGCTTAGCCACGTGAACAGAGGGTCTCTGAGAACTCTGCGGAGAGCAGTGCGGGGTGAGGAAGGGGGAAGTTGCTTGGGGTCATGTTTTGGAGGCTTCAGTGCCTTTTTTTGTTGTTTTTAACTTGGTCACAGTCAATGGAATACAACCTCGATTCTTATCAGGTCAGTTTTAAAGAGCATTGACTTTGTTGACTGCTGATCTGGACACCGGGTGGAAAGCTTGTGTTTGGTAACAGGCTTGACTTCTAAACATAAGCGGCTGAGAACTCAACAAAGGCATCAGTGCACCCGCGGAAGAGGTTTCCGGAGACTTCTGGTTTTCACATTCCATGCAAGCATTCCCACATACCATACGCCACCAGGACTTTCTCCAGCATCCATCCTCTGGTTTCCCAGAATCTTTCTTTGCCCAGCTATTCAGCAGGCTTTGATGCTATTAACTATTTCTATTTCTCGAAAGTGAAAAATATGTCTGTTCTCTAAATTCAGTGCAAGGTGTTATCTGCTGTTCCCTCTCCAGCCCCCTAAAAGGCCATTTATCTTTGCTTATCTTTCAACATTTGCAGATATCCCTAAGATTTGTTATACAAAGAAGTGGGAGAAACACCCAGGATTCCAGTATCTATTTCCTTGACTTTCTTTAGGGTGTTTAGGGACAGTTTCAACAGTTCCCCAGAGAAGGTGCCCAAGAGAATGCCCGCGTAGGAGAATGCTTAGGCGCATAAGAGTCAGTGAGCAGTGCTGTCTTGTTTGTTGCCTGTGTTGAGTTACTGCACTTCTTGCCACACCCTGAAGATGTAACTGTCTTTGAGGTTTGCCGGACTTGATCCAAGGCACAATGAAGATCCTCCGATTTAGATCTGAACTCTGAGCTCCTCCTTCTGTAAAAGAGTTTGTATCCTGTATGTAACTGGTAAAGGTTTACCTAATGTGCCGTGTTTTTAAAGAGAGGGATTTCAGTATTTTTTGCTCTTCTCCGGGACGGTAGCCGTTGGCCGGGGCTTGCGCGCCTCTTTGGGAGGCCTAGATGTGCACAGAGCGACGCACCCGGGGGCAGCAGCCCACCCCATGCCATTTCCTCGGCAAGAAAAGGGGGTTATTTTTCTCCAGTTTCTTTTCCTCTGTTCTGCCCCTTGGGAAATGGGATACGGCCCAGGGGTAAGCTTCTCAACGCATTGCTTAGTCACAGATTCCCCTGGCCGTCTTCTGGTGGTCCGTCTAGGATGACCTGAGGCTGATCCTTGAAACCTTGAAGTGAGAAGCGACTTCAGGCGCATATGTGGCTCTCCAGGGGCAGGGGGTTTCCTACACAAGGAGGAACAAAGAATGGGCAACCAGAACCCAACCATCCACCTACTAGGACTGCACCGGGCCCTGTGCAACCCCGGCTGCTCTGGCTGTGATGTGGATTGCTGCAGCCGTCAGCCCTCCCAGGGCTCCTGTGTTTCTGGCCGTACTTACTCTGGCTTCTGAAGTCTCTGCTTTTGCTGTGACCAGTCATTCCCACCGTGACTCATTTTATCTCCCGAGCATTTGTCTTCTGCCCTTGCCTGTTAGCAACTCCCAGCTTCTAGTCTCTGTTATAACCTCCCCTCCCACATCTCCCCAGTTCCAATGCATGCAGCATGACTGGATTAGCACATTGAGGAGACTCCCAGGATAAATCAGGTCTCAGAATCTGCTAGTCACTCAAAGCTCGAGAAAAATAAGATGAGGGAGGTTGGCTTGGTTTGTGACTTGATTTGGAGCACAAAACTAAAAGCTGTATTAATTTCTCTGGCTAATATCAGTTATTTAGATTACAAACTTGTACTTAATAAGTGTATGTTCATTAGTGAGAACACAATGAATTTATGTAGAAAGTTAATACCACAAGGCTTAAAAAAAAAGATTTGGGGATGTGGGTGACATTTTATTTTCTAGAAAATTTAATGTCAGTTTTTCTGAACTGCAGCCTTAATACTTCTTGATGGAATATAAATCAATCCAATTAATTCTTCTTTTGCCCTCAGTAAACACATAAACAGCTGGCTACCATATCCTTTAATGCCATAGAGAAACTTGGAAGAAATAATTATACACTTTTTCAACAGTATAAATAATCAAATGTCAAGGTCAGAAACACTTTCATGAAAGGGTATCTTCACTCTGCATAAGCAATACTTCCCGTTTCCTGTCCAGGCCCCCCAGACTCCCTGGGTAGCCCTCAAATTAGGGACCCTGGCCTCCTAAATAGCAGCGCCTGTGGTGTATTCAGAGGTGCCCTTTTGGAAAGCAGCCAAGTAGGATGAATAAGGGCCATTTACAATGGACCCCAGGCCATTGGGTTTCCAAACAATGTGCTTCCTACGAGATCTACTGTCATCCTCAATGTCTCTTACCTACCCGTCATGACAAATTACTTAGTGGACTCGAAACTTTTGTGAACAGGAAGGGAAGCCAGTTTCACTGACAACTTACAGTGAACCACTGCCGCTCTCGGGGAACTGTTTAGAGGACAGGTCCGGAGTGGGCATTATGAGGGTAGTGAAACCAAGTGTCAGAAAGAGGGTGCAGACAAATCCAGACAAAGTGTTTATCGGAGTCTCCCATTTCTGATCCATGACCTACCAGGTTCTCACCCTGACACCCTGCTACAAAGCCCCTGCCCTCCTTTCTAGCCCATGCCCCACTACACTCCTGAATAAATTTCATACCAGTGACTCTAGGCTACTGGATCCTTCCTCAAAGGAGCCCTGGGTTCTCCTTCTCTGGCTTTGTGTGGACTGTTTTTCCACCTCCCATCGCTGTTGGAAGTAAGCTGCAGCCTTGAGTTGGGTGACCGACTCTCCAGATTTGTCCGAGACTTTCCTAGCTGTAGCACAAAAGTCTCGTGTCCTGGAAATCCTTTAGTCCCAGACAGTTGCCCCTGCTAGCCTTGACATAGTCCTGGCCCTCCAGTTAAATGACCATCTTCCTCTCATCTGTATCTGTGGAGCACTTGGCTCTTACCTTGTGAAGCTGATCACTGTCCCCTTCAACCTGTAGCGCTGCCTTTACCTGTACACACTCCCGTCACAATATAAACACCTTGAGGGAATTGTTATCAATATAACACGTGGGCTTCAAGTGCCTGCTTCGTGCTTTATCATAAGAGCCTTGTCCTCAAATAACTTAAAGTCTATTCAGGCAGAGAAGACAAAAGCGATGACATGGTCATTAGCCATACATGTTATAAGAACATTCTGGAAAAAGGACTTTAGGAAATTCAGTGGGGGTCATGATTATTTCCAGTTACGGGTATCATGGGAGACGGTGTAGAGAAGCGGGGATTTGAGCTGAAACACAGTGGATTTGGGTGAGGGAAATAAGTGTTTTTGGGGGAGAGACTGGCAGAGTCAAAGCAGCAGGGATTTCCCCACACTCACTTTTGGGTCCTCTCTGTGGCTCAATCAAGGGCCCCAAATTACTCAGTTATATTTGTCAAATTAAAATGAACACGTGGCATTTTTAGAAACTGCAACCACCACCACTAAAAATGATTGTAGCTTCAAACTTCACATATGAAAATCAAATGAGCTAGCTCTTCTAAGAAACCCAGAGAAACACCATAGAGGTCTCTTTTAATTAAAATGAGAGCCTAATTTTCAGGTGATTTCCTAGCTATGCACCTGGAACTAAAATCAATCTTGCGTCCCTTGCACAAGAGACCCAGGAAGAGAGAAGCCAGCGCTCGCGGAGCCGTGGGTCTGACACTGGGAAATCTCCCCGGAGGTAGAGATGAGGTCAGAGAGCAAAGCCACAGGGAAGGCAGAAATACCATTTGAAATGCAAAGTGATCAAACCACTTTAATTTTCTACGTACAATATTTTTCTTGCCAGTGACTCAAGGAGGTTAAGGTTGATAGCTTCTTACAGGACAGGTCACACATTTGCAGTCATCCTTTGCATTTGAGAAGTAATTAAACATTTGTAAAATGACAGTTTTCAAATGAAATGCCTGGCCAGGGTCTCCTTTAGGAATAACGATGTGGTTTCTTTGGCTGCAAGTAATGACACAGACAACAGAGCCGAGAGGCTGTCCTGCTCGCCTTGTCCTCCACTCCCAAGCTGCAGCCTTCAGCAAACGCTGCTCGAGTTCATTTTCCTCAGTGCCCTGTGGGAGCTGACTATCTCTTGAGCTAGCGTGGTACAAACACCGGCGTTTTGCCATGGTTCCACCCCCCTTCTCTGCAGGGTCCTTTGCTATAAATGATGGCATCAGTGAGAAGAGGGACCCAAGTTGTGCAGCAGAAGGGTGAAACTGGCAGAACTTTTGTCTATCACTTTGTTTGGGGAAAACTTGGCTTAAAAGTAACTGGCAAGGGAGTTGCAACCAGATATCTGTATAGAAATGTGACCTTCTTCAGTGCTTTTGGCAGATTGGCCTGACTGATCTAAGAAAGAGCTAAGACATCCCCCTGGGTGCTGGTACTTTGTTGTATTATTGAGCAGATGCTTGAGGGTGCGGTCATAGGTTTACCCAAGATGGTTTAGAATTTAGCTGGGTGCCAGGACAGATATCATCCCTTGAAAGTGGGATGTCGAGTAATTGATTGTCATGCATATGTATGGATGCCTGATTCATACAGAGCTGATTTAGCATTTTCCTTGTTAAATTTATTTTTTACATGTTAACCTAACCAGAATTCATAAGATGAAAAAGTATTTTTTGTGATGTTTACTACAGAGATAGACAAATGCCAGTACAAGGAGAAGAATAATTTCTGGTATTAATATTTTATTTTTTGTTTGTTCTCATTCAGTGAGGTGGCTTTGAACACCTTCTGTGTAGCCGGTACTGTGCCCGGCAGCAGAGGTACACGTAAGGATTAGACAGTCCTAGGCATTGAATAGATGAGGGCAGACGGTATGTAAACAAAGGCAACGATGATGCAGTATTAATGCAGAAGAATGAAGGGAAGGCTGGTCTCCACTGTAAAACAGCACAGAGGAGGGAAGGATAAACTATGCCCAAGACAAAAGGAAGGTGGCATTCCAGCTGCTCCTTTAAAGGAAGAAGGAAGTTGGATGAGGGGTTGGCGTCGTGGTGTGCTGGGCGGCCTGGACCAAGGCTGGAAGCTTGACTGTTTGTGTCCTGGGCATCTGTGGATGGTTTGGAGCGACTCCATCACGGGGGTCGAGAGGGTCTGCAGAGGCAGCCCTGAGGCTGGATGTGGTACCCGGTGCCTGCTGTGGGTAGTCTATGATGGTCTAGTGGAAAGAGGACGGTCTTGGAAGTCAGACAGTATGAGTTCAAATAATCGCTTTAAGGCCCATGACAAGTTGCCAGATCCTTCTGATTCTGTTTCTGTAAAGTGGACGGGAGAACAATAATAAAACTTGTTTTGCGACCTCACTGGATTCAATTCCCGACCCAGGAGACAGTCCTTGGCGTGGGTTCTGTCCGGGACCCTCCTGTCCTGTGCATCCACATCCAGGTTGGCAGCTCATTCTGCACAGCAGGGAGGCCCTGAATCAGAGAGGTCCCAGGGTTAGCACTTGGCTTATAAAAAGATCACTTGCACACAGGTGTGAAGGAAGGCTTGCCTTATCATGAGACAGGAGACAGGGGAGACCACTGTAAGCCTGCTGCAATATTGCACAAAAAGAACTGATAAGGGCTTAGAGCAAGGCCCTAGTGGTGGTAATAAGAAAAAAACAAGATGTCAGACTTATTAGCATTCATGACAAAATGGAGAGCTCTGATGGAGCAGGAGGGATCATGGAAGATGGGCTTATTCTGCAGTGATCCAGGGACCTCCCTGGAGTAATGGTGCACATTCACTTGGAATGCCTGGACACCTACTGAACACGGGCCGCCCTTAGGAGGGCCCAGGAGGGGCTGGTTTCCAGGAGCACACCCGTGGGTAAGGGGTAGGGGACTCCCCAGGGGCCCTGCTCTTCCATTATTGTCATTGATTATTTCTGCTGCGAATCATATTTGCAAAGAGCAGCATAATCATTTTTTTTATTAATTCTCCTCCACAACAAGATGCCAAGCTGGATTGCCCAGCATCTTCAGCAGGGCTGGGATTAACACCCTGGAGTCTGGGTTCATCTAACTCACCTCCTCTCTATTACCTGGGCTTTACTGAAGCAAGTACCATAAAGCCTTACTTAATTAAAATCAAGAAAACAGGCATCACTGGCAGGGTTGGTTCCAATGTTAAGGGGAAATAAAAATAGCAGTCCCTCAGCCCTGGACTGGTCAGAATTAGAAAAAAGAGATGTGGCATTGTGTGTCAGAGCAGAATGCAGATCTGAAGATGCAAGGACCCGGCTCCTTACTCAGAGGACGTGTGGACCCCCGATGGTGTCCACAAGCCAAACAAACAATGTATTGGAACATGTGCTGCCTGCTAGGCACTGTGGCCCATGTTGTATATACAGCTGGTTTATTTAAGCCTTCTGATAAGTCTTTAATGTTTCCGGTAATACCATCAGTATGTTGATTTACATAGAAGGAAATTGGAATTTAGAGAGATTTGATAAGCTACCTAAGATCACACAGCTAATGAGATCTAGATCCAGAGCTGAAACCCAGGTCTGAATCCAGAACCAAGTTCTTCACCACTGTGCAGTGTGTTCTCTGTTTAGAAAAGCAAGTTGTTCAAGGCTATGTCTCTATTCTATGTGTGAGTAAAGCAGATAATGGTGAATTTCTATTACCAGTTCCTTATAATGAGCATCAGACACAGAACGCCCGGATGGGGAGACCACGGACCTGACCTGGTTCAGTTCAGCTCAATCAGTATCCATCGAGTCCTTCCTGCTGCTCGTAAGGCAGTGTTTGGCCCTTCAGGGAGCGAAGCTCTTTGGGAAATATTCTGAGCCCCATACTTTGTGCATTAGCAACCAAACAATCTAGCAGTGGATTAGCCCTAGAAGTACCCCCAAGATCACACGATGACCAGCCTTTACAGCCTGGGTGCCACCTCATCCCAGAGAGGATTCTCCTCCCTGGCAACAATGGAGGAAGACGAGGGGCCAAGTTGACTTTTGAGATATTCCATTCCTGGTCATGCTACAGTCTTCAAAATAATAATAATCACAGTAGCACCATATTCATAATAGCAATTAGTATTTGTTGGGCATCTGCTGGTGACTCAGGCACTCTGCCGGTAACTTTAGTCGCATAATTAGTGATGGAAGTGGAATTAAAATTCAGGTCTGCCTGAAAATAAAGTTCCATCACACGTCAAAAAGTAACCCTTGTCTTCCAGGTTACACCACAGTTCCTTATGGAGCTAAAACCCGATAGATAGAAATCCCTAGGCAGCAATTTCTGCAAAATTGGCTCTAAAGGTATTAACAGAAAGAACTAATAAAAGGGAGGGGTGCTCATTCACTTATTGAACTCATCTTCCAAGTCCAAGGGATTTTTCCTTACTTCACTTGCAGAATTTCTTTTCAGTCCGGTTCTCAGTATATCTTTCTGCCTCCTTCTCTTCCGCTCCTAAGTTCAGGAATGTCTCCTGATTGTCTCCAGAATGGAATCACAGCCCCATCATTCCAGAAACGGGAGAAAGGGAAAGGCTTGTAGATTGCTGTGATGATACTTGTAGGGTGGCTTTACTTATGTAGGTACCGAAGGGGGGTGGTGAGGGCAGGCCTCCTGGGGTCAGCCTTTCCAGGAAAAGCCTTTGACTCTGTACCTCATCCCCCAAATTACACAGCCAAGTCAGCCAGACACTGGCCTGTGAAAGGAGATGCTCAGACAAACGCAGGGAAAGTAGGCGGCGAAGGTCTGGACAGAGCAGGGTGGAGGTCAGAGAAGTCAGAGCCTGTCTGGGAGGTCTGGGGCAGCTGCCAGCATCAGCGCAGGAAGAGTGGCCCCCCAGCCAGCCGTTTGTAGGGCTGCCAGTTGCCCATTTCTGTGCATATATCCGGCCTGAGCAAGGGCAACGCTGTCCGGAGAGAAACCCCAAGAGCTGAAGATGGATGTAGGAAGGCACAACAGGTCCATCAACGTAGATGAATAAACAAAGACATTAACTTTTAATGTCAGTGGGACTGAAGCATTCTTATTACCTTATTTCTTGAAGATATAAGAGGAAATTCCTTCTGTCAGTTTCAACAGCTTCAAAGTGTACTTGAGAGCACTTGGAAGAAGAAAAAGGACGCAAGTACCTGATAATATCACTTACAGGTGCCAAGGGTAACTCAAAAGTGTTCATAGACCTGAGAAGGATACCGTTGTTCAGATAGCTGGGAACCTCACTCAAGTTGAAGGAAAGCTAGTCACTATGGACTTTGGTTCATTCATTAACTGATTCATCCATTCAACACTGTTGAGGTCTTCCTATGTGTAGGTGTTGTAGAGATGAACTAGCCACGGCTGTGCTCCCAGGGAGCGTGTGGTCTAAAGGATGCTAGGACACAGGTCCCTACAGGGGGTTGATTGAAGGTGTCCAGGAACAATCTCCACATTCTTTGGGATTGAGCTAAGTCCCAGCCAAGAAATCAAGGAAGTCCCCTGCCTAGTAGCAGTCACTCTTGAAACCATGTCAACAAGTCGATCAGTGCCTCAGATGTGCTGGCATGATTATTTGTGCTTTTGTGTGCATTATCTCTAACCCACAAAATGCTCCTATGATAGATATTATTAAACTTCTTTTCTAAGGAGGATACTTAGCTCAGAGAAGCTCAGTACCTTAACAGTCACACAACTGGTGTATAACTGAGCGATGCTCCTTTGTGTTTTAATTTAAATAGCATCCTCACCAGCACCATTCTAACATCCCAGATGTCAAGACCAGATTAATGTTTACCAAAACTCATTTCTTATAATATATACTCACCACCTTCCAAGTGTTCTTTTAAATGAATTCCCAGTTCCTTCGCTTAGAATGTAAGGCTCTGCAGCATCAGGCTATACGCTATCATTTTGGTCTTACGTTCCATTGATGCTTTAATATACCCTCTGCATCAATTAAACCAAACTACTTGTCATATCTGAAAACTTCGTTAATTTCCCCACATCCATATTAATTACAAAGGCTGTTGTTACTGATTAAATGTGGGAGGTATAGAAGAAGAAGATGACAAAGTTGATTCTGCATTTTCAAGGCTGAGTGATTTAGAAGGTTGGTGCTGTCAAATAAAACAGGAGAGTCATGGGGAGGGGTGGTTTCAGGGGGAAGGATGAATCTCGTTTTAATGCCTTCTTTGAATTGACAGAAGATCATTCAGGAGAGCAGACCGGCCTCCAGTTAGAAAACTGGCCCAAAGTTCAGAAGGGCAGTCAGTACAGGACATGGAGGTTTGGGCATCTTCCACGAGGAAGTGATGGGGCAGCTTTGGGGATGAAGGAAGTGACCCAGGAGAAATCAGTGAATTGGGAAGAACAGAGAACCCCAGACTGATTCTTGAAGGGAGCTCAAGAGCCTGCTGTGAGTGAGGGTGGCCAGATAGATGCGGGGGAATGAAAGGAAAACTCAAAGCAAAGGCACAGATTCCTCCCAACATTTCTAAGAAAACAAGAACAAAGAAGCAAGAGAATAATTTTGTTCCCCAACCAAGGCTCCTCAATTTGCCCTCTTACTTTTAGGGACTTTCCTTAACTCTTGAGGATAGAAGCATGGAGCAAACACCCTACCTGAATCTGAGCTTTCGCTTGTCTTCGTATTGTGGACCTTGCTTTTTAAATTAATATTTGGAAACATTGGCAAACAAAAATGGACACCAACCAGTGTTCCAGACTCTGGGTACACCAGGGTGAACAAGATAAAGTCTTTGCCCTGGTGGAGTTTGCTCCCTAGTGGATTGTATCACTGGCAAGTGCAGTGACAGAGTGAGCACAAAGCATGGTGGGTGTTAAGGGAACTCTACCCGGGAAGGATCTGGAGCTGTCTTAAAGGATAAGGAGAGTTGCTAAGTCTAGCATGGAAGGTGTGATGGAGTTAATTAGGGAGGCATGGTCCAATTAAAGAGAGGATAAAAGCAACACACTTTTGCATAGCGAAAAACAAAACAAACAAACAAAAAAACCAAAAAACCATTAACAAAACAAAAACCTACAGAATCGGAGACAATATTTGCAAATTGATGCAAACAATAAGGGGTTAATATCCAAAATATACAAAGAGCTCATACAACTCAATATTGGAAAAAAAAACAATCCAATCAACAAATGGGCAGAAGACCTAAATATATTTCTCCAAAGAAGATGAACAGATGGCCAACAGGCACATGAAGACGTTCAACATCCTTAATTATTAGAGAAATGCAAATCAAAACTACAATGAGGTATCACCTCACACCAGTCAGAATGGCCATCATCAAAAAGTCTACAAATAGGGGCTTCCCTGATGGTCCAGTGGCTAGGACTCCACGCTCCCAATGCAGGGGGCCTGGGTTCGATCCCTGGTCAGGGAACTAGATCCCATATGACACAACTAAAGATCCCGCATGCCAAAAAACTAAGACCTGGTGCAGCCAAATAAATAAATAAATAAATATATATTTTTAAAAGTCTACAAATAATAAATGCTAGACAGGGTGTAGAGAAAAGGGAACCCTCTTGCACTGTTGGTGGGAATGTAAATTGGTGCAGCCACTATGGAGAACAGTATGGAGCTTCCTTTAAAAAATTAAAAATACAGTTATCATGTGATCTAGCAATCCCAATCCTGGGCATATATCCAGAGAAAACTATAATTAGAAAAGATACATGCACCCCAATGTTCATAACAGCACTGTTTACAATAGCCAAGACATGAACACAACCTAAGTGTCCATCAACAGATGAATGGATAAAGAAGATATGGTATATATATTGTACACACACACACACACACACACACACACACACACACACACACTGGAATATTAGTCAGTCATAAAAAATAATGAAATAATGTCATTTGCAGCAACATGGATGGACCAAGAGAATATAATACTTAATGAAGTAGGTCAGACAGAGAAAGACAAATACCATATGATATCACTTATATGTGGAATCTAAACAATAATACAAATTAATCTATATACAAAACAGAAACAGACTCAAACAGACATAGAAGACAAACTTACTGTTATCAAAGGGGAAAGGGAGAAGGGGAGGGATAAATTAGGAGTATGGAATTAAGAGATACAAACTACTACACATAAAATAGATAAGCAACAAGGATTTACTGTATAGCACAGGGAACTGTATTCAATATCTTGTAAGGGAAATAATCTGAAAATATACATATATACACACACAGAGATATGTAATTGAATCACTTTGCTGTACACCTGAAACTAACACAATATTGTAAATCAACTATACTTAAATTTTAAAAAAACAACATATACGAGAACACCTTCAAACAGCTCAGTGTGCTGGAATGCTGAATTTCAGGCAGGATGACAGTCTCTAGGCATACACAAGATTAGGGACAAAAGCAAGGACCAGGTGTTACACCACCGTAAGGAGTTTTGATTTTATCCTGCAGATGCTAAAGAAATAACTGAAAGGTTTTAAGGTGGGCAATCTCATAGTTCTTATGATGTTTTGGAAAGATCTCCCTGGCAGATGGAGGGTGAATTTGAGAATGTGGAAACAGGGAGGCCCTTCAGGAAGCTGCCATGGTTGTCCAGGCAAGTGAGGATGAGGGCTTGCACCAGGGTAGCAATGGCAGAGGTAAAGAAGAGTGTATGGATTCCAGAACTCTTTTGGAGACTATATTGCATGAACTTGTGATAGACTGGATGTGGAGGAAAAGAGCCAATGGCCATGGAAGCCACACACGTGCAGGCCAGTCGGGTGACTGAGGGGGCCACAGCCCCAGTGACGGGATGCAGGCATAGGAGATGGGACTGGCTTAGAGGGAAACGTAGTAAGGCCACTTTGGATGTGGTGAATTTGAGATTTCTGTGACATCAGTAGGAGACACCTGGCAAACATGTGAATCCATGAGTGTAAATCCTGACAGAGACTGGGCTGGACATTTAGATTTGGGAAGGTGTGTGGATCCCTGTGCAATGCCAACATTTCTGGGGCGGCCAGCAGGAAAGCAGGCTGTGATGGAAACAGAGGGGAAGCTGTCAGAAAAAGACTAAACTTGTGCAACATTCACAGAAGTCAGGAGAGCAGATTTCCAAGAAGGAGAGGATGCATAGAGCAGAGAGGTTCATTAAAAAGAGAACTCAGGGCTTCCCTGGTGGCGCAGTGGTTGAGAATCTGCCTGCTAATGCAGGGGACACGGGTTCGAGCCCTGGTCTGGGAAGATCCCACATGCCGCGGAGCAACTAGGCCCGTGAGCCACAATTACTGAGCCTGCGCGTCTGGAGCCTGTGCTCCGCAACAAGAGAGGCCGCGATAATGAGTGGCCCGTGCACCGCGATGAAGAGTGGCCCCCACTTGCCACAACTAGAGAAAGCCCTCGCACAGAAACGAAGACCCAACACAGCCATAAATAAATAAATAGATAGAGAGAGAGAGAGAGAGAGAGAGAGAGAGAGAGAGAGAGAGAGAACTCGATTCAGAAATCAAAGTCAGGGACTTCCCTGGTGGCGCAGTGGTTAAGAATCCGCCTGCCAATGCAGGGGACACGGGTTCGAGCCCTTGTCCGGGAAGATCCCACATGCCGCGGAGCATCTAAGCCCGTGCGCCACAACTGCTGAGCCCGCGTATGGCAACTACTGAAACCCACGCGCCTAGAGCCCGTGCTCTGCAACAAGAGAGAAGCCACCGCGATGAGAAGCCTGCGCCCCACAATGAAGAGAAGCTCCCGCTCGCCGCAACTAGAGAAAGCCTGCACGCAGCAACAAAGACCCAATGCAGCAAAAAAAGAAATTTTTAATAAATAAATAAATAATACTTTAAAAAAATCAAAGCCATCTGTGGTTCTCTGTGATGCAACTCCCCTCTCCCCCTTCCAGGGCCTCAGGCCTGAGCTGTGGGTTTAGGGAAAGTGAGCATGGCCGTGCTCGCAGAGGAAACCTTGTCTGAGCGTGATGAGGTGCCTGCCGCCCCTTTCACTGTGTTTCTGGACTCTGAGGGGCCCTAGGTTGTCCTGTATTTCATCACGGACTGGGTTTCATGCAGGTGGAACAAAAGTGCCCTTATTTAGCAGATGTGGATGAATCCACAGACAATGCAGAAGTCTTCACAGACAAGACCAATTTCAACGAAGTCATAACGGAGTGGGAAAATGTCTTAAAAATTACATACTGGGGACGTCGTGCAAAGGAGTATGAAGGCATCGCCGACTTTTGTTGAAACTGCTGATCATGATTATTTGGTGTGTGCGAGGGATGCAAATTCTTGCTTGACTTCAAAACAAACATCTTTTTTTGTAGTAGTAAAATCCACACTGGTATAACACTTGCTGCATATATTAACCTGTGAGTCCAAGCTCTTTCTAGAATTCTGAAGGGGAAGATTTAAACGTCTACTTCATGGGAGGTGTAGTTGAAAAATCTATAGGTTTGGGGAAGGTTTCTCTCTTCCTTTGAAAATAGCACATCTTGTAGGTGAGAATATATGACATAGATGGTAATTGCTTTTCTGCTGGAGCTACATTTTCATCCTCCTCCCTTTCTCCTCCAACATTAATTATCAGGACTAAAAGTAGGCCATTGTGGGATCTGTATGCCTCCGGGAGGATTCTGCGGAAATCTGACATCTGTGCAGAAGCCTCCGCTGAGATGTGTGTTTCTGCGACGCCGTCTCCTGTTTGAGAATTCCGTAAACACTTGCGGAGGGAACGCTGAAGTGTCTTCCTCTCGCGATGGCTGTGAGGGGCAGCCTGTGAAAACAGTGTCTTTCCGAGCAGACATGACTCACAGTGCCTGGAGGGCACGGGGAATGCATGGAATGTTTATGATTAAGGGAATTAACGAAGACAGGAAAACACTGGTACAGTAACATCCCACAAGGTAACCATCATTTGCCACCAAAATGCCATGGCCTTTTGCGGCTTCTGTTTTCGTAGGTACCCATCAACAGGTGTACCCCTTCCACCTTGTTTGGAGAAAAGTAATATAAGGAAACTTACCAAACAGATAAATGAGTAAGTTGTTTGCATCTATGGTTTGTTAAGGTGTAGTTAGGTGGGTACTAGAAAAGTCCTCATGGACGGATATGTATCTGCTAGAATTAGAGACTCATGGCTTTGCAATAAGCCTCTTCCTAAAAAACAGCTATCACTACTGGTCAAGTTATTTCCCACTTTAATTGCATCAGATATTCTTCAGTTGTCTTTTTGGAATGAATGGTAGTTTTGATGGGATGTAAAGTAATGTCAAGGAGGGAGGGATAACTTTGTAGCGTCAATATAATGGCCGTATTTCCTAATCAAGACATGTGTTTTGACAAATGAGTGTATTCCTGGAGAAAGTAAGATTGATTACTTTAAAACTGGCCGTTCTTGAAAATCTGAGATATATGGTCACATAACCATGAGGCGTGTCTTATTAAGAAGTCTTAGGCAGAGTTTCAAAGTGGGGAGTTTTATACTGATATCCGAGGATGCAGATGAGAGCAGAGCAGGCAGCTCTGGGAGGCCGGGGTGAGGGTATCAGTGGTACAGAAGAGGGAGGAGGATGGTCTGAGCAGAAAGAATGCTTTCACAGTTGTGCTCACATGGGGGACGGGTTTACAGACAGTTGCTGGCGCTGCAGAACTTTTTGTTTTAATTTCTAACCCCAAATGGTCATTCCACAATCAGCTCTTTTTTTTTTTTTTTTTTTTAAAGGATTTTCTTATTTATTTATTTATTTATTTATTTTTGGCTGTGTTGGGTCTTCGGTTCGTGCGAGGGCTTTCTCCAGTTGCGGCAAGCGGGGGCCACACCTCATCGCGGTGCGGGGACCGCTCTTCATCGCGGTGCGCGGGCCTTTCTCTATCGCGGCCCCTCCCGTCGCGGGGCACAGGCTCCAGACGCGCAGGCTCAGCAATTGTGGCTCACGGGCCCAGCTGCTCCGCGGCATGTGGGATCCTCCCAGACCAGGGCTCGAACCCGTGTCCCCTGCATCAGCAGGCAGATTCTCAACCACTGCGCCACCAGGGAAGCCCCACAATCAGCTCTTTTGATTAATTTTCTGGATGTGATTTAATTCCCTTCTATTCTTTTGATATGCATATACATTATATACTGACAACTGAAAAACAAATTTCATTAAAGTTAACTGATTCAACAGATCTCTTCTGAGTCCCTGAGAATTACAGAGTATGATATGCAATTGTGTCGAGGAATTGACCTGTTGTAGAAAACAAGAACCCGGATGTTTACTTACTCATAATTTCTCATTTAACAGAATATGAATTATCCGCTTTGAATTAAAGATACATTTTGGTCCCAAATTATTTTGTTGCTGTTTTATATCAGGGCTGCCGGCTCTTCTTTTCAGTTGATGTACATAGGAGCCGAAAATGCACTTTATTTTTAGCCCACAGAAGGCATCATTTGGAAGACAAATTTGTTGCAATAAAAAATGTCTCACAGTGCATCTCATACCCCATAAACTCCAGCCACTCATCATCTTAAGTAATAAGAGAGGAAAGTCCACATGGAGAGGCCAGGGGACTTGCCTTGACCCTCAGTCCCCCCACATTTATGCACGTGTGAAGTCTGTTTCCTGTCGCCATGGTTGTCACACACACAATCTTCAGGATTGCAAATATCGCAAATTGGAAGCTGGAAGACACCCACTCCAGTAGTGCCTTCTCAAATCTCTGGGCCAGTGGGTCAGATACTTTTATTGTTTAGAACAGAGAATCATTAGGCATTTTGCCCTGGTCCTTTAGGTTTTCCAAACCACATTGTGGGAGCAGCAGGTTTGATCAGGGGGGCTCAGAGGGTAGCATGTGGGGCAGAGCAGCTCAGTGAGAGACCCCAAAGCTGCGCAGGTGGGCTCCAGACCCTACACACGCCCCTTCCCTGAATCTAACTTTGACTAGAGGAAGCCTTTTGTTTATGGTGTTCTGTATTTTGGAGAGCTCTATAAAGTTTCATTTGAACATAAAAAATGATTACAGTTGTCCCTTGGTATCTGCGGAAGATTGGTTCCAGAACCCCCGCGATACCAAAATCTGTGATGTTCAAGTCCCTTATATAAAACTGTGGAATGTCAGAACCTTCTGTATTCAGTTATGTAAATTTGGAAACCAGTGATTGAGATTAGCCATAAACATCTCTGAGAACAACCTAAATGTTCACCTAAAGAGGAATGTTGGAATATATCGTGGCTCGGAATTACTGTGGATATTTTGCAGCAGATAAAAAGGATGAAATAGATCAATCTGCTCTTATCTAGGGAGATATAGTAATAGTGTTAAATTTTAAAAGATAAGTTGCAGAACAAGACTTGTAGTATGATCCCATTTGTGTAAAAATACATATAAATGAAGACTACAGATACCTTTACATACAACTATGTGCAGGCACTTGGTGGCTTCTTTCAAGCTGATGTTTTGGTAGCAGAATGAGTGGAACCCAACAAAGCCTGTCTGGAAAAGTGAAACGGGATCCTGTCACTTTGGGTTTTTTTCTGGGTCAGAGATCTTTGGTTTGTGCTGGGCTTAGGGTTTTTATTGCTGACTAACAATAAATTGATCACGAAACTAGTAAAGCCCCTTCCTTAAAACTTGTTTCTGAGCTAAAGGAGAGAGAACAGCCTCCCCAAGAGAAGCCAAGTTATATTGAAGAAAATCTTTTAAAAGGTCGGCTTTAGTATAAAAAGAAACATTAACTAGAAAATGCACATGAATATTGACCAAACTATGGGAGAAAGAATATTAAGTGACTCAAATTTCAATGTATAAAGGCTGATCAATTGGGGAGTTATTTGTATTAAATTCAGAGGCAGACCATTTTCCCTGTACTTCTCTCCATGGCCTGAGAAACAAATTATAGTGCAACAAATTTTTTGGCCCATGAAACATTATGTATCAACTTATTCTTGATTAATATTACAATGTATTGATGAAATTTTCTAAGCACTGCTTAGAGACAAAACGAGAGGAGTTTTTTTCTTAGACAAAATATGTTGATACTTGTTTTCATGGTGACTGTTGCATATTCAGTTCCATGTTCGTAGAAATGGTGCGCTGGCAAATTATTTCAGTAGTCAGAAATATTGAGCTTCTGCATGTCTGCCATGCCTCAGCTTTCCTTTTTAAACTTTCATTTTATTTCAACAAATTTGTTGAGCACCTACTATGTTCCAGGTGGCCTGCAAGGCCTAGAATGCAGTGGTCATGTTTTTAAAAGCTGTTCCCCAAATCAAGAAGTTGGTTGTCTAGTAGGTGACACAGACACACACACTACAAATTGCAATAAAAAGTGACAGGTATTATAAGAGAAATTGGCACAGTGTGATAGGGGAAAGAGGAGCAGAGTTTGGCCGGGGTCTTGTTCTCTCTTGCATCTCTAAACCCCTAGCATGTGCCTGATACCTGGTATATGCTTACTAATCATTTGTTGGATGAGAGGATGAAAGAAACCATCACTGAAGTGAGACTTGTTAGAGCCATTTCATGGAAGACATGACCTGTAAGCTTGGTCTTGAAAGAAAACAAGAAATGAATAAAGTGGTTAAGGAACAAGAAGGGTATTTCAGGTAGAGACTTGAGTCCATTAAAAAACGCTCATGCCAAATGTATGGAATGAAAGAAAACTATGCGACATTAAAGTGCATGTATTTAACCTGTTAAATAAAAACACACATATGCATACATAGAAAGCATATTTATATTTGTTGCACCCTTGTATGTTTTATACAAATACACTGTAACCTATACACACAAACTCAAAAATTCTGTAGCAGTGAAGCCATAATCGACAGCGGTCAGGCCCTGTGTCACATGCTGTCTGCTCACAGCGTTTCCCTTCTCACTGTGTTCTACGTAAACCTCACGCTTTTCAGGCCTCGCTGTTAATCATTTATCTCTATGGTCAGTGTCAGTCCTCACCACAAAACCTTTTAGGAGCTCAAAGCCCTGATTGGAATGAGATTTTTCCTTGGCTTTGTCTTGGTTCTGGCAAAGTTTGGGGTGATTTTGAAGCTTGTTAGCAGGAAGGAATCAAGAATAAGAGGCCAGTAGAAGCCCTTGAATCATCACAGGGCAAACAGATGTGAGCCATATCTGTTGGTATATGAGCCATACTTTGAAAGCTCTTAGAGAGAGGTTAAATATAGTCTCTTGTAAATGCCTGGATGTTATCCTTTTTTATTTCAGCTTTATTCATATTCAACAAAGAAAAAAATGTGCCTCTGTTATTAAGTATCTTTGCATATGGCATGTTATGAAAAGACATAGTACTAATAAGTCCAAATCAAGCTGTTTTAAAGCTAGGGTGGCTGGGAAACGTTGCTGGAAGAATAGAAGGAATAACAGGTTAGACTTCACAGACTAAATGGCATATTGGTTCTTTTTCTTTCTTTGATTTTCCTATATTATCAAACACTTTGAGTAGACATTTCTTGTGTTCTATATTTAACCAGAAGGATGATGCTTCGATAAATACTAAATGCTGTCGACATAGATTCTACATCAGAGAGAAGCAGCAGAGGTGGCTTCGGGGGTGATACTCTATGAATTTAGATGATTCGAGGGGGTATGCTGAAGACACCTGGGGAAGCAAAACTACCACCTGTAACTCCGCCGCGTGGGAGGGGGGAGCACAGCCCCCAGATGCCTCTTAAGCATCCTAGTGCATTTACGACCCAGTGATTTCAAAGGGAAGCCAAGTCCCATGGGTTCATTTCGCTACACTTTTTAAACCAAATGCCATTTCCGCACACTTTGGGAAGGATATGGTGCTTAGCACTTCAGAGTAAAGGAAATAGTTTCCCCAAGACCAGGAGCCCTGTGCAGTCTGCGTGATACGTCCGCCAATCACAGGAGCAAGAACCCTTCCTCACCTCGTAGCTGTGGTGACCCACAACCTGGCTCACACGTCTCTCCGGGGGCCACACGACGCACACCATCCTTCACCCTTAGGTCCGGGGGCCACACGACGCACACCATCCTTCACCCTTAGGGGCTGTTACTCTGCCCCTTGAGGACTGAAGGATACGACGGGCATGGAAAGTTCCTCTGCTTCGTTGTCATTTCCTCTCTTTCTAGGTTGCTTTCTTACTGGCCCCAACACACAAGTTAGGAGATGTTTTGCTTTCATAGAATCCCTGTTGTCTAAGAACAAACCTGTAATGCAGGCTCAAGCTGGTAGTTTTTGTAAAAGAAGAAAGACAAGGAAGAGAGAGACACAAAGAAAGAAGGATATAGACAGAGGCAGGCATACGTTTCTAGTCTCTTAGGCATTTTTGCAATTAATACTTTGTCCAAATGTAATAATAATAATAATAATAATAATACCCAAACTTTGTTGATCACTTAACTATTTGTTAGGCTCTGTGATAAGCACTTTACAATCATTTTCTCATATAATCTACACAAAAACTCAGGGGCATGTGTGACACACATGAACATCTGGTCTCAGGAGTCTGAATCACTTGCTTGCTGTCACACTGCCAAATGGTTGAGGCAGGACCATCTCCAGATCCAACTGATTCCAAAGCCACTTCTCTTCACTATAACAATGTACCCACCTACTCCCTAAAATTGTAGCCAAACACAACAGAGGGTCAGTGCCTGTTAGGAAAAGCTGTATTTGATGCACAGCCAAATCAAATGATGCATCGATATCCACGGCCCTTGGCTGATCTGACCTTGGGGGAAACAGCCTAGGTGCAGGGTAGACAGAGCCCCAGAAAGCAAGCCAGCTCCAGAATTCCAAGGCCGATTCCTCTGCTGCATCCAACTGAAGCTCAAAGCCTGCAGAGCCTAAGTGCTAGTGCTGATTTTCTCCAAGACCTTTAAATGACGTGGAAGGAAATTTCCATTTTATTCTGTACGCACAGGTCGTAATTCTATGGGGCTCTGAGAGTTCTGTGGTGCCCATGAAGTAAGCCCAGGCCCCATCTCCCCGAGATGCCTTTACCTCTTTAATGCTGTAGTTGCTTTTCTGTAGGCAGCTTCCAGAGCTGAAATAGGTTTTAGAATCTTCAGAGTTTTCATTAATGGAAACCTGCAATTCAGCAAAAAAAAAAAAAAAGGAAGTAAAAGGGTTGTGATACAGACAGGTGTGAGGGAGAACCATCTGCTTGTTAATAAGTTGCCCACAGATTTTCATGCAGCAGGATGGGGACACATTTATTATGTGATGCTGGGCCCCATTCCATTTCACTATCACTCTTGTAGAAATATTATTTCTTGCTCAACGTGCTGTATTTTTTAATTTACTTTTTAAAACCCTCCTCTCCCTGGATCATGCTCTCAATATACTTTTCTCCTTTCCCCGTCCCCTCCTCCTCCCTTTTCCCGACGCAGCTCCACCCTCCCGGGCCTCCTGCAAACCACTGCTCAAGCCACACGTGGACACCATCACCAACAACAACTCCTCCGGTCCCTGAGACACAAAATTCTGATTATACATTGAAAATGGTATTTTCCAATGCAGGTCAAATTTATCCCAGTCATCGCAAGGGAGGGAATTATTTTTTCAATTTTGATTTAATTTTGTATTACGCATACATGCTTGAAATAGACACAGCAGCTGCTCTAAACTGGGGGTTGGGAAATCTGAGAGATAAGAAACATCACGTGTAGTCCTGGCTCTGCCATTAACTAGCAGTGCGGGCTTAGGTTTTATCTGTAAAGTGAGTACACTGGACTAGATGGATGGATTTATTGATTTACTCATTAAACAAATGCTTAATGCTCTGTCTGTCAAGTGCCGTGCTCTGTGCTAGGTAGTAGGTGATAAAGGTCAAAGGTATGATTCCTGTTCTCAAGGATTTCATTCACCAGGGGAAGAAGACAATTACAAAAGTGATGTATGAAGTGTTGTGATGAAAATGTGCAAAAAGGGCACAAAGCAGAATGGTTCAAAAATTCTTAGAGCTGTTCTTTTGTGTTGGGATTTGTTGTAATGAGATTTAGCCAACAGCAGGGCAGCAGAACCAAAGTTTGTTGTCTTTGCTGACATGCTGACAATAGTGAAAGGACAGTTCTTTCTAGGATCCCCATCATTTGATTAAAGAATGCCCTCTCGAAGGTATGTTGCAGTCCATCTGAAATGAAGGGTAGTTCAGGAAATCAGATCATGCATTATTTTCTCCAGACCTGACCACCTTAGACTTTCATACCTTTTTTGGACTTGGTGATGTAGTTCGATATTCACCCGTGACCAACAGAATCTCTTGAGTTAAGTCAGCCCATCCCTTTGGAAGTTGACACTTTCCTCTCCCTGGTCCATACTGTGCTCTGCAGTATCTATTCCACATCTTATGTTCATTAGATTTTCTGAAAGAATTATGATACTCATGATTTGACAAAGAATTTTTTGAATTGGAAATTTATAGAATGTGAAAGTTCTTATAAATGTGTTAGGTAAATTAATATAAATGGTAATTTTTAAATTATGAAAGCATATATCTCAATATGGTTTAAAAATATACAAATATTATTACCCAATCAGTTCAGTAGTCTATTAGAACTTCTGCTGAATTTCTTCTTGATATTTTCTCTTATGCATATATATTTTAAGGAGTTCAGTAATTACTAATATCATAGGGCAGTTACAATAGTCTCATGTCTGTGCCAAGAGGGAATGGTATTACAAAATTTTTTTGACAGATCAGTAAGTGAAAACTGTTACCTCAAAATTATTTAACTTCCATTTATTTGAGTATTTATGACACTGTCTCTTAAATATGCCTTTTTGTGTCAACGGTGAAAAATATGAAGTCTCATCTGAGTATGCACTTACTCATGTCACCGCCTGGATATTCAGCGGCCTTGTAGACCAATAGGTGGTAGGTGAGAGACAGAACAGAATCATGCTTAAGAACAGGTTGGAGTTACCCATCCTTACTCTCCTTCTTAACTATTTGTGTGGCTTTAACAAAGCTTGTTAATTTCTGTAAGCTTGCAGAGGTAGAGTGACATACAACTTTCTTCATTAGTGTTATGGAAAATTGCATGAGAATATATTTACATAGTTGGCACACTGTTTAACACTGGCAAATCCTCTTAAAATGTTAACTATTATGATCATCATATTTTTTTCTTTAATCTAATAAAGCTGTCTTTCTCTAAGAATTGATTTTTCATGGTTCCAAGACAAGCAACATTAATGAATCAATTAGATAGTTTAATCATTAACCAATGAGTTCATTCTTTGTTAAACTAATCCTAGAAGTCATCTGGATTCTCCTCCCCAAGCCCCAAACCCCAGCACCCAGTCAGTGGTTGGTCCTTCTGGCTGTACCTCTGAATTTCATCTCAAGCCCGACCTGTTCTCTCCCATGTCTGTCCTTATGATGATCTCGCCCTTGACCTCCCCAGCCTCCTGGCGGCCTGTCTTTCTCTGCACCTCCTCCTGCCCAGCCCCTACTTCAGTGCCTCCCCGACACTACAAGTAGGTCTCTTCTTTAGATATGAACCAGGCTGTAGATCAAAGACGTGAATGTGGTCTCATTCATTGCACTTGAAACAAAATGCAAAGTCCTTGTCACGGTCTGCAAGACGCCAGTGATACCTTCATCTTCTACTGCTCTCCTCCAGTGCTTCCCGACAGACACACGGTGTTCTTGCTGGTCCTTAGACCCACCAAGCTCTTTCCTTCTGCAGGGCTTTTGACCTCGCTCTTCACTCTGCCTGGAATGCACTTCTCCCCGACCTTCGCGCAGGCTCCTGCCCAATGCCATTCTTCCCGGAGACCTTCCCTGACCCTCCCACTAAGCCTTCAGACACACCATGCTCCTTTAGACGTGTACTTTCTTAATTGCCCCCTTATTATCTAAAATGATTGCATTTTTATGTATTTCTTCATGTTCTCCTTGTCTGCCTCCCATTCTCCAGAACTCCACCAGCAGGTTATCTTCTGGAAGGGAAAGACCGTGCTCTGTTTTTCGCTGTATGCCCGACACCTACAACACAGCAGGTGGCTGATAACAATTAGATTAAAAAAATGAGCACATATTTTGTGCTGTCAGCCAAACACATCAGAATGACTTAAGTCTTGGACCAGTTGTTTTATGTGTGATTTTGGTCGACCTTCCCTTGGTCTTTGTACCTCCCGGACCACTTCTCTGTTTTGAGAACCACGAAATGAATGCAGGTAGTTGTGTAATGAAGAAGGAGGTTTGGTCTAAGAATCCAGGCTATATCCAGAAAGTTTCAGCGAAGCGCATGAGGCAGGTCACAGGGTGGCAGACTGAGAGGGGCAGCCAGCGTGCAGGGGTCTTGTGATCTGGATGCCCACTCAGCTGAAGACTCACTTACCCGCCGAGGGAAACCTCCGTGTATATGCATCAGGTCACTCAGGGCCTCCGCAAGGCCTGGGCCTGATGGGAACAAGCATCTCAGCAGCTCAGGGCCCTGCCTTTGTTCGTGTCTCCCACGGGAAGGGTAACTTGGGTCCTCGTACTCTTGCCTTCTCTCCCGATGCCCACCAGGCCCCTGGCTCATCCTGGGCCGGGCTCTTTCCCCACAGCCCTCTGCCCACTCCCCTCCCCTCTGCCCACAAGGCAGCAGTGTGCTGGCCCAGGTAGCTCTGATCTCTCCCGACCGCTCCCCACACTGTGGAGATATGCACAAAGGAAATGCAGGCGATTAAAAGCAGCACAGCCCTCCTGCTGCATTTGGAAAACATCCCTTCCTTAGACAAAGCCTGGAGGGAGGCTCTGCTCTCCCTGTAGCTTGACGAGTTGCTCTTGCCCCTCGTACAGCTTCTATTTGGAAACAACGCGGTTTATATGACACACATTTTCTGTACTTCTACTCTCTCATTTTTTAGTATTAAGGACACTTGCCTAGAAAGAGAATCTGTATTTTTTTCAAGTGTTCATCTTCTCCTGCTGCCTGCTTCCCACCTGAGTGTATCACATTTGATTGCTGTACCACAGCGTCCTGCACGTCTATCCCACGCTGTAGAGCATCAATCTGTTGGCCCATCTATCTTTCTTCCTATCTTGATACTCACATGAACACATAAATGTTTCCAGCGAAACGTATGTGTGCTAACATTTCTCGGAAATGCAGGAACAATGTTTCCTTTTATTTTTCTGGTAATACAGACAATAATACTTACCAGTTATGCAACATCTCGTATACTTAAAGTAATGAATCCTCAAGATGCCCATAGAGACATGGTCCTTACTGGTCCCATTTCAAAGCCGAGGAGACTGAGACAGAGAGATGAACTGACTAGCTTCAGGCAGCGTGGAAACTCAGCACAGCGGAGGATTAAAATTCAGAATGGCAAGCTCCCTTCATCTGGTGATTAGATCATCAGACCACGATGCCATGTATCAGACCTCTTTTAGAACTTGGAGAATCAGGTGTTTAATATTGCTAAAGGAAACTGATAGAAAGGTCAAACACAAAAAGTACGAAGAGCAGGCCCTCTCTTACTCTGCAAGTCATGAAACAGATTTTTCAGTGTTTAATTTAAGACCCATTCAGTATATGAAATACATTTCTCCAGAGGGAGAGAGAGAGAGAAAATGACTCTGTGTCTGGGCTCCCACTCTTTGGGATTAAGGGCACCTGCCTGGCTGGAGGACCTGCCTTTCTCCGAGAGCCTCTCCCCTTGCCCCCCTCCCCCTGCTTCCCAAATGCACCCCGTTGAGTTGCTGTGGAAATGATCACGGCACCACAGACGGGAGATTATATAACCTGTGATCAGGGATAACTAGCAGAGATGGATTCCTACTGAACTGCCGTCTTGCTTTGTGCAGATATGAATAGGAGAGAAGAGGGAAGGGAGCGGACGGGCAGGCAATCTGTGATCTAAGGAAATTGGTTTTAAATAGGTTGTTTTTTAAAGGTTTCCGGGAGATATCGGTTCTTCCAGAGAATGACGGAAAGCAACGAGATAATTTCCTTAGCCTTATAAACTTAAAAAAAAAAAAATTTTTTTTTAAGTGTGTTTAGTGTTCAGCAAGTTGTCTGATACATTGCCAAGGAAACCAGAGTCTCTGGGAGGCCCCAAAGGAGGGGCACCCTGCCAGCAGAGCACAGAAAGGAACACGCTCTCCTGGGCAGTGACCACGCAGTGGCCCGGCCATGGCCCAACTGCTTTGTCCTTGGTGCTGGAATCGCGTGTGCAGAGAAGGCAGCTGCCGTCTGGGCACTTCATGCAGAGTCGGCTCAAGCACAGGGCTTTGGAGGCAGGGCAGCCGGGTTCCACCACAGCAACAGGAAGCCTTCTGAGTTCCTTTCCCTCATCTGTAAAAGAGGAATGGTGCCGACCTCAGGGGTCCTCGTGAAGTTTCAGTGAGACAGTGCATGTGAAGCAGTTACCATGTTGCCTGGTGAACCATGGGTACCAAAAAATACTGACCGCTCTGGTTCTTGCTAGGGTTCGTACCAAAATGAAAACCGTAGAAGGTCCAGCAGTCTGCCTCGGACGCTCACACCTCTTGATCACATCCTGCCGTCAAACCCACCATGCTGTGGACATTGCCTCCAGAGAGATACTTTGTTTCAGAGATACTTTGTTTCACTCTTAGAATCCTCCCTTCATCCGTAGATCATTATCTGTGTGCCCTTCATTCCAAGAAGTATTTGATATAGCTTACAAAAAGATGTCAGGTAAATTAGATCTTTTTTTAAAGATGAAGAGATCTAGGTCAAGAAAAAATAAAATTTGAATAGTAATACCATTCACAGTTCATACATTAAAATAAATTTGTAAGGCTCTTCACAGCTAATCAAGTGAGATACAGTTCAGCTGCGAGCATCCTGACTGCCAAGGAAAAGAGGGAAAGTGAATGGTTAGAAAATTTCTATTTCCCGTAAATAGAAACATACCAGTCGGTCAGGTCAGGGGTCAGCAAACCAAGCCTGGCACCAAGTCCAGCTGCTGCTTGTGAGTTGAGAGGCCTTTTACATTTTCAAAGTGTTGTTTTAAAAAATGAAGAAGTAGAATGTGCAACGGAGACTGTTTGTGGTCCTTAAAGATGACAATATTTATTCTCCGGTTTTTGACAGAAAAATGTGCCCTTCCCTGGTTTAGAAGAAGCATAGCTTTTCCTGGTAAAAACGCCTAAGAAAAATTTTTTTCGAAGAGAGAGAATTCCTCTCCACCTCATCTTGCCCACTTTTCCTTTCCTGTGCCTCGGTCACTCTCACCTTTCTCCCTGACCTCTCCTCGGGGTTAAGCTCTTTCCCCTTGGATCACGCAGAGAAGTTTTTCTTGAAGGTGCTCCACTGGGCTGAACGGCACACACCCGTCCTGCCCGGCTGCCCTCCCTCATCCTCCAGGTCTCGGCAGGAAGGTACCCCCCTCACAGAACCCCTGGATCCTCTGGCCTTTCATAGCAACCTGTTGTTTTCCATCGAAGCAAAGATTAGAGTCTGGAAGCCCACACTCCCCGACTCACTCGCTTCCTTAATTCTTCATGAGAACAGGGACGATGGCTAACTATCCAATGTCTAGCCCAGTATTTGTCACAAAATAAACAGTAGACACACATTTGTTGAGTGCAAAGATGAGAGGTACAATTGGCCATGTTTCGTGGCATCTCAGTGCAAGCTGAGGGCAAATGTTCTTTGTTAAAGTGGTCTCGGGGAGGGGACAAGAGTGTGGAGGAGATTTGTAGTCTGGAGGTTAAATCAGTGGGTCCTGTGCCTTCTCCTCTGGCTGGTTCTAAAATCCAGAAGGTCTGCAGTAGTGGATGGACTGCACACCCCTCAGACTGTCTTTTGTTACCAACTTTTGATAACTGTTGGAGAGATACTCACTTCCAAGGGTCCACAGACGTTCCTCCTTGTGGATAAAAGGCAAGCCAAATAGGCCGTGCTAAGGAACAGCTCCCACATTATAGGAGTTTAATGCAACAAAGGCTTATTTCTCAGCTTTGAGAAATTAGGACCACTATGCAGGGGCCTGGGCTGGGATTGGGCTGCTTGGAAACACTCTGAGACAGACCTGCACGCAGAGGGCTCGCCGGGGAGTGTTTTCAGGAGACGTGTTGATAAAGAAGAGAAAGGGCTGGGAGTGGGCAGAAAGAGAAGCTGCCCCAGGCTCTGGTCGCCACTGAGGGCTCCATCCATCCGTGGTGAGGCCTTTGTTTCCTGCGTCACCTGGCTGGTAACCAAGGGCTCCTCCTGAGTGTACACGGCATTGGGCAGACAGCCCCACGTCCGACAGCAGCTCCCCGAGAGGGACTCAGCTCTGCGCTGCCCTCCCAGTACCCAGCGGGTCCTCCCAGCAGCCGGAAGAGGGGCACTGGGCAGAGCAGCAGGGCCACCTCTGTGTTGCTGACATCCCCTTGCTTCTTAATGTCCTCCCTCTGGGGACAGCTATTCCAGGTTTTGGGTGGTTTTCTTGCCTGAGTTAGAGGGACTACAGCCCCCACTGCTGCAGTGATGTGAGGCAGTAATTACTACTCATCATTTCCCTCCACCAACACCCACCTCTGCTGGGCCAGACACTTGGCCTCGTGGGATGGCCCGCACCCTCAGGAAAGCGTCTGAACCCTGGTTTCTGTGAGCCTCTAAGGCTGTGGCTGCTTTCATTGTCCACCTACCGTGAACACTGGGCACGAAGCGTCCAGAGATGCCCCGTAGACCACTGGACCCCATCAGTGTTCCCTGATCTCCCTGTGGGGTGGCAGCAGTCCTGTCCCTTCCTGGTGGTCGGAATCAACTCCACGGTCAATATGGTGGCTTCTTCTCTTGTTGGCTGATGTCCTGGCGTGGGGAGCCCAAACTGACCTGGAGGCAACCTTAGCTTCAAGTACCGGGGGACTCCTGTATTCCCAGGTAGAAACACTCCACCTCCGGGACTCAGGGCTTCACACCTCCACACACCTCAAGTTGCAAGAATCAGAACCGATTCCCCAAGGCTATCGCAGGAGACAATGGTAAGCGGGGTCACTCCTGCTTGGTTTCTGTACCCCTGCACTCCACCTCTGGAGAAACCAACTCCATCAAATGGTCTCCTGACAGTGTTACAAAGATATCAACACTCAGCTGCAATTCTAAGAAGCCGTTCACCATTGCATCCAAGGGGGAGCTTCAGGAAAGTGCAGAATATGATAGAATGCTAGGGTTCCCAGGGCCTTGTGCCCTTGGCTGCACCCCCTCTTGTGGTACAGTGGGTCCAAGGCAAGGTTTTGTAGGATCTCTATCAGGGGAACGAATACTCATATTCATCTGTGAACCAAGCAAGTCCATCATCTTCCTCCAGCGGCTGGTCCCATCCTCACCATCACTGGTACGAGCTGACAGACAAGAATAGCTACAAGAGGATGGATGACCTGTGGCTCTGTGCCACCAGACTGTGCACCTTTCCTGTCCCCTCTGACCCTTCCCTGACTGATCTTGAGATGGATTGTGGTTGGGCTGCCCAACTTCATAAGTTGGTATGTCTGCAGAGCCCAGATTATGACGGACAGCTCTGACCACGTGGTCATGTGCTGTCCTGTGGGCAGGTGTTCTGTCTCTTCTAGGACCAAATAGCATTCCTGAAGTTGCTTTGTGAATGGTGTATAGTTCTGTCTCAGAATGGCCTGGCCTTTCCCAAAACCCTAAGTGGCTTTGTGCTGATTCTCCTTGGGACTTTCCATAAGCTCCACATGGTGTCCTTCCCCATGTTAGCTTAACCCCGTAAGACCTGCCAGTCTTACGGTCCATGCACCAGGGATGCTTGCATACACCCTGGGCTTGCTAGTTTGCCCGCGTGCCGAATATACACCTGCAGAGGGCCCCCAAGAGTTCTGCTTCTCTATTAGTGGTGGAAGATCGGAAATGCAATAATTTGTCCCTTACTTTTGAGAGGCTGTCTCACCATGTTCAACTACTAAGTCCCTAAAAATGTCAGTGATATTGTACATCTCTGAGGTTTTGCAGAGTTTATTCTTTCTCTATGGGATAAATGCATCTTTCCAGAGCCTCTGATATTCTCGCCAGTCCTTGCTCTTCTGTCCTCATGAGCATGGTGTCATAGTGATGTGATGTGCTACAGAATGTTCAGGAAGTCCAGCCCCTTTGGAATACGTTGGAGGCTGGAGAGTTATCATAGCCCTGGGGCAAACCATAAATGTATATATCCTGTTGTTCTCCCCACAAGAATACAAATACTTCTGATTTGCCTTTCCAACAGGAAAGGGAAATAATGCATTTACTAGGTCCCTGGCCATATACCAAGCCCCACAGTCTGTTTAAACTTGCTCTAGCAAAGATACCACATCTGGTGCAGCGGCTGGGAGGGAGGTTATGAGTCGATTAGCTGTGTGGCAGTCCACTCTGATCTGATCTGTCTGGCTTTTGTAAGGGGAAGTCTTCTAAGTAAATGGAGATACGGTAAGGAACACTCATCTATTCTTTAAGTCTCCGGAACTGAGAATCTCTTGTTAGCACCTGGGATGCGGTTTCACTTGCTCTTTGAGGGAGGGAGGTACAGAGATTTCTACCTGGCCTTTTCCACTACGGTAACTCCTAGTAAATAAAAGACCAAATGTGAGGCCTCTGCCAGCTACCAGGTGTTCATCCTGTTATACACATGTGGGGTCTGGTGAAATGACCATCATGTGGGTGTTTGGATTCAGTGTACCCCTCGGAGCTGGGCATGGTATTGGGGACACTTATCCCCCATACACCTCTATTCTAAGACTCAGGCGTAATGCTGTTTTGGATCCTGAGTATCATTTTTAATTCAGACTCTGTGTCCAACAATTCACTTTTCTCCAAATGTGTGGATGTGTGAGCAAATGGCTGTAGGTCCTTTGGGGGAAAGACCCAGGGAATTACTTGCCCACATGTAGCAGGGACCCTTCTCACTGGAAGCCAGATCGCTTTCCTTCAATGGATTCTGAGTCTGAATTCATTCAAGTTCCAGAAACTGGGCAAGAGATAACACCTTGATGATGGTTAACTGGCCTTAGACTTCTGATCATTTGTAATTGACTTCTTTAAAGTGTACAAATGAAGCAATACCTACCTGTCTTGACTGTAAGAGCATCAGGGTTTAGTTCACATCTCCATGGCTCTTGGAAAACTGGACCCCCCCCGATTGCCACTTAAATCTTGTCACTCACTGTAATAATTGTCCCCATTTTTCTATTGATGTTTAATCACTGTTCCTTGGCTTCTCTTATCTGGGAATCTCATCATCTGGGATCTGATCATCTTCCCTGTTATCAAGGAGCCCATGTCTGTAACAGCATTTTCTCCAGTCACCCCTGGTCTGCAGAGAGCAGTGTGCACGTATAAACAGAAGCTAGCCCTGTAGATTGATGGACTGTTCTGCTTTACAGAATTGGAACCATATCTTAGTTTTAGTAGAAGTATTAATGCACTTCTCATTTGAATTTATCAAAAAAGAAAGAAAAAGAAATTTAAGTGCAAATGAATATATATATATATATATTTAAATAAATATATATAAGTTCTTAAAATATCCCTCGGCTGTTAAGGAGATACGATTATGGAAATCATGAAGGAGCTGGCTTCACCATATCCAGTTCAATTTTCTCTTTATTAAGGTTATGCACGAGGACTGTCTGGAATTTGTCATGCCCAGGTTCAAGTGTAAGGGCTGGGGAGGTCGGACAGGGTTAGATGCCAAGCCTCTCTTCTCTGCTTTAGTTTACAGCCCCACCTCCACTGCTTCGCCATCAGAGTCCAGAAAAATAGTTTACTTTTCAAAATAATCTTTGTTCCCTTACATGTGAACCACGTTGGTGGGATACAGTTCTTTTTTCCCTGGGAGGCTGTCATCCAGTTGGAGGTAACTTCATACATAACCACAGATAAACCAAAGCACAGGAGAGGGCTTGGCCTGCCATCTTTGTGAGCTGGCTAGACCTTTGCCCTCGTTGGAGTGGAGCACGTGTAGACCAAGGGGACAGGATGTGGGGAGCACAGTTGATGTGTTTAGTTCTCTTGAAGCTTGACTACTTTTGATATTAAAATATAGATGGGCATACACATCAGAAATAGCACAGTAAATAACTCCACTCCACAGCCATGTAAATGAATGAGTGTGGCCCCACCTGTGTAATGATCTGTAGGAAGCAGCATATAATTTCTTGGCTTGAGGGCCAACATTTTCCTGAATTTGGGCAAGTCACACCTAGTCCCTTCTCTCTAATTAGATCTCATGAAAGTCTTTTTCTTTTAGAGACTCCAAATGTCATCACCCCCAAAGTGTTGTCCATCACAACTATCTTCCAAAGTACGTACAGAACCACCTGGATTCATCTTGAATCCCCTGGACCCCTGCCTGCTAGAATTATTCAATCAAAACTTACCCTTGTGATGGTTGTTTTTAGAGCATTATTTGAAGCAAAACCAAAACAAAATAAAACAGGATGATGGAAATGTCCCCTACAGAGCTGACTCTCAGCCAGAACAATGTAATTGATTTGGTTAATGTAACCTTATGTTGCACAAGGACCAGGTTTATTTCTTAAGTCACTGAGAAGTGAGCAAAGTCATGGTGAAAGTGACTGAATCTTGAAATAAAGGGCCTTCCTTCTCCCGGTGTACTTGGGCTGTAGCTTTGGGGGAAAAAATTAAGCATGTGCTAAAAATATTAGTATTAGATAATGACTGAGCAAAAAAGGCAAAAGGTGTTAATAAATTAAGTTAGCTCCTGGTGCCCGTGGTTTGTTAAAAATATATGCCTTAAGAATATAATGTTACAACGATGTTAAAGCAAATTTGCAAAATGAAAAAAAAACCCTGCATTATTTCTTCTAGCATAACTAGTTCCATCCTCACATATTACTTTCCAGTCCTGAGCACGTTAATTCCACGGTTTTACATCTATTCTGATGGTGTTATGGTCTACATGTTCCTTGAACCTTGAATACAAATATTCCCCATGTTTCTTTCTATTTGGTATTTATAGTGATCACTGCAATGGAGTCATCATATTTCATCCTGTGGACATTCTGTAATTTACAAAACCATCTCCCTGTTATTGCGTAATTAACTCGTTTTCTGTGGAGTCCTACAGAGATGTGCTCCCAGCAGCTACGGTGGGACAGATACAGTGGAAACATAGCTTCAGAAAAACAGAGCCTGTGTGGTCCCCCAGGACCACACGGATATCCGAGCTGGCTCTGCTTCCTCTGGCTGCAGGCACGGGTTCTAAGGACCCAGCTCAGCAGATGTGGATGTCCTGGACTGTGCGGCGTCCAGCAGGGGCCGAGTCTGCCCTTGAAGAGAACTCCACGGGGAAGATGTGAAGCCCTGCTCCCCAGCTCGCTCTCAGTGTTAACTACATTTTTCACAAATCACCAGTGCACACTTTTCATTTTTGGATTGCCAGTGTCCCCTTAAGGACTCAGACGATCTACCTTTGATATAACAGACTGTACTTCTGTATTAATGTGTCAAGTTGCTGTGAAATTTACTGCCTCGCTGGGCCCATTAGACTGCGGAGATCCAGCGCTGTCCTCTGCGTCTCACCAATCAGAGCTCCATCGTCTCTCTCAGAACAGCTAGTCCCCAAGTGCCACCGTGCTGAGCAGGAGCTCTTCATGGGATGAGTGCAATGAATCTTCAGGCCCCAGGAAGCTTTGGCGGCGAGGGGATACTGTCTCTCCGAGACCCCGGGCAAGCAAGGTCTCTGGCCTCCGAGGGGCTTTCGGTCAAGGGTTTTGCCAGGAGCCTCCAGGTTCTGCCAGCTATACTGTCACTTGCCCATAGGCTATTTATCACCACCACGTCTGGGAATGTTACCTGGTCTGCTACTAATCTCACCATTCCCAGCCTCCCTCTCCACACGCACACACACACACACACACACACACATATACGCACACTCACACACACACACACACACACACATACACTTCAATCTGTCCATCGCCTTGGCGACCCCGCCCAAATCGCATCGATTTGTTGTTGATTGTTGTAAGGGACACGCTCTTCTTGGAAGGATCCAAAGTGGCATCACACTGTAGAAAGTGCACAGAGGCTCTTGATTGGAAGGCGAGACAGATACACACAGACACCCTGGAAACGCTGAGGGCACCCACACTGCTGTGATTTGTACTTAAACTAACAGCTTTGCTTAGTTCATGCAGGACCCCACTCCATCCTTGCCGTCTGCCAGAGAAAAACGGCAGAGGTAAAGTCATGGTGCGTTTTAGGTTCTTTGATCTCCTTTCAGGAATAAGTAGCTAATTTTGTTACTTAGAATTTGGCCCTTTTAATTCGCTTTCAGTGTGGCAGGGTGCTGGCAGGGGCTTGTTGACCGAGGGAGGAGCAGGAATCAAGTCTGCAGAGTGATTTCCCCAGGGTAAAGCCCACGTGTGACTTCCCTATCTTGTTTTTCCCAGCCACGCATCAGTTGTCAGGCCCTGAATATGTAATAGTGCGTATGATAATGCTTCCTAATGGGTGTTCTAGACAGAGTCAGGATAACGTACAGCAGCCCGTGTCACTGGGTGTTGTTAGCAAGCTCAGATGAACACTGTTGTTTGCTTTATTGAAAAATCATCTGTGTTGCTTTGGCACAAAGACGGGCAGAGCTACTGGTACAATTTTATTTTTAACATTCTGAACCTTGTAAGCCTACTGAACTGTTTAATATGTTACATTCAGCGAGGCTGGCTTGTATATTACCAAGGTTTTGGAACTGACATACCCCAAAATGGATACAAGCGGTGGACAAAAGCTTTTTGTTACAAAGCTCCACAAATGCAGACCAGTTACCATTAGGATTTAGGAATGAAACAGGAGGTATTTGTAGTTTGTTTGTATTTTTCAATTTTCTGCTTACTGGTGGGTATGGAATATCTTTTTCTGCCTCTAGTAGAATTTACTGCTGCTGTTTTCCTGCGGGCTCTTTGCTGCAGTGAGTTCCTGTTTTATGTTGTTCCTCCAACCCTCAGCCCCCGCCCTGGAATATGATTTGCAAACTCAGAAGCATTGCTTGAAGACTGCAGTTTGAACTTAGCACACTCAAGTTGGAGAATCACATTCTCTAATTGCACGTGTAAACACATGTGGTGGGGGGATATCACAGCAAAAGCTGAGTGGGCTGGGCACTCACAGGTGGAAACAGTGTAATTAATTAATTCTGGAAGGTCCAGAAATGCAAACTCAAGAGGAATTCATGCATGCATAAGACTTAGATACTAAAGACTGGATAAAATACCAGGATTAAGGTACATATTCATCTTTTCAATGGCCCTTTTATACTTTCTTCTACATACAGAGCAATCTGCTGGGCTGTCAGGGGACATTACCTGTTCAATCACCTGCTATATGCTGGTATCTCTATACCCATGAACATGGCTAACTCACCAAAGAATGTCTCTTCCTAAACGTTAAGAGGGACAAAATGGTCAAACCTTAAATTCAGAGCTTTGGGGGAAAAGGGGACTTACAAAGAAACAGAACTCTAGGTTGACGATAGAACAGGCTTCGTGAGCAGTTACGGAGGCCACTTACACAGCTAATTGCAGCCTGAACAGCAGAGATGGCATTTACTGAGCTCTTATCAAAGGGCCGGTGGGGTGGCCCCCACGGGGAAAGTCTCATTTCTGGTCCTGTTCCTTGACATCATCACCCATTTTCCAGAGGGAATTAATGGACCTGTTAGTTACCAATCTGGGCATTTATGTTCCCTCTTGGTAGGCTATCCATTGCTGTGGCTGAGTGTTACTTGCTAGGGGTGTGGAAGGATCACTGTTAAAGTTGGACGTTGACGCTTCCAGTCTGCTGTGTGTGTACGTATGTGAGTGTGTGGGCACACAGAGCTAGCTGAATTACAATCACACTATGCTGTAATCTTTAAGTCTTATTATTTAATTTTGAGAAGTTAATAAGTAAAACTAAAGATAACCTTAAGACAAAAACATTAATCCCTATACCTAGAATTGACAATGGCTGACATTTTGCTTAATCTTTTCCTAATATAAGCAACTGAAATTGTGTAGAAAAAGATTATAAAAAAAAAAGATGATGACACCTCTATTTCCTCTCCTTCCATGCCCCATCCCTTCCCCTCAGCACTTTCAGTATATTTTAAAATACTTTAAATGTACATACATCCATGAATCATTATGCATTTTCTATTCACTCTTATTTTCCCTGCTTCCTTGTTTTGACTTTCTACTAATACATAAAGTTTTAAAAAGTTAATTCTTCTCCTACTTTGAATTTACACACTTTTATTCCTGTTGTTTTAATGTTTACGTTTAAGATTCTAATATGCGTGCATACTTAAATTTATAGCTTTCAATGAAATTAAAAACAGCATGTGATACCGCTTCCAAAAATGAGGACTTCAGTAAACTTTCATGCCCATACATACTCTCTCCTCGAAGTGTCACCTCCCATCATCTCCTCAGATATTTCCATCGCATTGTGATCTAGAACTTACTCTCTAAAGGGCAAACAGTAACAAGCTTTAAAGGCCATATGATGTTTATTGCAAATAATCAGCTCTGCTGTTACAGCATGAAAAAAGCCATAGGCAATTCGTAAAGGAATGAGTGTGACCGTGTTTCAATAAAACTTTATTATGAAAACAGAAGGAAGGCCAGATTTGGCCTGTGGGCTGTAATTTGCTGACTCCTTATTTACAAGTTTAGATTCAGGTATTTTTAATGTGAAAGTTATAATTATGATTGCAATCAATATTGAGATTAGCCTTATTTTACTAATTTATTTCTTTAACCTCTGCTTAAATACCAGTTGCTTTCATTGGAATTCATTATTTTTGTTTGGGGTTTGTTTTTTCTTTCACTGAATACATCCTTTAGGACCAAGGTCTCTGGGTGGTAAAATCTATCATTCCTTTTTTTTATAAATTTATTTATTTATTTATTTTTGGCTGTGTTGGGTCTTCGTTTCTGTGCGAGGGCTTTCTCTAGTTGCGGCAAGTGGGGGCCACTCTTCATCGCGGTGCGCGGGCCTCTCACTGTCGCGGCCTCTCCCGTTGCGGAGCACAGGCTCCAGACGCGCAGGCTCAGTAGTTGTGGCTCACGGGCCTAGTTGCTCCGTGGCATGTGGGATCTTCCCGGACCGGGGCACGAACCCGTGTCCCCTGCATTGGCAGGCGGATTCCTTAACCACTGTGCCACCAGGGAAGCCCCTATCATTCCTTTTATGTCTTAAAACAATTTTATTTTCCTCTCTCTCTTGAATGGCACCTAAGCTGATATACAGTTGTACATGGGCTGTGACTCTTTGCTGAGCTGAGTCTGCAGCAGCCCATTGTCTTAGGGTGTCTGCCGCTGCTGCTGAGAAATCTGCTCATTGCCATTTCTCTGCAGGGAATCTAACTTTTCTGTCTGCTAGTTTTTAATATTGTCTGTTTAGCTTTGCACTATATTCTGAATATTTGTGTCTCTTCAGAAATCACACGTTGAAACCTAATCCCCAGTGGGATGGTATTAGAAGGTGGGGTCTTTGGGAGGTGATTGGTGCCCTTGTAAAAAAAGACCCCAGAGAGCTCCCTCATCCTTTCTGCCAAGTGAGGACACAGCATCTATGGCTTAAACAACAGACATTTATTTTCTCACAGTTCTGGAGGCGAGAAGCCCAAGATCAAGGTGTCAACTGGTTGGTTTCTCCCAAGGCCTCTCTCTTTGCTTTGTAGTCGGCCGTCTTCTTTCTGTGTCTTCACGTGGTCTCCTCTGTGTGTGTGTCTGTGTTCTAATTTCTTCTTACAAGGATACCAGTCATATTGGATTAGGGCCCACCCTGATTACTTCATTTTTCCTTAATTACCCTCTGTAAATACCCTATTCTCCAAATACAGTCACATTCTGAGGTCCTGGGGGTTAGGACATCAACATGTAAATTTTGGGAGGATACAGTTCACCCTTCTCACTTTTCTTTATATTTTCTGTCTTTTTTTTCTGTTGCCGTCTGATTGTCTCAGTTGTGTCTTCTGATTTGCTCATTGTTTCTCTAGCGCCTCTTATCAGAGTTTCTGTTTCCCCCGCACCGTGCCCCTCCCTGGCTCGGGGGTTCCCTAGGCCTGGCCCTTTGGGTGGCACTGCCCTCTTGGGTCCTGTGTGTGGGATGGTGGCCGCCCACGTGGGTCCCTCAGCTCTGGATGAATCCGCTACTCACTGAGGTCTGGTTCTGGGTCTCACGTAGATACTCGGACTCCTTCCTTAAGTGCCAAGCAGAGGCCCTTCAGCCCAGGTCATGGATCAGTATGTCGTACTACCTTCAGCTTCCTGCAGAGAACCCAGTTCTAGTTGCTAAAAAGCGTGGGCACAGCCGGCCCCCAATCCTGTGAGAGCGTGTACTGCATCCCCACTAGCCTGCCCTGCTCCTTCCCGGGGGCAGAATGCATTCCCTATGTCCATATGTTTCCTGTTCCCCCATAACGGTTTTCCTTCTATTTTTCAGTGTAGTTATATATTTCTTTTCTTTTCTTTTTAAATTTTATTTTTTGGCTGCACTGGGTCTTTGTTGCTGCACCAGCTTTCTCTAGTTGTGGCGAGCAGGGACTACTCTTTGTTGCAGTGCATGGGCTTCTCGTTGCAGTGGCTTCTCTTGTTGCAGAGCATGGGCTCTAGGTTCCCAGGCTTCAGTAGTTGCAGCACGTGGGCTCAGTAGTTGCAGCATGCAGGCTCTAGGGCATGCAGGCTTCAGTAGCTGTGGCTCGCAGGCTGTAGAGCACAGGCTCAGTAGTTGTGGCGCACGGGCTTAGTTGCTCTGCGGCATGTGGGATCTTCCCAGACCAGGGATCGAACCCATGTCCCCTGCGTTGGCAGGCAGATTCTTAACCACTGCGCCACCAGGGAAGTCCCTGTAGTTATATATTTCTTAATGTTAATAAAATTTTTATGTATCATCTTTATCACACTGCCATGAATGAAAATCTGTAACCTTTTTTCAATTAACATATAATTTTTGTATTTTGCGAATTTTTAAAATAAATTAATTGTAATGCTTGCACTATTAGTTGGAAAAAACCACCACCAACTGGGTGGCTTAAAACAACAGAAATATATTCTTTCATCGTTCTGGAGTCTGGAAGTATGAAAACTAGGTGTTGGTAAGGCCATGCTCTCTCTGGAGGTTCTAGGAAAGAATCCTTCCTTGCCTCTTTGTCTGGTGGTTGTTGGCAAGCCTTGGCATCCTTTGATGTATAGCTGCATCACTCCAGTCTCTGCCTCTGTCTTCACTTGGCCTTCTTTCCTCTGAGTGTGTCTACTGTGTCCAAATTTCCCTTTTTTAATCAGACCACCAAGTCATTGGATTAGGACCTACCCTAATCCAGTATTACCATATATGTAAAGACCCTATTTACAAATAAGGTCATATGCTGAGGTTCTGGGATGGACAGGAATTTGGGTGGGATCCTATTTAACCCAGTACAGCTGTATAGCATTCTGTCTTATGGAAATGATTCATTTAACCAATCCTAAGCATTGGAAATATAGATTGCTCCTAGGGTGTTTGTTGGTTGGTTGGTTCTTTCTATTCATGACATGATAATAAGCAACCTTTTTCAAGGAACTTCATGCATGTCACTGATTATTTCCTTAGGATAAATCCGTGACGATGAAAGTACTTGATTAATGCTGTTACTTTTAGGTTTTATATCCATATGTATCTCTTGGCATTTGTACAGCTATGCATTACATTTCAGTTCTAAATAGGAAAGTTTGTATTTTTCCCCCTTGACTAATCAAAACAAAAGAGATAGAGGTAGACAGAGATATGGAAGGAAAAAACTAAGAAAGGAAGGTGCAAATGAAGTAACCCTCCTTTATTCTGTCCAGGGCTCCATTTCCGAGTGCTACATTAGTGGCTGAGTAATCCTCATCCACATTTCCTAATTCTGCTGCCATTGCTGAGGTGTTTACCTGTGGGTCGCACATACATGACCAGAATCAAAACAATATGCCCTGCTATGTACAACTCCAGGCCCACTGCCTGTTTCTTAGTTACCAGAACTATCATTTCAGACCAAAGCTTTTTAACTGCCTCTAACCCATCTTTTGAACTACAGCAAGAATGATCTTTCTAAAGACCAAACCAGATTTTGTCTACTTCTGAATCCAACTCAAAATAAATAAAAACAAAACATTACCTAACTCCCTCCTACCTTGGAGTGGTTTCTCATTGCCCTAAGGGGGGAAAAAAATCTACTCATTTAAACATAATTTTCAGTGCTTTTATGACCTGGCCTACCCTCTAGTAATGTAATAAGCTTCATGATACAAATCATAACCGGATTTGACGATTTGAAGTTCCCTGTGGTGGAAACCACCTGGTGGTCACTCTAGCTCACAATGTTTTCCACTTTTGTAACAAACTAACCCCAACTCCACATTGTCCCCAGCCCACCCCTGCCCCCAACCCTGTGGCAAGGTTACAATGGGAGAACCATGTTTGTTCAATAGAACTCTATCCCACTTTTATAGTTTTTGCACCACAGGCACTGCCCAACCTGAGTTAAGCCAGTGACCTCTTTTCTCAAAGACTTTGAAATCAGAGCGAAAATGTACCTGAGCTGTTTTTAATGGTGGTGATGGCAACCCAGTGACTGCTGGCAGTGGTGCTTTCTCACCGGGTCAACTGGGAAGTTGTAAAGGCTGTTTCATCACTAGAGAGAAGAGTTGTGAGGTGAGAAGCAGAGGCAAGAGATGGTGAGAGAGAGGACCTCCTAGGTTGCTACTGTACTCTTGATCCCACTGCATTCCTGAGGCCATCATTCTATTTCTGCCCTTGGGATCTGTGAAATCACCCTCTGTCCTTATTTTGAAGTTCTGCTTTTGCTTAAACCTGCTCCACTCGTTATTTACCAACCCCCCCCAAAAAATCCTAGTGGGTACAATCGCCACGTGCATCATTCTCTTCTTTTCCTCTGAGCTTTGCACATGCTGGTCTCTGTACCTGGGATGCTGTCTTCATCCAATACCCTTCATCACTAACCTAGTTTTGTTCCTGTAGTAACTACTTATTTTTGCATTCCACTTAGACATGGTCTTATTTCCAGGAGATCTTCCTTTTGTTACCAAACCAAACTTGGGTCTGCTCGCCCATGCACAGTAAAGCCAATCTACTGACACCGGGTTGTGGTGAAGGAAGGTACAACATTTACTGCAGGGAGCCAAGCAAGGAGAACAGGCAGCTCATGCTCAAAAGATCCGAACTCCCAGATGGCTGTCAGGGAGGGGGTTTTAAAGGCAGTGTGAGGGAGGGGGCCGCAGGGTGCATGATCAGCTAGGGCACAATTCTCGGATTGGTTGGAATCAAGGTGAAGTTTGGAGCATCATCAACCTTCTGGTTTCAGCCAGTCTAGGGTCTATGTTCCCGGGGTCAGCAGTTTTCCTCTGGTGGAGGTCTGCTTCCTATACAGACAACTTAGGAATGTGTGTCAGATCGTTATCTGTATCTTTCAGGGAACTGGGAGGTTGGTGATTCTGCTGTGGGCGGATTTATAGTCTAATCGTTCCCAGTTCACCAGCCCAACAGCTCTTCTTTGTCTCCACATCTTCACATTTCCCATCATTCACTCTGGAGTCAGCCTTTTGCTTCAGAAGACAAGTATGCAGGGGCTCATACATGGTTTCACTTTGACATCCCAAGACTGGCTGGGTTTTGCCCCACTGAGCTTCCATAGCACTGTCTCCACACCCTATCAGAATGCCTTACAGCAATAAACAGAAAATGATAATGCAGTGTGATGCTTGCCCAGCAGCACATAAGCTTTTTGTGGGTTCTTTCTCACCATTGTTTCACCCAACAGTAATATCATGCCTGGAACAAGGTGATCCCTCCACAAAAATTGTTGACTTAAATTGAATAACTCATTTGTGAACAGTTCACACATTTCCAAGTGACCATATCTTAGATCTCTGTGATAATCTGAAACATTTTAACCCAGTGAGTTAGTCTGTTAACAAGTAGCATTTTCTAGCTGTCTGCTTCTCTTGGTGTACCATTGGGGTGATTCAGGACAAAACACCTATAAAAAGAGCTATGCTGAGGGAACAGAGGTTGTAACAGATAAGTGTTCAGGCACCTTTCCTGTCTATGCTATGCTCACAGAGAAAAACTAATTCAAATTTCAAATCCTGTGTTAGACAGCTTGAGTCTATTTAATTTTACATTAACATGGGTATTGTCTGAATTGGGACGCGATTTTTTCACCTAAGGATTAAACAAAGAAACAGAAACATTTTTTAGTTTCTTGCTCCAAATTATTTACACATATCTGTGCCCACAACCCCCCCCCCCCCAGATTATACTCCCTGTAGTACCTAGCACCATGCTTTGTAAATATTGGGGGTTTACAGAGATAAACCCACGCACCTATGGGCAGCTAATCTATGACAAAGGAGGCAAGGATATACAATGGAGAAAAGACAATCTCTAAAATAAGTGGTGCTGGGAAAAGTGGACAGCTACATGTAAAAGAATGAAATTAGAACATTCCCTAGCATCATACACAAAAATAAACTCAAAATGGATTAAAGACATAAATGTAAGACCAGACACTATAAAACTCTTAGAGGAAAACATAGGAAGAACACTCTTTGACATACATCACAGCAAGATCTTTTTTGACCCACCTCCTAGAGTAATGGAAATAAAAAGAAAAATAAACAATGGGACCTAATGAAACTTCAAAGCTTTTGCACAGCAAGGGAAACTATAAACAAGACAGAGAAAACAACCCTCAGAATGGGAGAAAATATTTGCAAACAAATCAACGGACAAAGGATTAATCTCCAAAATATATAAACAGCTCATGCAGCTCAATATTAAAAAAACAAACAACCCAGTCAAAAAATGGGCAGAAGGCCTAAATAGACATTTCTCCAAAGAAGGCATACAGATGGCTAAGAGGCACATGAAAAGATGCTCAACATCACTAATTATTAGAGAAACGCAAATCAAAACTACAATGAGGTATCACCTCACACCTGTTAGAATGGGCGTCATCAGAAAAGCTACAAACAACAAATGCTGGAGAGGGTGTGGAGGAAAGGGAACCCTCCTACACTGTTGGTAGGAATGTAAATTGATACAGCCACTATGGAGAACAGTACGGAGGTTCCTTAAAAAACTAAAAATAGAATTACCATATGACCCAGCAATCCCACTATTGGGCATATACCCAGAGAAAAACCATAATTCAAAAAGACACATGCACCCCAGTGTTCATTGCAGCACTATTTACAATAGCCAGGTCATGGAAGCAACCTAAATGCCCATTGACAGACAAATGGATAAAGAAGATGTGGTACATGTATACAATGGAATATTACTCAGCCATAAAAAGGAACGAAATTGGGTCATTTGCAGAGACATGGATGGACCTAGAGACTGTCATACAGAGTGAAGTAAGTCAGAAAGAGAAAAACAAATATCGTATATTAACGCATATATGTGGAATCTAGAAAAATGGTACAGATGAACCAGTTTGCAAGGCAGAAATAGAGACACAGATGTAAAGAACAAATGTATGGACACCAAGGGGAGAAAGGGAGTGGGTGGTGAGATGAACTGGGAGATTGAGATTGACATATATACACTAATATGTATAAAATAGATAACTAAAAAGAACCTGCTGTATAAAAAATAAATAAAGAAAGAAAATTTTTAAAAATATTGGGTGTTTAATAGGCATAGGAAACAGAGTAGTTAAACATGTCTGGGCAATGTGATGAAGTAATAAAAGTGAAGGGCACCCTGGTGTTCTAAGTACCTAGAGAGTTAAATGCAAGGAAGTCTTGTTTGTATAACTGGGAAATGCCAGTCATAGGCACTGGGGTGGGCGGGGGGCACCAGAGAATTCTGTTATGCAGTAGTCAGTGTCCGGGGTTTGAGCCCAGTTGAGGGTCTGGGCAGGGACGCAGCCCAGGCAGGAGTCTGAGCAGACCTTGGGTTGCTGGTTCCTGTGAGCCCCTGTAAGGTGAGTGGGGTCGTGGGAGAGCTAACGGTTTGAAGAAGGTCAAATATGGGGATGAGAGCAAGTATATATGATTCCTGAGTTAACATTCGAGAGTGGTGTGTAGCCAGAACGTGGTCCACGTGTGGGACTTGCTGGGAGGTCACCTGTAGACCTTTAATGGCACATATCGTGGACCCAAGCCAGAGTTAATCTGAGTGTGAGCATATATGTTTTGGAAATATTGACCATGTGAAAAAAAAAAAAAAAGGATACTCGGGTTGAAGTAAGATCTGGTGAGTAAAGGAGAAGATAACCTACAGAGGCTTCCAGGAGGCAGAAAGCTTAGTTTCTACACTTTCTAAGGGACACTTTCCACTTCTGATTTTTAATGGTGCAAGTTCCAACAGATTGTGGAGAGCTGCAATGTACAATTTACAGACTGTTATTTGTAAAACAGCAGAATAACTTTACAGCTCTCAAAGCGACTCCATTTACATCTGCTTTTTGGAATCCCATCACAACGTTACGAGGTCAGATGTACTACCGTTATTCCTTTTTCACAGATGGAGGGAAAGGTTCTACAGTATTAAGCACTGTGCCCAGGATTTCATTAATAAGAAGTGGAGGAGTCAGGAGTCTCTGAGTTACATGTATTTTGTCTCCTCCATCCCACTGGCTCTTCACTAGGACTGTGTAACCTACCGAGCTTTCTTAGCATGTTTAACCCTGCACACAAAACACAGTCACGGAGACCAGAATCTCTGCTTTTTTTTTTTTTACACTGTGGAGTACATAATGTATAAATGCATGCACACAGGGGAAAAATCCCTTAGGAGGAGTGCAAATGAATTCCTTCACATCACATCGTTTAGGTAGCCTACTTCCTAAGTGCCTGTCACACTCATTCCGGAACCTTACGGGGTCCAGCGGGGTCGCTTCCTCAGTGTCATCAATTGATGCTGTGTTCCTGAATGGCAGCCTCCACTATCAGTTGTGAACCATATTTTCTGAGCCCTTCTTGCACAGAAAAAAAAAACAAAACTATGCAGAGATTTAGAAGAAATAAGATATAAGATCTCTGTATGTAGAGGAACAGACAAAATGGGATGAATCATCAGAACATGACCACTCTTAGAAGATGACACCAAAGCAAACCCTGAGCCTGGGCCTCCCAGGGAGCTCACAAGTGCCAAGGCAGCAAGGGCTGTGTCTTACAGGAGATTTGTCTCAGTAAAGAGTCAAGGAAGAGAGGGAGGGCATCTTGACCCTTGGAGACTCTATGGGTTAGAAGCCAAAGGCCATGGCGACCAGTGTGGTCAGATCAAGAGAGCCCAGATGGGGATCCATCAGGAGATCTGGCTTCAAGGACCTGGAATACCTTCAACTTTCTGTGTGATTTTGGCCAAGTTGCCTCATATCCCTCACCCTTGGTTTCATCCATAAAATGAATCAGTGGATTGATGTTCCTCAAGAATTCATGTTGTAAATCTCCCTCTTTAGATGGTAGTAGTTGACGACAATGTGGTCGTCTAAACTTGCCCACCTAAGGCATTTCTATCTGGAGGTAGCAGCATTTTTGGCTGCTATCAACATTTTGGAGGTAAATCCTGCACCCACTACCCCACCTGTTACAGAACACAAGTTCCTGTGCCCAACGCACAGTGAGGCCAAACAAACCAAAATGTCAGAGTTTGGAGCAGAGGAAGGTTTATTGCAGGGCCACGCGAGGAGACAGGTGGCTCGTGCCCAGAACACCCCAAACTCCCCAAAGAGTTTCAGCAAAGCACTTTTAAAGGCAAGATGAGAGAGGGGTGAGATTGGTTGATGCAAACGTCTTTGTGTCGGAATCCTCTGTTTTTACAGCTGTCCACGTAGGTCAGGTCATGATGTTCCTGTAAACCTCCAACAAGACAAATGTTATTCTCTGTTCTGCAACTTTTTATCTCTATATGAATGGAAAAGTGTCATATCCTTAAAGGTCAGAGCCTTGAGAATGGGTTAACCTGTATATATTTCAAGCTATAAGCAACATTCTTTTACAAAAGGTACAGAGCCAGCATGACTAAGCACAGGCAACAGAGCACAAAGGTTACAGTAAAAGGAACAGATCCAATATGGAGTCAGATTTGTTCTTCCCTATTACACCTCCACCCAGAAAAGCTTTCACTACTTAGAAACTGCAAATCAGTGAAGTTTTATTACAATGCAAAAGCTGACAATAGCACTTCAGTGCTTTAAAATAAACGTGTAAAATTGGCTTCTGCAGATTGCCTTCAGAAGGGATTAAGTGGGCACTGAAAATAAAACACCTTAATCAAGTGAATTTAATTATGGAAGGATTGTGGAGAAAGTGAGTTTAAAAAAAATAATTTATTGAGGTGATATTCACATAACATGAAATTAGCTATTTTAAAGTGAACAACTCAGTGGCATTTAGAGCATTCACAATGTTGTGCAACTACCACCTCTAACCAGTTCCAAAACATTTCCAACCCTCCAGGGTAAGACCTCTTAGCCATTAAGCAGAATCTTCAAGGAGGAGGTCCGTTTTGTAAAAGCCAGCAACGGACCCAGAGGCAGTGGGGGATGGGTATGGCCCCTCCCCAATGCACACACACTTCCTCTCCCTCTCCCTCCTTCTCCCTCCCTCCCTCCCTCTCTCTCCCTCCCTCTCTCTCCCTCCCTCCCTCTCTCTCTCTCTCTCCCTCTCTCTCTCTCTCTCTCTCTCGTCTTTCTCCTCATTCTCACTTACAGCTACAAATTTACAAACCTAACATGGATTCTTTAAACTCTAAGTATCACGGCAGAGTGTTGTCCCAGGGCATAGCAGAGTGCTAACGAGCACAGATTTTGGGGTCAGACTCCCATCTTCAAATCCTAAATCTGCTATTGACTGGCCGCATAAGCCTCATCTCTAGGGAGGGGGTAGTACCACGTATCTCAGAGGGGTACGACCACTTAAACTGATAATGTGTTGGCAAGTATCTTAGTGAATTGGAAAATATTGGTCATGCCCAACCAGAGGAGGTCTGTTTGCCAGCAAGGAGCACAGACAGGCACCTTCTGTACACTCTGTATACACGTGCAAAGCAGCAAAGTGAGTACTGCACAGAACGTGGTTCAGGGGCTGATCTTGCCTATTAATTAATGTGTGATCTGATCTCCGTCCACTCACCGAGCTCAGCATTTGCGTGAAGGCATTTCCAGTGTCGGAGGCCGTCCTTGATGGCATTTGTGCTTTGCCAGTTTCCAGTTTTAGTGTTAGCCAATTTTTTAAAATTTGCTCAGTCTGAGTCAAATAATTAGCGCTATGCTGAAATGAGAAACCCAACCCAAAGGTCTTCTAGACAGCATCACTCCTCTCTGGATAACTTCGGGCCAGGACTCGTCCAGCTCAAAAGTTTCTGCTTCGCAGACCATAGTTTTCCCTCCTCACATCTCCTCGTTATTTCTCCCTTATCATGTACTCAAGCACACTGGGCTATTCAGTGGACCAGTCTTGGAAGTTATCTATAAATTGGATATAGTACGGGCATGGAGTTCTGGTTTTTACCATCATTTCCAGTTCCATTTTTCAGTTCTGACCAGAGCTTGCCTTTAGTTGTTCTGGATGATTAGGAAGGACAGTTCTTCAGTGTGGCCTGCAGATTCCCTCTTAGTCACAAAACTGTCAAGAGCCACCCAAAGGCCAACAAAATTCCTCTCTTGGGTACTAACTGATTTTGTTTTTTTCATACTGGCCTTTCTTTTTTCCTGAGAGTCCTAGTCTCCAAATAGTGCTTCACGAAATATCTATGTGTCTCTACTTTCTTAATCCATCATTTCTCTCCAAGCTCTAAGTAACTACAGACCATGCCCTGAAAACATCAATTTCAGTTCTTTAAATTTGAGGGACCTGTGTTGCCAGGCCCTCATTTTGGAGCGCTAATCATCTGTTTTCAAGCAAGAGCCCACATTATAACCCAAATACATTCTTCTCTGACTCTTCCCAGTCAGTGCTTTTGGTTCATGCATGACTGGGGGAAACAGAGTTTACTACAAACTCCTCCAAGTATCATTTTTAACCCTGGAAGCCTTCAGTTTTGCCCACGCCAAGTGTGACCCTTCTGAACTCCATTGGTGTCCAAGAATTGCTGAGGATGTAGCTGTATGGGCACGAGACTAGTAGCTCTGCAGCCCAGTAATTTCAATTGCAAAGGGAAATCTGCTGCAAAATGGATCATAATTTGTTTTAAATTTGAGTGTCAGTACATTTACTTCGCTGCCCATGGCCTTGCTCACCCATGCTGTCATTGGCCATTGAGTTACATGGGGTGTTTAGTGGTTATGTCTCTTTCTAAGTGAGCTCATGATTCAGAATTTAAATTCACAGAACTGATTAAGAAAGGCATGCATTCATTTTACCGTGATGCCTTGAATAATTTTCACAGTGGATTGGAACACGAGCTATATGATGGCTTCCATTAGGCAGTGAGGTAATGAATCCCCACCACCAGCAATCAACAAGCATTTAGGGAGAGACTGTTTTTTCAGGCACTGACCCAGGTCCTGAGGAGACCCAGATGAACAGGCTACAGCTCTTGCCATCAAGGAACATGTATCTAGTGAGGATGACACACAAACTTGGAACCCAGGGCACATGCAGGAGTAGAGCATCTGCTAAGTCTGTAGAGAGGGCAGGGGGTAGGGTCTCACCATCCCAAGGAGTTCATGGGAGCCATAGGGAACCTGTGAAGGATTTTAAGAAGCAGAGCCCAGTGGTCAGATTTGCATCTTAGAAATACAGCTTCCTCAGCAAAGTGGAGGATGGAAGTGAGGCCCTGAGGCAGGCAGGCAAAGCAGTTAGGAGGTAGTTGGGGAAGTTCAAATAAGAAGGGATAAGAGCCTCAATTAGATCATGGTCATGGACAGATGGATGGATAAAGAAGATGTGGTACCTGTATATGCCATGGAATACTACACAGCCATGAAAAAGAATGAAATAATGCCATTTGCAGCAACACGGATAGACCTGGAGATTATCATACTAAGTGAAGTTAGTCAGACAGAGAAAGACAAATACCATATAGTATCACTTATATGTGGAATCTAAAATATGACACAAATGAACTTATCTACGAAACAGAAACAAACTCACAGACAGAGAGAACAGAATTGTGGCCGCCAAGGTGGGGGAGTAGGGGAGGGAAGGACTGGGAGTTTGGGATTAGCAGAGGCAAACTATTATATATAGAATGGATAAACAACAAGGTCCTACTGTATAGCACAGGGTTAGGGTTAGGATATTCAATATCCTGTGATAAACCAAATGGAAAAGAATATGAAAAAGAATGTATATATATGTATAACTGAATCACTTTGCTGTACAGTAAAAATTAACACAACATTGTAAATCAACTATCCTTCAATAAAATAAATTTAAAACAATAAAAAAAGATCATGGTCATGGAGATGAAGAAGAATGAAGAAATACAAGTCATTTTAGACAATGAATATTGCCGGATGCAGTGACCTATTGGCTGTTGGAATGAAGACGTGAGGAGGAGACTAAATGGACTTCTAGGTTTCAGGGATACATATGAATGATCAGGTATTGGGGTGGGTGGAAAGAGGTGTTACATTGTGAGTTTTGATAATTACTAAGAATTTGATATAACTGTGAGACCATCACTTTATAGGCAAATGGAAAAAGATAACCAAGTTCTGCATGTTGTCTGTGTGGAGTCACAGGTACTGACCCCAAATCACGGCAGAAATTTCTGTTACCCAGGAAATGGTGAGGAGGCAAGACTGCGTGGGCGGGAAGATCGTGGGATAATAATGGGCTTGGTAATGTTCGCGTCCTTAGCACTTCCCACAAATATGCACATTTAAAGCATCCGTTGATTAAAACCTGTATTTCAGACACGCATATTGTGGGAAATGACACTGGCTTTACATAAATTTGCTTCAGAGTTAGCCCATACCTAAATCACAGCTTTTATGTGAAATGAAGGATACTTGTAAAATGGCTTCTGCCGATTCTTTCCTGAAGCTTCAAAGCCTCTTAAATGGCTTCAATCAAGGGTCACAGTCTGGGTTTAAACCAGGAGGCACATGCTGCCTTCTGTGGGTTTTAGCACAAACTTAAGAGATGCAGCCAAGGATGTGAGTGGCTCTAGGAGGAACAGGACATTTATCCCTCCAGGTGTTCATATATTGCTGGGTTTTTTCCATCTTATCTTCTTGAAATAATCTCTCTCTTTACGAGTTGACACATGGGGTGAAGTTTCCCTCGTGTGTTAATATAATCTCTGAGGGAGTCAAATTCCCTTTCCTTCAGCTTTTATTAATTTGTTTCTCATAATTCCAGTGATGTGTTCAGACAGGGGGAAAAAAAATAGAGGAGAGAAAAGAAAAAGAAATAATAATAAAATGAAGAATGCCCCCCAGCGGCAAGCTGGTGGCATCCAGAGGTTGCAGATAATGGATTAGCTTTTACCTATTTCCATAGCAACAGCTTAGCTGCTCTTAAACACTTCTTTAAAAGCTTCTGATAAATGTATCCTGTGACCCTGAAAACTTTTCCATCTCCCTCCTGACTTCTTTCATCCTCAACCCCTCCTTTTTCCTTTTGCCCCACAAAAACATCAGTTATTACCCGTAACCTTGTAGCACTTGTCTTGGTTTTCTGCAGACCCGCTTCCTTTAAGGGCCTGAGATGGATTTGGGAGACGGTGCTGCTTCTCTCTCCTCCCTCCTGTTTGTCCTTCTCCCCGTCTGCTCTCTCCCTCCTGCTTCTCTTTCCCCATCACTTCTTTCCTCTGTATCCCTTTTGCTCTCTCCTCCTTTCTCTTTTCACATATTATTTTAGCTCTCATCTTTCTCTCTCCCATCTCCTAAAATAAATATATGGAAATCATCGTCATATGAATCACTGATTGAATCTTAATTGGTGATTCTCAAACAGTTGGAAGGATTAATTGAGCATTTACTTGTGATAAACCGTGAGTTGGGCTTTGTGGTGGGAGATGTGGGCGCCTGAGCGGGATAACATCAAGAGTCCAAAAGATTATCCTTATCTCTATCAGCCACACTGAAATCAAGGCTCTGGTTGAAGAGACAGGACACTCAACAATTCAACAATGGTCAGCCAGGATGGTGGGAAAATGGATTAGGAATCTAAAGGCAGGACTTCAGCTCCTGGCTGCACATCTTCTATGCGATTTCGAGCCATTGCTTATGGTTGGCTTTCTATCTGTTCTTAGCTGCTCTGCATGTATTAACCTGTAAAGGAGGTTTCCTAATACCAAAAAGAGGTATTAGGAAAATTAAACAGGATGATTCATATAAGCACACTTGTCTCTTGCAGAGGTCAGTTTCATGTTGTTCGTATTGTCGATGTCACTGGCTTAATAGCCACTGAAAAAATAATAAGATAAATGAGACATAAATATGGGACAGAATCATCACAAAAGTTTTAATGGACAAGGGAGGGATTTAAGTGGGGTGTGAAAAGATGAGGAGAGTTTGCACATGTGGGATGGAGGAGAAAAGTCGAGTCAAAGCAAAACGTATCAGAGCAAGGGAGCCAGCAGGTAAGAGAACCCCATTCCCTGCTGCACGCCCAGCACATAGTGGGACGAGGTGATACCTCCGTGTGCGTGTTTTCCTTTAGTTCCATTCCTTCCACCCAATAGAAAGACCAACATAAATATTCAGAAGAGAACTAAGAGTGGATAGTTTAAAGCAATGAATTGAACCTAGTTTCCTATAGATACCTCCCAGAAGGCCATGCTGTCACCTCCTTCGTGAAATCTTTGTGAACTCGCCGGGTACACATGACACCCGTGTATCACATCGGACGCTTGTCACATCGCCCTCTTAGGAATAACGTGGTGCAGGGACTGAGTCTTGTGTGTCTTTGCTGCCTCGGTGCCTGGCTCAGGGCCGGAATGTAGGAGGGTTCTCCGTATTTGTTGATTAAAGACACACTTTAAGGACAGCCCTGAGTCAGGTGAGGTTAACGAGAAAGGTTTTCTTGAAGAGCTGCATTCTGAGTTGGATTTTTGACAAAGGGTATGGATTGAAATAGGCGTTGCTCAGCTACCAAAAGACACATGAAGCGCCCAGGTGCTGTCAAGCTCTGGCGCTTCCTCAGAGCAGGGGGCTTGGCAGCCAGAGAAAACATCCCCTGACCAGGGATGACTCTTCACAGGGAACTAGGGGGTCTTTTCTCTCTCTGCCTGCAGGGTTAATAGGGGAAGAAGGAAAACCAGGAGTTCTCGACTCCTGAGTTTGCTTGGCTTAGTTCATGTGGATACCCGTCTGGCTTATTTCCGCGGGACGTGATGCTTCTTCTCTCTCCACAATTGAGGGAAGAAGACCCTGGAACCCACCGCTGCCACCAGTGGCCTCTGGGCAGAATCTAAATTGGCGTCTAGCGCTCTCAGATCTCACCTGGCACTTTCCCTGAGCATCGTACTTAATAACAACTGTTGTAAAGACAATAAAAAGGGTAAAAATGGTGTTATTTATTGTATCGTTATTCAGTCCCCATTCTTTTCATAGATAGCCATTCCAGAAGGGTAAGAATAGGCTTTTGTTTTGAATATCCTTTTCCATAAAATGAATTTCACAAATAAAATGAGGAGCTCATTCTCAGCCAGGAACTCACAGAGGCCTCATAAGTTTCACTACATATTTGTGAGAAGGAGTCAGAACTCCCCTCCTCCTGGGGTTTCTTTCCAGTGGGTAAAATTCTGGGTTGAGGGGAGTTCAGTCCAGAGGACAAAGTGGAGTCTGACGTCCACCCGGGGGTGTCTGGGCCCAGCACACATCACACCTCTTTCCTGCCGTGCTTTGTGCAGGGAAAGCGCACATGGGGAGCAGCTCTGGAAGGAGATGGGTGCGTGGAGATAGCATCACAAAGGTTACCGTGGGCTGCGGCCCAGCCGAGGGTGGGATGGTGGGAGGAGAGAGGGCGGTCCTCCTCACTTTGTCTCGGTGGTGGTGGGAGAGGTGATGTTTGTGGGTTTTGATCTGTCTCCGTATCCTAGGCAGTTTCCGTTCAGCTGCCAGAAGTGGTGAATGACATGAAATTCCACGCGCTCTCCTGTTTGTGTGACCTTGGGCAAAGCTGTGGTCTGAATGCGCGTCCCCCTAAAATTTCCGCATGTTGAACTTTTGAGCCCCAAAGGAGATGCCCTTAGGGAGTGAAGCTGTGAGAAGTGGTTCAGTGCTGAGGGCCGAGCCCTCCTGAGTGGGACGAGTGCTCTTATAAAGCAGACCCCAGAGAGCCCCCTCGCCCTTTCTGCCACGTGAGGACACGCGGCAAGCAGCCTACCCGCTGGACGAGGGCCCAGACCCCACCACTCTGGCATCCCAGTCTCACACGTAAAGCTTTCTGAACCGGGAGAGACACGTTTCTGTTACTTGCAAGCCACCTCGCCTGCAGTGTTTTGTTACAGCAGCTCAGGTGGACTGACACGCACGCATCCCCATCCTGGACCCCAGGGGCCTCATCTGTGGGATAGGAGATTGGGTCCCTAGGAGATTTCTAAAGTCTCTTTTAGCTCTAAAATTTCATGATTCCATAAATCAAAGCAAAGGCCCAAATAGTCCTCAGTGCTTCGGAAGAACATTGAGTAGGGTTACAATCCCAGGAGAAAAATCAAGAGAGATCCATGTTTCTTGTAAATAATCTTAAGCCCATTTTAGAATGAAGATGTTCTGGATCCTTTATTATTGATAACTGTATTTTTTATTGGAACAAGGGATGTTTTTATATAGTCCCTTAAAGTTCTTTATATTCTCTTTGGAAAGAGACTGTCTTTTGTTTATCTCACGTTAGAACAGCTGGTATGCAGCCTTACATACAGCAGATATAGAACTGATGTTAAGAAGATCATAGACACTCTTATTTGTTCAGACTGATGCTTACGTGGGCCCAGAATTCAGAACAACAAGGACCAGAATGGTTGAGGAGGTCTGGCTGTCCCCTGTCTTACCTTTGGAAGTTTTTGTACCTTCCTCTCCCTTCTTCAGGCTTGTGGGTTTGTCAACCATGAGACTTGTACAAGCCTTTCTAGAAATCAAACCACTTCTCAAGATAAATCTAAATTAATTTAAATTTGCTGGTTCCCCCTAATCAACAAATTACATTTTTTTTTCTCAAGGGTTAGCTGATTTATCAAACATAGTGTTTCCTTATGGTCCATCTCTGGCCTCTCACATGGGTCTTGCTGGTATAAATTAATCAATGATCCTACCATTTTCCCATGGGTCAGTTGGCATTTACGGACTCACCACAGTGTGCCCCTGAAGGGTCTCTGTTAGGAATAATATTCTCACCAGGTGCATCTCAAGTGGTTCACGGAAAACTCCCAAACAGATAGAAATACCCTTAGGGATGTCTTAGCTGTAGAGTTTGAGGCAAAAAAAGAATACTTTAGCCCATGCCTCCTCCCCTTTTTAATTTGTATTTAGTTTTAGTGAAAATCATTGGCAATCAAAGCTAAACTCCATGACTTAGTAATATAAGCACATGGAAAGAGACGTCAGTGTTCTTTTTACCAAACTCCTCAGCTAAGGCTCAGAGTATTGGGACTTGTAGTGAATCACAAAGCTCAGGTTGAAAACTCAGGCCTGGCAAGTGGCGAAGGGCCCTGAGGCTGAGATCCTCAGTCCCTCGAGGGTGGACCTGGTGTGCCTCGTCCTCAGCACAGCGTGGCCAGGTCAGCACTTTGTGAGCAGCCCGTGCTCCCGTCCTTTCTGGATGCTTCCGAGGTTCTCAGGGGCGAGCTGGCTTCCGACACCTTTGGCAAAAACTGGTTGGACGTGGTTTATTTGCTCTTCACCCTGGCACTCGTTCTGTCCCTGAGAATCTTTGATTTGACCCAGTATTGAAGAATAAATACCAGGTTCAAGCCGGGATCTGATGCCTTTGAGATGAAGCAAGACCCAATAGAAGGTTTTGTAGCTTTGGCCTAGAGTTTTGCCCAAGTTGAAACCAGACACACTTTATAAACACAGTGTGGTGACCGTGGAACAGCCATTGGACTTGGAACCAAGGAAAGCAGAATTTGGCTGATATTTGTCAGTCAGCTGGGAAGGAGAGCAGTTTCATCCTCTAGTTTGATACATACATTTCAGGTCCCAGTGTGCTCTCCTCTGCACTAACATCCACGGGCCCCAGGAAGATACACAGGGCAGGACATTCCCACAAAGCTCCCTGGCAGCCCTGCCTTCCACGAGGCCAGTTGTCCATTGTCCTGGGCGCTCCACCAAAGATGCGGAGGAGGGAGGAACTCGGGGAGAGGATGTGAGGGGGAGGAGGTGGTCTTTCCAAAGTTAACACCTTTCCTCTTCCCGTTCTGCATTTGAACCAAACACAGGAGACCCAGTTCCGCCCCAGGCACTTTCACCTGTGGCGGTAGATCATCAGCAGGGAGTTTGGGAAGGGGAGGATATGGCGGATCCAGGGAAAATGTATAGGAGTGCATTATTCATGCTGCATCGTCAGATAGTGAGATGCCCCAGATGAGTGAATCCTCTAGACAACCGAAACTTCCCGGCGGGACAGTAACACTTCCTACATTTTAAACTATTTTTATGTATTTTGTTAAAAGTGTATTATAAGCATCTTTGTCTTGAGATAGAATGTCTTTATTATAATTTAACCATATCTTGCTTACTTATCATCATATTTTCAACAGCAGTTGATTGTACTTCTTTACCTCCCAGAAATGCTACCCGGATGTGCCCTCAGCAGCCCCACGTTTTGAGCTCTTTTTGCTGGCGGGTCTGTCACGTTCTTCCCTGTGGGTGTCACTTGTCAGTTCATCAGCTTAGTGCACTCTTTCCACTTCTTACTTCTCATCTTTGGTCCACAGTGACTCAGGAATAAATGGATGTCTTCAGGGAAAGGCAAATAACCAAGCCTATTAAGTCGCCAACTTTAGTTTCTGCTTGATTCTATGGCCACCATTCAGTTCAGATCAACAATTATTGTGTCTGTTAAGTGAGGATGCTGTGTTTGGAACTAGGGATGATAAAAAATCGCCCTTGAGTGGTTACCAGCCATTAGAGGAGGCAAGCAGAAGCTTCCCGTTTATCAGGAATGCCACATAAGTGAGGACCGTACATCCAATTCATTTGTGTGACATGCAGCAACAGAAGAAGGCACGGGTGGAGAAGGAGGACGGCGGGTTTAATTCATTTTGGTTAAAGAGGGTCCAGGAAGGCTTTAGAGCGGAAGTGATACCTTAAAAAAAGGTTTTATAGGATGAGTAGGAGTTCTATAAGTGGAGAAAAAGTAGATAAATATGTTCTAGACACAAGGAACAAGAGCTGTATCCATACATTTGGGAATGCTGAATCTATCTTCAGATCTCTCAGAGAATTAAACACCTGGGTTGGGTGACAGCACTGTTTATTGTATTTAGGGTGCTTTAAAAAAAACCCTCTTCCTTGTTTTGTGAACGAAATGTCAAGCGATTGCAGTTGCTATTAACTAGGAATGGACTTGCAGATAAATACAGGGGATATTGCAGAATGAGACAGGGTTCAACTTCATAAAGGAGGAACGTTTCCATTTCCTCCCAAAGTGGCAAAATCTCTCATGTGAATGGGGGGATGGTCTCAGGTTCTCTCCAACCAATTTTAAGAAGGGGGCATCGTGGGTCTCCAAAATGCAGTCCCCAGAACCTTGGCATCTGCATCACCTGGGGGCTTGTTAGCAATGAAAACACTATTAAGTATTAAAATATTTAAAAACTCAAGAGATCTCAAGGGATCTCCGCGTTTAGGAGGGATATCTAATTCCCAAAGAACTGCTGAGACCTGCTGAGTTGGACACTGGGAGGGTCCTTGCCAGCTGTGCTTTCCCAGCCCTCCAGGAACAGAAACGGGGATGCCTCACTGCCCGGAGAGGACAGATCAGCGGGCCCAGGCTCAGAGGGAACCTTGACAAATCAAGATCTGACCAGCCGCATGGGACAGAGCAGCTTCTTAGGCAGACCTGTGTGCCCCTTGGTTCCCAAGGCTCAGAACTTTGTTTTTTAGGGCACTGAGAATGCCCCCGCCTCTGAGAGAGGCTCACAGTCAAGCACTCAAAAGCACTTTATTGATTTGCAAATGAGCCAAGCCTGCAGCCTAGGCTAGCCCAAGGAATCTCTCCATTAGCCCTTTTTCTTCTTATACAAAGTCTAAATGGGAAACTACATTTAAATTAGAAGGTGGCAGAATCATGTAGATGGGACATAATTGCCCTGTTCAAATGTTTTATGGCATCCAGTTATTCTGGCATAATCCACTCAATTTACAGAAATTATTTCTGCTACAGAAACCAGACAGGTGCAGTCAGGGCTCTCCCTTCCCTTGGGCAGCAAGGGATGAAACTGACACAGCCCTTCCCTCAGACTCATTCTATTTGCCTCCAGATATAGAGATGCTAGCATCATAGGTTACTTTCATGTCTCATCCTGCCCTGGGAGCCATTCTGTGTATGTAATATGAGCTTGTATTTATATGAGCTCACCTGTTGTGTATGGGATTTATTATCAAGTTCATGGAGGGGGAGAGGGCTGATACCATCCTCTATGTACAATCTACGTGTATTTAATAACATGTCTTTATTCCAGTTAGACATCTTAACGAGGACAGAGGGCTGAGGGAGGAGAGAGAAAACAGAAGAAGTTGACATGGCTAAAGACGCATTTTGGAAAACAGATAAGGGATAAAACTAAAACCTTGCTGACTGATTTTAGCTTTTAATTTAACAGAATTCAAGCCTTTAAATACTTTACTTTGTCCTCTGGGAGTTAGGTGTTCCTCTTAAACCAGGAGATCCCTTGAGATTGATGCTGAATCCAGCCTCTGTACCCCGACACCAAATTGAATCTAGCAGACAGAGTTTTGGGTGAAGTAGAAAAGAATGGCTTCATTGCTTTGCCAGGCAAAGGAGGCCACAGTGGGCTAATGCCCTTAAAACTGTGTGTCCCGACCTGGAGGGGGTAGTGAGGAGTTTTACAGAAATGGTTCAAAGAGGGCGTGGTCAGCTGGTGGACATTCTTCTGACTGGTTGGTGGGGAGGTAAGTGGGAGTCGGCATCATCAACCTGGTGTCAACTGGTCTGGGGTCTACGTGCTTGTGGGCAGCAGACAGTTAACTTCTCCCACCTGGAGGGAGTTTCAGTATCTGCAAAACAGCTCAAGGACATTGTGATGTGCATCCCCTGAGGGGGCATCAGGACCCTGCCTCACGGCTGCACTGTGGTTTCTCCACTGCTCCTCCCCTGTCTCTGCAGCCCCTCCCTTCTCCTGATTAGCAACTGTTTGAACCTACCCATTGGAACTCAGGGAAGGTCGTGGAGGCTGAATGAAACCTATTTCCTGTAATCAAGAAATGGGGGACACAGAAGGACTTTTGTGCCCAGGAGCCCCCCAGGGTCCTGCTCAATTTCAAGATATCTTGACTTTTAAAAAATATTTTAAGGGAGTTGGATAGGGGAGAGTCTATTCCTTGCCTGGCTCCACACTTACCACTGTGGAAATATTGCTACTTGATACATGATTATGAATACTTGTTTGTTGCCTTATCTAGCTTTGAAATGGCACTGAATTCAGGGGAAACATGAGCAAATGAATGTAAATGACTTTGTGTGTGTGTGTGTGTGTCTGGACCTCTGCCCGAAGCATGCCCTTTGAGGTACACCCTGGAGCCCACTCCAGTCTCTTTGTTTTTAGAGCAGGTGTGTGTGTGTGTGTGTGTGTGTGTGTGTGTGTGTGTTGGGGGTAGGAATTCTGCACCTGTTTCTAAGCTAGGACCAATTCTTCAAAATACCCACTTTCATTTTGTCCTGTTTCCTCTCAAGCCTGCTGTCCGTCTTCCAATCTTCCCCACCCACACACTTCACTTACCCTGTGGCCCCGCCCCCAGCTCGTGTACCCACTCCAGCCAGCTTGGCAGGTGGATCATCTTGGTCAGAGTTGGAGGGAGGAAGCGGGATAACCTTTGTGAGTCTCTGTCAACGCACATGGCCGTTTATAAGCTCGGCTCTCTTTGCTCTGAATCCTCCCAAATGCTCTGTGTTTTTGCTTCTGGCATATTCAGTAGTATAGGCTCTAAGTGTAATGAGTTTTTATCACCTTGAGAAGTACCACAGCAGGTTCCGGGTCTAAGCTCTCATTTTTACACCCTTAGGAGAAATGAAATCCATTGGAAATTAATCATCCGTCGTTTGCGAGCTCCTTTGCATCTCCCTCCTCCTTCCATCAAAACATGTTGCTGGGCACTGTCTGCGCTCAGTGTCTGAACATGGGGTCCCCTTTAGGGGGGATGGCCGTGTCAGAAAGCTCTCTCCATAGGGGTTTTAACTTCCCAATTCAAAAAAATTAGGAGAGATCTAATTTAGGGATTAACAAAAAAATTCCAATAAAAAGGGTGGCATATTATTACACTGACTTTTTCCCTGAGGGAACAAATATGATGAAGGCTATGTCATTATGCTTGGAAGGAGATTTTTATTTTCTCCAGAAGTAACATGCTGTCTCTATTGGATTGGGAACCTAGCTGTTCACTTTGCAAAATTCCCCGCCTCTGCCGTTGCTAAGAATCTCTGGCCATAGCCATCTTCTCTGCCTACCACCCATACCTAAAAGCAAGGCTTTGGATTCCTCATATTTCCTTTCTGTAAGATGCCTACTGGCCACTTAGTCTCTGACTCACCCCCGACCCCGTCTTACCTGATAGACAGATGGGTAGTTAGGGGGGCAGTAGACACCTGTGTGTCCAGATCAATGTTGCCATCCCCACCCTGCCCTTCTCTGCCCTTAATGATCACATCTCCCCTAGAGGCATTTTAGCATTTCTTCTCTCGCATTTTCCAAAGAGGAAAGGAGGTATTTTATCCGTTTGAGCTCAAGCGAGGGTCCCACTGCCCCACTGAGCATGTGCAGGGGTGCTTCTTCCCTCCTCACGTCCCTGTGCCCCCAAGCCTGACACTTCTCTGGTGACATCTACCTAAAGCGGCGTTTCTGTTCGGCACACAGGTTTGTAGAGGTGCTGGTCCAGGTCCGCAGATGTGTTTGTTTACAGAGACTGGCCATCAGCCTGACCCTTAGGACGTGCCTCTGGTCCCCAGTCAAACCTCTCCCTCCCTGTGGCGTGGCAGGTAGGACCACCCAGCCAGTCCCTTCAGTGATGACCTAGACCAATGTGCACCAGGCCGTGAGAGCAGGGAACACCTTCGGGAAGCGTGAAATGAGCAGTAAGGAGACCAGGAGGGTCTGACTACCCAGCCGGCACTGTCCTGAGCGCTTGACACGCACTGACTCATCCAAACCTTACGCCACTCCTGCCTTTTAGGTACTCACTGTGTCCCTATTTTATAGATAAAAAAGTGAGGCGCAAATAAGTTGATAAACCCCCTAAGGTCACACAGCCAGGAAACGGTAGCACCAGGAAGCAGGCCAGGCCCTCTGTCTTCAGAGGCCAAGCTCTAACTACTGCAGTGAATTAACTCTAGTTGACGGACATAGAAAGATGATTTATTACAGAGGACCCTGGGAAGCCCAACCAGCCCAGGCGAAGAGCATGGAGAGAAAGTCCACAGAAAACGGTGCAAACCATCCTAACACACGTGAAAGGATGCAATCAAACCACACAGAGATGCCATCTCTCACTTATCGCATTGGCAAAAATCCAGAAGCTTAGTTGCTGCTGACAAGACTGTCGGGGAGACAGGTAGCCTCATAAGAAATCTGTCAGCAACCATCAAAATGACAGGTGCATTTACGCTTTAAACCATCACCTGTTCTGGAACTCTGTCCCATACAGACACATTCACAAGCCTAAAACACACACACACATACACACGCACACACACACACAGAAGTATGAGTGACATTGTAATAGCAGATTGAAATAGATTTTAAGTCACATATCTGTGAATAGGACACTAGTTCAATAAACTATAATTTGTGAGAATACAAAGGAATACAACACAGCTCTGAAAATGTATAAGGTATATTTTAATAAATATGGAACAACAGTATATATACTCTGCTACTTTTTGTCTTAGGAAGGGTGATGATAAGATCTATTCTTGTTTGCTTGCACAAGTAAACGCTGGATGGATACACAAAGTACAGATGAATTAGATGAGCCGGGAAGCTAGTGGGGCCTGAGAGTAAAGATGGGACTCACACTTACCTGTGTTTCAAAATAGGTTGTTGTTTCGACTATGTCAGTGTAGTAACGTTTCAGAAGATGGCATTAAATAGTTTGGAAATGGGATACTATGTAGCCTGCAGAATCCTGTGGAGCTCTGAGCATCTGGTGGTAACATATCTCTTGTTTACAAGGAATGTAAAATAAATGTAAATATTCTCGATGCAAAAATAAATCTTCTCCATCACCTCCCTCACCATGTTACTTAGATCTTCTGACACCAAGCGAGGGAAGTGATCTAAGTGGCTGCTCGTCTTCCCAATACATGAAACAGTGGGAAGAGAAAAGTGCTTTTTTCCCAAATTTCCCCACTTCATCGCTCTGTAATCAAGCTCACGTGTAGTGACATTCCTACTGCCTGACATCTGTATCCCTCCTTGATGTGCCTGGAGAGAGAAGACATGTAATAAGTAGGGTGTTATTAGGCTCCTGTGAAATTATAGAAGGCAGTTGCTCCCCTCTCCCAACAATCCATTTGTGACCGTTATCTGGGAAGTGAGGTACATAAAAATAGACAATGTTTAATAAAATGATGGAAAACATTATTAGAAGACACTTCAAATTAAGTTGACTTAAAGCCTGCAAGATTCTGAAATTTATGTTGAGTAGGCCGTGGACTCACTGGGATTGTAATTTGGAGAATCCCCGTAAAACCTGGACTGGGGCCATCCTTTCCTATGCAAGACAATTGTTCCTATAAGCGTCCCTGAGTATAATAAGTGTCTGGGTGTGACTGTTTTCTCTCCTACCCGGGTGCCGGTGTGTTGAATGCAATGCAGAGCATAGTCATTGATATAAGTAGAAAGTAAGAACCCAGATTTTTCTCCTTCATACACCCCTGGAGGTTCAGGGAAGGCCAGAGAAGAGGTGTTTTGTTTTGTTTTGTTTTGTTTTCAGAAAAAGAGGCCTCCTCTTGCTGCTGAAAGTACTGAACTTGAAGCCACTGTTGTAAATATCCATGACTTTTTACTGGTATGCTGGTTGAAGCTTATTAACCTGAAATATTTTCTGGGTTAGTGACACCGGAGCCTCTAATACTTAATGCATTTTCAACATTTTTATCACAACTGCTTTCCCAAAAGGTTTTGCACAATATTTTCAGCCTAAACTGTCTAAAATATTGTAGAACACTTGTTGCTGGGAATACTATTTTCATGTTAAAACACCTGCATCATTATGACATGTTAAACATTTTAAGAGAGTTTGGGATGTGTTTTGTGTCTGAAGACAACAGGAATGTAAATTTCTGGTGGGTGAGTGGTGAGCACAGGAGATGTGACCCCCTCAGTAAATGGCATGAATTATTCTACTGGGAGCATCCAATGACACTGAAGTCTGGAGTACTGGGAAGCCCCATTTTTTTGTTTTTTCCTAACGTGCTTTAATTGCTTTTTGCTGAGGCCAGGGATATTTATGGGTTAGGAGATTGCCAGGTTATTTATTAGATGGAGTATCTAGGGATAGACTAATATAAATCACTTAAGCCAGTATTGAGTATACCAGACACTCAGTAATTTAAAAAGCTTTAATAAAAATGCTAAAATATGAGACTTGTCTTTGGCTGTAATGAGACTCAGTTATCATGTTTTTATCAGCGATGTTCAGTCACGGACCCCTCCCCCTTCCCCGGTGTATGAAAACATGAAAGCAAAGCATCCGTATTTCCAGACTCTCCAGATTTGTTGGAATTGAGAGAGATTTTAAAGATTTGCAGAAAAACTCATGAAGAATTATATTGGGGCCCTACTGGCTGACTTCCTCACACTTAGAAATCAAGCATGCTCTTTCACATTAGAAATCTTGTCTTTTGTGGATCTAGTAGTGAATTTTTAAAAAGGGGTATGTAAGCTTATATTTGGACTAAGGAAAGCTTCCATGTTGTACCTTCTATGTGATAGGGATCAAAGTACTATGAATGCTGAGGCCAACCCCTGCTCTGCAGCGGACAGAGTAAAAACTCGTCGAATTCAGAACCAGTGGAATCCCAGAGAACCAGGAGCATGGCTTTTCTCTTCTTTAATGGGAATACCGAATTAGAAGTACATGCCACAGCAGTTTTTAAAGTATACTTACTTTTATGATCTCATTTATTCATAACTAGATCCTTTTTTAGGAAAGTTCTATCATCTGCACATTACAAAATACTGAAACCGGGGTCGTGGAGAGGAAGCGGCTGCTCTTTCCCTACAGTTACTGAATGGGAGAGAGAAACCCTGCCCTCTCTCTTCCCACGGCAGCACCCAGCCCTGGGCATTGTTATGGGCAAGGACCTGTTTCTTCAAGATTTTCCAAGTCCCCCTTTCCTCCCAAGATGCAGGGTTTCTGTGTCTGATACCAGCAAATTTCTTCTTCAGTTCTGTCTCAGAGCTGGGCACAGATGACTGCGTCTGGAGTGCAGGGCTGAGGGGTAGCGGCCTTCTCATGGCAGCACAGAGCAGGGCGAGAAGAGAAGAGGGTTGTCTGGTCGACAGGCAGGGGAATGTCTGGGGGGAATCCAGACGGACTCCTGCTGGACAGTCCGGGGGTGAGGCTGTGTGCGAGGGGGCGGCAGCTCAGGTGAGGTCCCACCCAGGCTGCGAGGTTGCTGTGCAGGTGGGTGGAGCCCTGTGGGGACACACGGCCCGCCCCGTTCTTCGTTCTTCGGGGAGTCAGTGACGCAGAGCAGGGCGGGAGCCCATCCACACTCCTGAGGCCCAGGTGCCAGGTGGGGATGGAGCAAGTCAGGGAGGGCTCAGCGGGCTGGGGGAATCTGCCCCCGCTGCCGGGCCTTCCAAAGCTCCAGACCCGGGAGACCAGGTAGTGGACGGATTACTGGACAAACTCTGAAGAAGGTCATAGAAGAAGCCCATTTCCCCCGCCCCCTCCCCATTCAAGATAAGACCTCTTGAATGGAAAACTGATGAATTTGTAAAAGTGCTAACAAAAGATCCAGATAAAAAAAAATTAATTACATGGGACTGAGTGAACTGAGGAGGGTGATTATAATTTTTGTGACTTTCTGTTTGAATAATAAAAAAAAAAATCCCACAAGGACTCAGAGGCAAAAAATATACAAATCAATTTTCACTGCAAAGTAAAGGAGCTGTTACAGTGGAGGATTACTGGACTGAATGTCAATATTATGACATAGTATGAGTGTGTTTCGTGTTTGGTAATTGCAATCATTATTGCTTTTGTTGTGGTCATCCGTTTACAATGCTTGGTGTCAGTTTATTTATCTCTTGTAAAAATAAAATACAGTGTGTGTGTGTGTGTGTGTGTGTGTGTGTGTGTGTGTGAAAAATAAATAAATAAATAAATAAAAATTTTAAAAAGACCTCTAATACTGGGGGCAGGGAGAAAGATGGACACACAAATGTAAAATCAGAGAGCACCTGCTGACAGGTTGTTGGGCAGAAAAAGCATCAGGAAGGCCAGGGGCTGATGGCAGGGCTGGAGGTGGCGGTCGTGAATCCCTAAGTGTGGACACACGTGGCCTAATCTTCAGCCCAGGCGTCCTCCTCTGAGCTGTACCCCCCAGGCCGCGCTTCGGTCCAGAAGAACCGAGGCTGAAGACTGGAGCGTCGGCGACTCTAATGAGAGCGCAGGGCCGGGCAAACCCTGGGCGGGACCGTCCCTCCTCCAACTCCCTTCCGCGCCGACATCCTCTGAGCCAGGAGGACAAAATGAGGGGCCCAGCAATCTGAGGCAGAAAATGAGAAGAGCCCAGTGATTCGGAAGATGCTGGAACATCCCCCGGGCCACCTCATTTGGTCCTGCCACCGCTCAGTGTCGTTGGTATTACCTGCTGTTCCAGATACTCAGAGGAGGGCAGCTTCTGCTCCAAAGCCGACACGAGTGCCCCGTGACCAGCACGCTGTGTGCAGCTGAAGGCCGTGAGCTGGGGTGCCAGGCGCATGGCTTTGGGAACCAGCAGACGGGCTCCTTCCGGCTGCGGCTTTGCATTGCTGAGACCCGGGGTTCTGAAGTCAATGGGAGCTGGGTGCGCATGTCAGCTTCTCCTCCGTTGCTGTATGACATAGGGCAGCTTGTTTAACCTCTCTGTGCCTTTACTTCCTGATTGTTAAAATGTGAAATAGTAAACCTTCCCGGTAAGGTTTTCACAGGATGAAATAAGTGATGTGTGGGGAATTATTTGTATGGTGCCTCCTGACACCTATGAAGTTTTCAAAAAATGAGCGTTGCTGGCAAAAAAGAAATCTACAAGTAGAATTAAAGGGCCCGTGATATTGACATTTATCATGTGACAGGCACTGTGATTAAAGCATTGTATATTCCTTTACCATTTATTCCTCCCAAGGCCCCTGTGAGTGACCGACATCACCACCCTGCTTTGCAGTTTGGGAAATGGGAGTTACAGACATTTAGTGACTTGTTCAAGGTCATGCCGTGAATAAGAGGGATCGCACAACAAAAGACAACTGTGACCAAGTATAGGGGGAGAGAAGAGAAGGAGAGAGGCCTGAGACCAGGGCCTGGGGGTCCTGAAGTGGGAGAGAGACTTGGGTGAAGAGAGGTCATGGGACTCACGCGCCACCTCACAACACATACTTGACAGAACTCGGACTAGGATGTGAGTGTTTCCTTAGCTGCAAAGCGAGGAGGTTGAACTACGTGATCCCTAAGGTCCCTTTTTGACTTGAAAATTGTATGATGTAAATTAAACCCTGAGATTCTGAGCGTATGTGTGGCAAGCAGAAGCCTCAGGGGGAGGTGGCGAGTTGGAGAGGAAGGAACAAAAGGAGGCCCCAGAGGGAGGCGTCTCCCTGCCCCAGAAAGAGCAGGCAGAGGAGGACTCTTATGGAGTTTCTCTGATCGTGTCAGTTGCTTGAATTGTGCAAATTAAAAATAGGAAATGTGTGTCTGTGTCTGTGTCTGTAGATAGATTCCATAAGAGAGAGTGGAGACGACCATCACAAACAGCCTCTGTGGAGCTTGGGGGGCTGGTGATATCCTGTTCCCTGGCGTGTATTCACGTGTAGTTCACAACCATTTGTTCTCCTTCCCTATGTTCCTCGCATTGAAATAGATCCAAGAAGAGAAAAGCAGTCGGAGCCCTGCAGGTCTAATCTTTTTTTTTTTTTTTTAAAGTTTTTTAATTTATTGATTGATTGATTGCTTGATGGCTATGTTGGGTCTTCGTTTCTGTGCTAGGGCTTTCTCTAGTTGCTGCGAGCGGGGGCCACTCTTCATCGCGGTGCGCGGGTCTCTCACTATCGTGTTCTCTCTTGTTGCGGAGCACAGGCTCCAGACGCGCAGGCTCAGTAGTTGTGGCTCACGGGTCTAGTTGCTCCGCGGCATGTGGGATCTTCCCAGACCAGGGCTCGAACCCGTGTCCCCTGCATTAGCAGGCAGACTCTCAACCACTGCGCCACCAGGGAAGCCCTGCAGGTCTAATCTTATCCAGGATAACATAAAACCACATCACACCAGGGCACGAAGGGAGTCCATGTTCACATTCAGAGTCTAAAACCGTGTAAACTGGTCCTGGCTCTTAAGCCTTAGGATGTGACCTCAAGCGATTTGACCCAGTCCCAGATCCCTGGCTGCCCTCCTGGATCCTGAGAGCTTGTGTTTTCTAGAAGCCTCTTTGTACTATTAGTTAAATCCAGCACACTTGTGTTGAGCATCTATTGGATACCAGGCATTGAGAGGCCCTAGGGATGCTGAGATGAACAAATAGCTGTCCTTGATTATGAAGACCCCTTCCCAGCCTAGTGGGTAAGAGAGACATAGATGACAACAGAACACTGTGAGAAGTGCTTTAACACTTAACACAAATCCTGTCCATACCCAAGCTTTGCTTGTTCTAACTCCTAAATGTCTCTCACACCTCTCCCTCTCTGCCCATCTCTCCTGCTACCATGCTTGTCCAAGGTACCACCACCTCCCTCCTGGGCAATATCCGAGCCAGTTCTCCCGTTCCCACTTCTGCCCTATTCCCAGTGTAATCTGTCCTTCCCCCATCACCATCACCATCACCATCATCATCATCATCACCATCACCATCACCATCACCATCACCATCACCATCATCATCATCATCACCATCACCATCACCATCACCATCATCATCATCATCACCATCACCATCATCATTATCACCATCATCACCATCACCATCATTATCACCATCATCACCATCATCATCACCATCACCATCATCACCATCATCACCATCACCATCATCATCACCATCACTATCATCACCATCACCATCATCACCATCATCATCATCATCATCACCATCATCACCATCATCATCATCACCATCCTCACCATCATCATCATCTTCATCACCATCACCAGCATCATCATTATCACCATCCTCACCATCATCATCACCATCACCATCATTATCACCATCACCATCATCTTCATCATCATTATCACCATCCTCACCATCCTCACCATCACCATCACCATCATTATCACCATCATCCTCACCATCATCATCATCATCATCACCATCACCATCACACATTTTAATGTCCCCCTATTTCTCTTATAAAAAAGATAAAAATCTTAGCATTTCCACCAAGAGCCTATGAGTTCTGCCCCCCTGCCTATCCAGCCTCAGCTTGTATGGTTTTACTCTTTTCACTTCAGCCACAGTCCCCCAGGCTCACCCTGCTTCCTGTCTCTGCAAAGCCTTTGCATGTGCTGATCCCTCTGCCCAGCTCTGCTCAGAACAAATCCCTCACCCAGACCCACTGGCCAGGACAGACCCCCATCATGGGCTCTCCTGGTCTCTTGCACACCCACAGCTTCATCACACATTGATTCATGTGTCAATGATAATGTGTCAGTGTCACATGTGTCTCCTCTAGACACTAAGCTCCACAGTTGACATGAGACAGGGACTTGTCTGTCCACTCTTCTACCACCAAAGTAATCCTAGGACATGTTATGCACTCAGCTAATGTTTTAGAATGAATAAAGTACATCGTTATGCACAGAGAGCCCTGAAGCACCTCCCCATACTCACCTCTAGGATGGGGAGAGGTGATGGAGGGAGGGTATTATATCTCAACTTCAGTTTTCCAGCATGAGTAGGAGTAGAACAGACAGAGGAGGGGGGAGGAAGAAGGCACATGAGCAGAGGACACAGCATAGGTAAAAGTGTGGAATGATGAGTGAGTAGAGGGTGCTTTGAGCATTGCAGAGAGACTGACATGGCTGGGCACGGCTAGTTGTCTTGAAAAGGGAAACAGTAGGCAAGCAATGAGAAATGGAGAGTTAAGCAGGTGCATGGAACTGTCAATAAATGAGGAACATATTTTCTGAGAACCCTATGTGGTGGGAGGTTGCCTTCTCTCCTTAGTGTAAGAACATCTGGTTCTACCTCTCAGGAGCTGACAGACCTTGTTTGTTTGTTGGTTGGTTGGTTGGTTTAACAACATCTTTATAGGGTTGTAATTCACTCACCAGTTAATTCATCCTTTTAAAGTGTACAATCCAGTCACTTTTATATATGCACAAGGTTGTAGAACAATCACTGCTGTCCAATTCTGGAGCATCTTCATCACCCCAAAAGAAACCCAGGCCCATTAGCCGTCACTCCCTACTTGCCCCTCTCCCCAGCCTCTGGCAACTAATGTACTTTCTGTCTCTATGGATTTGCCCATTTTGAACATTTCATATAAATAGAAACCATATAATATGTCGCCTTTTGTGTTTGGTGTCTTCCACTTAATGTTTTCAAGGCTCACCCATGTTAAAGCATCAGTACTTTGTTTCTTTTTATAGGTGAATTGTATTCCATTGTATGGATGCACTACATTTTGCTTATCCATTCGGCTGTTGATGACTGTTTGGGTTGGGTCCAATCTTTGTCTACTATGAAAAATGCTGTTAGGAGCATTTGTGTAAAAGTTGTTGTGTGGACATGTTTTCATTCCTCCTGAGTATATACCTAGGAGTTGAATTGGTGAGTCACATGATACCTCTATCTTTAATCTCCTGAGGATCTGCCAGACTGTCTTTTAAGGTGGCTGCACCATTTTACAATTCCACTAGCAACGCGTGAGGGTTCCAATTTCTCCACATCCTCACCAACTCTTGTTATTATCTGTCTTTTTGATTATAGCCATTCTAGTGGATGTGACGCGGAAACTCATTGTGTTTTGATTGGCATTTTCTTAATGAATACCAAACATCTTTTCCTGTACATACTGGCTATTTGTGTATCTTCGTTGGATAAATGTCTATTCAAATCCCTTTGTCTACATTTTAATTGGGTTATTTGTATTTTTTTGTTGAGTTGCATGTGTTTTCAGATATTTTAGATACTAGTTCCTTATCAGATATATCATTTGTATAAATGTTCTCCCATTCTGTGGGGATTTTTTCTTTCTCAATAGGGGCATTTGAAGCACAAACTTTGCTGCAAATTGCACAGAATTGAAAGTTTTTAAAATTTCAATGCTGTACAGTTTATCTATTTCTTTTCTTTTGTTGCTTGTGCTTTTGGTGTCATGTCTAAGAAATCATTGCCTGATCCAAGATCACAAAGATTCACACCTTTGTCTTCTTCTAAGATTTAGGTATGTGATGCATTTTGAGTTAATTTTTGTATGTTATGTGACGTAGGGGTTCAACTTTATTCTTTTTCCTGTGAATATACAGTTACCCCGGCACCATTTGTTGAAAAGACTTTTCTTTCTTCATTGCATTGTTTTTGCATCCTATTGAAAATTAATTGGCCATAAAAGTATGGATATATTTCTGGACACTTAATTCTGTTTAACTGATGTAGATGTCTACCCTTATGTTGATTTTTTAATAGGGAATATTTACTAGGGTTGTGTTAAGGATTAAAGGAAATAATGTATATAGAGTACTTAATACCAGCCTCAAATAAATAAACACTAGCTATTTTGTTGTTGCTCCTGGTGGTGGTAGCACTTTGTTCCCAGGAGTAGCCCCCTTGAACTTGCACTGTGGCTAGAAGATCATTAACTCACAGAATTTAGACCAGAAGGGACCTGAAAATTCACGATCTAACTTCTTCACTCAAAACTAACCAAATAAACAATCAGACACCATCACCACCACACACACATACACACACACACTCACACAAATACACATACACACACAACACATACACATACAAACACAATACACACACCCCTAAGCCAGAGGGGTTAACTGATTTACAAAAGATCACACAGCTGTGGAGAAACCAAGATTAGAACCTATGACTCCTGACACTTGGTGTAATGCTTTTTGCACCATAAAATAATACCTAGTATAGAAAATACGGCATGACCAAGCCTAGCCTGCATACTGTAATTCCCAAATTAGTCTTAACTCTAGTTTATGAAATAAGCTTCCTTGTTAAAACACAAAATAAAAGATAATCCTAGAATAAAACAATGAGTCTTTAAAAGTCTTTACTGTATTTTTTTAATAAACAAGCCTTGAGTGTTTTAAAATGTGGTAGAAAGCAGTTCATATTTATATTAGTTTTCTCATGGTCTCTTAACATATTGTTATTCTCTGGGGATAATAATGATAATAGTAATAATAATAATAATGTGAAAACAACAATAACTTTAAATCTCTTTAAAATCATCTCTAAACTCATCTCCACATCCCTTTGTGGCAAATATTTTTATGCCCATTTTATGGTAGAGGAAGCTTACGCTTAAAGGGCTTAATCACACAGAAAGTAGTTGGAAAAAAAATGGTATTCAGACTTTGGCCTCTATGACTCCAAATTATAAGATTCTCTTTTCTGTTTGTTTTAACTGTGCCATTCAGTCTTAAATAAAACACTTAAAACGTGACTGTCAAACACTGTGCCTGGACAGAGACAGGGTATAGTTGCAATGGGTGGAATTACTGCCCTTGAAATAAGAGGGCATGGTGCTGAAGTTCTGTACCCTGTTCTTTCTAGAAACAGACACAGATGCCCCTAAAAGAAAATAGATAAGGAAGAGCCAGGTAATTTCTTTACATAAACATGTGCGATTTGCCCTACGCATTCACTTAGGTTTGACGGCTCAGATTAAGAGGCAGAAATTAACAATTAGTTATCAAATATTTACTTTTTACTCTGGAAGTGTCCCAGCTATCCAAGGCAAATGTCATTTATGAGTGCTGGCTTAAAATTGAAGGAATTGAGATTTAGAAAATGAGCAGTTAGGCACAGATTAAGCCATTTATCAGATTTTTAAATGGCATGTATATTAACAATCATATATAAACATGAACAATAACAGCTACCATTTATTAAGTACTTACTTATTTCCAGGCACTGTACTAGCATGCTATACACATTTACACTTAATTCTTATAACAACTTAGAGAGATAAATTCTATCATCTTCATTCTACAAATGAAGAACCAGGGCTCAGAGGGGCTAAGCCAGCGTGGCCCAAGGTTACACAAGTCTACTGGGCTCCAAAACCTAAGCTGTGGTGCACAGCCTCTCATACACTGTTTCAACCTTGTCATATCAGCTTTGTGTAGGGTGGTGCTGGTGTGTCCAGAGTTCAGTCCCCAATCACCTTTGCACAAAGAAACATTTCTCCTTTAGAAAAGCTTTTCCTATCTCAGGCTTGCTCTCTCACAAGTATACAATAACGTGTATACACAGTCTTGATAATAGGCACTTATTCATATAATACATTTTTATTAAACACCTATGTGCCAAGCATAGTTCAGGACACTGGGAGTATAGTGGTTTTTAAAGCTTATAGTCCAGTGCCAGAGAGACTTTAAACAAATAATCATACAAGTGTATATAAAAGCACAAAAGTATGTAAGAATTCTTGAAGACAATTTAAAGGTTGAGAAGAGACTGTAAGAAGAGGACATGAATTTGATGGGTGGCAGAGGACCGGGGTCATCAACAAAGACTTCTCTGAGGAAATAATATTAAAACCGAACCCAGAAAGAAACAAATATGAAAGAATAAGGTGGAGAGTATTTCAGGGAGAGGAAAGGGCAAATGTCAAATGTCTAGGGTGGAGAACTCTTGCCAGATTGCAAGACACCTGCATTTTAAAAACCTACACATAAATGCACTACATTTGGGGGGAAGGATGCTACTTCATGTCAGGCTTGGTGTTATATAATAGGAATACAAGGATAAATATAGCAGGACTTCCCTGGTGGCACAGTAGGTAAGAATCAGCCTGCCAACGCAGGGGACATGGGTTTGAGCCCTGGTCCGGGAAGATCCCACATGCTGCGGAGCAACTAAAGCCGTGCACCACAACTACTGAGCCTGCGCTCTAGAGCCCGCGAGCAACAATTACTGAGCCTGCATGCCACACTGCCGAAGCCCGCGCGCCTAGAGCCCATGCTCTGCAATGAGAGAAGCCACTGCAAGGAGAAGCCCGAGCACCGCAACGAAGAGTAGCCCCCGCTCACCGCAACTAGAGAAAAGCCCGCACACAGCAGCAAAGACCCAACGCAGCCAAAAATAAATAAATAAAAACTTTTTTTAAAAAAGGGTGACTATAGCAGATCCCGTCCATGGAATAGCTCAATTGTAAAGATAAATGGTATGATGAAGACATAAAGAAGAATGCCTTGGGAGTGGCAGAAGGAGCAGTGAAGGCGTCATAAACGAGGTCTTATTCAAGTTGAGTGTTGAAGGGTGAGCAGCTCATAGGGCACACTAGTGGGAGTGTTTCTGCAGCAGAAGGAATACGGTGTGTAAAGGCATGGGCGAGAGAGAACGATGTAGCCCCAGAGAGAGATGTGGGGCTCCTTGTCAGAGGAGGGGCTGGCGCTGAGGCTATGGCCAGGCTGGGAATGGTTTTGTAGATCCTGTGCAGAAGTTTGGGCTTCACAGTCTCAGACAGGGGCAAAGGTTGGGGGTGTTAGGCAGAAGCAAAATATTTAAGATGTAACTGTGGGGGGCATATGGGGTCTGAGTTATGAAACGGTGGTGGGTAGAGAAATGAGGAGACTTGTAATATTCCGAGGAAGAGATGATGAGCTTCTCAACTAAGCCAATGGCAGCGAGATTGGAGAGGAAGGGCCGTGGGTAAGACACATTGGTATGTTTAAGAGCACTCGGCCATGCTGAGGTAAAGAGAACGTGTAAATACCTCATGGTAACCCTGAGCCCAAAGATACCTTCCTTCCTCAAGACACTGATTGCAACCTGATAAAATTGTGTTTGTCTGTCTCTCTGTGTATGGAGAGACAATATTTTATCTATGTCTATATCTGTATCTGTATAGGTATAGATGTGTATCTATATGTCTATATCTATCTATCTGTCTGTCTATCTATCTATAGATCAATCTACCTATCTATCTATCCATCTAAAATGACCACACTCTGGGACTTCCCTGGTAGTCCAGTGGTAAAGAATCCGCTTTCCAATGCAGGGGACGCAGTTTCAATCCCTGGTCAGGGAACTAAGATCCCACACGCCGCGGAGCAACTAAGCCCGTGTGCCACAACTACTGAGCCCACACTCTGGAGCCAGCGCACCACAACTAGAAAGAAGCCCGCACACCACAACGAGAAAGAAGCCTGTGCGCCACAACGAAGAGCCTGTGCGCCACAACGAAAGAGCCCACATGCCACAATGAAGATCCTGCGTGTCGCAACTAAGACCCGATGCAGCCAAAAATAAAATAAATAAATAAATACAATAAAATATACTTTAAAAAAAATAAAAAATAAAATGACCACAATCTGATGTCCTTTTAGTTGTGCAGTGATCAATCTGCCCAGCCACGTTAGGACACATTGTAACCCACCACTGTCAATGAGAAGATAACCAGATGCATGCGTGACCTGCAGGGGAGGGTCCCCAGTGTCTGCAGATGTGACTGGGAACACACTGTGCTATTTGTAATCCTTTAATTAGACTCTTGTGGGTCCTGCCATTTTCTTTGAGTAATTTCAGCCTTTCTGGTAAGATTGTTATACATGTTTTATGTTTATCTGTATATTCATAAACACTAGCGATAGATAGATAGATGATAGGTAGGTAGATAGATATATAGATAATAGATAGGTAGGTAGGTAGATAGATAGATAGATAATAGGTAGGTAGGTAGATAGATAGATAGATAGATAGATAGATAGATAGACTCATTTGCCACAGAGATGTGTCTGAAAATTGAACAAAGCTCTCTTGTCAAAATACGTAGAAGCAGTTAAATTTATTTCCAAGTGCTCCTTTGTTCAAAGGTTATCACAGAAACAAGGGGAGGGTCATGATGCTATTGCCAAACTCAAATCAGATTTAAATGAATTACAAGTGTTGAGTACCTCCCTTGGCAAGCTCGGCGCGGGAGAAACCAGGACGGCTGGGCCGCCCCGCACTCAGCGGCAGGCGCTGCGCCCGGGGAAGCCGGCTGACCCGTGGCATCGCAGTGAGGGAAGATGCAGCGGGAGGACCTTCGAAGCAGAGGAAACAGAAAATGCAAATACAAATATCGGGTTTAGGGCATTGATGGGAGGTTCAACAAAGAGGCAATGTAATATAACAGAAAGAATTCTGCCCTTTACTGACCACGTGACTTTCGGCTGTTTACTTAACCCTCCCCATGCCTCAGTTTCTTCATTTTTAATAGTGAGAATATTTGTTCTACTTATCTCACAATTTGTGAAGAATCCATGAGATAATGCATGTGTAAGCAAGTTGAAAGTCATCAAGTCATATGTTAATAAGTAATACATATTATTACATATTACACATTAATAATGATGTCATAATTGAGAACAGAAAGAACTTTCCTTTCTCCCACGTCACCCTCTGTGTTTCCTGTCTTACTGGCGACCCTCACCTTTGACACTGTCCTTACCTTTCCTCCTTTGGGAAAGTGACAGAGGACAGTGTGGGCCTGCAGAAGATGGAGGGGGTCACTGCCTGCGGCTTGGTGAAATGTTTGCATCAACCTTCACCATCCCCCTCCAGGAAGCTCCCTCCTAATGGGGGAAAAGCACCTGGGGAATGAGGATATCCGTCAAATATCCATAGAATTTTACAGATATCTCCTAATCCAGGACCTTTTAAACTATCCGATGAAACATAACATACATGGAACTGATAGCTCTGAATCGGGAGCCGTATTGAGCAATCTGTCCCTGGGCATCAAAGCTGCAATGTCCTAAATTATCCTCCCCTGACCAGCTATGCCCCCAACCCTCCCACCACAGCTGTGTCCACCTTACAAACAGAGAGACTCTTGGGTCTAGAGAAAGAGAGCTTCAGATGGCCTAACACATCTGGCTAAAGCAGACATTATTCTGAGAATATTCTGGAAGGTTCACTGAAGTTGTTGCTTTATAAAAAAGTGAGAAAAAGTATTGACATTTCTAAGCCCAGAACAATTTTTTAACAAGCTGGAAAATACTGAAAAACGAGTAGTACAGTTTTCTCAAGAGAATGCAGTGTAGTTAGAAAGTACACTATTTTTTCCCACTGTGTATTTTGGTAAGATATGTGCAAAGAAATTTCAGGCCAATTCCTAATGCAGAAATAATCCAAAATGTGGCAGATTTATAAGCCAGGTAATTTTTATTTGTTTGCTAATGTGGATTCCCTTAAGATCGCAAGTGTTCTCCATGTTACTTATGGCTTCTCCTTGAAAAGACTTACCTCTAAGATCTCAGCAGCATAAAACTCCAGGCTGCAGAGTTGTCTGGATACAGCATCAGTCATAATTCTCCTCTGCCACTGACTCAGGGTAGTTTGGAATCCACTAGCACTCTACCTGTTTGGTAATTGACAATTCATAATTAAACTGGCAGTTGGAATAAGTCAGCATAACTATAAGCTTGGAGCCTCCTCTCTCTCTTGGCCATCCTTCCTTTTATTTTGAGAATCTGAAAGAAAATTGAGAAGAAAGCTTTAGGTATCAGAAATCCTCCATTAAAAGCTTTGCCCTCCTTCGTTTTGGGATGTGTTCAGTCTGTTCTTTGGATCTTTCTTTCAAAGAGGAATTAAGCAGGTACCCTTGTCAGCCTTGTGCCAGACACTGAGGAAAGAGAGGTGGTGGGTGTCATTCCATCCTTATCCTCCAGCACCTCGCTCTCTAGGTAAAGAGACAGGCATAAAATAATCAGCTGTAAGTACAACACGTTCAGTCCCCTCCCCAGGTGGGGAGGTGGGAGATTCTCTTTACAGGATGTGGGGAGAGGTTAGGGAAAACTGCAAAGGGGAGATGACCTTTGATGTCCCTTGAAAGATGAGCCATGTCTTTTCAGGTAGGAAATGAAGAGAAGAAGAAGAAAAGCAAAGTTTTAGAAGGGCCTGTGCCTCTGCCGTGTTCCCGGGGGAGCCGGGTCCAGAGTGCGCAGTGAGCGGCGTTAGTGAGGACACTGCCCGGAAGAGGCTTGTCGCTGGGTTGGGGTTAGACTGCAGAGGGCTCAGGTCAGGGAAGATAGGCTTGTGCTAAGCCTGGGGGTGGGGGCACGGTGAGCTAAGGGAGCGAGTAGCGGGGCTAACAGTTTGATGAGATTACTGCCTGAAAAGATCACTCTGGTCACATGGAGGGGGCAGGTTGGAGGATCCCAAATTGGAAAGAGACCAGGTGGGATGGTCCAGGTGGGAGGGTGTTGCAGTTGACCGTGTGGAAATTGGTGAGAAACCCAACCAGGTTGAGGGCGATGAGAAGTAAGATTAAGGAAGGAATCTAGGTATTTTCCGACGCCCAGCTTCAAACTGAATTAAAAACCAGGCCTGGAGGTAGGACAAGGTAGACAGCAAGAGCAGGGGTCATGTCAGCCTTTGCGATGCTGACAGGTAAGTGGACGTGGACCCGGCTCGTGAGAGGACAGCAGTCTCTTCTGAAAGGTGGCATCACTGCTGTTGTCACCTTTATCACCACTGTCATCTCAGCAGCTACCAGTGATCGCTTCCTTTATACCAGGCGCCCTGGTCAGCCATTGTTTAATTGAAACCTCGTAACGGGAGTTTGGCTACTGCTATCATCTGTTTCACAGGTGAGGAAACCAAAGCTTGAAGAGATGAAGACACTTTACCTTGCCCAGATCACTCAGCAGGAGAGGAGCTGAGCTCCCGAGCTCTGCTCCTAACTACTCGGACATGATACCATTAAAAATAAACTGTATAATACGATCTTAGCGTAACAGTAGTAGCCGGGGCTACTATTGCTGGTGGGGTCTAGGGGAGAAAGCAATTAATGCTGAGTGAGAGAGTCAGTGAAAATTTAACCGAGTTTTAAAGGATACCTTTTAAGGAAGGAGCAAGAATTTCCAGGAAAAGAAATGTGAAAGAAAATGGTTCCAGGATGGCACAACCTGTGTGAGGTCGAAGAATTCAATAGTCTGGAGTGCTCAGGAAATGGTAACTAATCCAGTGCGGTTGAGGCTTTGTGAGTGAGTCACTGGAAACAAGGGCTGAGCTGGGGGTTACTTGTGTGGTTCCTGCATAAGCCAGGGGTCCCACTAAGAGGAACGAACATGCGGGTCCGACAGGAACTCTTAGAAAACTTTGTATTTTCCCTTTGGCTCTGCTTTTCCATCAACCATCAGTAATGCCTGTCTCTTCAGTTCCTGTTTCCCCAGAACCCCCCCCCCCACACCTGCGTCCTGGTACATCCAGACATTATGTAGAGCTGCTTCCATGAGTGCCCTGTACATGTTGTGTTAATGGTCACATCCTTGGTGAATCAAGCATAAAAATCTAAAATTTATTATTGAGAATAATATTTATTTTAAAGAACATGCTGTATGAATATTTATAGGCTAACACCTCCTTTTGTGCCAAGAATCGTTCTCATATATTTCTTTTCCCCTCTGTCTCCTTCAGTTCCTCCCCAGATCATGAATATCTCCTCAGACGTCACCGTGAATGAGGGGAGTAGTGTGACCCTGCTGTGTCTTGCTATCGGCAGACCTGAGCCAACGGTGACGTGGAGACACCTGTCAGTCAAGGGTAAGGCATTTACTTGGCGGAAGTTTTCAGAGTTGGTATATTGAAGACTTGCTTCTAATGCACAACAGAAGTTCAGGACTCAGAAAGCAATGCTGTATTTGTAACATAGTAATGGAAGAACAAATAGATTACATGCATCAGTCGCTGGGTATTCCGTTCCAAAGAAGGGTTTGTAGAGAACATTTACTGAATTATTTTCTCAGCCCTTTTTATGACCTTAGAAGACTTTTGTTTTCCCAACTATAAAGGACAGAGATGCCATAAGAATAACTTCCAACAAAGATACTAATGTCTCAAGGTGGAAATGCATGGGTCAGTGGGTTGTCTGTCCTTACTTGAAGTAGAGGGCTAGAAAGCTAGACTGTGCACTGAAAATGTTGGTGTTATTTTGTGCATCCAGGAGAAAAAGGATCTCCTTCTCAGTGCTTTCAGGACACTTACCCAGAGTGGAAGAAGGATGCTGGAAATGGTCCAGTGCTCCTGGGCGTGCCTGTGCTGGGCGTTCAGTGATTGGTATTAAAACATTAGTTATGATCATCTCCAACTTAATAGGAAGGGAACCAAAAGGACAGTGGACCTTATCCCTTTGGAAATAAAACTTACTCCAAGTTGAACTTGAGAGATGGGCAAAGAGCCACTTGATGTATTTACCCTGTTAACAGAAACTGATTAATTCTATAAATTATGCAAGAAACAAGTGCTTTCTCAGGCATTAGAAAATATAAACATGAAACCCAGTGAAAAGGAAAATGTGTGTAGTATGCCTGTGTGTGATATATAAAATAATATAAATCTAGAGGAAAACTTAGGAATAAATCTTAGTAATGTTGAGCTAGACAAGGACTTGCTAGTTCACTAAAAGCTCTAAGCATAAGAGAAAAATGATAAATTTGCTTTTGTATTATTTTCCTGTGATTGCCATAACAAAGTACTACAAACCTCATGGCTTAAACAACAGAAATGTGTTTTCTTATTGTTCTGGATGCTAGGTGCCCGTGATCAAGGTGTAGGCAGGATTGGTTCCTTTTGAGACCAGTGAGGGAAGCTCTGTTCCAGGCCTCTCCCCTAGCTTCTGGTGGTTTTCTGGCCGTCTCTGGTGTTTCCTGGCTTATAGGTGCATCACCCCAATCCCTGCCTTCATTGTCACATGGCCTTCTTCCTGTGTGCATCTCTCTGTGTCAAATTTTCCCTTGTTATAAGGGTAGCAAACACATTGGATTGGAGCCCACATTTATGACCTCATATTATCTTAATTACCTCTATAAAGACCCTATGTCCAAATAAGGTCACATTCTGAAGCACTGGGGTTAGAACTTCAAGGTATCTTTTGGGGGCGTCGGGGTGGAGGATGAAATTCAACTCATAACTGGCTTCATCAATATTGAAGATACCATTAATAGTAAATGAGAAGACAAGCCACAGATTGGGAGCAAACATTTGCCATCCATATATCTGACAAAGAATTTACATCTGTGCTATATGAAGAATTCTTACAACATAATTCTAACCACCTACCTTGAAATGAACAAAACACTGAAACAGACAATTCACAGAAAAATATATATGAATGGAATAAGTGCATGAAAATATGCTCAACATATCTATCATAGAAATGAAAATTAAACTGTAATCAGATTCCACTACACAACTACTAGAATGACAAAGATTTAAAAAACTGACAATATCAGGTGTTGATGAGGATGTGGAGCAACTGAAACTCTTACACATTAACTGTGGGACCACAAACTGGTATTGTTACTGAACTTAGTTTCAGGAGCTCGCCACTCAAAAGCTAATAATTTGAGAGGCAAGTGTCAGTAGAAAGGAAAGGTGCTTTAATCATGAAAGCCAGCAATCTAGGGAGATGGTGGACTCATGTCCAAAGACCAACTCTGAAGATTCTGCTCAGCCAGGACAGTTTTTAAAGGGAGAAAGGGGGGAAGAATCTCAGTGAATCATTTAGGCAGGAGGTTGGGTTCTGCATCATTCTGCGTTGCATGCAGACTGGCTGACTCTCTCTTCAGATGTCATCTGCCTTCAGGGTTGCTTGGGGGGGCTACTGGGGTAAAAAGCTAGTCTTACTTCTTTTTATCTAGGAAAAGAACCAACAGGTTAGACTAGGCATGGTGTGCATTCAGGAGAGCATAGGTCAGGAGTTAGTTTAAATTGCCTAGAGATCTCATTCCTATAATTAGGGTCTTTTAAGGTTAGAGGGGAACAGAAATGGACAAACAGGAAAGGGGCAAAAGTCTTGCTTTCAGTATAAGTACTATGGAAAACAGTTTAACACTTTGTTAATAAAGTTAAACATACACTTAGCATATGACCCAGCAATTCCACTTCTAGGAATTTACTGAAGATAAATGAAAACATATGTCCACAGATATACATTGTACACAAATGTTCATAGCAGCTTCATTTATGATAGCCTCAAACTATAAATAAACCAAAACCCTCAACAAGTAAATAGTTAAATTGTGGTAAATTTAAGCAACAGATGGTTTCTCAGAAATTAAAAAGAGCAAACCACTGATACATGTAACAAAATGGATGAATCTCAAAAGCATTCTGCTAAATAAAAGAAGAAAAAAAAAAACCAGGTACTGTATTATTTCATTTATATGAAATTCTACAACAGGCAAAAACTAATCTAGAGTGACTAAAATCAAGTCAGTGGTTACATAGGGTTGGGGTTTTTGGATAATTGACTACAAAGGGTACAAGGGACTTTTTGGGGTGATGGAAATCTTGAGCACCATGGTAGTTATATTGGTGCTGAATTAGTGAAAACTAATCAACGCTACACTAAAAATGGGTGCATTTTGTTGTCTTTGAATTAAATCTCAATAAAATTTGAGAACTATACCTACAGAGATATAGGAAATAATGACCTGAAAATGTGCCCCTAATCTGGAACATTAATTATGTGAGAAGCATTCACCAAATGAAAGACTGGATTTGTTACTAGGAGCATTATTCAAACTTTCACTATCTCATGTTCCCTATGTACATTGAGAATACATATTTCAGCCCCTGCCTTGTTACAGGGAAAGATAATGATAATAAATCCACCAGACATCCTTTGTGTAAAGACCTCAGGTATTGAAATCCAAAATGTCAATATTATAAAGTAATATTAACAAGAATATTAAAAGAGGCATAAGGGATGTCACAAAGCTCAACTTTAATATAAACACAGCAGTAGCTTGTGTTCCCAAAGATACAAGCCCCATCCGTGGAAATTTTGCTTAAAGTCAGGGGGAATTTTGATTTACATTATACACAAAAATATGTCTAACCATCAGACTAATTTCAATGCATTTATGTGATCCTAAACACCCAGTTTTCTCAGCCTAGGAATCTTTTGGAAGGCGCTTTGACTTTGTGGAACTGTTTTAAAGCAATTCTTTATAATGTTTCCATGGTAAGGGTTCCCTCTTAAAATAAGAAAGATTCAGACATATTCCTAATCTTTTATATAACATAATAGTTGCAATGCAGCCTCAAAAAAAATCCCAAATTGACATTCTCTCTCTCCTCTTTAAGTCTCCCAGCCTGTGTTCAGCTTTCAAGTTCCCGTTTGTGTTTTCATCGCTCTGGCCTTCACTTTGCCGTCTCTGATTTCCCCTTTTGTCTTTCTTCCCCCCCCACCCCAAGTGACCTTTAAACATTTAAACTCAAAGCATCATTTCCTGAGTTTGAAAAGCACTAGAACCTGAAGGATTTGCACGTTTAAAATTTGTACCTGCAGGGTGACCACTAATATTTATTTTTAGAAGGACACACCTTCTCACTTGGAGTTGGGGCGACTTTGGGAAGTTGCTTTCAAAGGTTTAGAAGAGCAACCAATATAACTTGAACAACAAATAGCATTTTTAAAACAATGGACTGTTTAGTTCAGCAAGCAAGAGTAAGAAACAGAAGTTGTAATGACACTTCCTTTGAAATTCCAACAAAACTATATCAGAGAACATAGCCCCCTAGACAGCTGTGTTCCGATAATGTTAATGCAATGTTCGAAAACTATTGTTTAAATTTGGGGATCTATATAGCAGGAATGAATAAACAAGCTTCCATTTAGAAAAAGAATATTTTAATGAGCAGATTATTAAAGATTAAGAATAGTGGTTATGGTTTAAAATGACAGACTAAGCACATGACAATCTCTATAAATTACAGAAAAAGGTAAAGACAAATGAACTGATAAATCCATGATCACACTAGAAAATAGTAATCATTTGTGGGTCAGAAACAATGAGGAATCTCTGAAATATAAAAAGTACATAGACATAAGGAAGGAAAAAATTCAGCTCTAAAAAACAAAACAAAACAAAACAGGAATATGATCTATGCCTGAAATGATAGTTGAAAAAGGAAGCATTTTAGGTCATGGTAAAATGTTAAAAACTGATTGGAGCTGAGGGTAGGGAGCCCTGAGGGCATTTGCCAATTTCCATGATGTCAACAGTCCCATCTTTGCCACTTTCCTTGGCACCCCCTTGAAGTAACTTGTTTTTTTAGGTATTTTTAGGTTTTTATTTCCTCTTAAAAACAAAATTGTAAATCAACTCTACTTCAATTTAAAAAAGAAAAGAAAACAAACAAGCAAACCCCAAACAAGTCCTTCTTATGAAAGCAGGGTGAAAGTTTTGAAAAATCACTGTGACTCCAGATGTGGATATAAAGACTCCTTATGTTTCTGTCCAGACTAGATGTGCAGCTGGAGTCCTCTGACCCCCGGTTCCCTTTGCAATACTGACAGGTGCACCAGGATTCCCAGAAACTAGGCAGGCATCCCCACAGCACATCTGCCTCACTTCTGAGGAAAGCTGGAGGTTTTTACAGGATCGTGATTATTAGCACTGCGAACATCTCAAAGCAAAGTGCTAAGTACACACACATTCGGGGGGGGTTGCATTTGACCACGTATTTATTCTTTAGCTTTAGATATAAAAAGTTATATTTAATTTATTTTCAGTAGCAGATGATGGGTTTTTTAAAGTATATATATTCATATGGATTTGCTGGAGAATATGGCTCTTGTTTAATGGACTTCACACATAGGATCTGCTCTGAGTGACCTACAGCTTAGAAACTAGGATAATGATGGAATCCCAGGCCAGGGAAAAGTGGGCAGTCCCCAGACAGGCAGCCAAAGTGGACTGGCAAGGAGCCAGTGTGTTTGGGATACACTGTGACACAGGTGGGTTCCAAGAATGATTTTCTCTTCCCTTCCTGAAGGACAGGAGAAGCAGCTCTGGGTCAGCATTCGTTGAATGTAAAAATATGAATAATGTGAAAACCATGTTGGAAGAGGGAGTAGCGGAGGACACAGCCCAGGCTGTTGGGTTGGAAGGAGGGTCTTCTTTCCTTCTTAAGGCGCCATAATAATCCACTGCAATGCTTGCACACCTGGCCCCATTTCCAATGACATATTTGGAAAGACCAGATGTTTGGGGAGAATAATAAAGTTTTCTTTCCTGTTTCTTCTCCATGGAGATTTTAAGATGACAGCTATTCACCTGTGAGTGAGTTGCTGCTACAATCAACTCATATACAGTAATACCTCAGGGAGCAAGAGAGTGAGTTATTTCACAGAAGTGAATTTTCCAGGTAACCGAAGCTGATTCCTTTATGCATTGACTTGAGTCATCTTTAACGGAAGCAGTTTAAAAATGGATTACGCTCGTCTCTGTTTCCTTGAGGAGAGTGGATGTCATTTGGCCTCATTTTTAAAATGTAATATCAACATCGTACATACCAATTGTTTGTATCTCACTGTTAGAGGTCTGGATAACAAAGAACATGGCCCTAAAATACTGCTTAAATTCTTGTTTCAGTTTTTTAGATAGTTCCTCTATCTTTCTTTTCAGTTTTTTAGATAGTTCCTCTATCTTTTCTTCCTTCTCTCAAATCGGAGGATTGTCAATGCTTCCTAAAGACCACGTGTGCCTTTTAGCAGCTTCTATCTACTTCTGATTTGTCATGAGCAACAAGCCATATAACCAAGGTGACGCGTCCTAAGTAAGAACGTAGTGGTGGGGGAGAGCCTTCTCTGAGGAAAGGCCATGAGCTTTCAAGAATAAGTGATAAGTGGCACATATGCTGGGGGGAGTATGTGCAGCTTTGTTCTAGATGTATGAGGTTGCTAGACCAGTGAATTCCATATAAGAGAAGAGGGATAATTCCAGCAAAATCATCATCCTTGTTTCTGACCTGGCTGAGCAGGTCTTTCTCTCCTATTCACTGTGCTAGGTATTGAGGTTAGGAGATGTACTAGTCCCAGAATGTTTCTACTACAGCTCTTATTTTTCATGCTAGAAATTCTTGAGAAGAAAGTCTTAAAAGAAATTGCCAAGTCCTTAACATTACAAATAAAAGAAGCGCTAACTTGCCCTCATATGAAGGTGTCAATTCCTCATGGCTGGCAGGGTTAGCTTCTAGATGGAACTAGACTTCAGGTCCTTATGACCTGGGATTGAAATCTGGCCTGAGCCTTGACAATCTGAGTGATTTTAGAAAAATCATGTCATCTCCAGGATCCCCAGTCTCCTGGACTGCAAAATGGGGCTGTTTATGCCAACTTCCTCAGATGATCATAAGGACCAAAAGAAAAAATGAATGGAAGGCTTGTAATTGCACTGGACACACATATATGGGTTGCCCAGCAGTTTTCTAAATTGCTCTTGTGCCATGTTTTAATTAAATTCCTTCTCAGAATCCTTGTAGCTTATAGTCAGCCTGAGAACTCGTTATGTTAGCGTCATGCTTATTGCGTGTCAAGCCCTGTTATACACTTTACATGTTTTAACTAATTTAATGCCCCAGCAGCCCTGAAAGGAAAGTGCTAATATTTATAATTGTGCTGTTCTTTTTATGTATTATTATGCCCATCATTATGCTTATTCCTATCTCTGTCTTTGTCTCTTATTCCTCGACGTGTTGGGTCATTCATTAGTGATTCAGTACCTTGCTGGTACATCTAAAAATTCAGAATGACATCGCAGTTTTATTTGTAATAGACAAACTTGGAGACAGTCCAAGGGGTGACTTGTTAGACAAACTATGTCACATCTACACCTTGAAATGCATTTCAGCAATAAAAAGAAGTGAACTGTTGGGGCACCCGACATCCTGAGTGGACCTTAGGGCATTATACAAATGCAAAGAGTCAGTCTCAAAGGGTGGGGATACTGTATGATTCCACTTCTATAACATTCCCAAAATGGGAAAATTGCAAAGATGCACAGCGTATCAGTGATTGCCAGCAGTTGGGGCAGGGGAGGGAAAGGGGCTGCACAAAGCAGTTGCTTTGCAGTGAACGAACGGCTCCATGTCTTGATTATTGTGGTAGTTAGATGAACTGATAATGTGTGATGAAACGTTAGAATTATACACAAAGACATAAAAAATGAGTACCTGCAAAAACTGGTGGGATCTAAGCCCCGTCATGTGGTTAATTGCTTCGTGCCCTTGTCAATTACCTGGTTTTGATCATGTGCTTTAGTTAGATAAGACGCAGCCACTGGGAGAGCTGGGGATGAGTACACGGGACCCCTCTCTACTATTTTTGCAGCTTCTTGGGAATCAATAATTATTTCAAAGTAAAAAGTTCAAACTAGGAATCATAAATAAAATGAACCTCTAGGTTTCCACTAATAACATGCTTACGTAAGAAGGTACTGTTTATAAAATATTTTCACACGCATCATTTCAAGTGACTTTATAACAACTCTCTAAATAGATCCAAGAAGAAATATTCCACCTATTTCCCAGGCAAAGAAACAGACTTGAAAAAGTTAACAGCGAATGACTGACGGTAACTAAGGTGGGGGCCCTGTGAAAGGAGCTGCATCCCTGTTTCTCAAGTCTCGAGCTCTGTCTGCTGTGCAAAGGTGGCTCCCATCCCTTGAGGGTGCAACAGGTACAATACAAGGTGATATATTTTATCAAATTCTGCTTGTTACCTGGGGCACCCAAGGGTGCCCATGCACTTACATCCTCCTCTCTAATTCCACACCTACCTTCCTGCGTCTGGACAGTTTCCAGCCACCGCTCAGTATTGTGCTAAGGAAAACACAGCCTCCAAATGAAAAACACTTCCCTGCCATTGTCTGCGGTAGGTCTCTGTAGTTACTCTGCTTCAGTTAAAATAAACCCACTGAGACCTACCAACCTCATTTCTCTTCTAAGCCATCCCAGGTACGAGTTCCGGCCGCTAACAGGAATTGCCTATTAGTTGACCCGCTGCCTCACCCAGTCCTGCCCCTACTTCTTTGTCTCTCTGCGAGGCAGCCAGAATCCTTGTTTCTAATCTGAAGTTGTGTTTAGAACCTAATTAATCCCCAGAGTGTGAGAAAGGGGTGTCTGAGATGAGAAATCAAGGTTATCCATATCTTGCTCAATGGAACAGTTATGGGCAAACAAGCTGTTCCTCTCATATTTTTGCAAAGCAAATTTATGTTCACTAACTTTGGTTCTTGTTGTAAATGAGAAGTGTGTGAAGGTCTAGCAATGCGCTTTTCACCATATGGGTGCCCATATGTTTTCCTCTTTTGCTTGCGTACATTTTCGCTTTGGCATGCACATATGCCTGTATTTTTGCAACTTAACAATATTAAAACTAATCCCATTTATGCTCCTTTTGGGTGAGTTGATTGAGTCATAAATTCCTGAGAGTCTCTTCTTTGGGAGGCTGAAGTTCTTTTGTGTGAGCAGGGGGAGGGCAGAGCGAGCTCTCCTGGCAGAGGGATGCAGGCAGCCAGCATCATTGTGGAGCTGACGTAGCTGATGACCCTGACCCTGGCTCCCAAGTGGCGAATCAAACCCTGGGACACTAGGAATGTGGGCTCATATGCCTTGGTAGTCTCTTCCTCCCTGGGAAGAAGCCCTCACTAAGAAATATAAAATAATCCCCCAGGATTCTCTCTCTGAGAGTCCAGGCGAAATAACTTACCTTAGCGCAAGCAGTCATGATGTCTTGAGCTGTTATTCTTTTTTTTTTTTTTTTTTAACATCTTTATTGAAGTTTAATTGCCTTACAATAGTGTGTTAGCTTCTGCTTTATAACAAAGTGAATCAGTTATACATATACAATATGTTCCCATTTCTCTCCCCTCTTGCATCTCCCTCCCTCCCACCCTCCCCATCCCACCCCTCTAGGTGGTCACAAAGCACCGAACTGATCTCCCTGTGCTGTGCGGCTGCTTCCCACTAGTTATCTATTTTACATTTGGTAGTGTATATATGTCCATGACGAGCTGTTATTCTTGATGTGCGACTGTACTTAATGCTACTCACATTCCTTACACAGAGTTGATCAACCATGTATATCAGAAATGGGGCAGCTAGAAATTAGGGCTGCCCTGAAGGAAACTTAGCTTCTTCCCTTGGCTTTTTAGACACTAAAAATAAGAATGGATATTAACATGTCCTATACCAAGTGAAAAGCCCAACTAACTCAAGTGTAAAATTGGAATTGGAAATGCTACCTGATGTTTGTTGTAAGATGCTGTTGATATTTCTCTCTTTTGCATTAATTCATTCATTCCTTTGATGCATCAAGAATACATGGTTGCTTCTATAGCAACCATGGTGTGTAAAACAGACATGATTCTTGCCCTTATGGAGTTTATAGTCTAGTCAGGGAGATAGTCATTATTCGGATCACCAAGAATATGTAATTTCTGAGTGTGGTAACCACTATAAGGATGGGTGGCAGGGCAGTATGAGCTAGACAAGGGTAAGTCTTTCCTGAGACAGTGATGCTGTAACTGGCATAGAAGATGAACAGGAGGGACTTCTCTGGCGGTCCAGAAGCAGGACTCTGTGCTTCCACTGCCGGGGGCCCAACTTTGATCCCTGGTCAGGAAACTAAGATCCCACAAGCCATGTGGCGCAGCAGGAAAAAGAAAAAAAAAAAGATGAACAGGAGTTAAGTAGGGACAGGGATGGGGATATGGTCACCTGCTGGGGCCAGGTTACGTGGAAACCTTCCAGGTGAGGGGAAACAGCATGTGCAAATGCCCTGAGGTTAGGGGGTGTGTGCTTCTCCAAGAAAAATAGAACACATCTTTTTTTTCTAAGTCAGTTTTTGTTTTATTAGAGGAAAAATCATTTTAAGTTTATTTTCACATGACAGAGAAAGATCAGAAATATTTCAGTTGCATTTTACCCAAATTAATTGCTTATTCAGAGAACTTGCATTTTCCCCTATGACAAAGTAATTCTTTTTTTTTTTTTCAATTTTTTTTTTATTTTTTATTTTATTTTTTATTTTTTTATTTTTTTATTTTTTATTTTTTTTTCAAACATCTTTATTGAAGTATAATTGCCTTACAATAGTGTGTTAGCATCTGCTTTATGACAAAGTGAATCTGTTATACATATACAATATGTTCCCATTTCTCTTCCCTCTTGCATCTCCCTCCCTCCCACCCTCCCCATCCCACCCCTCTAGGTGGTCACAAAGCACCGAGCTGATCTCCCTGTGCTATGCGGCTGCTTCCCACTAGCTATCTATTTTACAAATGGTAGTGTATATATGTCCATGACACTCTCTTACCCTGTCACATCTCACCCCACCCCCTCCCCATATCCTCAAGTCCATTCTCTAGTAGGTCTGTGTCTTTATTCCCGTCTTGCCACTAGGTTCTTCATGGCCTTTTTTTTTTTTTTTTCCCTTAGATTCCATATATATGTGTTAGCATACTGTATTTGTTTTTCTCTTTCTGACTTACTTCACTCTGTATGACAGACTCTAACTCCATCCACCTCATTACAAATACCTCCATTTCATTTCTTTTTATGGCTGAGTAATATTCCATTGTATATATGTGCCACATCTTCTTTATCCATTCATCTGTCGATGGACATTTAGGTTGCTTCCATGTCCTGGCTATTGTAAATAGAGCTGCAATGAACATTTTGGTACATGACTCTTTTTGACCTATGGTTTTCTCAGGGTATATGCCCAGTAGTGGGATTGCTGGGTCGTATGGTAGTTCTATTTGTAGTTTTTTAAGGAACCTCCATACTGTTCTCCATAGTGGCTGTATCAATTTACATTCCCACCAACAGTGCAAGAGTGTTCCCTTTCCTCCACACCCTCTCCAGCATTTATTGTTTCTAGATTTTTTGATGATGGCCATTCTGACCGGTGTGAGATGATATCTTATTGTAGTTTTGATTTGCATTTCTCTAATGATTAATGATGTTGAGCATTCTTTCATGTGTCTGTAGGCCATCTGTATATCTTCTTTGGAGAAATGTCTATTTAGATCTTCTGCCCATTTTTGGATTGGGTTGTTCGTTTTTTTGTTATTGAGCTGCATGAGCTGCTTGTAAATCTTGGAGATTAATCCTTTGTCAGTTGCTTCATTTGCAAATATTTTCTCCCATTCTGAGGGTTGTCTTTTGGTCTTGTTTATGGTTTCCTTTGCTGTGCAAAAGCTTTTCAGTTTCATTAGGTCCCATTTGTTTATTTGTGTACTTATTTCCATTTCTCTGGGAGCTGGGTCAAAAAGAATCTTGCTGTGATGTATGTCATAGAGTGTTCTGCCTATGTTTTCCTCTAAGAGTTTGATAGTGTCTGCCCTTACACTTAGGTCTTTAATCCATTTTGAGTTTATTTTTGTGCATGGTGTCAGGGAGTGTTCTAATTTCATACTTTTACATGTTCCTGTCCAATTTTCCCAGCACCACTTATTGAAGAGGCTGTCTTTTCTCCACTGTATATGCTTGCCTCCTTTATCAAAGATAAGTTGACCATATGTGTGTGGGTTTATCTCTGGGCTTTCTATCCTGTTCCATTGATCTATATTTCTGTTTTTGTGCCAATACCAAACTGTCTTGATTACTGAAGGTTTGTAATATAGTCTGAAGTCAGGGAGCCTGATTCCCCCAGCTCCATTTTTCGTTCTCAAGATTGCTTTGGCTATTCGGGGTCTTTTGTGTTTCCATACAAATTGTGAAATTTTTTGTTCTAGTTCTGTGAAAAATGCCAGTGGTAGTTTGATAGGGATTGCATTGAATCTGTAGATTGCTTTGGGTAGTAGAGACATTTTCACAATGTTGATTCTTCCAATCCAGGAACATGGTATATCTCTCCATCTATTTGTATCATCTTTAATTTCTTTCATCAGTGTCTTATAATTTTCTGCATACAGGTCTTTTGTCTCCTTAGGTAGGTTTATTCCTAGATATTTTATTCTTTTTGTTGCAATGGTAAATGGGAGTGTTTTCTTAATTTCACTTTCAGATTTTTCGTCATTAGTGTATAGAAATGCAAGAGATTTCTGTGCATTAATTTTGTATCCTGCTACTTTACCAAATTCATTGATTAGCTCTAGGAGTTTTCTGGTAGCATCTTTAGGATTCTCTATGTATAGTATCATGTCATCTGCAAATAGTGACAGCTTTACTTCTTCTTTTCCGATTTAGATTCCTTTTATTTCTTTGTCTTCTCTGATTGCTGTGGCTAGGACTTCCAGAACTATGTTGAATAATAGTGGTGAGAGTGGGCAACCTTGTCTTGTTCCTGATCTTAGTGGAAATGGTTTCAGTTTTTCACCATTGAGGACAATGTTGGCTGTGGGTTTGTCATATATGGCCTTTATTATGTTGAGGAAAGTTCCCTCTATGCCTACTTTCTGCAGGGCTTTTATCATAAATGGGTGTTGAATTTTGTCAAAAGCTTTCTCTGCATCTATTGAGATGATCATATGGTTTTTCTCCTTCAATTTGTTAATATGGTGTATCACATTGATTGATTTGCGTATATTGAAGAATCCTTGCATTCCTGGGATAAACCCCACTTGATCATGGTGTATGATCCTTTTAATGTGCTGTTGGATTCTGTTTGCTAGTATTTTGTTGAGGACTTTTGCATCTATGTTCATCAGTGATATTGGCCTGTAGTTTTCTTTCTTTGTGACATCTTTGTCTGGTTTTGGTATCAGGGTGATGGTGGCCTCGTAGAATGAGTTTGGGAGTGTTCCTCCCTCTGCAATATTTTGGAAGAGTTTGAGAAGGATAGGTGTTAGCTCTTCTCTAAATGTTTGATAGAATTCGCCTGTGAAGCCATCTGGTCCTGGGCTTTTGTTTGTTGGAAGGTTTTTAATCACAGTTTCAATTTCAGTGCTTGTGATTGGTCTGTTCATATTTTCTATTTCTTCCTGGTTCAGTCTCGGCAGTTTGTGCATTTCTAAGAATCTGTCCATTTCTTCCAGGTTGTCCATTTTATTGGCATAGAGTTGCTTGTAGTAATCTCTCATGATCTTTTGTATTTCTGCAGTGTCAGTGGTTACTTCTCCTTTTTCATTTCTAATTCTATTGATCTGAGTCTTCTCCCTTTTTCTCTTGATGAGTCTGGCTAATGGTTTATCAATTTTGTTTATCTTCTCAAAGAACCAGCTTTTAGTTTCATTGATTTTTGCTATTGTTTCCTTCATTTCTTTTTCATTTATTTCTGACCTGATCTTTATAATTTCTTTCCTTCTGCTGGCTTTGGGGTTTTTTTGTTCTTCTTTCTCTAATTGCTTTAGGTGCAAGGTTAGGTTGTTTATTCGAGATGTTTCCTGTTTCTTGAGGTAGGCTTGTATTGCTATAAACTTCCCTCTTAGCACTGCTTTTGCTGTGTCCCATAGGTTTTGGGTCGTCGTGTCTCCATTGTCATTTGTTTCTAGGTATTTTTTGATTTCCCCTTTGATTTCTTCAGTAATCACTTCGTTATTAAGTAATGTATTGTGTAGCCTCCATGTGTTTGTATTTTTTACAGATCTTTTCCTGTAATTGATATCTAGTCTCATAGCATTGTGGTCGGAAAAGATACTTGATACGATTTCAATTTTCTTAAATTTACCAAGGCTTGATTTGTGACCCAAGATATGATCTATCCTGGAGAATGTTCCATGAGCACTTGAGAAAAATGTGTATTCTGTTGTTTTTGGGTGGAATGTCCTATAAATATCAATTAAGTCCATATTGTTTAATGTATCATTTAAAGCTTGTGTTTCCTTATTTATTTTCATTTTGGATGATCTGTCCATTGGTGAAAGTGGGGTGTTAAAGTCCCCTACTATGATTGTGTTGCTGTCAATTTCCCCTTTCATGGCTGTTAGTATTTGCCTTATGTATTGAGGTGCTCCTATGTTGGGTGCATAAATATTTACAATTGTTATACCTTCCTCTTGGATCGATCCCTTGATCATTATATAGTGTCCTTCTTTGTCTCTTGTAATAGTCTTTATTTTAAAGTCTATTTTGTCTGATATGAGAATTGCTACTCCAGCTTTCTTTTGATTTCCATTTGCATGGAATATCTTTTTCCATCCCCTCACTTTCAGTCTGTATGTGTCCCTAGGTCTGAAGTGGGTCTCTTGTAGACAGCATATATATGGGTCTTGTTTTTGTATCCATTCAGCCAGCCTGTGTCTTTTGGTGGGAGCATTTAATCCATTTACATTCAAGGTAATTATCGATATGTATGTTCCTATTTCCATTTTCTTAAATGTATTGGGTTTGTTATTGTAGGTGTTTTCCTTCTCTTGTGTTTCTTGCCTAGAGAAGTTCCTTTAGCATTTGTTGTAAAGCTGGTTTGGTGGTGCTGAACTCTCTCAGCTTTTGCTTGTCTGTAAAGGTTTTAATTTCTCCATCGAATCTGAATGAGATCCTTGCTGGATAGAGTAATCTTGGTTGTAGGTTTTTCTCCTTCATGACTTTAAGTATATCCTGCCACTCCCTTCTGGCTTGCAGAGTTTCTGCTGAGAGATCAGATGTTAACCTTATGGGGATTCCCTTGTGTGTTATTTGTTTTTTTTCCCTTGCTGCCTTTAATATGTTTTCCTTATATTTAATTTTTGACAGTTTGATTAATATGTGTCTTGGCGTGTTCCTCCTTGGGTTTATCCTGTATGGGACTCTCTGTGCTTCCAGGACTTGATTAACTATTTCCTTTCCCATATTAGGGAAGTTTTCAACTATAATCTCTTCAAAAATTTTCTCAGTCCCTTTCTTTTTCTCTTCTTCTTCTGGTACCCCTATAATTCGAATGTTGGCACGTTTAATGTTGTCCCAGAGGTCCCTGAGACTGTCCTCAGTTCTTTTCATTCTTTTTTCTTTATCCTGCTCTGTAGTAGTTATTTCCACCATTTTATCTTCCAGGTCAGTTATCCTTTCTTCTGCCTCAGTTATTCTACTATTGATCCCATCTAGAGTATTTTTAATTTCATTTATTGTGTTTTTCATCATTGCTTGGTTCCTCTTTAGTTCTTCTACATCCTTGTTAAATGTTTCTTGCATTTTGTCTATTCTATTTCCAAGATTTGGGATCATCCTTACTATCATTATTCTGAATTCTTTTTCAGGTAGACTACCTATTTCCTCTTCATTTGTTAAGTCCAGTGTGTTTTGAGCCTGCTCCTTCATCTGCTGTGTGTTTTTCTGTCGTCTCATTTTGCCTATCTTACTGTGTTTGGGGTCTCCTTTTCACAGGCTGCAGGTTCGTAGTTCCCGTTGTTTTTGGTATCTGTCCCCAGCGGCTAAGGTTGGTTCAGTGGGTTGTGTAGGCTTCCTGGTGGAGGGAACTAGTGCCTGAGTTCTGGTGGATGAGGCTAGATCTTGTCTTTCTGGTGGGCACGTCCACGTCTGGTGGTGTATTTTGTGGTGTCTGTGGCCTTATTATGATTTTAGGCAGCCTCTCTGCCAATGGATGGGGTTGTGTTCCTGTCTAGCTAGTTGTTTGGCATAGGATGTCCAGCACTGTAGCTTGCTGGTCGTTGAGTGAAGCTGGGTCTTGATGTTGAGATGGAGATCTCTGGGAGATTTTTGCCGTTTGGTATTACGTGGAGCTGGGAGGTCTCTTGTGGACCAGTGTCCTGAAGTTGGCTCTCCCACCTCAGAGGCACGGCCCTGATGCCTGGCTGGAGCACCAAGAGCCTTTCGTCCACACGGCTCAGAGTAAAAGGGAGAAAAAGTAGAAAGAAAGAAACAAAGAGGCTATAATATAGTGAAGTAAAATAAAGCTATTGTAAAGCAAAGCTATACAGACAAAATCTCACCCAGAAGCATACACATATACACTCACAAAAAAAGGAAAAGGGGAAAAATTAATATCTCCTGCTCCCAGAGTCCACCTCCTGAATTTGGGATGATTCGTTGTCTATTCAGGTATTCAACACATACAGGCACATCAAGTTGTTTGTGGAGCTTTAATCCGCTGCTCCCGAGGCTGCTGGGGGAGATTTCCCCTTCTCTTCCCTGTTCGCACAGCTCCCGGGGTTCAGCTTTGGATTTGGACCCGCCTCTGCGTGTAGGTCGCCTGAGGGCGTCTGTTCCCCGCCCAGACAGGACGGGGTTAAAGGAGCAGCTGCTTCGGGGGCTCTGGCTCACCCAGGCCGCGGGGAGGGAGCGGTACGGAGGAGGCGGGGCGAGCCTGCGGCGGCCGAGGCCGGCGTGACGTTGCACCAGCTCGAGGCGCGCCGTGCGTTCTCCCGGGGATGTTGTCCCCGGATCCCGGGACCCCGGCAGTGGCGGGCTGCACAGGCTGCCGGGACGGGAGGTGTGGAGAGTGACCTGTGCTCACACACAGGCTTTTTGGAGGCGGCAGCAGCAGCCCCAGCGTCTCACGCCCGTCTCTGGGGTCCGCGCTGATCGCCGTGGCTCGCGCCCTTCTCTGGAGCTCGTTTAGGCGGCGATCTGAATCCCCTCTCCTTGCGCGCAGCGAAACAAAGAGGCAAGAAAAAGTCTCTTGCCTCTTCGGCAGCTGCAGACCTTTTCCCGGTCTCCCTCCCGGCTAGCTGTGGTGCGCCAACCCCTTCAGGCTGTGTTCACGCCGCCAGCCCCAGTCCTCTCCCTGCAATCGGACCGCAGCCCGAGCCTCAGCTCCCAGCCCTGCCCGCCCCGGCGGGGGAGCAGACAAGCCTCTCGGGCTGGTGAGCGCTGCTCGGCGCTGAGCCTCTGTGCGGGAACCTCTCCGCTTTGCCCTCCGCACCCCTGTGGCTGCGCTCTCCTCCGTGGCTCTGAAGCTTCCCCCCTCCGCCCCCCGCAGTCTCCGCCCGCGAAGGGGCTCCTAGTGCGTGGAAACCTTTCCTCCTTCACGGCTCCCTCCCACTGGTGCAGGTGCCGTCCCTATTCTTTTGTCTCTGTTATTTCTTTTTTCTTTTGCTCTACCCAAGTACGGGGGGAGTTTCTTGCCTTTTTGGAGGTCGGACGTTTTCTGCCAGCGTTCACTGGGTGTTCTGTAGGAGCAGTTCCACGTGTAGGTGTATTTCTACTGTATCTGTGGGAAGGAATGTGATCTCCGCGTCTTACTCTTCCGCCATCTTCTCTCCCTCCTCCGGATATTTTTTTAAATCACACATTTAGTGACTTTTCTCATTCCTCCAAGTACAATAAAAGCTCTGAGCGGCGCGGGCGCGGGCGCGGGCTCGTCTCTTTTTTCAATTTTTAAAAATTGAAGTATAGTTGATTTACAGTAGTGACCAAAGGGGAAAGCCGTGGGAGGGGTGGGGGCTGGGGAAGGATAAATTAGGAGTTTGGGATTAACATGTACATACTACTATATATAAAATAGATAACCAACAAGGACCTACTGTATAGCACAGGAACTATACTCAATATTTTGTAACACCTATAAGGGAAAAGAATCTGAAAAAAAAATATATATATATATATGTATGTATAACTGAATCACTTTTCTGTACACCTGAAAGAACCGTGTCTTGAATGTGTAGAAAGCAGGAGAGACATGGGCTGGGGTCGGGGAGTCATGGGCCAGATCACACAGAGCCCTTTACAGAATTCGGTCTTTATTCTAAAATCACTAGAAAATGCAAAGACAGTTGCGAGTAAGAGGGGTTGGAAATGAGATGTTCTTATGTCCGGATTTAACCAGGAACATTGCATGTCTGATCTACTCATTATCTATGTAAATCTGGCAGATCACTAAACCTCTGTCTCAATTTCACGCTATAAACCAGGAGAGAGTTAGTAATAACATGTACCCTTGTGGAGGAAGGGAGAATGGGATTTGCAAGTATCTATTCCAAATGCTTTTTAGATTATAATGTAAGAAGGGATATTAACATGTATCATAGCAAGTGAAAAGCCCAACTAACTCAAAAGTAAAATCAGAATTGGAAAGGCATCCAGAGCTGCCTGCCTTCTGTTGTAAATCTTTCTCTTTGCTATTGCGATGTCAGATTATGCCACTGAAATCAGTTGGACACTGATAAAATTGAGACCAGCTTTACAAGTACTGTAGATCTAATTGGCCTCAGCAGCAGGTCCACAGTGACTTTTGCTTCTGAACAAAATTGTAGGCTTCAATAGAAAGTAAGCAGCCTGCCTCCGGACTCACGTACTGCAGCCACCTCTGGAGATACTGCACTTTCATTGAGACACGGAGCTCCTTCATCGGGACAGATGTTGAAGGAGCATCAGAGAAGTCTGTTTCCTCCCTACCTCCTGGACGAGCCCCCTTGATGGTGGATTGAAAGGACCTCAGGGCCAGCTGTGAGCACCTGCAGTTCTTGGTGTTATTTTTCCACAGCCGTTTACATCTCTTCCTAAAAACCTCTACATCTCTAAAAGGAACCAAAGTTCCTATAAATCATCTTTTCTTGCTCAAGCTATTTTAAATTGGGTTTCTATCCCTTACAGACAAAGTAGTTCTGGTTAAATTCACCATGTGATGGACAAGCTGCAGGTAAATGAGATCAGCAGAGCAAGGTCCCTGCTCTGAGCCCAGAGCGGAGCAGGGGAAGGACTCGGAAACCTGACGTTGCTGCGTGGTGTGGATGGGGCACGCCACCTGAGATAGCCTCTTTCTCATAGAAACGAGACAGGGAAGGGGATGCCCGGAGTCCTGGTTAACTTCAAGGCCACTGTCTCCATCATGGGTCAGGGAAGACCCTGGAAGTTGACTAAGGAGCTCTGGGTGGGTTGCTGAGGGAGTTCCATGTCTAAATCAGCTAGAATCAGGCCGAGACAGACACACACACCAGTACATCAGTGCATCAAGTGCACAGCATTCATCCAGGTGATCACAGGGGCTGTGGAGCAGGTTTGCCAAGGTGGAGGCACCGAGGACACAAGAGTGGCAACACCCAGCCTCTCTGCTTGCCCAGCTCTCTCGCTGCTCTGGGACCAAACACCTGGTTTGTCTTAATGTATTCACTCACTGGTTCACTAACTTTTCCTTGAGATGGTGTGCTCCATCCCAGCCAGAGGAGATACCTCTCCCCTCCCTACACATAAGAGAACAGGTACCCAGCTTAAACGTTTGTGATGTTCTCTGGCACCTAGCACAGTGCCTTGTGACCAGAAAGTACCTATTGAATTATTGCATGCTTATCTGTCAATCTTGCACCTATCTTACAGAAGCCAGAGGAAAATAAAGCAGAGGGCTGTAGGGGTCTGCCTAGAGTAGCCTCCAGATCTGGGAAGCATTGTCTGGGGGATAAAGGGGGAGTTTGGTGTGTGGAGTGAAGCTGTTTGGGGAAGGTGAAGCCAAATCCGACCTTTGTACCCTGACACCAAATTAAGTCTCGGAGACAGAGTTTTGGGTGAAGTAGAAAAGAATGGCTTTATTGCTTTGCCAGGCAAAGGGGACCACAGCGGGCTAATGCCCTCAAAACTGTGTGTCCCGACCTGGAGGTGGTAGTGAGGAGTTTTATAGTGATGGTTCAAAGAGGGCGTGGTCAGCTGGTGGACATTCTTCTGACTGGTTGGTGGGGAGGTAAGTGGGAGTCGGCATCATCAACCTGGTACTAACTGGTCTGGGGTCTACGTGCTTGTGGGCAGCAGACAGTTAACTTCTCCCCCCTGGAGGGAGTTTCAGTATCTGCAAAACAGCTCAAAGACATTGTGATGTGCATCCCCTGAGGGGGCATCAGGACCCTGCCTCACGGCTGCACTGTGGTTTCTCCACTGCTCCTCCCTTGTCTCTGCATCCACTCCCTTTTCTAATTAGCATCTGTGTGAACCTGAACCTGTCCATTGGAACTCAGGGAAGGTCGTGGAGGCTGAATGAAACCTATTTCCTGTAATCAAGAAATGGGGGACACAGGAAGGCTTTTGTGCCCCAGAGCCCCACAGGGTCCTGTTCAGTTTCAAAGGCACTCAAGTTTGATCTGCATTAGGCAGTTGGGGGCACTTCCAGTTTCATCCCTAAAGTGCTTTTTTTCCCCTTTTCCCCACCATCTCTCCTAGTCCATCCTTCTCTAAAAACTGTCCACCATGCCAGGGACCAGGTAGTCTTACTGCCGAGGTTTCTTTATATCAGAGTTTTACCTAATAGCGAGGCTCCCACCAGCCTGGGTCTCCAGAGGGTGGTGATCTGTGATCTGGAAGGTGTTCCTCAATTCCTGACCCATGCTGTCCTTGTGGAAAACCTATGACTTGTGCTGGAAAACTCGTTAGCTTTATAAAGGGGATGTACATCAAGAGTTGGGCTGACTGGCCTTCACCATGCTGTTCAATTTGGACAAATTGTGTGAGCGACTTTACCATCTTACCCTCTGTGTGATGCTGCAGTTTTGGGCTTCCCTCTTGCTGTGGTCCGAATGTGGGTTGGAAAAGAATTGCCAGACACAAGGCAGAATGTAAAGAAGATAGAATTTATTAGAGGGAAGGGTCGCTGCCAGAACAGCGGGCTGACTTCCTAGTAGTCTGGGAGAGTTGTGCCCGAACATGTGCTATTGATCAGTTTTTATAGCCAGAAAACAAAGGAATGGTCTGAGGTGAAAATTTCGTTTACTGATTGGTCGAGGCACATACACCTTCCTTCTGTAGGGTGGGAGTGGGACAGGCCAATTGCCTTTCCTTATTTGGGACAGGTCCCGTTGCCTAGGTGGGTGTTGCCCAGGTGGGCTCAGGAATTTCGTAACCATCACAGCATGGTGGGGAGGGCGAGTAAGAGTCCGGTAGGGGGTGTGACGCTGACACTTTTTCAGGCAGGGTCATCCTTTGTCCTTGGAAAGGACACCATTGTCCTTGGAGCACCACATTACCCCCTCTCTTTATTTATAGGTTCAATCCAATTCCTTGGCCCTATTGGATACCCTGCTCATATCTACCTAACTGCCTAATTCCCTCTCAGGCATTCGGGAACCCCTTTGTGAGGAGAAGGGGCAACGAACTCTCTCTGGCTGCTTCCTGCTGAGCCAGGGCCTCGTGGGACCCTGGGTTCTTGTTGCCTGGTCTCTGTCAGGGTGTATATAGGGAGGAGTGTGGGCCCCATGGAAAGTGATAGCAGCTTGCTCAAGGGTTGTACAAGTGTTGTCTGGCCGGTATTCTTGTTGCATCGCCATTTGGAGGTTTATTTGTTGTATTCTGGAAGAGACAAACTTAACAAGGAGGTTAAAAATACATGGCCCGAAGATTAGTAAAAGTAGAAAAGCCACTATAGGGCCTAGGAAAGGGGTTAGCCAAGAGAACCAGGACCAGATATTAGTCTTGAAGTCCCACCAGTCAAATCCCCCTGAGACTCCTTCCTTGTAAACTCCATTAGCTCTTTCAATAATGGCTCGAAGATTAGTCTGGACCTTGCCCTATTGGTTGACAAAAAAACAGCAATCCTCCTTTAACATTGCACAGGGCCCTCCTTGATTAGCTGTTAGGAGGTCAAGAGCTCTTCTATTTTGTAAAACCACTCCTGCTAGAGAATTTATTTGTTCTTGTAGCGTGTTAATTTGAGCTGCTAGGTTGACAATCTGTTGTGTGAGTTCAAGAGAGAACTGTCGGGCAGTGAAAATGGAGTTTAAAAGTCCAGCTGAGCCTGTTCCTATCCCAATGAGATACTAGGACTGATATTATAGTGAGAGTTGCCTGTCTCTGTTTATGAGGTTGAGAGTATAAGGGAAGCGAGATAGTGTCATTTACAAGAGTAAGGTTAGGAATAATGTATGTAAGAGTACAGGTCCCCATCCAGTTAGCTGGAAGACATAAATAAGCATTAGACCCACATAAGAAATAGGTGCGATCTGTAGGCTGTAAGCACACATTCATTGTGATGTTGAAGTATGGTTTCCCTAAATGAGTGTGGGAATGTTCTGTTCCCTCATAAGTAGTAGCTAAAGTCATTCTGGCTAAAGGGGAAAGGCAAGCCACTTTTGAGGGATGAGTAGAAAAATTATAGGCCCGGTTGCAAGAGGGAATAGTGGGGTACCAGCCTACGTCGTAGTCTTCAGGCGTCCTAAGTGTCTTACATTCTTCTTGCTTAATATTGAAGGGTTGGAACCAAAAATTGTGGTTTTTGTAGGGACAGCCTGGAGACGGGGTAGGGCAGATGGAAGTTCCAAAATAGCTAACTTGAGTCCAATCGGTGGTTATACTGGGGGGTTTTGGGAAGTAAATTTTGTAAAAAGGGGAATCATAATAATAAGAATGGGGGTAGTTAGTTCTGTCATCGGTTAGGAGGGGAACCCACGTTCGGGTAGAGGAAAGAGTGAACATATGATTGCAGTCCTAGGAATCTACCTACTGAGGGTCCTGGATGAGAGGGGGAGGACACACATAGAGGGGCTGGGCTGATCGTACCATAGAAACTGAAGGGAATATGGGTCCTCGAAGGTTGTAGTGAGGTTTTTGATGTATGTGGTTGAGAAGTATATGATCTACAGTTGGTTTTACTCTGGGGTTGATGGCCCATCCTGGTCTATTGAAATATGAGGAGGCTAGATAGGATTCAAGTTGGCTCTGTTCAGCTGGTGGAATGGGGAGTGCCACGAGGCCATATCAGGGGGAAACCATGGCACAAATCCAGCAGTTCCTGTATAAACCCAGAGATAGCTGATGAAGAAGTTTAAGGGCTTCCTGAACTGTAGGTAAATATGGATGTGGATTATATGTATGAGCGAAGATAGAAAAAGAAAGAAGAATCAGAACAGTTCTCAGGAAGTTATATTTAAATGTTGATAGAGTTGATCCTGGGTATAATCTTGAAAGTCTCCCTGGAGGGTTTTGTCCGGTGTTAACTGATATACGTATTGTCGTTGCTGGGAAGGGGTTCGGGTGGATAGGTGGGGATTTTGAAGGTCTATATCTTGTAATAAAAAGTAATAAAAGTGGAGTGTTGAGGCGGTAATCGGGGGTGGTCTACCAGAGAGAGAGATGATGGAGACGACAAAAAAAGTAGACCAGGGAGCTGATTAATAGTATACCTCTAAATTAGGAGGTGGCAGGGTGTGAGAAATTGATTTTACCACCTTAGAGATGCCTGAGTCAAGCAAGAATGCCAGGAGGTAGTTCCACAGGAGTAGGATAAAATTACGCACGGGAGAGAGAGATCCCATAAAAAGAAAACGCGGCTGATAAGACTGAAAATCAGGCTATCGAGACTTGGGGGTTGGAGGGGCATCACCTGATTGTCTTTTGAAGAGGAGGTGGAGACCGTCCAGGGGCTCACAACTGTAGGGGGCGTCCGGTGAACCTTCAACTAGTTGAGGATTTTCGTCTTCTGGAGGAGGGGCAGTCTTCAGTCGCGGCACATGAATCTGAGGAGTGAAGCCTTGTATTTTGGCGGCTTTGGGGGTGGTCAGTAGGACTCGATATGGTCCTATCCACAGTGCTGTGAATGGCCTCTGATCCTGTGGAAGGGTCTTAACATATACCAAGTCGCCTGGAGTTAAGTGGGGAGGGGTTTCTGTGAAATTGGGGTCAGGCTCAGGACTATTTTGATCCTGGTATTCCCAGATACTTTTTTTTTTTTTTTAAACTTTTGGGTTTATTTATTTAATTAATTTATTTATTTATGGCTGTGTTGGGTCTTCGTTTCTGTGCGAGGGTTTTCTCTAGTTGCGGCGAGCGGGGGCCACTCTTCATCGCGGTGCGCGGGCCTCTCACTATCATGGCCTCTCTTGTTGCGGAGCACAGGCTCCAGACGCGCAGGCTCAGTAACTGTGGCTCACGGGCCTAGCTGCTCCGCGGCATGTGGGATCTTCCCAGACCAGGGCTCGAACCCGTGTCCCCTGCATTGGCAGGCAGATTCGCAACCACTGCGCCACCTGGGAAGCCTCCCAGATACTTTTAAGGGTCCGTCCTAATGTTGGGAGATATTGTGCCAGATAGTGAGTTTCTGGATCCACCAGAAGGTCCATATTTAAGAATGGTCTTCCATAGAGGATTTCATAAGGACTTAAATGAGTCCTGGCCTTTGGAGTGATCCGGACTCTTAGGAGAGCAATGGGAAGGAGGGTGACCCATGTCTGGTGTGTCTCTATGGCTAACTTAGATATTTCTTGAGAGCTTGATTGGCTCTTTCTACCTTGCCTGACGCCTGAGGTCGCCATGCTGAATGAAGATAATAACTGATTTGGAGGGCCTCGCTGACCCTTGGGTCAGACTTGAAATAAACGTGGGGCCGTTATCTGATTGTAATGAGCGTGGCAGCCCAAACCGAGGTATGATATGCTCCACAAGGGTAGTGGTAACCTCGGATGCTCTCTCAATCTTAGTAGGGAAGGCCTTTATCCATCCCGTGAAGGTGTCTGTCATTACTAGGAGATATTTAAAGCCTTTACAAGGGGGCAAGTGGGTAAAATCTATCTGCCAATCTTCTCCTGGTTGGTTCCCCCACCATTGGACTGAGTGAAACAGTGGGGTGGGGGGGTTTTATAGCCCCTTCTGGGTTGGCCTGGCAACAGACTGGGCAGGCCTGGGATGTAGATTGGAGGGTTGAGAGAATTCTTTTCCCTGTGAAAATTGTCCCTACCAGTTTAAAGAGGGATTTAGCTCCTAAGTGAGTAGCCTGATGAAAGTGGTTTAGAATCTTCCATTGGGAGGCTTCTGGTAGAAGGAGCTCGGCATCTGGGCTCTGTAGCCACCCCTCTGGGGTTAGAGTGAATCCACGGGTTTGTCCCTCTTTTAGTTCTGACTGTGAATATTGTGGGGATGAAGAGTCTAAACTTGGGATCAAGGGGGCCTGTAGGACATTTTGGGCGGCTCTTTTGGCCTCTCTATCTGCCATGTTATTTCCTTTAGTTATATCTGACTGGTCCTTTTGGTGTACCCTGCAGTGGATAATGGCTACCTCCTTAGGGGCCTTTATGGCCTCTAACAGGTCCCGAATCTCTGGCCCATGTTTGATTGGAGTGTTATGCACGGTCAGTAGGCCCCTTTCCTTCCAGATTGCCGCATGGGCATGGACTGCATGAAAAGCGTATGCTGAGTCCATGTAAATGTTAATTCGTAGTCCTTTTCCCAACTGTAGTGCTCTAGTTAGTGCTATAATCTCTGCTTTCTGGGCAGAAGTAGTTGCCCCATGAAGTGGGCCTGATACCATTACTTCTGTTAAACCGACTATTGCATACATATCCTGACATCCTTTGGCCCTCTCGAATAAAGCTGCGGCCATCTGTAAACCATTCTGCATCAGGGTTAGGCAAGGTGGTGTCTTGTAGGCCTGGCCTGGCACTGCAGGTATGATCAGTTACTTCTAGGCCGGAATGTAGTAGAGGGGTGTCGGGGTTTGCGCTGGGCAAGAGAGTGGCAGGGTTTAGAGTAGTACATGGCTTTATTGATACTTCTGATCCCTCCAAGAATAAAGCTTGATATTTTTGGATTCTACTATCCGAAATCCAATGAAATGCTTTGGAGTTAAGGATATCCATGACCTGATGTGGAGTATATACAGGGTAAGCGGCTGACCCATTGTTAGTTTGGGAGCTTCCCCTGTTAGTACAGCTGCAGCAGCTAGTGCCCTAAGGCCGGGGGGCCACACTTGAGATGTCGTGTCTAGGGTTTTAGACAGGTAGCTACTGGGCGCTGAGATGGTCCCAAGGATTGGGTTAATACTCCCAGGGCTACTCCCTTTTTCTCGTGAACAAAGAGAGAGAAGGGTTTTGTCAGATCTGGTGGGCCTCGGGCTGGGGACATGACTAGGGCCTTTTTTATTTGTTTAAAGGCTGCTTGCATGTCAGGAGTCCATTCAAGAGTGAGATCCTCTGGTCCCTTGAGGGCCTCATAAAGAGGCTTAACTAACGGTCCATAAGTAGGAATCCAAATTCAGCAGGAGCCTGCCATTCCTAAAAAGGTTCTAAGCTGTTGTTTAGTGGCTGGCTGGGCCATATCTAAGATTAGTGTTCTGCGGTCAGGAGCAATATGCCTCTTCCCAGGGTTAACACTAGTCCTAAGAAGGTAACCTGTTGGGAGGTGATCTGTGCCTTAGCTGGGGAGCCCTGGTACCCTTGTTCTGCTAAATGTTTGAGAACAAGAATAGTATTACTATCTGAAGTTAGTCTTTCTGGGCTACAAATTAAGAGATCATCTAAGTACTGAAGTAAGCAGCCTCTATTTTCTAATGTCAGTGATGAGAGATCCTTTGGTAGTGCTTGGCCTAACAAATGGGGGCTGTCCCGAAAACCCTGGGGTAGGACTGTGCAAGTAAGCTGCTGGGCATATTTGGTATTAGGGTCTCTCCATTCAAAGGCAAATAGGAATTGAGAGTTAGAATGGGCTGGGATGCAAAAGAAGGCATCCTTTAGATCCAGGACAGAGTACCACTGGGTTTGTATTGGAATCTGGCTCGGAAGGTTATATGGGTTAGGAGCTATCAGGTGAATAGGGACCACAGCCTGATTAATGGCCCTTAGGGCTTGAGCTAAACGGTAGGAACCCTCAAGTTTCTTTACTGCTAAGATCGGGGTCTTACATGGGGAGTTACAGGGGGCTAGTAGTCCCGTTTGAAGAAATTTAGAAATTAGAGGCTGTAGTCCCCTCAAGGCTTCTTCCTTAAGTGGGTATTGCGGTTCCCTAGGGAAAGAGTTAGGGTTCTTACGTGGATGACTACTGGGGCGGCGGTGGTGGACCTGCCAGGAGTGGAGGTGTCCCTTATCTCTGGGGGAACTTGGTGGAGGATATGGGGTGGGACCTTATCTAGAGTAGGCTTCGCGGTGGCTATTAAAGCCATATTTACCGGTGTAAATGATAAAGTAGCTTTAAGTTTTGTTAAAAGGTCCTGGCCTACCAGGGGTATTGGACAGGCTGGGAGAACTAGGAAAGAATGGGTGAATAGAGTATTTTCAAGGGAACAGGATAAGGAGGTGTAAAATGGCCATAGCAGGGCTTTCCATCTATCCCCGTTAAGAGGATTGAGGAACGGCGAGTGGGACCAGAGAAGGCGGTCAGGGCTCAGTAAGTAGCCCCTGTGTCAGTTAGGAAGGTTATAGTAGCCCCTGCCACATCCAGGGTTACCCAGGGCTCCTCCGGTCTTATGGGGAACATAGACGCCTGTAGACTGAGCCCTGCGCACCTTCAGTCATCCACATCCAGGAACCCCAAATCTAGAGCACCCTCCGGTTCTTGCCCCTGCTAGTCAATTACCACCGACAGGGGCAGTTGGCCTTGACCTTGGCCCAGGGGGCCGGGACCTGAAATGGCCCGGGTGTTGAGGGGTTGTGGCGTTGGCCTCCCCGCTTGAGGGCGGCAGGGACAACTCGTCTTCCAGTGGCCCTTTGGGCGACAGGGCACGGGGGATCGGGTGGTGGGGTGCGGCCATTCCTGACACTGTGCCCCTGCTGGCCGCACTGGTCGCAGGTCAGCGGTGGTCTCTGAGGTGGGAGAGGGGCTCCCGTGGGTCCCTGTCGTGGGAGGGACTGAGCAATGGCAAGAGCCGTATACTGAGCGAGCCGTTTTAATTTTCCCTCCTCTCTTAGTTCTCGTCTGTTCCTAGAAGCCTCCTCCCTATTGTTAAGAACCTTAAAGGCCGTGTCAATAGGACAGGAAGTGGGGTCTGTGGCCCTTGCTCTCGTTTCTGTAATTTCTGTCTGATGTCAGGGGATGCCTGGCTTATAAAGTGAACTGCAAGTATAGCCTGACCTTCAGGGGTCTCAGGGTCTAGGTTAGTGTATTTCCTCATAGCCTCTGCTCATTGGGCCTGAAAAAGGGCCGGCTTCTCCAAGGGTTCCTGTGTGACTTCTCTGAGTTTATTATAGTTGACAGGTTTGATGATTGCCTTTTTCATGCCTTCTAGTAGACAGGTAATCATGTAATTTCTCCTAGTGAGCCCTCCTGCTGGTGCATTTTCATTTGCCTGGTGTCTCCATCCTGGGTCTGCCCGTGGGACTGCCTCCGCCCCCGCTCGGTTCTCATTAGGATTTCGGCGTGTGCCTCACCTGCCCAGGCCTGAGCCAAGGCCCAGATCCTGGCCTTTCCCTCATGATGCAGCAGGTAGTTAGGGCCACAGGAATATCTGGCCAAGTTAAGTCAAAGGCTATAGTTAGGGCCTGGAATTCCCTGATGAACCTGGAGGGGTCCTGGCTAAAGGAGCCCAGTTTCCCTTGAATATGAGAGAGATCGGACACGGGGAAGGGGACACGAACTCTGATAGTACCTAGGTCTCTGTTAGTGACGTCTTGTAGGGGAAGCATATTGGGAGTCGATTCAGAGCGTTGGGCTGCTCATGATGGAGTGTGGGGAAGGGAGGGAAGGTCTGCTTCCGGGTACGGAGGTGGGCGTTGGGGAGAAGGTTGAGGAGGAGGCTGGTGAGATCGGGGATGAGAAGTCTCATCCAGGATACCTGGGGGAGGGGGAGATGGGGAGGGACGAGGTAGCGAAGCTGAAGGAGGAGGAGGGGGGGAGGGCGGGGCAGTACAGCGGCAATGGAGAGACACACGCGACAGGAGTCCCTCAGGCTCAGACTCTGACTGAGGGCCATGAAGGCGTGCACGTACGGAACCTCGGAATCCTTTCCTAGTTTCCGACGATAGAGATCAAGTTGGAGGATAGTGTTGTAATTTAGCGTCCCATTAAGAGGCCATTGTTCTTGGTCCCCCAGTTTGTATTGGGACCAAGCCATATTACAAAAGAAAATGAGCCTCTTCTTTTTGAGATTGTCTGGGTCGAATTCCTTCCAATTCCTGAGAATACAACCAAGAGGTGAGTCTGAGGGAATAGACGTACCTGAACCCATTCTTAGCCTCAGTGCCGTAGAATGGGGGTACTGAGAATCACTGACGGGCAGAAAGGGCGCCCCTCTTTGTCTCAGTGGCGTCTCCGTCCGACTAAGGCCCCAGTGACCAGAGGGGGGACTCCCTGGAAGCCAGCTGGAAATTGACCCAGTGTTAGAAGACTCTCAGGGATGGGAAGCAGCTCCCGGGCCGACCTAGAGGTGGCGAGGTCCTTTGCAGTCAGTCTGAGCCAAGGAGAAAGAAGCAGAAGCGACGGAAACGAGGATTGAGGATTCTGCCTTCTAACCCTACCGAGGAGGCGGTAGCCAAGGGACTGTGGGCTTCGTGTTTTGCTTCATCCACGACGTGCCTCGCGTTGCTCGGAAGCTGTCTTGATGGGGGCAGATGCTCTAATAGCCTGGTCCATTCCGTGACTCCCTTATCCTTTCATGGGAGTCTTCCAGCGGCAGGTGCCGTAATGGCTTTTAAATGCCAGACCCGTGCCCGCACGGTACCAATCGGCCCAGTCCTCAGTCGGAAGACAGAGGGATCCTCACCCATTCTGGGCGGCCGTTACTGGGGCAAAGTGAGCCGTGGATCCTTCGGAACACACCAGGGTGTGGCCCTGGCCAGAGTTCCTCTGTTGCTTCCACAGCAACTTGCCTGTTCACAGAGAGTCCCAAGGAATGAGGAGAGGAGGTGGGGAAAGAGGTCCCCCTGGAGATCCCCGTACGGGCCACCAAATGTTGTGGTCCGAGCGTGGGTTGGAAAAGAATTTCCAGACACAAGGCAGAATGTAAAGAAGATAGAATTTATTAGAGGGAAGGGTCACTGCCAGAACAGCGGGCTGACTTCCTAGTAGTCTGGGAGAGTCGAGCCCAGACATGTGCTATTGATCAGTTTCTATAGCCAGAAAACAAAGGAATGGTCCGAGGTGAAAATTTCATTTACTGATTGGTCGAGTCACATATACCTTCCTTCTATAGGGTGGGAGTGGGACAGGGCAGATGCCTTTCCTTATTTGGGACAGGTCCCATTGCCCAGGTGGGCATTGCCCAGGTGGGCTCAGGAATTTCATAACCATTGCAACATGGCGGGGAGGGCGAGTAAGAGTCCGGTAGGGGGTGTAACGCTGAAACTTTTTCAGGCAGGGTCATCCTTTGTCCTTGGAAAGGACACCATTGTCCTTGGATCACCACACCTCTCTGCATGCATCTCCATCCTGTCTTGTTCCTCAGAGCACCTGCCATCCTAGGCTTCCACGGTGCCAGGTCTTAGCTCCTCAGGAAGGAGGTCAAGGTGTGACTCTAGAAAAGGTGGCAGAGGGGGGAAATTCTTTTCTCCTTAAAGGTAGTGACCATGCTTAATTGGCTGCCTCTCTTCATATGAGATGCAAAGGAGGGAGGGCAAGAAGGAGACAGGAAGTCACTTGGAGGATTTAATTGGAGTGGGGCACTCCAGTCTTCCGAATGGTCCAACCTCTGAGAGGGAAGCCCCCGCTGGATGTGAGTGGGATCAAGGGGAACTGAAATCATTAAGCAAAAAGAGTTGTCACTTTGAATCTGGGCTTCCCAGCTGGAGGCTGTGATTGACTCACACACACAGGAGCTGGAGGTGGGAGGAGGTGAGGGAATCTGATCTCCCCTGGATGAGCTAAAGCATAGCCCAAGGGCTCCCCAGCCCATCCCTGCAAAACCTCATTAGTGAGAAGAGTCGGCCACAGAAGCCCTTCCTGCCTTTTCTTTTTGTTTTTCCCTTTTTTCCTTCTCTCTTTTTTTTTTTCTCGTATTATCAACAGTTTCCCCACTCCAGAATCACTTATTGGTGAGTCACCCCTCGGGGGTGCTGGAAATAGTTTCTTTTAATGATACTCTGGATGATTTTGCTTCCTAAGAGTAATGTTTAGTAAAGTAATCAGAACTGCCTGTCCTCTCCTTCCAGAAGCCTCTCCCCCTCCCCTCCCTCTGCTCAGTGCACCTCCTCTCTCCACACCATTGCCGTCTGGAAATGCTTTCTTCTCTTCTCGGGACTCCCTTGGGCCTCCTCCTGCCCCACGGAGCCCCTGCTTATGTGTCCCTGCACCACTGGAACCGGATGCAGTAATTACATCTGCAGTGAAAGGCTTCGTCTCCCTTGTGGGCCGTGAGGATGCTGCCAGCACAGCTAACGGAGGAAGGAGTCTTATTTTCAGAGCATCATTGGCTGCAGGGGTCCCGGAACATCACTTGGCAGGATATCTGGAGCTTCCTCCTCCCGGGCCAGGCTGCACCCCAATTCACTCCTTCTCCCCCTCCCAGCACCCCTCTCCTAGTCTTCTTCCTCCTGCCTCAGCTTCAGGCTGCCCACAACCCTCTGGATACCTTTCCAGGAGCACTTCCCATCCCCGAGGGCAGGAAAGCAGCTGGAGCAAAGGCAGTTAGCTGGAACACTTTGAGTTGTAGTTTAAGAATCGCCTGATATTTCCAGCACCTCTGATGGCAGCTAAGGTGAGATGGACCTGGAAGCCTCAGAAGCCACCTCCAGATGGAATTGCACTCCTGAGAACTCAGGCACCCCAGTTCCCAGCAGGAATTCATAAAAAGGACCAGGAGGCAGCCTCCGTGCTGAAGCATCTGGCTGGACCGCCTGCCTATCCCTGTCTCGTGGCATTGCTGCCCCAAATCACCCGACCTGTGCGCTCACAACTCACCTGCCTTCACTCTTTTTTTTTTTTTAAAGATCAAATTACCTTTTATTTTTTCTTTAGAGAATATTACAAAAGCATTGTCATAGAAACACATGATCAAATAAAGCCAAAAGAAGAAATATCTAAGGAGAAAATTATTGCAGAAATATGTCAGAAAATGAATTATTTTTGTATTTATTTGTTTGTTTTTCCTTTTCCCATATCTTTATTTATTTACTTATTTATTTGTTTAATGTTTTGCCTTTGCTCTTAAGATCTATTGATCCTTCAAGCTTTGTCTCTCTGGACGTCTCCCATGACTACGTCTGTCCTTTGGTACCTGCCAAGACTTCCCTTCTTTCTGGACTCTCTGGACTTCTCCTTGTTTGCGTGCTTTGACTACACATTGGATCCTATAAAACACTGCAATGACATCGTCATCGTTGTCACAACTCCAGCTCCAACTCCCCGTTATCACCAAAATCATCCCTTAAATGTAGCCACTTGCCATTTTGACTTATTCTCATATGTTCACAAAGGTCTTCTGTCAAAATGCAGACAGAAGAATATATAAAATAAATTAAAACAGGGACAAGCCTATGCATTTTACAGAGGGAGCCTAGACTGGTTAAATTGATGGCAGCTGGAAACAAAATTCTTTCAATTATTTATTTATTTATGTGCTTGTTCAATTATTCAAGAAAGAATTAGTGAGCGCCTATTACGTGTCAGGTACTGTGCGTGATGCCGGGGTTAGAAGATAAATAGCAGGATACTTTTCCTCAAGGAGCTCACATTTAGTGAGAGACACAAGCATAGTGATATCTAATTATAGCACAGTGTGATACATGCATAGTCACAGGAGAGATCATTTCACTCCAACTGGGAAATATGGGAGAATCAGGGCTGGCTTCCTGGAAGAGGTGACTACTAATATGACTCAAAACTCGGTTTGGGTTTAGTCAAAGGAAAAGGAAGAATATGAGTGAGGTAGAGGAGAAGAGGAATATCCTGAGCAATAGAGACAGCAAGATAAAAGATGTAGAAATAAGAAGCACCATGGTGTACTTGGAAATATATAAGCAGTTTAGCGTTGCTGGGGCATAGCGTGTGAAATTGTTGTAACACAAAATCGTAGGGCCACTTGTAGCTGGTCCAACTATAACATCGCATTACAAGGAATCAGGTTTGGTCACAAGGAGAAAACGTATTTTTTTTTTTAAATTTATTTATTTATTATTTATGGGTGTGTTGGGTCTTTGTTTCTGTGCGAGGGCTTTCTCTAGTTGCGGCAAGTGGGGGCCACTCCTCATCGCGGTGCGCGGGCCTCTCATTATCGCGGCCTCTCTTGTTGCGGAGCACAGGCTCCAGACGCGCAGGCTCAGTAATGGCGGCTCACGGGCCTAGTTGCTCCGCGGCATATGGGATCTTCCCAGACCGGGACTCGAACCCGTGTCCCCTGCATTGGCAGGCAGATTCTCAACCACTGCGCCACCAGGGAAGCCCCGAGAAAACGTATTTTAACATAAACTAACTCTTTACCAAAATCTTTCAAAGTGGCCCCAATATATGTTACATAACAGATAGTAAAATAGTTGAATGATGCTTTTTACCAGTCTTTTCTCTGTATTTAACTCCATGAAAACTCTAGGTGATCAGATCTCTACTCTCACCTAAACTATCTACCTGGTCTCTCCGTTCAGTGGTAACTTTCTTAGCTTTCTAAGGTAAATTGACTTAGCTTGTTAACTCTTCATTCTGCAGCTCTACTCAGTATCCTGATCAACACAAAGCCTCAGAACCAAGAAAACATCTCTACTTCATTATACATATATATGTATTTCTGTCCCCATGAAACTGATATGAGATGAGGTTTACATAGGGTATGGGAAGCAAATCATAAGCTGTTAAATAGTGAATAGAAAGAAGGTAAGAACATGGTCTTTTTAAAAAAATCAACTTTTATGTCTTCATAACTTACATAAAATAAAATGCACCTATTTTCAGTGTAGACTGGTGAGGGCTTTTTCTCCCAGTTTTACTGAGACATGATTAACATAAAACACTGATTGATTTTAAGGTGGACAGCACAAAGACATATATATATTGCAAAACGATCACCACAATAAGTTTAGTTAACACCATCGCCTCATAGAGTTACAGATTTGTTTTCCTCACAAAGAAAACTTACAGGATCTACTCTCTTAGCAACTTTCAAACATACCATACAGTAGTGTCAGCTATAGTCACCAGGTTGTACATTAGATCCCCAGGACCTATTTATCTTATAACTGGAAGTCTGTACCTTTTAACATCCAATTTCCCCCACCCTTCTCCACCTCTGATAACCAAAAATCTGATAACTTTCTATGAGGTGTTTTTTTGTTGTTGTTGTTAGATTCTGCTTATGAGTGAGATCATATAGTATTTCTCTTTCTCTTTCTGACCTATTTCATTTAGCATAATACCCTCTATGTCCATCCGTAACTGGTGAGTTTTGACAAATGCATGCATCTCTATAACCACGACCCTAATTAAGGTATAGCATATTCCCATCAATTCAACAAGTCTCCTTATTTTCATACCCAGATCTTATCCCCACCCCAACCTGAGACAAACAGTGATCTTTTTTCTGCTACTATACAGTAGACTTTTTTCTACAGCTTCATATGCACACATACACACAACATATTTATACTCTAGAACCATACAGAAAATTTATGTAATCTAAGAATACGTACTCTTTTGTTTCTGACTTCTTTCACTCAACTTTTTTTTAAAATTTAATTAATTAATTTATTTATTTATGGCTGTGTTGGGTTTTCGTTTCTGTGCAAGGGCTTTCTCTAGTTGTGGCAAGCGGGGGCCACTCTACATCGCGGTGCGCGGGCCTCTCACTATCGTGGCCTCTCTTGTTGCGGAACACAGGCTCCAGACGCGCAGGCTCAGTAGTTGTGGCTCATGGGCCCAGTTGCTCCACGGCATGTGGGATCTTCCCAGACCAGGGCTCGAACCTGTGTCCCCCGCATTGGCAGGCAGATTCTCAACCACTGCGCCACCAGGGAAGCCCCTCACTCAACTTTTAAGTCTCATTCGTGTTACTGTGTGTACTTCTTTCCTTTTTATTGCTGAGCAGTATTCCATTACATGAATATACCAATATTTGCCTACTCATTTGCCAGTTAATGCACAATGGTTGTTTCTACTTTTTGACTATTTTGAATAAAGCTGCTATGAACATTTCTGTGGCTGGTCTTGTCATGGACATATATTTCTCTTGGGTAAATACTTAGGGGTAGAATTGGTGAGCCATATAGTAAGTTTATACTTAAATTTACAAGAAACTGCCAAACTGTTTTCCAAAGTGATTGTGTCATTTTCCATTCTATCAGCATTGTATACGCATTGTGGTCACTACACATGCTTGCTAACATATGGTTTCTGCTTTTCAAATGTTATCCCTTCTAATAGGTATGTAGGGCAAAACACATTTTGATTTTAAATTGCATTTCTCTGATGATTATAAAGACGTGCTTATTGGCCATTTGTGTATCTTTTGTGAAGTGTTGTTTGAAATCCTTGACTATTCTTAATTGGTTTGTTTACCTTCTAATTATTGTGTTGTAATAATTATTAATATATTCTACATACCAGTCCTAAATCATGTATATGCATTGAGAATACTTTCTCTCAGCCTGTCTTGCCTTCTCATTTATTTTAATGGTGCTTCTCAAAGAGCCAAAGTTTTTAATTTTGATGAAGTCCATTTTATTAATATTTTATTGTATAAGTCTGGCTTTTTCTGTCTTATCTAAAAAGTAGGCTGTAACCCAAGGTTACAAAGGTTGTCTCCTATGCTTTCTTCTAGAAGTTTTAAAATTTGAGGTTTCTTGTTTACGTACAGAATCCACATGAGTTAATTTATGTGCATGGTGGGAGATCAGTCTCAAAAAATGAGATTCATTTTTTTCTATATGGTTATCCAGTTAATCCAACACCATCTGTTGGAAGCACTATTCTTTTCCAAATGAATTACCTTGGTTTCTTTGTCAAAAATCAACTGACTGTTATTGAGTCTCTTTTTAGACTTTTTTTTTCCATTAATCTATATGTCTATCTTTATGCCAGTACCATACTGTTTTGATCACTGTAGATTTATAGTAAGACTTAAAATAAGATGGTATAAGTCACCAACTTTGTTCTTTTTTAAAGTAACAGTCTAGGCCCTTTGTATTTTTATATTACTTTAGAAATCAGTTTGATAATACCTACCCCCCAAATGCTGGGACTTTGATTGGAAATACAGTACATCAAAATTATACATCAGTTTGAGAATAATTAACATCTTAACAGTATTGATTTTCCAATCTATAAAATGTATTCTTCCATTTATTTAGGTCTTGTTTAATTTTTGTCATCAATGCTTTATAGCTTTCAGTGTATAGTTCCAAAATATTTCATGTTTTTGAATGCTACTATAAAGGGTATTTTAAAAATTTCAGTTGCTCATTGAAAATATATAGAAATCCGACTGACTTTTATATATTGACCTTGCATCCCATGACATTGCCAAATTTATTCATTGGTTCTAGTAAGTATTTTTAGATTATTTAAGATTTTTTATATAAATTGCTTTGTCTTATGTGAATGACAGTTGTGGTTCTTCCTTACCAATCAATATGCCTCACTTCTTTTCCTTGCCTTATTGCCCTGGCTTGGTCCTTCACCAATATAATGTTAAGTATAAATGATGTTGGCTGACTTCTTGGCTAGAAGAAAACCAGAAAAGGATTTTATGTTTCTCCATTGAGTATGAGGTTATCTCTAGGTTTTTCATGGATAGCCTTCATCAGATTGAAGAAGTTCTCTTCTATAGCTGCTGAGAGGATTTTTGCTTTTGTCTGTTTCATTGTGTGTGAATTGATGTTGCACTTTGTCAGTTGTTTTGTTTGGCATCTATTGAGATGATCACATGATCATTATACTGAATTATTTTTAATATTAAACCAACCTTGCACTCCTGGGAATAACTTCATTTGTTCATAATGTATTATCCTTTTTTGTATTACTAGGTTGAATTTGCCAATATTTTGTTAAAATTTTTGCATCTGTGTTCATAAGTGCTCTTGGTCTGTAATATTCTTGTCTAGTTTTGGTATCAGGGTAATTCTGGCCTTATAAAATTTGTTGGGAAATGTTTTTCCCTAATTTATTTTTAGAAAGAGTTTGAGTATGGTTGTCATTATTGGCATTTCAAAGCGATATTTAATAATAGTAATGGGCAATGGGATCAATGTTCTTTTCATCTTGGCAATAGAAATATTTCAAGTGCTTTTCTGTTAGGCATGATGCTTGCGTCAAAGAGCCCTCTATCACATTAAAGAATACTCTCTTTCTATTTCAATAAAAATGCTTAGTTCCCACAAGAATAGGCTTTATCAAATCAGCTTTTCTGACAAGTTATGGAAATAATTATACGTATTGTCCTTTGATCAACATGTATATAAACAATGATATTACATTTTGTTATATTGAAACACTCCATTTGTTAATATTTTATTGCTTTTGCATTACTAGTCAAAGTAGGAATGTCTGTAGTTTATCACATATTTAAGAAACTTATCTATAATATTGTTTACAGTACCATAGCTAAATGAATTGGTAGACTTTCCATCTTTTTTGTACTCTGGATCATTTATATGGAATAAACAACTTTTATTCCTATAAACTCATTCAGGTCCAGGCCTAGTTTGTGAGTAGTTTTCCAGCAATCTTTGCTAACATATTGCTGATTCAGAATTTCTACCTCTTGAATTAATTTTGGAAATTTATTTGATCAATTTTTTTTTTTTTTTTTTAAATCCGTGTTCATTGATTTTTATTTATTTATTTTTTTATTTTTGGCTGTGCTGGGTCTTCGGTTCGTGCGAGGGCTTTCTCTAGTTGCGGCAAGTGGGGGCCACTCTTCATCGCGGTGCGCGGGCCTTTCACCATCGCGGCCCCTCCCGTTGCGGGGCACAGGCTCCAGACGCGCAGGCTCAGCAGCTGTGGCTCACGGGCCCAGCCGCTCCGTGGCATGTGGGATCTTCCCAGACCAGGGCTCGAACCCGTGTCTCCTGCATTAGCAGGCAGACTCTCAATCACTGCGCCACCAGGGAAGCCCCTATTTGACCAATTTTGATAAATGTTTCATGGCTGTCAAGTTTATAAACATATATGTTAATGTATAAGTACACAATAATAGGTATCATATAAATATATATATAACACAAATATAATTGGATATATATATATATACAAGCACACACACCTAGTTATATATAATTATATAGTATAAAAATACTCCATTAATACCATATACTATACATTTATATCCACACACAGAGATAATTCTATTATTGAGGTTGTATATAGCCATGTTGAATTGTTGGCTTCCTCAAACTTTATAAAACCAAAAGTGGATAATAGCAGATTTTCATATCATGTTTTCATGCATTTCTAATATTTTTGGCTTTATATATTTCATGCATGAAGTTTAAAAATAATAAAAGCTTCACTATGAATTGTTCCCTTTATCTATATAAATGACCCTTTTTTTAGAATTTAATTTTTTAATCTTGCATTTAACATTATCTGACATTAATATTGTATTTCTTGCTTTGCTTTTGTTAATATTAAAAGTACTTTGCTCATCTTTAAAAAAAATACTTGTATTATTCTGATTAGGTATATCTTTTGTAAACAGAGCAGAAATATATTCTGTTTTCTTCTTTTTTAAAACCCACTCTGAGCCTCTCTTTCTTCTTTATAGGGAGTTTAACCCACTTGCAGGTGTTTTTAAAGCTGATGTGTTTGTTCCTTGTCATCTTTTTGTTTTCTGCTTTTGTTGTGTCTAGTAGTCTCCATGTTTTTATACCTTGTACTATTTGGAATAGATTTTTTTCCCTTTTATCATCTATAGTTTTTTTGAAATGAATCTATCATGTTTCTATTCATCCTGGTACTTACATGTAAGTTTCTCCGAAGCATTTTTAACCTATGTGAATCTGATTATTCAGGCTGAGTGAAATGCTTCGTCCTGTACTCCTGTTTGAGACAGGAATTGCAGGGGCCTCCCCTCTAACCTCATCCCACCTCAACACCCTCAGGCTTTATCAAAATCACATTTTGAACTTGTAACGCAAGACTTTGTATATTGAGACGTTTGTACATCCATTCAGCTTAATTGTCCGATTTACAGCAACTCCTTAGCCTTGTCTCTCTAAATCCGTTTCTCAGTAGGCCTTTCATGAATCCCTCATAGGTGTCATTTGTCAGTCTGTCCCTTTGTTTCTTCTCAAAGTTGTTTAGAATACATTTTAACAAGCATACCAAAAAGATGTGTGAGTGCCGGTCTTTTCCGATTCTTGAGATACTTCTTCTTTCATGTGATAAATATTTATCGAAAACCTGTTTTGCAACAACAGCTGTGGTAGGTGCTGGAAATACAATAATAAACGTGGACACCATCCTTCAAGGAGTGAATATCTAGGAAGATCTTTTTGTTGCCAGCACATGTGATTTGGCATCTTTCCTGAGTATGAACTCCAAAGGTCACAATCTTTATCCTCAAAACTCCTGTAGTTTCTGTCCCTTTGTATTTGGCATTTAGTGAGGAGGGAGAGCGCTCTGAAGCCTTTTCTGATTCTCGTAATTTTATGACTAATTCATTTGCTGCTTAAAGGTATGAAGAAATTCCTTTCTTTATCTTTGGGTTTAAACCTCTTCCCTGGAGATGTGGACTGTGTCTTGTGATTGATTTCTCCTCTTTGTGGGGCTCCCTTTCTCAGGCACACACAGCCTTGCTTCAGCACAAGGAAGTGAGTATTCACTAAAAACCCTATTGCTGGTTCTGGGTAGCTTGTTCTGAGGAACCCTAATTATACCCAAGTGGACTCTCCAGTGCCTTCCTTCATATCAGTCATCTTTTTATTTTCTCTCTCTTTCATTAAATTCTTCTATTTGTCTTTTTCTGTGTGTCCTGGGAGAACTTCTCAGCTTTGGACTTTATGTCATAGGTTTGGTGTTTTGAAGCTTCACATTCGTGTGTTCTAAATCCAGAGTCGATTTTAAATTTCATTGTTGTTTTAAGACCCCTTGCTTGTTCTCCTTATCTACCTGCTTGGACTCTTGGGTTCATCTTGTGAACTTTTCTTCTCAGACCTCCTGACATTATTTTTCAGCTTTGCCTCCTTAAGTTATTTCATGAGGCCATCTTTTGAGGTTGCCAGATAGTTTTCTAAAATTTTTATTAGTGTCCTGGGTGTCAATTTTTTTTATTATAATAAAATATACATAGCATAAAACTTAACAATTCTAGTCATTTTAAGTGTATACTTCAGTAGCATTAAGTGCATTCACAATATTGTGCAATGGAAGTGATTTTTTTAAGTACACTCTTCCTGGAATTCTTGTGAGTGTCTTTCTTTTCCTTTTTTCTGCAGTATTCTTTCAATACATATTCTCAAAAATGGTACAATCTTATGGTAAGTGGATACTTCCTTGCCCTGACTCTCTTTCTTTGTGTAATGTTTGGATGCCCTATTAGTTCTATTCCTGAAATATATACTGAGGTGTCGAGCTCTTGGTTCATTTCCTACCATCTAACTGGCTTCTTCCTGTTATGCTTCTGCTTTATTGAAATGGTGCTTTTTTTCCATCGTCCTCTGGAATTTCTGATACACAGTCATGATGGAAGAAATTGAATAAATGAAGGTTCAGGAATATTTATTTGCTGATCTGCTCTGAAGCTGCATTGGTATTGCAAGTCATTGTGCTTCCTTAGATAATCTATTATGATAGCTAGCCTCCTAGAGGCCCTGATGTTCTCCTCCTTCTACTATTCATGTCCTTATGTAGATCTTCACCACACTGCATCAGCATTGGGCTGTGTGACCTCAGCGTACAGCCGAGTGGTGGCATGTGGCTCCCAAGGCTAAGTCATAAAGACATCCTTGCCCTGTTCCTTGCCCTCTTTCTTGGACAGCTCACTCTTATGGATCCCAGCTGCCATGAATGAGGTCATGGAGGGTCCTGCCTCAACAAGCACTGACTTGCCAGGCTCGTGACTCAGCCACCTTGGGAGTGGGTCCTCCTGCCCCAGGTAGCCTGCAGCTGACTCAGCCCCAAGTGATGCCCTGGCCTCGCCTTTGTGAAAAACACTGAGTCGGAACCACCTGGTTAAGTGGTTCCTAAATTCCTGACTTACAAAAATGGTGTGAGATTATAAATATTTATTGTTTTAAGCCACTGAGTTTTCAGGTAACTTGTTACTGAGCAGTAGATAACTAACTAATGCATCCTTTCATTTAAGTTAGCTGTTATATTACTAATGGATACTCAGTCCTCCCTTGGTTGAAGCCTTTTTATCTGAGTGAGGAGATAGATAGTAATGGGGATATACACTTCCTTCTTGCCTCCTTTGCAATCTTTGTTTCATTAAGATAAGTTTTGTCATGATTGGAAAATGTCTCTATTTATTCAATCCAATTCAATTTCCCTTATAAGCAGTATCATTTCTAGTTAATTTTAGGAAATAGATTGTTCCTCAATCTTAGTTTTCCTAAAAAATATAAGTATCATTATTTTTTCCTAAATTTTTATAACTAATTTTAGTAAGAAGTTAAGGAAGATGCATTTGGGTCTTCTACTCTTGTACAATTTTTTTCTAAGTTAAAAAAAAAAACTTTGATACAGTTTTGAACCAGATATCTCTCCTTGCACTTAGCAAGGGTATATAAATGATACCTTTATATCTTTAACATGCTTGGATACTTTAAAAAAACATCCAGCATATCTGTATATCCTTCAATTTTTCAAATAAGGTAAAATATGTACAATCCTTTGGTTATTGAAATAGAAAATCATATCAGTTTTAAGTAAAGATGGTTTTTGTCTTATTCTTTATGTAGTTCTTTTATTTATTTTCCTATCTCATTGCATTGGCTAGAATTTCAAGAACATGTTGAATGTTGACAATTATAACTGGCATCCTGTGTCTTATTTCTGCTTTTATACAGTTGCCTCTAGGTTTTTCCATTAAGTGTGATGCTCACTTCTATTTTCAGAGAGATCTCACTTATTGAGAGATCATAAATAAATGTTCAATTTTTATTCATTCTTTTAAGAATTTCTATAACTTCATACATGATATTGTCACATCTTTTATTCTTAGAATTAATTTCAGGAACATTTTATCTGTTTAGTGCATTGTTAGATTCTATTTGCTAATAGATTTGTGCTCTTATAATTAAAACACTATATGCAATAATGGAGACTATGTGAAATGCACATTTCCTGACAATACATAGATGATCAGTACATCCTAGCAGTAGAAGTCATGATAATTATTACCACAGTGAATGCTGTAGATTATAGTTTTTCAAGTACTACAGTGGTTCAAAGCACTAATAATGACACAAAGAAGAGGCTTTGAGGTAGGGTAACAATTTTCCTGCCACCAGGCTTATTCCCCAAGGTTACAATTAAAAGTCATCAGCAAATGGAGGTACAAACATTACTTTTTATAGCTCAGGTTCTTTACATTGTCTCTGTAACCCAGCCTTTTTCATTAGTGCTGAAATCCCAATTCTGGACATGTAGAATAGGAGAAAGGGCCCCAGGCGACTCTACTATTTACCAGCTAGGAGATCCTGAATAAGTCACTACAACTTTTAAGCCTCCTCTGTAAAATGGAGCCAGTCAATCAGCCCGACATTCCTTAGAATATTGCTGTGAGGGTCAGATATGATAAGGCGAGTGACGTACCTTTGAACCAGAGTCCACTACACGCACATACAAATGCATCGTCATTAGCAGCAGCAGCAGCTCTGGAGTCGTATTAAGCTATGGCTCTCTACTCCCTACATAGAGCCAGATCCTTTTGCTTTCATGTGTTATTACAGGCCTTGTGAAACACAGGTTTGCATTTCAGTGCTACTTAATTACCCTTCCTCATCTCCCAGCCATTTTTACATTTAAATAAAACTCTCATTTCACTTAACGATAAAAGGGCGAAAAATTTGCATATTAAGTGTGAGTCAGTGGCACGGATATCTAATTAAAACCTGCTATTTTTTTTTTCCTTTTTCCCCTTTTCATTTTTCTCCCCTTTTCATTTTTCTCCCCTGAGCTGCTGACATTACTGTAACTGTATTCAGTGTCCCCATTCTGTCAGCCCTGTGTGTTCTGAGGAAAGCAACCAAGAAGGATATCAGGGAAAGCAGGAGCTTAAGAGAAGCAAGAGGAGGGTGGGGCAGGAGGGAAAGGGGACGAGTAACAGAGGAAGACGATGCAAACACAGAAGGGATTGTAATGGAGAAATCCTGCAGAAGAAGAGGAACTTAGGTAGTGGCTGGGGGAGGCTATTGTTTTTAAAAAGAGGGCAGGGTGAGGAAGGGCATGTCTGAAAAAATGGAAATTTACCAGAAAGAAGAGAGAGTAAGAACCAATGACAAAGTGATGGGTGAAAAGGAGCCTATGACAGGATGGAGAAAGGAGCAAGTGGTTCAAGGGAGTTAGAACAACTGGGTATCAGCCAAGAAAGGCAGTAGCTCAAGGTAATAGATCACTTGTTCCACAAAAGAGTGTCCAACAAAAAGGCAATCTGTTGGTCTGGTTTGAATATTTGTCTTCTCCTCTGCCTAAGCTCCTGTGGTCTCCTTTAATAGTCCACATCCTCTCTCCTAGATTTTCTTTGTTTTTCCTCCCTAGAATCCAGACAAAAGACTCAGAAACAGATTTCTTGAAATTATGTGTGTATCTTCAAGATAAAACCAAATATGAGCATCTTCTCCCTCTTTTCCCTTCCCTTAACACCAAGACCAGGCTAGTATAATTAAGGCATCTGCCCAGTATCTTCCTTTGCCCACTGTGTTCATGTAAACAGATGACCTGTTTCTGAAACTACAGTGTTTATGGGGAAATTCAGTCGTGGATGATGGTGCATGTGAGAAGCATGGTTCACGGTAGGCGTCAGTGCAATCGTGTGGCACTGTGATCCTTTCTACCGTAGTTAGTCATGGCAGCCCTGCCCCTGGGCACGCGAGACTGTCCGTCTGCCTGTGTCCGGATGCTTGGGCAGATACAGACTAAAAGCGCCGGGAGCTCTGACTGAATTCAGACCATTTGGCAAGCGATAAGTCCAAAAGGGAGAGGTAAGGAAGACATCACGCTGCTGAAGCACAGGCCCCCGCACTGTAGCACCAGGGAACCGGAGTCCAGTTCGGCAAAGAAAACCACGTCAAACTATAGTTTGTAAAGGGACTGGGCAGCGAGACCAAAGCCACACTTGGTCAACTTTTTCGAAAACCTTTGGCCCTTGTTGGAGGTTGATTTGGAAAGCACTTCCCTGGACTCATATTTAAGGGCAGGGTTACCTCTCCTCCTGGTGTAGTGTTTTCCAAATTGCCTGATCATAAGGATTTTGCAGGCTCTTGTCAAATTATGCATTTCCGGCCCCACTCCAGACCTCTCAAATCAGATTTTTCAGGAGCTAGCCCTGAAGAATCTATGTTTCATAAACAACCCAGCAAGATTGGTAAATACCAGTTTTTAGAGGAGTTGAACAATCTTAGGCATGGAGGTAGGGGTGTGATAAGACCAAAACAGCATGCTCCCCTGAAGGCAGTATATAATGAGTAGACAGTTTTCATAAACTCCCCAAACAACCTCTTGGTCTTCCCATGTTTAGTCACTTCAACATCCGTGTTATGACTCAATATTTTTTTTTCATTTTTTTAAAATTTTATTTATTTTTATTTATTTATTTTTGGCTGTGTTGGGTCTTTGTTGCTGCGGGCGGGCTTTCTCTAGTTGCAGCGAGCAGGGGCTGCTCTTCGTTGCAGTGTGTGGGCTTCTCCTTGCGGTGGCTTCTCTCATTGCAGAGCACGGCCTCTAGGGGCGCAGGCTTCAATAGTTGTGGCACGCGGGCTCAGTAGTTGTGGTGCATGGGCTTAGTTGCTCTGCAGCATGTGAGATCTTCCCGGACCAGGGCTCGAACCTGTGCCCCCTGCATTGGCAGGCAGATTCTTAACCACCGCGCCACGAGGGAAGTCCTTGATGTGATGTGTGAGGTAATTAAGCGAGTCTAGATCTGCATTTCCCACCTTAATACCTTCACTTCCACTGCTTTTCCAAACATGGCTTTAAGACAACACGGGATGAATAGACCTGTGCTTTGGCTCTTTTGGTCCCTGAACCTAAGAGCATGCCTGATTCTTTCCATTCTGCTTCCCAGGAATTGGAATACTGTCCCTGAATGCTGGTTTAAGGTTTTAATGTTGCTGCCTATTGACAGAGTATACGTCAATGCTAACTGCCTGCAGTTAAAACAAAAGTTAACAGGAATTGAGCTCGCCCTGAGGCCAGCATGTCCTCGAGAATAATAACCCATTTTGTCCTCAGGACAACCCTATAGCACACTTACTGTTCGGATGCGGTGCTTTGGTTAAGGATGCTGAGGTACCGAGAGGTAAATCAGGGACCCCTAGATCACCCAGGCAGTAAGTGGCCCAACAGGATTCAGACCCAAGAATTCAAGCTTCCGGTTTGAGCTTTTAAACCTGAAATTATTCTGCCTCACCTGATGTTTCCCATCCCTGTGCTCACCTCACTTGTGTGAGATGAATGGTTTCAGCTTGAGCTGGTTCAGCCCTCCATGGACAGCTGGTGGACTTTTGATATGTGGTGTCATCATATCGTGCCAGGCTTAGCAAGGGTGACTACGGCTTGGTACCCAGGCAAGACCCCCGGGCCCCTGACAAGCCGTCCATCTCAGCTTCTCTGAGGGAAACCGGATGACTGTCTTAAGCAGCCATGCCTTGTCCTGGTGACTGTCGATTCACCCATCACTGAACTTGAACTGCTTTTGTAGATGGCCCATCTACTCTTTGCTTGGGCACGGCTTTTGCTCCTGTACCATGTTATGCCTGGAAGAGGGAACGATTCCTCCTCCCTTCACACCTGGGAACCACCCATCCCCACTGTTAGCCCGTGGCAGCCTTGTCTAGTTCTGTTTCTTGTCCTTTCCTTTCCTTTCCTGACCCTCCTGCTCTAAGTCCCCAGCTGCAGTTCAAGATGTGCTGCCATCAGGAGGGAAGCAGACTCACAGAATTCTGGAGGATGGCTTTTGCTTAAGACGCCAGAAGGACCAAGATAGTATCACCATAAGAATTGTCCTCACATTTGAATTCAAATCTATTTGTGTAGCATGTACCCACCTCTCCTGGCTTTCATTTTTTCTAAGATTTGGAACAACTAACTTTCTCAAAATGTGAATTTTCATTCCTTTTCAAATCTGGAGGGTGTCCCATTACCAATAAAAGAATGCACTGCATCTTGGTACGCATCATTTTAAAACATCAGGACCCTCTTCAGATTCTTTCCCAAAGTACTAAAAATGAAAATTCTAACCTCCTTTGCAGAGTATGAATATAGCCAAGGAATCTGGACAGGTGCAGCGTCCTTAGATGTTGTTGTTAGACACTCTCTTGGGTAAAAATCATCTGATTCTTCTGTCTTAAACTGAATAGACAAATTGTGAACCTGAAGCTGTGTGGCAAAAATTCATGTCCTGATTGGTGGTTCTTCGAATATAATGAGTACACGGTGAGAGTCCATTTATGATGGGATGGAAAATACAGACACCTATGGATGTAGACCATGACTGTGAGATTTAAGAGAAAGAATCTAAGCTGATTGGTGGCCTTTGTTCTTGATGTCTAGGATTTCAGTTTTATTGTTAACTCTGTGTACAAAAATCTCCTAGTTTATTTCTCCTTGAACCGCTAAGTATTGTAAAGTCAGTTTAAGACGTTGTTTAAGTAATGCTACCAACGTTTTTCTTTTGATTTGAAATGGAATTATTGAAATAAAAATATTTTTTCTATCTCTGAGGTGGCAGCTACACATCCTTATCATGGCTTCTTACCTCACTGTTGTAGGATGGCCACTACCCTTCCAGCTACCATGCCCACATTCAAGATAAGAAAAAGGGGAACGGGGAACAAAGAGAAAGGATATTTCCCCTGGATTTTGTCATTTTATTCAAGGAGGAAGGGTCTCCCTGGCCCACTGGCCATGCCCAGTGTTTGCCTTCCTGGAGCACAATTTGTGAAAAGGGATCTGATTGCATGTTGCGGAAGCCCATGCATAGCATCAGTGTTAGGCTTCAATGGACCAATGCATACAAGATATCTGCACATAATAATCATTGAGGGAACGATAGGTAACTCGTTATCGTTAGGGAAGGCTCTGTAAGGCACTGTCAAATCTATCCAGAGATCTTCTCTTTGCTTTTTCCTATAGTGAATACTTTAGTTTCCTATATCCATCTGAGATATCATGGTAACATTTTATGCCATTATACTGAGACTGTCTTAGTCTTAGAAATGTACAGCTTTAAACTATACTCTTTGTTTTACTTGGTTTCCTAAATTAACAAAGTCTAAATGTAGCAAAGCCTGCAATTCTTTTCCTGATTTTATCTTCATGATTCTGAACTCATTAAGTGATGTAAGTTTCAGTTAGAATCTGATTTGGGAACTACTTGGCCCAAGTTGCTAAGAAAGACTCTCTAATTGGTCAGATTCAGAGTTTTCAGAGGCCAAAATGTTGTGACTCAACTGACTCTCTTCATAGCTCAAGAGGAAAAGACAGGGGTCTCAGGAGGAGCCAATTTATTTCCCAATAAGAAGAATCAGGAAGAATTTTCAGAAAATAAAATATATATTTACCACAATTCTGACACTTCTCAGAAGTATCGCTATGAATAAAACCACATTTACAGATGACGTGCTGTATCTATTGTGCTCTAGGGTGCTTCCAGAACTGATTGTAGTAAACCTTCCCCCTGCAGGCATTTCACATCTCCTGGGTGACATGCCCTTATACAACCTGGAGGGGAGGCGAGGCTGGCCTCCTCTTCCTCCACACCGAGGCCCCAAGGAGCCTGGCGGTCACTGCCTGGGGGGTGGGGCTGGGAGGGGCACTCAGGTGCGTCTTGATTAAAAAGACATTTATCCTCAGGGAAAGAGACTGCCTTCACGTCTGCCTGGCTCTACCCCTGGTGCCTGTCACAGTCCCTGGCACAGAACTGAGGCTCAATGAAGGGAGATACAGGTGGTGTCACTCGGCTTAACTGATCACTTAGAACACTTACTTCAAACCAGCGTATCCAATACCCATCCCACATACACCATCGCGAATTTCATAATCCCGTGTGAGTGTGTCCTTGCGAAGTGTGAGTGTGCGAGGCTCACCTCCCCCGAGCTGTCCTGAAGGGGGTTGATAAACATAAGCTGGTTTGGTGCAGTCTTGGATTAAAGCTTCACGTTTGTGGGTTTGATTTCTGAGCAAAAATCTGTATTCTGATTCCCTGCACAGCCTACCCACAGCTGTTTTGACTTCCTCCTCTCAATCCCCAGAGTACGTTTTGCACATTTCTTTTAAAACCTTCATGTTCCATTTGGTGTTGTCATCACCTCGTGACAGCCATCCACATCAGCGTTATTGCCCCTGCCCCTCTGACTGCGTTGAGAACCCCTAAAAGTCAGAGGCAGGTCCTGATGGATGCCTGCTCAGTCCAGGTTTGCTGAGAGAAATGGAACAGAATGGAAAAGAATGGAAGAAACAGAGTGGATTGGAATAAACCAAATGCAAATTGCTTATCCAGATAAGTTGCACAGGAGACTCCAAGGAGGTGACAGTGACAGTGACATAGGACAGCAGAGAAGCACTCTCAATGAGAAAAAAAAAAAAAGGTGCCCACAATCACTGAGCTTGAGAGGGAAAATTCTTTTCAGTAGAAATGTTTTCCCTATATAGTTTGGGCTCCATCTTCAGATCACAGGTTATTTGAAGTTGAGTCTGAGCCAATTAAGAGCTTCCTTTTGTTTCTCCTAAAGGAAAATACCCAAGGCTCTTGGAAGGCTTAGGGTATCATGTTCTGCTCCCCATGGGGCACCTCGAAGTCTGGTGTTTGTCTAGCGAGAGAGGAAGGGTGTTTCTGCAACAAATGCTTTTGTAAAAAAGATGGTTTGGTCTTTGGCTGGGACCCTTGCATAGAATGGCCACATCAACGACAATGAATTTAAATTCCTCTCCAGAAAAAACATGGATGTCTTCTAAAATGGAAATGCTGGCGTTTGTCTTCCCTTCTGCTGACTGAAGACATGAGCTGTTGAGCTTTTTGTCTCCTCTTCATGCGGAAGCAGCTTCTTAGAAAATTATTAGGGTTTCGCTGACATCGATCCAGAAGGAGACAGGAAGGGAAAGAACATGGGGAGTGAGGGGGAAAAAAAATCCCTGTTTCTCTTCTGCTGTCAAAAAGAAATACACTAAAATCAGTTTTTACTTGAACTCACTCTATGTAAAAATACAAAGTTTATTTCATACTTCTGCAAAATCCCCAACCCCATGAGGGCTACTGAAAACAGGAGAAAAGTGTCTATTTTAAAGACGTAATTGTTGCAGTTTTACTGTAAGTAGCAGCTCATGGGAGTGTGCAGGATTCATGGCTGGATGGAGAGGCAAACTCAGCACACGTCAGCTCACAGTTTCCTTCTCGTCTCTGTAGAACTCTGACTGAGGGCATCTTCTAGGCTCTGGAAGAAAGCTGGCAAGAGCCACTTCCACTTCTAGGGACCGAGGTGGCCAGAGCGAGCAATGGGGGTGAAGTGGACGGCGAGTCCGGATGTCTGGCCAGCAGCCAAAGGCCTCGCCAGGCTGGAAGGGCTCCTGCAGTGAGCACAGCTGGCGGCAGCTGGGACTCCTCTCAGGAAGCTGAAGCTGAGGTTGCCGGCCGCTCCCACAAGCAGCTGAAACTATTTTGCGCCCGGAAAACAAAACAGATGAGAAAAGAGGCACACAGGAGCATCATCGTGCTCTTTGTGAAGCAGGGGATAAACCAGCGCCTATGCCTTGCATTCTGAGCCCTTTGGATCGGGTAAAATTGACTCCAACAAAGCAAACGATGTATTATTAATGTTACTGTTTCTTTTAAAGATTTGATACGGGCAGGTATTGCAATAGAAAGGGAAAGGCTCTTCGAAATTGGCAATTCTTTTTCTTCAGTTCTCTCAGTGGGATGCTATATGCCTCTTTTCTCCCGTTTTACTTTTTTGGGTTTTCTTTTGAACAAAGAAATGGGAATCCAGGAAGGAGAGGAAAAAGGAAGCAGCAAGACATACAGGGGAAGGGAAAGGGAACCTTAAAAGCTGTAGAAGGAGGTGGACAGGGGAGCAGAAGGTGAAAGGTGAAAGCAGTTTGCATTAAAAATCAGAGAGAAGGGAAGAGTAACAGGAGGGGGCATTGTTATGCTTCCAGAATACTGATCTTGCACCCTGGGTGGTCAGTGGAGACATCGCATTACCTTTGGGGAGACATGCACATTTCCTCATGTCTGACCATAGGGAAGAGCATCTATCTCCCTGGTGGTCTGGGTCTGGGGGAGAGATTGACTCCCTTGTCCCAGCTCTGTCTTGTGTCCATCCTACCAGAGGGTGGATCCTGGCATCTGCCATCACCCCCATGGTTCTGCAGAAAGCGTCATTACCAGCATGGTCCAGCATCTTTTCTGCCGAGGTTCACACAGAGACCCCACAACCAGACTCACAATAACCTCAAAGAGAAAGATAGACATCCAAACATGACATTTTGTAGTGTCTGTTCTCAAATAGGGTCCAGAGAACAGGAAATCCCGTTCTTTCCTGGATCACATTTAATCTGTCTGCCATGCAGCTAGTATTTAGGGAGCGCCTGTTCCTGTCTGCCAGGCACCAGGCTGGCCCCCCAGAGAGCATCGTTCATCCCGTTACTGAGCAATAACTGTGTGCCAGGCACTTTCCTGGGAGCTGGAGACAGAGCAGCCCAGAACGACGTCCCTGCCCTCATGGTGGGCCCAAAGACAAGGCATCAACCCAGTGTTGTGGGCTTGCATATTACTTATACACTCAAGGCGCCCAAAACTCTCCCCCCAAATCCCGAATCATACATTCAAGGGCTTACTTGGCTTTTCCACTTGGAGGTCAAATTGAGCGTCTCAAGCTTGACGTGTTCTAAATCACACTGTTGATGTCCTGACCCCCCTCCACCCGTTCCCCCTGACTCTTCTCCATCTTAGAAAAAGACAACCCCATCCTCCAGGTTTTCACACCAAAATAAATAATAAAAGGAGTGATCCTTGATCCCACTTCTTCTCACACCCTACACCCAGGGCGCTGGACATTCCTGCTGATTCTAGGTTCCAAATATATCTAGAACTTGAAAATTTTTCTCTACATTTATGCCCAGTTTTCAGTGCAAGCTTCGATCACCTCTAACTGTTATCCTTGTACCCACTGCTGGGTCACTCCACAGCCAAGTGAACCTTTTCAGATAGAAGTCTGGTCATGCCACCCTCTGTGCAGAGCCCTCCAGGGACCCCTTTCTCCCCCAGAGGAAAGGCCAGGGGCTTCACAGTGGACATAAGGTCCCACACCACCTGCCCACTGTTCCCCTCTCCCCTCCCCTCCCACCACTGTCCCCTGGTTTCCCTGCTCGAGACGCAGCATCTAAGAGCATCTAAAAGAGGGAAGTCCAAGAGAGTACCCTCTTCAGAGCATGGAAATCACGTCATGATAAGGAGGGATGCTGCGAGTAGGGCATGAACCTATTCTCACTAAGGTGCTCTTAGACGTGGCAACAAGGACCAAAGTCTAGAAGGAGAAGCTCTACAAGAGACGTGAGAAGAAAGCACTGTGGTGCCCCAGTTCTTGATTAAGTTTGCCTGTAGGGTGGGACGGGATCAAAGGCTGTTTCACACAAGGTGTCGTATTTTAGAAATACCCTCAGGAAGGCTAGATAGTTTCTGGGTAAAGAAGCCCTAGGCTTGTCCTGGCAGAGAGAGAAGCTTGAGCATGTGCAGAGGCACATGGTTGGGAAGGTCTGGGAGGCTGAGGCATCAGAGTCAGTGAGCGACGTAGCAGGAGGTGAGGCTTGAGAAATAGGTTGGAGCCAGTTTGCCAAGACCCCCCTACACATCAAGCTGAGAAGCTTAAATTTTATCCTGGAAGCACTGAAGAGACAACAGAGTGAAAGAAATATATCGACATGGAGAGGCATGTTCAAAGCATTGAAGTCATCTAAATGAGAAGGCTGAACTACTAAAATGTATATTATTAGAAAACAGGAATGCACATTACTGTATATTCAGATAAGAGTCACGACAATTCCTGGTGATGTCCCTAGGCCACCCCTTAATCACTCTGAGTGAGTGTCCTCGGCTGTAAGCCAAGGATGCTGAACTGGGAGATTTCTGAGATCTCTTGCCACTCAAAAACATTTCTGTCTCTATCTGGCGAGCTCATGTGATCAGGGAATATTTCCTGGAAGAAATAAACCCAAAACTGGGTCCTGAGGGAAGAGTGGAGCTTGCATAGGCCAAGAGGAAGGGAAGGGGAGTCTACCGAGGGAGGCATCGTGAGAAAAGGAAGAATGAGGTTAACCGTGCAGGAAACAGTGAGCCCTTTGGAGACAGGAGACACGTCTATCATCACAGCTGCTTAGTGCCTTGTGGTCCAGGGCCTGACAAATGGTTCTGCAGGAAGGCTTGTTCAGTGGCTGCAGGAACAGGTGAATGAAGGAAAGGGGGTGTCCGGTGGTATGTGGGAAAGTGCAGCAGGCGATGCCCCCAGGTCTGGCAGGACCCCCTCGTGGAGGACCTGTGGGTCCATGTCCATGAGCGAACATGCCGTAGGGACTCCTGTGAGACGGCCGTGAAGTTGACCATTGCAGGCAGACTTTAGGAAACGCCCCCTGTGGGATTTGTCTCTAATGCTGAGCAGTAGTCTCTCAATGACCCAAGACAAACTGCTTTCTTGTACGTAGCAACCGTTATTTGTTTCATGGTGAAACATCCCCACTGGAGACAAGAGAGCCCAGCTGTGTTTGGGTTTTACAGGCTGTCTCAAGATTCCTCTCAGATGTTTTGGTTTATGGCAAAGTTGAAAATACTGCATTATCATGATCATTATTGCCATTTTCATTTATTCAGCTCCCACTAATAATTAATGTTTACTGAGTACCAGTCGTGTGCAGTGAGATTCAATAAGCATAGAATTAGACTTGGCCTCTGTCCAGTGGGCTTGTGGTAAAGAAGAAAAATACAAACAAGTTGTCGCCCAAATTGTAATCTCTTTAAGATATGTTTGCTTCAGGGGCTCTCTTTGGTGAAACTTTGCTAAACTGACTAAAACCAAGAAATCTGACTTTAAGCTTGCCATTACTGTTTTATACCACTATTTCCCAAAATATGTTTTATGGGAAGGATATTGATAGATGATATGTATAAAAAAAAGGGTGCCCAGACAAACAAATTTGTAAGCAATGGTTTCAACAGAAGTAAATATGCTCACTACTGCAGGATTTGGCTGAGATTTTAATGGGTTAATGTGCCTTGTAAGCACCAAGAAAGAGAAATAATACATAGAATTTTTTTAAACTTATTTGGGCATGGAATCATTCTCTAATAGACTATAAAAATGCAGTTTTGAAAATCTGTTCTAAAATTCAGAATGATATTTTTAAACCAATGAAATGATTTTATTTCTCATACCCCTTTGCTATCCTCTCAATTCACCAAAACCTTGGTAACACCTCCTTACTACTGTCGAGGAAGGATTATGGATCAATGGTTGGTCCAGGAAACCCTTCCTGGAATCCCCACAGCATTGGGGCTACCCAGGCAAAGGTCTGATACAAGAAGGCAGTCTTTTCCACTGCAGTATAAAGATTTGAGAACCATGCTTTTATGAGTATTAAAACAACTGGAATCCTTGATGCACACTGCAATGGCTAAAACAAATAAGATGACAATACCAAGTGTCAGTGAGGATGTAAAGCATCTGGAACCTTGTATGTTGAGTCATTGCTAGGAGTGTCAGACAGGGCAAATGCTTCAGAAAACTGGCACTTTTTTAGGAAGTTTAAACACTGTACTGACAGAGCAGTTTCACTCCTAGGTATTAATTCAAGAGGGATGAGTAAAAATGGCCACAAAAACACTTAAACAAGAATATTTTATTTGTAATATCCATAAGCAGAGAGTGTAAATGTCCATCAGGAAAAAAATTAGGTTAAGCAAAAGAAGCCAGATACAAAAGATTAGATATCATTTCATTCCATTAATTTAAAGTTCTCAAACTGTCAAATTCATGGTAACAGAAATCAAGTCAGTGGTCACCTTGGGTTAAGGCATGGGGGCAGAAAGTAAGGGGAAATTGACTGGAAGGGTCTTGAAGGAATTATCTTGGGTGAAGGAAATGTGCTGTTTCTCGATTGGAGTGGTAGTTACATGAGTGTTTACAGTTGTCACAACTCATCAAACAAAACACTTAAGATCCGTGCATTTGATTGTATGTAAATTAAACCTCAATAAAAACATGGAAACAAAATAATTGGAGCCCTTTCCTCACGTAGCAGCTTTGAGAGATCTGTTGCCACATCCCGGTCGTGAATTCCCATGAGCACTTGCCTGTGGAAAGGACAGGAAATGCCAAGTGACCCATTTGTCATGTCTCAGGGGACAGTGTTCATTCTAATCTTTTGCAATGAAAGTGGTCAATCGCCAGATGCTTAGTTGTGGATCAGCTTGGACAACTCTCCTGAGGGGGTCATATTGGGAACCAATTCCATGTATGTTGTTTCCATGTGCTCCTGCGTATCCTCTTATGAAAGGACACATTTCTGATACATGATCAGCTGATGAGTTGCCCTTTATTTTTAAATTAAGATCATCACTGACTCTTATATTTCTCCCCAGTCATATTTTCTTTATCTCAGCATGGCATTTTGCTTATTTGTTGCTGGTTGCTGGCCTTAGACTGTTAAAGCATCCCCTCGATATTATGAGCCACACCAATTAACCATAGACACCAAGGGCTAAACACAAGTAAAATGAACAGCTTTCCTGGTCTCTGCCAGTGTCATTTTGATGAGAAAGGCAGCAGTCATCAGTTATTATTTAACAAGTCATTAAACTCAGAAGAGAAGGATCAGCACAACCATAGTCCACTCATCAATTTACAATTGATGAATAATTATCTTTTTTTTTTTTAAAGAACTTTATTCCCTCAGTGTTGCTCTTAGATTCTCAACTTGGACCAACAAAATCCTTGACCAAATGGTTCCTTGGGGAACAAGTGTCCAGGAAGAATCTGTATATCCACCCTGTCTCTCTCTCCACTCTTCCTCCTCCTGCCCTCCTTCCCCTCCTCATCTTCCTCTTCCTCCTGCCATCACCTCAGTTCACACGTACAGAGCACTCCCTGCGTACCCAATGCTCAGTGCTCTGTACTCTCTTTTGTACTATTTCATTTAATCGTGTCTTAACGCAGACATAGAGAATGGACTTGAGGACACGGGGAAGGGGAAGGGTAAACTGGGACGAAGTGAGAAAGTAGCATGGACATATATACACTACCAAATGTAAAATAGATAGCTAGTGGGAAACAGCTGCACAGTACAGGGAGATCAGCTCGGTGCTTTGTGACCACCTAGAGGGGTGGAATACGGAGGGTGGGAGGGAGACGCAAGAGGGAGGAGATGTGGGGATATATGTATATGTATAGCTGATTCACTTTGTCAAACAGCAGAGACTAACACACCATTGTAAAGCAATTATACTCCAATAAAGATGCAGACGTAGAGAATGGACTTGAGGACACAGGGAGGGGGAAGGGTAAGCTGAGACAAAGTGAGAGAGTGGCATGGACTTATATACACTACCAAATGTAAAATAGCTAGCTAGTGGGAAACAGCTGCACAGTACAGGGAGATCAGCTCAGTGCTTTGTGAACACCTAGAGGGGTGGAATAGGGAGGGTGGGAGGGAGATGCAAGAGGGAGGAGATGTGGGGATATATGTATATGTATAGCTGATTCACTTTGTTATACAGCAGCAACTAACACAACATTGTAAAGCAGTTATAGTCCAATAAAGATGTTAAAAATAAAAGAAATGGTATTATGAACCCATTTCACAGGTTGCAAGTTGAGAATTAGAAACTCGTGTAACTTATGGAAGAACACAGAGTTTAGACTTAGAAGATGGTGTTTGCTTCTTCACTGCACATGCCTTGTCCACTTTAATATAGGCAGTGTTTCAGTGTCTATGTTAGTGTACTCTCTACTTGCTGGATTTTGAGCTGGCTGAACTTTTAAATATCTGACGTTATTATTTTGGTTTTTTTTTCTACTTAAACGTTCTCTATACATTTAAAAATGAATAAAATGGTGTCTCAGCAAATCATTTCATGTCACCTCAGATATAAATGTATACTTCATTTGCTACCGTATTTGCATTTTAGAAATGTTTTCAGGGAGTCCTCATTTGTAAATCAAAACTTTTTCAAGTTAATTACTCTATGCATCCGAAGAGAATTCACAATTAAAAGGAAAAAAAAAATAGAATCCTCTTTCCTAAAGCTAGTGATTGCTTGAATTCACCAGCCCATGCTTCCTATCTTTTTGCCTTCCACCCACCACACCGGGCCCCTGAGAATAAAAACCGGAACACATTCCAGAAACGTGTGCTCCTCATTCCGGTGGGCTTTCTCCAGTCTTGACCCCCTGCCCCGTTTCCTGTGTTGGAGGTTATAGGAGATCTGTGTATCTATCTGAATGTTTGTAGTGCGTATTGGAATGAGTGTCAGTATCTGTGTGTGACATAGAAAGATAGCACGTGAATTCAGTATCCATACAACGTTTGGACAGCACTGCACAGTGCCGTTTCCTGTGCTCAAAGGGAGCTGCTCAGGCCACCGTGACAAAGTTCCACCGGCTGCGGGGCTTCAACAACAGACATCTATTTTCTCGCAGTTTTGGAGAGTAGAGGTCCAAGATAAAGGTGCAGGCAGGGCTGGCTTCCCTTGAGGTCTCTCTCCTTGACCTGCAGGCAGCTGCCCTCTTGCTGCCTCTTCTCTGTTCACCTTCATTCCTGGTGTCTCTGTGTGTCCTAATCTCCTCTTACAAGGGCACCATTCAGACTGGATTAGGGCCCACCCTAGAGGCCTCCTTTCAGCGTAATTACCTTGTTAAGGGCCCCGTCTCCAAATGCAGTCACATTCTGGGGTAACTGGGGTTAGGGTTTCAACATAGGAATTTGGGGCAGGGAGCACAGTTCAGTCCATCACAGGAGGTTAATAAATTTCTCAGGCTTGCTCTTCAGAGCTTCATGTATAATACCAATTTCAAAATCCCTCCAAGTAGCAGCTTTGTTTCTATAAACTCAGTGACCCACTTAGTAAAATGCAATCGGAGACGTAGGAGAAACAGACATCTTACAGCTCTGGGATTTAGGGCAGCCCTAAGACCTCCTGAGCTTTCACACAGACTCCTCCAAAATCCATTGTGTGTTCTTATCACGCAGGCTCTGCTGGGACTCAGGCAGGGACCCCAGGGGTGGGTGGACAGAAGGGAGTAAGAGCTCCAGTGGTCCAGAGCTGGTGAAATGAACCAGCAGTGTAGCAAGTGGGAGCAGTGCCTCCAGCCATGGCAAGGGATGGGGTTCAGCAGACAACCGTGGTCCAAGACAGACTGATGCTGGGACCCAAGGAGGACGGTCACCGTACACTCAGGGCAGCACGTGCTCCTTAACCAGGTGGGCCAGAGCTGAGGTGCCAGGAACAGCTATTCCTTTCACCCTCAGGGACCACAGCTGAGGGCTTTGGAGGAGGGACCCGCAGGAGCTAGGTAGGTGTCCTGGTCCCAGTAAAACCTGCTGAGGTTCAGAGTGGAGCTCCACCCTGGTGAGGATATGAGGTTTGAGACAGAAGAGCATCATCTGAATGGAGGATTCCAACAGCGAGCTTGGAGAGGAGGCTAGAGCTGGTTCTTTATACGGGGTGAGGGTAGGGGCATGCCCAGGAGTCGGGCCCAGGGGATGGCTGAGGTGGTCTGCCCACCCCTTTGGTGGTGCTGAGTGCAGGGGGCATGCACAGTACCCTGCTTTTGCTCCTGGCTCTTCAGAAGTGGCAGCTGGGGTGGTTTTTTTTGGTCTTTTTGTATCTTGTTGTCCAGAATTTGCCCCAACTGCACATGCACACAGTTATTTTTAGTCCCTTATAGTTGCTTTGTATTTTGTTGCTCAAGGAGATGTTTGTCTAGGTGTGAGCATTGCAGCACTGCAGCGCAAGGTCCCAGATCCCAGGTCCCAGCCTGTCTCAAGGCTTGATCAGGTCAGGGTGGGGCTGTGCTAGGCAGAGTCAGAGGGCACAGTTCTTTGCTACCCAGTGCAGCTGGGGCTGAGGAGGACAAGCCACGGGGACACTGAGAACAAATTGGTGTCTGACCTTGTGCTTTCCTCTGTTCCCCTGGGATTTTCCTCTCCTTTGGGAAGAGGTCCACATCCTCTTAATTTGATCCCTCCTTGACCGCATGTTTCAGAATGCATTCTAGTGCCATCTCACTGCAAATTATAAACACAGTACAAACTAGGCCAAGGAATTTACCCTGGGGAGCAAAGCTGGCGAGGCGGAAGGTGGACTGCCTAACCCAGTTGGTCCGTCTCCATCTCTAACGTTTCTGACTCTGTGATTATGACTCTAGGAGTGTGATTGCTGCCGCACACTTGGTCTGCCCACTGGAAAACGCCCCCTCCCAAGGGCACCAGCAGGCTCGTCTCCCTCGCCTGAGGCCATCCATCTCTCCATCCTTCCTGCTCTCATTCCACAGATGAATCAGCCACACGTGTGAGGCCTGATGCATGTACTGATGGCTCCTGCTAATGAATTGGCCTCAGGTTGCCACGTTGGCAGCCTCTCAAAATAGAGGGTCTGGCTTGAAGCTCAACCTCTTTCATGCTTTTAGAGCTGCTGGCAAATTTTTTTTTTCTTTTTTTTTTTTTTTTTGGCCATGCTGTGTGACATGAGGGATCTTAGTTCCCTGACCAGGGATTGAACCTGTGCCCCCTTCAGTGGAAGCTCGGAGTCTTTTTTTTAATATAAATCTATTTATTTATTTATTTATTTATTTTTTGGCTGCATTGGGTCTTCATTGGTTTTCACGGGCTTTCTCTAGTTGCGGCGAGCGGGGGCTACTCTTCCTTGCAGTGCACAGGCTTCTCATTGTGGTGGCTTCTCTTGTTGTGGAGCATGGGCTCTAGGTGTGTGGGCTTCAATAGTTGTGGCACATGGGCTCAGTAGTTGTGGCTCGCGGGCTCTAGAGCACAGGCTTAGCAGTTGTGGCGCATGGGCTTAGTTGCTCTGCAGCATGTGAGATCTTCCCAGACCAGGGCTCGAACCCATGTCCCTTGCATTGGCAGGTGAATTCTTAACCACTGTACCACCAGGGAAGTCCCATGCTTGGAGTCTTAAGCGCTGGACCGCCAGGGAGGTCCCAAATTTATTTCTTAATGTAGTTCTAGATTATGGATCTTGACTTAAGTGATGGTGGAGAAGCATGTAGTCTACCATTAGGAAACTCCTCCCTCTCAAGATGCGGTCTCCTAGGCAGTGCCGTGATTTGGTGCCGAGCACCAGAGTACATGGGCAAGTCTTCCTCAGCAGCACCAGTAGGGAGGGAGTGGGGTCATTGACCCAGCTGGGTTCCTTTAGTGGCAGCTCTTTAATCTGTGTGGGTCCATGAGGCTGTCTCACTCACAGGCTGGGACTTTCCTATAAGAGAGGGCTCTGAGGAGGTGGCCTCTGCATCCGGAGTGGCCCCGGGGCTCTTTCCTGACCTTCAGTTGATTTCTCCCTTTGTGTGAATTTTTAGGAATGCCCTGCACTGGCTGAGGACCCTGACAATGGCTTTGCCAAAGGTCCTTCCTTGGTCTGCTGCTGTTTGGCGTCTCTTGTCCTTGATGGGGAAGTTGAGTGGTGTGAATGGGAGGTTTTCATCGCCCTGCATTCAGCAGCTGTTCCCTCTAACCAGGTGCTGCATCTGATTCCCCTTCCAAGCCAAGAGAGGGGACCAGGCTCTAGCTTGCAGTGAAAGAAATGCTCTGAGAGCCTAAGGGTACATGGAAGGAACTCCCTGGTGGTTTGGGGTAAAACCTCCTTCTTGCTTTAATGTTCAGAACTTGAGGTATTTTTTTTTTTGATGGGTGTGGGAACAGTTGATTGACTGGTGGCCTGTTGGTTTGCTGAGACTGAGCTCTGAACGCAGCCCTTGGCGGTAGTGAGAAGGGTGCATGGGGCCTCTGCTGCCCCGTGCAGCAGCGGTGCACCGGGCCCTGGCACTGTGGGCTGTGGCGTTCCAGTGGGGAGAGAAGGTTCAGTGCAAGCCCCACTGCAAGTCTCCTCCTGCTGCTGGAAGCTCACCTCCACTTACTCCATTTATCTGAAACCCTGGCACAGGCTGCCTGCTGCTGTGACCCAGTTGCCATGGAGAACTTGTATAGTCTTGGCTTCCTTGCTGCTTCTACAGGCAGTATTACAGAAGAGAATGTCTCTGCTGCTAGGAAATATAGCTATTACACAGAGATGCTCATTTTCTCCCTCTATGATGATTATTACCGAGGATATGCAAGAAGACTTCATTACAGAGCATTGTCCTTTGTAATGAGCCCTCCGTAGCTGTTCCGAGGATGGATAAGGCTGACGGGAGTGGATTGTGTTAACCCTCAACTATCTACTAGATAGATACCTACTAGACAGACAGATATGAAGTAGGACTATTTATACATTTAACAGGTTTTTGTGGAGTGCTTACTATGTGTGAGGCCCTGGGGATACAGAGGCAAATACGATACTGTTCTGCCTTCAAAGATCTTATATTCTAGTAAAGGAAAAAAGAACTGCACACAGAATGTAAAAAAACCATGTTGCAGTAGATTCCCTTACCAAGGGCAAAGAGGTCAGAAGGAGGGAAGGAAAAATATACATATATATATATGCTTGCTGGGATTTTGTCAGGAAGTCACCCTGGAAGAGGCATCCCTTGAACTGAGTATGGCATGTGGAATATTTGCCAACCAGGATGAGGGAGGCACTTGACATTCATCTTTAGCACGTAGGTTTGCCCTCAGCCTGTAGAGGCACTGCTCCTCCAAACACTGCGTACAGATTCCAGGCAGGGAGAAGGGGGAAGATGAAGGCAAGCGCCAGGGCGCACATCTGCTGAGCTGCTCTCGGGCTTGCCTGGAATCCTCATTCAGCGGCATGACCGCCCCAGCTGCAGCACCGCCTGGATTGCTCAGTGTTTCCAGCTGAGCGCTTGGCTGTTCTGAATAAGCTTGAGCTGGGTTAGGAAGGTGCAGTGATCACAGGACTGCCTTAGACGGTCCCCAGTGATCTTCAACTCCCGTGAATCGTGCCCTTGTGCAGTCTTCTCCCACCCTGACCAGTAGGACACAGCAGCTGGGGTGGTGTGTACCTTTCAAGGCTGGCTCAGGTAAGGCATTCCATCTTGGTCTTTTGCCGTGAGGACGAGAACCACATGTAGGGTAACCAATTTCCGGTCGTGCCACTCTGTAGTAGATCTTCCGCCACGGGCAAACCTCTGGCGACTGCACTCTGGTTGACATGTGTTACAATGTCAAGCATGAAAGACCCCTGAGCCAGAAACACTCAACCAAGACACTCTCAAACTCCTGACCATGGAAACCACGGGACAAGACAAGGTTATTGTCATTGTAAGTCCCTAAGCTTGGGGTTACGCTGCGATGGATAACTGAATGATGAGAACAGGAACACTAGCTAAGGGCAGGCACCTAGACGGGTCGACCACCGTCCAGCTGGCCTCTACACCCAGACGCTCTGCCTTCCCCTGTTACCTGCTCTCAGCATCTCCTCCCCCAGCCTGTTTCTGGGCCTCCTCCCCTCCTCCCCTGCTGAAACGACATTTATCAAGGTCAGTGTTGAATAATGGGTTGCCAGATCCGCTGGTCACTTTCCAGTTCTCTGTCTACCTGAACTAGTCAACCATCACCTTCCTTTTGAATCATTCTTTTCCTGACTCTTAGGACCCCCACATTTTCATGGGTTCCTCCCTAGCTTCCCAGAAGCTCTTTTTCAGTTCTGTCTGAGGTTCTTTTTGTTCTGTTCAATTGCCGGGTGTTGGCATATTAGAGATCTAGGTCCTGGGGTAACTTTTCTTCTCTATCTATACCTTTTTTTTTTTTTTTAATAAATTATTTATTTATTTTTGGCTGTGTTCGGTCCTCGTTTCTGTGCGAGGGCTTTCTCCAGTTGTGGCGAGCAGGGGCCACTCTTCATCGCGGTGCGCGGGCCTCTCATTATCGCGGCCTCTCTTGTTGTGGAGCACAGGCTCCAGACACGCAGGCTCAGTAGTTGTGGCGCACGGGCCCAGTTGCTCCGCAGCATGTGGGATCCTCCCAGACCAGGGCTCGAACCCGTGTCCCCTGCATTAGCAGGCAGATTCTCAACCACTGCGCCACCAGGGAAGCCCTATCTATACCTTTTTATAAATAATTCCAACCAGTCTTCTGGCTTTAAACATCAGCAATATGATGATTCCCAAATTCATAGAGGGAGTTTAGTATAATTGTTAAGCGCATGAACTGGATCACGAGACAACCTGGCTTTCAGTCCTAAGTCTGTCCTTTGATAACTGGCTGAGCAGATTACTTAATCTCAATGTCCTCATTTCTGAGTCGGGATAATTCTAGTGTCTATTATCAGGCAGGAGCTGCTCCTACTGCTACCATTACTAGTACTTTTACTACTGGGCATCTCTACTGGGTGTCTAGTAGATGTTTAAATTTATTTAAGTCCAGAACAGAAGGCTTGGCTTCTGCGGACCCCACACCCTCCTCTTCTGGGTCGCTCTGTCTCAGTGAATGGCATAGCCATCCATCTAGTCATGTAGAAGACATAGGAGTCTTCCTCAATTTTTTACCCTCCTTCATCTTAATAGCCGCACCGTCAGGAAGGCCTGGTGTCCCTATCTCTAGAAAACGTCCTCAGTCCACCCGTGTTGCCATCATTCAAGCCGTCCCCTTCATCTTAGCCGCTAGCATTTTCTGCCTGAGCTGTGGACGTGCCCTCCGCCCTGGTCTTCACGCTTCCACTTTAGCATCCGTTCCCCAATAATACAGTCTCTATACAGTAGAATTAGCTTTTTAAAAACATAAACCAGGTCATATCACTTAACTGTTCAGAATCCTGAAATGTCATCTGATTAGCCCTTAGCATAAAATCCAAGCATCTCCTCTATAATTGCACCCTTATCCGGCCTCACCTAATAGGCAGTGCCCCACCACACACACACACACACACACACACACACACGCACGCACGCACCCTGCCCTGCCCTTTGCTGGCTCTGCTCTAGTCTCACAGCCTCTTTCCTGGTCTTTGTCATACCCATCCCCATACCAGGGCCTTTGCACATGCTCTTGTTCTGCAGTGTTCTTCCCCTGTATCTGTACATGCTTAACCCCCTCCTTGGTATTCAGGTTCCACTTCTCTGACCTTCTGATCTAAAGCAGAATCTAGTCATTCTCTAATGCATCATCTTGTTTCATTTTCATCATCATATATTTTATTTTCATTTTCCTACACTTTTTTCTTGGCATTTTCTCTTTATTTTGTTTCTAACTCCCCTTACTAGACTGTACATTCCATAATAACGTGTCTTATGTCTCTGATTGATTGATGTATCCCTAGCACTGAAAACAGAGCTGAGAACAGAGTAGATGCTCCATATAAGTTTGTTTAAAGAATAAATGCCAGTGAGACAAGTGCAGTAGTCTAAGAATATCTCCAGAGTTCTGCTGGCTAACTGGTTTTGGTAGTGGTTACTTTCAATAAGATATAGAAGACAAGTTAATTGGATGTGAAGTAATGAGGATAATTCTAGATATCTTGAGTTTGGGGTGGCGCAGGGTGTCTGGATGTGACTGGCTCAGTGTGCAATCTGACTCATGATTCTGGAGTGCAGGAGGGTTCTGGGAGGTATATATAGTTTAGGGATCCATTGCATTTACCATAAATGATCTAATTCAATGTGAGACTTCCCTTAAAATAAGTCCCCAGGAAAAGGAAGAGCTTTTTTACCTTGCGGTCCTTATGGAACATTCCGTAATCCCAAATGTTCTCTTGATTACTTATTTAGAGCAACGAAGTAATGTTTGGGCAGGCACATTAACCTGAAACTACCTCAATCAATGCTACTTTGGGATACTTAGGAGGTTGTCTGAGAGAATCAATTAAAAAAAACAGTTAAAGATTTTTAACACTGATTTAAATAATTTTTTATAGCTAGTAGAAATCATACATATAATACAACTCTATGAAAAACAAAACAACCAACATTCTATGCAAACAGGTACTGGTGATTCAGGGCTTAATTTCCACTGATGGCCTCATAAGATGGTTCAAAAGGCCAGAATGTGCTCTAGCTCAAACACTGGAATGAAGATGCCAGGCTTTGCAAAGTTGTGTTGGATGACTCCAGGGATATTTAAGAGTCTGATGTCATGATCCATGGGAAGAGTTGGATTGACCCCTGGTGGGGAAAAGCAACATTTCTAAATTAGTATATTGGTTTATATAGTATGTTCTTTTAAATGTGTGTGCTCATTTAAGTTTAATAATTTAATATGCTATATAAGCATTGGATTATTTTATCTTTATTCCTGAAGTTTTTTTCAGAATTCTGTTAGATTCTCCTCATTAGAGAAATGTAGGGTTATCTTATGGTCAGGGCTGCCTTATTCTGGTCCATATAGTGGGTGGTAGTTGAAACACCAAGAGAATTTCATGTGGCAGGAGACAAACGGGCTGAGGACAGAGTAGGTTACCACACTGAGGAAAGGAGGGGCGGAAAAGGAGTCTGTTTAAAAGCCTAACAGGAAGGAGAATGTTAGGAAGTAGGAGAACTGGGAAAAAGTAATGAGGCTGAGCCCAAGGGAAAAGATCATGTCAGAAATAAGGGATTTTATAATTCAGAAAGAGTCATGGACCACAATGTTCATTGCAGCTCTGTTTACAATAGCCAGGACATGGAAGCAACCTAAGTGTCCATCGACAGATGAATGGATAAAGAAGATGTGGTACATATATACAATGGAATATTACTCGGCCATAAAAAGAAACGAAATTGAGTTACTTGTAGTGAGGTGGATGGACCTAGAGTCTGTCACACAGAGTGAAGTAAGTCAGAAAGAGAAAAACAAATACCGTATGCTAACACATATATATGGAATCTAAAAAAAAAAAAAAAATGGTTCTGAAGAACCTAGGAGCAGGACAGGAATAAAGATGCAGATGTAGAGAATGTACTTGAGGACACAGGGAAGGGGAAGGGTAAGCTGGGACAAAGTGAGAGAGCGGCATGGACACATATACACTACCAAATGTAAAATAGATAGCTAGTGGGAAGCAGCCGCATAGCACAGGGAGATCAGCTCGGTGCTTTGTGACCACCTAGAGGGGTGGGATAGGGAGGGTGGGAGGGAGATACAAGAGGGAGGAGATATGGGGATATATGTGTATGTATAGCTGATTCACTTTGTTATAAAGCAGAAACTAACACACCATTGTAAAGCGATTATACTCCAATAAAGATGTTAAAAAAAAATAAGGGATTTTAATAATAATAATAATAGTAGTAGTAATTATAATAATAATGGATCAGTCTGTGGTGTCCCCAAACTTTCCCTGGAGAGGGCAAGAGAAGCAAGGTGGAAGAGAATCCACTGCATTTGTGCAGCAAACTACTGGTCACCTTGGCCCAGCCAGTTTAATGGGGTCATAAGGTCAGAAGCCTGTTGGCAAAGGTGTGAAGAATAGAAGCAGGGGAAGCATAGGCAGAAAATGGACATTCTTTTACAATTAGTTTGACTGTAGGGGCAGGAAAGGTATGTACTTTGCCTAAACGGTGATTTACAGTTTAAGGAATTGTTTCTAATGAGAGGAAAGCCTTGGGCATCTGTGTAGGTTGAAGAAAAAGAGCCAGAACAATCTAGAGAGTAAAGAGGGCCGATGGGATGAGCAGGGGCGCAACAGAGAGGGTGTGACACCAGGTCAGAGGTCCAATGGGGAGATTAGTTTTGTCCAGACGAAGGAGTGCGTCTTCCTTTGGACCAAGAGGTAAGGAGATTAGGGACAAATATAAGTTTGTGAGCACAGAGGTCACAAAGCAGAGCACTGCCCTAACCTTGGCAAACACCTGGAGGCCAGGTACCTCCTTCTGAAATCATCAGCACGCCTACCTTTAGAAACAGGTTGAACAATGGGTGGAAGGGTCTGAACTCTGAGTTTAGAATCCTTGACTCCCATTTCGTTGCATAGAACATTATGAATAAGACTTGAGAGAGGCTGTGATCTCCGTGACTTTTGTAGCACTTGGCCCTCTTTCCACCTGACCCAGAAACCCCTTTCTCGCAGTACTGCCATGGGAGCAGGAGGAGGAAGTTCATTTCCACACTCAGTATTCTCTGATGAGCACACACTCCACGGCTTTCTGGGCTGCAGAGCGCCAGCCCGTTAAATGAGAACGTTAAACCGCATCTCCAAATCCACTTCCAGTGCCAACATGTGACATACCTATAAACACTGAACTCACACCATGCCTGTAAATAATAAAACAAGGTGGAATATAATGAAGGGACCCAATGAATCGTACAGACAATTTGTGCTGTGAGCGAGTCTTTTTAAGTTGACGAATGTGACATTGTTCTCAAGGAAAAGAAAACTTCAGCGTTTTATTTTCAGAATTACCCTGATCCAAACTAGGTCATGGGAGTGTGATGGGGGAGATTTGGAAAAGTCTCAGAGCAGCTCTCAGGTGATACAGACTCTTGACTTTCTTTGTAAGCCCAGCCAAGACAGAGGAATGGCCAGAGCAGCCTGGCTGGCTGGGAACAAGCTGGCTTCCGTCTGAGGCACTTTTTCTACCTGAAGAACAATGAGACTTCAGGCCAGTGCACAAGTCTTATCAGCCAGCGGCAGGCTGAGAAATCATCTCCATCCACTCACGGCAATGGCTGCCATTATCTCAGGCCAGGTAATGAGCAGTCTTTCAACTGCATCAGCTGGATTTTATTATCCTTTAGTTTTACACCTCTCAGCCACAAAGGAAAAGATATTAGTTGACCTTTTTCCTTTCCTTCCTTTTTTCAAGTTTGAAGCCCCAGCATTATAATAAGCCTCTATACAAATACACATAGGTGCCTGCATAATTAAAATTACCTGCCTCAGTTTCTTTTGTTCAATACGGGATCTGGAATAGCCAAATGTGTATCTGCTGCATATTAACGGTACAGACTCGAGGTCCCAGCTCTGGTGCTTCTTTTTAATTTTTTTCTTTTTTTTTTTGCGGCACGTACTTTAAATATATTAATTTATGTATTTATTTATTTTTGGGTGTGTTGGGTCTTCGTTTCTGTGCGAGGGCTTTCTCTAGTTGCGGCAAGCGGGGGCCACTCTTCATCGCGATGCGCGGGCCTCTCACCGTCGCGGCCTCTCTTGTTGCGGAGCACAGGCTCCAGACGCGCAGGCTCAGTAGTTGTGGCTCCCAGGCTCTAGAGTGCAGGCTCAGTAGTTGTGGCTCACGGGCCTAGTTGCTCCGCGGCATGTGGGATCTTCCCAGACCAGGGCTCAAACCTGTGTCCCCTGCATTAGCAGGCAGATTCTCAACCACTGAGCCACCAGGGAAGCCCCGGTGCTTCTTGGGGTTGTGCTCTCTGAGCAGGGAAAGGATTCATCTACATCTCAGCAAGCCCCATGGATCCTCTGTTGGAGCTACTTCCGACACCAGCTCAGAGACACTTAGTACAAATAAGATCCCAGACACCAAAGCCAATGATTTACATGTTGCTGATTCAGTTCAAACCATCAGTTGGTCCTTTCAATTTTTTTCCACTGAAAAGTCAATTGTTATTCCAACAGGAGTTGACCAGACTGGACGAAGGTTTTATTTTCTCACATAAAGTCACTTGGACTTTCTCCGTGACATTGCCCTCTGCTGTTGTCTCCTGTCTATGAAGCATCCTCTATGAGTCTGAGAGGGTGGTCCTCGATGGCAAGGCAAGTGGGCATTCTTGGGATGATCAGAGTTCGTCTCTCCAGATGAGTGTGAGTTGGTGGAGGCCAAGTCAAAATTATCCCTAATTCACAAGAAAGAAAAAGAAATGGGGAACAGTGACCCAGATATTTGAAATTAGTCTATAGTCAACCTCATTTTCTCATTATTAAGGATATGTATAGGTTAGTGTTGAAAAATAATAATACATTATTAAAGATATATATAGCTTAGTGGTGAATAAAACAAAGAATTTTGTTTTATTAGAGTGTTTGGAAGAGTTCAAAATGATTTCCAAAAGGAGTTAAACATGAAAATGAAAACACATTAAACAATACACAAGATATTTTTATGACCTTGAGTTTGGGAATAACTTCTTAAGCAAGACTCAAAGTACAGAAGTTATAAAAGACAAGGTTGACAGATTTGGTGATGTTAAAAAGTATTACAATGAAAGACAGGCTCATAAATGAAAAGATAAATAGCAAACTTGAAGAAAATATTCTTAATAGCTCTAAGAAAAAAGTGAACCATACACAGATTATGTGTAGATTTCTTATAAATCTAATAAGAGAAAAAAACAAAATCCAATAGAAAAAATGAATAAATAAATAGGAAATATATTGTAGAACAATGTAAATAGATAATCAATATTAAAAGAATGATTTATTTCACTAGAAATCAGCTCATTACAAATTATGACAAGGAGATATTTTAAAGCAATGGGATTGGCAAAATGTAAGGAGATAAATAACATTTGATTTTGGTGAGGACCAGAGAGGTGGGCCCCCTCATGAACCCTAGGGGAGGGTGAAAGCTGGTGAGCCCAGGACAGAGCAGGGTGGGAGCAATGATCAAATTTTAATTGAGAATTTCTAAGAATCTTATATAAATAAATTCTTGTAGAGGTGGAGAGGGGTGTTCATAGCAGCATAGCTAATTGAGGAAAAAATAGAAACAGCCTGAATGCCCACTAAGAGGGGAGCATGTAAAGAAATTCTGGTATATCTTTCTATGCAGCCAATAAAAAGAATAAAGAAGGGGCATACAGACATGGAAAGGTATGTCATGAAAACGTTGCAGAATAAGAAGTATATTATTATCCCATTTACATAAAAAGAGCAGTGTGTATACACATACTTGTATATGCGTGACTGCACCAACAATGTAACATTAGGTTGAATCACAGGTCGTGGACCATGTTTTCCTCTGGGGAAGGGAGTGGGGAGAGGGTAGTTGTGATTAGGGACTATTTTATATCTTCTACAACATACTTCTTCACTGTTTTACCAATGAATCTACTTATCTATTAATTGTGTAGGAGGAAAGAGAGGAAAAAAATGCAGATCCCAGCCATACGGTTAATTTGTTATTAGTAAATATAGGGGTTGACTCTGTATGGAGTTAATTTGAAAAACCCTGAGAAGCATTAGTGATCCTTTAATTTTCCCAGATAAAAGGTAAGGCAAGGGCCATCGAAACAAGAGATAACTAGTGAAAATAGAGATATTTGACTAATGGAAAATCTATTTGCTCTTTCGTTAATTTAACAAACAAGTGGAGAGCAACGTTCTAAGCACTAGGGTCCAGCAATGAAGAAAGCCAAGCTCTTGCCCTCATGGAGTGTAAATTCTAGTATCCAGGTGGGAGGCATTGGGGAATGGGGTCTGACAATGAACAAGGAAATGATACATATCTAATGCCAGATGGTGTGAAGCCCTCTGAAAAAGTCATGTGCAAGGTGAGGAGGCTGGCTGGGGTCTGATGGTGGGGATCATTTGTGATTTTCTGTGGGGTGGTCAGCAAAGGCCTCCTGTCTGAAGCCAGCACCTTCTGAAAGAAGAACTTTCCAGACCAGGGACAGTGAGTGCAGAGACCTCAAAAGCAGAACCTTCCGGATGTGTTGGAGAGGCCGAGTAGGAAAGAGGGTTAGGAGTTCAGGCAAATGAGAGGGAGGTTGGGAAAATGAAATGCATTTTGTTTATGTGTTAAGTGATTTATACAAACTACATAAATTATTTAACCTTCCAAATTCCAGGGAGTTGATGATAATATTTCTATGTTCAGGGTGAAGAAACTGGAATTCAAAGCAGTTAAGACACTTGCCCAAGGCTACTTAGGCTATCAGTGGCCAAGCTAGATTTGAACCTAGGTCTCTGAATTTGGGAAATACGCACAGTTCTAGAGCCATAGGACCCAAAACTGTCTGCACTTCAGAAACTGTAGAATCAGAATCTGCAGGAGAAGGGCCCAATTATGTGTATTTTTAGAAATTTACTTGAGTGATACAGATGATTGATCAGCCAACTTCAGGATCTAAGTATCTAGTGTAAGCCCTGCCCTTGGCAGATGAGGAAATGGGCGTTTTCAGTGGTTGAATGGCCTGGGAGCTATTCCACAGGGTGGCAGAGCAGACCAAAACCCAGATGCCCTGACCCTTGAAGTTTCTCAAGCTTTGAAGTGCAGTAGAGCAGGGCTTCTCAAAGGGTAAGTTGCCCGGGAGCCACCTGGGGTCTTGTTAAACTTCAGATGCTGTTCAGTGCAGCTGGTGCGGGGCTCCAGGGTCAGCTAATGCCGCCACTGGTCAGGGACCACACTTTCAGAGCAAGAACTTAGAGTTTCCTGGATAGTTTGCTAGAGCTGCCTGAGCCTCAACCCCAGGCTGAGAGATTAGAAAACTAAGGGCTTTCATGTGACAGTGAGCATAAGACTTTATTTTCTGTGCCCAGTGGTAGTGTTAGGGAAGGAGATGGTTGTGAAGGGGACGAAATGGGAAGGGAAGTGGATGAATTGAAGTGGGTTGAAGGTGTAATGAGATCACCAGAGTACAACTCCTCGATGATATTTACACAGACGCTATGAGGAGAAAGTTGAGGGGCAATTGTGCACATAAGTCAAATGTCCCAAAGTTCTGGCTTCATCGATCTTGATGAGTGGATATTTTTTTAACCTGATTAATCCAGATAATTGGTATGGGGGGGGGGTTCTTTAACCACTTCTTACACTCATCCCGCTGGCCGGACATTGCAGGAGGTGGTGAGAAGGGTGTCCGTGGTCTTGCTGAAACCGTGGGTCCTCTGTGCTGGAGATCTGGAAATTCTGCCATCTTTGCTACGCCAGTCCCTCCTTCTGTGTGACCAACCTTCAGGGATAATTTCCAGCTGTAAACTTCAGCACTGATTTCCAGCAAAGCCTAATTACCCGGGCCTGGTCACCAGCTACCCTCTCTCCATGGAAATTCACTTCACTGCTGTTAATTACATGTTTGCCTAAGAGATGGGTCAGGCGGATTAAGATATATTGTCTTGATTGTTGGATGCCCGTTCCTTCTTCCCTCCCAGAGAAGTTAGGTTGCCATGTAATTGAGTCTGTGTTCTCCTGCATCTCATAGTAGAGGAACCTGCTGTCAGGACCCCTAACGAGGAAGCTCTGGCCAGGAAGGAAACCCAGCTGCATTACTTAGATGTTATAAATCACCTTCTTTCCTTCAGTGCCCCCAGCTCCCGGCTCAGCATGACTGATGGACAGAGATCGTATTCAATGTCCCTGAACACCCCGCTTCCCGGGCCCTCCTGGGCAGGGCTCAAGTTCTCAGAGATGCTGAGTTTTTTAATTTCACAGGTGGTGGTGGACAGTCCCCTGCGTGGCCTCAGGAGAGGGGAGGGATGTGGAGTAGCACACGCGTGGGACTCGAGATCTTCCTTGTGCTCTGTTTCTCCTTCGGTTCACTCCGTGTCCTCACATCCGTCATTAATCTCACTCAGCCCTCCTGCCCTTCTATCAAGTGGGATAAATAACCCCACCTAATTTCATGGTCTCTTATTGAATTACTGAGATGCTTTGTTTATCCATCATCAGAAATGAGCTAGTCCATGCAAGTAGACATCTAAATAAAGCCCCAAAGCAATTTTTAAATTTCAGAAACTGCTATGGAAATATTTCCAAGGGATTCTGTTAAAGAGAAATCTTTCCTTTCCTTGGCCTCTTAAATATAGTAGAGCTGATATTTTAAAATCTTGTTTTAATGACTCAAGGTCATCATCATGAACAATGTTTATTGAGCAGGGCTGAGTTTCTCGGCAATACTCTCCAGAGCTATTGAAGCCTATGGCTATTTGCTCCCCCAGGTGCTATGCTTTTGAGTTCATGTGTCCACCTTTTATAGTATTTCCTTATTCTTCCTTGCTGTCAGGTTACCAGTCATCAATTTTTGCCGCTGGAATTTCATTTTTCTTTAGTCAACATATATCTTCCTCCTGCAGACCCTGTGCTGTCTACTGCATCAAGTCTAAATGTCTATTATAGCGATCGTTCCCAAAGTGTGATTCATTGACCCTGTGATCCATTGATTCCCCAAGAGCCTTTCAGGGGGGTTGTAAGGACAAAACTATTCTCATAGTATTACTAAGACATGACTTGCTTTTTCCTGTATATGGGCGTTTGTCCTAATGGTACCAAGGCCATGGTGGGTATAGATGCTGGATCTTAGCGCTAATCAGTTACACATCATCCAAGTCTGCCCGTCTTCATTGTACCCCTCACCACTACACACTCGCAGTCAAAAAAAAAAACTAAAAGAATAAAAAGAGCCAGTTTAACGTAAGGATTCTTGCTGAGGCAGCAAGATTTAATTTTATTACATCTCTACACTGAATACCTGCCTTTTCAATACTCTGTGAAATGAAATAGAAGTACACCTAAAGCACAAAGTACAGTGCTTTCTCAAGGAAAAAAATCACTTGTTAGACAGTTGGAGTTGCGAGCTAAAGTAGCCCCTTCTTTTTGTAGAAGACAACATTTTTACTTGAAAAGAATAAGTGACAGGCACCCTGTGGTCATCCAGACTTGGTTATCCGACAGATATTTCCTTGAAAATGAATAACGCGAACCTGTCACTGAGGAAACAACAGATAGCGCTTGTTACCAAAAATGGAGTTTGAATTTTCCCGAATTTGGGAAACTTGTATTCACTTCATGACCTTAGTGGGTTCCCAATGCCTAAAGACTTTTCTGATGAGCTTGACAGTGATATTAACAGCTGTGTGTTTTAAAAATTATTTTATTAAGTATGTTAGAATTTGGAAGATCTACACAAATCAGTGAAGGAAGATTTTCTAAATAATCAATAAACAATGTTCCAAAATGATACATGGATGAAAAACCATTCAAAGAGAAAGATAGGACAGTGGACTATAAAGTAACAGAATACAGAGTGTTCCCTGATGCATGTGGTTTCAGATTCCACATTGAAATTAAGCTTTAAGAAAGTACCACTTGTTGGGACTTCCCTGGTGGTCCAGTGGTAAAGAATCCGCCTTACAATGCAGGGGACATGGGTTCAGTCCCTGGTGAGGGAACTAAGATTCCCACACGCCGTGGGGCAACTAAGCCCTCATGCCACTACTACTGAGCTCATGCGCCTCAACTAGAGAGAAACCTGTGCGCCACAACGAAAGATCCTGCATGCCTTGATGAAGATCCCACGTGCCGCAACTAAGACCCAACGCAGCCAAAAATAAGTAAAATCAATCAATAAATAATAAAATAAATCTTAAAAAAAAAAGTACCACTGGTTAAATTTTGGTGTATATCGAAGAAAAATATTTGCAACTATCTGAAAAGACTACGAAAATACTTTCTTTTGTGACTGTATCTCTGTGTGGAGCTGCATTTTCTTCACATACTTCAACCACAACAAACAATTAGCACAGACTGAATGCAGACGCAGATACAGGAGGGAATCTAACCGTGTCCGTTAAGGGAAACATTAAAGAGAGTTGCCAAAATGTAAAAACTCTTGTCATTAACGTCTATTTTGGAAAATAGCTGTTTTCCATAGAAATGTTACTCATGTTCAAGTGTAATGAGTTTATTATTGTTATTTTAAATAAATAATTAAATAAAAATGTTTTTCAGTTTAATTTCTAGTATGGTAAATATTGATAAGTGTAACACAATAAAGCAAGTTCTTCGTGGTCCTCAGTAAATTTTTAGGTATCAATGAGTCCTGAGACCCAAAAGCTTGTATATTGTGGTGATGAATTAGCTCTTACTCCTTTTATAGCTTTGCCTCCTCAGAACCTCACAACGACCATGCAAGGTAAGCTGATAAGGAGTTACCATCCTCACTTGCTGCAGGGGACACTGAGGCATAATTAATTATGGCAAGTCTACAGTAGAGTCCACATCTTCTAGCCCCTGGTCAGGGTGTGTTATGCTCTAATTAGCCCGGAGAACAGGGTATAACCAGATTCATGCCACTGGTGTCTGATACGAGTGTAAGTGAGGTCTGAGTGGGCTCCTGAGGTGGTCTTGGGTTGTGCCTGCTCCTTGTGGCTTAGATGGTATGTCACCTATCTCTTTCCTGCTCCATTTCATCTGTCTTTCCCCGACCCGCACATCCTTCTGTCTCATTTCCTCATTCCCTTCAGTTCTCTGCTTAACGGCTGCCATACCAAAGCGGCTTCTCTGCCCACCCAGGACAGAACAGCCCACTCCGATAGCCCCACCCTCCTCAGCCCATTTTGCTTATTTTCCCTGCACCCCTGGCCCATTGGTGTGTTGACTGGCTCTCCTCACTGGAAGCTCTTAAGTGTCTGTTCGGTTCCCTGTGTGTTCCAAGCATAGAACTGCCTGGCACAAAGGAGGTGGTCAAATAAACAACAGGGTCCTACTGTATAGCCCAGGAAACTATATTCAATATCTTGCAATAAGCTATAATGGAAAATAATTCAAAAAAGAATATATATATATATATATATATATATATATATATATATACACACACATACTTGAATCACTTTGCTGTACACCAGAAATTAAACCATTCTAAATCAACTATACTTCAATTAAAAAAAAGGAGGTGGTCGATATTTGTTGAGTAAAAGAAATGCATGCCTTGAGATGTTTGGGATGTTTTTTGGAATCAGTGGTCTGGCCAGATAAGTCCCCTCCAAGAGATGTTCTGGGTACCACTGTATTGTCTGTGGTACAGGCATCGCCACAGACCTCCTCCGAGGTCTGTTGCACCTCCTCCGAGCACCAGTAGCAGTAATTTCCCTTCCTCCTTAGGAGCACTAAATTGTGGGGTAAGAGCTGCACTTCTTTCTGGTTAAGCAATGTTCTGAGCCTCAGTTTCTTGAACTATTGCAACAGTGTCTTAGGTTGCCCTCCCCTAGTAAGTCATCTCTGTGACTGAGGTATGAGTTTTGGGGGGAGATCTCTTGGAAACGATGCTGTAAGGGTGTGAGGAGGTGGGTCAGGGGGCTGGAGAAGTTGAGCAGAACAGCTGCTGTAACGTAAGCCCGACTCATCCTACAGGGAGCTCTGGTGCTGAGAAGGCCTTTGGAGCTGTCCTTGGTGGAGGCAAGGGGCCCAACCAGTCATTGAGCACGTGCTGCCCTGGGATGGGACCTAACATTGCTCAGGGGCAGACTATCACCCAAATTCCAAGGGGGGACTCAGCACACAGCATCCAGACAGCTTGGCAAATGAGTGTTTCAGTGGAGAAGAGGGAATCTGAGTGGGCATGCATGGCCTTCACCATAGAACAGGAAACAAGAAAATTCATGGCAAGTGTATGCCGCACTGTAATTACCTGATACATTTTAGTTGCTATTATTATTATCAATATTAGTGTTGTTGTTTTGACATTTCTTTATAGCCCTTATTGCTATCTGATGTTATGTGTGTTATTTATTGGTTATTTCTTTATGATCTGTCCCTCCACTAGAAGACAGGACTTTTATCATTCAATGCAATGTTATCAGTCATTAATCAGTCCCTGGAACATAGCAGGCACTCAGTGAATAGCTGTTGATGGAATGGATCATTTCCTGTTTAATTCCATTTGAGGGAGGGTGTGTGTGTGTGTGTGTGTAGCCGTACTCAACGGCTGTGGTGTAAGTTTCCTAAGATCAGGGTATGTGTCTTACATCTCTTGTTATTTTCCTTGCTGCCTTTTGGAAGTGACCATTCCTTTGGAAGGTATTCAGGGCTGTTCCCACCCATGTCTCAGCCTCATCTCTGCTCCTGTGCTTCGTGGAGCATTCTGACATCCTCCTGTCTCTGCACCCCAAACAGGGCAGCCCTCTGCCTGGAACGCCCATCCTGAACTTCCGGGCTGTGCTGATTCCTGCTGTCTGGCCTCAACTCCTCCTGGTTCTGTGCGCTCTGCCTGGTTCCGTCCGCCCCCTTGTTTCCCCCTTTAAGGCACTTACATTACTCTTCCTTGTAATTGTCCTTATGACCCCAAGACTCCCACTAGGATTGTCTTATGCGTCTGCATTCCTACTGCCTGACACAGGCATCGGTGGACTAACAATCTTGCATAATACACTTTCCTGTAACCAGGGAATTGTAAAAAGAGTATTAGAAAAGGTATTGTTTAAACGGTTAAGTAATTTTCAGCGGCCTGTGTTGAACAGTACAACAATAATAGCACACGTTTATTCAGTAACTTTCCCCTGACAAGTTCAAAGCACTTTGCATGTTCGGTATTGTTCTGTCCTTCACCCTTGATGACTTGGGTGAATCACGTTGCTTCTTGATGGACGTAATTTGGGCCTCCACCCTCACCACCCTCTGTATGAAACCCAGGTAGAATCATTTATCATTTGTTGAATAAATGGGTGAATGATGTGGTTATGGGCTGATGGGAAAACCTACAGTCCTCTCTGCTCTTTTCTTTTGCTACTGACAACAGTGCAGTTGGGAATGAACCAGAGGCGACATGAGGACGTTCAACCAGATATACAGAACTTTCTTCCAATTAAAATCCACAAACGCTAAAATAATTGACTAAAAATAAATTTTAAAAAGATTCCAGCCTAGGGTGACCTCTCCTGCTTTAAAATTCCTTTAGCAATGATTACAATTCATAGCTATTTAATTCACACAGCCTTGGACATCTTTTCTTTTGATTGACTTGCTACTTAAAATTGTTCATTGTTATTTAATATTGTATATTTTTTACATATTGTTTCCCCATTGCATTGTGTTCTCCTTAACAGTGGGAACCTGTTTATCCCTAGCTGCGATTCATAAAAAGCCTAGGAGTTCCTGGGAACCTCTACTCATGCCTCTGTGAGGGTTAAGGAATGGAGGGAGGGAACAGAAGAAGGAGAGGCTGGAAGCACGACCCCTGGACTCCCTCCTGGGCTCCTACACATGCTCCCACCCCCACCCCAGAAAAGCAGCCCAAGTTTTATAACTTAGTGCGTTTTCAATGTAGAATTTCATTGGCAGAGAGGGTTCCACTACTTAAGAAAAAGTTTGATAGGCACTAACTACTAAGGTACATGATCTGTGATATCATCTGATGTCTATTCTTTCTTCACTAAAATATAAGCTCCATGTGAGACAGGGGTTATAGTGAGTATTGTAGGTAATATTTCATATGTAGGAGGAATGAATTAATTAATTTGAGAAAGAAGGAGTTATACAGAGATGGTCTTGATGGATATCTGATTGGCTTAAGGTGTTTAAACAGAGAGAACTTTTGAGTTTGGGATGATTTAAATGTAGCGTTACCGTATACTGTATTACCTGCATGGAGACCCTTTTAAAAATGAAAGGTGTGACACTGACTATTAGATCAACAGTTGTAGTCAATGACTTCCTCTGGCAGAGCAGGACATATGTTCACTTACTGAGTGACATCTCAGGATGTCATCTCAACAGGATGTTGCTTGAGGGCAAATTTGAAGATTTAACCTCTGGCAAAGAGGATTTCAGGTCCTATTTGTTTCTGCCCCATTAGAAGAGATCGTTACTCGCAGGAAACCATCCAGCCTTGGTCTTATTGCAGGGTACTTTACTCGCTTCTCCCAATGTTTGGGTGACTAAAGATTGGGGCCATGACCAGAAGGGGTAAATGTTCCTTTGGGGCCGGAATGAAATATGCTATCAACGGTGCCAGTTGAGGCTCTCTGACACCGTGTGATGCAGAGATGAATTTGCTTTTTTGCTGGCAGACGCCTCTTCTGCTAACTGCCCCTCCCAAGCCCTTGATTGAGTTCTATCCACGAGAGGAGAGTGACATCAGTTATTCGAAGGGCACCACCAAAGGTGGGAACACAGATGGGGAACAACCATCCCTAGTTGGGGACTTTCCCCTGGGAACAAGGTGACTGAGTTAGAGGACCCCCCAGCTGTTCACTGGACCCTCCAGATTTATTTTCCTGCATTTCCAAGGCACCCACCTGATGAGTTTGATCGTTTGCAGCATAAAGGGATGTTGTGGTCCTGGGAATTTAAAATAAAGTAGAGGGACTTCCCTGGTGGTGCAGTGGTTAAGAATCTGCCTGGCAATGCAGGGGACATGGGTTTGGTCCTTGGTCCGGGAAGATCCCACATCCTGCGGAGCAACTAAGCCCATGTGCCACAACTACTGAGCCTGTGCTCTAGAGCCTGTGAGCCACAACTACTGAAGCCCACGTGCCTAGAGCCCGTGCTCCACAGCAAGAGAAGCCACTGCAATGAGAAGCCTGTGCACCGCAACAAAGAGTAGCCCCTGCTTGCCACAACTAGAGAAAGCCTGTGTGCAGCAATGAAGACCCAAAGCAGCCAAAAATAATAATTAAAAAAAAAAAAGTAGAAATGAAATGAGGAAACCAAGCGAAACTCCTTTTCAGAGGTGGTATCAGGAGCATAGGATTAGATCAGGCCGTTTAAGAATGTCCCTGTTATGTTTTAGGAGAAGGGTTCGACCTGTAATATATCCAAGTTTATGTGATACATTCTATTATAATGGTGTTACACTCTGTTCGTAAAATTACAAGTGTCTCCCAGGAAGAGGGTGAATCAGCCATTATACCAGCACTGCCCCTGACATGTTTATTCGGTCCGGGTCAGGGCATGATTATTATACCCTACCGGAAAAAAAAACCTAAATTGATATTTCAGACTGAAAATCACATGGTTTGTAGGTGGTGTGCATGCCGGTGGTGTGCAGACATTACATGGCCCTGCGGTCGTGAAGCAGTTTATGTGCTGGTGCGGGTTTTCCACAGGTGAGTCCATCCTGCTTCCCATAGAGCCGCTCGATTGGGTGTGATAGCAGCCCCCCGCACCTCTGTGCAACAGGCCCATAGAACTGGTTACCCAGAAACACGGACCCCCTTCCATCGCAGGGGCAGGCCTGCTCCCACCACGTGCCTCAGAAGCCCCGGGCGCTAGTGCCCCGCTCTCTGAGCTCTGTCCTCACCCCTGAGCCCCTCTGAGGGGCCGTCACTGCGAGCAGCCCCGGAAGAGGCAGCGGAGCATCTCCATCGTGGAGGGACCGCCCGGCGGGACGATGAGGTGCCTGGCGGCTCCCGATTGGATATCAGCCGCTGAAGCCTGGCCTCAGGAAGGCGCGCCCCGGCTCGCTGCGTGCTGGTTCTCACCCTCCTGAATCAGATGTTCACGACCAGACTTCTAAGATGAGTTCTGTCGCTGGCCTCCCCAAGGACTCGTGAGCAAATGCTGAGTTCCTCGGACCTTATTCCCCAAGAGCAGGTTACGGCCTGGAAGAAGCTGCGTCTGGTAATGAAAGCAGAAGTGAAAAGTGGCTCTTTAGTCATGTGGCGTCTAAAACCAGAGACCATGCAGATGAGACCCGGGAGGCACGGTGTGCTTGGGAGGAGTCAAGCCGATAGATGTCCACCGAGTGGTCTCCTGGCCAGCCCGGCATCTTAACCGCCCCCCGCTCCTCCCCAAAGTGCCCCAAACTGTGCTCCTAGCACGTGCTTTGCACACAGTGGGCATCTTATCTTGCTAATCACGTCAGTGAGAAGTGTGATGGGAAAGCAAAGCATGAAAATATCTGTCAGCTCGTGACTCCGATTCCCCCGAGGTGACTTAAGTGGGCAGATTTTCCCCCTGGAGCCAGAATTCACTAACCAAGAGCCACCAGTAAATTTCCTCAGAGAAGCTGTGGTAAAATAACTCACAATACACTTTCCAGAATCCCCCCGCCTCCCCACCTCACCCTGCTGTTCCCCCTTATGTGCTGTTCCAGGTCTGCCTGTTGAAGTGGGAGCATCTCAAGGCCTGTGTCCAGCACTGCTTGAGCTACAAGCCCAGTGGCATCTCCTTGCACCATTGCCCCCAGCTCAACAGTATCCAACCTTTCCTTTCCACCGGATGCGCGGTGTAGATGGCATACATTTACTGTGTTATTTCTGGCTGGGTTTATATTTAGGTGTGAGTAAATCAGTCTTCTCCCCAGCTCCGGACAGTGAGACAAGGGAAAGCTAGGACTGGGTCTCGTTCGTGAATTCACTTCTTTCACTTGCATGCTTTCCAACAGCTCCCTGTGAGCCCTTATCACTCGCCAGGACTTGCACGGGGATGCCGCTGGGGGCGTGGTGGACGGTCCTTGTCTTCACCGAGCTTCCTCGGAGTGGGACATGCCGGCGGCAGAACAGGCATTTACGTTCTGAGGCAGAGTTCTCAAATTGGCACGTTGACATCTTGGGACAGATATTGTTTGTTGTAGGAGCTGTCCTGCGCGTAGTAGGGCCTTTAGCCTCATCCTGACCTTTGCTTCCTAGGTGTCAGTCGCACCTCCTTCCCAAACCCGAGTTTTGGCAACAGAAGTGTCCTGAGAGGTTGCTAAGTGTCCCCTTTGGGGTAAAATCACCAGGTTGGGAATCACTCCACTACAGTGATAAATGTAATGATAAACAGGCTCTGTTGGAGCCTCGGGCAGGGGCATCTCAGACTTTAGGGTCAAGTGGTCAGGGACCCCCCCCGCAGGAAACAGATGGTTCAAACTGTTAACTTAGAACAATTGTAGGCAGGTTAATAAGGGGGTTATTTACGAGGTGTGGAGAGGGTGTGGGGAGGCCCACAGGTAGCACTCTACCCAAGGCTGAAACAGCCAGCAGGTGAGGGACACAGTTACCAGCGCACTTTACCCAGGTGACCCAGGCGTGAGAGGTGACCTGCTGGGAACACACACCTGAGCTCCTTTCCTTCCTCTGACCACTCGCTGGGCTTCCCCTTGGCCACCCCAAGTAGACCAGTTCCTGTATGTCAGATACCCCAAGAAAGCAGGACAAAGAAGGGGCAGTGTGTCTGGAAGGTTGAAGAGGAAACATCTAGTATAACAGGCTTCCCTAAATGTGGAAAATCTAAGTTGACCCCCAAAGGATAAATCAGTTACTCAGGGGAAAGGGGAGGGGAGACAGCGTGTGAATAACCCATGTGATTTCTGTTCCATGAAACTCAGTTACAAGAATTGTCGTTACACGTACAGTTCATTTGTCGAGCCTTCACCAGCCTGGCTGGTGAGAAATTCAGTGGAAGTCGTGTTTTGGGGGCTGTCTTTTCTCTCTAGGGGATCCAGAAGGCTGAGAAAACAGTCTCTGGATTTCAGTCCTCAGTGGTGGGAACTATTCAATCCCCTGCATGAAGGAACAAAGGGCGGGAAGGGGGGCAAGTGCATCTCCGCTTCTGGATCCAGCTTCGTTGTCACCTGTCTGAGGTGCTGTCACTTACTGGCTTCGGGGTGGGAAATGCGCAGGCTGGTGGAAGACGCCTCCACATGCCCCACCCCCTGGTTGGCCCACTTCCCTCTCCGTAGCCTGACAGTTTGTTTTCCTGTTTCTTTTAAACAAAAGCCTGCATAGTAATCATCTTCTGGGTGCCTAGCAACTGCTTTAGACCCCAGGACACAAAAGTCATTAAGAATCCTGAGGTGAGCTCAGAATCCAGGACTCACAGAGCCTGGCTTGGGGGGATGAGGGGGAGAAGACCCCCTCACGCCTTCTGGTCTCCTACAGCTTGGAGAATAAAGCACACCCTGATTTCTCAGCAGAACAGCCTGTCATGCTACAAAGCAGGGACCGAACCCATGGCCATTTAGGGGGATTGAAGCCTGCTCTGTCTGGCATAGAAATCCCATGGGGCTGGAGTTTCAACAAGTGGATGGTAGAGGAAGATAGAAAACAGAGGGCCCGAGAACCTGCTCAGGCACCAAGTCGACAGCACTTTCCACTGAGACCCGTATTGTCACCCCAGCACGTCGGGGGAGCGCACAGCACAGTCTGTGCCTTGTTAGCCTCTGCAGACCTACTTGCGGTTCTTTTTTTTTAAATTTATTTATTTATTTATTTATTTAGGCTGTGTTGGGTCTTCGTTTCTGTGCGAGGGCTTTCTCCAGTTGCGGCGAGCGGGGGCCACTCTTCATCGCGGTGCGCGGGCCTCTCACTGTCGCGGCCTCTCCCGTTGCGGAGCCCAGGCTCCAGACGCGCAGGCTCAGTAGTTGTGGCTCACGGGCCCAGCCGCTCCGCGGCATGTGGGATCCTCCCCGACCGGGGCACGAACCCGTGTCCCCTGCATTGGCAGGCGGACTCCCAACCACTGCGCCACCAGGGAAGCCCCTACTTGCGGTTCTGACGAGACAGTCGGTCAACACTTCCCACCAAGACTGAAGCCCCCATTCATGTAGCGATGCAGGTGGAGGGCCCAGCAAAGCCAGTAGGCAGAGGTGTGCCCCAAAGCCGGGGCGCCCTCATAGCTAGGGGTCGTCACAGCCCTCTGGCAGCAGCGACTAGCCAGCCGGTAAAGGATGCAGTGTTGACTTACTGTCGCCTGTTCACATGCTGAGTCTCTGGAGTGATAACCCCAGAGCCAAGTGCTTTCTTCAGCAGGGCAGGGGCACTGGTAGGACAGATGCTGACCACGGATCTTCTCCAGGGCTCTGCGCCTGGTCTCAGGAGTTCACCTGGATGCCTCTTTCCGGCTCCCTGTGTCCTACTTCCCCACCATCTCATCGGTGTCCTTGCTAACTCCACAAAGTTATTACCTGATTAATAACTCCTATGATAGAAGAGTTCCTGGATGAGTGTAGCCCAATTTACAATCTGCAGGTGATGGAAAAATTATGTTCCGTTCAGTAATAATTGATGGAAATGGTTTCTCCTCTTCTGCAGCTGATTGGCTTTGTAATTGTGATTTAATAATGGAAATATCAGTTGTTTTCTTCTCAAGATGAATTGGCTTCTGATTTGCTAAGCTCAAGGCTCTTTGGGCTTGTTTATATCTTTGTCTTTCCTCGTGAGACTGAAGGTGAGGTGTATTTCTTATTTTGCTATATTTTTCTTTGCACACATGCGCAGACAGGGTTTGAATCAATGGTTGAAAGAAACATTATTGGTGGTGGGATGAATTGGGAGATTGGGATTGAAATATACCCACTAATATGTATAAAATAGATAACTAATAAGAACCTGCTGTATAAAAAAAATAAATAAAATAAAATTCAAAAAAAAGAAACATTATTTTTTCAACCAGCTATTGATTATCAAATATTAGAGCTAACACTTTTTTTAGAAATAATCTAATCTAATCCCTAATTTTTACCGGTGATAAAACAGGAAGCCCAAGGTGGTTAAGTAAGTAACGTACACAGAGAGTTAGAGATTGCTTTTGGACCCACTAGAGTGCTATTTCCTAAGTAATGATGAAAGTTTGAAAAGGATGGCTGTGGTACTGTGATTTATAACAACAAATATTTATTTGGCCTTTGTCCAGTTCCTAGCACAGAGCTTCTCAAGCCCTTGGAATTTCCTGTGATGAGAGGAAAGGTGTCTTTTGTGATGTGGATGAGGTGACTTTTGGATGATACTAAAGATGGAGGCTGCTTGCCAGGGGGAGCCAGTCCTGTGATTAGAGGGTTGGAATGTTCAGTCTTCGCCCCCAACCCCCGTCACTGGCTGGGAGGGGCCGGGGGCTGGAGATAGAGTTCAGTCACCAGCGGCCAGTGTTTCAACCATGCCTGCATAATGGAGCCTCCATAAAAAGCAAACAAGCAAAAAAAAAAAGAGGTTCGGGGAGCTTCCAGGTTGGTGAACAGGCGGAGATTCAGGGACAGTGGTGACTCAGAGGGCACAGAGTCTCCTTTCTCTGCACCTTGTTCTCGTGTGTCTCCCAGCTGGCTGCTTCTCAATTATATCCTTTTATAATAAACCGGTGATCAAGTCAGTAAAATGTTTCCCTGAGTTCTCTGAGCTGCTCTAGCAAATGAATCAAACCCAAGGAGGGGGTCGTGGGACCCTCCGATCTAGAGCCAGTCGGTCAGAAGCACAGGTCACAACCTGGACCTGCACGTGGCATCTGAAGTTGGGGGTCGGCGGACAGTCCTGCAGGGGTTCCAGGTAGAGAGCGTCAGAAGCGGGCTGAACTGCAGGACACCCAGCTGCTGCTGAGTCGCTCGGTGTCAGAACTGGAAGGGCTCCGTATTTTATTTTCCCAATTGATTGTTTCTCTGCTGTTATGCACACATATCTTACGTGTATCTGTGTGTTCATGTGTGTATAATATGCGGAACCAAGTACATACCGAACTGTTACTCACATCAGTACCAGGACTTACCATCAGGGTACAATATTCTGTAACTGAAAGAACCTCTAATGCTGCATATAAGTAGGGTACGTCAGGGTCACATTACAGGGTAGCTGACACTGCATCCTGACCCGTTCTCAGAATCTCCCTCTCTGGGCGGTCCTGGAAATCTACATGCACCGCCTGTCCAGCTACTTGTCGCCTACAGGCTCCAGGCCCTGCCCACTGTGGAGGGACACACAGGACCGCCTCCCAGCCTCCCCATTTCTGTCCAGGATCCTTCGGTCCAGTCCTGCCCTTGGAACCCAATCACCCTTACAATCCTCCCTAATTTTTTTTTTTTTGATATTTATTTGTTTGGCTGCGTTGGGTCTTAGTTGCGGCAGGTGGGACTGTTTTTAGTTGCGGCATGTGAACTCTTAGTTGCGGCATGTGGGATCTAGTTCCCTGACCAGGGATCAAACCCGGGCCCCCTGCATTGGGAATGCGGAGTCTTAGCCCCTGGACCACCAGGGAAGTCCACAGGCCTCCCTGGTTTTATCTCCTGAACTGACATTGTTTGTCAAAAAGGCAGAGGCCCCATGCCCCCTAAGGTCACAGAAACAAAACTAACAAACGAATCTGAGCCAGTAGGAAAAACGTCTAGGAATTCTCAGGACTCTCCTTCCTTCCCAGGTAAGAGGCGTTAAACTTGAAACAGTTTAACATATGTGACCACAAAGTGTGGGTCATATGTGACCACAGAGTGTGAGGAAATCCAGCAACGGCAGGCAGGGAGAGGGCACAGCCGGGGCCTGGGGAGGGGCCTCTGGGGGCTTGGGAGCCCTTGCCTGAGCCTTCAGGTCCCAAGCCTTCCAGATCCAGAGGCAGCCCCAGGTTTCATGGGTAGAAAGAGGATCCGTGCCTTCACACGTCGCTACGCAGAATCGTCAGACTGTCCAGAGACTGACGTTAAGAGCACAGCAACCCTGCTTAGAAAGACTGCCGTGAATGAAGTCAGGAACAGCACAGTGACCTAGGACCTACGACGCCAGTTTTCTTTGCAGATAAGGGAATGGAGGCTGTGTGAAGCGAGGTGGGTTCCCTGAGCTGGGGGCTAATTAGTAGCAGAGCCAAGACCAGAACCTCAGCCTCTGGCTTCCCCTAGGCCTGTATTCATCAGGTTCTGCAGAGAAACAGAACCGATAAAATATAGAGACAGATAAGACCAGATTGATTGTAGGATCTGGCTTGTGTGGTCAGAAGCCGAGACGACCCATGTCTCGAGTCTATAAGCTCGGGGGGCAGGGAGGCCGGTCTGGGATTCAGAGGTCTGGAAACCAGGGCAGGGGATGGTGTAACTCCCTATCCTGGGGCCTCAGCTGGGGAAGGTGGGAGACACTGCTGGTGTGAATCCCAGAGCCTGAGGCTGAAGGCCTGGGGACCAGGAGTGCAGCTGTCCGAGGGCAGGAGAAGATGGACAGAGAATGTGCCCTCCTCCGCCCTTTTGTTCCTTTCAGGTCCTCCAAGGCCCGGATGAGGTGCCCACATCAGTGAGGGCATCTGCCTCACTCAGTCTTCAGATTCAAATGCTAATCTCTCCAGAAGCACCCTCGCAGACACACCCAGCAATAGTTACCAGTTATCGGGCAGCCCTGAGCCATGTCAGGGTGCCACGTCAACTAACCGTCATGGGGCCCCTCAGATCCCTTGGCTGTGTCTGGTGTAGCCGTCGCTGGTTCTGGCTGTGCGGGCGCAGGGGAGGGGTGGGCTGTGGTCCCGAGCACGGGGTCCTCACCGCGCCTGTTGCCCAGCGTCTGTTCCCTGGTTGGGAAGGGTCAGGAGGTGAGCCACGTTGCAAAGGAGGGATATTTGTTGCGAAGGCGGGGAGGACAGAAAGCAGAGAGAGTGTCACTGTCCTGTATTTGCACTTTTAGACCCTTGAAAATGGGCCACAAATCATCTAAGGGGATTATTAGTTATACCTGTAAGACATCATTCCAATCTGCCCATCTAGAGGAGGGAAAAAGAATAGATACTTGTCAAAATTGGCGTGAATAGGAGTCTTGGCAGGGAAAGGAGATAATTAATTTTCTCCATTAATTCGAGACATCACCCCCAGACACACAGCCCTTCGTAACTGTCAGAGCCTCTCTCCTCCCCATCACGGAACAGCCGCACCACAGTGACAGATGAGGGCCACCTTGAAGTCGCACGGCGTCTCTGTCCTTGGGTCTGCGTCGTCAAGACCCCAGACCGAGCGCGGGCGGCTAGGTCAGTTCCCCAGCACGCGTGCCCGGCTGCAGGGACCTTCTAATGTTTCCTTAGGGGCCAGAGGCCCTGAGCTCCTGGGTTGGAGTTCTGTCCATCAACACCATGGTCATCAGTTTCAGGAACTAAAGAATTATTTAGGGTTCCTTGTCATAGCCCATATTGATAAGTTATGAAATTTACAAATGGCCTTAGAGGTCATCTGGTGCTATTTTTTATTTGATAGAAAAAAAAACAAACCCAAAACACCTGGGACTTGGAATGGTAAAAACAGTTCCTCAAAATCACAGCACATTAGTGGCAACACGGAGGGTAGACCCCAGGTCTTCTGATGTCTGATTCGGTGGTTTTCAGCCCTTATTCCTATGATTGGCCCAGAGTCATAGACGGTCACGTGTAATGTGACCTCTGTGGTGATGAGGCTAAAAAGGGAGGCCAAGGAGGCGGATGCCTTTGGTGAGAGGTCAGCTTGATAAGAGTCCAGCCTGGATGGCAGGTGGGAGACAGACTTGCCTAGAAATAGCTCGAGGTGCAGATACGGAGAGTCCTTGACAGGAAAGTTTCCAAAGGGCCCCCGCATCACAGGAAGCGCTCTTGCCCCGCCCGGGCAGAGGCGCTGCCCTCTGAGCACACGGCTCCTGACCCTCCTCCCCTTCCAGCTCCCGCCATAGCTGAGCACCCGAGCGGCACTGTCTCCCCTGATGCTGAAGAGCCAGGCCGTGCTTTGCAACGTGGGTGCTGACTCCGGCGTGGCCTGCATGCCAAGGGCTGCTTGGCTTCGTGGGCATTTTGCCTGGAAGCGAATATAAGGCTTTCACAAATATTAATGAACAGCGATAATTAGCATCACTGCCATGCAGCCGTGCCCTTGGGAACTAACATGGGGAGAGGACAAAGGAGAGAAGAAAAGAGAAGAAAGGGAACAAGCAGGAAAAGTCAGGCTGCATCAGGACCTCATCTGCAGAAATACAGCTGTGCTCTTCCTCCAAAAAGCCTGGAAATAACCACACTGAAATAACCCTGTTGGTTCAGAGTGCAAATAATAGGGCTGCTTTCGGTGCCCTGGGCCGTCCACAGCATTTCAGAAGGTGCATGTCCTGTCTCTGACCCACCGGGACTTTGGGCCCTGGAGCCCCTGCTGGTTCTCCCCGCTGGGGGCTGCAGTGCTGACCGCTCACTCGGCCTCTCACCCTGTTCTCCCAGAGAAGACACAGCTGGTGCACCTGGAGCTCCAGGAGAGCAGAGCCCGGGGACCACTCTTGACCTTCGTCCAGGAGGGTCCTACAGCCAAGGGCCACACCTTGCTTGGGACCCAATCACCGCCTCTTGCTGGATGTACAGGCGTGAGTGTGGGCACAGCCCTGGGGCCGGATGCGGGCCTTTCTGTGGGCAGGGCGTACAGGGGCCGCAGGGCTTATCATCCAGACCAGCACACTACTGAGAACAGAAGGTGACTGTCGGTAATTACGTTGGGAAAACTGGTGTCAACTGGGACCGTTCAGGCAAATCTAACAATACAGTCACCCACCTATAAAAATAACAAAGGCGTTTTGGCATTACTGCGCAAATACATCAATCCCCAGGGAACTGAGCCGGTGCAGGTGGTGTGGAAGGAAAGTTTTACCTCCCCCCAAAGCAAGCGAGAGGTAAAGCATTCACTCTGATGTTCTATTATTAGAAATAATTTCCAAGAGGGAAGGGCTGGGGAAGGAATGGATTGGGAGTTTGGGGTTAGCAGATGAAAACTGTTATATATAGGATGCATAAACAGCAAGGTCCTGCTACATAGCACAGGGAACTATATTCGATATCCTATCATAAACCGTAATGGAAAAGAAAAAATAGAAATAATTTGAAGATTTTGGACGCCACCTGTCTCCCCCACAGATTCTGACCCTGGAGGGTTTGCCGTGGGCTCAAAAAGTCAGGTGGCTAAAGTGCCCTCAGGGAACTGGTGTTGGACACCCACTGGCTGTATCGGCCCTGGGGCATTTCCATTTCTCCAAAATATGGTTTTCTTTGAGAAACGGGGTCTGGGTTACCAGTGGTGCCAGTGTAGGCTGATGCCGGCAAGGTCAGGGCAAACTGTCTGAAGACGTATATAAATGAAAGAAGCACTATCTCACTCAGCTCCTTATCAGCCTTTTTTTTCTTTTTTAAGCAGTAGTTTATTTAGAATAAAGCACAGAACTCATTTCACTATGTAGTTGTTAACACTGAAATAACCCTGTTGGTTCAGAGTGCAAATAATAGTAATAAGAGTGGAAAACATGTAACAAATGAAAACTTTTCAAATGTCCTTAACATTTTGGCAGTAACGTAGCTGTGTAAGCTCTGCTTTTGAAAGTGATGGATTTTTTTTTTTTTCTTCAACCTCTACATTTTGGTCTGAACTATTTATGTCTGTTTATATTTAGATACTTTTTAGAATATAAATGTTAGCTACGTTTTTAATCCAAGTCAGCCAACCTGTTCTCCAAATGGACTCCAGCTTCTGTCCTCAGCCATTTGTCTGCCTGTGTATGAAATCCCAGCTTTCTGCCTTCTGCGTCCTCTTTCTCTCTGTATCTCTCTGTCTGTCTGTCTGTCTGTGTCCATCTCCTCTCTTCTCTCTCTGGCACACGTTCTGAACTTTTATTTAAAGAGCGCGGCCGCATCCTCGCTGGTACCCTGACTGTTTCTCTAGCACTCACTCGGGTCCCTTCCCTCTGGGTCAACAGTATCATCTAGATTCCAAAAATCTCTGATCTGTGCAGATTCTTCCTACACCTCATGAACCCATCTCAGAGAGAGAACATAAGTAAAACCAAGCCAAGGGACTTCCCTGGCAGTCCAGTAGTTAAGACTTCGCTTTCCAATACAGGGGGTGCGGATTCGATCCCTGGTAGGGGAGCTAAGATCCCACATGCCTCGCGGCCAAGAAACCAAAACAGAAGCAATATTGTAACAAATTCAATAAAGACTTTAAAAATGGTCCACGTCAAAAAAAAAAAATCTTAAAAAAAATACAAAAAAAACAGCCAAGCACACATCTTCACTGTGCTTTGGAAAGAAGTTGCTCTTGCCTTTATGCTCTGCCCGAGGGTCTGGGCATCCGTGTCCACTGTGGGCTGAGGAAGGGCAGTAGACACGGTCTGGCCTGGCCCCGGTGTCCTTACCTTACGCTGCTTCCGGGCTCCCTTTCCGGGCCCCACCTGCAGACAAGATGAATGCAGGTCCCTCACAGAGGCCGGGGGACAGTCAGCGGAAGGCCCAGCACACCCTGAGCTGTGCAAGCTTTCTGGCTACTAGGCCGAGTGTCTTCTCTGCAGAGTCAGCCTGCCGACCCACACGGGGAACTGGCCCTTGGAAAGCGAAGGCCACAGGAGTCCTCACTGTGCTAACTGGGGCTGCCATCCTGGTTGTAGATGACAGTCCCCTGGGAAGGTGGCCGAGGGCTGATGCAGGGCCCCGCCCACAGGAGTTCAGTCGCTCTGTAAGCACGAGCACAAGAGCCTGTCTTTCAAATGCTCCCTGGTCATCCTGATGGGCCCCTGGGACCCTGGATACCTCCAGGCGCCCTCCCTGCCAGCCCTCCCTGCAGAGAGGCTCCCCCACACCCCCTTCTCCCGCCCGCCCCGCCGTCGTATCCTCTGCATCTTGGCTTTGGTCCTCCTGGTAAGGAGAGCCCAATGTCAGAGTCTGTCTTTCTGGACAGTCCCACTGCACGAGTCACTAGAGTCCTTCCCTGCTCGTGTTATCCCCCGCTGTCCCGTCAGAACATGGGAACCATTTAGGAAACTCACCCCTGCCGGGGCACCCGTCTGAGCGCCGGCTCCGGGAGCATTGCTAACGGACTCCTTCCCCCGCTAGACGCCCAGTTAACTGTGACAGTGACTCGCTGATCCCGTCATTAGCCTGCAGACTGTCAGCCTCAGGGGAGGCAGCCAGCAAGCCAGCCTCCCTCGGGGCAGGTCCCTGAGGCCACAGCCTGAGAAAAGTCGTCAGACCCCAACGCAAAGAGCTTCTGTCACTGCCAGGAAATGAGACATTGACCCAGAGACTCCGTCTCCAAACCAGAATGGCTTTAGCACAGTTCAGTTGCTCGTATTAATTAAGGGAAAGTGAGACAGTGGGTTCATCACCCTTTTCATGAAGTCCAGTGTGGGGAAGGGACGTGTCTGGGAGTTGCGAGCGGGCAAGGATGGCTAGATCCACTGTCCACACGCCCTGCATTAATGGCGGGGAGCCCAGAGTTGCTTATTGCCCGCGGTGTTGTAGGGAGAGGCTGGGGGTGGGGAGGACGGAAAGTGTGCAGAGGAGACGAGCAGGGAGAGGAGACTGAGTGAGGAGAGAGGGAAAGCTGGGGGCGTTCTGGCATCCAAACCCCCAGCCAGCACGTACTGAGTGAACAGATGCTGCGGGTTCAGCCTGACCAGATGCACAAACAAGGAGGTCAGAGAAGCGAGGGGTGTCATTCCCTCTCCGTGTGCCTGCAGCTGAGAGCGGATGACATCACACGGGCAGCGAGTGCTGAGGTCCGCGGCTGACGTCCTGCGAGCCCAGCTATCCCAAGTGCTGAACCTCACCCCGGTTCCCAACTCAAGCATGTTCTAAGGTTTCTGTCCTTCGAAAGAAGGAGGCTCCTGTGTCAGGAGGTGTGTGATGGAGAAGGACGCCAGGGGACCCCTAGGAAGCAGGGGGAGGCAGCTCCCACCTCCTCTCCCATGCCATCAATCCTGGCCCCCTCACCGTGGGAGATGGGGGACCGGGGTAACGGGTGAGGTTATCTGCTCCGACAGTTAAGCAGGGACAAGACCATGGCCTGCAAGTGAGGGCTGCACTCCTGATTCCCATCACCTTCCCCAGCCGCTCCGCTTGGGTCTAGGGGGTCCTCCTAACCCCGGACTCTCCATCTCAAGGCAGCCCTGGCACTCAGGTCCAGCGTGGGGCCTGGGGTCAGTACTTAGGCTGAGTCCTCCATTGCACCAGTCCAGCTGTCTTGGGTTCACAGGGAGAAAGGCAAGACCTGGGTCAGCCTACGATGCCAAGCCCAGATTGTAGGCCAGCTTGACAGCCATGAAGCTGAGGTTTTGATCTGCCTGCGGCTCATTTTCTGCAATTATGTTCCGTGGGCCAGAATCCTGGAGAGAGAGGGACGAGGGACAGGACTTGGGCGCCCACCCCCATGTGCACCCCTGACAGTGTCCGCCTTGTCCCTCACGCCTTCAGGGACAGAAGCAGAGGGAGAGGGCGGCCTCAGACACTCCCTTCCCCTGGCCTCGTCTGGCTCCGGACCCCGGGGGCAGGGTTTCCAGCAAATACACAACCTTCCAGTGAACCCACACTTTTTCCTAAGCCTTGTGCACTCCTCACAGGAGTAGGATCAGCTCTTTTTTTTTTTTTTTTTTTAATTGTTTTTTGTGGGTTTTTTAAATTAATTAATTAATTTATTTATTTTTGGCTGTGTTGGGTCTTTGTTTCTGTGCGAGGGCTTTCTCTAGTTGCGGCAAGCGGGGGCCGCTCTTCATCGCGGTGCGCAGGCCTTTCACTGTCGCGGCCTCTCTTAATGCGGGGCACAGGCTCCAGACGCGCAGGCTCAGTAGCTGTGGCTCACGGGCCCAGTTGCTCCGTGGCATGTGGGATCTTCCCAGACCAGGACTCGAACCCATGCTCCCTGCATTGGCAGGCAGATTCTCAACCACTGCGCCACCAGGGAAGCCCAGGATCAGCTCTTGAATCACTCGGATGGCTACCCTGCTTTGGTGAGTGGGCGAGAGACTGTTCATTTTCCAGGGTCAATCAGAAAGCCCAGTTGTGGTCTAGCAGGTCAGCGGCATGCACGTAGTCGTTGAGGTGTTTGATTCCAAGTTTCCAAGGTCGGCATCAATAGGAATCGTCTGTAATAGCCCCTCTTACTGGGCAGCAGGGAAACGGATTTCTGGCTTTTCCAGAAGCCCTGCCATGTGAGTCCAGTGCCCCCCGGGTGCTTCCATGCCCCCACTCCACCCACTGCCTTCCTTCTGGCCGCAGCTCCCCTTCCCCCGCTTTCTTGCTCATCTGTGTTCTCCTGCCGTGGCCGTTCCTTCCCGATGCTCTCGCCTCCCTGAACCGATGCCTCTTTCCATCCATGGTCACCCCCTCCTGCTCATTTCCTCTAGGGCGCCTGCCCCCAGGCATGTGCCATTGTGAGTCACTTCCTGACAGGTCTCATGGCAAAAGCTGTGACAGGTGCTGGCGTTTAACCTCACAAAGCATCTTCCCCAGATAGAGCGGCAGCTTTCCGTGGCTGATGAGGAGGGACAGAGGGGATGGGGCCACCTCGCTGGGCTGCGGGCACCTCCCTAGCAACTTTTAATCATTTCAAAGGGAGAAGCCGGGCAGGGTTTGCCTCCAAATGAGGAAGATTTCTTGAATGATGTGAATAGTCAGGCAAAGGAATAGGCCACCCCCGGCATCATCCCTGGGGACATTCACACGGAGGGGAAGATATTCTGTCAGGGACAATCATCCAAAAGAGTGGAAGGCTAAATTCTTTGACCCTCCTGGTACTTCCAACTCTATAATTCTAAGGAATTGGCTGAGAAAAAAGAAGGGAAAATTGGGCCAAGAGTGAAGGCTGAGAAACAGCTGGCGCGGGATGAAGATGAAAAGGGAGAAAGAAGAAGTGGGTCAGGAAGCTGCCAGGTTTTACTCCGGACTTCCTCTTTGAGCTCTCCATCCCTGAATGCTTAGTTTTCTTCCGTCTCTAATAAATCTTTCTGACCCACCATACCTTACTTAAGGGGTCTAAAAGCAATTAAGAATGGAAAAATTGAGCCTGGGGAGAAAAAACATAAAGCACTCCAGGTCTGGGCTCATGAGATTGTGGGCTATCCAAAGTCAAGGACCTTGCCTTCTATGTCCTCTCCACCCCACGGCATCCAACCCATCACCTCTCTCACTGTTAAGGATGAGTAAAATAGCTGCCGGTCACATCAGGGACAGCCGGCCGGGCCAGGGACCCTTCTTCCCAGGGGTGGTCTGCTCCCCTGTTTCTGAGATGGCGTAGACCCTGCTCGTGGACGGTGCTCATTCCTTGCTCTCCATGACTGTTATGTCAGAATATGTGTCCCTGCAGAAGAGGCCGCCCTGTGCCCACGGAACTATGGGGCCGGCTCAGCCCTTCCCCAAGCACGAGACCTGCATCTGCGGGGTCCGAGTCCAGGGACCTCCCCCATCGCTGATAAATGGCCCCATTTGTATCCTTGCAGATCTTAATCTTCCTAATACAGTGGATTGAACTTATCTTCTTCAAAGTGCTCCGCCGTGGAAAGAAAGAACCCACATTTTTTTAATATATTTCAGCCACTGATGCAGAGCCGCTTCCTTTTGCTTCCGGTCATGTTATATTGGGCTGTCCGAATGCATAGGGCAGGGTGATATGCCTCTGGCTTACTGGCTTATTACAGGACCTCTTACCATTAAGCAAAACTGCAGGGCAGACTTGAAGCTTTCTGTTTTGTCAGAAAAAAATAGTCTTGTAGCCTTTCTTTTTTTTCAAGTCCCTTTTGAATGTGTCTTCAGAACCTTTCCCATGGCATCCAGAACATCCTGCCTGCACCCTGGGCATCTCGCCTGCACCCCGTCTGCCTTTCTTTCCTTCCTTGCACCAGTGCATCCTTCGGCCTCCTCCTCCCTCCTTTCCTGTCCCCCCTCATGTGGTTCCCCCCTCTGCCCCCCCAGTCAGCAGCCTGCCTTCCTAGCAGCTAGCAAAGAGGATTCAAACATTTGTTCCCTCCTGCCCTTTCCTCTGCAGCATGGAATCAGGATTTTACATCGCAACCAGAACTGGAGAGGGCGGGGAAAGCATTCCACCTTGCAGTTTCCTAGGTCTCCAGGCCTTTAGCAACCTAGATTTGTTCTGCTTTGCAAATCTCACCCAGTATTCAAAGCTATTAGGAAACTAGCATCTCCGTCTCCTTCCATGGACTTGAGGTGGGGACAAGTGCCAACATCTTCCCTTTCTTAGCAAAGAAAGCTGGGTTCGAGTGGGCGCGTGTTTTGCAGTAAGATCACAAAGGCTCAGTGGAAAAGTAGCTTCAAGGGTCCAGATCCTCAGCGTCAGTGTGCCCTGCAAAGCTCTCAACTGCAAAGAGAGGGTGTCTTTTGAGATGCCGGCTCCACGAGGATCTCAACGCAAAGGGCAGGCAGGAAACATCGCTGACCAGCTGGCCCCTTCACAGACCCGGATGCACATGCGAGTAAGAACGGGCTGAGAACAGCGCATGGTGGAGAGTGTGGGCCCCAGGCCAGCAGCATGGAAATCCTGGGACACTTGGTAGAAATGCAAAACCCTAGGCCCACCCTAGACCTACCGCATCAGAATCTATCTATATATATATAGATATAAAAACTCGGAGGAATTTATATGCAAATTAAAACCTGAGAACCACTTACTTTATAGAACTAACTTGACAAAATTCATTTTCTCACTTAATGAGGTAGTATTATCGTAACGATCCCCATTTTATGTGAAACACTGTTCCTTCCTCCCTCCCTTTTTTTGCTGTCACGTAACAGTCCATAAAAACAGCAGTACAGATGGTGAAGATAAATTCCCGCATTGCAGAGGGTGGCCTGTTGTCCAGCAATTGCCCCCAACTCCCCCAATTCAAAGACAGGAACTTTGAAAATTTTGAGGAAGGTGCTCCAGAGCAGGTGACTCCTGGGGTCTGGGGTGTGCCCTGCCAGCCCCACTGTAGGTAGCTCATTTGTTTGGTTAAGGGCAGGGGGTTTAATTACCTGTGGCAAATACACTGCGGTACATTTTGAAAGAATGATGGAGTCTTAGCAGGAGAAAGCCATCCTTTCCATCCCGTTGTATTTATTTACCGCAAAAAAGGCACGCTGAATCAGGAAAGTCATTTTGGTCTGTCTGATTTTATTGTTGTTTAATCCTTAAAACCACTTAGATTGGTCAACCAGCATCATTTCAATGAGCGAGGCAATTTTTATCTTTATTAGACGTCCTGAAATAAGTGATTTCAGAACCCCCTTCAACTCTGAGATTCTTTAAGTCTAAGAGAAATAAGGAAAAAAGGCTGAGCAGATGTTGACATCCTTCCAATGAGCTTTGAGGAATTAGATATGAGCCAGCCTGGGTGATTAAATGTCTGCTGGGGTAGAGGGTCATGACCAGCACCACCACCCTGAGATCCCAACGAACAGGGCCCCAGGAGGCACCTACTCTGCAGCATCTTCCTCAGAATTTTCAAAGTTCCCATCTGGTGCCTGGGACCAGCATAGGCCGGCAATACCATTCAGGAGCGACACTCACATCTCAGACTGGGAAGTGTGGACTTGTCCCAAACCCCACTTCCCCCCTTCGCCTCTACTTCCAGCCAGTCCTCACACGGGTTCCACCAGATTCCCAAGATCCTGAAATTCTCACCTGTGGGCTTGCCCTGGGGCCTGTCAACCGGCCTAAGTTCCAGGAGGGTGCCCTGGTAAGTGGATTGCTTGGCTGGCCGACGGATGCACGATTTCCTTCAAAGAATAGCATGAGATTGGGCTCCTAGCTGACTTCGAGCGACTTGGTTTGTTTACGTATTTGCCTGGAGCCCCACACCTTCTGGGGTTGGCCTTGATCACCAACATCCAGACACTGAAGGTGGAGCCTGGGTGGGCGTGGTGACCCTGGGGGGGCTGGGTGATGGGGGCAAGGAAGGCCCCGAGAGCTGAAAAGCCAGTGTCCTGGGAAAGGGGCAGGGTGGTGGGGATTCCCCAATGCTTCCACGGGAGCAGAGTCAGGATGCCAAAGCAGCGGCCTCACGTCTGCCCATCAGCCCACCCCCACGACACCCCACTTCCTGCGCCAAACCCATCGTGGACCCAGACTTAGTTTGTCGAGCAACCATTGGATCAGCTATGCTTCTATAGGGTGTGAGAAAAGTTACAATGTGTTTTTATCATCCTGAAAACTAATTTTGCTCTCATGCCCGGAGCATAAAAAGGAATCAGGTATCAGGCTTAAAAGAAATGCAAATGGATGTACTTTCTCCTCGGCCTTTGGGTTGGCTGGGTTTTCACAGGAGCCTGGTGCTTTGACAGCCGCAGGACATTTGTGTTTTAAGACAGAAGGTCTGTCCTCTTTACAAGCAGAGGGGTCAGATTATGAAAGAGTGTGTAATAGTGGCTGCAAGAAATGTCAATTTTGCAGCCCCAGAGTATTTAAGATCATGAATTGCAAGCTTCACAAAAGCCTGAGAATGAAGCCTCCAGAATGTCCTACAAAGCCGGGTATTACACCCATTGAGTTCCCTCACCCCAGGTTCTGGGGATCTCAGGGTTATTTTATGTTGGCAAATGTTTATTGAGCACCTACTGCATAGCAGTCAAGAAGGACTTACTCATTCATTCATTCTCCACTGTATCTTCTCCAGGACAGTTTGGAACCAACCAGCTGCTTTGTGTCTGTTTGTATCAAATTGTTAAATGGTCACTTATTCATTCTACAAGTAATTAGTAGTTTGTATTCTGTGTACAAAGGCATCTCTACATTGTGGAAAATGAAGATGTCCGTACTCACATACCCTAAAGTTATTCCCACATTTAAAAAATTATATTATTGATCATGACAATTCTGTTTAAAAATATCAAAGCTTACTAATGTGCTACAGTATTTCATATGTACTTTTAATTAATCCTCATAATAATCATGTAAGAAAAATAATAATATGCCCTTCTTATCAAATGGTCTGAAAAGTTAAAGGGACTTGGACAAAAATCCATTGATCCAAGACTCAAGCAGAGAATTTCTTCAAATACTTTGGGGCCAACATAATGTCCAGAATCTTTGACTTGATGTTCAAACCCCCATTTTATGGCTTTTTATATTCCTTCTCTTCTAAGCTCTGTACAGTTATGCCCCTGGTTTCACAGTTTCTTGATTGTCTCTGTTTCTTTCCTCCCAGACGGCCAGGGCTTTGTGAGTGAGGACGAATACCTGGAAATCTCTGACATCAAACGTGACCAGTCCGGGGAGTATGAATGCAGCGCCTTGAATGATGTTGCTGCCCCTGATGTGCGGAAAGTAAAAATCACTGTCAACTGTGAGTAGACCCACTGTCAGCGAGTTCCAGGGGAAAGGAGAGCATGGGGATTAAGGGGACGAAGAGGTAATGGCAGTGTCTTTTTCTGATGGACCCCAGTTGTTTCCAGCAGGAAAAGACAGTATCAGATTGCTGTGCCCATCCACCTCCAGGGCCATGGAGTCTTCCTGTGACTGTCAGAACTTTTAGCTGATGGGGAGACTCGTGAACTCCGGGTTAGTGTGAAGGCTTGAAGAGATGCTGGGGTAAACACAGTATCTGCAAGCAAGAAGTCCGTTTCCTAAAATACATGATCGTTTAGCTGGGAAGGGGGACGTGCACAGCAGGTGACTGATGTGCTTCTCACCTGTCTCACCGACTCGCTCTGCACCTCCCTGCAGACCCGCCCTACATCTCCAAAGCCAAGAACACGGGTGTCTCTGTTGGCCAGAAGGGCATCTTGAGCTGTGAAGCCTCTGCAGTGCCCACGGCTGAGTTCCAGTGGTTCAAGGAAGATACCAGGTACCTTGAAAGCGGAAACAGGGCATGTCCGAAGCAGAGCTGATGGATCGTTCCCCACGTGGAAGGAGGGTGATGGAGTCCAGGGGGAAGATATGGCAAAACCAAACTGATTACAGCCTCCATTATAACAGAGTCTCCTTTTAGAGCCAGAAGCAAAACACGGAGGGAGCTGGGAAGTGGGCAAAACTGATGGACCTTGTTTCAGAATCAGAGTAGCTGTAGACACGGCTATCTTCAAGGACTAGGGGCATGTAGCCCTGGAGCATGGGCGCCCTTCCTTCTTGGCCCCTGATGGAGGCTGCAGTGCTCATAGCTGGGGGGTAGAGGGGCCGGCTTAGTCTGAGGGAAGGGCTCTGTGAGGGGGAGAGTGTGTGTGTGGGTCCACCTGTGGCGTCTGGACTTCCCCGGACCCGCCCGTCTGCCGCCTCACTCTGTGTGTGCAACCAAACCCGTCGCACCCCCTCCTTTCTTGCAGGCTGGCCACCGGCCTGGACGGCGTGAGGGTCGAGAGCAGAGGCCACATATCCACACTGACCTTCTTCAACGTCTCAGAGAAGGATTATGGGAACTATACCTGTGTGGCCACGAACAAGCTTGGGAATACCAACGCCAGCATCACACTGTATGGTGAGTGCAGGAGGCCTGGACGTGGGGCTTGGCGGGGCGGGGGGTTCCAGGGACTCGGGCGGGAGGAGGGCGCAGCCTGCTTGGCCTGTGTCCGTCCACAGGGCTCGACCCCCCACCTTAGATGCGAACGCAACTCCACCGCCATTCTCCTGGTGCATGGTACGTGGTGTGTGCAAGGTAACTGGTACCTCCTGGTCTCGTGCAAGGTGAGCTGGGCACCTCACCAAAGGAGTAAACCGAGCTCTGAACCAAGCTGCACAATGGTTACCGTCAACAAGACGGAACCATGGAACAGGTCGATTGTAGTACTGTCTGTTGGTCTGGGGGTAAATTAGATATAGTTTTAAGATACCCTCTACAGTAAGAGTCGATGATTCCAGGAGTTATATTTACAGTTTTAAGCCAAGTTACCTGCTGCCATTATGATTCTCATGTTGACTGCCTGTCACGTTCTCATTCATTGGAATGAACAGAGCAGGAGGCTTGAGTCCCCATCGGGACGACTGCTCTGTCCACGGCTGAGACAGCCGCCCCTTCTCCGCAGGTCTCTCCCTCCCGCACGGGGGGAGGGGTCTGCAGAGCCCTGAGCAGCCCTTCGGGAGACCTCACCCTCGCTCACTCAGTTCTTGCGCTGCTGTGTCCATCTCCTTGTGCAACGTTTCACCCCACGGGCCAGGCCCAGCTTGTGGCGATAGCCCATGTGTGTATGTGCGTGTTTATTTGGTGAGATTTGGTTAGAGGGAAGCGTCTGGTGAATAGGACAAAAAGGTATTCATGTTTCACATGGACCTCAGACCCTGAACAAGCTTTCAGCATTGACATGAACTGAACTTTGTCCACCAACCATCTGAAATGTGTGATCTATGTCTTTTGTTTTCTCTCTGCATTGTGTGTGCATTGTGCTGTGTGTGTCTTAGAAATAAGCCCCTCATCAGCAGTGGCAGGTGGGTATAGCATGTTCCTTCACTCCTCTGCCTGCCTGAATGCCTATGTTTTTGATTTTAAGCCTCCTTCAAAGACAGGCCTGCCTGCTCCGCCTCCTTGGTTTATTTCTTCTTAGTGGCTAGACTTCAGGGGGTTGGTCTGCACAGTTTAGGTAGCAAGCATGTAGAATATGATGGCTTTCACACATGTGCATATGAAATATCGTTATATGTTTCCAGAGAAGGGCTTCCCCCCCGCCAAAACAAGAAACTTCTACTTGGTGGCCTTAAGAGGGATGAGTATTCTGCTATTTGTACACAGCAGCAGCGAGGGGAACCCAGCCTAGACACCAAATGGATTATCAGATGATCGTCTCCATGGGGAAATCACACTAGTGTGAATGTATAATTCCTCCAGCCCAAGGCAAAAAGGGCTAATGACTTAATTCTGAAAGTTTCATTTTAAAATAGAAGTACTTGGGTCATTATTCATAATGATCATCATAATATCTACCAAGTATTGGTTTCCAGGCATCATGCTAGTTCCGTGAAAGACAGGTTATTAACCCCATTTTAAAGATGGGTAAGAGGAGGACCCAGGAGGCTAAGTGACACTGAAGTACGTGTAGCTAGTAAAGAGGTGCTGATGAGACCCAGACCCAGACCCCTCCTCAGTGCTGGAGGGTTTTCCCAGAGGATGAGGGTGTGAACCGTGGGCACACACACTCGCACGCTCCCTCGCGTGCTAGATGGGGCCTCAGCTCTGCCTCCCGGGTGGAAGCCTCACCCTCCCTGTCTGCAATCAATCTCAGCCACATAGCAAATGGTAACTTTTGAATTTTCCAGCTCTGGAATCAGCTCTGCAGCTGCCCTTTCCACAGCTCTGGATCCGAGACAATCATGGGCCACTGGCTCTGCCCACACCTTGGTGTCTGTGAATGTCCATCCCTAGGTCTTGATAAAACTTAGAAGAAAGGGTGGGGCTGGGTTGCTTCTCTGCCACTGACCCTGCCGTCACCCCTGAGTCGGTGGGGCTGCCCGTGGGGGGATGCGGCCGACAGAAGGGTTCCAGGACTGACAGCTAGGTGATCCGGGCGCTTGTCCCTCTGTACCATGAACTCAGGAGAGAAGTGTGTCACAGCCGAGAACAACAGTGTGTGGAGATTAAGGATTCATTCGCCGGCTAGGGCTGCCATAACCAAATAGCATAGGCTGGGGGCTTAAACAACCGAAACTTGTTTTCTCACAGTTCTGGAGGCCAGAAGGCCAAGATCAAGCCAGGAAGATCTGTCAGCTGATTTTGATGAGGGCTCTCGTCCTAGCTTGTAGACGCCCACTTCGTTCTCACATGGCCTTTCCTCTGAGCATGTGCAGAGAGAGAGAGAGAGAGAGAGAGAGAGAGAGCGAGCGAGAGAGCTGGGGGGTGGAGGAGGGCTCCTTGGTGTGTCTTCTTATTAGGATGCTAATCCTAGCTAATCAGGGCCCTACCTTTATAACCTCATTTGACCTTAATCACTTCCTTATAGGCTGCATCTCCAAATACACATGGGGGGTTAGGGCTCCAACATATGAACTTGGAGGGCCCAATTCAGCTCCTAGGAAAGACACAGCTTCATATCCCAATGCAGCCAACCACACGAAGCCCGTGTCAACAATTAGCCTGTTTGAACCCATTTTCCACTTCTGTCTCCCCTCTTCCATCTGATCTGAATGCGTTCTTTTAAAGGACCATTTGAACATTTATAACCGATCTGCTCATACTCGCCAAAGCCACACTAACAGACACCCTGCACCCCAGGCACACATTTGTGTTTGCCGTCAGAGACTGTAAGCTTGGTTTTTAGAGACCCTTTGGACTCTGCACCGTGAACCCATCCCAACATACATTCATGACAGGCCTCTCACACAAACATGTCTTTCCTATGTTTCCTACCTACACGCACAGAACAAAGGGAAATGAGATGAAAGCAGAAGACACAGGCTATGGAGACAGTGGGCTGAGACAGGAAGTGCTTAGGCCAACTGAGAGACCACGCGGGTAGGTGGGTGATGGTCAAAGATGAATCAGTGGCTGACCTTGACGTGGGATGTTTCCTCCTCACCCACCACCAGTTGCTGCCCCTCCAGAAGCCGCACAGACAGAACAGGTCACCCAGCTGAGTGCCAACTCAGAGTGGCATTTCAGACTGTGCACTTTTCTTAGCCCCGGGCCACTGCCGGGACTGGAGAGGCAACGGAAGGTAGAGAACAGACCAGCACGGGGATGGGGAAAACTGAGTTCCGGTCCTGACCCTGCCACAAACCGTGCTGCTCTCTGTTCCGCGGTCGCCTGTGAAATACAAGCACAGGGCAAAGCAGACTCCAGGCTTCTCTCCAGCTTCCTAAGTCTCTGTTCTGTTGAAAAACAAGGGGAACTAGGGTAAGAGGCACCTCTCCAAAACCTGGCATCCGTAACCTTGGGAATGGCAGCAGGTGCGGTGCCTATTGCCAGCAACTTGCTCGAAGTATCCGTAAGCTTTCTTGAGTGGGTGAGGCATTGGGAGGCCACCTGGGCCCTGGCATCCTGGAGCCTGGCCAGGTCCGCACGCAGCAGGGGCGGCCGGGCTCAGCTTGCTGGCCACGGCTCTGCCTCTTGCAGAAGCCGCTCACGTTCTCTCGACTTGCCACCCATTCTGCTTCCACTGGGTCTTGAGCAAGAGGCCCCATCCCCCTGTCCTTAGGGTGCAAGGAGGGAACATTCTGAACTTGATTACATCCGGCACTGCATTGAGTGCGGGGCACGTAATGAGCCGTGTAAACGTCTGTATTTCTGTATTACTGGAACCGGCAGGGGAGAGGGACAGAGAAGGCAAACAAAGCCAGAAAGGAGGGGGATGCTGCCGAGAGACAAACAGATTTCTCACGCTTTATCTGTGCAATTGCAGCGACACAGATGAGTTACATTAAGAGTTAAGTATCAGGAATGGGGACCGCTCCTAGGAATCTTGTCATTGCAAATGAAAATGGCAAAATATTCTGGTTAGTGCAACATCTGGGCTCGGGATTTTTTCCTCAAGGCAGAGCCTCAGCCCCTCAGAGCAGCCAGGAAGAAGGCCTACCTCTTGGCCCCTGGAAACTATGAGGACAGAATCTCTATTTTCTTTTGCTAATGGCCATTCCTCCATAGAAAATACACATATCAGGCTGGCTCTTCAGACAGGATTTTCATCAACTAAAGGCAGCCGGACCAGCTCTTGTCATCCTGCACCCTGGGCTGCCCTCACCCAGGGTCCCCCCTGGAAAGCTGGTTCAGGCCCTGCCCCCCACCTGCCCTCCTCTATAAAGGCTCCCAACAACCTCACCTTTCCCCCAGGTGGCTCCAGGTGAGACCTGAGGGCTGGGTGCAGGAGTTGAGGACCCCGAATCTCCCCTCCCTTCACCTCCAATCCAGCCCAATCCAGGCCTCGGTCTCACGCCTGCGTCCCTCCGAAGACCCAGCCTCCCCTCAGCCCCAGACCTCCCTGGCCCCCAACACCCTGCTTCTGGCTTCTAGGATGTGACTGGCTGTGGCTTTCTTCTTCCCTCTCGGTCTCAGTCTGCTTCTAGCCCCTCCACCTTCTGCTCAGGGGTGGCATTACAGCAAGAGGAGAAGGGTCTTCTGTGTCTTCGGGCATCTTCAAGAGTTGTATCTCAGCCCACCGCTTTGGGTACTTTAAAAATGCAGATTCATGGGCCTGGTCCCAGACCCATTTCATGAGAATCTCCCGGGATGGTCCTGAGCACATGCTTTCTAGGCAAGCTCTCCCAGGGAAGCTTAGGACCAGGCAGCCAGACAGTCTACAAGCAGCAGTCTGGGGGCTCCCCGGTCTGTGTCCCTAGCGCTTTCCTCAATTCTGAGCCACAAGACGCTCTGCTACCTGAAGGTCCCAGGGGAATCTCCATCTTTCTCTCCCTGGCGCCCCTTCCCTCCTCAAACGTGCACCTTATCTTCTCACCCACCGCCTCACTACAATCTCCACGGCCATCCTGACCCTTTCCTCTCCCTCACCCCACACCTGTCAGCCAGCAGGTCGGAGCAAGCAGGCACCAGCCCTCCCGCCACTGCCATCGCGCTCACGCCGGGGCTTGTCTGGCTACGACATTCTCTTACCGGTGGGTGGTTCCTTTGTCTTTGACAATCTCTCTTCCATCTGCCACTTCGGGGCCAGGTGGCCCTTCCCAAACTCAGAATGAACCTGTTCACATCCTGCTGAAAACCGCCTCCCAGAAAACCCTCGAAGGCCTTTCCTGCTCTGAGATCAACCTCCCTCGTGGCCCCAAGTTCCCCGCTGCCTTCTCTGCATCCACCGTGCTAGACACCCGCCCCGCCCTGCCCGGGGTGCCCGATCCCATTGCACATTCCAGCCTCGACTGTGCTGCTTCTGTCCATCAATTCACTGATTCAGCGAATGTTTGTTTCGAGCCTACTGTGTGCCAGGAGTTAGATTTAGGGTTTAGGTACCGAGAGGAGCAGACTTCCCAACCTCCTACAAGCAAGTAAATAGACATTTACAATAGAATATAGAATCTAAGTGCTGCACTAGAGCAGAGAATAAGCTACTAGCTAGTAGGGGTCAGCCAGAAGGGGCTTCCGACAGCTCAGAACCCTTCGAGGTAAGTACGCCTGGAGCTCAGAGAATTTAAGCCATGTGACTGAATCCTTCCCGCAGATAGCAATTCCACCGTAGAAGGACACGTTAACATCCAGTTTTGCACCCAGGTCTGTCTGACCTTAAACCCATGTTTCTTTCTAACCCGTAGGTATACTGTCTCTTCCAGTGTGTTGAAGGGTCACAGAGGGAGGCGTTTGCCCTCTTCTCTGCCTGATAAAATTGTACTTACCCTTTAAGCTTCCACTTAACGGTGCCCCATCCATAAAGTGTTTCTGAACCCCACTGAAGAATCACTCACCCATCTTTTGGACTCTCTTGGTAGTTTACCCTTAGGCTTATATTTTGTTTGTATTTGTTTCTGCACTAAAGGATGTAGCCCTGTATCTCACCATAGTTATTGACCAGTAAGCATTGGTTGGGTTAATAAATATATCTTCCAGTCAATGGGTTACAGCCTCTTACAGGGTGAAACTCCCCACTAGCCATAGGAAGGCCAAATACTCAAAAGGTCTTATAGTCTCCCCCACTGCCCCGCAGGGAAGCCAAATCAACATTGCTGACACTTTCCCTTGCATTCCAGCCCCCCTTACGTCCCAGTTCTAATTTGAAATTTAGGGTCCCCTCCCGCGGGGTCTTTCTCCCTTGTGAGGGAGGCTATCTCAAACATCCCGACAGACTGTTGAGGAAGGCGTTCGTCAAATGATTTCTTCTTGCAGAGACATCAAAAGCTGCACGTGCCTGTCCATTTCCTGCTGATAACGTATATGATTTTTATTTTCCAAATCCGCAATTTAAATCCAGGTGGGAGGGAATGAGTCAGAGAGAAACACCATCGTTCCTGGCTGATGGCAGCAGCCTCGTCATTTGTATTTTCCCCAACCTGCGAAATGTCAACATATTAGGAGAAAATATGCAGACAGTTCATGTTTCACTCCTGATGCTGCCTCGCGCCCCTACCCTGCTCCGTCTGAATCACTGGCATCTGGCCGTTAGCCTGAGCGTTCACTCGGGCTGTGCCCATGTCAGCACACGCCCCCGCTTCCGGCTTGGCACAGACCAAAGCCCTGCTTTGTTCAGGGTTGTGATGCGCTGACTGGTTTGAATTAACTTCTGATATGAACTTCCTAGGCCTTGGGCTTTGTGGGAGCACAAAGCAGAGATGGCTGCCTTTTTGGCTTCTTTATCCGCATGCCTTCCTGGAGCTGCGAAGCCCCGTTCATCTTCCTTGTAGAAAAACACCGGGCCCTGTTTTCTGCTGTAATTAAAGACAATGAAGGAAAAGCTCCCTTTGAAGGGGAACGATGCACCTTCGTCAGCCGGCACTGCTGAAAGTAGGTTTACGTTTCCCCAGCAAGTGTAACACACACCCTCTAATTAGATTTCCTCGCTCCTCTTTTAATCACCGGGAACATCATTATCCTTTTGGTTCCTTGTTAGGAAGGTCACAAAGTTCACATTCATATTTATAAAACGCATCCAAATTTCAGAACAAAACTGTATCTTCTTAGACTTCAGATGCCTCCTTGATCTCACTGCGCTATCACCAAGTTCAACTCGGCTGTGGGTTTTTTTTTTTTCTCTTTTCTTTCCTTCATGTGATCACCTGACCACCTGCTATTTTAGTAGGATTACAGAAACACTTTGCTTTCGAACTTCTTGCTGAAGAACTGTGCCTTATTTTCATTGCAATCATGGAAAGGACAAGGGTGACATTTCAATACCTTTCTCACTTGTAATGGACCCTCCATTTTTAAGCTTCAAAATCTCTTGTGAGGCAGGATCCTCATCGGTAAACTTATATAGTTTTCTGGGAGCTTTGTGCTGAGTTTGGGTACTTTGATTTTCAAAATCTGTTCCTCCAGAGGGTGATCAGCCAGCCCATGAACGCAGCAGCAAACCCTTGCTTCCAGGAGAGCTAGGCCTGCAGGTTAATTCTATGCTAAGCCCTCAACCAAATTAGCTTTTTAAAAATGTGTAATGTGTAGTATATTTAATTTAACAAAGTAAGTAGCTTCTCCAAAGTGGACTTTATTTTGCTCATTTGTTTGTTTGCCTCTTTCTTTATTTACTTGTCTTACTGCTGCTGGGTCTCACACGTGGCCATACCATAAAATCTTCCCTCCGGCCCAGAGTACACGCACTGATTGATTGACCTTTGTGACATTTACCGTTTCTGGAATTTATCTCTTGATCATTTCTGTCTCTTTATCTCTTCTTTCTGTGTGCTGAGGACTAACTTATTTTGGTCTGCATATGTCCTCAAGGTATTTAGTTGTCATGGTTGTCATTCACAGTTGGTTTTGTGGCTTTGTGTCGTCACGTGAGCTTTTCAAGTCTGCTCAGCTTCAGGAAAGAAGGAAGCAATACGTTTTTAGTGTTGAGGAAGGGGAAAGGAGCAGCTGGAATGAGGGGAAAGGGCATCATTACATGTTCTCACTTTTAGTTTATCCCTGAAAAATATTTAATTAAGGCTGAGGTTTGTAAGAGCTATTCTATTAGACTGAGTCACTGTTAACCATAAATAAAGATTTCTTGAATGTGGTGCTTGCCCACAGAAAGAGTTGGGCTTCTACATGCACTTCCTCAGAATAACTGGCCTTCCTTGGGCAGCCTTTACCTGTGGCTGGAGCCAACTCAGGTCTTGTCAGGAGAGACCAGTCACTTGCTAAGCCACAGTCACGTTTGCTTTCAGTGGGTGTTTGGCAATTATCTTTAAGAATTCAGTATACACAGGGTCTCTTTATTTAAAGCAGGAGCCCCACAAAAGGTACTATTTTAGAGACTAGCAGTTGTGGTCCTGGTTCTCATTCACCCAATTGTTACTCATCCTTTACTTATACTCAGTGATTTTACGTATCATCTTCACTCATCCTCAGAGCAACCCTGCAGGTATAGAGAAAACCACCTCCCCACATATTTTATACATGAAAAAAAAAAACTGTTTGAGAGCAGTTAACCATCTCACCTGAAGTCATCCTGCAAGTGACTAGCAGAGCCAGAATTCACATTCAGTTCTCCCTGATTCCTGAATTCAATCCTCTTAGACAGGCAGGGTGCTCCTGAGATGGAAGGGAGGTTGGATTATTTCATTCCAAAGGACTTTCTTCTCAGAATCTGTGAGGGCTTAAAACATATTTACGTTTCTTTATTGATTTAGACTAGGACAGAGGAATTCTAGGTCCTAATGGAGGACAGGGGGACTTCCCTGGTGGTCTAGTGGTTAAGACTCCGAGCTTCCACTTCAGGGGGCGCGGGTTCGATCCCTGGTCGGGGAACTAAGATCCTGCATGCAGCGTAGCGTGGCCAAAAAAAAAAAAAAAGCTAATGGAAGATAGGGTGTGTGCAGGCAGAGGCTTTGGAACAGAGCCTGGCACATGGCAGCACCAGCACGCATTTCTTGAGTGGACGGCATGGCTTCCGAGGCCAGCGTGGGGTATGCTTCCCTCGCAGACTGGTCCTTTGCCCTTGGACTTGCCATAGAGCGTGGCTTTGGACTCTCTCATTGCCCTGCCCAGTGCCCCACACCCTCCTCCTAGGCCCTAATGGCCGGTGGCCTCTCTCACCTCCTCATTCTCACCTACCAAAACCCAGCTCAGGATCAACGTATTTGGAAAAGGTCGAAATAAGCCAATATTAGCCTCAACTAACAAGTGGAAGGTAGGGGGTATGGACCCACCAGAGCAGCCCTTCCCATGGTCACATGACTACTTCCTACCACGATCACATGACTACTTCCTACGATCACATGACTACTTCCTACCACGATCACATGACTACTTCCTACCACGGTCACATGACTACTTCCTACCAGACACTGTCCTAATCCCTCCAGTCCTTTATCCTGAAAACTCCACATTATTACCCCTATTTTCAAGGAGAAAACTGCAAGTGCTTTGTCTGAGATCACGTAGCTGGCAAGCCACAGACTCAGGATTTAAGCCCAAATTGGTCTGAAGCCGAAGTCCCAAGCGTTGGTTGCACTTTTACGGTGGTCAGAGACTTTACCCCAAAGGGCTCAGGGCTGCAAAGACAAAGCAGCGAGGCCAAGGCAGGGCAGACGCGTAGACGTAATCACGGCACCACACCAGTTCGCTAGACAGCAGCAATCCACTGCTTCTGCCGTATTAAAGCACAGAGAAGCGTTTGCGTAATCAGGTGAGTGGCCTTAGCATACAGAAAGCCTATGGGAGAGACCCAACCCAGATTCTTTTTTCCCCCTCATTTCCAGCAGGATCAGGGTTACCTTGAAGATGCCATTGAAGAATCAGTTCGTCGCTGATGGCCTTTGTCTTACATTCCTCCAACCTGGAGTATGGTACACGGACGTGAGCCGCTCTCTCCCGGCTTTGAACAAAGCCCGAGAGCCTTCCTGTAGGCCCCTCACTTCCTGTAGGCCCTACTGCCAAATCTCAGATGTGTCCAGGATCCATAGGAGGAAAGCAAGGCTAGTTTAATCTCTGTCCTAGTAGATTAGGTAAACTCTTTGGCCAGAATAGCTCAGCCCTTTCTCATACACTGATTGGCCAAAGGCAGTCTGAGAATAAATTGCCATGTCATCTGATGCTTAAATCAGGGCTTATAATACCTGCTAAGGAATAAAATTTCCTGAAAATGCATAGAAAATGAGGCTACAGAAAAGGAAACTTTAGGGTCTAGGAATGTTTGGCGCCCTCTTGCTGTCTCAGGAGATGGCATGCTGAGGTGCAGAAAGCAGGAGTGGTGATGGTTTTGTACCCCTGGAAAAGGCCATCTGGCTGTTCCCCAGCTGTCCCTTCTGGGACCAGATGCAGAGTTTCCAGCCATTCAGTAACTCAGGATACTAAAGGAGAAGAGCTCAGAGGTCATGCATCCCAGCCTCCTCTCACTGCAGGTGGGAGAACCAAGGCCAGAGAGGAGCTGGCACTCAGCTGGGAAGCAGCAGAGTCACGTGGAGAAATTGGGTCTCCAGATCCCCAGGCCATCATTCCATGACGCCGTGGCCTCTGAAAAACATGCACAAAGGATTGTTTTCCACAGAGGGGAAGTAGAGCTGTGATAATCAAGGGCACCAACCCTGTAGACAGAGTGACTCAGTTCTAGTCCAGCTCTGGGTGTATTGTCTTTTGTGGCCACAGGCAGGGTGCTTACCTGCTCTGCTCCTCAATTCCCCATCTATAAGATAGGAATGCCACAGGGGTTCAGAAAGATAAAACGGATTAGTAGATGTTCAGCATTTAGAGTCATGTTTGCCACACAGAAAGCACCATATAAGTATGCCTTATCTCATCCCCCCATGCGGGCTGAGCAGGCCCCATGCCTACCGAGGCCCCCTCAGAGTTCCACTCCTTGGAGAACTCAGCTGAAGCGAGCTGAGGCTGTTAACACCCCTGCCTAAGCAGCATGAACATCTTACTGCCACTGCTACCTGCCATCTTGATGACTCTTCCCCTTCTTTCCCTGCAGCTCGCACTGCTTTGTCTTCCTAATACTCCTCCTCTCCTGTTTGTTTTAGCTACATTCAACCTTGTGCTGGTAGCATGACATCCCCAGAAATGCTAAGCCCACTGGCAGAACTTGGAATAAAGTGATTCCTAAGCTAAAGACCTCCTTCTGTCTAGAATGGAGCCCATTCAGTTGTTTCTTAAGTTGATATCAACAGAATGAATTAGACAAAGACACACACACGTGCATATATATACACATATACATAACTAGGGAATATATATCATGTATACAATATAGACTTTATATTTTAAATATTCTTTACAAAAACATATGGGTCTTACACATCTGTGTTGCCCATTTCCTTTTAAACTCATTTAAAAATCTAAATCACTCATCTTTTGCAGAAGACAATATAGAGAGTTACCTTGAGCTTCAAACTGGGCCTTTTCCAACTCAGCGCATTCCGTAGGCCAGTACAGTTCCTAGGATATATGCCTGGACTGATGGGGCCCCAGAGTCAGGCTACTTTCTATATATATTTATGAAGCTGTCGTGGGGACCATAGCAATGGGCTAAGGACTGGGCTCTGCCCTTATCTGCAAAGGCTGTATAACAAAAGTACAGAAAACTATGAGCAAGACTCAAGCTATCGAGGAAATATGAATTTTCAGTAAATAGGAGAATTGTATTGTAAATCAGAGGAAGAAAAGGAATCCTGCTGAGATCCCTGGGGTGGGAACAGTTGGATGCCAGCTGCTGGAGTGAGAGAACCATCCGTCCCCAGGCTGACGGCATCACTGCCCGCCCAGCAAGGCCTGGATCCGCGCCATTGCACTGACCAGCAAGCCACGTGACCTGGCTCCCGTCTGAGGAGACCCTGCACCACTGAGGCTTTTTTCAGTAGTAAGGTTACTTCCAACAAGCCAATTTACTAGGAAAGGAGGCGGTGAAGCCCTGCGTCTCTTGCCTGTCACTCGGTCCCTTTGTCACTGGCCCTACAGGGTTGCTTCTAATCCCTTGACTAACACTTAGTTTTGCTTTCCCCGGAATACTCTGTGCTCCCTGCTCTCTGGCTACTCTGGTCTTGCTTATGACCCTAAATTCTGATGCTGGTAAATAAAGGTGATGGAGGAGTACAGGGGCAGAGCTGGACACTCAGCCTTCCACCCTGGGCCCTGGGAACAGGCAAGGCGATACCAGTGCACGTGGTTTGTCCTCTCAAGGATGCAGATGAAGGGAAAGGGATCGCACCTGTGATTCCGTGGTCTTATTTCACAGTGGAATATGAGGGTTTCACGAGGGGTGTGTAAGAGGGCCAGAGAGAGGGAAGAAGAAAGAAAGAGGTTGAGGGAGAGCCCTGCCAGGCAGGGGCGTAAGGTGGCTGTTGGGGCTGAGAACGGGGGTCCTCTTTGTCACCTCTGGAGATGCATCGCTGACTGCTGGGACAAACCCGACCACAGTCTTTAAAACTCTGGGTGTACGTATTCATTCTTCCTCAGCGGCTTTGGGAGACGCCGCCCCAGTATCCCAGTCACACCAGATGAAAAGTCAGCCACATCAACACCTAGACTCCTGTGTTTCACAAAATCTTCTCTTCCTCTCCTTCCTCCTCCCACCTCTTTCCTGCACTCTGACCCTCATCCCTCTCCTTCCCCTACCACCCCTGTCTGTCCTGGACACGGTTTCCAAGGAGAGAACACAGGTAGAGGCGCTGCTTACAAAGGTCCTGCCCTAACCTGTTAGCCCGCACGTCTAACCATTCCCTCCCTCTACTTCTTTTAGTTTTTAAACCCCAGTCTTTGAGAGCAGGCTGTAGGGTCCAGGCACCCCAGCGATAAGCCCCTTTGAGTTTCTCCCAATGGGCACTTTCCATTTACGCAGACTTGGAAGGGTCACTGGTGGGTGGGAGCTGCTCACAGAGAAGCATGTCTATGCGGTGCTTGTCAGGGGATGAGGATGGTGCCCTCTGGGTGTGCGCTAATGGGTCTGTCTCTCTTTCTCCCACACAGGGCCTGGAGCTGTCATTGATGGTGTAAACTCGGCCTCTAGAGCACTGGCTTGCCTCTGGCTATCAGGGACCCTCTTTGCCCACTTCTTCATCAAGTTTTGATAAGAAACCATAGGTCTTCTGAGCAACGCCGGCTTCTCCATATCACAGACTTTACCTACACTGCGGAGAGCAAACCAGTTTGGGCTTCTTTTTGTTTGTTTCTGTTCTTCTTCTTGATTTGATTTTTTTCTTTGTTTGGTTGGTCTGTTTATTTGATTTTTCTCTCCAGTTTGAATGAGTGGGGTTGGGGGGGAAGGGGTGTGCAGAGTTCTACCACGTGTAGGATAATCATTCATTGGTGTGTCCAAAAATGGAATCTGTTCCTCTACCTTGGCCCTTCCCTTTCCTCTGCCTTCCTGACACCGTCACCACTAACCCTACCCCCCCAGTAAACCATAAGCTCCATCTGGGCAGAAAATGTGCCTCGTGATAAACAAACACCCTGAAGACACAACTTCACTTATAATGTAGTGCACAGCAAGAATTATATCCAAGTGTCCTATTATCTGCGTCTTTTAAGCTTTGGACCATTTTCCTGACTATAATGTACATATCACTCCTTCCATGCTTATTATTGTCTAATTACACGAGGGTTCACATCCTTTCTTTCTGGGAAGTTCTCTCTCTATATATATATGAAACATTGCCATCTTTTTAGCCATTCTGCCCTATCTGCTTTCTCTACCAGCTATAGGGATTCGAAGTTTAGGGATATGCACACAACCCAAAACTAAACATTTAGAAGTCATGTGACTGAATAAAGGGGGAAGCATTTTGAGGATGGTACTTCTCTCAAAAAAATGCTGTCCAGTTCATAAACAATGATCCGTAGATGGCTGATTATTTAGGTTTTATCAAGCTCTCCATGAAAGTAATCATACGGTTTTCCATCTACTCAACTGTCTGATTGATTGTTCCATCCAGTTATCTACCCACCCATCTTCTTCTCTAGCAATCTATTTACTTTATTTATCCATCTATCAATGTAATTATCTAACACGTCTTTCTATTTCTTTCCCCACTCTTCACTATCAATCAATCCATCCCCACATTAATCTCTAACCATATTGTGTCTATTCCACTGGATTCATGTCTCCTCTACCTTCTGCAGATATTGGCATCTTCAAAATGACCTATCAGCTTCTCATGCGAAAGCCAATGATCTCACAGGCTAACAACATAGAAAAGCAATATGTCATGGACTGTCTGGAATGTGCTAGCCCATCTACCCAAAGTAAATACTGGTAAGAGATGGGCAAAAGTAGCAATCGAATGATCGGTCACTCACTCTTCCCAGCAGAGACTGTGTATTGAGAAACACCTTCTTGGGAAGCAGATCAGCCTTGGCAAAGCCTTGATGAGTATCGTGTTTTTTCTTTCTTACCGGAAGGACAAGGTGCCAAAATTCATGTTTCTCTCAGCCTTTCAAGAAAGTGCATGCCAGGAAACTGTGCGACTGTGCTTAATAGCAAGAAAGTGAGAGAAAAAACACACCTCTGTCTCTGCAGTGTGAAGAGAGCTGTCCATCTGAGTGGGATGACTTCTGCTATTGTCTCCTCTCTCCTCCAGTTTTGGTTTCATCTGTTTCAAAACTATCCAGTAAAAAGCTGATGAAAGCCAATTACATGGCGGGTGTGTTGACAACTCTGGTATATGTTTCAGGAAGCTCTTCTGAGCTGAGGGCACTTGAGCAACTGACAATTTCCAGGCACTTGATTAACACAACACTGCAAACAGAAGGGGAAAGTGACACACAATTTCCTCGGATACAGGCTGCTTCTCCAGGAGCTTTGGAGAAGAATGCCCTCAGCTCTCCATGTTCAGAACAGATGTTTCCAGAACACAAAGAAGAGCTGACCTGATCTTTCTGTATTGTCTCCTGGGACAAGAAGGACTCAGCCAGCAAGTGTGCCAGGGTTGCAAGATGATGGCATTGGAAGCCTGCAGGGCTGTGCCCTTGTCCTGTGCTGCAGGGAGTGACCTGCTGAGGATGAGAAGGTGTGTCAACAGTGACTGTCTCCCAGACCTGCTGGAGACCCGCTGGAAAACTCTTGCAGCTCCACAGTCTAAAACATGAGAAATACCAGCTCCATAGAGTTCCGTTCCTTCGATGCTTAATTGATCTTCTTCCTCTGAAATGTGGCCTCTTTGTTTCTGTCCGTTATGACACATGAACGTGCCGTACGCGGTGGAGAAACACACACACACACACACGTAGGCTGTCTTGGCGTACAAAAAGCTAGGCGCTTCCGTAAGAGAGCTGGCGTGAATGAATATTACACTTTCCAGCTGTAAGCAGACATCTGCATTTCCCAGGGAGTTGCCGGGAGCCAGACTGGGGGAACGTAACTGGTGTGCCAAAAGCAGTGTGTGGATTTCAAGTCCCAGGGACAGTCGCGAACAGGCGCGGAGTCAGAATTAAAGGTCGGACGTCAGTGTTTCAGGCCTGTCACCACACGGGGCTCCGGGAGCCGGGCTGGTGTCAGACACTGAAGGAGTGTTTAATGTGTCATTTGAATGTTCTGCTGATAATACTCTTGTTCCTCTGGAGTAAAATAAGTGTGGAGGCTGTGGAGACGGTACCGTCTTGGAGAACACGGTGCTTGAAATGGACAAGCTGGGCGTATTCCTCACTCCGGGACTTGATCTAGAGGAAGGCGCCCGTCCTCCTTCAGCCAGGAGGATCCAGAACCTTCCAAGCACAATGAGCCTGGGTCTCAGACTCACTGTGGGACTCCGTGCAGCCTCTTCCACTGGATACTGGGAAGCATGTCTGGTAGTTACAGGTTCCAGCCCTGTTTCAGAGGGAAAGACTCCTACCGTTAATCCTCACCTGTCTGGGTAAAGAAAACCAAGGAAACAAGACCCAAGGAAATGGGGCAGTGGGAAAGGAAACCCTTCTGCACAACAGACGTACTCCAGCTTCTGGGTTGTTTGGGTTCCTTTGGTGGGGATGTCTCCATAGGACAGGAGCTGTTACCCAGCATCTTGAAGCATATAGAGCAGCAAACGCCTACTAACGACACTATCCATGCTCACTTTACATATGGCAGGCGGATGGATAAGGCCTGCTGGAGAGATTTTTTTCGAGGTGCCAGTGATGGGGGCGGGGGTTAGGGTAGAGGAGGAAAAAATGAGTTATCGAGTCTCTGAGGACGTGTGGCTCTTCATAGGTTTTGCACGTGGGAAGGAAACCGAATAAGGCTTATCAGGAAATCAGGTGAGAGGAACTCAGCTATGTAGGTACTCTGAAACCCTCCCCCTTCCAAGACCAAGTTAATATGTATTCCCACCAAAGTAATTCCAATGCCAGTGCTAGTGTTAAGGCCCTGGCCAAGCTTGTTTTTCAGTAGTTTCATGTCAAGTGCCTGATACAGTCTTCTGCAAGTTGAAGAAAATGCGTTTAGTTTTTCTCATTCTTGTTTTAACTGGGGGAGGGAGGCCATACAGGCGAGTGGTGGTCAAAACGTGCACCTGTTTCCTACAGAGAGATGACGTGTGGCTGTTGTGTTATAGTTGTATTCAACTAAAAAGAAGGGAAGTTCAGGCTTTGTATCACAAAGAGGCCTGGGGCTCTTTCCTCTGAAAGCCATGCCTCACGCTAGACAATTCATTTCACACGTTGGTCAGTTAGTTCTCAAAACCTGGGTGGGAAGTGTCCTCTGGGACTCGGGACAAGTCCACAGCCAAGGATGAGTTCAAGGATGTGTCTCTGCATCAATGCAGCCACTTGCTCTCCACATGGAGGAGTTGGTGATCTCTCCTTATGCCAGGAAAAGTCACGTGAGCAGAGTAGAGAACCTTAAAGTGGGCGGTCCGTCTCCAGGAGAGCTTTTCCACTACAGTGCATCAGGAGTGGCTGTAGATTAGATTGGTGGGTACTTCCAGTGCCAAGGGAAGGTTTTCTCCTCTGTGGCTGTGTGTGGATGTTATCGGTAGGAGGGGAGGAATGGGGTGAGAGATGGGGCCATGTCATCTTTTCCAATCTGACCCTGAGTCCTCACCAGAGAAAAACTGGCTTTGTCATACCTGGAACCAGCCCCCCTTCCCCCCACCAAAAACCTCCACAGAATTAAAAACAAAAACAAAATTTAATCTCTTTGGAATTCGAGGAAGCAGGGGAAGCAGCATAAAATGTTTCTAGTTGGCAAAATTCATTTTTTTTTCTTTTTCTCCAAATATGAGGATTGTTTGCTTTCATTTTGCATCAGCCCTATTCCTAGAAACTTATGCCCAATTGCCTCCCCTCCTACTCTTCAAAACTTCCTTGTTTATTTTATTTTAAGACAAATAAGTTGGAGCAGTTGCAGTAAAACTTCACAGGTGTGTAACTAGGAAGGCAACATTTTCAAAAAATACCATATGATGAGAACTGCTAATGCTCACTAACAGCCAACAATAAAAATGCCAGTCTCATTTCCCTCATTTCTTGAGAGAAGAGAAGTAAATGAAAGGAGGAAGAAATAGATATGCAATTAAAAGATGTGGCGAAAAGAGAGAGCTGAACCAGTGCAATTTAGCCTTCAGGTGCAGAATGCTGGCAGTCCAAGAGGATGTGGAGTGGACTCAATTAGACACGATTGTCATCAGCCTGAAAGTAGCCAGCGAAGCCTAATTTCCCATATTTTAAAAGACATTCCATTTTGTTTCTTTCAACAGTGCCCTTTTAAAGGCACAGGGTTGTTTTAGTTGTTCCATGACCCTGAGTGGGGAAAGAAAGATGGTGAACCCTCTACTCTTTTTCTGGGGGGGGGGCCACATTCTACGCTATTGGCAGATTTATAATGATATCGATCATAGCAATGATAAGTAATAATAGCTGCCCTTGTGTTCATTAAAGGGAGCTTTTTTAATCATTCAAAACCTTTTGTGACATGTAAAGTGCAGTTGTGAGGAATGTGTGGGTGTACGAAAATGTATCTGTCAAGTTCAGAGTCCTCTAGATTAAAAAAAAATTATGACATCAATGGTGCCGTTATAGCTGTGTCGGACCATGGGTGTGCCCATTTTCACAATTATCCTTAAAACAAATCTATGTTCAAATGCTTTAAAATTTTATCACATGATACAAGAGTATAACTTTGTCAGCCTTCTAGAGTTTTTGTTTTTCCCCTTCTATTTTCTTTCTTATTTTTTCCTTCAAAAATCAATGAAGACTTGATTTCTGTCAATAATTGTATTAAGGGTGAATATACTACCTGAATTTTGTGCATGTTACATTGTAGTTGTAACCTTTTCTAATTCAGGATGAATACGAGATGGTTGTGATTGTGCAGTGTATCAATAAAGTTCAAAGAAATTTGTAACTTTTGGGGGGCTGTTTATTAGGACACCTCACTGGGTATCCAGGAATGGAGAAAACTAGGCAGGCTGTGCTTCTCCCGTGTGTGTGTTTTAGGCTTTGGGAAGCAGATGCAACCAGAAAACTGAGTAGCATTTCCCTCTCTCTCTCTCTCTCTGTCTCTCTCATGCATGTTATGTACCCACATGCACACAGAATACTATGAAGCCTAGGCAATTTCATATTACAATTGTATATCACATATCTATGCCACTTGCAAATAATATAAAATACAATATTATAAAATGCAGCTGTAGCCTCAAAGTCTAAATTATTTATTGACCTAGGCTAAAATGAAATCACAAGAGAAGTTTCAGAAAAAGAATGACCAGCTACTGCTCGGTTTGAGCGCTCCTTAAGAGTTCCTGCAGGTTGAGTCCACCGGATCAAGCACCACTTTGACAGGAGTCAGTATGAGAAAATATGGTGACTATGATACACATTTATTCTTAAAAGCACATGCCATTGGAGGAACTGTTCTCTGTCTTAGGTTTACTGTGGCATCTATAGTGTAATAGCATGAGAAAGAGATCTGGAGAACGAACTCCTTTCCTCTGATTGTCTTTCCTAAAACATCTTTCTCTTTCAGTAAATCTCCCACCACTTGGTCACACATTCATCTGCTCTTCTGAAGGAACAGGTATTCACCTCTTTCTTGCAACCCAGATTCTCACCAACCATATTTATACATCAACCAACCCTTCTGAGCTCTGCCGTTGACTACATGTGTGATCTTGGACTGGACGTTTTACCTTGCTCATCTTTGTTTCCTCAGCTGCACCACTGGTGAATCTACCTCCCTCAGTGTGTTCTATCAAAATTCCCTGGACAGTTTTTGTTTCCCTTTCAACCACTGGATTCCTAAGACTGCCCCCAAATAAAGCTTAGGTCAGTGGCCGATGATTATTTGGGCACGCAGCAGAAAGTGGGGAAAGATTCTTCAGTTGTACAACTTCTCTGGCCAAGACCCCAAGCTGGAGTTATGAGGCTTGTTTCTCAAGGCTTCCTAGACAGACAAGGGCTAATCCTGGCCTTTCATGACTCTGTTTCCCCTGCAGGGGATGGAACACAGATAACTTGATAGACTCTACCATGTTCCTTGTAAATTAAAATACGGAGGACATGGTGGGTACCAGTGATGGAGAGTTTCTAATTTCCTCAGACTCATTGTAAAATCATGACTTGTCGAGGAAATGAATTTCCAGTTCTAACGTCTTAATGCCTTTAATGCTCCCCGTCACCCTCTCCTTTTTCTTCTTCCTTTTAATCATCCTCTTCCCATCCTCACCTGACCCTCTGCTGCTCCTGTTCATACCACAGCATTTACCCATCCATCTGCTTGCCTGCTTGCATAGACATTTATCGGTCTTTCACTTCATCTGGCCACTCAGCTCCATCAATCATCGATGTACCAATTTATTTCTCCATCAGCTAACCATTCACCTATTCACTCACATATTATTCCCCCATTTTTCTAACCCTTATTCCATCTATTCACTCATGCACCTCCCTAATATGACAGTTCCCCACCTATTTATTTAAACCGTCTAGCCATTGTTCACCTGTCAATCCATCCAGCAAGCATCCTCCAACCAGCCTTTGGCAGACATACCTATTTACCAACCCACTTAAGGTGGGTGATGAAAATCTTTGCTGTTACCTTTCCATTCTGCAAGGGAGGCTTTATCTAGTTATTCTTAAGCATGGCAGCTAAACGATAGGATGCATTTTCATTATCTTCACCCACAATGCACCCTATTAAAAACATATACGTAGAGAAGGGCTTTAGGGTATTTATTAAGGGCATACATCCTCCTATCAGGATTGTGACAGTAGGTAGAAGGTGGAGAACTGGGGGTGTGGTGGAAACACCCAGAGGAGCAGATGCTAATGTATAACTTTCTAACACTAGGAAGGCAGTCAAGCCATGAGCATGAGAATTGACTGAGGAGATAGACAGGAGAGACCTCAACTGGCAGCTATTCCTTCTTTTCTGTTTGATTTTCTGTTAAATAAATGACCTGTTTTGATGAAGACCAGGGGATGGGACTGATTGGTACCAAATCCTATGATCAGTTTTAAAAACCAACACCCTCACGCTACAAATGATGCTACCTTTCTTTAACATGTTCATCTGTCCATTAGGAAGTCTCTTTTTTTCATTAAATGTTCCTCCATATATTCATTTATTCATCCATGCATTGAATTTAGAGAGGAACTCCCTTAAGGAGCTCACATCTAAGATGTGAAAACAGCTGTATACACAGAAAACATACAGGGTCATATTGCAGCTCTTAGGATATGAGAAGGGAGATACGAGAAGGGAGCTGCAGAGGGAGCAAATATTGGGAGATAATTAGGAGGCTTCTTCCCTCTGCCCCTGTCCCAGGGATGCAGTCAACTGATTGAGGCAGGGGATATTGTGAACAGGTAGATCACTACGCAAATAAATGGGGCACCAGGACCACAGCACATACCATCTAGAGAACGTCAAGTCTGCTTGGAATAGAAGGGTTTTTTTTTGGTGGGGGGTGTTGAGAGTCTTTCATTGGATCTCAAAACTCTGTAAACCTTTCCAATGAGGGGAAGAGGAAGCAGAGACTGGGGAGCACAGGCAGAGCTGAGAGTGGAAGGGTGAGCGGCAGAGAGTATGGTCTTGCTGAATGGTTTCCTCTAAACCGAGTTTGTTCAGATAAGACATTTGTATATATATATATATATATATATATATATATTTTGATGTGAACAATTTTTAAAGTCTTTACTGAATTTGTTACAATATTGCTTCTGTTTTATGTTTTGGTTTTTTGGCCCCGAGGCATGTGGGATCTTAGCTCCCGACCAGGGATTGAACCTGCACCCCCTGCCCTGGAACGTGAAGTCTTAACCACTGGACCGCCACTTGCCTAAAACTCTGCGATTTAAGATGAAAGACATGGCTTATTTGCATTTAAGTGTTTAACAGCATCTCTTATTTCAAAATAAGAATATTTACAGTTCTTACCTGTCCATTATGTGCTTTGTCCTATAAGACATATCTCCTTCTATTTAGTTTAAGTTCTCTATTTTCTCTTCAGAGACATAGTGTGATACCCATTCATTAATAAGATGCTAATAATACCCACCTCAGAAGACTGACCGTGAGAATTATTAGGTGTGAGTAGGTAAGGATGTTTAACATTGTATCTGTTACGTATTAGTTGCAAAATAAACGTTAGTCGTTTTTTTTTTCCTCCTATTCTTCCCTCAGCCTTCCCTCCATGTCCTCACTTAACTGATCCTCTATATGGCAGAATCTCAACTGTGTTTGCTTCTTTCAAAAAAATGAAAACAAAATATTTTATAAGGGGCTTCCCTGGTGGCACAGTGGTTGAGAATCTGCCTGCCAATGCGGGGGACACGGGTTCGAGCCCTGGTCTGGGAGGATCCCACATGTCGCGGAGCAACTGGGCCAGTGAGCCACAACTACTGAGCCTGCGCGTCTGGAGCCTGTGCTCCGCAACAAGAGAGGCCGCGATAGTGAGAGGCCCGCGCACTGTGATGAAGAGTGGCCCCCGCTTGCCGCAACTAGAGAAAGCCCTCGCACAGAAACGAAGACCCAATACAGCCAAAAATAAATAAATAAATAAATTTTTTAAAAAAAGCCTACCTGCTTTATAAAAAAAAAAAAATTTTATAAGTTATTTAAGTTTAAAAGGAAGAAAGGAATCTCTGAGTATTGGATGATTCAAGGACACAAGCTTGGAAAGTGAGAAGATTTTTGGTAGAACCCCCCAGGAATGTTGAAAAAATAGAGAGAGTAGAAGTTCATTTCAACTTAATACACATGTATCGACAGCTAGTATGTGACAAGTACCGAGGATAAAAATGTGAGAAGCAGAGTGACTGTCCGGGAAATCCCAGGCCAGAGGAGGATTTAGAATTACATCACGACATGGTAGGTGGTGTCAAGGCCAGAGGAGCCCAGGAGAGGACACGTAGCCAGATCGCAGGGCTCAGTGCTCGCCTCCAGAAGAGGAGATGCCTGAGCTGGGTCTTGCAGAGACAGAAGGAATTAGCTGGGAAAAGGAAGGGGAACAGCTAAGTAATGGTAGATGCTCACACTTGATGAACCCATACAGGCACGAGAAGCATAGCAAGGTCAAGAACAGCGCTGATCATCCCAAGATGGGTGAGGGCAGAGGCGGCATGGCAGGTAGAAGGAGTAAACAGGGATGAGATCCTTAAATCTTGACAAGAAATGCTGAGATGTTGAGACTTGTCTTAAAAGAGATAGGGGAGTTGTAGAAGGATTTAATCATAAGAGTGGCTAGACTGTATTTGCAATTTAGAAATATCACCACAGCAGGAGGGCAGATTAATGGGCATTGGTCAAACTGGCAAAGGAGAAACTAACTTTAGAAGTAACTAAAATAATTCAGGTGAGGAATGATAAGGAGTAATAACCAAGCAAATTGGGGTGAGTTTTAGGAGGTAAATCAAGTAAGAAGGACTAGATGCCTGGGGTGATGGAGAATGTGAAATGTGAGGAATATTCCAGGTTTCTCAGTTAGCCAACTGGGTAGGAGATGCTACCATTCTATGATTCTGAAAACTTAGAAGGATGATGAGGTCCCACCCAATTTTTGATTTATTCATTTTTAAACATGCTTAGAACTTCCAGGTGGAGAGGTTTAGCACCATCAGCATTTTCCTGAGTCATCTAATTATACCATCATCCTCTACAAAGGATCCTGATTTCCTTCCTCTACCTCCCACTTTAATTCCATAGGAACTCTAGCTCCTTGGATCATCTGCAATTCACTTGTCATCCCCCATTTCCTCTGCATCTTAATTTTGTTTTACAAAGGTGTTGCCTTCATTGCTTGTCATGATGAAGGGGTAGAGAGCAGCTCCCTGATTAGACAGTCAAGAGATACCAGACGATTTAAGCGGGAAGGGGAGAAACCTGCACAGCTATCCCCGCTCCAGGATGGGATTTGGCACTTCTTGTGTCTAAGGCAAGGGGCCCAACCTCTATTCAGTGGGTGACGGGGGAATGACCGGGCACTGAGAATTCATCTGTTACATATATTAGAGTCAGGCAAGTCCAATTTGTCCTGTTACCGCATTGCTTGATGCTCATTTGCTCGTGAACAAATTTCAGAAAGGTTTGTAGGCTGCCAAACCTCCTCAGAGAGCTACTTCTAAGAGGAATACATTCCACATGAATGACTCAAGAATATGGATGTACTTCTGGCTCTGTTAATTTTTTCCCCGATGATCCCAGAGAGACTCTCCTAAAACTAGGGAAGGCTGCATCTCAGCAGAAAGCATGGTGTCTGCTGCATCTCCCAGCAACGTGGTTGTCCAGGTGGCCCTACAGGTGCATGTCAACACGCAGCCACGTGAGCCTGAGCCCAGGTGTGTGTGCTGCTCTGAGATGAGGTAGCAGAATCTGCACGCCGGGGATTGAAGTCCTGATTCTGCCACAGGCGAGTTGTGTGCCTGTGAGCTGACAGCAGATTCTCTTACAGCCTCGGTTTCCTCGACTGTAAGGTAGTCTCTGTAATTGCCATGGCACTGGCCCGAGGTGGATGAGGGAAGATGCAGTGGGAGGGATGGGCAAGCTCCTGGCCTGGATGCCGGGCACAGGGAGGTGGCCACTCAGTGAGTTTATTTTCTCTACCCTCTGCTCTGTCTTTTCCCTTTTCCAACCACCCCACACCTACCCCACATGATGGTCCAGAAGACATCGTTGGAGGAATGGCTCTGCTTAAATATCATATTCTCAGAGTGGTCCTCAGGGTCACAGGAAACAAAACGTGTAGAGCGCCTGGCAAAATATCCATCCCCTAAGTGTTAAATGAAACCCTCCTTCTTCTCCCCTTTTCCCTTTCCCTCCATGCAGTCCTGGGCGAATCAGCAAACCGACTCCAACAGCACAGAGGATATCCCTGGATCCCCCGGTGCCTGGACCCCGCGGGGTAGGGGATGCTTTCTGCGTTGTCTAAGGAAGAAGGCAGCCTGGGTGCTACCCATGGAGCCTGCTTCCTTTTTCGCTCCTGGCCTCGTTCCCTGCAAGGCGGATTTGCAAGGACGGTTGCTGTGGTTACAAGACCAAATCACTGCAGTTTCTGTCTCTTCCCCGGTAAAGGTCTCGGGGGAAATCAGCTTATTAGAGAACTAGTGGCTGCATGGTAGAGGCAGCTAGGACGGTAAAGGGACTCATCGGAGGCCCTCGGATACAAAGGCCCTGTTCTCTTGATGAAGCTAGAGTCTCCATCTCGGTGCTGCGCGGGCCGCGTGGACAACCCCGTCTGTGATTCCTCCCGGCTCACATCTTCCACTCCGTGCGGCGGTGCTCCGGTACCCGAGTTGATCCGCTTGTTTGAGCGTGCCCACTTTGATGTCAATTCCTTGTTGAGTTACTGGCAGAATCTCCATTGTCCCTGCCCTGCTCTCCCCTGTACTGATCTCTGTTCTGTGGACAGTTTCATCACTCTTCGACCGGCCCCTCTCCTTCCTCTCAATTCTTACCTTAAGAAACTGGAAATTGCTGAGGAAGAGAGTAAGACACGAGGAGGCCCGTGCCCGGCGGGGGGCAGAATCATGTCTCTTGAGTGTGACGTGCATTCACAGGGATGTGCACGGGTGGATGTGACCCTACCGCCGGCCCACCTCTTGCCCAGCAGCACTGGGAAGACTTCGGACTGCAGTGTGTGTACGGGGGACGGAGCAGGCGGGGTGGGAGTAGCAGAGCAAGGGCCGGACGCTGCTGACAGTTATGTTTATTGAAATCACGCGTGGAGCTATGGGCTTTCACATGTACTAATTCGTACAATATTCAAACTGCCTCAAGCACGGGCTAGAGGTCCTCATGCGGCTAGAGGTCGGCAGGGTTGGAAGCCACTCCATGGCGGGTCCCTCTGATTCCATACTCTGTGCTCTTCCCAGTTCAGCACCCATGGACCCCTGTTCTCAGGGCTCTGTTTACTGACCCAAGGGCAGTCACTTAAGTCTGTGTATGCCTACCTTCTTTGTGAGCTTCCAGAAGGCAAGGTGGGGTCTCCACCTCTGGAAAGAAAATGGCACTCTCCTGGCTCCTAAGGTTGGGTCTAGAAGATGCCTGTGCTCTGCAGGCTGGCCCCTTCTGCTTTGCCATCGAGAAACAAGCCCCCGGTAGGGCTGGCTTACGTGTGTCTGACCCTGAAACGGGCACAAGTCTGAGAGCTTTGGAGAAGCAACACACAGGAGGGAACTTTGATCCTACAAAGAACTAAAGAGAGGAAAGAATTTCATTCCAGGCCCCAGTACACAATAGAGGATCAAATAATAGGAGGGAATAGCTTTTCTTTGTTTCCTAGTTTGGATAAAACAAGAGAGATCTGGGCTTCCCTGGTGGCGCAGTGGTTGAGAATCTGCCCGCCAATGCGGGGGACACGGGTTCGAGCCCTGGTCTGGGAAGATCCCACATGCCGCGGAGCAACGAGGCCCGCGAGCCACAATTACTGAGCCTGCGCGTCCGGAGCCTGTGCTCCACAACAAGAGAGGCCGCAGTGGTGAGAGGCCCGTGCACCGCGATGAAGAGTGGCCCCCACTTGCCACAACTAGAGAAAGTCCTCGCACAGAAACGAAGACCCAACACAGCCATAAATAAATAAATAAATAAATAAATAATTAAAAAAAAAAACAAAAAAAACAAAAACAAGAGAGATCACCAAAAATCACAGCCTAGGAAGACAGACTATGGACAATGGAAATTCAGACTCTGCTCAGTCCAACATGACTCTATTCAGGCAACTGGGAACAATTGACTTTACATAAATGGCAATGTCTACGTCTGTGTGAAAATTTCTCTCTTCCTCCGTCTGTCATGTGTTCTCTGTCACCCTGTACTACCCCTTGCTCACTGTGTGCTTGCTGTTTCCCAAACACCTACAACAGTGCCTGGCACACTGTAAACCTCAGTAACTATTGAATAAGTGAATCCATGGCTTTTGAGCTGAGAAGCATGATCAAAACAGCCCTTGAGCAGAGGTCTTGTAGAGATGCAGTGGGCAGAGTGAAAGGGGGGAGTCAACACCGGTAGGGTGGGAAGGGGGAAGAAGGGGGCTCTGTGTGGTCCATGTCTGTGGTCCCCAGTGTTGATGTAGGCGGTCGTGGGTTGGAAAGGATCACCCAGAAGTGAAAGATGTTGAGATTTGCCATAGGACTTTCCTACTCACTTCTTTGTCTAAAAGGGAACGGGTCTGGATAGAACAGGTTGTCTGTTTTCATCTTTATTTGTTTTGCTTGTTTGGTTTGTTTGCTTGTCTGTTTGTTTCCCTTTGGCAGGAATGCTAATCTTGCATTTTTATAAGTGTCTGTCTTCTAAGGAGCTTGGGTTTCACTGTTCATGTTTTTCAGACACAGCACCTACAACCCAGAGCCTGACGGCAAGCCCCAGTTCTCCCAGCTGGTTAGCACCCAGACGAGAATGGGGCCCGGGCTCCGGGCTGCTGGTCCTTCACTGGCCATCTTTCCTCTCCTGACTTGCTCTGTTCTCACTCTAGAACCAAGGCGTCCTAGGCCCCTACCTGCTACCCTGAGGAGGCCAAGTTTCCTCATCCTATTTTCCTCTTACTCATAGGCAAGCCCTGTGACCCCCAAAGGGGCACCTGTGCCCCACCCTGCTTACACAGCACCTTCCTATCTCAGCTCACACGGAGAGCTCAACAGGAGTGAGACGTTAACCCAGACTCACTTCCCATGAACAGCCATGAGTAAGGGCTGAGAAGGGTAGGGTGCTGGGGAGTGAATTAGGTCCAGGCCTTTGGACCGGTGGGCTCCCCACATCCATGGCCCCCCCTGTAGGAGTACATTCTATGTGCCAGCGTCATACTAAGTCCAATAGAGAATCCAATGACATTAAATGGGGTCCCTGCCCTCCAGGCAATGGATAGAATTAAGAGGACAACACATACACACACACGCACACATGCATGCACACACGCACACACACACGCACATGCATGCACACACGCATACACATACACACACACATACACGCACATGCATGCACACATTCGTATGATTAAAATGTTAAATGGTGAGACACAGTCCCCAGAGGTCACATCCCACTGGGGGAAACTTCGGAGGTGATGAAACCCCAGAGATTACTTCATACCCACAAATGCCTCCCTTTCCTACACAGGCTTTCCCTCCCAGGCAGCCAGGAGAGCTACCCCCGGGAGTGAAGGCCAGGCCCCCCTAGCTCCAGACCCAGTCCCACCAGCAGCCCCCATGGCTCCAGTACCCTCTCCTCCCAACAACAAGCATCCCTCCCAGAGGAGCGGGCGGTCCACGTGCTAGTGGGGACCCTCAGATGCCCCCGCCCCCGTGGTCACGTCAGTAAACAGCACCACTGCAATCAGTTCGGCTTTTTTGAAGAAGACAAAACCATAGAGGAAAACCATTAAAAGAGGTAATAAAGGCCCTTCTTGTACAGTTAATAGAGAGCCTCCTGGATGGAACAAGCCCAGCTGTTGCTGCTGAAAATTTACTTCTGTTTTCAAGTTCCAATAGAGACTAAAACATTATCTTCGCGGGAATTGATTTTACGTCTCCCAAACACATATGCCACCTTAATTGTGATTTGTGTGATAGTTCAGCTGCTGAAAGCTTTCATTTATCTCTACCTGGTTAAACAACTTTAAATAATAACAAGTCAATATATCTGTCTATTGACCAGGGCTCCTCTCTCATCCCCAGAGCATGCCGCGCAAGAAGAAAAAGGCATTTAACCCTTCTCAGCCCCAGACCCCGACTCACATCCATTTCCCTGGGCTTGGTTTTAATGGGCAGATAAGTTGCTCAAAAAATGAAATGAATAGAAACGTGCAGGGCCTTCTCTGATGTACTTTATCCTGCAGAGGCTGTTTTGTTGTTTGTTTTGTCTTATTTTAGCCTCAATACATTCTTGAAAGGGAAAAAAGTCTGATCTCTGTCAAGTTCTTCTGCACTAAATTTCCTCATTCACTTTAGTTACAGGAACTTTGCTTTTGGATGGAGCTTGAGACAAGAATATTAAGGATGGCAGCTTGCTTTGAAAGGTCCACATAAACAAAATATCCACGGGCTTTCCATAATGTTTCTTAGGAGACATGCTTTTTTTTCTAGGAGCCTTAATGTTATGTTAAGTGTGGCAGGGGGAGAGGCGAGGGCAAAGGGGGTTATTTTATTTGTACGAACGTAAGCCTAGAGTGCTTTGGAGAGGGAACATTTTGGTGGTAATGATAATGGTCATGGGGTAAAGTTTGTTGGTTTTTTGATGAACCAAACCATTCATCAGCCAGTAGGAAGCCTGACAGGCCAGGAACTCAAGAGTTCCTGTGGCCCCTACCCAGTCCTGGAAGACTGGCCCATGAGGCAGAGGGTGCTGGCCAGCAAGGGGCTGTCCCCCTTGGCAAGGGTGAGTCCGCCCTCCTCTGTCCAGCGGGGCCCGCTCCTGCAGTGAACTTTCCCGCGGTGTCAGGGGTCAGTAATGCAGATAAGGGTTGGGGTCTGTCTCCTCCCACGCTCCCCCCTGGTTTAACCAGAGGCAAGCAGAGGGCACTGCCTGCTCTGATCGCCAGCTGCCCCTCCGTGGGGCTGGCGGCTGCACCCAGCTCCTTCCCCCACTCCGCGTTGACCTTGCTTCTGTATCACCAGCAAAGAGGGTGTGGCTGTGGGAGGTGAAGAGGTCTCACCTGCATCTGGCCACTGGGTAGAAGCTGCCTGGGGTCAGTGCAGCTCAGGGCACAGAGGGGACCAGCGTGCAGTCCCCGTTGCTGGAAGAAAGGAAGGTAAATCCAAGAACACATCCAGGCTTATTTAGGCTGCCCCGGCAACGGGAGGGAGCCCGAGAGGCTGCTGCTATCGTGGGTGAGCTCAGGATTAGTTCGTATGTTAAGGATTTTTTTCAAGTTTCCCCAAACTTTATTTCAGAGCTTCGTTTTCTAATTGATAGCATCTCAATCCATTCAAAATGTACGTCTCCCTGCCATGTCCTCACTTTCTTTGCTCCTTCCCATTTCTCCCAGAAAGCTCCATAGACACAGGGTAAATAATAATGTCAATAATAATAATACTCAGGACTGACAGATTGCTTATAGACAGTGAGCTGTGAAGATGGGGAGGTATCATTACTTGCTAATTGAGAAAACACGTCTCTTGGGCTTGTGTTCACCTGACGGACAGCATTTCTTAACTCTTTCCTGTTTGTTCTCCTTATGTTTTCCTGCAGGGCACGAAATGTGTATTAATTATCTGTGTATCCTCAGCTGTGAATGAATGAATGACTGATGGAATGAATGGATCTATTTATTATTATTTTTTATTCCGTAGCTGTTTCACTTGGGTGTGTGAGCGTCCTGCTTTAATGCTGATGTTGACACGGCACCTGTGCCAGGATGTTCTAGCCGCCGTCGTGAGAGTGACTGCTCCGCCTCCAGTGTCATGGCCCCTGTGTCTGCACGTGCTTGTGATGCTGTGTGTGTTTCACAGACAACATTAGAGCAGTAAAAGCTGCCCATTCCCACCTTCCGACACACCATCAACTCTTGTCTTATTTTTTGAGTTTCTATTTCTCTCCAAATCTTGTCCTCATACAAAGGCAATTTTACAGAGATGTAAGCAGAGCAAAGATACAATTCTGTGTTATAGCCACTAGGATGCAAGTCTGTATCCTCTTCAGATTGTTAGTTAGGCAGCAGGGGCCAGGGGGCAGCACTTTGCTTAGCATATAATAGTCACTAAACTAATATGCGTCGACTGAATTCAATGAAAGGAACAGAAGGGCTGCTTGCCTCCTAGACCGAGTGGATATTCTCACGTGGAACCTACGGCTGCAACCAGAGGAAGCTCAGGAACCCTAGCCTTCGTTTTCTAATCTAAATAGACTATCTACCCCTTTAAACCATCCACATTCCTTGTGACTGGTTCCAAGGGGAGGGGGAGAAGGAGGGGCCGTGGGGAGAGGCCAGGAAAGACCCAGGAGGGGGTAACGAACACCTGACTCCAGGTCAACCCCAGTATGATCCAGTACTTGTTTTTCAGGTGGAGAAACTGAAATCCAGAGAAAAAGAATTGCCCAATAAAACAAAGGGAGGCAAACCCTCTGACACCCGGAGCCCACACTCTCTGAGCCCCAGCCTGGGGCCCTTCCCTCAGACCTGCCCCCTTGCAGATATCCCGGGCCGGGTAAAACCCTGCTCTCCTCTAGAGGATGCACCAGCTCACCTGTCCACTGCATAGCCCCAGGAGGAACCCCAGAGACGCTGGGAGCGGGCCCAGGGCCAGAGGCTCCTCTGCAGCAGGACAGGCAGAAGGGAAGGCCTCACCCGCTCTGGGCCTGGAGACCTGCTTGGTTATTTGGTCCTGGGGCTGAAGGAGTGGTTTGCCAATTTTGGCCGGGGGAGCAATGCATGCTCCTGGCTCAGGGCTCGGCGGCCGCGGGGCCACCCCATCCTGTGGGCCCGGGAGCGGCTCCAGTTCTCCCTGTGTGCACAGGGGGGCACTGGCGACCCATCAAGCTGCTGGGGAGACAGGTGCACCCACTCTCCAGGCAGCAGAGATGCTGCACTGCAGGCAAGTGCCGCCGCCTTCAGGAAGCCTTCCTCGTCTGACCAGCCCCTCTCAGCGCTCCCTCCCAATCCCGTGTCCCCCGGCGTGCTGGCCAGCTGGCCCTTGAGCTGTGCATGGCTCTTGCTGCTTTCTGAAGACTCCCCAGGTCTTTCTCTTTCTTCTTTTCCCTGAAGCTCCTTCGTGCAAAGGCCCTGGTGGTGCTGCCAGGGTGCCGTGTCCACAGAGGGGCCCCCGGGGAGCCTGGGGTGAGGGCAGCATCACGGGCCATGCTCAGGCCCTACCGTCCTCCACTGCTGGGTAACCTCAGGCAAGTTGGTTCACCTCTCCGAGCCTCGGTTTCCTTCTCTGTGGAACTAAGAATCACAGCCTTGGCACGTGGTGGTTTTGAGAATTAACAAATGTCAGTTTTGTTTCAGTGCCTGGCAAGGTGCCGGAGCACAGAGGGCACCGATAACTGTCCCCAGATCCGAGTACTGTCCGGACTGTGCCCTCACTGGGCACCAGTTTCTGGGCCGTTTATGCATAACTGGCCTGTGCGGGGCACTGGTCAAGCAACCTAAGTAACACGCAGCTTCTGCTCTCAGGAAGCCCGGGGGCAGGTGGGCGGGGGGAGATCAGGGCAAGGGGGCCGCACTGAGCTCGGGGCTGGGGGAGCACGGGAGGGGCCCAGCCCACCCTGAAGAGGCAGCAGGAGCAGGAAGGGAAGTGTAAGGGCAGCTTCTCCCGCACCTGAGGCGGCCGAGATGCAGGTGAGGAACACATGGCCACATCCCAACCCGCAGAACGCTCCTGACATTAGAAGTAAAACAAAGAGACCAGCGCTGCACCTCCTGCCCACTCTGGCTCTGAACACTGTCACCCTGAGGATCTCCCCTATATTTGTGAAGTGAGACAGCCCTACCACCCACAGGGCCGTGGAGGAAATTTAAACGAGAGATGATAGATGGCCATATTCTCCGCACATAAGTGAGAATAAATGCCTCTGAGTTTCTCTTCCCCTCCCTAAGGCTGACCACAGCTCACGGCCCTAACGTCTCCTTGGGTTTCCCCTTCTTGGGGGGGGGGGTCCCTCAAGTTTCACCTGCCTCCACTTTTCCTCCAAAATCCTCAAAATAATTTAAAAAATTTAACGTCATTCCTGAGACTGGAGCACAAAAAAGGCAAAGGATGAGTTCACGGAAGATATTCACACTGAGGTCTGTAATGACCCTGGTGTTTTTTCTTTTTATAATTTTATTTATTTATTTATTTATGGCTGTGTTGGGTCTTCGTTTCTGCGCGAGGGCTTTCTCTAGTTGCGGCAAGCGGGGGCCACTCTTCATCGCAGTGCGCAGGCCTCTCACTATTGTGGCCTCTCTTGTTGAGGAGCACAGGCTCCAGACGCGCAGGCTCAGTAGTTGTGGCTCACGGGCCTAGTTGCTCCGCGGCATGTGGGATCTTCCCAGACCAGGGCTCGAACCCGTGTCCCCTGCATTGGCAGGCAGATTCCCAACCACTGTGCCACCAGGGAAGCCCGACCCTGGGGTTTTTTCTTTCTGCGTTTATTTGCATTTTAAAAAGATGGGCTTGGCTAACCTTGTGAGTCTATCAGGGGTAGAAGGTACCCCCAGATCATGTTGCGCTGGGAGTGTGGGGTTTTCTATCACCCTTTCCACCATTAGAAGAAAGCCGATCAATCATTTGCATCCTCATGTCTAAGCGGAAGCTTGCCTAGTCTTTACGTTGAATCTCAAGAAGCTTTAATGCACATGCGGAAACATTCCTGTCTTCTCTCTGACCTCCTTTGCCTGCAGGGGACACTCATGTTGTGTTTAATTTTGAAGAGAAAAACAGCACTCGGACTCTAACTTGATATGCGTGACCTCTAATTGTTTTTTTTCCGACCCAGACGGACTTCTTAGTTTGTTGAACTCTGTGCACCCCACCCTTCTTTTGACGTGACCCCTGTAGGCCAAGGGTCTTCCCCTCTTCCCTTCCCCAAATTTAGGAAATATACTCTTCCTGTAGAACATGCTTCAATTTATTTTGAGGGACTTTTCGTTGCCCTTCGGTTGACCCTGATGAACTTGAAATGAGTGTATTGATCTCTGTCTGACCCCATCCCTCACGATCCATGTGCTTTCATGCTCCTGGAATTTGAAGAAGTAGAGCGTAACATAACACGTTTATGGTTTTATTCCATCAGCCATGTGAACTGTTGTGATTCCGAAGTAAATTCTGTTGCCTAAAAATCACCTGAGCTACAGAGAACCAGGGGGTGTCAAAGGCAGCTCCACCATCTTCCTTGTTCTCAGTCCTCCCTAAGTTTCCGCACGGAACAGAATCCTCTCAAAGCAGTCGCCTCTCTGCCGTGCGTTCCCACTTGTGACTGGATTCACCTCCTTTCCCGCTTCCTCTCTACGAATCAGTTCTCCTGGTCGTGCTTTCTATCATTTCTGCTCCGCCCTCTGAAATTGTTCCTTAGGATGCTGGGAGAAAAGGGACTACTTTCTTGTTTATAGTTATCATGACCATCTGTGGTAGATGGAAAAGTGGTCCCCTAAACCATATAAATAATGCCCACCCTCCTATTCCTGCAATCTGTAAATCTACCCTTATATAGAAACAGAAAAAAACAAAAACAAACAAACAAAAAAAAAACAAAAGCAAAACAGGAGGGGATCTTTACCGTTAAGAATCTCGAGATGGGAAGATTATACTGGATTATCCAGTGGACTCTAAATGCCATCACATGTATCCTTATGAGAAAGAGGCAGAGGAACATTTGATACATAGAGAGAAGGTATGTGAAGACAGAACAGAGAAGGATTTGAAGATGTCAGCTTTGAAGATTGGAGCGATGCAGCTACAAACCAAGGAAACTGACCTCCACCAGAGGCTGGAAGGGGCGAGGAATGCATTATCCCCTAGAGTCTGTGGAAGGAGCAGGGCCCTGCCAATACCTTAATTTCAGCCCAGGGATACTGAAGTCTGACTTCTGGCCTCCAGAATTGTAAGAGAATAACTATGGGCTGTTTTAAGTGGCCAAGTGTGTGATAGTTTGTTATAGCAAACACAGGAAATCAATCCAGCATCTATGACTTCTTTTTCAGACAACTGGATGTGCTCCCCATACTAAGTGCCTCTTTATTTATTCATTTATTTTTCTTTTCCATGATGGTTTATTATAGGATAATGAATATAAACTAACGGCCTCTTTCGAGTCTCACTGCAACCCCCCAGGATCCATCACCACCACACCCCTCACTGTGAACCTCTGAGCCTGCGATGTTACCCTAGGTGTGTGTAAATGACCTCAGAGATTTCTGGTCCAGGCTGTACTGAACTATGATGGGAGGCCATCTTCCACTTCAAACACAGAAAACACTACATAGAATATATATTTTTAAAGAAATCAAATATGTAGCCAAGCTTGGAAATCAAAAAGGGACTAACTCCATTCTCCAGATGCAACATGTGGTAGAAAGAAGGTTGTGAGACCACAGGACATGTGAAGGAAAATGCCCAGGACATACACCTGAGGGGCCTAATATCTCTGTGGGATGGACGATGGTTGCCAGTCCCATGCGGGGGTTGGGGTGGGGGAGGGGCATGGCTGAAAGAGCCAGGAGCCTGGAAAATGTGTCTGAAGAAAACAGGGAAGGGACTTCCCTGGTGGCGCAGTGGTTAAGAATCCACCTGCCAATGCAGGGGACACGGGTTTGAGCCCTGGTCCGGGAAGATCCCACATGCCTGCAGAGCAACTAAGCCCATACGCCACAACTACCGAGCCTGCGCTCTAGAGCCCGCACGCCATAACTACTGAGCCCGCTCTGCCACAACTACTGAAGCCCACGTGCCTAGAGCCCGTGCTCTGCAACAAGAGAAACCACTGCAATGAGAAGCCCACACACCGCAACAAAGAGTAGCCCCCGCTCGCTGCAACTAGAGAAAGCCCGCGCACAGCAACGAAGACCCAAAGCAGCCAAAAAAAAAAAAAAAAAGAAAGCAAGCGGGGAAGCAATACCTCCAGCTGGACCCCCGGGGCACAAATGATTCAACTACAGAACTCAGAGATGCTAGTCTGCACTTAAGATGGATGTAGACCGCAAATTTTTGCATTATATAAAATTGGTTTGGAACATGCAAAATTAATAACAATTTGACAGAGGCAACTAGGAAACCAGCTCTTCTGGATGCTTCCATGGTCCACAGAACACACGAACCCCACAGAAGAAAATGTCTGGGAAAATGAGCTCACAATCCAAACTGCTAAAATATATACGGAAACCCAATATCACAATATTTAAAATAAAAAACACAACAATTGGGAGAAAGCTTAAATTCCTAAAGTAAGAAGACACTATAAGCACACAAAAAACCCAGAGGCTTAAGTAAATAAATAAATCTAAAGATGAACGTATATGTGAGTATTTACGGTAAAGAGCACTTAAGTCATTTCATTGACTCACCTATTCCTTCAACGGATATATATTAAATACCAAAAATGAGACAAGTACTCTCTTAAAAGCTGGGATGCAATGATAAATAACATGTTGTCTCAGCTTTGTGGACCTCATTTTCTAGTGGGAAAGACAAAAATATTAAAGTAAACATGTAATAAGTTATCAGTTAGTGATAAGTGCTATGAAGAAATATAAAGTAGCCTAAAGGAGACAGACCTTTAGACATCAGCAGAGATCTGAATGTTGTGAAGGAACAAGCTATAAAGGTCCTAGAAAAGAGCATTCCAGACAGCTGAAGTAGCAGGGGCCAAGGTCCTGGGGTAAGCTCATGCTTGGATGTTGAAGACGTAGCAAGGACATCAAGCTAGATCTGAATAAGGAAGATGGGGAGTTGGCAGGTGAAATCAGAGAGGTAGCCAGAGGCCTGGTCGTGTAGACCTTGTGAGCCTGATAAAAATTTTTTGATTTTCTTTTTTCCCCTAAGTGAGTTGGGAAAATCGCTGGAAGCTTGTGAACTAGGAAAAACAGGATGTGATTTATGTATTTTTAAAGTAATATTCCTGGTTGCTGTGTGAAGAGGAGATTAGAAGAGGGAAAGAAGAGAGGCCTGATGGAAGACTATTGCAGTCATCCTGGCTAGACATTCAGGTAGCTTCTCTCAGGTGCTTTCCGTGGAGAGCACGAGAAACATTTGGGTCTAGGATTTGTTTTTATGAGAAGGCTAATAGCATTTGTGTTGATAGGAGAGTATGACAGAGAAAGAGAAAGCAAGGAATCCAGGATGCCTCGCATTTCCTTTCTGAACAAGTAGAAGAAAGGGGTGCACTGCATGGGGTGTAGGTGGAAGAGTGGCGGTGTGGGTGTCCCTGTCTGTGTGTCCCTGTGTGTGTCCGTGTGAGTAAGTGTCCATGTGTGTGCATCCATGTGTGTGTTCACGTGTGTGTCCATGTGTCTGTATTCGTGTGTGTCCATGTATGTGTCCATGTGTATCTGTGTGTGTATGTCCATGGATGTGTCCGTGTGTGTGCCTGTGTGTCCATGTATATCCATGTGTGTGTCCATGTGTCTGTGTCCATGTGTGTCCATGTGTGTGTTCATCTGTGTGTCCATGTGTGTCTATGTGTGTCCATGTGTGGATGTGTCTGTGTGTGTTCATCTGTGTGTCCGTGTGTGTGTCCATATGTGTATGTGTCCGTGTGTGTGTCCATATGTGTATGTGTCTGTGTCCATGTGTGTCTTTGTGTGTGTGTGTCCATGTGTATATGTGTCCATGTGTGTCTCTGTGTGTGTCCATGTGTGTGCATGACACCTTTGAGGTTTCTCTCTGCTGTCCAGGTGTCAAGTAGTTGAACACATCACTCAGGGGAGAAGTTGGAATGGAAGACACGGATTTGGCATCCATCAGGATATAGGTGGGATTTAAAGCCAGCGGCTGGAAAAATCACCTGGGAAGAAATTATAGGTGGAGAAGAGAAGTGGTCTGAAATCCAATATGTAAAGATGAGAAACAGGAGCACCATCAATGCAAGAATGAAAAAGTGCTTCACGGAGGCAGGAAGGGAAAGGAGAGGCGACACCTGGATACCAAACAAAAAATATATTTGAAAGCGGCAGCCGTCATGGGGCTCAAATTCCACCAAAAAGTGTAACAAGTGTAACAAGGTCAAGATTGAGACTTGACAGATATATTTGGGGGAAAATATTTTTTGAGATGCAGTTTTTATGAGTGAAATAATGAGGACAAAATCCTGGCACATATAAAGAAATGATAGACGATCATGGTGTTGGAGACAAAGTTACTTAAAGGACTTTGTCAGAAAGGGTATCTGGGACATTAAGTAGTAGCTGCAGGAGTGGTGAGGGCACAGGATATATTTTAAAGATGGGGAATATTGACATGTTTGTGACCTGGTGGGGATGATCCAGTAGAGAGGGAACAAATGCAGGAGACAGTGGACATAATGAGAAGACAGGGACTTGAACCTAAGTGGGCAAAGAGGGGATGGGTTTTCCTGTGCAAGGAGGGCTGGCAGGTGCCCCAAGGAGCAGGGCCACGTGTCCTTTCTGCTGGTGTCATAGGTGCTCGCTAGATAGGCCACCGTGAAGACACTCTCAGATGGTTGGGTCCATTCATAGCCTCCCTCTCTGCCACCAAACCCATGGGCCATGCATCCGGGTAGCTAAGGAAAGAGGCTGCCTGACACGCACTGGAGAAATCACACTCCCACCTGGTTACTGAGCTGCTACTCTGCAGTGAGTGCTTCCTACTGGGCGTTGATACAGGACAAAAAGATGCCCACACTCTATTCTCCTCTCAGAGGTCTGTCCACATCACTCTCCCCCAGATCTCCTTCTCTGTTTCCTTCTGGTCTTATTCCTGCAGGCCTCTGACGAATCAGGCAAGCCATCCTGTCAGCAGTCTGTCTGTAGCTTACCTTCTGGGCCCTCCCTGTATAGAAGATGGAGGCTTCGCTCTACTAAAGGACTTTCTTTTACTCCTGTCCATCATGCCTTCGAGACCGTGAGGCAGTAGCTCCTTTCAGGATAGTGCTACTATTTTGTACCGACACATCAGGTCAAATTCCTTTCCTCTGCAGTCAAATGGTCATAGGAACCTTCTCACGTGACAATGAGGTGAAAAGAATGGCTGAGCGAATAGAGGCAGGATGTCAAATGCAGATGACATCTATTCATATAACGCATCCGTGCTTCTTGGGTGTGTTTGAGGCTGGTTCCAAAGGTACCATTTCCCGGATGGACTTCTTTTTCTTTTTTTTTTAATATCTACTTTATTTATTTATTTATTTATTTATTTTTGGCTGTGTTTGGTCTTCGTTTCTGTGGGAGGGCTTTCTCCAGTTGCGGCGAGCGGGGACCACTCTTCATCGCGGTGCGCGGGCCTCTCACTATCGCGTCCTCTCTTGTTGCAGAGCACAGGCTCCAGACGCGCAGGCTCAGTAGTTGTGGCTCACGGGCCCAGTTGCTCCGTGGCATGTGGGATCTTCCCAGACCAGGGCTCGAACCCGTGTCCCCTGCATTGGCAGGCAGATTCTCAACCACTGCGCCACCAGGGAAGCCCCCAGATGGACTTCTGATCAGCCTGCCTGACTTAATAATTTGGTAGGTATGATAGATTATGTTATTGTTCATATATATTCACTCTCCTGCTTCCCTCCATAGGAGGAGTATATGTCCCAATTCCACTGATGACTTTCTTTGACCTCAGAGTGGCCGGAACACACTTTCCTGCCCCTTGACACTAGATTACATTTGTGACTTTCTTTGGCCAATGGAACGTTAGAAGGTGCATGTAACTCAAGCAGAGCTTGCGATGTACCTCTGTGTTTGGGCGTTGCCCTCTTCCTCCTTGGCCATTGAAGGTTACAATTATTTGGTTTTCTATGCGCAGGAGCTCAGTATCTACTACACCCCAGTATCTCACTAGAAGCTATTTTTCAAGTGGAAAGTAGTTCTCTGATAGGTAAACCATGTCTTTGTGCCAGAACCTTAGATGTCTTCTCTGTGACTTCTACTAGAGTTCAACAAAAATTTCACCTGGCATCCTTATCCACGATGGGTCTTCTATCACCTGAATTATATGGCCCAGGGGGCAGAACAGCATGGAGTGCAGTCTGAACCTACAGAAAACCCTTGTATGGAAGTCTCTGGATGGCTCAATAAGTTCTCTGAAGCAATACTCTGAAACGGAATGTATTTTACCTCAAAAATCCTAAGAGGACAACCAAGTGCTATGCCTCTAGCTTACCTGAAGTAGGTACAGAATGCAGCAAGTTGTACTTTACAATTGCACAGCACCTTGCAGACCACAGGATAAATGTGCCACGTGCTTTAATTTCTGTAACTTTTAAATTTCTTATTCTATGGTTGGTATGTGTGTTTGTGTGTGTATACATATACATAGACATGCATATATATGTAAATAAATAAAACACACATATATGTTTATATGTACCTACATATATGTATATATGTCTTATTAGGGCATTTAGAGCAGTGCTACTCAAAATTTGATACTCAAAGTGCTGCTGATCTGTGAACTACTTATTATCACCAAAAGATAAGTCCAAAAAATAAATTAACCCGTCCTAGAGATAATAAGTACAGAAAGTGAGAGCAATTAAACACTTTCATGTATTATTTTGATATTTCCACTACAGCTAAGCTTTTAGCTCTGTAGTTTATACAAGTATTAGTTTGTGGATGATTTGGAATTAAAATAAAACAAAACAAAAACACAACAAAAACTATTTAAACTGACTTTCAACACAGATAGTACATGTGGCATTTCTCTGGGGTTCTACGTGTGACTCTCTGCTCACCAGCTTGATGTTCCAGGGAATGTCAATACCATGAAAGTCTCTGAGAACTGACTATACTATGATATAAAGCATATTATTTAACATGTCTTAAAGCGGGATATTAAAGTATACTGCTTTCCTTTCCATGCAAAGGCAAACTATTTTTGACCCTTTTTTATTATCAGATATTAAGACAACAGACAATAGCATTTTCCAAATTATTAGCCACTTACCCAGTGGCAGAAATTGTGTTAATCTTCTCAGTAAAGGTGACACTTGAAACAGCAGCTGTGATTTAGAAAACCATCTCATTAAGTTATCTTGTATTCCACAACCATCTGCTATGGTCCATTTTTGTAAGGGTCAGACAGATAAATTAAAGAGATATGATAGAGACCATACACCCTTTCATCTTTTTATGTCTTTAGTTGTAATATGAATATATACATTTTCTCAAGGAATACAATATTTCTTCTTGGCAATGGGGAGGGAAGGGCTGATGGGGAAGGCATTTCGGAAGTTTTCACTAATTAGTATAATATCCACAGATCAGGAAACCAAAGCCAATGTTTCACTAGATGCTAAAAATATTTATCCCAATTATACATTTGGGATCCAGGGAAATAACCACAGGGTGAGTCTGCTGACTCAGTGAAACCACAATTGAGATAATCTCAGGCCAGAATCTATTTATCAACTGACTTCCACAAGCCCTCACCCTAATTATGGAGGACCTGGTGGTGTTTTCCATCCCATAAGTATAAGTTCAGACTCAATAGCTAACAATTATAGAACTGTCTCTTTACCCACTGCATAGTGAGGACTTTTCTTAAATTCTTTTTGGAAAGGATTGGAGAAATATTTACTGTGAATACGTATAGTGGAGTAGCAGGGCAATTCCTGACGGGGACATTTCTTCCTCTTCAATCAGTAGGTTCTGAGTCCATGAACTGGCTTAGATCTGATCACTAGGTGAGGTGCTGTGATTTACTACTGTGCTAGTTAATATCAACCTGTTACTTCTCCTGATTATATAAACTGAGTAATACCCTAGTCTTCGGTCCTTCTGTCTTGTCCTTAAAAACACCATGATCATTAGCTACCACCATATATTCTTGTTGGTTAAGGCAGCCTTACTGCCTATCCCAGTAACCACATTCACCTCACTTGCGATGGTTATGTGATGCTATGTGACTTCTGTCATTTCATGATCCCATTATTGATATTGACATGAAAAAGACCAGTTCAAACATAGCAACACCCTAATATCCCTTGGCTTTCAGAAGATAGCAATGCAGCTTCTCAGCAGTGCCCATACACCCATTACCAACACACTTCTTACTGCTCTAGGGATGTATGTGCCTTCTGGACCCTCCTGGGGAATCATCAGATGGTAGGGTCCCAGGTTATACATAATCAGTTCACACTAACATGTCCATCTCCCTAACTCTTCTTATCCATTCTCCAAAACCGACACATCTACTTATTTTAGTGCAGGTCATTGTTGAGTCCCGGTTTCAGGAAGCTCTCCAAGCTAGTTATTTCAGGATTTACTCCATAGGTCCTTGCTCAAGTATTGACTCCTGCGTTGTGGGAGAGTAGCCCCAGCTGCGTGAGTGCTCGACTATCCACTTCGTCTACTCTGAGAATGCAGAACGTAAGGGTTGCCTTTAAAGCTACCAGAGAGACCCCCTAATTTTAGGACATACTAAGTTGGCAAATAGCTGTCCTCAGCTTATTATTTTTTTTTCAAAGTGCCCAGGGGCATCACAATCATCCACCTACTCCACAAGCCTTACAATGTTCACGGTTTCCAAACTGATTGACACTGACACTTGCTGTTCAGTTAACCACCAAGGAAAGCTTACATCCACTTCACTGCTACTCCATACCACCTTCGCAACTACCAGCAACAAAGTCTATATTGCTTCCAGACAGGAAGACCACCCAACAACTCAAAAAAACATTTTTAAGGGTATGTTTTCCAGATTTCACTTGTAATATCTACTGCCTTAGTCTGGGATTCCGAGACAACAGAGCTTGAATTAAGCATTAAAGTGTTGACCTTCTATTTAAGTGGTGCAAACCCAAGCCAGTAAAGGTGACACAAAGGAAAGTGAACCAGGGAGAGATGCAAAGCAATGCAAATAATGCTTTACTGAGCTGGCTTCCATGCGGCAAAGAGGCAGGAGAAAGGTACAGCCTATCACTTAGCAGGTGAATTGGCTCAACATACGGGGCTTCTTGGATTGCCTACAAGGATAAATAATACACAGAGGAGCCCCAGGGAGAGAAGAAAGGGAACTGAAAAGAGAGGACTTGCTAGGAGGCCCATAGCTGCACAGTCCAAATCCAACTAAGTCCCGGCTTCATTTTTGAGACACCTGATAGCAGTTGTCAGGTCTGCTTGAAATTTCCGTGGAAACAACACTAGACTCTGTGCCTAGCAGAGGTGTCCAGAACAGCAACAGTCATTCCAAGGTCCTCCAGGTTTGTTGTCACCCACTTCATTGGTCTTATAGGGATAGATTGGTCAGGGAGGATTCTGAGATCTGAGACCTACCCACCATCCCCCTGTATTCCCCAGTGGATTTCATGTTGCCTTTCATTCCCCCTCCACAACTCTTATAAGAAAACATCTAGGTAGAGGCCAGGAGCAAATAAGTAAATTTTTTAGAGCTAAAGCCATGTTACCGCAAGCTCCTACTGTCATGAATATTTATATCTATATTTGTACATTCATCACAAATTCAGAAGAAAAGAAATCATGCAGACTGAGTCATTGATCTCAATGCAATATGATCAATAAAAACACAATTTCAATGACCTCTACCCATATACGTGGCAACGTAAAAACATATTTCTAAGTAACTCATGAATTAAAGAAATCTCAGTAGGCTTATAAAATATCTAGATAGGAACGACAAAGAAACTCTATATATCCAAATTGCAGTTTGCAGCTAAAGTAGTAATTGCGGGAAATTTTACAGCTTTAAATGTACAAAATAAAAAAGAAGAAAATCTGAAACTTGAGTTATTCAGTAATGAATTATGCACTCAATCACAAATCTAGACTAAGAAAAATAAACAACATAATGAATGAAGGAAATAATAAAAATAAAAGTAAAGATGACTAACACAGAAATACACTAAATGAGTCTATAGGGATTTTTAACAAAACCAAAAGCTAATTCTATAAATTAAAACAACACAATAGAAAATGTATGGCAAAACTTCAAGAAAGAGAGAGAAGTGGGAATAGAAAATTGTTAGTCCCTAACACATTGATTCAGCCTTGGTTAAAATTAGAATAAATCATAGCCTACTCATTTCAATGTTAAATAATGAAAAAGTTCAGTTAGAGTGTTTGTGGATACAAGTGCTTTTTAGCCAGGTGGTGAAAAGTTTTTTTAAAAATTGTATCTATTTTTCACCTGTACTTTACCATAAAATTGCTTTTTTAGCTAGTTTATTTAAAAGAAATTCTCCTAAGAGGTTCTAACCGAAATGGTTTACGTTTGTCTCATAAAATATAACTCTAAAGTTCAAGGTTATGATTGGTACAATGTATGTTTAAGTTGTGGTTTGTGGGAAATTGTATTAATTCATTTAGTATTTGTTATAGAAAGTTAAATTTACTTATAAACCTTGTAATGTATGTCCACTCAGTAAGCCTTCAAAGATGTTTTTGGAATTAAACTCAAGTGCCTAGGTTCTCTTGGAATTAGAAAATTGAGTATTTTTTATTGCATATATCTATGTAAGTAAAAATAAATGCTCATGATAAGATTTTTTAAATATTCTATGCAATGAAGATTGGAAAAGGAGCATACTTACAGGTACAGTTAAAAAAATATTATGAACAATTTTATTCTCACAATTAAAAATATATATATATATATAAAACCATATAGGGCTTCCCTGGTGGCGCAGTGGTTAAGAATCCGCCTGCCAATGCAGGGCACACGGGTTCGAGCCCTGGTCCGGGAAGATCCCACATGCCGTGGAGCAACAAAGTCCGTGTGCCACAACTACTGAAGCCTGCGTGCCTAGAGCCCGTGCTCCGCAACAAGAGAAGCCACTGCAATGAGAAGCCCGCGCACCGCAACGAAGAGTAGCCCCCGCTCGCCGCAACTAGAGAAAGCCTGCGCGCAGCAACGAAGACACAATGCAGCCAAAAACAAATAAATAAATAAATTTATAAAAAACAAACAGGGGCTTCCCTGGTGGCGCAGTGGTTGAGGATCTGCCTGCCAATGCAGGGGACACGGGTTCGAGCCCTGGTCTGGGAAGATCCCACATGCCGCGGAGCGGCTGGGCCCGTGAGCCACAACTACTGAGCCTGCGCATCTGGAGCCTGTGCTCCGCAACAAGAGAGGCCGCGACAGTGAGAGGCCTGCGCACCGCGATGAAGAGTGGCCCCCGCTTGCCGCAACTAGAGAAAGCCCGTGCACAGAAACGAAGACCCAACACACCCAAAAATAAATAAATAAATAAATAAAAATAAAATAAAATAAATAAAAAACAAACAAACAAAAAAACCCTCATATATATAAATCACAAAACTGACTCCAGAAGAAGCAGAAAATCTGAGTATACCAATAATTATGAAGGAATTAAATCATTAGCCTAAATCTTCTCCCTAGGAAAGCATCAGCTCCAGATAGTTTTGTAGATTTCACCAAATCCTCAGGAAAGAGAAAGAGATAATTCCTGTCTTACAAAACTGTTTTAGAGGATTAATTTTTTAAGGCAAGACTACTTAATTCATTTTAAGCATGAGTATAATACTGACCCAAACTGAACACTGATGATACAAAAAAATTATAAGCTTGTATAATTTATAAACACAGAAGCAATATTCTTAAAATATTGAAAATAATATTGTGTAAAAATACATCATGACTAAGTAGCATTTATCCCATGTATACAAAGACATTCAACATGAGATAAACTACTAACATACCATGTTAATAAAAGAAGGAATGTGCTATGATCAGTGAAATAGATCCCAGAGAATAATGTGATGCAATTTAATGTTCAGTTATGATTCAAACAAGCTCTTAGCAGAGTGGAAGAGAAGGGCATGTCCCTGACTTGATTAGAAATGCCTTATTAGCTCTACCTGAACCCATCTCTCCTGCTTTATACTCGAGCTCATGTGCACTTTCACTCACTCAAGGACATAACTTCTAAAATCCTTGTCTTTGTCTTCTACATCATTTTTTCTCTTGCTATTGGATATTTTACATCAGCATATAAACATGCTATTTCTCCATCCTCTGCGTCCTTCTTTGTTTCTCTTGTGGCCACAGCCTCAGTTTTCTGCTTTCCTTTTCAACAAAACTCAGAAGAGTTAGCTGCTTTCACTGTGTCAGATGTCTCTCTCCATCCTGTCTTCAAATCCCCCAAAGAGGGTTTTGTCTCCATCATTCTACTGAACATGAACTCACCCCGGTTTACATTCGATGGTCTCTTCCGACCTCTGTCTCACCTGACCTGTCTACAGCCTTTGGCACCATTGTTCACTCTCCTCCAGTTACACATCCTGCATTCAGTTCCTAGGATGCCAGAGTCTTGGTTTTCCTCCTGAGTGGCTGTTCTTTCTCCCTCACCTTTCCTGGTTCCTCAGCTCTACAACCTCTTATTTTAGAGTGCCCCAGGGCTCAGTCCTCAGTTTTTATGGTTTCATCTACTCTCATGACTTTAAATACTTTCTATTTGCCAGTGTCTCTCAAATTTTTATCTCCAGCCAGACCTCTCTTATAAACTTTGTCAAACTGCCATCTCAGCATCGCTCCTTGGATGTCTAATCCACAGCTCAAGCTCTCCAGGTGTACGACCAGGCCACTCAAGGTGGCTGTTCTCTTGCTCTCTGTACATCCCCTGATTGTCCAGTGCCTGCTTCACCTACACCTACTCACCTGGCTGACCTTCCTACATACTTGCCCCAGACCCCAGCTGGTGACTGTTCTTATCAAAGGGACAGTGAGGGGCTGTGCCCCTCTGCTGGTTTCCCTGGTAACCCATGAGCCAACCTGACGTCAATTCCCCTATACCTGGTCATCTCCCCTTCCCCCCGGGAGTGAAGACTGCTACCATGTTCTGTCCACCTTGCGCTACACACAGTAGGGTGTCTCTCCAGGACCTGGTTTCCAGTGTGTAAGCGCCCGCATCCATTAAACCACTGATGTCTCTGTTGCTGACTCCGGGCTCTTTCTTCCGTCTTGAAGCTGGGCTGCCTGTGAGGGTGCAGCCCAACATCACGTCTGAAGTAAGACTTCTGCTCTTCTCGCCTTTAATCTGTTTAACCCCAGTCTTTCCTTCCCCGTTGAGACAACATGTATCTTTGTGGCTGTTTAAGCCACAAACACGAGCCTTTCTTGAGAGCTTACTTTCTCTCAAACATCACATCCAATTCAACAGAAAATCCAGAATTCAATTCTTATTTCTCACCTTCTCCACTGCTTTGAACCTTGTCTGAGAATTTCCCTCTACCAGGAGCGCTCTTTCCCCAGTGTTGAGCTGCACCCCACAGGCCTGCAAGCCCTGTACTAGCCCAGCCTCAAGACCGAAGAAAGAACCTGGAGTCAGTGACAGCAATGGTTTAATAGATGGGTGATCTTACACATCTGGAGCAAAGGGGTTCTGGAGGGACATCCCACCGTGGACGGCAGGCAGACGGTGGGCAGGACAGGGTAGCAGCAGTCTTTGCTCCTGGGGAAATAGGGGGACTACCAGTTATAGGAGAGTAATTGACATCTGATTGGCCATCGGTTACCAGGGAAACCAGCGGAGAGGCACAGCCCTCTCAGCGTCTTGGGCTAAGTATCTTCCTGGGGCGGAGGTCTTCCCTTTGTTAAACTATCAAAGGGGAGCCATTCTGATCTAAAGATAATAACCACCAGCTGGGAGGTGGGGGAATTATGTAGGTATTTACTGATTAGGCTCTACTACTAAGGGGGAAGGTCAGTCCTGTGAGTGGGGTGTAGGTGAAGCAGAACTGGTCCAGCAGGGGGATGGACAGACAGCAAGCAGTCATCTTGGGTGGCCTGACTATACACCCAGATATCTGCAAGGTGAACCATTTCACCTCCTTCACATCTTTCCTCAAATGTCACTTCATTAAGGTTTATTGCGATAACCCTACTTAAAATTACAGCCAGTACCCTCTGAGCCTAAACTCTCTAATCCTACTTTATATTTTTCTTATAGCGCTTATAATTGTTTAACACTGTATATGTAATATATACGAATATTTTTGTCTCTTGTTAGAATGGGACCTACGTGAGGAAAACGATGTTTTTCTGTTTTGTAGACTGTGTATTGCAAGCATCTAAACAGGCTCAGTCATATAGTAGGTTCTCAATAAACATTTGGTATGTGAATGAGTGTTAAGCATTTTACTGGAGGTACCAAACAAAAACAAGACAGAGAAAGAAAAGATGTTTTAGAGTTGGAAAGGAAGAGTGGCTATACTTTTTGATTTATTTAAGATGTAATTGCATAAACAGAAATCCAAAATAACTTATAACTTATAGACATAAAAAGTACAGTAGAGTTGCAGGATATAATCTGAGTATTTTAAAGGATATTCCTCTTTGCCAGGAATGATGGGTGAGAAAGTATAACAGGAAGGAAAATACTTATTTGCAATAACAACAAAAAATTATAAAAGGTACTTTGAAACACTCTAGCCAAAGATGTGTCGAACTCTTATGGAAAGAAATACAAAACTCATGAAGAGCATCAAAGAAGACCTCAATAAATAGAGATAGCCATTATTCTGATAGGAAAATTCAATATTATAATTATAATATATTTATATTATAATATATAATAAAATATATAATATAATTCTTCCAATTTGATCTTTAAATGCAATGAAATTCTAATCATAATCTCAAAGGACTTTTTGTGAAACTTAAAACATCATGTCTAGAGGCTGGAATAGAAGATGGCGGAAGAGTAAGACGCGGAGATCACCTTCCTTCCCACAGATACAGTAGAAATACATCTACACGTGGAACTGCTCCTACAGAACACCCACTGAACGCTGGCAGAAGACGTCCGACCTCCCAAAAGGCAAGAAACTCCCCCCGTACTTGGGTAGAGCAAAAGAAAAAAGAAACAACAGAGACAAAAGAATAGGGACGGGACCTGCACCAGTGGGAGGGAGCCGTGAAGGAGGAAAGGTTTCCACGCACTAGGAGCCCCTTCGCGGGCGGAGACTGCGGGGGGCGGAAGGGGGAAGCTTCGGAGCCACGGAGGAGAGCGCAGCCACAGGGGTGCGGAGCGCAAAGCGGAGAGATTCCCGCACGGAGGCTCAGCGCCGACCAGCACTCACCAGCCCGAGAGGCTTGTCTGCTCCCCCACCGGGGCGGGCGGGGCTGGGAGCTGAGGCTCGGGCTTCAGTGCTAGCCTGGAGGGAGTGCAGGAAAAAGGATGCAGCTGCGGAAGAGGCAAGAGACTTTTTCTTGCCGCTTTGTTTCGCGTGCGCGCAAGGAGAGGGGATTCAGAGCGCGGCCTAAACGAGCTCCAGAGGCCTAAACGAGCTCCAGAGACGGGTGCGAGCCGCGGCCATCAGCACGGATCCCACAGCAACAGGGGCGCAGAGGGAAAAACGGAGAGATTCCCACACAGAGGCTCGGCGCCCAGCAGCGCTCACCAGCCCAAGAGGCTTGTCTGCTCAGCCGCCGGGGCGGGCGGGGCTGGGAGCTGAGCCTCGGGCTTCGGTGCTAGCCGGGAGGGAGTCCGGGAAAAAGGCTGCAGCTGCCGAAGAGGCAAGAGACTTTTTCTTACCTCTTTGTTTCCGGGTGCGCGAGGAGAGGGGATTCAGAGCGCCGCCTAAACAAACTCCAGAGACGGCACGAGCCGCGGTTGTCAGCGCGGACCCCAGAGACGGGCAGGAGACGCTAAGGCTGCTGCTGCCGCCACCAAGAAGCCTGTGTGCGAGCCCAGGTCACTCTCCACACCGCCCCTCCCGGGAGCCGGTGCAGCCCGCCACCGCCAGGCTCCCGTGATCCGGGGAAAACTTCCCCGGGAGAACGCACGGCGCGCCTCGGGCTGCTGCAACGTCACGACGCCTCTGACGCCGCAGGCTCGCCCCGCCTCCTCCGTACCCCTCCCTCCCCACGGCCTGGGTGAGCCAGAGCCCCCGAAGCAGCTGCTCCTTTAACCCCGTCCTGTCTGGGCGGGGAACAGACGCCCTCAGGCGACCTACACGCAGAGGTGGGTCCAAATCCAAAGCTGAACCCCGGGAGCTGCGCGAGCAAAGACGAGAAAGGGAAATCTCTCCCAGCAGCCTCAGAAGCAGCGGATTAAAGCTCCACAATCAACTTGATGTACCTGCATCTGTTGAATACCTGAATAGACAACGAACCATCCCAAATTCAGGAGGTGGACTTTGCGAGCAGGAGATATTAATTTTTCCCCTTTTCCTTTTTTTGTGAGTGTATATGTGTATGCTTCTGGGTGAGATTTTGTCTGTATAGCTTTGCTTTCACCATTAGTCCTAGGGTTAGGTCTGTCCGTGTGTTTGTTTTTTTTTTTTAACTTAAAAATTTTTTTTTTCCTAATAAATGTTTTCTTAATAATTTTTTCCTTATTTTCTATTTTTAGAAATTAAAAAAATTTTCTTAATAAGTTTTCTCATATTTTTTATTTTAAAAAATTAAAAAAATTTTTTCTTAATAAATTTTTTTCTTAATAATTTTTTTCTTATTTTTTACTATAAAAAATTAATAAATCTATTTTTAAAAATTAAAAAAAATTTTCTGAATACATTTATTCTTTTTATTTATTTATTTATTTATTTATTTATTTATTTATTTATTATTTATGGCTCTGTTGGGTCTTTGTTTCTGTGCGAGGGCTTTCTTTAGTTGCGGCAAGTGGGGGTCACTCTTCATCGCAGTGCGCGGGCCTCTCGCTATCGCGGCCTCTCTTGTTGCGGAGCACAGGCTCCAGACACGCAGGCTCAGTAGTTGTGGCACACGGGCTTAGTTGCTCCGCGGCATGTGGGATCTTCCCAGACCAGGGCTCGAACCCGTCTGCCCTGCATTAGCAGGCAGATTCTCAACCACTGCGCCACCAGGGAAGCCCCTACATTTATTCTTAATAATTTTTTTTCTTATTTTTTATTATAATAGCTTTATTTTATTTTATTTTATCCTCTTTCTTTCTTTCTTTCTATTTTTTTCTCCCTTTTATTCTGAGCCATGTGGATGAAAGGCTCTTGGTGCTCCAGCCAGGCATCAGGGCTGTGCCTCTGAGGTGGGAGAGCCAACTTCAGGACACTGGTCCACAAGAGACCTCCCAGCTCCACGTAATACCAAATGGAGAAAATCTCTCAGAGATCTCCATCTCAACATCAAGACCCAGCTTCACTCAACGACCAGCAAGCTTCAGTGCTGGACACCCTATGCCAAACAACTAGCAAGACAGGAACACAGCCCCATCCATTAGCAGAGAGGCTGCCTAAAATCATAATAAGGCCACAGACACCCCAAAACACACCACCAGACGTGGACATGCCCACCAGAAAGACAAGATCCAACCTCATCCACCAGAACACAGGCACTAGTCCCCTCCACCAGGAAGCCTACACAACCCACTGAACCAACCTTAGCCACTGGGGACAGATACCAAAAACAATGGGAACTACGAACCTGCAGCCTGTGAAAAGGAGACCCCAAACACAGTAAGATTAGCAAAATGAGAAGACAAAAAACCACACAGCAGGTGAAGGAGCAGGGTCAAAACACACCAGACCTAACAAATGAAGAGGAAATAGGCAGTCTACCTGAAAAAGAATTCAGAATAATGATAGTAAAGATGATCCAAAATCTTGGAAATAGAATAGACAAAATGCAAGAAACATTTAACAAGGATGTAGAAGAAATAAAGAGGAACCAAGCAACGATGAAAAACACAATAAATGAAATTAAAAATATTCTAGACGGGATCAATAGCAGAATAACTGAGGCAGAAGAACGGATAAGTTACCTGGAAGATAAAATAGTGGAAATAACTACTGCAGAGCAGAATAAAGAAAAAAGAATGAAAAGAACTGAGGACAGTCTCAGAGACCTCTGGGACAACATTAAACACACCAACATTTGAATTATAGGGGTCCCAGAAGAAGAAGAGAAAAAGAAAGGGACTGAGAAAATATTTGAAGAGATTATAGTTGAAAACTTCCCTAATATGGGAAAGGAAATAGTTAATCAACTATTGGAAGCACAGAGAGTCCCATACAGGATAAATCCAAGGGGAAACACGCCAAGACACATATTAATCAAACTATCAAAAATTAAATATAAAGAAAACATATTAAAAGCAGCAAGGGAAAAACAACAAATAACACACAAGGGAATCCCCATAAGGTTAACAGCTGATCTTTCAGCAGAAACTCTGCAAGCCAGAAGAGAGTGGCAGGATATACTTAAAGTCATGAAGGAGAAAAACCTACAACCAAGGTTACTCTACCCAGCAAGGATCTCATTCAGATTTGATGGAGAAATTAAAACCTTTACAGACAAGCAAAAGCTGAGAGAGTTCAGCACCACCAAACCAGCTTTACAACAAATGCTAAAGGAACTTCTCTAGGCAAGAAACACAAGAGAAGGAAAACACCTACAATAACAAACACAAAATATTTAAGAAAATGGGACTAGGAATATACATATCGATAATTACCTTAAATGTAAATGGATTAAATGCTCCCACCAAAAGACACAGACTGGCTGAATGGATACAAAAGCAAGATCCATATATATGCTGTCTACAAGAGACCCACTTCAGACCTAGAGACACATACAGACTGAAAGTGAGGGGATGGAAAAAGATATTCCATGCAAATGGAAATCAAAAGAAAGCTGGAGTAGCAATTCTCATATCAGACAAAATAGACTTTAAAATAAAGACTATTACAAGAGACAAAGAAGGACACTATATAATGATCAAGGGATCGATCCAAGAGGAAGGTATAACAATTGTAAATATTTATGCACCCAACATAGGAGCACCTCAATACATAAGGCACACTTTATGACATAAATCACAGCAAGATCCTTTTTGACCCAGCCCCTAGAGAAATGGAAATAAAAACACAAATAAACAAATGGGACCTAATGAAACTTAAAAGCTTTTGCACAGCAAAGGAAACCATAAACAAGACCAAAAGACAACCCTCAGAATGGGAGAAAATATTTGCAAATGAAGCAACTGACAAAGGATTAATCTCCAAGGTTTACAAGCAGCTCATGAAGCTCAATAACAAAAAAACAAACAACTCAATCCAAAAATGGGCAGAAGACCTAAATAGACATTTCTCCAAAGAAGATATACAGATGGCCAACAGACACATGAAAGAATGCTCAACATCATTAATCATTAGAGAAATGCAAATCAAAACTACAATGAGGTATCATCTCACACCGGTCAGAATGGCCATCATCAAAAAATCTAGAAACAATAAATGCTGGAGAGGGTGTGGAGGAAAGGGAACACTCTTGCACTGTTGGTGGGAATGTAAATTGATACAGCCACTATGGAGAACAGTATGGAGGTTCCTTAAAAAACTACAAATAGAACTACCATACGACCGAGCAATCCCACTACTGGGCATATACCCTGAGAAAACCATAGTTCAAAAAGAGTCATGTACCAAAATGTTCATTGCAGCTCTATTTACAATAGCCAGGACATGGAAGCAACCTAAGTGTCCATCATCGGATGAATGGATAAAGAAGATGTGGCACATATATACAATGGAATATTACTCAGCCATAAGAAGAAATGAAATGGAGGTTATTTGTAATGAGGTGGATGGAGTTAGAGTCTGTCATACAGGGTGAAGTAAGTCAGAAAGAGAAAAACAAATACAGTATGCTAACACATATATACGGAATCTAAGGAAAAAAAAAAAGGCCATGAAGAACCTAGTGGCAAGATGGGAATAAAGACACAGACCTACTAGAGAATGGACTTGAGGATATGGGGAGGGGGTGGGGTGAGATGTGACAGGGTGAGAGAGTGTCATGGACATATATACACTACCAAACGTAAAATAGATAGCTAGTGGGAAGCAGCTGCATAGCACAGGGAGATCAGCTCGGTGCTTTGTGACCACCTAGAGGGGTGGGATGGGGAGGGTGGGAGGGAGGGAGATGCAAGAGGGAAGAGATATGGGAACATATTGTATATGTATAACTGATTCACTTTGTTATAAAGCAGAAGCTAACACACCATTGTAAGGCAATTATACTACAATAAAGATGTTTAAAAAAAAAAAACAAAAAAAACACATCATGTCTAAAATAAAATAGTAAATGAATAAGAAAGCCAAGACAGTTCTATAAAATAAGAACAAAGAGGAGAGACATTAGCATTTGTCAACATTCACTTTAAAGTTACAATAATTAAAATAATGTGGTATAGGTGTAAGAATAGACCAAAAAAAAAAAAAAATCAGAGCAGAATAGAAGACCCAGAACCAGAGCCAAGCATTTAAAAAGTCTGATAATTTAATAAAGATGTTTTTAAAATCAATATGGAGAGTGAAAAGGGTAAAAAATGCATAATTCTTTAAATGCTAAATTCCTTAAAGGAAATTCCTTAAAAGAAATTGAAAGAATCATTTCCTTTTCCTATGGAATAATGTATGGTCTCTTCTTCATCTACCCAAAACTCAATTCCACATGGATTTAATGCAAAACCATAAAATTATTTAAAGAACATATATGTAAATATCTTATGAACTTGAAAGAGGAAATAATTTTTTAAACAAAAAGTGAAACAAAAAAGAAGTCCACATGATAAATTAAAAGATGGATTACATTAATTTACATCACAATGAAATTTTCTATATGGCTAAGATACTAGGACAAAGTAAAATACAAAAACCAACTGGAGGAAATATTTGCAACATTTATAAAGAAGAAGAGGTAAATATCCATAGAAAGAACTTTTAAAAAAACAATAACAAAATGACAAGCACAATAAAAAAATGTGCAAATGATTCATGCAGGAAATTCACGGAAAAGAAAGTCTGCGTGACTAATAAACATATAAAGAAATGCTATATCTTATCAGTAATCAGTAAAATGCAAATAAAACAAGACACTATTTTCACCTATCTTATTAAAATATATTAACATGTATTATAATTAAGTCTTTTGTGCACAGTTCTCTTTATGTAATTTTCTGACTTTTTAAAATGTTTGCTTTACTCCTTAACCCTACCCTTGGCTGAAAAAACAAATCAAGTATTTGTTTCAGGTGAGGAAATTGAAACTCATGCATCGCTAATAAAAATTTAAATTATCATTGCTATTTTGGAGAGTTGGCAATTTCTTGTAAAACTGAGAGAGTGCACAGTAAATGGTTATTAAATAATAACTGATTCTAGCTAATACCCTCATGTGTGCACAAGGACATAAGCACAGGAATTTTTATAGACACATGTTTTCTAATGTGGGAAGCCACCCCAAATGTCTATTAGTGGGGAATGGAAAAATAAATTCAGGTTTACATACATGAAGGAATTTTATATATAATTTAATATATGTTAGTCTCACTGATGAATAAAGAAATCTTTCCTATCTGAAGAAAATATGGACTCACATACGTATAGTACAAGTGGAAAAGCTTGGACAGGGGAAATACATACCAAATTCATGAAAATAATTGCTAAAAGGAAGTAAAAAGGAGAATAGGTTTGTAGAGAGGTCGACCTCATTTGTAATTCTCTCTGTATTATTAAATGATCGGAAACAAAAACAACGTTAAAGTCTTGGTGTTGTGTCCATGGATATTTGATGGGTTAGTGTCTGTATGGATATTTAGTTTTTTTGCTTTTTTCTGAAATAAAGCAAACCTAAAATGGAAGAGATTAGAAACAACTTCTGCCATTTCTAAGTTTACAGACTCTGTAGTTATCTAGAACTGGGTAACACACCATCTAAAAGCTGAGTAATTTCAGCCAACCACTTATTTAGGTAACGATCAGCCGGTGGTTCTTTGGCTGTAGGCTTAGTCTTGGTTAATCTCTGTTGGACTCTGATGCGACTGAGGTGAGCTGGCTAGGGGCTAGGCCATACAGGATGGACTGCTGACATCCCAACGGCAAAGGAGTCCCGAGGCCAAGCCCATAATCAACAGGGAGGATGTCTCAGAGTCATGCATCTCAAGGGGATGTGGATGCAGGGAGGGGCAGAATCCTGTTATTTTTGAAACCTCTCCCACACACCCTAACAATAGTGTGTAATGATGTAAGAAGAAAATCATTAAAGAACTATAAATATACATGCCTCCAAACATATCAGTATATATTTTAAACAAAAAGACAGATATAATTACTTTGGATCTGGGGAAGAGTGCAGATTAAGGCAATTGGTAAAGAGTGAAAAGAATCACTAATACCCTTTTTAGACGTGTTATGATGCTTCTAACATGGTTATGGGTTTGGTGAGGACAAGATAAGAAAAAGACAGGTCGTCTGATTTCTTTCTTTTTTCTGTTTTCACCTCTGCTATCATCAGAGGGCTGGACTTTTCAGACAGCAGATTTTTCTTGGGAATGGACACCTAGATCATACTTCACATGTTTAATAAAAAATAAAGAGAGGAAAACACATTTACTTGTAGTAAGCAAACTACACAGTAACATAACATGGGAGGGGAGCTGAATGAAAATCAAACATTCAGGGCAAGCCCCGAGGGTACCGTTGCCACATCTCCCCCTGGATGTATAAAGCAGAGCTAGTTATATATATCTTTCAGCTTCCAGGCTTTTCAACATACTCTGTACAGAATCTCTCCTATTCTTAAAATCTGTAGTGATAGAGATTTCATATCCTGCTTTGAAAACATTCTCTGCACCTCACAGCCCTCACAATCAGTAATTTTTTTCTTGGGTCTAACCTATATTTATATTGCTGCAACTTGCTAATTTCCTGTGAGGCTATGCCCTCTGTGGAGATGGTGACCATAATCCTCCCTATAATATTCTTTCATGGATCAGATAGAATAGACTGAATCCCTTTTACATTTCTGCACATCTCTCTTGAAAGACTGAGATTCAGGCCAGACATAATACAAGGGTCTGACCAATAGCATAAGCAGTGAAAGGATGAAAGTATTGCCAGTTTCTGTAGGCAATTCACACACTTATTAGCACAGATGGCTTTTACCTGTTTTTTTGTTTTCATTTTTTTATAGCAGTTCCAGAGGACAACCTCACTGGTAACCCACACTCTCTCCAATGTCAGGCATCCTCACTGTAATCCAGGGGCAGTGCAAAGCAATGGAGGGATCATGTCCTGGGAACCAAATATCCCAATTTAAGTTCAGACTCTATCACTGATTGGTTGTATGACCTTGGACAATTGGCTTAAAATATCTGCCTTACTTTCTTGCAAGGATAATAAGACCTGCCTTTTACTCTCTTACTCTTGATGGAGAGGATTTAATAAAATAATGTTCCTGAAAAGCACTTTGCAGACTGTAAACCGAAAAAGCTATGTAAAGTATTAGCTGTGTTCACAAACTCCTCGACACAAAGTTGCTTGATCCCAGTTCTCTAGAGTAGGTTTGAAAAAAATGTCAAAGTCACAAAAATGTTATCCCAGTGGAGTGTACGCTGTGGATTGGCTGGGTTTCTAAAGTTTGTCTCTAAGGCTGTCATTCATAACTTGGAATACACTTTTCATTATACTTTTCTTTGTAAATAATTCTATGAACAGGCAATGCTGAGGCATCTCACAAAGTTTACTGTTTCATTCAGCGAACACAGAGCCCCTACTCTGTGTTCAGTAAAGGAGATAGAAAGATGGGGAGAAGGTCTCCATCCTTGGAAGTCCTCAGTTGAAGGAGAGAGCCTAAGAAGCAAAGTATTGCAAATCACGTGCAAAATACTGTGACCAAGACGTGCACAGGTGCTAAACTACTCAACTGCTCTTCATTGTAAAAACAGGAGAAAGGTGGGCCTCCTTAAAGATGGCGAGACGGCCCCCCAAATGTTCCTCTTTGTCCGCTCCCTCAGCCTCTGCACTTTCCCCTCCACTGTGTCCTGCCCGGGAGAAATCACGTCCAGACTTTGACATGAATGGGGCTGTTTCTCATCCCCATGAGGCTGCCCACACTGCTCTTCCCCTGACACACCCTTCCCTGCACCCCGTCTAGAGCGATCACGTGTAACTCAAGGAGGAGCTGAGGCCTCACTTTTTTTTTAAATTACATTTTCCTTCTCTGTTGCTCTCTGCAGCCCCTTGGGTCCCCACTGGCCCCAATATGATGCAAATATAACAGCAGGATTTTGGATGAATTGTCTTCACAGAAATGGAAGCTGGGGTGTAGAGGATGATGGTAATAAGGCAAGTTCTCAAAGTTGAATGAGCAAAGGGGAAATGATCCGGAGGTCAACGATGAGGTGAATGGAGAGGACGGGGTAGATACAGTTCAGCCACCTGGTTCCTAAGGCTTGGCGATTTTGAGGAATAAAAAGTGATTTTGTGGAAGCAACAGAGAGCAAGGAGTATAGAGCCGGAGGTCTGTTGGGGGGGGGTGGCAGGGAAAGAGAAGATGCAGTCTCCACTTGAGAGAAGAACTCAAGAGGTAACATCTTCCAGAAAAGCACATGAATGTCACTTTTAGAGAAGAAACTCAGGATGCAGGGGGATTTCTACGGACAGACTCTAAGTTCTAGACCAGAGCATAAAGGGTGTTGGAGAGAGATGCAAGATTGGACCAGAGTAACAGCTATTAAAGGGATTTGGAGATTGGGTCTGGGTGATAGAGGTTTATCTGGGAGGTGGGACCTGGGTTGGAGTCAGGTGATCAGGAATGTGACACACCTTGTTTGGGCAGTGGCTGCAAGACACACCCATGGGAATCCTTCATCCCTTAGAGATGTTCATCTCTTAGAGATGTTCTGGAGCAGAGATTCAGGACGCTGGGCTGGCAACACGTGTGACGTGGGGCTTGTGAACTGTTTGCTTCTGCGCCTCCTGCTGTGTCGAGGAGACTGTCCTGCAGGGAAAATAAATCCAACGTGCAAAGAAAAGTAGGTTTGAAAGGTGAGAGAAACCTGCCCTGGGGACACGGGATTCCCGGTCCCAGGCTGACAGCCAGCTGTAGCCCTGCTCATGGAGTGACACAGAGCTTGCAATAAGTTCCTCTTCTTGCCCAAAGTAATTCAATTTGCCTATCTCTCCATTACAACCAAAGGAGTCTTAACACATTAATCTAATTTACAAAGAAAGGAATCATTGGCAAAATTTGCTCCTTTATTATTACCCACAAATTACTTGTGACATGCCTCAAAACCAGCTGTGACAGGGCTAATTAGTACAGACCGTTGGGAGCCACTTGCCTGCAAACACAGAAGAGGGGACTCCGGCCATGTCCCCAGAGCCGAGAGCTCATGCCATTTTCTTACCGTCTCCTCCGGGGAACACAGGGCTCCCGGGAGAAAGAGCAGCCTTCCTGTGGTCTGTGCCACTTTAGTGTGGGGCTTGTGTGATTGGTGCCCACCTGGATGTGATGAGTTTGATTTCTCACTGCGTCTGAATCACTTCCTGGTGAGGTGCCTTGACCTGAACTCTCCTGCGGAGACTCTTTTTTTCAGTTGAAGTCTAGTTGATTGATTTAATACAATGTTGTGTTAATTTCTACTGTACAGCAAAGTGGTTCAATTATACATATACATATATATATATATATATATATATATATATATACACACACATTCTTTTTTATATTCTTTTCCATTATGGTTTATCACAGGATATTGAATATAGTTCCCTGTGCTATACAGTAGAACTTTGTTGTTTATCCATTCTCTATATAATAGTTTGCATCTACTAATCCCAAACTCCCAATCCATCCCTCCCTCCATCCCCTCCCCCTTGGTAACCAGAAGTCCATTCTCTATGTCTGTGAGTCTGTTTCTGTTTTGTAGATAGGTTCATTTGTGTCATATTTTAGATTCCACGTATAAGTGATATCATGCGGTATTTGCCTTTTTCTTTCTGACTTACTTCACTTGGTATGATAATCTCTAGTTGCGTCCATGTTGCTGCAAATGGCATTATTTCATTCTTTTTTATGGCTGAGTAATATTCCATTGTATATATGTGCCACATCTTCTTTATCCATTCATCTGTTGATGGACATTTAGGTTGCTTCCATGTCTTGGCTATTGTAAATAGTGCTGTTATGAATATGGGTGCATGTATCTTTTCGAATTATAGTTTTCTCTGGATATATGCCCAGGACTGGGATTGCTGGATCATATGGCATCTCTATTTTTAGTTTTTTAAGGAACCTCCATACTCTTCTCCACAGTGACTGCACCAATTTACATTCCCACCAACAGTGTCGGAGGGTTCCCTTTTCTCCACACTGTCTCCGGCATTTGTTATTTGTAGACTTTTGATAATAGCTATTTTGACCAGAGTGAGGTGATACCTCATTGCAGTTTTGATTCTGCAGAGTCTCCTAAATCCTAAGTCCATCTCACAGCCACAGCTTCCATGGACACATCCCCAAACACCAACTTCATGGAGAAACACGCTTCTTGAGGCCCCATCTTAGAGGGATGATATTAAAAGTAATCTCCATGACTTTCATATTGTGTTAGGTGCCCAGTGATGCAGGCTCATGACACAATCTTCCTCAGAAGATTAATTAACGACAACTTGTGAGGGAGAGTAGCGGACAGCACAGAGTCTCTGAGCTCCGGTAGTTATTCCATGGTCTTGTGTAATCAACCTGCTTCTGGGACAAAGGGGAGGAGAGAAGAGGGGCCTCCAGAGTCCTTCACCTGAAGCCCAAGGTCTGTTTTCCCCCAGTGTTCCATGCTCTTTTCTGGAGAAGACGTTCAAGTCCATTCTGTTCCCTGCCCCACTCTGAATAGTAACATCCTCTATCTGTGAACCTCTCTCACACTGAGAGAAATAACTACTTTTAAATGACGACTTTTCTTCCACACGTGGGAAATGGAAGTCCCAGTGTTAGCACTGACTTGGTGTCACGCATTAGTGATGGCGCCAATCTGAACATCTAAATGATGTCCTTACGACCTGCTCTACCAGTTTTGGTTGCAAATACATCCATATCTCTTTTCTATTTGCAGTTAGTGACCCTCGGGCCCACATTAATGGGAGGTAGTGCCTCCCTCTCTAAACAGCGTCCCACCCTGAATTACCCAAGACCCCAGGCACCTATTCAGCCCAATAGAAAGTGAGGGGAGGAAGCTCTTCTCTCAGTTCCGTGCCAGAAAAAGACATGAGTCCCCTGCCAGACTGCCACCTCCTCGGCCTGGCCTCACTGCTAAGATCCGCAACACTCGTCTGTGCCGCAGAAAGGCCTTCGCCAGGCACAACCCCTGCCTGCCCTGCAGTGGGGCCGCATGCATGGCCTCTGAAGTTACTGCTTCCTTGGTCCCGGGCACCCGCTCAGGTGCTTTCCTGCAGAGCACTGCCACTGCCAGCTCCTCCCAGGACGCTTGGTTCTGAGCAAGCGTCCCCTGTCCAGATTTGTCTCCTCTCGGGACAATGCCCGTCCTGGCCACCAAGTCCTGCCCGGGCCCATCTGTGCTCCCAACCTCCTATGTGACAGAGCTGCTCACGCTTCTCTGATGCAAGGTGACTTCTACTTAAGGACCAAACTGGGTATTAGGGATCGATGCTTGTTACGGGAAGGGAGAGGAATGGCGCATGGGGAGAGGTCCCAATGAGACAGTCTGGGACCTGGGACCCTTTGCTGCAGTGCTTGCACCTGGACACACCTCTCCTTCAGCAACAAAATACTCAGAAACTGTAAGGGACTAAAAATAACTGCATGCATGCACAGTTGAGGCAAATTCTGGACACAAGATACAAAACAACAACAACAACAAAAAAACCCAACTGCCAATTCTGAAGAGCTGGGAGCAAAAGTGGGGTACTGAGCATGCCCCCTGCACACAACACCATCAGAGGGGTGGGCAAAACACCTAAGCCACCCCTCCAGCTCGACCCCTGGACACGCCCCTACCCTCACCCCACATAAGGAACCAGCCCCCCTCCTCAGGGAACACATGAGCAAGAGAACGTGTTGTCTGTTCTCGCCCCCCCTGCTGCAGCAGGGGCCCCAGGAAAGCCTGGTCTGAATTTCTTGTCTGGCCTCTAGTCAATTTCCATTCACTGGGGGGAGGCCAGGAACCCTGGTCGGTATCGACAAGCAGGATTCAGGCCCCAGAAAGCCTGGTCAGGGCTCTAGAGAGAGTACTGCCCTCAGAGCACTCCACTTCCATCCTGCTTCACTGTTGCCACACGTGGGTTGCTCCTGGTGAGGCGTGGCCTGCAGCAGGGGGCTCTGAGCCCTGGTGGCAGATCCCTCAGGCGCTCTGGGCTGTCTGCTGATCCCTAGTAAACATCATCGTCCTAAAAGCTTTTCAGCAGGGTCCGCCATTGAGATGAAATATATGCATTCATTTGTTTCTTCTCTGTTGAGGTAGTGCCAGCTACTTTGGGTGAATTCAGAAATGTCTCCTTAGAATTACTGGGTGGGCTCCTTAGACACCCAAGAAGTGCCTGGTGAGTCCCTTAGAGGGGAGGTCACACCGGTCCCCACGGTGTTAATCCCTCCCATCTCGCATCTGGGAGGTGACAGTCCTGGGGTCTCCACTGCGAGGTCTCTCAATTCTCTATGTCTCTGGGACCTCCTTCTCCAGGTGATGGAAATAAAGGAGTCAGAGGTGATGCAGGGCTCCAGGGAGGAGGACCCTTGCTGCCTGGGCTGGACTCCAGCCCACCCCCTTCCCAGCCTGCAGGGCTGCGCTTGACCTGCTCCCTGCGGACCAAGGCAGCTGCAACCCTCACTGTTCCCTTCTTCTTCACCTGTGCTCCAGCCGGCCTACGGTGCTGATTCCGCTGCCGGGGGGCTTTCTCCCAGCCTTCACCCCCACCCAAGCTTACATGGCATGTCCTCCAGGAGGCCTTTTCTGATCCCCAAGAGCAGGTTAGGCCCCTAGATTTCTCTCAACTCACACTGTAGCTCTCCTTTGTGACCCTCATACACTGCTTACTCTATAGGCCAGGCACTGTTCAAAGTGCTTTATACATATTAACTCACTGAATCTTATCAAAACCTGATGTCATGGGTACTAGGGTGTTTAAATAACAGTCAGAACCAGTTATTGCTTAACTCTAGCATGCTGCTGGAAGGGAAATATCTGAAGCTCTCTTGTTCATATCCCAGGTTCCTGGAACCTGAATATGGGAAGGAACAAACCACAAACTACGCTACCGTTTTCTACTCTTCATCCTTTTTAAGCAGAATGCTCCTCGTGGTCAGGATTCATCCCTATGTCCTATTTTTATGTCTGTATTTATTCCTATATCCTTAGGGCCTGAAACACAGGTGAGGCTCAGCAGATGTCCCTTTGGGGGGGCATGCATAACCGCTCCCCAAAAATCTCATCCTTTTGCTTTCGACCTGGGAGGAATGAGACCCCTTTCTCTCAGCCCTTCACCATCATTCTCCACGGGGTTTGCTTTCATTTTCTACCAATTTCCTCCCGCCCGGCTGTGACTGGTTCTCTCTGCCCACTGTGTGCACGTAGTTGCAGGCAGAGTCTGACGGGAAGGGTTTAGACCAAACGGGAAGAGATGCCCTCATGCTATCGGACTGGTAGCTTTGGGGAAGGGCCCGCCAGGCACCTGTGCAGAGGTGCCCATGAGAGACACGGCTCTGATTGTCACGGTTGGAGCCCAGGTCCGCCTGGGGCTGGAGAGCTGAGTGACACGGCCTCTGAAAGCCCTCTCGAGGGCTGACCCATGATTTCATCTGGAAGAAAGTCGATCTCTTATTTTGTATTATACGTCTGTATATGAAACAGCAAGCGATCACACTGAGCTCAGAGCCCCCGTGGATAGGTGTTATTAATAGACATTCATTAAATGCCAAAAACATGTCAGACATTGTAGCAAAACAAAGAATTAGATAGGGTCTCCACTATGATATAGGCGCCTTCCAGGGAGCAGAGAAACTAAATTCATTGAGTTGGTGATAAAAAAATATCACAGGTAAAGAACATAAATGCACTCAGGGTTCTGACCCTTTTGAAAGAATTTCTTACATGTTTCCTTTATATGTCATGATTTTATATATAGAATGTGGCATTCACCATCCTAAAAGGATTCGTAAGCGGTAGCCCCAGACAGGAAAATTATAATGGGCCATTTCATTTGACCTTCTTGAGTCTTGATTTCTTCATGTGAAATAGGAGACAGAAGCAGTTAATGCTCAGGACGGGGCTGATGGCAACCAGCACCCACGTGTATGATGACTGTGTCTGCTAGAATGCGGAAACACTTCCATACTGGCTGCTGCAGGGGCCCTGAACACCCTTGCTGTTCTTGGACACCCCATCCACTCTCCCGTGGAGCCTCTTGGGTCTCTCCATAATCAGGCTATGAACGGATCATTCGGGAGTTTTGCAAGAAGCAGGCAACATACCAAGAGGGGAATGAAGAGAGATCAATGGGGGACTTGGGTACAGTCATGTGTTTGGGGTTAAGGAAAAGCATCAAGGGATGGAGAGACACCCCAGGCCCAGGGAGAGTGGGACACTTCTGCAAGCCTCCGGCCTGAAAGGTCAAGGGCGTGGAGTCGCTGGGAATTTGGTTAGATCTATAGCCGTGGAGAGGGCTGCGTCAGGGGAGCTGAGGTCCGCGTGGAGGCCCACAGCCACCGGCAACCTCGGCCCGCAAGAAGGGGCCCAGGAACGAAAAGCCCAGCCTCTCCACCCTCTCCCTTCACGACTCCTCCTCCTGGTGGCCCAGTGAGCTGCCTCCGGCCTGTAGCTGGACAACAGGGGTCGTAACTGAGGCCAGCAGTCAAGGCCAGCCTTCCGGGTGCAGAGCAAGGAAGAGAAGGAAGGGGCTTGGTTCAGAGGAGCAAAAGGAAGATACTCCAGCTAAGCACCCAAGGCCTGGCCGAGCAGGGCGTCCCCAGGATGGCCCCTGTCGGCTGGAGTCTGTCCTGATCTGTCCTGATCTGTCCTGATCTGTCCTGATCTGCCCTGATCTGTCCTGATCTGCCCTGATCTGTCCTGATCTGCCCTGATCTGCCCTGATCTGCCCTGATCTGCCCTGATCTGTCCTGATCTGCCCTGATCTGCCCTGATCTGCCCTGATCTGTCCTGATCTGTCCTGATCTGCCCTGATCTGTCCTGATCTGCCCTGATCTGTCCTGATCTGTCCTGATCTGCCCTGATCTGCCCTGATCTGCCCTGATCTGCCCTGATCTGTCCTGATCGGCCCTGATCTGCCCTGATCTGCCCTGATCTGTCCTGATCTGCCCTGATCTGTCCTGATCTGTCCTGATCTGTCCTGATCTGCCCTGATCTGTCCTGATCTGCCCTGATCTGCCCTGATCTGTCCTGATCTGTCCTGATCTGTCCTGATCTGCCCTGATCTGTCCTGATCTGTCCTGATCTGCCCTGATCTGCCCTGATCTGTCCTGATCTGTCCTGATCTGCCCTGATCTGCCCTGATCTGTCCTGATCTGCCCTGATCTGTCCTGATCTGTCCTGATCTGTCCTGATCTGCCCTGATCTGCCCTGATCTGTCCTGATCTGTCCTGATCTGCCCTGATCTGCCCTGATCTGTCCTGATCTGCCCTGATCTGCCCTGATCTGCCCTGATCTGTCCTGATCTGCCCTGATCTGTCCTGATCTGTCCTGATCTGCCCTGATCTGCCCTGATCTGCCCTGATCTGTCCTGATCTGCCCTGATCTGCCCTGATCTGTCCTGATCTGTCCTGATCTGCCCTGATCTGCCCTGATCTGTCCTGATCTGCCCTGATCTGTCCTGATCTGTCCGTGCCCCTGAATAGAAAATGGAAAGGATTTGCTTCCCCGACACCAGGTTCTGATTAAAGCGCTAAGTCTTAGAATGCCACGCTCCCTTTTTCCCTTTGCATTAGTTTCCGTTATATTTTCATCCCATTAGAACTTACCACTCTTGCAGGGAAAAGAGAGGCAAGTTCTGCCTAAGGAAGAAAACAGGGACCAACTTCTCCAGCTCTCAGGGTAACGAGTCTTCAAGCAACAGACAATCAGACTGTGACCCACAGGAGAGCTGACCCGGCTCCAGGGTGGAGATCCTACCTGGGTGTTTGCAGTCACAGCTTTATAGCGATAAGCCGAGTGCATTTGTCTCTGTGTCATCTGTCACCTTTGCTGATGTGCATTACAGGAGGGAAAAATTGAGCAATGCATGGGTCTCAGCCATCTCCTCCTGTCTCTTCTCACTCGAGAAAGGTCTTTCTGTCCATTTTCACCTTGGAGTTTCCCTCACATGGTTTCCCTGCTGGAAGCCCTTATCTTCTTGCTGTCCGAATCCTGTCTTCCTTCCCCGACTCAATGGACCACCCTGGCTATTCCAGCCACCCTCCCCCCAACTCCCACCCCTGTCTCCTTTGAACACCTGCCCACCTTACAATCTGTGCAACACCATTTGGGATGTCCTGACGTTCTGCTTTTTTTTTTCTTTAATTTTTAGTTTATATTGTAGTAGAGTTGATTGACAATCTTGTGATAGTTTCAGGTGTACAGCTAAGTGATCCAGTTATACATATAAATGCATCTATTCTTTTTCAAACTCTTTTCCCATGTAGATTATTACAGACTATTGAGCACAGTTCCCTGTGCCAAATATAGCAGTGTGTTCATGTCAATCCCAAACTCCCAAGCTATCCTTCCCCCTTCCTCCCTTGCAACCATAAGTTCATTCTCTAAGTTTGTGTGTCTGTTTCTGTTTTGTAAATAAGTTCATTCGTTTCATTTTTTTTAGATTCCACATATAAGCGATATCATATGGTATTTGTCTTTCTCTGTCTGACTTACTTCCCTTAGTATGATCATCTCCAGGTCCATCCATGTTGCTACATATGGCATTATTTCATTCTGTTTCGTGGCTAATAGTCCATTGTACATATGTACCACATCTTCTTTATCCATTCCTCTGTCGTTGGACAATTAGGTTGCTTCTATGTCTTGGCTACTGTAAACAGCGCTTCAACGAACATTGGGGTGCACCTATCCTTTGGAACCATGCTATCTTTTAAAATAAACCTCTGCTGTGCATCAGTGCTGTAACGAGGAGACTACCTGGAGGCCGAGACAATGAGCAGAGCCGCCCACCCCCGCCGGATCTCCTGAGTCCGTGGTGAGGCTCCCAGAGGAAAGCAATGGGTCCAGGCTCCCTGCATGCAAAACCACCTACATCCCAGATGTCGGGAGCCTTGCCTTCGTACCAACCAGGGAGAAGCCATTTCTCCTGCAAGTTCCTTTTGCCAGATGAGGTTGGCGGAGGATGTCAGGTGCAGGGTCTGCCTCCTCCGGGCAGCCCACCCCTGCCCAACACAGGACTCGCGGCCCCTGGGTGTTGAGGGGTTGCTGGGGGGCCTCACACACCCCAACTCCCAAGCACGATCCGCTCTCCCCGCGGTCTGCCGTATCTCTCACCGTGTCCCCGCTGCTGGGGAAACGCGTGTCTGGAGGAACCGCGATTCTCTATGTTTACTGCCTTTCCGGTATTAGGTGGATGGAACTCTAACCCTCACAAAAGCAGCTCAGAGCCGAGAGGAGCTCTCCCGTCAATTTCAGTTTAACCAGGTGTTCCTTTGACTCTGTCAGTTGCCTGGCGAGACCCCCTTTGCTTAGCAACGACCTCAGCTTTTCATAACAGTTTCTCCCTAAGCCTCAGCAGTAACTCCGGAGCTGCCGGCGGGGTGAAAGCCTCTTGGATTTAAATGGAATCGAAGGTAAAAACTCCCAGAAGTTGCGAGCTCCTGGAGGGTCTTAGAGCTTCTGGCATTACAGCTCTGTTAATGGTTGGGCTGCTAATCCTGGTTAACATAAAGGGCTGGTCCCCACGTCCTATGGATGGGTTTTAGCACCTGCTCTGGATTAGCAGTTCCTGGTTTACCACGGAGGCTGTGTTCCGGCCACTCTAGCCCTAGTCCTGGCACTCTCCGCCCACCGGGAAACCTCACCTAGGAAATTCACCTTAGCAGAGGGGAACATCCGCGAAAGTCGTTTGGGGTCCCTGGGAGACAGGAAGCAGGCAGAGTGAGGGTGAGGCAGCACAGTCTTACTCCGAGCTTTAGTTCCCCAGAGATCAGGTTATTCCTAGGAATTTTCCAAAGCTCGAAGCTTTTTTAAGCCCCCGGGTTGGCATGGAATCTCCAAGAAAGGGGCAGCATGGGGACTTGGATGGTGAGTTTTTTAGCATCTCTGTTGCAGAAAGATGCAGAGCCCAGCGCGAAGCCGCGTGGGCTGTGTGCTCCGTCCACTGGCCCCGTGGCACCTTCCTCGTGTAGACCAGAGACGAGGGCATCGCACGGATTTGATCAGGGAAGTGGGCCTGAAGAGATAAGGCCCAGACGGAAGGTTTAATCTGCTATGAAGTCTGCAGTGTTTCCAACCTCGTGTGTGTCCTAGCACACAGAGAACATGTGTATGTGTGGCATCCTAGGGCAGATGCACAAAGCTGGTCACAGTTAGATGCCACTGGATCAGGGGCCCCTACTGCCCAGGCCCTGCCCTGTGGATTTTCTCCAACCCCGTCTTTGTAGGCCAGAGTCATGGAACCCGTGTTAGCAGTTCTTCTCTGCAGTCGCTGGCTCATCGCCACCCAAAACAGCACTTCCCCAGTTTGCTGAGACTCTTGAAGTCTCCTTGGCTAATTCATGACTTTGGGTCCAAAGTAGTCACTTTAGAGCCCAGAGAAAATTCTGAGGGAGATACAAACAATTAAGAAGATGCAGAGTGTGAAAGGCCGTGTCTCTCCTTCCACAGTATGGAGAGCTTTAAATAAGATTAGGTGAGATAGCGTATGTGAAAGTACTTTGTAAATTGCAAAGAATAGATGATTTTTATTTTTAATACTATGACTACGGCAGGACTGCCTAGGCAGTTGTTCCTCAGTCACTTAGTATGCTGTAAACTAGTATGCTGGACCAAACATCCAGTCCAAATCATCCACTTAAAGTAATGAATAAAATACATGCAAACAAATAGAAAGGAGAGCATCATATGTCCCTGGTGAGGATTTTATTTTCCTCTAACACAAGAAAACATTGTGTTTAGAAGTGTGACTCACAGAGAATAATAATCATGGTGACTAAAATTGAGACCATCTAGTTCAAGCCATCTAGAATGATGGAAGATGGCGTGAGTTTAATGCCTTAAAAAAATCTCACAATAGCAGTTTTGGAGAAATATTTGAGTATCGAAATTCTTAATAGTCATCAAGAAATGTTAAACAAAGGAGGGATACTCTAACGTAACTTTCCCTTCAGTTCCTTTTTGTTAAATAAATTAACATATAATTAATTAGGGCCTTAAATAGTTGATGGTGATAAAAATCGTTGTATAGGTCTCTACAGATTTTTTCCAAAGCATTCAGTGTGCTGTGTATGTGCTACTCCCCTGGAGGCAAGGAGTAGGGCAGAGAGGCTAGACTTCCTGCTCCCACCTACTCATTCACAAATGCTGTGCTTCACCAACTCTGAGAGCCATCTGTCATAAGACATGCCGTTAGTTTATATACCACCAGAAGAAAAGGATGTCAGCTAAACTATGACATGCCACCAACTGCAAGACACATCTTCAAAGAATTCGATGTGAATCTTAGAACTGAATTCAAGAGGTATTTATGAAAGGTCGTGTGGCTCAGAGACTGAAGGTGCAGGTTCCAGGGTCAGACCCCCTGGGTTACAATCCTGGCTTCACCTCTAGTGACCTTGTGCGTCCCTGTGTCTGAACACAGGGATCTGAAAATCAGAGTCAGAGAAATGCCCTGAGGGAGGGTTGTTGGGATTCATGAAATAAAAAGAGTCAAAAGCTACCATGGGTTGTGGAATGATGGGAGGTGTGTGTGTGTGTGTGTGTGTGTGTGTTAGCATCACTCTGGCAGCTGCGTGCAGGATGTAGGCAACTAGGAGGCCAATTAGGGGCGACCGTGGAATAGTTAGGGGACCAGTGCAGGGTAGTTGGAGCAGTAAGGGGGGCTCAGAGGAAGGTGGGTGTGAGTCTGAAGGAACTGGACCCCTGTGAGACGCACGTTGGAAGTGGTAGGGTCTTCTGATGGGACGTGTGTGGGCAGTGAGGGAGAGGAATCAAAGATCAATCCCAGGTCTGGGTTTGAGCCAAGTTTGAGGTGACATTTATAGAGATGAAGCAATTGGAAGAACCGCATGATTTGTTTTGGATTTGCTCATTTTGAGAGCTCACCTGGGGAACTAGTTTAGAACGGCGGTCCCCAACCTTTTAGCCACCGGGGACCGGTTTTGTGGAAGACAAGTGTTCCAGGGACGGGGTCGGGGGTGTTGGTTCAGGAAGTAACGTGAGTGAAGGGGAGCAGCAGAGGGAGATTTGCTCGCTCGTTCTCCGCCCACCGCCTGCTGTTTGGCCTGGATCCTAACAGGCCGAAGACTGGTACTGGTCCGAGGCCCGGCGGTTGGGGACCTCTGGGTTAGAAGACACATTCCATGGCCTGCCCCCTGGAGATTCTAATTTGATAGGTATCTCCCCCCCTGATTCAGATGTGCTGCACCAGGGATTGAGAATAGGCCAGTCTTTTAACGCACAGACCTTATATTTTAAAAAGTTCACTGGCCTTTAAGTGTCAAATGTGTGTGTAAGAAAAATGGCAGTTATACTGGTTTGCATTCAATTATGTGTATAAGGTTCCCTGTCCCAGAAAAAAAAAATAGTTGAAACGATGTGTATGAGAGACTAAAGCTGGAGGTGACCGATTGCTCTGTTCTGCTGGGTGTCCCTCTGTTGAGGGCCTTTGTACCTGTAGCCACTGCCCTTCTCCCCCTCCCTCCCACCTACTCAGGTGACTCATTCTTAGCGGCTCAAAGCCAACCTCACTTCATCAGGAAACCTTCCTGGTCGCCCAGAAAGCTCCTCATGTGACATGTGATCACAGCACCCTGCGCAGAGCACATTTCTAATGTGTATATATGTTCATACTTGTGTGTGTGCGCATGTGTGCATGTGAGGATGTTATTATGGACTCTCTCACCCACCAGACGGGAAATGTTTCAGGAGCAGGAATGGTTTTGTCTGCACTCCGTTTTATCCCCAGTACCTAGCACAGTGTCGGCAATATATTAGGTCCCGAATAAACAATGAGGCATCAATGTATACGTGTAGTTTCTTGTCCAGTTCCAAATGTAACTGCTTTCCTTGTCACGGCGGCAGTGCATTGATTTCTAGAAAGGTCCTTGCTTACTTTTAGGAACACGTGTACCAGAAAGAAGATAACATGATTCAGAAATATAAGGAAAACAATGGGACTGAAAGAAACTTAGATTCAGCAAGAACGGCAAAAATCTACTGAACTCCTCTTTCAACTCTCTGTGGAGACCTAATGTTCTGGAAGGGATTTGTAAGTCCTCATACAATACTAATATCATTGATGTTAAGGTTGAAGTGAGAACTTTCACTGAAACTGTGTTGGGTACCTCTCATGCCAGGAACCACGAGCCACTGGGAAACTGGAGCTTAATATGAACTTCTGCACCCCCCAGCTTTATTGAGATATAATTGACATATAATAGTGTGTAATTTAAGGACTACAATGTGATGATAGGATACACTTACATATTACCAAATGATGACCACAGTAGGGTTAGTTAACACCTCCATCACTTCACATAATGTTCAACTTTCAAGTATAAGACTCTGATGAAGAGTATAAGAGCATATGAAAAGTCAAGTATAAAAGACAGTATTGTTAACTATAGCTACCATGTTGCACATTAAATTCCCAAAACTTTTTCATTATATTATGTCTGAGAGTTTGTATCTTTGACTGACATCCCGTTTACCCCACCCTCCGGTCCCTGGAAACCACCATCTTACTCTATTTGTATGAGCTCAGCTTTGTTCGATTCCACATATAAGTGATATTGTGCATTATTTGTCTTTGTCTGACTTGTTTCACTTAGCATAATGCCCTCAAGGTCCAATCATGATGTCACAGATGGCTGGATTTTCTTCTTTCTCATGGGTGAATTACATATAAATTTATATATATATTATATTTCATATATATTTATACAAAAACACACTATATATTATATATTGTATATATGATATATATCACATCTTTTTTATCCGTTCATCCACAGAGGAACACTTAGGTTGTTTCCATATCTTGCCTATTGTGAATAATGCTGCAAGAAACATAGGATTGCAGGTGTCTCTTCGAGATCTTGATTTCATTTCTTTGGATATATGCCAACAAGTGTTATTCCTGGATCATATGGTAGTTATGTTTTTAATTTTTTTGAGGAAACCCCATACTGTTTTCCATAGTGGCTGCACCAATTTATATTCCCACCTACGGAAGACAAGGGTTTCCTTTTCCCTTAACCTTGTCCACACTTGTTCTCTCTTACCTTTTTGATAACAGCCATTCTAACATGTGTGAGCTGATATCTCATTGTGGTTTTGATTTGCATTTCCCAGATGATTAATTATATTGAGCACATTTAATGTACATGTTGGCCATTTGTACGTCTTTGGAAAAATGTCTATTCAGTTCCTCTGCCCATTTTAAAAAATCAGATTTTTGTTTTCTGCTATTGAGTTGTATATGTTCCTAATATATTTTAACCCCTTATCAGATACATGGTTTGCAAAGTTTTTCTCCTATTCTGTAAGCTACATTTTCAGCTTGTTGATTATTTCTTTTTTTCTATTGAAGTATAGTTGAATAGATGTCATGTTAGTTTCAGGTGTACAGCACAGTGATTCAGTTATACATATGTATATGAAGAATATATATATATATATATATATATATATATATATATATATTCTTTTTCAGATTCTTTTCCCTTATAGGTTATTACAAAATATTGAGTAGAGTTCCCTGTGCTATATACTAGGTCCTTGTTGGTTATCTATTTTATATATAGTGTTATTTCTTTTGTTATGCAGATTTTTAGCTTTGGGGTGTAGTCTCACTTGTTTATTTTTGCTTTTGTTGCTTGTGCTTTTGGTGTCATATCCAAAAAAATTGTTGTCAAAACCAATGTGAAGTAGCATTTCCCATATGTTTTATTCTAGGAGTTTTATGGTTTCAGGTATTACATTCAAGTCTTTAATCCAATTCTAGTTAATTTCTCTGAGTGTTGTAAGACATGGGAACAATTTCATTCTTCTGCATGTGATAATCCAGCTTTTCCTACATCATTTACTGAAGAGATTATCCCTTCCCCATTGAGTATTCTTGGCTCATTTGTCAAATATTAGTTGACCGATTTGCAAGCGTTTACTTATTGGCTCTTGTTTCTGATCCATGTTCTATGTGTCTATTTTTATGCTAGTACCATACTATTTTGTTATTTATAACTTTGTAACATAGTTTGAAATCAGGAAGTGTGATGTCTCCAGCTCTGTTCTTTCTCAAGATTGCTTTGACTGTTTGGGGTCTTTGGTGGTTGCATACAAATTTTAGGGTTGCTTTTTGTATTTCTCTGAAAAATGCCACTGAAGTTTTGATAGGGATTTCATTGACCCTATAGATGGCTTTGGGTAGTATGGACATTTTCACAATATTAATTCTTCCAGTCCATGAAGAATATATTCAGGTTTATTTGAGTATTCTTTAATTTCTTTCCTCAAAGTCTTATAGTTTTCAGTGTACAGACCTTCCACCTCCTAGGTTAAACTTATTTCTAACTATTTTATTTTTTATGCTATTGTGAATGGAGTGGTTTTCTTTATTCCCTTTTCTGATATTTTGTTGTTAAGGTATATGGCTTTTATTATGTTGAGGTACAGTCCTTCTATACCCCTTATCATTATATAATGACTATCATGGTCTCTTGCTAAAGTTTTAGTGTTAAGCCTATTTTGTCTGAAATAAGTATAGCTACACTGCTTTCTTTTGGTTTCCACTTACATGGTATATCTTTCTCCATCCCTTCACCTTGAACCCTTGCCCTTAAAGCTGAAGTGAGTCTCTTGTAGGCAGCGTGTAGTTGGGTCTTGTTTTTTTTAATCCATCCAGCCATTCTATACATTTTGATTTGAGAATTTAATCAATTTACATTATGGGTAATAACTGATAGGTAAGGAATTCCTCATGCCACCTTATTAATTGTTTTTTAGCTGTTTTGGAGTTCTCTTATTTCTTTCTTCCCATCTTGCTGCCTTCCTTTGTGAATTCGTGATTTTCTGTACAGGTATTCCTTTATTCCTTTCTCTTTATTTTGTGTATCTATTTTAAGTTTTTCTTTGTAATTATCATGAGGCTTACAGAAACCATCTTATAGATATGTCTTTTTATGCTAACACCTTAATTTTGATCCCATTAAAAAAACCCTACTCTTTTACTCCCTCCTATTTTATATTTTGATGTCACAATTTACCTTTTTATATCATGTATTCATTAACATATTATTTTACTATAGCTATTTTTAAGACTTTAGTCCTTTAAATTTATACTAGAATTAAGTGGTTAACATACCACCATATTACAGTATCAGAGCATTCTGAGTTTGACTATATACTTAACTTTACCAGTGTTTTGTATATGTTTATATGTTTTCATGTTACTAATTAGTGTCCTTTCATTTCAGCTTGATGAATTCCTTTCAGCATTTCTTGTGAGGCAGGTCTATTGGTGACAACCTCCCTCAGCCTTTGTTTATCTTGGAAAGTCTTTATTTCATTTCTGAAAGGCAACCTTGCTGGGGGTAGAGTATTTTAGGTTGGGAGCTTTTAAGTTTTTTTTGGTTTGTTTGTTTTGTTGTTTTCTTTTTCATTTAGCTCTTTGATTATATCATTTCTTTCTCCTGGCCTGTCAGTTTTCTGCTGAGAAATTTGTGCATAGCCTTATGGGGTTTCATTTGTAAGTTACAAGTTTCTTTTTTCTTGCTGCTTTTAAGAGTCCCTCTTTGTCTCATTTTTGACCGTTTTATTATAATGTCTTAGAGAAGATTTCGTTAAGTTGAGTTTGTTTGGTGACCTATGAGCTTCATGGACTAGAATATCCAAATCTCATCCAAATTTAAGAAGTTCTCCACCATCATTCCTTTAAATAAGCTTTCTCCTCCTTTCTCCCTCTCTTCTCCTTCTGGGATTCCAATAATTTGCAGATTTCTTCTTTCAGTGGTATTCCATAGATCCATAGGCTTTCTTCATTCTTTTTGCTTTGTTCCCTGAGTGAATGAATAATTTCAAATTTCTTGGGATTCTGAGGCTTTCTCAGACCTTCTGTGGATACGCTGGCTCCATGATTCTTGCTCTCTCCTGGGGCAGAATTCCTCAACTTGTATGCTTTCGCTTGATCCTGCAATGCACCAGGCCAAGTGCTGACACCTTCCTTTTGCTTTCCCAAGGGTGGCCCTAAAGCTCAAGTTTGTGGTTTCCCCCTGGCTGGTAGATTTGGACAGGCTTCCTGCACATGCTGACTAGGCATCTAGCAAAGTTCACTCTTACCAATGTCAAGAGCATACGTAGAGAGCTAGCCACAGGATGTGGTGTGTGGGTGAGGCATGTGGAATCCTGCGGGTGGCCGTGGGCCAGCTGGGAGGATGCATGGGTGAGATATCACCAGAAGCTCATGGGAAGGCTTCTTGATGGAGCCTGCACCCAGTTCGTAGGCTCTGCGTCCTTTTTAATGCTCTCCCAGAGCCCTCTGTCGCTCTCCCGGCCCCTGCCGGCACCCCAGTCATGCAGCTCCCTGCTCAGTGCTCCAGGTGGAGCAAGAGGAAAATCAGTGTCTGGCAGCATTCCTCACCTCTGGGGAGCCCCAGTGCTCACTCCCACACCCCCACATCCCCCTGTGGAAGAAACCATGGGCTCAGAAGGTCTGCCTTGGCACTGAGCTGTGCTGCTGTGGGGATATGGGTTTGCAGGTAAAGTCAGCCAGTCCTCTTACCCTGTCCAAGGCATTCAAACTTGTGTTTTCAGCTCTAATGCTGTGTTGGATCTTCTCTGCTGCAAACCTGGACTTCTGCCAAGGCTCTCAAGTTCATGGTTGACTGTCTAAGACAGTGTTCTCCAGGGACTCCTGGAACACAGCTGAGAGGGGCTGGGGCCAATTCACAAACCACCACAGGGCCCACAGCCAGGACCAAGGTCTGTATTCCTGTCACCCAAGGCAGAGGTGGGCAAGTCTCCTCCCAGCCCCTTGGTATATGGTGCTGGATCCCACAGCATCCATGAAGGCACTTTTTTCCACAGGCAGATGCTGAGTTGTTGTCATGGGAATGGGGGAGATTAGACAAGGATGTCTTATCTGCTATGTTGCTATGCCACTCCTCAATGAACTTTTGAAGAAATGGGAGCTGGGAGTTCTTTGGCAGTTGTTCAGTTCATGTGGATAATCTGGGTTATTCACCAGATGGCTGAAGCTGAATAAAGTTGCCTAAATCCAACCAACTTTCCTGACTAAAGTTAACCTAGTGGCTGGGATCTATTGGTGCAACTGATTGCATAGAATAACCTCAGATGCCATCTAAGCCCTTGACATTGACCTGGCGTCATGTGTATGGATTCCAGGGCTCTGAACACCTAATGCATCCTCCCAGGTGTAGCCTAACCAGATCACATTTCTTTCCTCAAAGTCATACTGTTACTCTGAGTGCCTAGTGTAAACAAAGCGGTATTAGAACAACACTGTGAACAGAATACATCTTGTCTTTCCAAATTGGTTCTTTTTAGATGTCTTACTTCTTAGGTTATTACTGCAAAGGTAGGCTGCACTGGAGGAAGCACATGGGGGGAGAAAAGGATAAAGGGAAATGCGTAGAGAAAAATGCTACTAAAGAAGTTGTGGGTGAGTGGGCTATTTAGTTGGAAAGACTTTCTCGTTGACAGCTCAGGGCTGTGCCGCAGCTCCGCTGTGTCCGCGGGTAATGAAAACAGCCTGTGCTTCTACTCACAAATTCCAATCTGATCCCCGGCGTTCTGGAGCTCAGATCATCCTACGCCGTGGACTCTGCCTGACTGATTATTCTTTTATATTTCTGAAGACAAGGAATGATGAGGCATTAATAGAGGTGCTCCGAGTGTGCCGGTGTTTAGAAGAATGATTCTATATGTGGCTGGGAAAAAAGACAAGTATTAATGCAAAAATGATCAGGAGGCCAGGGTGTCTGAGTATTTGTAAAACAGTGGTGCTGAGGTTTGCGAGAGAAGTGGCACCAAACAGGTTGTAATGAATTTACTGCCCTTGTGCTGCCGTGACAGAGGGCGATTACTTCTGACCAGTGAATTACACTGCGGAATATTGATTTCCTTGTTCAGAACCAGCTCTGGGCAAACGGTTTGCTGGACCCTCTCACACACGTGCTGTGCTTGTGTTGGCTCAATCAAATTCTTAGTAGATGAACCAGAAACTGTTTTACCCTTGGAAGGGGGCATCCTGTACCCAGAACGTGAAGAAAATGCCAGTGAGAGGGATGAATTATCCTGATATTCTGGAACCCTAACACGAGTGTTTGGTGAATTAAGTTTTCTTAAGTAAAATGTTCTGACTACCTTAGACCTAACAGGAAAGGGGAGAACAAAAACAAAGACAGAAACAACAAAAAAAAACCAGTGCTGATTTGATTTCTTTGGCTCATTGTGGGCTATGAGCTGTTTGGCTTAAGGGAAGAGTCGAAATCGCTAGCTATTACAAATAGCACAAGCGGGTTTGGTTTTACCTACACTGGTGCAAGTGTCGGGACATACACTGAGGAGAGGCAGTCAGCAAAGTTTGGAGACAAAGATCTTGTGCAGTCAGATCGTTATGAGTCTGATTCCTAAATGATGGCTCTAATCCATGGGGGGAGCTCCCTGGGTGATTCCAGAAGGGGCCCTGTTTTTTGCTTGTTTCTATGTTTAATTAGTTAAAAGTCAAAGCATGTTGAACACAACTCTTATCCAGTATATTTGAGAAATGTAAGCAGCTTACAAGTAAAATCCAGGGTGAAACTTCACAGTAGGGTTTTTTAACATGGAGCTCCACTGGTGAGTTTGAAATAGCCCACAAACCATCTGAAACTCTCTAGAGCATTTTGTGCATTTGTACCTGTTTGGGTTTCTTGTCTTGAGAGCTTGTCTGTATTTTTTCTCTTCAGATTTTCAAAGAGTAGCCTCACATCCAAAGGTTTGAGAATGGCAGCCTTTCCCATCTTCATGTCATCCCAGAAGAAGGGGGTCCTTCCCAGTTGAGTGTGGATGGAGATATGCCTCTTACGTAGCGCCATGAGGCTGATGGCTGCCCAAAGGCTCTGTCTTGACTTCAAACCTGCCCTTGTCTTATTTCTGGAAATAGATGTGAGCTATGTGAGGACACAGAAGGAGGCCCCAGGATTTCAGACCTCGGGAGGACTCCTGACACCAGCTCGGCCAACATTCATTTTACTGATGGGGAAATCAAGGCCTTGGAAGGTACAGTGACCCACGGCAGACCCCACAGCAAACCAGAGGTTGTGTTTGGACCAGAAGGCATCTTTTGTCTGCCTGTGTCATATTCCATTTACTCTACCTATACCCATTCCTCAAGAAAATGAGGGGAAATTGGCAGGCAATCCACATGTCGCCTTTAATAGGCAAAATCTGATTGTATTCCTTGCAAAGCCTGTCTAGGAGTGGTGCTCATGGGACGGGTGAGCAGGGAGGCGGGGCCTCGCCTCTGCCACTTCAGGACTTACCGTCAGCAGCATGGAACACATTTGATGTCTGTACAGGAAGACCTCCTCCCAGGTACCTAAAGGATAAGTGTAGTCTTTTTGGATTTCTTCTCAATTTTATCTTTTCATTTTCATTATTCTTGCTCTTTAAACTCCACGGACACTTAGAGAAAATAATTTTGTATTTTATATGGAGCATCTATTGCTGTACGTCTTCGTTCCTGTCTGTCTCCCTTTCTGAATGGTCAAGTACGAATGAGAAGAACCATGGGCGTGAGTGAGGAGAATGACATGGCAATGGCTGGAATCGGTGACATGACAGAGCATTTGTTTTACTTTCCTTCTCTGTCTCCCTCATCCTTCCAAGGGAAGGCAAGGACCCCTTGGCCACACATGCGCTACATGCCTCGTGCTGTCCTGCAGGAGGTGTGGCTGATGGCCCCACCTGGTCCTCCCATCAGCTCTGCAAGTGAACGAAGCTTGGTCTGAGCTTTGCCCACGGACTCGTACATCTTCCTGCTCTTCACCGAGGATTTAAAATTGAAGCACAGAGTCCAGGGGGTCGAATGAAAGGCATGGGGGACTCGGTGAACTGAGAACTGAGCAAACAATACACAAATACGTCAAATGAGATCCGCACAAACGTTTCTGGGCTCTTGAGCTGAACACGTGTCAGGATGATGTGATATGATCATTAAAAACCTTACCTGGAGACCCCTCTTTTCATTACTATTTCTTGTTATTTTAAGGATGAATCTTGGGAATAACAGGTGTCATCTGTTTTGAAGAATTAAGTAATTATAGTAAATACCACACATGTGCATGTGCACACACAGACACACACACAAACACTTAATGGGAACTCTGAGAGTTTTGTCTAGTGCCAATATATTTTCCTTCCACAGACTTTAAGATATATGGCAGTTTATTCCCCCTTGTTTTCCTTGTGTCTTATAGAGAACAAAACTGAACAGCAGCTTGGGGCTAACATCATCTCTTGTTCCAGAAAAAGCCACTGTCTTTTATTAGAAAACATTCCCTTCCAACAGCTACGGTGTCCACCCCTCAAGTTCTCCTCAAGGAGCCACTTCAAAAATCTGCAGAACTGGCAGCTATGATGACATGTTTTCCCTTCCTATGAGCCTTTCTGGACACAAAGACAATGCACTGGCTGTAGGACTTGTCCAGATTCACACCTTTAATTGCCATTTATAAAAACAACGCAGCTTTCCAAAATTTTTCTTGCAGAAATCTTATTAAAATCTGACATTGCTTGATTATTTAATTTTAAAAATAGAAAAAAGATTAGTAATTTTCCATGATAACATCTTACACAAAAGATAAGGAAAAGGAACCCAACTAGCTAGTAGAAGAATCTGAACAAAAACCTAGCTCTACTGATTAGCAATTCTGTTCCTTTTCCAAACTATTGCACTGATACTCAGAAATTCCAAAAACCAGATTCACTGGAAGCCAGGTAAGTGCTATGGCCATAGCCAAAGTATATTTCTAGGACGTTCTAATCAAATAGATATTCCAACCGAGGGATAATTCATTTTCGAATAATGCTAACGAGCCCTAAAGGATGGCAATCAACTCACATACCTTCACAATATGCCAGAAGCACATATCTAGGTTATCTGGAGGCTTGCATGGGCGTAAAATCAACATTCAAACAACTAAAGCCAAACGAAGCCTTCTCATAAGGGATCATGCCCCCAAAATGCATCAGACACACACATTGTAAGAAGTAACCTTAACTTAAGCTCAGGAACTGGGGAGTCTTTTCTACAGAAAGCCATGATATGGACGCGACGGGAGAAGTTGGGGTTGTGGGAAGGAAGAGCATGAAGATGAAGGTGCAGAGACCTCAGAGATGTCTGTTCCTCACACGTCACGGGGATGCTAATTTGCACTTCGTGTCCTGGAGGAAGACGGAGTTGGGCACTCATGGAAATACCGCCTGAATTAAGAGCCAAGATGGGTGAGCACTGATGTTTTAGGATGGCCTGACTCGGCAGTTATGGGGATGACAAATGGGATGCCTCCATCCTCTCAAGCACCAAAGAGCAAGCTCCCAACCAAGTTAGTTCCGGGATTTGGTTTAAAATAAAAATTTTTTAAAATGCTCGAAAGAGGAATTATTCAATAGATACAATCTCAGTTCTTAGCTGTTTGTCTGGTGACTGTCATGTGCACATGTATTTGGTCAGTAGTAGCAGGAGAACCTGCAGGCTCATGGGGTGGGTGCCGTCACTTGGCCACCTCTCTCCTTCTGCATAGATTTTTCTCCTCTAATGTTAAGTACCTCAAATGTTTACCATCGTAAGAATAACAAAAATTGTGGGCGTTTTGCTGTTCCCAGATGATACATTTTTTTAATTAAACAAACCCACACACGAGAGGGACCATCCTGTGATTGATTAGTGTGACTGCTTTCCCTTCCAAACTCACGGTCCGGAGGTATAAGATAAAGATGGGGTCAGTCCAGTGAAATGTGCTGAACCTCCATCAGATTCCAGTGTCAATTCATTTGCTAACTAACTTCCCTCCAGCGTGAAGAACAAGAACTGTCCATCATCACCGTCATTATCACCATCCACAGTGACAGACGCGAACATCTGTGGATGACCGATGGCAAAGATAGCCCCAGGTCTGCGAGTCCCACTCACCAGAAGGCAGTCCTCGTACAAGTACTACAACACTGCAAGTTAGACATCTGAACCGACTGTGCAGAAGAGTTGATGGGGCAAGACTTCATGGTAGGAACTTGAGCACAGCTGCACTCGTGGGAAAGGACAGATACTCTGTTGAAAGAAGATGGATGGGATTCTCTGGGAGTGTGTGGTTAGGGCTTGAACCTCCCTACTAGTACTCCCCCAACACACACACTACTATGGGATAAAATCTGCAAAACCTCAAGCATGGTTTCCCCAAAGGACAGCCTAAGGTTAAAGGTAGTGGCTGAATCCCAAAGTATGACTGCGACTTGACTGGACCCAAGGGGTCCAGTATGTTTGAAATCCAGTCCGGCCCATAGTAATGGTCATCCATTAGCACCTGTGCCATGAAAAACAACTGCACACGCTATTCAGGATGCTTTCTTTACTCGCTCTAGCGAGCACTGTCTTGCCAAGCTCGTTTCCTGAGAAGAGAAGCCTAGAAATCACCCCTATGAGCGCCTATCAAAGCCATGTCCTCCTGGATTGAACTCTGAGTCTGGTTGAAGGCCCTGTCTCATGGGCACCCTTTAGAGACTGAAATTCAGCAGATCAGGGCTTATGTGTTGCACTAAACAGAAGAGGAGAAGAAACCCCTCCGGAGGCAGGGCAGGGAGTTCTCCTACCTGCTGAGCCAGCAGTCACGGCAAAACTGGTTCTACCAGAAATGTGCTAGTGAATGACCAGAGCTCCAAAGAGCCTCAAGACAAGAAGGGCTATGGAACTGGCACAGGTGAAAGGTGAGAGGAAGTCTTCCTCATCAATGTCACAGTTGGTCAGGACAGACCAGTCCTTCCTGCGGGGATGCTGACGGGTGAACTAAACCACGCTTAGTAAACCTGAATGAGAAAGCTCTGAATCACACGGCGATTACCTGCCACTCTGTGCTCTTGTCCTGACAAAATCCGGGAAGACTCTGTCTGCAGATGCCCTGGTACATTTTATTCAGAGGGGTTCTGGGCTCAAGTTTAGAAGTATGGAAATTCCCTGTGTTTTTCCCACTCTATTCCCTCTATTCCCGTAAACCAAGATCTGCACGGAATTCCTCTGGTCCGTGTCTATAGAAGTTCCAGTCACAGGAAAGCTAGTAAATCTCACCCACTTTTATTCAAAGGAGACCCAGAACCCCTTGCCTTTAGCAGTTCTGAGACATAAGGAAGGAATGACTCCAGTGCAGCCCGGATCTGCGAGGCTTGGTCCGACTATTCCAGTTCACGCTGCCAGGAAGAAGCCAGAGAATCTGGCACCTGGTGGTGTGGGCGGAAGGGCAGAAGGGCACAAAGAAACACGAAGGGGATGGGGGGAGGGAGAGGGATGGATTGGGAGTTTGGGGTTGGTAGGTGCAAAGTATTACATACAGAATGGATAAACAACAAGGTCCTACTGTAGAGCACAGGGAACTATATTCAGTATCCTGTGATAAACCATCATGGAAAAGAATTAAACAAAGAATGTATAAAATAAAAAGAAACATGAAGTCAACAAGATTTTCTCAATGCTGCCAGAAGCAGCTGAAAATGAAACCACTCCTTGCCAAACACTTCCTACTCCTCTCAAGTGGAACTGGCCCCCACGGACACAAGCATGGTAATCCCTGGGTGATTCGGCTCTGACCTCATTTCTGCCTCTTGGTGAATCTTCAGCTGCTTATTTAATTCCCAGAATCAATCAGAACAGGTTAGAATTATTTGAAAACTATTCTGCATTAAACTGTACCTTTTCTCCTAATTTGTAGTTAGAGGCAAGGTTTGGGGGGTCAGGCTTGGATGGAAGAGAGTCCCCCAAACACTGGTGGATGGGACTGGGGATTCATCAACACTCACCCACAGGGACGTTTTGGGCTATGGCTGCACTCTAGTGCCTTCCAGAAATAATCACACGTGAAAGCCATCCCCTAACTGGACTTGCCATCTGCCCAGCTTACGAGGGGAGGTGTGTGGCCACAGAAGGACCTCCTGAAGGCAGTGGAGGTGCGGTCACCACGAGGCCCGCCTCCCGTGCTTCTGATGGAGGAGAAGGGTGGTTCCCCGAAGCCCTGCCTGTCGTCAGAGCCCACTCCACAGGGGGCCCCACTCCACCCACGAGGGGTCCACAGAGCAGTAGCCTGAATCCAGAGCCCGACCCCCCTCCACGTCCCTCACACCTGAGCCAGGCAGGCTCTGCTCCCCTCCCCCCCACTTGAGAATGAGGTACCACACCAGGTAAAGAGGGACATGGAACACTTTTTAATGTCAAGTCAGAGACAACCCCTCCCTCCCCCAGCCCCTAATCCCACCTGCCCTCATCACATCACGACCCCTCCCCGAGGCTCCTCTGGTTCCCAGACTTCGGGGGAGGAAGAAAAGTTTACCTAAAATCTGTGTTTTCTTCTCTTTCATACACACGCACACAAAGGTGGGAAATTAAATAAAATAAACCAAGAGGATTCGATTCTCCAGTGGTCACAAAGGCATCAGAGATTCCCATAACGGGCTAAAGCGAGTGGTTACTGGCTGCTGAGTTGGTCCGGCTGCTTGCTGTCTGTCCGTGCCCGAGGCATGACGGAGAAGCCCCCCGCGTTAGCCCTCGCCTCCGAGAGCGGCCCCTGGAAAAGATGCTGCGCCTTGTGTTAGTGTTTTGTTTCTCTTTTCACTCTTCAGAAATGTCTCTGACATGTGAATAACCCAAGAAAATAAAAAGGCAGGAGCTGATTACACAATTACCAGTAAACTCTATCATCTTTTAGAAGAGCAACACACAGCTAACGCCATATACAGCATGCAGTAATGTCTGAGAAAGGACCCTGCTGAGAAAGAAAATGGCTAGAACCCTAACAAAACAAAAAAATATGTATATATATACTGTATAATATATGTCATCAAAAGAAGCATCGCCAGTAAACTCAAGATATGGTGCAGGTCCCCCTTCCGTTTCTAAACAGCATGTAGAAGTGTAGTATTGTCTGCAATAAATGCCAGAATAAGAAGAAATCTGTAGCGCTGGTGGAGATGTTGGTTAAATTGTATGTGTGGATTTTTATTTTTTTTGGTGGATTTGCCAAATCCTCAGCAGGTGGCTAATGCCTGGTGTGTTGTCCACCCGCTGTAAACCTGGGTAACAAGTATACTATCCATGCTTAACGTTTAACAAACATACTTCTCTTCACCCCTTTCACTTGTGTACTTTTTTAGTTTTGTCTTGTTTTTGCACTAAGTTTTAGACTCATATCAGAAAATATAATTAATAAAATTAATAATGAATCAGAATCCCTTATGATCCATGATGTCCATGTAGTAAAATGAAAACAAAACAAAAAAGTTTAACAATATCTTTTGTGACTGTTGATTGTGGGATGATTGTAGCTGACAGGCTGTCTTGTTTAGTTTTCCTTTTTATTTATCTTTTTGTTGCTGCGTTTCATCACACACACAATAGGGACACAGTTCAGGAATGGGCCTGCAAGCCTCCCTCTGAGTTCTTCTCTACTGACTGATTGAATCGGGGGTGGCCGACTCCAGAACTTTCCTTGGGGGTGGGGGCACTGTGGTGGGCAGAGCGGCTGAGCCCTTGCCCGACTGGTAACGGAGGTCACGCCATGCAGCTTGCGGGTGGGTCCAAAGCCGCGTGCATTCTTCCCGTTTGGAAAAAGAAAGAAAACTCAGCTGTACCTACGTGTCTGCGAGGCGATTTCCAATGTCCTTGTTCAACCTGTTTTCCCAAAGTCTTCTCTGTCCCCCTCCCTGGAATTGGTGTCCCCTTAGGCTCTGAATTTCGTGGGATTGGATCTGCTTTAGGACGGGGGTGCTCGCGTTGCTCCTGGTCGCCGCGGCTGATGTGTTGGTGGTGGCGGTGACGGCGGCTTCTCCCCGGCGGGGAAAGTGGCACTCACATCAGAATTTGAGAAGTAGGTGCAAAACCAGAAGAGGCAGCAGCCAAACGCAGCCAGCCCTCCTCGACGCTCCATTGCTCACTTCGCTGATGGCGCCCGGGCCTGCAGGCAGAACACACCTGTCGTGAGCCTGGCCCCTCCCACCGGGAGCGGCCAGCATCCCAGCTCCGTACCCAGAGGCTGCGTCAGCCTCGATCCCGTGGGCACAGCTACGTGACGGGGCGCCCACCCGGGCAGGAGGGGCCTCAGGTTACAGCGTGCAGGCGCCTGCTACTCCTCTGCTGTTAGAACACGCTGAGGCCGTGGCTCAGGGGCAAGTTCAAGAAAACAGTGGCTGATTAATCAGCACCTAACACAGAGCTGCGATACAGCGAGAGCCCTGCCCTTCCCGCATCAGCGTCCAATCCCTCTGGGCACTGCCCGCCTTAAACATTCACGTGACCCTCCCGTCATGCAGGACGGGACTCGCTGGACACACCAACTGTCCCCTGCGGCTGCTGCACTGGCCTCGGTGCCCCTTCTGTCCATCACTCGGTCCCAGGGCAGCGCACTTGGCCTCTCCCCCATCTGGATCAGGTAACAGCAGACCTCGCTGAAGTATCACATGCTTGAAAGGTCCAAACCAGCTCGCCTGAGGTGGAGGGGGGATGAAGCAAAGGGACAGGGGGCCTTTGGCCGTGTACACAGGAGGAAGGGAAGATTTCCATGGACACCGGGATGCAGAACGTGCCACGGTGTGTGTCTGTGGGGGGGGAGACGGATGGCATATTCTCGTAAGAGGCGCACGCCAGCCTGACCTGCACACGGATGCTCTTCGAGACGGGGCCACAGTCGGGAGGCAAGGAAACTGTGAGGTCGTACAATTCCCCAGCGGCTTCCCTATCATTTGAAGCATGAGCTTTGTGGTTCCCTCAGCCCCGTGGCCATGAGCGCCCGCGATAAATGGAGCTACGATTCAGGAACGGTACACACAAGTTTGCATGCCCGGATGAATTAGGCACCTAATGAAGCAGCGCATCTTCTCAGACTGGACTTGCTCTGGAAGGCTCTTGCATTGGATTTAATGGAGGCATTTAAAGCTGGTGTCCCCCCCCCCCCCCCCCCCCGCCTAAGTCCATGTCCTCACTGGGTTGAAGGGTCAAAGCCAGAACCTGCTTGCCTGACTTGGATGCTGGACATGGAGACACTTCTGGCTAATGCAGATCAGCATCAAATCAGGCTTCTTGATTCCATATGGAATCATTCCAAGTCCTAGAAGTCCTGGCCTGGAAGCACTGCCCCTGTGATTTATTCCTTAGACCTTTGGGACAAATCCCTGATCCTGGGCCAGTGGCTAAACAGTTAGGAGTTCGAAATGCACCAGGTCATCCAATCTCTGTGTCTCTGGTGCCTGGTTCAAACTGCAGGGGAGCAAAATTGTCACCCCAAAATGTCTCTTTGGCATGCAGATTATTTCCAGCTGAAAGCAATCAAGGCCCAAAAGACTTAGGAAGAAACTCTGCCCTTCCCCCTAACTACCTAAAGAATGTAGAAAAAAGACCTGTACCAGGAAGGGAGCTGTTACCATAGGTAACGACAGTGTGAACTGGGTGTGGAGACAGGGACGAACCTGCAAAATCTGTTAGTTATTGTTCCTCTCTGTGTCCATCTCCCTGCCTGGCCCAGAAATCACTGTCTACCAAACATCCGCCTTTCCTTCTCCATGTGAATTGCCTCCCCTCCCTCTGAAGTCCTAAGCCCCTATCCCCAACATCTTCTTTTTTTTTTTTTTAATATTTATTTATTTATTTGGTTGCACCAGGTCTTAGTTGCAGCATGCGAACTCCTAGTTGCAGCATGCATGTGGGATCTATACCCCGACCAGGGATCGAACCCAGGCCCCCTGCATTGGAAGCGTGGAGTTTTAACCACTGCACCACCAGGGAAGTCCCCCAACATCCTCTTTTGTCTTTAGCTGAAGGTGGTATTTAAGGTGAAGGTTTGGGACATTTTGGTGAGTTAATCACTTTTCCTAGGCCTCTTCCATGTATACATATTAGTAAATGTTTGCTTTATTTTCTCCTGTTACTCTGTCTTATGTCGATTTAATTCTTAGACCGGCAAGAAGAGCCTAGAAGGGTAGAGGAGATTTTCTTCCTCCCCAACAGCAGTGCTCCCAAGGCCCGAACTTCTTGGCAGTGCAAGTTCTCCTGAGGAGAAGGACAGCAGATGCCTCTTCTGCTGCCCGCCAGGGAGGTGAACGTCTGGGCAACACACAGCTGAACGCTCTCCTTCTGCCGGTCCACTGGGATACCCGTGACAAAGGAGCATCCTTATGAAGCTCCGTTCAGATTGGCTTATCGTCGACCATTCAATTGGTTGCATCTTCTGAAATCTAACTACTATGTTTCTATATAAACCACCACCAGAAACTCTAGCCTTTATATTCAGTCACTGCTATCTATACAGCAGTCTTTGGAATCTCCGGAGAGAAGCCGGCCCCAGGGCTTCTAGAGCGAGAAGTTATCTGTTCCTCTCCTGTGAGAAAGCCCTTCCTCTCTGGACCGCTCCAGGATCCTTCCAGGAGACCCCGGCCTCTGCCCGAGGCCAACTCTGAGACAGGGAGGTTGTTCCGAGTCCCTGGGAGCAGCTGGGTTCCAAGTCTGACGGGAGGGTTGGTGGCCGCACCCCTCCCCAGGCGCCCACTGCTGCGCGATGCCAAACGCATCCTGCACGCCCGGCTCATGGCGCCTGGACAGACATGCGTCTGTTCACACAGGGCTCCTCTGTCACCTCTTTTCTCTCCTGAACACTGGCTCACACAGCTTTGAAACCCGCTCCCCACTCCCGCCCAGCACAGCTCTGCCGTCCCCCCTCCTGGTAAGAGAAGGGGGACGTCGCCAGTCCCCGCATGGAGATGCTCTCTGCCTCTGCCGCCTGCCTTCCACCCCTCTGGGCTGCCCAGCCAGCGGACGTCTCGAGGGAGGAGGATGAAGGAGGCACGTGCCAGGCAGACAGCCCAGCAGGGGCCTGCCTTGATTACCAGCTCAGAAAAGTCAGGAACCTTGTCTGCCGGCCACGGAGTCCGCAACGCCCCGTAGGTGGCGGCTGGGAGCTGGCAAAAGCGCCCCGGGAACCTGGCAAAGGCCTTGCGCGGCAGGGGCTCTGGGTCGCGGGTACTGCTCCGGCTCCTCCCGCGCCCTGGGACGCACGCAGGGGGCCTGTGGGGAGGGGGCCTGGCTCCCTGTCAGAGAACTCCTCCCAGAGAAGAAAGGAAAAGGCCGCTGGGTGTGCCGGGGCCCCTCCCTGTGTGATGTTCCGCGGCCACCCCCCTGGCCAAGGTGGGTCCGCGGGGCTGTCACTCCCCTGGACACTACTTCCAGCCTGGCCTCGCCCCCCCCAGTGCCCTCTCCTTGCCCCGCCCAGCCGCCCTCCTGGACACAGCTGCCTGCAGGAGGAAACAGGGGTGGTCCCTGGAGAACCCGGAGGCGGGGTCTGCTCACATCCTCTCAGAGGACGTGCACCTGCTCTCTGCCACGGGCGCCTGGACCCCCCCGGGTTGACTCCTTGTGCCAACTCCAGGCTGATGTGTCTGTGACTCCAAGCTGATCAGACCACTGATGGATTGGATTCCTTCAGCCTTTACAAAACCTCCCAGCTGCTCCGTAGGACACGCACTGCATTTCCTAGTCCGCCTGCCATCTGCCTCCTTAGCCTCGCGCCCCGCCCCCACCAGCAGGCGTGCACCACACATACGTGTGTGCACACGAGCGTGTACCTTCCAGCCTATTTTATTTAATTCCCATCCTTGCACCTTCTGCCTGAAATGCTCTTCACCCGACTCACTCCCACTCCTTGTTCCAGGTTCTATTCTGGCCCCAGTCACCTCTTCCAGGCAGCCTTCCTTGACTTACTCTGGTTCACTTCCACAGCACCATACACATCCCACTATTAAAATATGCACCATCGGGGCTTCCCTGGTGGCGCAGTGGTTGAGAATCTGCCTGCTAATGCAGGGGACACGGGTTCGAGCCCTGGTCTGGGAAGATCCCACATGCCGCGGAGCAACTAGGCCCGTGAGCCACAACTACTGAGCCTGCGCGTCTGGAGCCTGTGCTCCGCAACAAGAGAGGCCGCGATAGTGAGAGGCCTGCGCACAGCGATGAAGAGTGGCCCCCACTTGCCACAACTAGAGAGAGCCCTCGCACAGAAACGAAGACCCAAGAGAGCTAAAAATAAATAAATAAATAAATTTAAAAAAAAAGTAACAAAATATGCACCATCCTGTCCTACAATTATCTTTATGTGTCTCACATGCATTTCTTCCCCTATGCTGTGAGCTCCATAAGGGCAGGGTCTGTGCCTAGCTGGGCCCCCAACAGGTATTTAATAAACCTTTGTTGAAAGAAGGAAGGAACCAGAACATTGTGACCTGTGCTACATGTCCATACTTACTGTCTCTGTGTTTTTCTTTTTCTTAAGATTCTACTTGGAAATAAACCCACAAACCAAACCAAGAACAAAGCAAAACATTCTCTCCTACCTTGCCTTTGGCTTTACCTCCATTTTCTCATCTGAACACTCTTCCCCCCTATTTCGAACGATTTCCAATAAAAGTCACTGAAAATTCTTGTGGTTGAGGGAAGATATTCACAGAAGTAAAGCCATATTGGTTAAAATTCCAGGTGGAGGGCCTGCAACTGGAAAGGGGTTCCGGCCCCGTAAAGCCCCTCACGTAGGAGATGAAGGTTATTATCTCCTGCCCTCACATGTGGAAACTCAACCTCGGAGACCTTAAGTGACTTCCCCAAGGTCCCTTGACTTCTCTCTCCAAATACAATTCCTCGACTTCTGTCTCCAAATACAATTATCTTTCCACTAACTCGGAGCTGTCGCTTTGTGGAACTTGCATATCTCCAGTGAGGAAGAGAGCAGAGAGTGAGGCCACAGGACCTGCCCCGCTGGGCACGGGTCAAGGTGGGGAGCACACAGGCCCTCCCACACTGAGCGGCACAGAAAGATCGCCATGAGAGGAGGACCTGCCGTCCAGGCAGCTATGGATCCCAAGCTCCTGGAGCAAGGCCCTCTCAGAGCCCTGGCTGGCCACAGCGACAGCCCAGCCCATCTGCCCGGTGACTCGGCCACACGGACAAGGTCTCTGCCCTTCATCCAGCCATGCTTCCACTCTGCGTGGAATGCCTTTATTGCCTCAATCTCATTATAGAGCTCTGGAGGCCCACAGAGACTAATCACCAGGACCATTAGGGTCCCGGAGAACTGTGATGAGTGTCAATTATCCATCGGAAACATCTGGACGGAATGAAAGCCTCAAATAAGATGCATTTTATTTGTAGCCAAGTGACTCACCCAAGAACCTCCCCCTTCCTTCCCCTTTCCCCTCCCTCCTGCCACTTCCCTTCCAGCTCCAAGTTAGAGAGAGAGAAAGAGAGAATGGGGTAAGCAGAGGCCAGCATGCAAGGCCAAGGTCTAAGAAGATCATTGCATTAGAGCATCCATGTGCAAAGGAAAGAGGCGGGCCTGGTACAGAGGGGCCCAGACATAGAGCTATTTTGGGCACTGACAGGTCCTCATTAGTGCTGGCAGCAAAGACAAGTTAGACTTCTGCAGGGGAGGCACCCGGGGAGAATCAGATGTCCTTGGGGACAGTTAATCTGAATCGACACAGGGCCGGCCCAAGGTCAGGCGGTTCCCACCGGGCTGCCTCCTGGGGTTAGTGCAGAAGAAAAGGCATCTTGCAAGAAGGCAAAGAGTCTTGTGCACCTCAGCCCACCAAGGCAGCAGCTGCCTGGAAGGTAAGCATACCAACCTTTCCCAGGGGTCAGAGCTGTGGTTTTGACTTCTAAAAGAAATGAAAAACAAGCCACCGTTAAGGCAGAGAGCAGCCAGAGACACTCACTTTACCCTCTGATGGTTTTGGGGAAGGAGGTTGAACTTCTGGCCCAGCCCCCATGCTGTTCTGACCACAGCCCAGCCCCCAGATGTGCACGCCTCTGGTTTGCTGGGAAGTCAGTTGCCAAAGGTTGAGTGGGGGGCCGGGGAAGGATGTGAGTGATGGTCACATTGGAACCCTGACCCAAAGAGAGCCGGCAGCCCTACGGTGTCTTAGCAGGGGATGCCAGCACCGTGAAGCCAGAGGTCCCAAGCCAGTAAACACTTTTTGGAGAATAACCTTCTTTCTTTGGCCACCAGACTATCCTCTAATTAGATGAAGTCTGCAGGCTTTAGTATAAAACTGGCTGATACAAATAGGCCCTCCTACAGCAATCTGAATGCAGGTAGCCAAGCTCTGTTTGAGATGTAAAGTTAACTGGCATTTATCAGTGCATCTTAGAAATACTGGGGAGCGAGGTTCCACGTACCAGGGGAGCCCAGACCTTTGATAGCTGACCTCTCTTGATGACTCAGACTACAGGAAGCTGGCCCAGAGGGCTTCCTCTCTCTGGAGCAACCTAAGGCAATAAGACCTGCATCCCTGCTGCTGGGACCCACCTGTGCAAATGCTGGGCACCAGCCCCTCTCTGCTGGCTGACCCAGGAAACACCCTCATTCACCAATTCAAGCTCTCAGGCCAATCCACAGAGCCTGTTCTGCTGACCAGCCAGCAGTGGGATGACCTCTCATCTTTCACCTCCCTCTTTAGCTGGGGGCCTCTGCACATGTTCACCCTGGATACAGAGGGTGGGAAATCCTTCCACAGTGTATATGGGTATCAAATCACCATGGTGCACACTTTAAATATCTTATAATTTTACTCATCAATTATACCTGAAATAAAGGAAAATAAAGCTGAAAAAAAGAAAATGACATTAAAGTCTTTTGCATCGAAGTGATACAATTCTCCGTGCAAAGGTCCTCGCATGTAGAAGGAAAGACAACCCAGAAATAACTCAGCCTAAACTCGACTAAAACATTGGACCAAAATCAGGTATGTCCCTGTGCATTCAAGCTCTCAGTCTACTCTTTAAAGGCATCTGAGATACGATGCAAATCTTGATCCAAGTGGACATTAGCAACCCTGAGAAGCCACTCCATGGGCGGATCTAAAATCAAAGATCAAAGGGGTGACTCAGAGAAGATCTGATGTACAGTCAGGGTGGTAGAGAAAAGCCAGGAGCGCTGGTCCATGCTGTCTGCTGTGCGTTTAGCAAGGACAGTCCCTTGGAGAGATTACTGGGCCCTCAACCCCAGCCTAGGAGCTTAACTAGGGGCTGTTTTCCTGAAATTGTCTCATTCGGGCCCCACTGTCTTGGGCCTCCCTGTCCCAGGACGGAGGTGACTGGAAGGAAGGAGGACCGTCTGCAGAGAGATGCCTGGAGGCCTAAAGGCATCATGGCCTTCCACCCCCAAACCACAAGCGGTGCAAAGTAGGGCACGTGTGAGGGAGGGCAGCCCACAGAGTGATGGGGGCCTGGCTTAGACTCTGCCAGGGGCAGGGCGCAGGGAGGGGTTCTACCTGGTGGTCTGGCTTGTTGGAACTATCGGGAAGAGGAACACAGTGAAAGCACACGCTCCTGCAGTGCTCTGGAGCCAGAAGTGATCTTCTATGAGGGCAAAGATCTGAAAACAGCTTCAGCTTAGCTGTTCCATCCAGATCCTTTCCCGGTGAATCTCCAAGGTCATCATGCCTTGGTGTCCACATGGGTAAAGGGCTATTTGACACTCATTCTGGACTTTCCTAGAACTTAACCTTGGGCTTTTCCAGGTGGCAATGTTTCAACCCCTCTGCCACTCATGTATCTCACTACAGTGAGGAGGGAAATGTAACCAAGGCATTCTTTATGGTTACTGGAGACCTCCTGCTGAGCTCCAGCCCACTCCCTTGATTTGGTTCTAAGAAGAGATGTAGAAACTGTTTCTACATCATGTTTATCATCATGAGGTGCTATCATCACCACTGGGCCCAGCTTCTGGGATTGTGAGCCTCTTCGAACCTCCAAGCGTGTACAGCCCTGAGCTCAAGGCTTTGCGTTAACCCTTGGCTATCGACAAAGACAACAATCCCTCAAATCTAAGCATGTATTTTTCTCACCAAGAGCTAGCCTGAAATGTGTGATCTTTTTGTTGCTGTATTAAGGTGAAGCCAGGTAGAGTGGGAAAAAAAGAAAGAAAAATGAAAGAAAAATAACATAGAAACAACAAAAAAAGAACTGCTCCCTTTAAGCCTCCAAGTTAATATCTCTGGTCAAGCCATGAAGTGATCTTTCTGCCACCAAGCCCAGCTGAATCCAAGTACCTAGGTGGGCACAGGGCTGCTGTCTGATTCTAGTGGGTGGGGTGGGGCTGGTTTCACACCAGGATGGTTATACAGGACAAATAAACCTAGAAACAGCGCGAAGGGATCTTTTTTGGTACCTTCTGTATTTAGACACACATGCCATAGAACTGCTCACTGCTGGGTGGCTGTCCTTAATTAACCATCTTTCATCCTCTGTAGGGAAAACAGATCATCTCTGCCACTGCAATTGTTTCCTTCTGATGCACAGAGTTGACTGACTTCCGCCTTCTTTAATAAGATGATTTGATGGTCACTGCAAGGTTCGCAGGCATTAATCAGCCAACCTTTCCCAGCCCACTGATACCATCAAATCTGACTCCTTGCCCAGGAGATAAAAGACAAAGGACCAGAGGACGGGAAGTGAACAGCCACCGAGCCGCTGAGTTTGCAGTGCGCCCCTGGCACATTTGCCTGTGAGGTAGGGAGCGAGGGATGGCGGTGTATCCCTGAGTCCTTAGTTATCATGGCAAGAGTCCCGCACCACCAGATATTAATATGAGAGGGGGGCATGCAATCTGTTGTGTTTGCAAAAAGGGAGCAGAGAAATACTTCAGGGGTGGCAGAAAATGCTGAGAAGGAGTGAAATTCTCCTATCTGAATCTTTCTAGACCATCCGGATATTAAGTAGCAAAATAGCTTGGAACGTCTCTTAAAGCCAAGCGTTCCTTGTCCGTGGAAATCCATCGGAGGTGAGCGGAGCATAGCCTGGGAGTATTTCCCTGAGAAAAGAGGTAGCTCTCTATTCTATGGGCCACTAGAAAAGGAGGAGGAAAAAGCAACACACACACGCACGCACACACACACACACACGTGTGCACACACACGCAGATGAATGAGAGAAATACCCCAGGAGCAAGATCTATTTTCTCTAAAATACTCCTGAGCCGTACAAGAGTCCAACAGCTGCACGGAAGACCACACTAATCCAAGTCTTGGAATGTTCCAGGTTTCTACCAGCTGCAACTTCTGGCCTGGACCCATTGCCCTGCGCCCGACAAGAAGATGAAGGGTGGGAGCACAGTAGAATCAGAGTAGAGAGTTGGCATGCAGACCCTGCCCCAGGCTCCGTGGCCAGCAGAGCAGGTGGGAATGCTCAGCTCTGTGTCAGCAGGTGGATCCTCTGCTCCTGGTCCCACGCTCAGTATCAGGTAGTGATTTGTTTGTTTGCGGTCAGTTTGGTTACTGTTGGCTTTAGTGTGGGACGGACCTGCCCCCTCCATCCCCTGAGGGCACCTTCGGTGGAATTCTAACTCCTTAGCAGCCACTCCCTGTTTTAAAAGTCGCTTTCCCTCTGAGAGTAAAGATCTCAGTGAGCAGAACGAGCTGAGTCACTTCTCAAAGTCCCTTGTGAAGCATCTTCTGCTTTACGTCCTGTCTCTCACACGTCCCTTTTACCATTTATGCCCTTAGCTACTTTTCTAACGCTCTTTGAGATCTGCGGATACGCCTTGCCCAGGGGTTCAATAAACGTTAAGTTGAATCAAGTTGAACCTGGACACTTCCATTGACTTCACTTTTTTTCCTATTTCTTTGTTTCATTTTCCCCTTTGCGGTCTATCACCAGGGTGCCCTACATCACTAAGGTGAATAATGCATCCCTGAATCATTTCAAGATAAAAGCATTCTTCCTCATATGTCAAACAGCTTCCCATATAATTCATTTTCTTCTGTCCCCTCCCCCACCTTCCAAGTCTAACGCCATCGTCTGGTGATTGTTTGTGCAATGCGAACGGATGAACGGGTGGGATGAGAAGGATCAGGGGGTAGGTGGAAGGTGGGAAAAGACATTCCCATCATTGTTGTCACAGCTGCCTTCCTGTGGGGCTCTCTGAGGGTCTGCACGGTCCTTAGGAGGAAAGCATAAACAGCACACACAGCATGTGTTTGATTCTACCACTCAGCCTGGGCCCACTCCGGCCCAAATGTTTGCTCACAGTCTAAACGAATCACTTTTGCTAAGCTAGAGAGCTTGCGAAAATGTGAAGGTCTGAGTAAAAAGAGGTGAGAGATGCAGGTGTCACATGGGGGGGAGGACTTGGAGTGGAAGAGGTGGAAAGGGGATGGGGAGAGGGCTTGAGAAATGAGTTCATGAACCCCTGTGTCATGACATGGGGAGGTCCCTGTATCCGGAGTCTGGACTCCAACAATCTAACGTGCACCTGGCGATTTTCAAAGCCTTTTTAATACATGCTCTCAGTTGAAGGCTGCAACAGCTCTCAGATAGATAAGGCAGATCAATTCTATGTCACAGAAGAGGAAATTGAGTCTGAACGATGTTTCCTGAGCTGCCCAAGCGCACAGAACACCCAGAATTTGGGCTCTGGATTACAGCTCAGTGGCGTCCGCTCCAGGTCACTGCTGCCAAGGATCCCGCAGGTACACCTGCCCCCCTTTCCTTCCCGGAGACCCTCCCCGTGAACCTGCTGCTGCAGCTTCAGGACCGTCCGAATCTCCCTGCACGGGATGTTTGCCTCTATGGCTGGGCTGTCAACGGGACTCTTGTTATGAAAACTGCTCAGTGGGTGGACTTCTCTGCCTGTTGGTTCAGCCTTTTGCCTCCATCAGATCTCCGGGCTTTGAGAAGTTAGTGCCGTTTCCTTTCCTTTCCCCTCCCAGCCCTTCTGGGGAGGTGGGCAAGGTGAGTGCAGAAAAGGGGGCTATCCTTGGAGTTTCATCGGCTCCCAGTAACCTCCTTAGCTTCTGCTGCCATTCACTAAGCACCTGTACAGACAGGAGCCTTGGGTGATGCACGGCAGGGGGTGGGGAGGGGGTTCTGGGAGCAAGCGGGGAGGAGAGAACCCAGACAGCGGGGGTGGGTGGGATACTGACCTTGTAACAAAGTTGAGCTTGTAGGCTCACTTAGCTCTAAATCAGGTGGGGATATACAGGAGAGAAAAATGAAAACAAACACATATATTATATACAGTAGCTATATACTGGTCATATATAGTTTGTATACTGTCTTTCACACGCATTTCTGGAGGGATGGAGAAACAAAAGGAGACACAAAAACCAGAGGTGGTAGGACAAGAGGAATGCTGAAAGGCGGGGTGCGTGCACACAGGATGCCCTGGTCGGAAGGTGAGGGGCTGGCCATGCGTACGCACCCCAGCGCAGGGAGCACGGACTCTGGGTTTGTGCTGAGCTGCGGTGCTGATTGGGTAACACAGGACCAAAGTCCCTTTCCAGGTGAGATCTGTGTCACATCCACACCCACACTGTTTCGTTTTGGAAGACCTAGTTCAGGAATTTCTGGTCCTTATAGCGCCATGGCAGGAGCAAGGTCCTCCCAGGGGCCTCTGTGATTCAGGATCACAGGGGCTGAACTCTCCTGGTCCCCTGCGGCCTCTGGAACCTTAGGGACAAGGTGCTCAGAACCCTACTGGTTCCTGATAGGAAGGACCACCCATGCCCTGTTTGGCTTAAGTACCTCAAAGATACTGACCCTGATGGGCATCTCCCAGCACCAGCATCCCTCACTTTTCAACGTCAGGTCATGTGTACGGCTTACGTGCAGGTTGGTGGCAAAATGATGCTAATTTAGCCAGCTCTCTGATGCTACAGGAGAAGGAGCCTAATCACAAAGTATATTCGCATAAAGTAAACGCTGCTTTCCAACCTGCTCAAGTCGGCTTGATGGCTCTGAGCCGAGTCTTCTGATAATAGGAAATGACGTGGGAAACTCCCCAATACATTTATATTTGTCAAGAGGTCTTACTGACAGTGGGTGGCAACAGTTTAGGGGCCGCGCTCTGTGGACCAGCCACAGCAGAGCTGATGCGGTGGAAACGCCCATCTTGCCCGTTAACGGGATTTCCTAGCCTCGTGGTACTACGTCCCCCAGGTGGCCTTGCTGTGATGGGCTCCTCAGAAATGCTCTCTCAAATGAGGCTTTTAAAAACTTGGTTTCTGTTTGATTAAATTTGGGAAAATGCTCCAAACTTTTTCTCCCTCTTAGAGATTTAGTGTGTAAAAGCTCTGAGACCTCCTGTGTTAAAGAACATTCCCCACGTGGGCCCCGTTCATCTTTGTTGGACCCAGGCTTTCTAAAATTATCTGAATCCATACTATCAGTTTTTAACACATGTTTTTAGAGAGCCCCCTGTACTCCAGAAAGCTGGCAATTGTAGGACTGTCCCAAATGATACACAGGGTGACATGAGTGCTGACAGACCGGTGGGGATGCGGGCAGAGGTTGTAACTGCCAAACACGGGTCTGCGGAAAGGAGCAGATTTATGACACATGCTTCACTGCATTGCTTGTCACAAATGCCAGGATTTCACTCTTAAAGTTTGCTTCTTCTCTCTCTTCTCATCTTAGATGGCTTAAGGGGAAGAGGCCAGGGAATTAGCAGTGATAAAGCCAATTGCAAAACCATTTCATGCATCTGATTTGGAAGAGCAAAGAGGTCAAAGGAGGAGGGAGATTGTTTATAGGAACGAGGAAGGCTACGGGTGGAGAGCAGGGAACTCAGGGGGAACCTTGGATTTGCAAGGCAAGGGAAGGAGGGGGCCGCCCCTTCCTAACCATGGTCCTTGTGTTCACGCAGACAGACACCTGCCAAAAAGCCGAAAGGCTGACAAATGTGAGGGGCCGTGATGACTGGCCCTGTGGGGGAGGCGTGAGACACATCAATCACTCTAATCACAGCTCTGCCCACTCGGGTCTGCCAGCTCTGGGATCAAGGGCAGGCTTCCCCTTCCCAGCCCTCCTGGATAAAGCGGGGCTTTGTTTTACATGCTGGGTGAAAGGGGGATGGAATGTGATTTGGAAGTCGAGATGGGACAGTGGAGCAGCGCAGGTGGGCTATCGGGGCAGGCTGGGTCCACTGCGCCGTGGAGAGGGTTTGGCAGGGCAGGGGGAGGGGCGCTACTTGAAGCTCTGGAACTATCTGGGGGTCCTCAGAATAAAAAGGATTTAGGTTCCTGCCAATTTTCTGCTAGCTTCCTCACCTTTCCCTCCCTGTAACATTCAAGAGTGTTTGTTAACATGGTTGACGGGGGACCAGACTCGAAAAATTCCAAGCTAACTGAACTTGTTGGGGCCTGGAGGGATTTGCCCCCAAAGCAACCAGAGATTAACCCTGTGGGCTGCGGGGAGAATCTGCCTCTACCCAGGGATGGAACCCATCACAGATGCCGGATGACACTCGGGCATCCAGACTCACTTCTGTGTAGCTGTTCTACCCATAGAGGTGCGAGACGTCGGGGTCTAAGAGGCAGCTTGTTTACTTGCTTCCTTTCCTTGTTTCTGGCACCAGTACAGTTGCCGGATATGTAATGAAGTCACAGCAGCTTGCCTTGCACGCATTAGTCCTCAATAAATAGCGACTGAATGAATTAATGCATGAATGATTATGGGACTTCTGTCCGGATGGGGGCTTGGTTGGACAGATCCCTTCAGACAACACCCTTGGACACAAATGGAGAACTCGGGAAACACTCATTTTCTATGTTAATTCTTCCTCTAGCACTAATAGCATTCAGGATCCCAAGGCCCATGATTCTACTTTTATAAATACAATGCAGCTTCCCTTACGTCCCAATGGCCAGAAAAAGTTTCAGAAATGGTAACATTTCACACTCATCCAGGGAACAAGTATGGAAATAGTGTGTGTTCCTCTCTGGGCTCTTGACTATTAGACCCAACTGTAATAACCACAGTCAGTTCAGGAGATACTGAGGGGAGAAATGCAATGTCACTTCAGTATCCTCAAATCCTTTTCTCCAATATCAGGATTCTTCCTAGTACAGAATGACACCTGGTGTCTACTTTCATACGTGTGCTGGTTCCCTCTCTCTCTCTCTCTCTCCCCCTCCTTCCTCCTTTCTTGCCCTTCTCACCCACCCCTGCCTAGCTACCCCTGACTCTCTTCCACGCCCCCGCTGCCCTTCCCTCCTGCCCCCCTCCTCCACACGCCCCTCCCTCTCTCGTTGCCCAGCCTGGGGCTCCGTCTCACCGAACAGTGTGATGCTGGCGTTGGTGTGGCCCAGCTTGTTGGTGGCCACACACGTGTAGTTCCCATAGTCATGTTCAGAGACGTTGAGGAAGATGAGTTTGGAGAGGAAAGGTCTGTTTTCCACTTTGACCCCCTTCTTTCCTTCAACCAGCCTGAGACAAACAAGAGACAGACCAAAAAGAGAAAAAGGAGATGGTTTTATATATACATATATTTGTTTTCTCATAAGGAAGAAGAGAGACTCTGGAATTAATGACCTTCCCTCTGCCCCCTTTCTGTCATCACTATCATCACTTATGTTTTTGCATTCAACTACACAAGAAGTTGGCCACAATCACACGTATAATTGCATTTCTCTGTTTTAGGTGTGTGCCTGGAGACATTTCCCGGCACAGTGCAGATATCCGTCTCCCTATGAAGATAGTGAAGTTCTCTGAAGGCAGGTGCCTTCAACAAATATAACATGCCAGCTGTGTGCACTCAGCCCAACAGGATTCGTGCGGTAGGTGCTCGGAATTGTGGACATAATTGACGCTGACGGTGGTGATGATGCAGATATGATGGTGACGATGATGACACCTGGGAAAGTGAAAAGCTCGGTCTTCAAAGAGGAGGAGAAGCTGCGGGGTTTGAAAGAGCAATGTTTTTCAAGCCCCTGAGTGATAAAATTACCCCTTAAGAACTTGAGGCATTCTACAGGTAATACCTTATTTTTGGCTGTGATTAGGATTAAAGAATCGGGGATCGTTTTTACGTTAGGGGACTCTGAAGGGTCTGGGAGTGGTGATCTGTCTAGAGTATTACAGCAACTCAGCCTGGAAGAGATTACAGATGCCTGAGAATACGGCCCTACGCGGCCAGGACTGTCTCCCCGAGCTGTCTCACCCCATCATGGAGTCCAGTGTGCCACAAGGGCTCATCCCGACAGCCGGGGCCACTAGCTGAAAGCCACGGAGAGTTAGTGGGGAGGACAGCCGGGCACGCTTATTAGAAGCACAGACACCATTACGGGGCAGACAGAGAGGGAAAGGAGAAAACTGCGTTAGAGGCTGGTAGGGCCACATCCTCCATCTTTGGAGGCTGTTAGTAGCAATTCCTATTGAACTTACATGTCTGCATGGAAATTATGAGACCAGCTCTCTTCTTTTTAAAAAACTCTGGAATGCCCTATTTTGGAAAACGGGCTTTAAGCCAACTTTTTACTTTCCCTGAAATAATTTGACTTCCCTGCCCAGAAGCTCAGTCTATGCTACAGGAAAGAGAAATACTAGTGGGGAAAATCATCCTTCTGAATGGAGGATCTCAGGGAACTGGTCACAGAGTCAGCTGCCTATGTAGGGCCTGGCTGGAGCAGGACGTGTAGACAGTAAAATATGTCAAGATGATTGCGTATGTGGACAGGCCTGTGGGACACAAATTGGAGCAAATGGCTGGCGTTGGAGTCATCAAACCGAGAAAGACAATATTCAAGGCAGAAATAGCAAGTAAAGCCCAGCAGGACAATGATGAGAAAATGCTCTGTAAACCATAAAATGTTATTTGAAATAATATATTTCTGCGGAGTCAGACACTGCGAACTCCTGCCTGTCCCTGGGCCACAGGACGTTTTCGGCAGAGATGTCCGCTGTTTGTCATCATCTGAAGGTGCTGTCTCTGCAGGAGGCCAGGATGGTTCTCTCCTTCCCCAAGACTCACGACCTCCGTGATGAGAAGAGCAGGATCCTGGCCTCAGTCCTAACCCAACGTCTGTCTCCGGGGGAGTCAGAGTGGGGCTGAAGGAACCTGCCTTGCTTTCCATTCCGTAGCTTTCCATCTGCGAACCTTCGTCTCTGATAAGCGAGGGGCAGCGAGCCGGCCTGGGTCCAGGGACTTCATTCAAATGTGGGCACAGTCCACAACGAATGAGGTGTCCGGCTGTGCGGCCAGACACCACCGTTCTCTTTCCAGCTTGTTCTGTAGACGCTGGTCCTCCAGGGGGTGCTGTTCAGAGAAGGCTCTGAAGCCCCCCTGCCAGGAGGCTCCTCTGAGCTCCCCGAGCATATTGATCCCATTTGCCATTCTGAGGCCACCCCTGGGCTGGGGAGGAAGCCTTCACATCAGAAGCAAGCTGTGAACTAGATTTCAGCTCTGCGGTGGGGAGAGACACTTACCCAGAGCAGGTTTGGCTTGACAGCTCGGAAATGTCTTTAGCTAAAAAGCAGAGTAGGGCGGCCCGTGGTACTCAGCAGCGCCCTGCAGCTTCTGGGATGACCCTCCGCGTGGTCACACACCTCCCACACCACTGCGGAAACCAAGCAGGACCCGGGGGTGCTCCTGGGCACAAAAGCCTTTCTGTGTCCCCTGTTTCTTGTTTGTAGGAAATAGACTTCATTCAGCCTCCATGACCTTCCCTGAGTTCCAATGAGCAGTTCAAACAGATGCTAATCAGGGAAGGGAGGGGCTGCAGAGACAGGGGAGGAGCAGTGGAGAAACCACAGTGCAGCCGTGAGGCAGGGTCCTGGTGCCCCCTCAGGGGATGCAGGTCACAATGTCTTTGAGCTGTTTTGCAGATACTGAAACTCCCACCAGCGGGGAGAAGTTAACTGTCTGCCACCCACGAGCACGGAGACCCCAGACCAGTTGGAACCAAAAGGTTGATGATGCCGACTCCCGCTTACCTCCCCACCAACCAGTCAGAAGAATGACCACGAGCTGACCATGCCCTCTTTGAACCGTCACTATAAAACTCCTCACTACCCCCTCCAGGGCGGGACACACAGTTTTGAGGGCATTAGCTGTGGCCCCCTCTGCCTGGCAAGGCAATAAGGCTATTCTTTTCTACTTCACCCCAAACTCTGTCTCTGAGACGTACTTCAGGGTTGGGGTCCAGAGGCCAGATTTGGCATCACTACCAGGCTTCAGCTTCTTAATGCTTTTCAAAGCCGGAGTCCTGTGGATGAGTGGCCCTTATCAAGGACAGGCTTCCCTTCCCTCTCCCTTTGATCGATGGCACCCTCGGTGGTGGCAGGTGTCGAGTGGCTAGTACACAGTCAAGACAGATTTCTACCCTGAATTCTGAGAAAACTGCCTGCCCCCATCACATAGACTCCTTTGATTTGCCTCAGAAATCCCCTCAGCTCACCAGGAATGTGAGCTAGGTTAGAGCTGGTCTGCCCCCAGGCAGCTGCAATCTGCCCTGGGAGACCTGCCTGGAGGAGGTGACCTGCGAAGGTCACCTGGACGAGGTGACCTGCGAAGGCCCAGGAAGGTCAGGCAGTGACAAGACTTCAGAGGCAGAGATGCTCTTCTAGAGCTGGGTGACAGGAGGACAGACAACTGCATTCCATGGTCTCCCATTCCCCTCCCATTTACACAGGAGAATAAATACACGAGCGGCAAATGGGAAACCGAGCGGAATCTACTAAAGGAGAGAAAAGGAGCTGCCATGAGGACTCAGACAGAAGAGGACTCAGAGGCGCCTGAGCCAGGGGCTCTGAAAGCCGCTGCCCACCACGGTGATGCTGCCAGGCTCTCTCCTCCTGGGTGAAGCCTGCAGCCCCCCTCTCCGTGACGCAGCAGCAAGCTCTCTCTTCCTACACCCACCATTGGCCATTTTTGCCTAAAGGCTAATCTTCTTTCCTCCACGTATTTTAAGATTTTGTTTCTTCTACATTTTGCTCACATTTTCGTCCCATAGAGAATTAGAAAAACAGGAGGCAGCTGATTCATTTTCATGAAGGCCCAGGCCACGGAAAGTTCAGGAATTTACCCTGGAGCTCAATAGGTTTTTGTTTTTTGTTTTGTTTTGTTTTCTGATACTGGACCTTCACATCTCACTTTTGTTCTTAGTAAAGGAAAGGATAAAAAGGAGGAAAGAGGAAGCAGGATTTCAAAGAAAGATACCCATGTTTATTTATTGGGAAAACACTATTCCCTTCTGCTTGATTCTGATTTCTTGGAAAAAAGGAGGAAAGCCAGCTATTTCTTCTTATCTCTCCCTGAGTTTGCTTTTCCTCATTCTGTCTCAGTACTTCCATCTACAAAATGAGCTAGACACATACAATGCACCTAAGTTGCTGCCAGAATTGGTACCTAAAAATGAAAAAGTTCTGCTTCTCACTGGGAAGGGCTATGATGATGTGCAATGGGTCCTCTGACTAAGCAACTTGGTTCTAAACAAAGTTCAGGGGTTGATGCAGAGACTGGAGGAGCTCTTGGTGTCTGGCCTCTGTTTTTAAACTTATTTTTTATTGAAGTATAGTTGATTTACAATGTTACATTAGTTTCAGGTGTATGGCAAAGTGATTCAGTTATACATTTATATACATATATTCTTCTTCAGATTCTTTTCCTTTATAGGTTATTACAAAATATTGAGTATAGTTCCCTGTGCTATACAGTAGGTCCTTGTTGGTTATCTATTTTATATATAGTAGTGTGTATCTGTTAATCCCAGACTCCTAATTTATCCCTCACCCCTTTCCCCTTTGGTAACCATAAGGTTGTTTTCTATGTCTGTGGGTCTATTTCTGTTTTGTAGATAAGTTCATTTGTGTCATTTTTTTAGACTCCACATGTAAGAGGTATCATATGATACTTGTCTCTGTCTGACTTACTTCACTTAGTATGATAATCTCTAGCTGCATCCATGTTGCTGCAAATGGCATTATTTCGTTCTTTTTGATGGCTGAGTAGTATTCCATTGTATATATGTACCACATCTTCTTTATCCATTCATCTGTTGATGGACACTTAGGTTGCTTCCATGTCTTGGCTATTGTAAGTAGCGCTGCTACGAACACTTCCCGGTCCCTTCAGGAAAGAATCCCAAGGCACTGGAGATGTTCTGAGACGCGTAGGCAGCAGCTGGGCCTCTCCCGGCATGAGTCCTGGCCTGGAATTGCTCACCTGCTCTCCTTCCCAAAGTTCCCCTTTTTGTTGCTTTTTTCCCTCAGCTTCTCAGCCTCCGTCACTCTGTCCTCCTCCTCTACCCCACATACACCTCAGGACTTTTTTGTATCGCCCCCCCCCTCCCCATTTTTACGAATGTGCTCCGACCACGGACAGCTCTTGCACATGTATTTGCCGTTCATCCACCTGAAAATAGCTCTTTGATAACAGTAATCACGCGTTGCCTGGTCCCCAGAGCCACTGAACCCTGTGCTAACGTGCCATCTGCTAACGCCTCATGGTGACAATCTTCAGTGATCACGACAAACATCCTGATGGCGGCTGCAACAATAGGAGGGGATGGGAGAGGCCCCTCTCTTTTCTCCCGCAGTGAAAGTACAAGCCGGGCACAAAGGGAGGCTAACCTGGGTCACGGACGCTTTCATGCACCACCCCTGAGAGTGGCTGGAACTGGACCGGAGTCCTCAGACGCAGCTAACTTAGTGCCGGGGAGCATTCCTTCCTGACGCCTTAATGCAAGCCTGAGAAGGTGTTAAAAATAGCTGCAGGCAGAACACATTATTTTCTGGGCCTATAAAAAACTCACAGGCTCCTAGTGGCCTTTCCTTTGAGATATTGCTTCCCTTAAAAAGTAGCTTTTCTCAGGCTTGTTGGTGGGCGAGTGCCAGTTCTGCATGGCAACATCACAAACATAGCTGAAGTTCATTAATATCAAGAAAAGGCTTGTTTGTGTATTGTTTCTCCCTCATAGGTAGGAGGAGTTCAGGAGAGCACTTTGCAGGAATCCATTTGCATCCCTGTGGAATCAGGCAGGAACCTGGAAGAGCTTTCTTCTTCTTGCGGGGAGGGGGAGGGAGCCTTACCTTTTGTCATCCTTGTACCACTGGAATTCTGCCGAGGGAACCGCGGAGGCTTCACACTGCAGCGTCCCCGTCTGTCCCACGGGGACACCTGTCCCCTTAGCTTCTGAAATATATGGAGGATCTGCAGAGAGAAGACATCCCATAGCATCTCAAATGCCTCAGTCACTGACTGTGTTTTTCATGCCCTGCTCTACCTCCGGTCTCCACCATGTGCCGGGGAATGAAACCATCCCATATTGTTCTAAGGAAAAGCTCACGTGTACTGCTTCTGCTTCCCTCTGGACAGAGGTGGGATGACCCGGTATTCAGGCACACTTGCTGTTTAAACTTTTCAACTTTCATAGGATGTAGCCGCCCCATCGACCCTCCACCCCATGGGTTGACAGTCAGCTCCTTTAATCAGCCCTATAGACTGTCCGCACGCCAGGTTCTTGCCAGAGTATATAACCTTGAACTATTCAATTTCCATCAAAAGCTCAGTTGCAAGAAATAATACTCATGGAGAACTGCCTGAAGGATACACAGATCCGTCACTCTTGGAGGTGTTCTACGCTGGACCCCTGAATCCAGCCGGACCGACCAGAGCTAAGTACTTGGCCTGCACTCATTCCAAGGCTTTGTCAAACTGCCCTTGACAATGCCGACAGTTGCACTGAAATGTATTGTGAGAAACAGCCACAACCAACTCGCCCTTCTGTTTATTGCAGAGATATTGCATGTGATGTCATTGTGCTCTATTTGTGGAGACCTTAACGTGAAGTTATTTTTCGAGTCTCAGTACCAGAAAAAGCAGTGTTTCTCCCAAGCAACTAATTTGCTTTCATCTTATGGACATAAACCTCAAACCAAATGATGTTTCCCCTCTTTGCTTCAGGAGCTGGAAGCCAAATCCTGGACCCACATCTGACCACCTTGGCATATAAATTTTATGTGCTGATTTCCCCCTAGATTTCACTTATTTTCCTATATAGGTTTTCCCTTTGCTTACATTTCCTTACTCTTCAGGTTAATCTTTATTAACCTTAAGTCATCTTATGTCACTTTAAAAATGAATCGTGGTAGGGTACAAAAATGGTGTCATTGTTACACCTGTTTCCTTGCTGCTTAAAGCGCTTTGTGTTAATTAGGTTTGAATTGCAACAGAAACCAAAATATTAAAGAATGAGTAATCACCAAAACACGATATTCTTCCTCTACCTCCACCCTCACCTAAGTTTTGAAGGAGAAAGGCTTGTTGTTTGCTGGCTTAGTTCTTAGATTCTAGTCTGTCCTAAGACTTTCTGAAATTGGGCACAGCAGGGAAAACATTCAGAATGTCACAGAGAACTGAGTCAGGGTACATAACGAGGAACCGAGAGGGGAAAGCCTGAGGGAGGGGGGCGAAGTTGCGCAGCATCAACGTCAGAGAGAATTTGGATGGTAAAGGAGGAGGAGGGGTCCAGAGCAGTGGCCTCCATACTTTTTGGGTTCAGTATCTCACGTAACAAAAATCAGGTATGAGCTATACCCTCTAATATGTGGATATGTGTATGTTTATCTATTTATAGTCCAATTATGAATGCATACCATGTCCATCAACATACATAATTGGAAAAGGATGAGATAAAATCAGTATACCATGAACAGAAATTATAATATTTCCTCCATACACATGCTTTTAATTTATTTTCTTGCTCCCTATGAAGGAGATGACTGTCTAGAGAGTGAGAAGCTTGGTGACATTATGAGTAAAGTATGGGAAAAATTGGGATTCAAAGACAAGCTTGTATACCTTATGCATTGAATGTTACTTCACGATCTTTCAGGAATGTTAAGGCAAGCTCGGGATGATATGAAATCACTTTCAGATCCAATTTATTATTGTTTTTTTTAAAGAGTTTGGAATTGTCGCTCCTAAAGGCAGGACGCGGGCCGCAAGGCTGCTCTGTTTCCTGCCCCGAGTCAGGGCGCGGTGCTGAGGCCAGCTCTCTGCTGCGGCCGCGACAGCAGCAGCCGCAGGCACGCGCAGGGTGGGGGCTCCTGCGACCACTTACAGTTCACGGTGACCTTGACTCTCCGCACCACTGGGACAGCCACATCATTGGAGGCGCTGCACTCATAGTCCCCCGACTGCTCCCTCGTGATGCCCTGGATCTCCAAGTACTCGTCTTCGCTCACAAAGCCCACAGCTGCAGGAGAAGGGGTGGTGGAACAGGAGAAAAAACACCAAAGGTACAAACTTAGAAAACAAAGTGTGCAACGGTTACGTCCGCAGAGAATCGTGCCCCTTCCAAGTCCAGATTCTTGGGCTCCATGCCAAGTCTCCCTCCTTCCACTCTTTTTTTTTTTTTTAATCAGTCATCAATTTTATACACATCAGTGTATACATGTCAATCCCTCCTCCCACTCTTTTATCTCTTCCGTCACCAGCTCTTCCTTGGTTCCCTGACGGGCCAGCTAAAATGTCTGTGTTCCTACCTGCACTAAGCACAGAGTCTGGAGAATTGCTGGTCCTCAGTAAGTGATGAATAATGTTGAAATTTACCCTGCCCGAATCTCACCAAGCACTCAGGCTCTGGGGATCTGAGTTAGGCACCTTTGGTGAGTATTCACTTTCTGGTCTCCAGGTATCGTTTAGGCTGAACCTTGAAATGCAAAGCTGATGACATCATCCTAGATCACGAATCCATGATCGTGATCATACCACACTAGCAGTTACACACACACACAGCCGCAAAAGGCAGTGGAAACACTAATGAAATTAAATTTCTGTTTTCATATTTAGACACTCAATTAAATCAGCAGAAATCCATTTTCTAAACTTCAATCTGCTGGAGCTCTTGGGTACAAGATCCTGGCCACAAATCAACAGCAGGGACTCCACCCTCTAACTACAAACACGGCAGAGAGGAAAGAGCAAGAAGACAAGGCTGCGAATCACACTGTCACATCCCTGTCCAGACACACGGTCTCCCCACTGAAGATTTATGAATAATAGTAACAGCCGTCTACCTACCCGACTTCCTCCCTGAGGTCTGGCCTTGAGCCTTTGATATGGACAGACCAGGACATTAATGCCTGCAAGAGGATTGTCACTGTCTCCTCCCAGAGTCACCCTGAGCGTTCACCTCCTGGCGGAGAGACAGGGAATGACAAAATACCCGGGTGCATCCCGGGATCAGCCTGCCTCTCTGTTAAATGAAGATAGTCAGCATGATGGTACACCTTACCCTGTGACCTGGCATCGTCTTATGGGGAAAATGGGTGCTATTTTTAATAGCTATTCTGCAACAACAAGCAGAAGTTGAGACTGTCCCAGAAACCAGAAGACATGTTCCCTGGAATAAGGTATATTTAATCCTAACACCTCACAGGGCTGTGTGGAGGAGCAAATGAAAACTAGTTACATGAAAGCACTTTGGAACACTACTGTGCTGCACACTTGTTGCCCTAGTCACCCTGTGATCTGCCTGGACGCCCAGACTCAGGGGGCGCCAGGCTATGTTAACCCCAGGGGGCCCCACCTGAGTGGGCAGGGAAGAGGCACAGTGCCCCCCAGGTGATAAAACCCCTCCATAACACCACCCATATCAGCTGATGCAAAGCACAAAAATGACAAGAAGAAGAAACTACTGTAATACAAAGAATTATGTGTGTGGTATGTAAATTATGGTTGTATGTGTTCTGTGACATTGTTAAGCTCCCCATATTTTGTCAAGATAATAACAGGAGCAATGACAATGACACAGAAGACAACAGCTTTCTTCTACAGAAGGACCACTGCCTGCCCAGCGAGGCCAGGGCCCCCGGGTCATGGTAACTTTGTGTCACTGTCCAGAACTCAGTCCAACCTGAGCATTTCCCAGGTGTCTTCAACCCTATGGAGCCCACATATATGTGCAGGGACACTCCTGCCTCTACGACCTTCAGGGGAGCAAAAGAACAGCCTCTGTCTATTAGAGCAAGTGAGAAAGAGTTAATTAATTCACAGGAAGAAAAAGGGATGTGCTGACAAGTAGAAAACAGTGTGCAAAAGTCCAGGATACGGAGAAGACCATCAGCATCAACCCATAGACCCTCATGGTCCCAACCAGTGAGAACCTTCTCCATGTCACAGGAGCCTTAATTGTCACTGTTTCCTAAGCATCTTTAGGGGAAAAAGCACCAACCTTGATTTGCGGAAGGTGGGGAGGAAACGAGGAGAAGAGGTTTAAATGAAGAGCTTGTGATTCCTTTTAGGTTGTCGTTGTTTATTTGCGCCCAACCTGAGCCTACATTTGTCAGATATTCCCCGCTAGATGCTGTAATTACTGTGCAAAGCATCGAGGAGACCAGTGTCACACTTAATATTCCCATTAATTTTAAATGGTGGTCCTTGGTACATATGTGTGGCAATTGGTGTCATATTTTAATTAGGCTTGCCCTACACCATCTGAAATTAATAATAGCTCGAATTACCAGTGTAATTTATAAATTAACAGTGCCATAGCATTAGAAAATAAATTAGCTCTGGACAGCTGTTTCTGGATTGAGCTCCAGTGTCAAACCAGTGACTGGGAGGACCTCAGATCTCCTGGGAGGCTGCGTACGACACCATCAAAGCAAAGAAGCAAAATGACACAGGGTTCTCTGGTCTCTTGTTCTTCTTTCCAACTACAGACCATGCATCTAGTTTAATTCTATCATCCAAACACGTTCTTGTGTGACCACAGTAAGACTTACAGGAACCAAGCTTGAATGAATTTGTTATAGGAATATCCAAATGGAGAAGTTGATGGGGGGCGGATTACTGTCACAGACTGAAATGCAACGACGTAAATATTAGGACAATCACGGTAAAAAACTTAGAAAGTTTTTTGTGGGGACATGTGTGCTCCTGTATGTGAAGTTTAATATATTAATATCAGGCAATTTTATGTAGGGAAGGAAGTTAGATGGCTTAAGATTTGGGGAAAGTGTATGTTCTCCACTGACCTAGATGTATATTACCAGAGGGAGAGGATTACACTTAAGTCATCCTGCAAAAACCGATGAAGCTTAATTTTACTATCATGTGTTCTCCAGACCAAATGTAGAATTACAGGAAAAGCACAATCATAGCTCACCCATTGTTATATGTACACTTTCTGATTAAACTGGAAAGGTAGTATGTATATAGTAAAATGCTTTATACATTTTAGCTTTCATTGTCATTATTGTTACCTTTCTCCTCATATACTTTTTTCTCAAATAGGAGCAAAAATAGCAAAACCAGACAGAAAACCAGTATATATATATATAAAACAAATGAAACTCTGAATCACCAGAAATGAGGTCCCTATAGGGACTGCTTAAACAGACAAACAAGAAAAAAAAAAAAACCAAAAAACCACTAAACTGAAATCTGAATTTATAGAGTTAATGATTAATGATTCAAGGAAAGTTTTCCTTTAATAGCATTTGCACTCTGGCTATGAAATGATCAGTGCTTTGTCACTCGAATGGAGAACTTACAAAGACTATTGGAAGAAAAACAAAAAGAAAACAGATCAACAGAGCTAGGACATAGGCTGACTTCAGAAGAATTGCCTAGAATAGTTGTTTGAATATAGAATTTTAGATGCCACTCATAGCTACTAAATCTGAATCTCCTGGGATGAGAAATGTTAATAATTCTACTTGGAAATTCTTATGCACAGTCAAGTTTGGGAATTAGGGATTTAGGTCAATCCTGTATTTTTCATGTGGGAAATTGAAGTTTAAAGGAGGCCATGATCACGCATGGGGCTAGAGGCAGCACACCAGGTCTCCTGATGTCCCTCACACCGATCCTACAGCTATAGTAGTGTTCTCTAATGGTGTTTTTATGCCGTGTGCACTGGTCTTATTTTCCCATGCAATCAAAACTTTTTGACAGCAGGGACCATGTCTTGGGCATCTCTGGCTCTTAAGGCACCTAGGAAAATGGTTTACATAATTTGAAACTTGTCAACTTCTTATTAATAAACTGATTGAGAGCTTCCCTGGTGGTGCAGTGGTTAAGAATCCGCCTGCCAATGCAGGGGACTTGGGTTTGAGCCCTGGTCCGGGAAGATCCCACATGCCGCGGAGCAACTAAGCCCGTGAGCCACAACTACTGAGCCTGTGCTCTAGAGCCCACGAGACACAACTACTGAGCCCGCGTGCCACAACTACTGAAGCCCGCACGCCTAGAGCCTGTGCTCCGCAACAAGAGAAGCCACCGCAGTGAGAAGCCCTTGCACGGCAACGAAGCGTAGCCCCGCTCGCTGCAACTAGAGAAAGCCCGTGTGCAGCAACAAAGACCCAATGCAGCCAAAAATAAATAAAAAAAACAAACAAACAAAAAAACCTGATTGACCAATAGACTAAGAACTACAGACCGAATTCAATTAAAAAAAAAAAAAAATAGGGACTCTGTTGCTTACCTAACCCTCACATGGCTCTGTTCCCAAGACAGCACCACCTTTGGTAATTGTTCTTAGCAAAATATTTGTATTTCCTGACTTCAAAAAATATCATCAGTGCTAGTGTTCTAACAGAAGACTTTCTTTAAATATGTGATTTTAAAAGGTTTATCAAGTGTTTAGCATACTTTAAATTTAGTCTTGGGGCCAATTATTTCCTCAGGGGGATGCATCTTTAAAAATGGAGATCAAGGAGGAAGTGTGATTTCTCTAACAGAATTTGTTTTACAGCCAACTTCTCAGGAATACAGCTATTTCATTAAGTGGAATCTGACAATCCAAGCAGCGAAATTAAGCAAGTTGGAAACGTGATCACATCTGTCCCCAAACCCCCAAAGAAGCTTCACAATCTCCGAGGACTTAGCTCAGCAGTTTATAACCCATCGAAGGACAAAAACTGCCCTGTGTAAGTAATACTCCTTTGGAAAAGAAAACCCTAGGTTTCTGAGTTCATAGATTGGGCTTTGGAATCTTTATAACTGAAAATAATAATAGCCACGATTATCATTTTTATCACACCCAAGAAAAGCTACAGAGAACAGCTGTAGCTATTGGAGAGGGCACAGCTGTCTCCTTGTTTAATATTTTTATGGAATATATACCAGCTGAGATAAAAATCATTGGACCTCAGAAACTAAAAAAAAAAAAACCAAAACATACAGAACATAGAATTCCAGAATTCAAAAGTTGGGAGGAATCATTTAAAAAATTTAGTTCAAATACTGTGACTAGTCTAGTCCTCTAGACTCTGCTCCCCTTTTCCCTCTCGATTTGCATCAGGATGTTCCCATTCAACCCAGACTGGGCTTCAAGGAGAGTCGTTTACAGGACAGGTCAGATGGTGTCCCTCCAAGGTGCCTCGATTTTGTGCTGACCAGCATGGCAAGTTTTGTGCTTTGATGGAGGAAGACGTGGTCTGGCTCAGATGCTGGGAGGTATGGTCCACAGGAACATCGTGATAGAGGTGTGGTTAGTAGCCCTTGCAAGCCGGAGGGACTGGTTTGAGGTCTGAGGGAGGAAGTGGTTAAAGCCAGAACTAAAGAAGATATTAAAGGTGGGCGAGGCTGCCATGAGATGCAAGGTCAGCCCCTGCTGATGGACTGGGGAAGGTCTCCCTCATCCCGCCCCACCCCCAAGAACTCAAAGCAGTCTGGGGCCCTGGGCCTGCAGCCAGCAACTGTTCAGAACAGACCCTCGCTCTCACTCAGCCAGCAGAGGCAGTGGTGAGGGGCGGCGTGGAGGGGGCTCCAAGAACGAGTCAGAGGTAAAGCTGAGGGTCTCCAGGCGTGGACATGGGCCCTCAGAGCCACCTTAACCTGGCACTGGGGGAAATCCTTGTGCGGCAGGACCAGGCTGAGGGCTCGTGGGCTCCACAGAAAACCCACACAGCAACATCTGCTGTGACAGGCTGAGATGACCGTTGTCAAAAAGCATTTCCAAATAGAATGGAAATTATTGTTGAATTATCTACACAGGATGGCTTCTGCGGGTCTGATATTCAGCTGGAGCAAAGCGGTTCAAGGGCTGATCTCGGCTCTTAGCCCTGCTGGCCCCCGGCTGTGCTGTGGACCGTGCTGAGCTCCTGTGTCTGCACACTGGACCCTGAGGTCATCCTAGCTGACGGTTCACTCTCCAAACTTCAGACTCCTCTTCTTTAAAATGGGAAAACGACACCGCCTTAGAGCGTGATCGTGAGTATTCAGTATGTGTGAAGTACTTAGCACATGGTAACCTCTTAGTAAATGGCAGCTCTCATGATTATTGTGACTGATCCTACAGCTCAGTTAGAGCCCATTTTAATACTCAAGATCCTTGATACAGGAAAATCTCAATGTGAAAATGAAAGAATAATCAGATCTCTGCTTTTCCAGTAGGGACTTAATAATAATAAACTTTACAAAGGATTCACCACAGATCCTGTAACTAGAAAGGTCTACTCCGTTCACTTAAAATACGATTTGATTTACAAGGGATACAATTTCTCGGGATCATTTCTTCTAAGAAAGCAATTGCAGCTGCATAGCCCATGTGAGACCAGCTGGGGGCTTGAAAAATATCTCTAATTTCACAACTAAGAATAAGAGGATATAAACATATTATATATATACACACACATATATATGTATATATACACACACACATATATATGTGTATATATATACACACATATATATTTGTGTGTGTATGTATGTGTGTGTGTATGTGTATATATATATATATATATATATATATATATATATATATATATATTTGTTTTTCTCCTTGACCTTTCCTTTGGATGCAGATAGCATGGCTGGCAGAAAGGACAGTCTGACGATCTTTCCAAGAATGAGAAACTTTTCAAAGTTCTGGAGGGCCCGACCTGTTTTTTCCTGCTCTTGCACCGAGGTACATGTTCAAATGGTCAATGAGAATATTACACATCAAACAGAAGGGGCCAACGCTGGAGAGTGGGATGGGCTGAATTGTCCTAAGTCGCTGGCTTCCATTACAGGAGAGGAATCTCCCTTAAACACATCAGCGCTGGTTGCTGGTGAGAAGAGCTGAAGTGAAGTGTGTGTGTGGCAGTGTCCCCATGCATCCCCTGCCTGCCAGGCTTGCAGCTGTCTCTACCGCAGCTGGACTTTTCTGAGACCTGGGAAACTTATCATTTCCCTCAGCCCCCCACCCCAAACCTTCAAATTAAGCTATTAATGTGATTTTATCATAAAGCAGTAATTAGAGATCCAATTAAAAATTACATAAACTGATGCCAACTGTAAATTTCATGACTCTCTCTACCTATCAATCTATCAATCTATCCCTATCTATCCATCTATCTTCTATCTCTCTGCCTCTCTATCTATCTACATATCTATCTATCTATCTACCTATCTATCTATCTATCTATCTATCTATCTATCTATCTATCTATCTAGGGATAAAGGTAACCGCAAAACAGCACAGATCCTGACATACATTAAGAACTCATTTGTCAGTTGCAACAAAATATATGTGTATTTTTGAATAGGTATGAATATGCATACATGAAATGTAATATTTTATGATATATAGAAAGAAAAAGAGAATTGAATTCCCTTAATTTTTTTTTTTTTTTTTTTTTTTTTTAATGAGGATCTTGAATCAGATGCGTATGTTTTTGATTGATTGATTGATTGATTGATTTTGGCTGTGTTGGGTCTTCGTTTCTGTGCGAGGGCTTTCTCCAGTTGTGGCAAGCGGGGGCCACTCTTCATCGCGATGCGCGGGCCTCTCACCGCCGCGGCCTCTCTCGCCGCGGAGCACAGGCTCCAGACGCGCAGGCTCAGCAGTTGTGGCTCACGGGCCCAGCCGCTCCGCGGCATGTGGGATCTTCCCAGGCCAGGGCTCGAACCCGTGTCCCCTGCATTAGCAGGCAGACTCTCAACCACTGCGCCACCAGGGAAGCCCGAATTCCCTTAATTTTTTAAGTGGGACATTTCCTGGGAATAATCTTTAGCTTTGTTGGGACATTTCCTGGGAATAATCTTTAGCTTTGTATTAAGGAGGAGCTGCAGCCCGAAACACAATTATATGAAAAAGAGCCCTCTGCACTCCACTGAGCCAGGTCCTGTGCATCTCTGAGGTACATCCCTTTCCTTAACAACAAGTTGTCTTTGCAGATATGGCTCCAGCAGCTGGCTGGGCCCTAGGAGTGTGTGCTCTTCTGCTGGCTGCCTTTTCATGAGGACCCCCCCTGCTCAGTTTTGCATGCAGACCCTGTCGTATGGGTGATGATTTCAAAGTCAAAAAGCGCACAGCTGGATGTTTGGAGTTTGCAGCTTGGTGTCTGGAACCTGAGTATTTGCAGTGGTACAGCTGATGGCTGCTAAAAAAAATAAAAAATAAATAAAGAAATCAGCTTTTGATTTGTAAACTCAGCCAATTTGATCTGAAAGACATTGATAGGGGATAAATATAGAACTCCGCAGTGTCGTATTACCTCGTACGTTGGCTGTTTGCGTTCTCTTTTTCTAAAACCCTAGAGATATAAGCCAGGACTGAGTGCCGCGGGATGTAAAGTTGCTTTGAAATTCCTTGTCCAGATTAATTTAAGGGAATTATTTTTCTTAAGAGGCCCCTACTGGGTTAAGGTTCCTGGCTCCATCATGCAGGCAAGTGGTCAGACATCCAGCTGCAGGGGGTCACCTTAGCCACCTGGTCCTGAGCTGCCTTGGGAAAGCAGGGCCATCTGTACTTTAGCCATGAAGACAATTTCTGGATTAAGAGCAGGAGTTCTTATCTGAGAACTGTAAAACTCCAGCCCTAGGGGTTTCTGGACCTCAGGAAATGACATCATGCATGTGTGCCTGTGTGTGTATGCTTTCCCTAACGAGAGATTCTATTTCTTTCTGAAAAGCGTTCTGAACGGAGCACAGGACACAGAAAGATTCATATAGACCCTGCTATGGTCCTGTGGTTCATCTCCCAGTGACGGCACAGAACCAAGTCTCTATCAACCCCCAGCCTTGCAAAGAAAAAAGAGAAAACGCCCTCAAAATATAACTGATGATGGGAAAAAGGAATAAGTCTAGGAGTAAAGCACAGCCTTGCGTGTGTTTCATTAAATATTTTGTGGAGGATGGAAAGTGAAGTAACTTATAAATCATCCTTTTGAAGAATAGGTATGCAGATCTGAGCCGTGCTTTGCTCACCAAACGAGGGGAGTTCTCCTCCCACCAAGACTTAAGATGAAAGGAGTGTAGCAGGCAGGGTTCCGCCCATTCCCCGGAGACCCCCGACCACTGGAGATCAACCAGAGGCTTGCTGGACACAGAGGGAGAGGGAGCAAGGCCTTCCCTTTGCAGCATCCTCAGGTGCAGAGCTGAAGGAAGGCTCTCCTGAAGAATTCCTCGTATTGGTGACTGTACCAAGCAAACACTCAGTGACAAAATGACCACTTGGGAGAAGGAAGAGAGAAGAAAACCTGGAGTGGGGTTAAATCTATAGTTAAGATAATTTAATGAGTAAATTCAGGTCAGATCCTGAGAGGAAGCGGCAAGGTGCCATGGGTCCTGGGGATGGAAATGCCAGCCTGCACTCCTGGTTGGCCTGGGGACAGGGAGACACAGGCAGCCCATGTATGTAAGAGGATGACCCAACACCACATAGACATGCCCTTAGAGTAGCATGAAGCCTGACGATGTAGGGTCATCTGGGTCCAGTGAGAAAGGGAGGCGTGGTGAAAACCTTTGTATAAGCCAGATTCGATTACAGCCTTTGAACATATTTAACATAATAAAATCTTTGCAAATAGTTCTCAAAAATCTCTCCCCCACCAAAGCTACTTGCTACCGAATCACACCAGCTGAGAAACGTGCACGGTGCTGCCCACCTGTCTGGGAATGCCTCCCACCTCTGTTCCAAGTTGTCCTCTACACACAGGTGGACCTTCAATCCCATCACGGAGATGTGAAGAGAGAGTGCACAGAAAAGTAGATTTCATTAGTTTCCACTGCTTTCATTAGTTCCACTGCTAAGGTTTCCTTCTATCTCTCTTCATTTCGCACAGAAGCTAAACGTAGGCACACATACCTACGTCCAGATGGAACACAAAGTATGAAAACAAGACAATCATGATTTGTCAGAACAAACATGGTGCTTCTGAGCCCTGATTATGGCTCTTTCTCTTAGGAATTACGTAGCCTTGAGTAAATTACTGATTCCCAGTTCCCTTGTTAATGAAATGTGGGTACGTTCTTATTCCTCCCTCCCTAGGTTGGGTCTGAGAATTAGATGAGAGAATTTGAGCAAAGGCACAGAAGACTGGTTGACACACGAGAGATGATCCATAAATGTCAGAAGGGACAGACTCTAGGAGGAATCTGAGACCCTCAACCCTTACATAATGGAATCTTATAAGGGCCCCTCCTCTGCTACCTCAATCTCCTCCCCTTGGTCAATCTACACTCTGAATCCAGTTCCTGCATCTGAAATGACCAGCTCTGCTCCCGATTTCCATGTTCATGTCATCATCCCAGGACGATCTGCTGACCTCTGTGCCCGGAACTCAGGGGAATGCCTCACATGTGTCTCCCAGACACCCCGGGCTGAATCATCACGTTGCCCCTGAAAACTGCTCTCACCCCTGTGTCCGCTAATCCCTGCTGGTGGCGGGGCTACCTCCCCATTCTCCTAAGATAAAGAAGAGTCACACGTTTGATTCCTCCTTTTTCACTCACTCCTCACCTTCAATCAACACATCCAGTGGTTTTTACCCCCTTTACCGTTTTCAAATCTATTTTCTTCTGTCCCTCATCACAGTTAACTATGTTAATTCAGTTGCTGTTCTCTACTCTGGGTTATTACAATCCCCTCTCTACTGAGCCCCCTGCCTCCAGGTTATTATATTTATTGTTGATGCCCAAACGATTGCAAAGAATAAAAATCCATCTCCTCACAGCTTAACCCCTTGTCCTTCAGATGACTCTGGTCTCCATCTCTAGATTCTTCTGCTGCCAACTCCTTTCCCCCCTCACCCACTAGATGCACCAGAAAAGTTCCTACGATGCTGAGCCGTTATCTGTGCCTCGCAACCTCTCCTTCTTTGCCTTCAAAACCATCTAGGATATTACTCCTCTGGGAACCCTTTCTTGACAATCAAAATTCCTTACCTCCTCTCTACCCAGTTTATTTTTTTGCTTCAAGTGTTGCCCTAATCACACCGCATTGTTATGCAATTGCATATGTTTACCCCGCTCAAAGTTATAAGAGAGAGGGGGCTCTTATTTATCTCTATCTCCAATATCTATAGCAGCCTTGAACACACAGAAGGCACCACATGATCATATGGTCAAAGACTGAATGAATGAACTAATGGATTATAATTTTGGTGGCTGGTCTGACTCTCATAATGAACTATTCAAACCTTCTTTGGTGACTTTTAAGAAAACAGCAGATATCTATCTTTTAAGTTTTTTTTTTTTCTTTTTTTTTGATAAAGGGCTGGACACAGAAAGAGACCTCTCTAATCTCCTAAGGATAGATAATTTTATTCCACATTTCCTAAAGGGGACTAAAAAGCCTTCCTCAAGCTAGACCTGGAGTGAGTAAGAAAAGAGCTTGGTTTGGCCATCTCCACAAATACCCTTCATTAAAAGCTCTTGTAGCTAATGCCCCTGCTTCCTCCAAATGAGTGAGGATGCAGCGTGTCCCAGAAGTGTCTAATCAAGTGTCTCAGAGAGCTTTCTTATGTCATCATCAATTCGGTTGCATTTTTTCCAAGTGGAATCAGCTCGGTGATTCAGCTCTGTCTATATGCAATTAGTAGTGGAGTGATTGCAGGGAACATGATGAGACTCTTTACCTTCCTGGGATGGGCAGGCAGGGAAAAAGTGCTGCTGCCCACACAAAATGGGCCTCCGCAGAAGAAACACTAACAGGCACTGTGATAGGAGCTCTGTGTGAGGAACGGAAGCTGGCCACAGGACACGGAAGCAAGCACGGGCTTGAAGTTGAACTTGACCTAATAGGGCAAAACCATGCTGGAGCATCGAAACCTCCCTGAGAAATCCCAGCACTTGCTGCAAGAGGGTTGACACCTAAAATGCACAGAGATGAACAAGTGAACCCCTTCTCACTTGTGCTCACGTGACTTCCCCACCCTCCTTCCTTCTCAGGATCCCGGGGCTTTGCCTGCCCTGACGGTGCTGATTTCTTTCCACCTCTGCTTAAATTGCATTATCTCCCACCCCTCTGGTCTCCTTCCAACCTGGTCACTCTCTTCCTTTTCCACAATTCCAAGAGATAGGAGAGAGGAACACTTCTGTTTGATCACCAGAAAAAACGTCCTTCGTGCTTGAAGTGAAAACTCTAACAACGGTAACTGAGGGACCACAAATTATTCTTTATTTCTGTCCTAATTCTCTACTTCAGGAGACTAACTGCCACGTCTAAGACCTGACAGCTGGCACCTTCCACGGGGCAGGGGAGGAGTGGAGGGGAGCTCATGGATCAACCAGTGGAGAGAGCAACTGGTGAAGAAGGGGGACAGAGAGAGAGACCGAGGCAGAGAGAGAGAGAGGAGAGTGAGAGATGGAGAGAGAGAGAGGAGAGTGAGAGACAGAGAGAGAGATGGAGAGAGAGCCAGAGCACAAGCAGGTGATAAAATGACATGTCAAACAGAGAACGCAGGCAGAATGCACGTGTCTGTTGAAGGCGATTACACAGTTGTTTAGATAAATCAGAAGCTCGCTCCCATGTCTACTGTGCTCTCATCAAAGCTCAAAGCCATTGTCAGCCCCATGGGAGTAGCTGGCCATAACCAGTCTTGCATGAAGCCTGTGGGAACAGCTGGCTCAAGCACAGCCCGAGTGTCCTGTGATGCTTTGAAGACACCCCAGCATGGGCCTGAGGAACCTCTCTTCTCCAGGAGGCCCTTATAACCAATCCTCTGGAGCAGGTGCAGCACACTTTTCCTGTGAAAGACCACGTGGCAAATATTTTAGGCCTCGCAGGCCATACAGCCTCTGCAGCAACTACTGAACTCTGCTGCTGTCACGCAAAAGCAGCCAGGAGAATACGTAAATGAGCCAGAGTGACTGGATTCCAGTAAAGCTTTGTTATGGACAATGCCATTTCAATGCCACGTCATCTTACTGTGTTACAAACTATTCTGCTTTTGATGGACATTCAACTTTTTAAAAAGGTAAAAAACATTCTTGCTGGGCATGCAAAAAACAGGTGGCGGGCTGGACTTGGCCTGTTGGCTGCATTTTGCCGACCCCTGGTGGACACGTCTGACCTTTCCAGTCGTATCACCCTGTTTCCTAAATCCTTTCCTCTGCCTCAACACTACACTCTTGCAAAACCTTCTGTCCTGCGCTCTGGAACCTGCCCTGAATGATCCCTGATGTCCTCCCATTCTTCTTGGAGAGACACCTCCCTTTCACTGTCATACTGAGTCTGGGAGAATGGATTCCACTGCAGATTCGTCCTGTCCACTGGAGGCTACGAATTTATTTTATTCTTTCTCAGTATCTTTGCTCTGCCGTGAAACTTCTAGACCCCATCTTTTTAGACCCCGTGCCTCTTATAGCATCCAAATAATCACACCCTCCTCTTCCTCACCACGTCTCTGCTCTCTCCTAACTTTGGGGGGCTCCTTTACATTCACGGAGCACCTTTGCTCCTGACCTGGACTCTTCATCTCCATCCCAACTCCAACCATCATTCTCGGTGACTTTTCACATCTGGAAGGATATCTCCCCAAACCTGATTCTCACATTCTTGATCTCCTGATCTCCAAGTTTTCCTCACTTCAGTGGCCTCCTCCACACTGACACTTGCAACTTGTCAGAAACTGTACCGCCTCCAAAGTCATGAATTTGAGCATCTCACTCTGTCCAGGACTTCCCATCTTTGCCAAAACATTTGCATACTGACTTTATGGAAACGATTATTTTACTTCACAGAGGCTTCAAACCCATCGACCCTTTGATGTTCCTTCTGATGAAATGTAGATTTTTAGGACCCGTCATTGTAATCTCTCACTGGAAAACACCTAAAATGACTTTACGTCTATCCGTATATGTTCCACTAGCCTGAGGAATCCCCACTCTAGATGGATGCAAAGATCTGCTCTGGAAGCGTCACACAAACAAGCAGCCTGGTTCCACCAGACATTCCTGATCCCCCACCTCAGCTGAGCCCTCACCACTGGAATTCTGCAGTGCTTCTCTCAGGACCATGCTCTTAAGGTTTATATTTTCCTTCTTCAGTCTCTTTAGACACATGGCTGTTTTACCATCTATGTTATTATCCACTGATCATGTGCTGATGAGGGTGGTGGGGGACCCAGAAGGCACCAGACATCAGACGGGCATCACTCATTTTCTCACGATCCTGTCTACAGACCTCTACATCTGTGCTTGTCATCTCATTGTCCCGTAAGTTTTAGAACACTTAGGTTTTGTGACCCAGCATTGCCATCACTCATGGGCAATGACCTCAGCTTCTCCTCCATTCCTGTGCTACACTAGCTAACAGGACAGCTGTCTGTCTTTCCTTCTATCAAAATGCCAATTCCTCCCTCTGATCTGTGTGTTTTTTCCCTTCTTATCTTTCAAGGACTTCACTCCATCAGTTACCTCTACTTTCTCCTACATCTTCATCTGCTTTTGCTCTCCCCATGGATGTTCTTCTCTCACTGCTTGTTTGCTTGTTTATTCCTCAAAGACTTTTAAATTGAGGTATAATTGACATATAACGTTATATTAGCTTTAGGTGTATAACATAATGATTCAATATTTGTTTATATCACAAAACGATGACCACAATAAGTCTAGTTAATATCCATCACCGTATATAATGAGAATTTTTTTTTCTTGTGATGAGAAATTTTAAATCTTCTCTCTTGGCAGCTTTCAAATATGCAATGCAGTATTGTTAACTATACTCACCACGCTGTACATTACATCCCCAGGACTTAATTATTTTAAAACTGGAAGTTTGTACTTCTCGACTCCCTTCACCTATTCTGCCCACCTCCCACCCTTAGCCTCTGGCAACCACCAATCTGTTCTCTGTTCAGATTTATTATTATTATTATTTTAAACCATATCATTCTGGCAGTCACACCAATTGACTTTACTCTAGACATAAACATCAGTTTGCTCTCCCAGTCTTAGTTCACAGCTGTGACCTACCTAGATTTTTTCACCTGTTAATCATCTGCTTTGACACCTCTACTCTCCAAAGACCCCATAGCTCTCAGGCCCTTTTCACAACCACACTTCTTGAAACTATTGTCCAAATGTGCTATGGAGAATCCTTCACCTCATGTTAACACCTCCATCTCTCCCTAACCCATCTCGCCACTGAACCTACTCACACCCAAGCCACTGAACGATGGCCAAGTTGCCAAATCCTTCGTATGCATTTTAGTGTTTTCTCAAGAGACTTTAAACTGTCTTCTCTTGGCTTTAATGCCCCATATTCCTAATTCTCCATCTACCTCTCTGGATGCTCCTTCAAAATCTCCTTTACTGGTTTCTCCTGTTTTATCCAAACTCTATGTGTTGGGATTCTTCTGAGCTTGGCCCTAGGCATTCTTTTCTCACTGCACAATAATTTCCCAGGTCATGTCATGTATTTCATGGTTTTGTACATCCGTTTATATGGCAATAACTCACAAGTTTACATCTCCACCCTATTTCTCTTTCATGAGCGAGCCCTGGACTCACATACGTATTGGTCAACCTAAAACAGTCACATGGAAGTCTCGGATAACCCAAAATTGACATGTCCAACATGGAATTCTTGATTAACTCCTTCAAACTTTATTTTCCTTCAGTTTTTCTCTTTAACAAATAGCACACCTTTATCACAGATGTAGAAAACAAGCTTATGGTTACCAGGGGGGAGATGGGAGGGAGGGATAAATTGGGAAATTGGGATTGACATATACACACTAGTATACATAAAATTGATAACTAATAAGGACCTACTGTATAGCACAGGGAACTGTCCTCAATACTCTCTAATGACCTATATGGGAAAAGAATCTAAAAAAGAGTGGATATATGTATATGTATAAGTGATTCACTTTGTTGTACACCTGAAACTAACACAACATTGTAAATCAGCTATACTCCAATAAAAAACAAACAAACAAAAAACAAATAGCACCTTTATTGACCAAATTGCTCAGTTAAAAAATTCTGGAAGTCATTCTCAACACGGCTCCCTGACTGTAATACTGAATCCACCATTACATCTTACTGATTCTAACTCTGAAATATATCTTGAATCTGTCCTCTTCTCTCTATTTTTGACTGTATCACCTTTTACTTTGAGACCAGTGAAACAGACCCTGGATTTCCTAAAGTCCAGACAAAACTTTTTTACAGATATTATCTGCTTTATTTTATTTTTCAATAATACTATTAGGTAGGTATGGGCAACTGATCAAGTCAACCAAACTCAGCATACGTTCCCATATGGTCCATCATGACCTAACCTGTCTTTATTTCTTTACCATTTTCCCTTAATATATTTCCATACTTGGGTCAAATCTCACTGAAAAAATTCCAGAAGAACATCATCTTATGCTTTGTCCTTGGTTTTACTTATTTTATCACCTGAAGCACTTTCTCTCTGAGGCTTTCTCTTCCTTTCCTTTCAGGTCACAGCTCAGATTTCATCTCTCATGGGAATCCTTCCTTAAAATGTTCTGGTGCCCTTGGGATAACATCTTGCCCCCAGCCCCTTCACTGTACACCCTAAACACTCAGTGCTTTTTCTGTGATAACACTTATTACATCACATTGAAATGGTCTGCTTATTTACCAGTTTCTCCCTTCAGACTAAAAGCTCATTAAGGGCAGATAACATTTCTGTATCTGTAGCATATAGTTATTTACAATATATAGTTACTAAATGAATAGATGAATAAAAGTATTAGCTGGCGTGTTCCCTGCTCTCAGTGAATTTATAATTTACAAGTGTTCTTTGGTGATACTTGTATGGACAGCGTCTATTAAAGCAATCCACTCTACATCCAAATACATATTCAAAGTCCCCAAATGAAGGAATGCACCCTTATCATTTAAGAGGTATGACACACATATCTGGACTCTGTAGCCCCATTTTCTATTACTCCCAGCTTCCATTTTTCCTACATCAATTGTTTATCAAAGGGCAGTAGGGATGTCTGTTCATAGATATTGTTTAAAATTACACATGCATGGTGATGATACAAAAAATCGGACTGTTTTAATCAGTTATTGTTAGTATCATTAATACTCTACAAAACTCATCGTTCCAGTTAATGTGGAATAAACACACTAACTGATCTCTCCCACTCATTACAACTAGACAAGACACATTTTAAAAAAATCTGAGGACTCTGAAAAGTAATCAACAGAAGGTGGATTGGGGGGGGAACCAAAACGTGTATAAAGCACAATATAGTGGTAAGTTTCTGGGTATTTTTCTTCCTCCTATCTTTCTTGGCCTAGACTCAGAGCAGTCAGAATTCTAAAACTGCATAGAGGATGCTAGCTGAAAAAGCATCATGATAAACCCTCTCTTTTCGGTGTGAGGATGGGGGAAGGGAAAACTTGCAAGATGGAGAGGATGAGGGACATTGCTTTTTGTTCTTGTTGTTTGTTTTGTTCTTTTTCCCTCTTGGCTGTGCCCTGAGGTAAGCCTCAGTCCTGAAGCTGCAGTCCAGCAGCAATGGTAGTAGCAGCAGAGGCCACCTAAAACTTTTGCGGGGGGGACAAACAAACAAGCAAACAAAAACCTTCTTTGTGACCAGAGGAACTAAGGAACTGTATTCAGAAAACTGTGAAGGAATTTCAGTTATATTTTCGTCTCTTTCTTCTCTTTAACTGCTTTGCCCTGGAGTTTGACTCAGTCACAAGAAGTGAAAAACATCCACGGGAGCTAATGCTTTTGCTTTCTAGGCTGAGGGCCTCCCCTGGGAGCCAGCGTGGGAGGGGATCACAGAGAGAAGGGAGCTCACGAAAGGATCACGTAAAGCTCGTAAACAATCCCAGGCTCGCCACTGAGCGTGTATGGAACTCACCTAAGCCAGCACACCAAGGGCTTTGAGAACGAAACTATCGTGTGGGCCACCACCAGCATCCTAGCTGGCTGATGAAGGACCATCTTAATGACGTTGCTCAGGCTTTGGAATCAGAACTGACGTTGGAACCATGGCAGCAGGAAGGTCGGGACTGTGGTGTGAACCTAACTGAACTCATGGGCTGCGAACACAGCCCATTCTACCTCCGGGGATGTTCCCAGAGGATGTTAACAGGATCTAGAGTCTACTACATAATGTTCAAAATGCACAGGATATAATCCATTCCTAATCACGCTAAGAACAAGGAAAAGCTAAACAATTCATTAGGGAAAAGAGAATTAACAGAAACTGACCCCGAGAAGACCTCTATGTTACAATTATCAAAGACTTGAAAGCAGCTAGTATAACTGTGTCCCACAGAGTAAAAGTGAGCACTTTTGAAATGAATATGAAAATAGAAATTTTCAACAGAGAACCAGAAGCCATAAACAATAAACAAATAAAAATATTTAGAACTGAATTTAGATATTCATTGGATAAGCTCAATAGCGGAATGGAAATAACAAAGTCAAGAGTCAGTGAACTTGAAAATAGATGAACAGAATTCATGTAATCTGAACAACAGAGGTTATGAGAAGGGTAACAACTTGATTACAAAAGGGCAAAACAAGGCATGTCTTGGTGTGTATTCCGTCCAGTTCCAGTGGTGGTGGGTACATCAATCTATGCATATGTTAAAACTCATAGAAATGTACACTAAAAAAATGTAGCTAACTTTAGTAGCTAACAAAGTGTATGGTACAACACAGGTGCCAAACAAATTTCATCATATGTCAGAATCTTGGATGTCCCCAGGGTTTACAGCTTCTTAAAATTGACTTGTCCTTTAAGTAAATCTGGATCTTCTGTGCACTGAGAAACTCAACATTCCTTCAAAGAGCTTGTGGATTCTTGGGAAGCTCATAACCTTCTTGGCCCACGGAGCTCTCGGTTCTGGATTCTACTGAGGGTGCACTGAGTTCTCCATCCCGTTCTTGTGCCCTACCTTGGCTGTCTCCCCTCTATGCTGGTTGGTAAACTGTCCTCTTCAACTCCCGGAGAAATACTGATTCTAGCCTATGTGCACACACAGTGCTGACGGATTTTTAAGGGAGGAGATTGTATTTCACAAAGCATACAAAGTAACGCAAATTTTACTTTTAAACATTCTGGTCTCCAGAGATAATATACATTGTCCCCATCAACCACATAAATGTTTATTGGATGAAGAGCCCAAATTATTCTTCAATATTTTTCAAAATAGACACATAGACACCAAACACATCCCCAGAACACTGCGTTTTCCTTTTTATTCACATACACCCTCTTGGGCATACATAGACCCCAAATCGTAAGCTCGTACAGTTTTAAGTTATTGAGACAACTCGCGTGCATGCCCCCACATGCATATATGTTAGCACATTTTCTTCCTTTATTTAGCAGAATACTTAGTTTGCCATTGATTTCCCTTTAAATCTATTTTTCAGATGTTCTATGTTGAGGAACATTCATGGAATCACAAGACCCTGATTCGTTTGCACTTGATTTCCTAAAACGATATTCTCTAGGGGTTGTTCAGTCTCTCCGATCCGTTTTCAAGTCTTTTTAGCGTTTTATTTTCTCTTAAACAAGATTTTTTTTTTTCCCAGGAACTCAGAGAACTTCAACCTCATACGCACTCCCAGCATGACACATACATGGCTCCAGGGCCCCTGCTCGGTCACACGCACGCCGGCCTGACACGCCGCCCAGCGCTGCACCAAAGAAGGCTTCTCTCAATCATCAGGGGGAACTGTTCCCAGACAGAACATCTGAGTCGCGAGCTCCACGTTCCTTCCATTATTCATTCTATACGTTATGAAAAATAAGCACTTGGAAAGCCTAGCGTATTCCACTGACCAAAAATCATGATTCTGATGAGGATGATTTTGATGCCACTATTGCAGCATTATTTGTGCATGAGAACAGCAATCAGCTCTGCACCAAACAGAACTGAGACTGGCCTTGCCTCCAGGGCTTAAAAACTGGGGAGACAGATCTGATGAGGAGGAAGGGTACATGGGCCTTAGACAGTATAGCCTCTGTTGCCAATTGCCTGAGGGGTCTCTGTGGGTCCAAAGAATATTTTGAAGAACAAATACACACTAAGGAGGAATTGAAAGGAGGAAGTCTTTGTTCACATATCAGGGAGAGCTTTCCTATGGTTGAGTCATTTCAAGAGCAAGGGGGACACGGCACCAAAAAAGAAAAACATCTCAAAGGAAGGATAAACAGGCGGACACACAGGAAACGCAGAGCAGGGCGGCCCTCGAGGTTCTCAGGGAGTCCAGGGACCAACACCAGAGCCTCCTAAATGTGATGGGTCCCCCAGTGGTGACACTGTAGGCATGGTGGTCAGGTAAGTTCAACTCCCCCTGGGACAGCCCTGGGCGGTGCTGATGTACTTACAGTGTTCCAGGCCCCCCGCTGCTGGAGGCCATTAGACTGCTCCAGTCATTCTGAGAGTCAAACGTGCACTCATGTATTCAAATATCTCGCAGTAAGATCGTACATGCCACAGAGCAACTAAGCCCGTGCGCCGCAACTACTGACCCCGCGAGCCACAACTACTGAAGCCCGCGTACCTAGAGCCTGTGCTCCACAACAAGAGAAGCCACCACAATGAGAAGCCTGCGCACTGCAACGAAGAGTAGCCCCCACTCACTGCAACTAGAGAAAGCCCGCGCGCAGCATGGAGGACCCAACGCAGCCAAAAATAAATAAATAAATAAAATTTTTAAATAAATAAATAAATAATAAAATTTAAAAAAACAAAAAACAAAAAACAAATCTCTCCCAGCAATAGTGCCCAGCTGAGAGCCCTGAGTACCGAGTTTCTTCAGACACGGTGAGGAAGTACGAAAAGTTCCAGCCACGACACAGCAGAGAGACAAGAGCAAGTGGCCCACACTGCTTATCATGGGGGTCACGGTGGCCAGCACTGCGGGGTGTGTGTACTTTGTGTTCTCTCTCCCTAACTCTGTCCTTGGTGGCACTTCTATGTTACTCCTACGTCTCCTTCCTTCTTATCTTCTTCCAATCCTTCAAACAAGACCTTCTTCCAAGAAAGCACCAGAAACACAATCCCATTTGCAAAGAACTACTAGGCATTTAAACCTTTTCTCCTGCGATGGATTCCAGAGCGGCAGCAGCAACAGACAGGGGTGCCCTGAAGTCAGTCACCTGGCTGGTTTAGTTGAACTGTCACTGCTCTATCTGGAGGAAGCTGCTTATCTTATGTTCCCTTTGAAACGAAGGAGGATGAATATCTACCCTACATTTTATAGATTCGCTTAAATATTTCAAATATATGGGAACATTCTGTGAATTGTAGAATGCTGTGTAGAATGCTGTGTAGATAGGAGAAGCTGTTATTTCACAGAACGCAGACACTCACACTGAAGGTACTGATTAATGGTCGATTGTCAGCCAGTGGCCAAGCCTCTGGGGCAGCACTTAGGGAGATGGGTCTTCCTCGCAGGGGACGATGCTGAGTTTGCAGGTGTCCCCCAGCGCTGCCTACCTGGGGGCCGGTCCTGAGCTCAGCTCCTCCGGTCTCAGGATGCAGTGGGGTAAGCTGGAGGGTGGCATTCACAAGAGGACCATCTACAAGAGGGCAGAAAGTGCCTGGAATTGCAAAGACCCTGGTGGAACAAGACTCATCTATCAAGGCCAGGACGGGGGCCGATAGCTCGAGGAGTGGCAGCAAACAGGGCTGGGAGCGGAGACAGGAAGATTCATTCCTTCCCGAGAAAGGAGTGCGCTGTGAAGAATAAACCATCTCCTCTGCGGCCACTGGACCCGACCCAAGAGCGAAACTTGTTTTGCGAATTTGATCCCAGGGGAAGCCAGTGGCGGTGCCGCTCCAGGAGAAGCAGGGGTGAGTGGGGTGGCAGGTGCTGTATGACACAGCAAGGCAAGCCCAGGTGACGCGGCGGCCACACCTGACTGCACCTGCCAGAGGTAAGCGTGGCAACGGCCTGGAGCTGGGTGGGGAGAGAGACGGTGGCAGGGAGGTGCCAGCTGGAGAAGGACAGAGTCATCCAGACCGAGAGGCTCCATTCCAGCTTCTTCAAGAGGCACATGGTAATTAAAAAAAGACTTCCCTGGTGGTGCAGTGGTTAAGAATCCGCCTGCCAGGGCTTCCGTGGTGGCGCAGTGGTTGAGAATCTGCCTACCAATGCAGGGGACATGGGTTGGAGCCCTGGTCTGGGAAGATCCCACATGCTGCGGAGCAACTAGGCCTGTGAGCCACAACTACTGAGCCTGCGCGTCTGGAACCTGTGCTCCGCAACAGGAGAGGCCGCGATAGTGAGAGGCCCGTGCACCGTGATGAAGAGTGGCCCCCGCTTGCTGCAACTAGAGAAAGCCGTCGCATAGAAACGAAGACCCAACACAGCCAAAAATAAATTAAAAAAAAAGAATCCGCCTGCCAATGCAGGGGACACGGGTTCGAGCCCTGGTCCGGGAAGATCCCACATGCCGTGGAGCAGCTAAGCCCGTGCACCACAGCTACTGACCTCATGCTCTAGAGCCCGCGAACCACAACTACTGAGCCCACGTGCCACAACTACTGAAGCCTGCGTGCCTAGAGCCTGTGCTCCGCAACAAGAGAAGCCACCGCAATGAGAAGCCCAGGCACCGCAACGAAGAGTAGCCACTGCTCGCTGCAACTAGAGAAAAGCTTGTGCACAGCAACGAAGACCCAACACAGCCATAAATAAATAAATAAATAAATAAATAAATAAATAAATAAATGTATTTTAAAATAAAGGCTCGGAAGGGTGAGGAGAGAGATAAGAGGAGGGTTCAGAGCAGTGGCTTCCAATGATGTTCCTGTGATCACAGGGGGGAGGGTGTAGGCCGTGAAAAGCCAGGACGGCTCCCAGTTCATGCCCTAGTGAAGCCACGAAGAAGACAGGGGTCAAGGTCCAGTCTCTCAAGGGGCAGGGGTCCGAGAGGACACCACCGCGATGGCTCTTGAGAGATGCAGGGTCCAGGTGGGAGGGGGGCAAGGGCAGGGGGGCCGAGAACTGGGCAGGCTGGAGAGCACAGCAAGGCGGGAGCAGCTTTCCCTCTGCCTGGGACCCTCGCTCCTTGCTGGCCCGTGGGAGCAGCCCCAGACCAGACTCTCCCCTTCGCGGCTGTCCCCGGGGAGCCAGCGCACGGCTGCCTTTAAGCTGCACCTTCCTCATCGTGTCCACGTGGCAAAGCCGTGAGCTCAGCCTCCCGAGTACTTAGGCCCCGTGACTCTGAGCCTGACGACCGTGGCACCTGCGGGGCTGGGCATTCGGGTCGGGTTCCTGGGGGCCTGGAGGAAAGCCCGGCAGCCCCTCCAGGCCCCGCCCCTCCCCCCATGGGCACTGCAGCCGGAGTGAGGGGTGGGTGGCAGCCCTGGAGCTGGGGAGGCAGAGGGCAGGGAGGGACTGGTGTTATGGCTGAATTGCGTCCTCCCCATGTTCAAATTCTCATATTGAAGCCTTAACCCATGGTACCTCAGAATATGACTGTTTTTGGAGATGGGACCTTTAAAGAGTTAATTAAGGGAACACAACGCTGTGAGAGTGGACCCAAATCCAGCGATGACTGGTGCCCCTGTAAGATGAGGACATTCCCAGAGAAATGACCCTGTGAGGACAGACATCTCCAAGCCAAGGAGAGAGGCCTCCGAAGAAGCCAACCCTGCCCACACCTTGGTCTTGGACGTCCAGCCTCCAGAAGTCTGAGAACATAAATGCCCATTGGTTAAGTCAGCAGCCCCGGCAGACACGTGCAGGGGTGCATCTGTCTGCTCTCTCCCAGGTAAACACAAGGCTAAGAGGAACAAGGGGAATTCTCATCTGTTGAGGGCCTTCCACTCCACTTGCCAAATAGTTCACATATTTTATTTTATTTAACGCTCACAACAATCCTCCTTTACAGAACCCAGGGGATTGAGGGGGAGGGAGGCTGGGTCAGTCCTTTGGAGGTCAGGGGAGGGGTCTACCTGGCTGAGAACCTAGTGCATCCCACTTGCACGGGGCAGCTTCCCCAAAGGGAAGGAGGAGGGGAGAGCGAGAAGACCAGAGGGGCAAGAGCCAGAACAGGTTGGGGACGAGATGGGAAGGGAGCCTCTAGGGCGATGACAGAACAGGGTCTGTTCTGGCCATGGGAGCTGGGAAAGAGCTGCGTGTTTCATTTGCAGACACCACTACTGGCAGGAAAATGTCCACTTTTGCCCAGAAGCCGCTCACGTAATAGGAAAGGCCCATTTAAGTCTTGCCCATCTTGGCCCTGCCTTCCGCCTTCTTAGCTAAAAGCACTGTCATTTCCTAGACTGAGAAGAGGGCGCTATAACTGGGAGAGTAGCCTAGAGTAGAGAGTTAAGCATTGCAGGGCATATAGGATATTTCTTTTCTTTTTTCTATTTTGTATCCTCTAGGAACGTACCCACGATGCAAATATTTTTAAATTCCAAATTCTCCATCCAAATTCACTCTCACACATTAATAGGCATCCTGCTTTGCTTGTCTTCCCAAGCTCTTTGATCTCCCATCAGGGTGCCGTCAGAGTTGCCTTTATTTAATACAAAGACATTGGACATCAAACCCTGGGCTGAGACCTTCAGTCCCTGCTTCTCCAACAGGGGGCTCATTACCTTGAGTCAGTCACCTAGCATTACCGGGCTGGTCAGGGAGCTTACGGCTTTAAGAACTTGCAAATAATTAGGAGTCATGGATTAACTAGAAGCTTAATTTGTATACTCTATATTAGAAATCGCCTCTGTCTTATTTCTTCCAATTCCATACGATAATGTGAAGGCACGTTGTCAAAGGTATGCGACCACACGTGTATTCACTTAGTTAAAAGTTACATATACTCTATTAACACACACACATATACACACACACACACAACTTGTAGTTAAGTTACAAGAGCACACAGGTATTCATAGGTACCTATAAAATTTTGTGTAGATTTCTCTCAGTTGAATAAGTATTCAATTTATCATTTTACCTGCCCTACCAATTTGTTTTAAAGCATCTTCCTTCCACTGTAAACACAAAGAAAAATTTCATGCCAGCTGAGTCTAAATATCCCCAGCTATGAATTAGTCTCATTGGAATTAATGATGTTTTACTGTATTAGGATCAGATATTCTTCAGAAAACATGAGATTTTTTTTTAAAGACATAAGCTGATCATGGAGACTATTTCTGCTCAGGGAGCAGTTTTAGACAAAAATCTTCTAGTTGGGGGTGGGGTTTGGGGTTGTCATCTGAAAGCTCCTAATAATCACCATTATCTATCACCATAGAAGATGTGTCTTTGTGTAAACTTGGAAACCAGAACAATTTATTGCTATTTCAAGTTACCCACTCTCTTCCAGACACAAGCAATTCCCCAGACAGCTCTAGCTCAGCTCCTCTGATGACAAGAGAATTTCTGAAGAATATTTCACAGAGAGTTTTTAAATGTTTACAACAATGCAAATATCGATGTCTCAGCCAAGTCAATATCGGAATTTATTGTCCTTCAATATTAAACACTGAGCCAGGCTCCCTATTGGTCAATATTTGCATTTAGGTAAATAAATCTTTATACTGACTTCAGCCGATGTCAATAGCTACTTATTCCAGATAAGTAAAAGTAAAAACAGGAAGCGTTATTTATTTTTTTGAGGCAAAACAGCAACTAGTTACATAAAGGCCCTGCAGCATTTCTAAAATATCAATACGCAGTTACTTTTGGCAATGAAACATCACGGTATTATGAATCACACCGGATGGAATTTTATAATTAGGAGTTAATAAAAATAAATTTCATCTGTTATTAATACCACAGTGCTGTTTTTTAAAACTTGAAAGAATTCTCAGCTCTCCTGTTCTTTTCACCACTTGTGAGGTTAATTTTTGATATTATCTGTAACTGTGAGAATTCACAGGGCTATGTTCCTGAACGCTTCCTAGATTATGTGATTAACCTTTATTCCAAACGTAAAAGAAAAATGTGCCCAGGCTTGACCTCTATGTGGGTGAGCAGGTGCTGTCTAGCTGTGCTTTGGGCCTCGTGTTTTGTGCTTTGGAATCAGGCCTCACAGGCCACCTCTGGGCATCAGGCCTCCGTGTTTCTAGATGTCTACTAGGAACAGACTGGGGTTCTGTGAATGAAAGAAGCTTCTCCCCCCGCAGTCAGTGCCCACTGGGTGGGGAAGGACCTCAGTCACCTATTAGGACACAATAAATAGCCCCAGTGGAAACTGAACAAATGGGTCGGTGTTACTTGCATAAGTAGAATTTTGAAAAACACAGAATAGAATAGTTAGAATAGTTACAATTGTGAAAAACATATAATACGTATTTTATTATTTTCTTTAGGGGGAGTACATTGTGCTTTTGTATGCACAGAATTTATTTACCTAGACACTGTCAGATATTTACTTAGAAATGATAATATACTGAGAAAAGTAGCAATATTACTTCCCTGTAAGAAAGTTCCTGCACCCTTCAGGCCTGTGTTGATGCTCCAGTAATTGGCGTGTGGACTGACCAGCCTAACAGAACATTTAACCACGCAAACGTGGCCACTCTGTGGCTCTAAACAGTCACACACAAGGTCGGTCCTTTTTAGCTGCTAGCAGAATTCAGTCACTAAGCAAGCGATACTCAGTGGCGATGTAGTGCTTTTAAAGCAGCACAGGTCAAATAAAATTAAATGAAAATTTATGCCCATTATAAAAATGTCTACGATGCGATCGAGCCTCCCCAGAACGATAAAAGCTGCTAAAAGTGAAATAAATGATATCTGCCTCAAGCATGATTTTCCCCCAGAGTCTCCGTAGCCCAGAGGGCAATGGTAGCTGATTCTATAGAATGCTGAAGAACGTGTATTTGCTGCTTTGAAATCTAGGTGTGTTCTACATGACCAGAAGCAAGTGGAGACAGTTCCCAAGAGAAGCCACCAAAGGAAGCCTGTGAAAGCATCACAGGCTGGAAGCTGTCCTGTAGGGGAGGCTGGCTTGCGCAGCCTGAAAAGCCAAAGAGCTGGGTGCGGTGACGCGGACAGCACGTGTCTGTTGGAGAGGCCTGGACTTCCGCGATGCTATGTTACTCTTTTTCCTTTGGGACACGGATGTCAACAGCCTTTAAATCAACTTTCACAGCATACTTGAGGTTTACTGACTTGCTTTATGTAAACTAGGAAATCACAATCCTGGCCCTATGTGCACAGGATTTCCCTAGTGACCCCAGTGGAGATGCAGGAAGGTGCCTTACTTCTCATCGGCCACTGAAAAACACTAGTGAGCCCCCGCGGTGGTTCCTCGTGGATTTAAACAGTCAACACAGATTTTGTGAAAACCTACCATGAGCTAGGGCCAGGCTATGAATGGAGTCCTGTTTATCACGGCACCCTGCCCCCAAAACAGTGACTGGCACGTAGCAGGAGATACCATCATTGTTTGTGGATAGAATTAATAAACAAGAGATTAGAGAGGCAGAGTTCTCACGTGAGGAGGCTTACAGCCCACAGAGAGTTAGGTAATACAGCCATGATCACACACGTAGGTATTTTAAATTGGAGGGGCGCAGAGGAAACAGTGCAGAGTATTGCATCCACACGTCTGAGGAGTTCTCGAGGTTGTTGATCTGGTGGGAATGTGTATGTGTGTGGGTGAAGGGGGCTGCTTATCAGGGAGAGGTTAACACTGACACTGAGATTTTAAAAGGTCAAACATGAACAAAGAGCCTGGGAGACAAAAAGGGAAACGGATTCCAGGCAAGTGGAACAGCACGTGCAAAGGCTCAGAGGCAGAAAGGAATATGGCATTTTAACAGATATTTTTAAGTAGCTGTGTTGATCCTGGGGTTTGAAGTGCAATAGTGGAAAGAATGAGGACCATTCTGTGTGGATGTTTGGGCAGGTATCTAAATACAACAAGGAAAACTCTTTTAGGATATTGCTGAGAAGCAGAGGACCATCTGCAGCATTTGAGCCAGAGAGTAACATAATCGGATCCACCAGATCGGCAGCGCCCTCTAGCAGCAGAATGGAGGCCGGGGTAGAGAAAGGCAAGCCTGGAAGACAAAAGGAAAAGGAACAGAGATAGTGCAATGATCCGGATAAGAGACAAGATGTCCCTCAACCAGGCAACGGCAGTGGGAATGGAGAGAAATTCAGGTAGCGAGAGGACATTGAGAAGGACTGGAAATCTTTCTAAAAGACTTGGAAATTGATTGAAAAGATATGTGCAGTTAAAAGAAGGACTCTAAGATAACTTACAAGTTTCTATCTGGGGCAACAGGACAGTGGTACCATTCCCTGTAATAATACAGGACACACACGATGAATTCCATTTGTATACAATAAGGTCGAAGTGGCTCTAGGGCATTGAAATGGGGGTGTCTTTAACACAGTTAGCTATTTGGACTGGCGGCTCAGGAGTGGAGTCTGCACTAGACAGACCTGCTTGTTATGTTGCTTACTGCGGCTACACAGTGGTGGCAGTTGCAGCTGTGGCCCAGAATGAGATAAAAGGAGAAAGTGCAAAGTGAAAAGAGGAAAGGATCCAGGCCAAACCCACCCTGGAAATGACTGTCCTTAAGCTGTGAGTAGAGGAAGAGCCCAAACGAAGGTTAAGAAGGAAATTTCAAAGAGGGAGGAGAAGCGTGGAAGAGCGTTTTGAGGCTGAGGAGACCGTGTTCCCAAAGATCTCTGGACAGTATCTCCCAGGCACACCGACATGGACAACCTCTCACTGGGAGGTGGGGTCTGTGATGCCTTCTTGTATCGGGTGGGGCTGTATCCCAGCTTCACGTGCTCTTTAGGAACCCGGCCACCTTGGTGTGAGGAAGCCAAATAGGCCATGAGAGAGACGCCTCAGAGAGGCTGTGTGCCTATGTCTGACTGATGCCCCAAGCGTTCACCTGGCCTTCAGGTCTTCCCAGGTGAGGCCCCATGCATCGCAGAGCAGACACACGCTGTGTCACATGCTCTGTCCAAATCCCTGACCCAAGGTATCTGTGAGTATGATACCATTGTTAGTTTACACCACTAACCTAGGGGCTGGCTTCTTACCCTGCATTAGCCAAATGGAACAGAGGCCAAGCAAAGGGACAGAAATCTGAAAGACAGAGTAGACAAGGAGGCAGACATTCGGAGTAAGAGGAGGAGGAAGCCTATTAGATTTGGCGACTGGAAGGCCCATGGTGGTCTGAGTATCTCAGTGCAGCGGTGAGATTGGAAGGCAGACCCTAGTGAGCTAGTGACTTGTGCACTGGAGAGTAGACTGCTCTTTCTACAAGCATTTCTCTTTTCTTTCAGCTGCTCTTTGATGATTTGCCAGTGCCAATATCTTTTATAAGTCTCAATAATGTGTTACAAAAAATTAATTGGCAAATATGCTTTTCATTTCTTAGAACTCAGAAAATAAAATCCCCAAACCAGAATTTACCTATTTGTCTCAAAACTTTAACACAAGTGATGATATCTTTAAAAGATTTTTTAGTATGATATACATAGCACTCAGCTTTTATAATTATCAATATTCTGACAACATCACTTTAGTTACTACTGTTGTTTGCTGGAATATTTTAAAGTAAATCCCAAATATTTCTTATATCATTTTGCTCTGGAAATGCTTCAGAATACATCCCTAAAAAGTAATGCTTTTGATATTACATAACTAAATACAATTAAGGCATCTGACAAAATTAATAATAACCCTTTATAGTGACTTAATTTTGATTCAAGCTTTCTATAAGCTTTGTTTTTCTGAGAACCTAATATGTTAGGCATTGATCTAGGAACTAAGAGATATATAAGTGAAGAAGAAGAAAGACAAACTAAAGTAAAAACTGCAAAAGATGTTAAGTAGATCTTTAGATACCACAATGTCAGCTTTCAATTATTTTCATCCTAATCAATAAAGGCCTTCTCCTTCAATCTTTGGTCACCTGATAGCCACACAGTATATGTTGTGGTCTCATCTCCTGTTTGGGAGAAACATGCTCTTAGAAAAATATCAAGCAATTGTAGTTATTAAGTCATAAATCTGTTGAAAATGTAAATAATAATAATGAGAGAATGTCTTTCGCGTCAATAAGAAATAAGGCAAGAATGTAAACCCTTACCATCCCCATTCAATAGGAGACCTAACCAGGCAAGAAGATAGGAAACAAAAATGAAAGGGATTACAGATTAGAAAAGAAGATCAGCTTCACTTGCAGACGACATAATTGCCCACAGAAAATATGAGGAATCTACAAAAACCTGCTAGAATTAATGTGATGTTCTCAAGGTCACATAATACAAGGTCAACACACAAAAATAAAGTGTATTTCTGTATACTAGCAACAACAGATTGCAAGAGAATAATGTGTCTGGGGTCCCTGAGACCACTCTCACCCTCAGTGATTCACTAGAAGAACTCATGGGACTCAGCATGAGTTGTGCTCATGGCTGATGTTTATTACAGAGACATGGGCAGAGTCAGGAGTCTATATGAGGGCCTTATATGCTCTCTTCCTCCCATGAGGGGTCACATAGAGCACAATCTGCCCTCAGCAATAAACATGCAGCAACGTGTGTGATGTTTCTGCCTAAGGAAGCCCACGGGAGACTCAGTGCTCAAGGTTTTCATTGGTGGCTGGTCAGGTGAGCACCCTCTGCCTAGCTTGTACCCACTTTCCAAGCTCCCAGCAGCATAAGCCACATTGTACAGTCTAGGCACAATAAGCCTCCCTTATCAGTTAGAGAAAGTTTTATATAAGTGTAGGGAACTGTTTACCAACCACATACCCAGATACCACCTAGGGGTCAATCTTGCAGGCAGTTCTCTTTAAAGGTAACAGTTTTGGGTCTGCTATATTAACTCTTTTAGAACAAATACCTACCAAAAAGTAAAGCAGGATTTTTTTTAAAAGACATTGAAAAATGTACTCTAAAATATATATGAAAAAGCAAAGTACATGAAAAAGAAAATAGCCAGTAATATAAAAAAAAAAGAGGACTGAACTTGGAGGACTTATATTATCTCATGTAGGGCTTACTATAAAGTTATAATAATCAAGATATTGTGGTATAAGCATAAGCATATATATAGATTTATGGAGAAGAATAGTTAGTTCAAAAATACCCACACATATATGGCCAATTAATTTTGGAAAAAGTCACCAATGCAATTCAATGCATGAAAGGATTGTCTCTCTAACATATGTTCTGGAAAACTGGATATCCAAATCAGAAAAATGAAAAATAATCTTAATCCTTCCATTACATCATATAAAAAATTTAATGGATAGTATATCTAAACACAAAAGGTAAAATTATAAAATGTCTTGAAGAAAACATAGAAAGACATCTTCATGACCTTAAGATCCTAGGCTGGTCACAAAAGCTGTATGTATAAGAAAAAGCTAACTGTGTTAGAAAAAGTTGATAATTTCAGTGACATCAAAAGTAAAACTTTTAGCTCTTCAAAAGACATCTTAAGAAAATGAAAAGGTAAGCTAAAGAATGGGGAAAAAATCTTTGCAATACATATATATTTGGCAAAAGAATTGTATCCCCAATATAAAATATTCTTATAATTTAATAATAACAACACACCTTTTATTTAAAAATGGCAAAAACTGGAAAAGACATTTTATAAAAGAGAACATAAAAATGGCCCATAAACACATGAAAAGGTATTCAATATCATTATTCAGCAGAAAAACATAAATTAAAACCACAATGAAATAACAATGCTCACTACACCAGAACACTTTTTAAAAAAGACTGGCATCAAATACTCCACCCAATAAACAACCTTGGCACATGAAATGTTTTCCAAGATAGACCACATGCTAGTCCATAAAGCAAGCTTCAGTAAATTTAAAATGATTGAAACCATACAAAGTATGATGTCTGACCACAGCGGATTGAAATCAGAAATCAGTAACAGGAAGAAACTTGGGGAATTGACACATAAGTAAACATTAAACAACTCACTTCTAAATAACTAATGGGTCAAAGGGAAATTAAAAAATACTTTGAGATAAATTAAAATGAATTTATAATATATCAAAACTTATGGGATGCAGCTTACTCAGTGCTTAGACATTTATAGCTATAAATGTCTATATTAAAATAAAAAAGAAAGATCTCAAATTAATAACTGAAACTTCACCATAAGACACTGGGAAAAGGAGAGCAAACTAACCCTAAAGCGAGCATAAGGAAGAGAATCATGAAGAATATAGAATAAATTAATGAAATAGACAATAGAAAGCAATAGAGAAAATCAACAAAACCAAAAGTTGGTTCTTTGACAAGCCTTTAGAAAGAGTGACTGAGAAAATAAAGTGAAAGACTCAAATTATTAAAATCAGGAATGAAGGAGGAGAGATCATCGAATTTAATGGTGAAAGATTGAGTGCTTTCCCCACCGAGATCAGGAACAAGAGAAGAATGTCTACTATCAAAAGAGAAGAATGTCTACTATCAACCAGTTCTATTCACATTGTATTGTAGGTTCTGGCTGGGCTATAGTCAAGAAAATGACATAAACGGCATTTTGGGAAGGAAGATGTAAAACTCTCTCTATTCACAGATGGCATGATCTTAGATATAGAAAAGCCTGAGGAATCCATTAAAAACTATTAGAACTAATAAATGAATTCAGCAATATTAAGAATACAAGATCGATATATAATAAATAATAAAAAATAATAAATAACTGCATGTCTATACATTTTCAATGAATAATTTGAAAATGAAATTACATAAAAAGAATTCCATTCATAATAGTATCAAAAAGAATAAAATACCTTTAGCAATACATTTAACAAGAGTGCAAAACCCATACTCTGAAGATTATAAAACATTGTTGAAAGTTATTAAAGAAAATCTAAATCATTGGGAAGTCTCCATGTTCATGAATCTGAAGGCTTAATGTTGTTAAGATGGCAATATACCCCAAATTGACCTTCAGATTCAGTGTAATTGCTATCAAAATCCAAGTTGATTTTTTTGGCTAAAATTAACAAGCTAATCATAAATTTCAAATGGTAATTCTGGGGCCTTAGAATAGCCAAAGCAATCTTGAAAAAAGGAAATCAAATTTGGTTGACTCATAATTCCAGAGTTCAAAACTTACTGCAGAGTCACAGTCATCAAGGCAGTGTGGTACTGATATAAGGATAGATACATAGATCAATGGAATAAAATTGAGGATCTAGAAGCAAATCCCCATGTTTATGGTAAATTTATTTTTGACAAGAGTGTCAAAACGATTCACTGGCCAAAATAATAATTTTTTTTCAACAAATGGTGCAGGGAAGACTGGATATCCACATGCAAAAGGATGAAGATGTACTCTACCACAGACCATATACACAAATTAACTCAAAATGAATAATGTAACAACTAAAACTCTTAGAAGAAAACACAGGAGTAAATTTTCTTGATCTTGGATTAAGCAATAGTTTCCCAGACATGACACCAAAAGCACAAACGAAAGGAAAAAGAATACATAAATTGGACTCCATAAAAATTTAAAACTTTAAAGAACTGATACCAATGAGCACCATCAAAAAAGTGAAAAGAGAACCCTCAGGGAGAAAATATTTGCAAATCATAAATTTGATAAGGTACTTATACATAGAAAATACTTTTTGAAAACTCTATGACTCACTAAAAAAATACAACCCAATTAAAAATGGACAAAGATTCTGAACAGATATGTCTCCAAAGTAGATATACAAATGGCCAAGCAGCACATCAAAAGATGGTCCCATCATTAGCCATTAGAAAAATGCAAATCATAACCACAATGAGACAAGACTTCACACCCACTAGGATGGCTATAATTAAAGATGAATAATAACAAGTGTCCATGTGAATATAGAAAAATTGGAACTTTCATACACGGTGATGAGAATATAAAATAATGCAGCAACTTTGGAAAATAGTCTAGTAGTGTCTCAAAAGGTGAAATAGAGCTACCGTATGACCCAGAAATTCCACTCCTTGGTATACACCGAAGAGAAATAGGTATATCCACACAGCAACTTGCACACGAATGTTCATAGCAGTATTATTTACAATAGCCCCAAAGTGGAAACAATCCAAGTGCCCATAAACTGGTGAATGAATAAACAAAATGTGGCATATCCATTAATATCCATACAACGGAATGTTATTTGATCATAAAAAGGAATGTAGTGCTGATAAATGCTACAACGTGAATGAACCTTGAGAACATCATGCCAGGTCAATGAAGGCAATGACAAAAGATGCCACTGATATAAAATACACCAAATAGGCAATTCTATAGAAACAGAAAGTAGATTAGTGTTTGCCTAGGGCTGAGGGCAGGTAAGAGGAAGAGGTGAGGTGAAGACTAACATCTGAAGGATACAAGTTTCTTTTGGAGAATGATAAGATTTTTCTACAATTGTGTTGCATAATAAAAAATTGATACCTGTACAACTCTGCAAATATCTAGAAAACATTAATTCACACGTGTCTAAATGAGTGAATTGTAAGCTATGTTAGTTATATCTCAATAATGCTGACAACTGCATTTATTTTAATTTATTATATGTTATTTCTTATATTACATTTAATCAATCAGTTAACTGTCACACAAAAATAAATACATACTTCCAAAGGGCTAAGATGTGGATAAAATGGAAGGCTCATATATTTTTGGTGGTAAAGTGGCTCAACAAGACATTTGTAAACTGTCTTGATATATCTTGTAAAATTTAATATACGCTTAACATGTGACACAGCCATTCCAATCCTTGGTACATATTTTAATTTCCCTTTGACCCACTGGTTGTTTAGGAGTGAGTAATTTAATGTTATATATGTGTGAATTTCCCAAATTCATTTCTGTAATTGATTCCTGATTTCAATTCACTGTGGTCAGACAACATACTTTGTATGTTTTCAATTATTTTAAATTTATTGAGGCTTGCTTTATGAACTAGCATGTGGTCTCTCTTGGAAAACATTTCCAAGGACGTTTATTGGGTGGAGTATGTGTACACATGCTCTTAATAGTTTTATTCCCAATAGCCTGAAACTAAAAATTATCTAAATGCCCTTCAACATGGAATACTACATGCAACAACACAGGTAAATCTCACAGACATTATGCTAAGTGAAGGAAGCCTCACCTAGAAGACTGCATACTATGATTTCATAAATATGACATTCTATCCATAGTTAGAGAAATCACATCAGTGGTTGCCCGGGGCTGGGTGCTGAGGAGGGAGAATGATGGCACAGGGGCATGGAGGGACCTTCCTAGTCAATGTGAAGGCTTTATATCTTGATTAAGGTGGTGGTTATGCGACTGTATACAATTTGTCAAAAGCCATCAACCTTAAAATGTTTGAATTTCATTGTATGTAATTATAGCTCAATAAAGTTGATTTCAGAAAGAAAAAAAAAAAACAAATCACTTGATGAAGTAAATCACACATCTCTCAGAGGTGTTTGCAGGGTTTGGTCCTGAGTGATGGGATTTCAGGAACATTTGTAACTTGTTGACTTGCCGTGACCACCAAATCACACGACCATGCCTTCTCACCTTCCTTGCTCCGCATCCGTATCCTGGTGATCTCAGTACAGTATCATGTAATGCAGAGAATGCTAAATTTACAGTCAGGAATCGTGATTCCAGCCCTGGCTATATCATTTATGAGCTGTGCAATTTGGGGTATATATCCAGGCCTATAAAGTCCCTGTTCTATGGGATTGTTGCACAGATTGAACTATATAAGACCTATATAGCCATCTGCCCTACTAGATGGGATTGTTACTGCTAAGCATTTTATTAACGCACATCCACACAAAGAAGTGCTACACTCTGCTGAAATATTTGCAGGATTTTAGTGCCCTAGCCCAGGAAGCATGCCAACCTGCCCTCAGAGCTGGTCTCATTCTGTGTCCATTGAAACCCAAGGGAAGATTTAATTATCTTTGGTCACTAATTTTAAAAAAAAACGAAACAAAACAAATCACTAGCATGGTCTTCTCTCTTCTTTCCATTGCAGATCTCTAGATCTGCAATGGAATTAAGTCTAAATGCAAGATGAATTCTCGAGTACGTGAAATAGTAGTTTCTCCTCATTTTATTTCTCATTCTGTTGCGTGTTCTCAGCATCCCTGCTTCAGAACAGTATCCCGTCTTTTCTCCCGAGCTTTCTCCCTTTGCCTCACACAGCTGCCCCTCTTACATTCAATGAAACTGGACACATGGACTCTGGCTTCAGATTCAAGTTCATTTCCCCCCCTCTCCTTCATGCAGCTTTGGCTCTGGAATACAGGGGATAAAGGCATTAGGAGGATGGAGATTCGGGTCATCCTTCGATTATGTCTGAGGCAGAGCCATCATGAGTGACCATGTCTGGACAATCACTTCAGGTCACTCAGGGAGATGATAGCCAGTTTTCTCTGACCTTCATAGACCCCCAGCCCAGATTCACCACTATTTCTTCTCTGCTAGAGATATCATTGTCAATATAACTGTCCTCTCAGCAAACTGGACATTTTTTTTGAACTAGCATTAGCCCAGACTACCTTTAAAAACGGTGCAAGTTTATCCTAAATTCATCTCTCCATCCCAAACATGTATGCACATATTTGAACTAGGAATCACAACCACCAGCCAACCCTGGACATATCGGCAGGCTCTTCTCTCACCAGACAAGATCCTATGCCAATCTTCTAAAACAACAATAATACGTGATGCAGGCGGTGTCTGGTTATTCTACGTGTGCTGCTAAATTTTTATTAAACTATTCATAGAGTCTGAATTCCTATTTGAAAAATGAGGATAATATCAACTTTGCATGTTTGTGGTACAGATTAAAATACAATAATAATGTGCATTTAACTAGTACAGTCGCTAGCACGAAGGAGTACTCAATACATGCTTTCCTTTTTCTTTTTAGTCACACAGACCTAGTTTAGATTTGTGATTATTAAGAAAAATATAGGATTCCAAAAGTTTACTATATAAGACACCTTGCTGGAACTAGCTCCAACTCCCTGTAGATGTCAGCTGAGGTCTGTTCTATTCACGTGTCTCCAACTCACACTGGCACAGAACTTTGCGCAATGACAGTGCTCAATACATATTTATTAAGTTCACGGTTTGGTAATAGTAGGTGGTAGCTTTTATACTGAGATTTGAAGATCCAGTCTCTGCCTTTTACGAGCCGTGTGCCCACTTGAGAAGAGAGGGACACAGAGTGTTCTTGGTGACGTGTTGGACAATCTTCCCTTCAGATCAGTTTCTTTCCTGAAAGTTAAAGAAAATACCCTCTTGGACTCCATGCCGGAAACTTCATAGATAAGGTATGATGCCTCATTTGGGCAAAGTTAGGGTGGAAGACTGTTTCAAGAAAATGCCTAAAATGAGGGCTTGGATGTATATTTGAAACCCACTGGATGTGAGTAAAGAGAGTGTGAGTGAGCGAGATTTCGTAAATTCCAGTAGATTTAAGGAGAGTGGTGTAACCAAAGGGTGAGAAATGTGTAGATCTAAATAATGACGTGGTTCCCAATGATCTTCCCAGCATTTCAGCAGCAGTCTCCAAGTAACCAGCTATAATATATTACACTGTGTTTTTCAAATTAATTGATTTTGTGCTCCTGGAATGTACATTTAGTCTTTCATCTACTGAATCTTTGCTATGAGACTAAATGAGCTTTCGCCAGGAGAACTACTTTGATGCAGATACTCCAGGGGGTGGGAATCCAGTCTATATGTATGCGACACTGCTGGTCCCTTTGACAAGGCACTAGCACGTGAACAGTGTGGTAAATGGTGGGAGCCCCCCATCTTTCCTCTTCTGTTACCTGAGCATCCGTGTTGGATGTTTTCATCACAATTTGATACACCAATCTTCCTTGAAGAGGTCTAACAGCCACTAATGTTTGTACTCTCCAAAAAATTGCAGGCAAAAGCTATTAATGGGTTTCTCTGGTTCAGATGTTAACTACGTCATCCAACCATTGCATGTGCTTATTCCACACGGGTGGCCTAATCCGTCCACACCCCGCCACAGCTTTCCTCTCTGTAGCTCTTCCCACCCGACCCAATATGGTCATGAGCATGTGAGATCTATATGACCAACAACAATCAGAAATTCAGGACTCTTCATTCAGAAAGGTCTAGGGCAGCTGGATTCTCTTTCCGCAGCCATCTCTAAGGAGCTATAGAACCTCCTTCAAAGCACATAATCCTTTTAGGCTTCAACTTCTCTATCTTTAAAACTGAGATCACGCTGGCACCTCAGGGGAAGAGATGGCCTTTTTCCTCATTATGTGTGGCTTCCGGTGGGCCCCGCGGAGTGCTCTCCATGTGAAACAGTCTTTAGCTGGAGGATGGGACTCTCTTTCGACCTCATCCCAGGTGGCGGGGGATGCTAGTTGTGCTTTGAGCTGCGGTGGCCTTAGCCTGGGTGCACACCGCTCGACGGCTGTGAGGAGCAGGCCACAGCGGCCACTGCCATCTCAGAGCCAGGAGCCCACACACAGTGTGGACAAGAGGGATGACAGTCTGCCTGCCCCCTGGCTGGCCTGGCCCCCGGGGGTCCCTGGCTTCCGGGAGCCTGGGTCACCCAGCCAGAGCTGTGGGCTTCAACCAACCCAGACAGGGAATGTGAAGGAGCCAGGAGATGAATCGTTGACCTGGTGCAGGTGTTTCACGTGATTTACTGCATCGTCCCCAAGACCAGGTCACCAGGTAGAGCAACCAGCTCTGGCCAGGAGACCTCCTGCCTTTGCTTCCCTTCCTCTCTCTGCCCTCATCCTTCCTTCCTTGGGGCTGCACCCTGAAGAAGGACTTAGCAGATACAATTCTGGCATAAGGTTCCATTATCCAGGAACCCCAAAAGCCAGGGCGGGTGGAAATCCCAACACTGTTCTTGGGGGTGAAGGGCTGCAGCCAGAGCCCCTGCCCTGATGGGAGTCCCAGCTCTGCCACTTGCTGGGTGTGTTCCTTTTTGCTTTTTTGCTCCACTCTTGCCTCAGTTTCCTCATCCATGAAATGGGGATATTAGTACTACATACTTGATTCCAGTTGTTATTAGAACGGAATGAGTTATTATATGTAAAATGCTTTGTGTCTGATACACATTGACTGTGTCAGTGGTCACCATCATCACAATCATTATTCATGTGCTTCATCCTTCTCTCCTCCTCAGCTGTCTTGTTTCCTGCTTCTCGCCAAGCTTTCTATAAATTCTGTGGGCCCCTAATTCTTGACACTATATTCCCTTTAGCTTCCAATACTCATTATCAGTGCAGGTTTCTTGCAAGCCAAGAATCCTAACTGGGAACTGGTACAACCGAGCCACTAGTTAGGGTTCAGGAGGCAACAGAGAGTTTGAGTCGCTTCTGGAGCCAAATCAGAGCAGGGCCGGGAAAGGACGTTAGCCTGTCAGAGAAATTAGGTCATTCACCCAAGATCCCACAGCACCGCCAGGAGTAAAACCTAGGTTTGCCTACAGAAACCATCCCCTTTCAACCACACCAGAGGTTGTAACTTTCTATTTAAAATATCTGGCTTTTCTTGAGCATTAACTCTGCTTAAGACGCCTCAGGTATGTAATTTCATTTAATTCTCAGAATGATCCTAGGAGCTAAGAGTAGATTCTAGTGTCCCAGTAATGAAACGGCAAACATAACGAGGGAAGCTAAAATCACCTGCCCTTCTCCACAGCTGCTCTGCGGTGGCGCTGGCGTGCTAACCTCAGCCTCTGGACTTCCACGCCTGGGCTCGCCTCCTCCCCTCCTTGTGGCCTCATTTTCACAGTTTCAGGTTTTACTCGGATGGTCAGGATATAAGCGGTTAGCGCAGGGCTGCTTGGACTGAAGTGAGGAAGGGAAGTGTCTCCCACTTCTTAGCTGCTGGCTCAGAGTAGCATCTGTAAACCTCCTGCCACGTCAAGCTGCCTGCCATCTCGGGGGTGAAATAGTGGGGAAGCCTAAAGCCAGGGCAAATCATGCCAGGACCACTCACCAATTAACGGGCACTCGGAAATACCTCTCAGGTGGTCCTGTCCCCCGCAGCTGCAGCTACTTCCTGGTGACCTACGAGGGGGTCCTGGGGGGCAGTCTCGGACTGCAGGGCAAGGCTGTGGACCCAAGTTACACACCTAAAGGGGCTCACACGTCCCTCCCAGGTGACAGCAGAAGGAATGGTGGTAAATTCAGTGAGCGCTGCTTGAGGGAGCCTGGCAGTCCTGTCTATTGGATACATCATGGACCTGAGTAATGAGATCATAAAGCTGAAAACACTTGGGAAGTAAAAGTGCTATGTAAATATAAGACACAACGATCTTCCATGTGCCTGGGTAGAACTCTTCTTATTTTAATTCACTCATCTCTTTATGTCTTGCCTTTATTTTTTTTAAGGGATTTAGGATGGCTTACCCAAATACACAACACAGTATGTGTGTGTGAAAGCCACATAAGCAAAGCAGAAGACGATGAAGGCTTAAGGAAAGATTGACAGATTTTATTACTCGCAGATCTGAAACTGTTGAATGACAAATGACACCATCAAATAAAGAAAAAAGACAAGCGACAGATGGAGGGATATCTGCAACATTTATAACAAAGGGTTAACCTCTGTAATACATACATACTTCCACAAATCCGTTTTAAAAATTATAAACAACGCAATAGAAAATGGATGAAAAACACAGACAAGCAATTCACAGAAGAAATACAAATACCCAGGAAACATATGAAGTATGGAAGTGAATATGCTGTAACTTCTCCGGTAACAGGGATATACAAATTAAAACGAGGTGCTATTTCCTGCCTATCACCCTGGCAGGAGATAAACTATTGAGAGTGTCTGTATGAGCCATGGGTACTTCAGGGAGTTGGTGACATTGCTAATTGACATGGCCCTTTTGGGGGCAATAGAGTTGGCGATGTAACATTTTTAAATAAACATGTCCTATGACCAAGCAATTCCACTGTAGAAACCCAGCTTATGGAAATACTCTTACATGTGTATAAATATCTGTATGTCCAAGGCTATTTGAGGGAAGGACTAAAATGACTATGTATCCAAAAGCGTAATAAATTACAATGTGGTCACATAGGCACACCTTGTTTTTATTGTGCTTCACTTTATTGCCCTTCACAGATACTGTGATTTTACAAATCGAAGGTTTGTGGCAACCCTGCATCAAGCAAGTCTATCAGCACCGTTTTTCCAATGGCATTTGCTCACTTTGCGTCTCTGTGTCATGTTATCTCACGATATTTCAAATTTTTTTTATTATTCTATGCATTGTGGTGATCACTGATCTTTGATGTTATTACTACGACTTGTGGAAGGCTCGCATGATAGTTAGCATTTTTTAGCCATAATGTATTTTTTAATTAAGGTATGTACATTGTTTTTTAGACATAATGCTATTGCACACTTAATAGACTACAGTATAGTGTGAACATAACTTTTATATGCACTGGGAAACCAAAACATTTGTGTGACTTGCTTTATCACGATATCTGCTTTATTGTGGTCATCCTGAGCGGAACCCAAAATGCCTCCAAGGTCTGCCTGTATCATGGACTATGCAGCATTCAGCAGAGTGCCATCTGGCTTTGTAGATGCAAAAAATTATATGAGATCTAGTTACGTTTAAAACACGTAGTCATAGAACTTTGAGTACAGTGGAATGTCATTTATGTACAACCCATGTGTTAATTATATACATATGTATAAATGTACAGAACACTTTCTAGAAGGATAACCATCAAACTGTAAACAGGGGTGAATGAGGAGTTCATTAATTAAATATTAATTTAGCACTTACTACACGCTAAACAAATATTAATTGAGCACTTACTATATGCCAAACACTGTATGGGTATTGGGGATAGAGATGTGAACAAAACAGATATCTCACAATGGGAGGCAGATAAATAAATAAATACATTTACATGTATATAATATACAGAGGGTGATAAGGGCTGAGAGGGAAGAAGGAGGGCAGCAGGGTAGCAGTTCTCTGATGGAAGGATGGATTGAGACAGGAAACTCAGAGAGGTTCCCCTGAGATGACATCGGAGACAAAGCCAAAGAAAATGAGGACATGAGTCATGTAGATACCTGGGAAGGACTGTTCCATGGGGTAACAGCAAGTGCAAAGGCCCTGAGGCAGGATCTGCATGGCACAGTTGAAGAGCCAGCAGGAAGGCAGTGTGGCTGGAAGAGACTGTTCAAAGCGAGGACATGGAAAGAATGAGGCCAGCGAGATGGTCGGGCTTGCTCTCTGAATGAGATGGGAACCTGCTGCAGGATTTTGTGCAGGGGAGTGACAAGATCCAGCTTTAAGAAGGTCACTCTGGGTGCTGTGCCACCAACAGGCTGAAGCAGGGCTAAGGTGTCGTAGGGTGAGGTTAGTAGGCTACCACAAAACCCAGGCAAGAGAAACGAGTGACACAGACCGGGGAGGAACTACATAAGTACCAGTTCCCGGTCCCTTACGGAGAGGCTGTCATGTCCTCTAACTTAAGCTGTGTGGGATCCAAAGTGGTTCATGTCATAGTGCCCCTACCACAGAACGTAAAATAAACCTCTTAGGATAAACCACACGCTTTGAATTAGCTTTGGCGTCAACAAGGGGCAGAGAAAGACTGAATTCGCAGGAATCTGGATATGACGGACGTGCTGGGAATGGGAGGGGCAGAGAACAGTGACCGACAAGGCCAGGGCAGACAGGACGTCTCCGGGGAGTCTGCAATCACAGCTTAAGCCCAAGAGGTGCGGTGGCCATCAGGGGACGTCCAGATGGAGGCGGGGAGAGGACGGCGCGGGCCTGGCTCTACATGGAAGGAGCAGGCGCAGTGCCGGCTGGGCGTCCGGCCACCTGGGCCTCGGCCAGAGGCAAGACACAGTCCGGGCAAGAGGCAGATGCAGCATCCCCTGGGGCTTCAGACCAAGGGGTGCGGAGAAATCCCGGGAACCTGGCACACGAAGGAGAAGGTGGCAGGGGCCTGGGTAGGTGGCAGGTTTGCATACTGGGGGCAGAGCAGGAAGCTGCTAAGGAAGAAAGCTCTGGGGCTACGGTTGGAGCGGGGGGTGCTGCCTACAGGCACCCCTGAAGGAAACGGTGTCTGGATGCCCTGGCCACTGAGGTACCAGCTGCAGACAGTCTGCAGCTGGGGCGCCCTGGCTGCTGTGCACAGAGGAAGCAGACAGCTGAGGGTTCGCTCCACAAGCCAGGGCGAGCTGTGACCTTGGCCGGGACCCAGTGATTTGGGGTCCCCCCCCATCCATGGGGAGCCTCATTAATGGTGTGCACAGAGCAGCCCTGGATGCACGGAGTCAGCTCAGGCAGCGGCCTCAGCTCTCAGAGCGTTCGGTTTCGAGTTCTTGAGAAGTTTCCCCACTGGGACTAGTCAAACGTGATCGCTGCGCTGTCTGCCTCCCTCCACTCACAACATTTATCCTCATTTCTTTTATTGAAATCTATCCTCTCTGCTCTATTGAAACTGCTTGACTGGCAGCTCCTATTCTACCGGAGCCCGAAACCCATCTACTCTCCAGGCAAGGAAGCACGAGCTTCCTGCTTCCTACTGTGGTCGCGTGGCCTTCGAGGATCAAATCTTCCATCTTAAACGGCATTTTCAGAGATGCCTCGTCTAAGTGAGGTCCCGAATGTGGGCAGCTGAACGACCAGTTCTGCATTTAACCAGTTCTGTCCAAACACAGAAAAGATCCCAATCTTCCCTCTTCCCCGGCACCCGCCCTGCTCATCTTCCCCACGTGCTGAAGTATTATAACCACGTGAAAGGGAGGAGCAGCTGGTCTTCCTCCAGCTACGATGCTGAGTGGTGCGCCTCTGGGCGCCAGGTGCACTAACACCTGGATTCCAACGTGTGTCACGGCCGGCGCCTCCCGCTCCAGCCTCCTGCAGCCTCCCACCCACTGTGGCCTGGGCACCACCACCACCTTGACTTTAGGAAGAGGAAAGGGGCATCTGAAGGCTCTTGACGGCTTGTTTAAAAGTTCTGGCAGGTCAATGACGCTACCATTGGTTAAAAAACAGTTCTCTCTATGCAAAGCCCACTTTTGTCTTCAGGTAAGACAGGTGACCGTGGCTTAGTGCAGGCCACCTAATGACATGAGTGAAACGTCTCACCTTCATGTCCACTTAACAGACACGCCTGAGACCAAGCAGCTAAAATGAGGAGAGGCAGCAACTGAACCCAAATCCTTAGAGTCCCAAGCGTCACCTCCCCATGACACCCGCCCATGTGAGCCGCCATGGCCCTTACCTCCCTCTCCTGAACAACGTGGGTCTACAAGCGACACTCAGGAGTAAAGGACAGGTTCCTACAGACCAATTCCAAACCGGGCTGCGGCCGATGACTTGCTGTGTTTGGGGCACATTTGAACAGAAGGTTCCCCGTGTCCCACTGCCAAGGCCTAAAAACCCAACTGTGCTTCAGGCCACGCTCTGGAGACGAAGGGCTTTTTCCATCTGGTGACCCTCTTCTGCTGCAGGTCTTCAGCCAAAAAAGTCAATTTGGCCAGATTGTGAATAAAACCACTTTTAAAAAATATTTTATAGTCTAGTTGTGCAAACGACAGACAAGCCAAATCTGAAAACACAGATTTGTATCAAATTTTCCACTCAACACAACTGATCACCATATTAAAGATTTGTATGGGCACGTTTTATTCATCTTCTAGTTTCTCTTCTGATTATGTCACCACATTTTGAAGCACCTTCATCCATAGTAAAACTGGAGAATTTTCTTAAAAATATGCAAACAAACTTAAATATCCACATGGGGATACAAAAAGACAGTATGATGTTTTAGGAAGAACATTACCATAAATTCAAACTTCCTAGAGTCTAGTCTTGTTTCTGCTACTAATTAGTCGTGTGGCTTTGAGAAATCCACTTAAACTTTTCTGAACTTGTGCTCTCTCTTTTAAAAAAAAAAATAAAGGAGAAAGAGATTAGGTTGCGTGAGTTTTAAAATCCCTTCCAGATTTAACATTTGATTCATCGGTAGACTCCCCTGGTAACTGAGGAGAGAAAGACTCTGTTTAACCCCGGTTTTACTGTTGAGTTTAGGGTCAGGATGAGTTCCATGTCAGCAGAGAGTCACCAAGTACCCCAGTGGGTCCTCTCCCTCCCCAGTGGCTCAGTCACAAAATACTCCACATTTTCTTGGGGGGCTTCTCCTATGCTCCCCCTGGAAAATCCCTTAATCAACTGATTCTACTCAAGCCTTTTGAAACTGCCCCCGTTGACTTACTGGTGATCAACCAAAGGGCTGGTTCACAGCGGCACCACTTTCCAATCTCCAGTTTCTATGTTTCTTTTATTTTCATCTGAGCCCCTCCGAAACCTCACTCTGCCCCTGGGTCTTCTTCCTCCCTTTCAGTTTGTGCCACGGAGTTTTACCCTTTTTATGATATAAATCCCATCAAAACTTGCATTCGCATTTAAGATGGTAGCTATTCTAAAGGCATGATTGTACTAGAGCATCATATACTTGGGGGAGAGAAGTTATAGATGCAATATTCTTACACATCATCTGCCTTCTCCAGCACCCACCCTTTATAACAGTACTTTCTTCAAGGGCTGGGAGGCACAGGGGGGCGGTCAACGCTCGCATTAATTTCACAAAGGGATGGTTAACATTTCTAGCAGTTAAATCACATCACGGGGGAAATCGACAATGAGGAAACTGATGGAATTAAGTATAGAAGATGCTTCCAGTCCAAACAGTTGAATTTGTACTGAGTTGGACTGTTTTGACTGAATTCACCCAAACATTCAGTTTGACAGTCACACGTATGAAAGGTGTCTGTCACTGTCTTACGGATGAACACTTGTTCGTTACAATAATGTGCCTGTGGATTTTTGATAAAGCCATAGCATTACCCCTCCCCCGTGTGGTACCCCTGTTTGCTTGTGCTAAGTGGAAATTGTGGTCACATAAAAGGCCCATTTTATCGGCAGAAGACCTAAAGAGACAGTTCTCCAAAGAAGAAATACAGATGGCCAATAGGCACGTGAAAATATGCTCAACATCGTTAATTATTAGAGAAATGCAAATCAAAACTGCAATGAGGCACCACCTCACGCTGGTCAGAATGGCCATCAGTAAAAAGTCTACAAATAACAAATGCTGGAGAGGGTGTGGAGAAAAGGGAACCCTCCTCACTGTTGGTGGGAAAGTAAGTTGGTGCAGCCACTGTGGGAAACACTATGGAGGTTCATCAAGAAATTAGAATTACCATATAATCCAGCAATCCCACTCGTGGGCATATGTCCAGACAAAACCATAATTCAAAGAGATACATGCAAGCCTATGTTCATAGCAGCACTATTAACAATAGCCAAGACATGGAAACAACCTAAATGTCCATTGACAGATGAATGGATAAAGATGTGGTGTGTGTGTGTGTGTGTGTGTGTGTGTGTGTGTATGTATGTATGTATGTATATGTATATATATATATATATATTTTTTTCACACTGGAATACTACTCAGCCATAAAAAAAACCCCAAAAGAATGCCTTTTGCAGCAACATGGATGCAACTAGAGATTATCATACTAAGTAAAGTAAGTCAGAAAGAGAAAGACAAATACCATATGATATCACTTATATGTGGAACCTAAAATATGACACAAATGAACCTATGAAACAGAAACAGACTCAAGGACATAGAAAACAGACTGGTGGTTGCCATGGGAGGAGGGTTGGGGGAGGGACGGTTTGGGAGTTTGGGGTTAGCAGATGCAAACTATTTTACAGAGAATGGATAAACAACAAGGTCCTACTGTATAGCACAGGGAACTACATTCAATATCCTGTGATAAACCATAATGGAAAAGAATATATATATATATATATATATATATATATATATATATATATATATATATAACAACAGAGTCAATTTACTATACAGCAGTAATTAACACAACATTGTAATTTAAATATACATCAATAAAAATAAATTAAAAAATAAATAAAAATAAAAGGCCAATTTTAAATCAGTGGTCTGTTTACACTGTGACCCTAGGTCTAGAGCTGTTTGCTTTTCCTAGTATGGCCAAGGATCTTTGAAAAATGGCCAAAGTTATATAAACCCAAACACTTAAGAAATATGCAGACAGAGCCCAGGGTTAGCTGAGTACACGGGCATAGCACAAAACTGGGCCTGGGTAGGACACAGTTTTGAAAGAGTGAAAAAAGCAAAGATACTATTCAGGGTGGCATTTCTGTTTGAAATGTGTCAGCATTCCAAGAACTGCCCAAACATTGGGCGATATCCAGCAATCCTCCAGAAGAAAATCAGAAAACTTACCAGCCATCTAAGCCCATACCCAGTAGATTTTATCCAAGCCCAACCCTGAACTTGAGGAAAATGCCCGATGGCAGAGTGTGGTAACCCACAGGTGGATACACAGGGACAGAAGATGGTTAGCAACTGAGAGGAGGTCAGAACAGCGAGAATCTGTCCCTCCATCCAATGTCCCCTCCGCCAGACCAACTAACACTCAACGTGTATCTCTAGCCCCGGCGAATAAGGCTGAGCCGTCCATCCTGGGATCTAACCAGAGGTGGTTCCTGGGCTCCTCCTCTCCTGGAGGATGGGGCCATGCTCTCTGCAGCCCAGATCTCTGCCTGTGAAGGGCTGTATTAGAGAAGCCCGAGCAGCTGCCCACGTGCTCCACCCTATCACCAAGTATAAATGTGTCTGGTGGATAAGGCGCTGCAGCTAAACCCACAGTGAATGCCAGCTCCATTAGTTCGGCAGGTGAGCAATCTATTAGGACATAGAAGGCCCCTCCCTCATTATAAGGAAATAAATGAGCTGTGTCTCATGGGGAGCCGGGAGACGGAGGACAGATTCTTTTATAAAGGGAGGCAATGGGCTTTGAAGTCGGACAGACGTAGCTTGGAATCCCGGCCCCGGCACACAAAAATTGGATGGTTGTAATCAACGGCTTTAAACCTTTGGAGGTTCCTCATCTGTAAAATGGGCAAAACTGATTCCTATCTCACGTGAGGGTTAAGAGACAGCAGTGTTGACAAGAGTCAGCCCAGTAAGTGGCCCGCCCTGAGGGGCTGGCGATGTCCTGGTCGGTTCTCCAGGGGTCTGTGGTCTGAGGACCAGGACTGGTACCTCCCCTGGCCCCTCAGTACCCCTCCCCACCCCCCCCCCCCCACAGGGCGCTATCAGCTCTCAGCTGCACTGGCTCAGGTTCCTGCCCTCGGGGAGCTTCGTGCACCTCTGGCTGTTACCATGCCCCACAAGGTCCTTCTCCCCAACGCCTGGCTTCCTTTTTGCTTGAGGACACAGTCAAACCTGGGGGAGACTTAGACCCACCACAAGTCCTTTTTTCATATTTCCTTCTTGCAAGGTGAGAGAGGACAGCATCTCGGAATGAAAGATTCTCCTCCATGCCCTGTCTCAGCAGAGGCCCTAATTCATTTTTCATGGCCCCTTGCAGTGACAAAAGCCGTCGCTTTCTCTCTTGTAAGCGTGCTCTGTGCAGTAAGTCAAAGCTGATGTGCATGGTCCCCCTGGGTGCAGCACGTGCTTTGATTTAATTTGCCCTGTTGTTTGGCATGGAGCCTTTGCTGCGAGTTTCTTTGCAGACCTGGGGAGGCCTGGCCCTGACGACGATGGGGCTCGGTGACAGATGGGGTTCAGTGGGTAGTGTTTAAATACTTTGCTGCAATGAGAAAGGAAACGCTGGGGAGTGACAGATGCTTCTGCAGAAAGGCAGCCAGACAGACACACACATCCTGTTTGTGGGAGCTGGGGCCCTGGGATGCTCGCCCGTTTTTACTCGGCCAGAATCAGCAGGCGTCACAGGTGAGCTGTGGCTTCAGAGCCGATGGCTGGTGAACCCACCTCGGCCTCTTCTATAGTCACAGAAGACCTCCTGGAGGGGCTCTGTATGGACACACACGGGCCCCATTTACACCACTTTCGAGCTCCTTGTCTGAGATCACACCATGCCTGTCCATACAGGCCCAGGAGAAAAACCAACACAGTGGGATTCAGGCTGGATTCAGAAAGCATCCCTATTTAAGAACCACCTGTGGTAAAAACCATCTGGGGAGCCATGAATGTGCAGAAAGGGAAAGAGATGCATAGAAGCCGTCAGAGCGATATAACTCAAAGGTGGAAAGCAATGAACTGACCCCATCAGGTAAGAAGCACACGTGTTCCTGAGGCCCAACCGATGACTTTCTACATCCTGGTCCATTTTCTTTGTATGCTGCCTCTGCTGTGACCAGCAGACCAGAAGCAATACTGGTTGACGGGCCTATCTATTCCTGATGCTGTCGCGATAATTACCGTGGGGTCAGTTGTAGTGTCTTCCCCAAGATGAATGGCTGCCCATGGGACGTTTGGCCAGCAAGACAACAAGTCACAGTGAAACCTTAGTGCTTCATGGCAGGAGAACATGGTACAAGGAGTGATTATCTGAAACCAACCACACACACAGCCTTTACTGAATATGCCAGGTCCCTTCCAGAGTAGCCTGTGATTGTGCACAAGTGGTGCAGGAAGAGAGAAGACAAGGTGGGTGTTCTTTTCATGCAGGGAAGGGTCATTGGGGATGTCTGGTTTCTTTAATTCTTCGATTTTCTTTTCTTTTTTTTAGCGGATTTCTGAGTGAGATGTATTTGCGAGAGAAGCACAGCGGAGACCAGCTTGTTGGTCGAGGAGCTGAGCTTGGAATGAAAGTCACAAGATGGTATCAAAATAGGGCAGGAGGTGCTGGTCGGGAGGCAGGAGGTGACCCACCCGGGAAGGCAGAGCCGCGCAGGGAGGGCAGCCTGAGCCCGGACCGTCTTCCTGCCGGGAGGCGGCAGCCGAAAGCTGAAGGCGACTCAGGAGGTACGTCTTTAGAACTGAGTCTCTGGCAGCTCACCTGGTGTCACCTTAACAGCTGGGAGAGCCCACACCCGCCTCACCCCCTTCTCGGACTGGGCAGCCGGCTTCCTTCTGGCAGGTGAGTTGAGATTTTCCGCTTGGCATTTTCTGGATTCTGTTTTACAGCTGATCAAACAGGCGTTAACCACCTGGGAGTCAGGAAGCTGAGCTTCCTCGAGCAGCCCGCTGGGCCACGCCGTGACCTTCGGAGGGGCAGATGGGACACCGGCAGAGCCCTCGAGTAAGAAGCACTGAAAGGGTGCAGTCAAGGCTGTTTTTAGCAGACAGGGCTCAAGAGCATCGGCGGTCACGTCAGAGAGAAGTCTGGATTAGAGTGAAATCAGGCTAAAGAGAACACAGATAAAAAGATGAAAGAAGGGAGGAGGAAAGGTCAGAGCAGAGCCAAAAGGACCAAAACAACAACAACAAAGGCAAGCTCGAGTTCACCCTGCTGAACGCCTGTTCATTTCTGTTGTCACAGCTGGGAGGCGGGGGCTACGGGCGTCTAGAGAGCAGAAGTCAGGGGTGTTCAGCGCCGCACACTGCACAGGACACACCCACCTCCAAGGACCGCCCAGCCCCAAATGTCAGTAGGGCTGAGGTTGGAAGCCCCAGGCTGGAGGGTCCAAGCAGCCACAGAGGGTGCTGACCCATCTGCAAAGTCCTGGCTCCCTCCTGCCCATGGGCCAGTGGCATCTCCGGGAACCAAGCTGCTCTGTCTCCCGGGGCAGAGGTCGACGGCAGCCGTCAGGAGAGACAGGGGCTCCCGCCCAGAAGGGCAGAGAGATGGGGAGCACGCCGGAGAAAGAAACAGTTGCTCTTTACAAAACAAGTCAAGGCAGCAGAGGAAAGCTATATGGAGAGGAAAGGTAAAACGCGGTGAAATGAAGGGACTAGTCAAGGAAAGGCGGCTAGGAGTCCCTCCGGGAGAACAACGGCTGCGAGGAAACACGACGGGACGTGAGGTGAGCTTAGGAGAGAGAGCAGACAAAGCCTGTTCACGGGGAGTGCGCGGGAGACGCTCAGCAGGATGAGGTCCTGTTCTAAGGAACGAGGGGACAGCTGAGGGGAAAACAGACAGTTCTAGACAAAGACCAGAGAGGGACAGAAATCACAGAAAGAACATGTAGAGCAAGTAAGAGACACGTGACTGAGGACATCGGGGTGGTGAGGCGGGACAGAAGCTTCCACGGGAAGGCGGGGGGCGGAGTGGGCAGGGGATGGCATCTGTCTGTCCCAGCAGCTGGGCTGGACACTGAGAGCTAAGAGAGCCCCTGCCCGCTTTCTTTAGCAGCTGGCACCTGGAAACGGCGGATGGCCTGGAGGCAGGGGACACACCACGAGAACGGAGCTGCGGGCAGGGCGCGCCAGCCCCTCCCGGCTTGCATGCAGGCATGAACCGGCCCCAGATGCGTCGTTTTGCAGACTCCACGTCTGCGTGAAGAACTGCCGCGGCGCCCACGTGCTCGGCTCCGGGACGGGGCTGGGGCCTCCGCAGCAGAACGGGAGGGTGGTCTCCAGGCCTCTCGTGTGAGGAGCGAGCGGCGAGGGGTGGTCTTCCCGCTGCGAGATGAACACTTGGCTGAATCTTATTGACCAGCTAGCTGGTCCTGAGACCCGGGGGAGTCATTTCCGTCTCTGCAGATCTCAGGTTCCTTGTGGGCAAATGGACAAGAAAAATAGGCCTACATGGTTTTCAGGCTTTTTCTCTGGAGCTAACACCCAACGCTGCTTCTACGGAACTTTAGAAAAGTTGCTAAGTGTATTTGCTTTTGAAATGGTTTTGTTTGTCAATGGGCTCCATTTTCATCATTGGTGTCCTATGGCAGAAAACCACTGCCTTAGAGTTGGCCAGACCTTAGGTCAAAACCCGGATTAGACAACTGGCCTCAGGCACAAGAATGACTCAGTTTTTTCATCCGTGAAATGGGAACAATGATGTCTATCCAGCAGGATCATCGTGAGGATTAGAGGTGGTGCACGAGACACAGAGCAGACCCTCAGTAAATGGGAATCCTTATCGTGGCTGGACAGTAAGCTCCTAGGACACAGGGTTTCCAAGAAGAGAGTTTTGCTCACAGGTATCATTCTGGAAACATGCTCTTGCTGGATGGAAAATCCCCGAAGAGCAGAGGAAAAATAGAGAGGGCTATTGCTTTAGGATTAATGTTTTCCCCCAAGTCTAAGTGCCCTGCAAGATGTTACTGTAATCAGTATTCGAAAAGAAAGACTTCTTTATTGAATAAGTTTGGAGAAATTTTGGATTAACTCGATTAAATGCAGGGCTCTTCAGAATCTTTGATCAGTCGTTATACACCATGGATCTCCAAATGGGTAATAGAGCACACACAGTTTTTTTTTTTTTTTGCGTGCATTTATTTTATTTTATTTTATTTATTTATTATAGCTACTTTATTTATTTACTTATTTATTTTTGGCTGTGTTGGGTCTTCGGTTCGTGCGAGGGCTTTCTCTAGTTGCGGCAAGCGGGGGCCACTCTTCATCGCGGTGCGGGGACCGCTCTTCATCGCGGTGCGCGGGCCTTTCACTATCGCGGCCCCTCCCGTTGCGGGGCACAGGCTCCAGACGCGCAGGCTCAGTAATTGTGGCTCACGGGCCCAGCTGCTCCGCGGCATGCGGGATCTTCCCAGACCAGGGCTCGAACCCGTGTCCCCTGCATTAGCAGGCAGATTCTCAACCACTGCGCCACCAGGGAAGCCCCACACACAGTTTTTAAAACTTATTTGAACACAGTACATTTTTCCTCCCTACAGAAATATCTATTAACCTCTCAGAGACCATCAGTGTTAGTCTGAAGACAATTTCAGAAAGAGGTGTGTACACAGACACCTCCCTTGCTTACCCAGCCAGATGTCAGCCATGGAAAGACCCAAGTATCCACACATCCTACCCACGATTCTCATCGATCATTATCAGAGAGCATCCAAAGTCGCATGAGTCTTCCTTCCTTCTTTCAACCAGCAGTGAACTTGCTCGCAGATGCCTCCCACCCACATCTGCGCCTCATATCCTTCCATCAGTACCAGCTCCCTCACAGTACACTGTAGATCTTTGTTGGGGGTTTCTTTTCCTGCTTCCCAGCCCCTCCCCAAGTTCCATTCCTCGCCCACCCACCCTACCCCCTTTCCGAGCACTCTGCTCTCAGGACTGGGCGGTGGACAGCCTGGGACGCCCAGGACCACTAACTGCACCCGGCAGGCAGCCCTGGTCCAGCTTGCTGCATCTAGGTCATCAAATTAAGAACTTGTTACCTGATGCCTGTCAGAAATAAATGAGAAGAAGTGAGGGGCAGGGGGAGCTGGTAGGGAGGCGAGGTGAAGGGATGATTGTAGATAAATTTCCAATTTTTCATAAGACGGGGAACAAATGTTAAAGATGAGGAAAAGAAGGTCTGCTAAGTACAGCTGCACTGACCGACCAGCCCCGGCCAAGCTGGGAGGACAGGGCAGGTGGAGGAGGGAGACCGAAGGGCTTCTTGGGACGGGTGAGGGTCCAGGAAGAACCCACCTGCCAAGACCGTCCACTGGGAAGGGCAAGGCCCCTTGACTCCCTGGAGTTCCCTCTGTACTGGCAGGAGGGCAGGTGAGGCAGAACCTTGGGCTCAGGGGCATTTCCTGTTCCCAGATTCTGGGTTCCTCCATGTTCATCAGGAAGACTTTGTTCTCCTGGGGGGAGGGAGCCAGCAGCAACAGGGGGCCCCGCCCCCCCAGTTAATCACTCTCCTCATTTGACTCCACCCTCTTTGAGAAGCAAGCAAATTCCAAGCCTAGTAAATACATAGTAGACTCGTCATATCTCAAAGCACTTCATATACACACCATCAAATCAAGGAAAAACAAGCATTTATGATCTGATTTAGCTTTGCAATAACCCTGTGAGGGAGGCAGTGCAAGTTATGGGTCTCCCCATTTCACACCTGAGGATACTGAGACCCAGAGGGATAAAAACTTCATACAAAGTCAAACAGTCCATGATGATTGGAGAGGACTCCATGAGGACAGCCGTCATCACATGAATAAGTTTCAGTATGTGATGGAAGGGTGATACGGGTTGTAGGTTAAGAAAATACTGACCCTCCTATTTCTGGAAAGGACAGATTAGGTCATTCAGCCAGCCCTCCTATTGAAAACCCCTGAAAGAGCTAATTAAGACACATTTTACATCCTTCCTAAAAGCACCAAAGAGATTCCTTCCTGGTATGGAATTACCAGACCTTGAATTAAAGGGAAAACAGGAATCAAGAGACAGCTGGCCCCTAACCTGTGGGCATTTGCTGAATTTGTTGGACAACCTCAAAAGGCCAGGGGAACAGAAACCGAAATTCGAGACCTCTTTGAAGTGGGGTGTGTCTAATAGGAAAACATTGCTATAATCAGTTGAGGCCTCAGGAGGCCTCATCCCCAAGATGAGAGTGAATTGAAAGTCGAACATCCCTCCAAGAAAGTGTATCATGGTTTGAACTACCTGGGTTACCCAGGGAACAAGAAGACCTTAATTTAGTTTAAGTGATTTTGAACAGAGTCCCCCAACCATCTTGCAGACACAAACCCTCATCACCTCTGGAGGAAAATACTTTAATCCTAGGGCTTAAATTGTTTCAAGCTTTTTTTTTTGTTTTCTAAACACAATGACCATCATAGAGCAAAACATAAATAGGCACACAAGAAACACGATATTAAGAGGGAGCGAAGCATAAGGTAGATGACAAAAACAGACTCACAGATACGTTAGATAAAAAAAAAATATATGAAACAGAGACTATAAAACAGCCACTCTTATTTTATACAAAGAGATGAATGAAAAGCCTGAAAAATCTTCATGGAAAATGAAACTGAAGAGTAAATAGCATATTTGAGGAAAACAAAATAAGACTTCTCAAAGCAAAAAAATTATATATAATAAATGAGATTAAAAATACCAATGGAAAAGTTTAAAAGATGTGACACAGCTAAAGAGAGGATCAGTTAGCTGTAGGATAAGTAAGAAGACATTATCCCATAAGTAGAATGGAGAGACACAAAGGTAGAGAATGTAAAGGAATTAGTAAGGGACACAGATTGAAGGAGAAGGCCCAGGACATTCAGGAAGGAAATCCAGAAGGAGAAGAGAAAGGGAGAAAGGGATAGGAGAAAAGAGGTAATGGACGAGAATTTTCCACGAATTAACAGAAACATCAATCCACAAATTCAAGAATACCAACAAATCCCGAGGAATATAAAAATAGAAATCTATACCTAGGCACAGCAGAGAGAAATTGCAAACAAAAACAAACAAACAACAACAAAAAAGAAAAAGTCTTAAAAGCAACAAGGATTTTTGGAGGTGGTGGAGCAAGATAGATCATGTCCATGGGAGCAAAATTAAGATTGAAGACTGGGGACTTCCCTGGTGGCACAGTGGTTAAGAATCCGCCTGCCAATGCAGGGGACACGGGTTCAAGCCCTGGTCCGGGAAGATCCCACATGCTGCGGAGCAACTAAGCCCATGTGCTGCAACTACTGAGCCTGCGCTCTAGACCCCGCAAGCCACAACTACTGAAGTCCTTGCGCCTAGAGCCTGTGCTCCACAACAAGAGAAGCCACCACAATGAGAAGCCTGCGCAACGCAACGAAGAGTAGCCCCGGCTCGCCACAACTAGAGAAAGCCCGCGCACAGCAACGAGGACCCAACGCAGCCAAAAATAAATAAATAAATAAGTTTATAAAAACACTTATGTGATAAGCCATAAAAAAAAAGAATGTATATATATATGTTTAACTGAATCACTTTGCTGTACAGTGGAAATTAACACAATGTTGTAAATCCACTATACTTCAATTAAGAAAAACTATATTCTTAATTATACTGTAGGTCAGCAACGGCCATGAATTTGGAATGGTGGCAAACAAATTTAAAATATTCTGACATCCTTGGACTGTCAGAGGCAGGTAAAGAAACTAATTACAGTTACTCTTCGTAAAGTTAAAGGAAAGACCATCGAGGAGGGCTCATGGCTGTAGCCTTGACCTGTGTCAACACTTCGGGGCTGGGAATCTCCTTCACCAGGAGATTCAGGCTCCTGACTTCTTGCCTCTCTCTCACCTTAATATCTCTGTGGCTTTAAAGATGATTTCCAGTGTTTAAGAGAAGGGAGCTTTCCAGAGGAGAGGAAGGGACAGAAGCCACGACATCTAATCCAAAGGAACAAATTCCAAAACCTGAACCAAGAGACGAGACCTCTGGGAACCTCTTCCTGCCACCCGTCCGTTTGGGTACCACAGTCAAGGAGACAGCCCACTCTACCTAGGATGCAAACCTCGTCCACTTCCAGCGGGCCTGTGGCCTCCCCAGCAGACCAGCTGGGGCCAGGCAGCCCCTGTCTTCCCCAGAGATTCCTTCTCCAGTTGGCGGGATGGCTGCATGTTCCAGACAGCAGAGTAATCACCTCCACAAGGCTGGGACAGGCCTTCCCAGTAACCCCCCTACACACACACACACACACACACATGCGCACACACACACACACACACACACACACACACACACACACACACTATCTTCTAGGCTTCAGCCTTGTTCTGTCCCTGTGTTTTATTGCAATGGCATCTTCCTTCATGAAGATCATTTACAATATGATCGCTTTGCCGATGCCAGCTCAGAGAGGCTCTGGAGAGAAAAGACAAGGCCAGAATCACTTTCAGAGGTACAGGTGCATCCATGGAAATGAACTGACACAGAGACAGGTGGTGTGTGAAGAATTTTACAGCAGAGTGACGACTGGCTGGAGGTCCACACCAGAAGCAAGGGGTGCTGTAGCACTGGCTGGGAAACACTGGGCTGAGATGCCTTCCTTCGAGATACCTAAAAAAGATGACATTTCCCCCGGGGAAAGCAGCCCCTGGCGTTGCCCTTTCCTGCACGTCACCGTCCAGCTGAGGCAGGGTGTGATTGGCAGAATAGGTGGGGAGAAGCTTGCATAGCAACAGCTGAAAGTCTCTGTGCTTGGCGGCTGACACATGCCCCTCCTGGCGTCTGTGGGCACGCTGCACTTGCTGCATTTAGCTGGAATTGCTTTGTTTGGACCTGATGCCTGGTGGACCATTGAGGGTCACCAGCTTGATCTGATGGTTATTTCAGAGGTGGGGGCATTTCTGGGACCTCAACTTCTGATGTCTTCCTAAGAAAATGCCTTCGGGGGGGAAACCAAGCAAACACACAAACAGCACTTCTGAAGTTCACAGCAGTGCTGAAGGGAAGCAGCTCCTGGGCTAAGCTAGGGGCCAGGCTGGCCCTACCCTCCCTCCACAAAGGCATAAGGCGGTACCCCAGCTCAGGAAGCTTCCTGTGCCCAGATGAAAGACCATTTTAAATAACAGTCATGTATTAAAGCAAGGGGAGAAGAAAAAAAAAAACTCAAGGGCTATAGCACTGCCACAGTTTTAAATTATAGTGTAGGAGGATAAAAATAAAAGAGAGAGAGGGGAAGACAGCAAGGGAAAAATTGCCATTGTTTTATGAAGCAGATGGGAAAGTTCAGGGGATCAGAAAAAGACTATTATTATCTCAACTCTGCAGTGACAAGCCAGGAGAAGGATGTACAGTTTTTTCCCCTGTCGTTCCCTGAGAAGGGGCCGCTGGTGGGATTGATTTCGAATGCAGTTTAAGGGCGGGAGTTGTGAGCAACAGGGGTAGAATTAAGGATTAAGCAGGCATGCATGGCTGCAGAGCAGTTACTCTTAATTTCTCCATTTTCTCCCGTGTGTGGGTGCTTTGGACTGTGACCATTTAATGTCATTTCAGGGCCCGCTCTGCGGGGCCGACGGGCAGAAGGTGACGTCCTTGGAAGATCCCAGGAATTAAGAGATGAAAGAGACCTTTCGGGGAGGTTAACAATTTTAATATAAGGTTAAAGAAATACATGGGATAAAACTCCATGAGGTAGAAAGTGTGAGTTTAATTTTCAGCTCCAATAAAGGGAAGGGATCAGAGGAGGGAGAGGGAGAGGGAGAGGAGAGAGAGAGAGAGAGAGAGAGAGAGAGAGAGAGAGAGAGAGAGAGACTTACAAATGTGTAGAGGGCTAACCTCTTATATTCAGAAGAAAAAGATACTCATCTCTAAATCAAGGGTCACTTGGAGGGCCAACTCCTCCTGGCGGACCTTTTCCACACTTGATCTTGATGATCTTTTCCTTCTGAATCCCTCACAGAATCTGAATCTAAACCATTCATTCATTTTGCATTTTACTGCATTTGTTTTTCTTATTCATTCATTCAACAAACATTTATTGGAAAGAAGAGATATTTCTTAAAGGAAAGGGAATCAGCATTTACTGAGCACTTATTTTATGTTCAGTATCATTCTTAGTTTCCTGTTCCATATATTACCTCATGGATGTCTTATAACCTGCCCTTTAAGGAAGCTACTTATCCCATATTCCATCAGAGAAGAGGAAATTGGTCCAGGCACAAGTAGGTTATAGGATTCAGCTGGGGTTTCACAGCACATAAGTGGCTGCTCTGGGGTTGAAACCCAAATTTGTCTAATTCCAGGGCCCCTGCTCCCAGGCTCTGGGCCGGATAGCTGCGAAAGGATGGAGGTTCTATAGTCTCTGCTCTGAAAAACTCACTGTCTCTCCAGGGAGCTGGACATGCAAATAGATAACACACCTCTGTGTGATGAACCCTGGAAGTGAGGGGAGTGCATGTCCAGCTCGCACCCAGGGGAGCCCAGGAAAGGAGCTGTGCTTTGGGGGTGCCAAGGGGGGTTCCCAAAGTAGGTGCGTGTAAACTGAAGGACTGCAGGGTGAGCGGGAGGTTTGGGGGGGATGGAGCGGGGTTCTGGCATAGAGAGGGGCATCTGCAGGGACAGGAATGTAGCGGGTCTTGCCTGGGACCCCTGCAGGGACCGTGGAGGAAAAGGGCAGGAGTGAGGCTCTGCTTGGGGTTTGCTGGGTGTGTTATTCATCTCTGATCACGTCACTCACTTTCAGCGCACAATTCTGGGTTTGTTTCCAAGGTACGTGTAAGCAATTAAGAGGAGTAGGTGTGCAGTCGGTCGGTGTGAGAGGGGACGGGCTCTGGGTCCCAGGATTGAGCCTGGGCACATTTAGGAGTCTGCTGGCGTGTTACTCATCTTTGGTCACTTTACCATCTTTGTCCGGGTTATTTTCAACTTCTTCCCAACTTATGTCTCCCAGTAGGTGTGTGTTTGAGAAACACAAAATTATTTGAATGATATCCAAAGAGAAACAACTTGAAACTAAGAGAGGGAGCCAAACACAGAATCGGGGGGCGGGGGAGGGACGCATCCTGATCAGAATACGGGCGTTTTCTTCCAGCTCCTCATTGAGTTCTGCTGTGGGATCTTGAAGAAATCATGGGAGCTTGTAGCTGCGCTGTGGTGCTTAACCCTAAGGGAGGGAAATGCCCAACCCTGGGCTGCTGGGAGCTTTCAGCGTAAATAGCCAAGGGTGGTCTAGCCTCTTGACTCTGGATGTGTGATTGTGGGTATACAGATAAGCACACATGCGCACACACATGCACACCTTCTCTCTCTCTCTCTCTCCCTGCTGGCCAGGCTGGGACTCTCCCACCCGCCAGGGGGGAGATGGAGGCTGGGCCCCAGGCCTGGACCAGCCTCCAGCTCAGGGAGCACCAAGAGATTCTTCCCAGGGGTCTCCCGCGGGCACAGCCGGCTCCTCTGGCAGCACTAATGAAGCTGTGGGCCTGAGGCCATAGCGTCCACCAGCTCCAGCTCAGTCTTCCATTTGCCTGTCACTCCCTCCAGCCTGGGGCAGTGACCGCATCAAACCCTCCAGGACGGGCACCCGGCCCCGGGGAGGAAAGCACCTGGGGCGGCAGCTGGGAGGACTAAGTGCAGTGGAGCCAGGAGGCCTCCTGGTCCCACCTCCTCCCCCGCGCTGAATGCAAGCTCCCCAGGAGTTAGGAGAGGCGGGAGGGTGCTGGGAAGACAGAACTGGCTGGAGTGGGGTGCACAGAGAGTTGGTGGGAAGGAAGGATGAGGCTACTGATGGAAGCAACAACTCCCTTCCAGGCGGCGGGCAGCGGGAGACACCGGTTCCCAGGCCCCAGGCCCTGCACTGTCGCCTGCCCCCGGTCTGCAGGCTGGGGGACAGAAATGCTTTCCTGACTGCTGGCCCCTCATGTCCTGCACCTCCCCCGGGCGTGCTCCCGCACCCCTTTATCCACGTGTGTAAAGGCAGCTGCCTTCCAGCATCTGGCCTGCCCACCCTGGCCTCCCCGGTCCGCCCTACCCGGCCTCAACTTCCCTGCACTTGAACTTCCAGGCCCCTTTGACCTCCTGCCTGATTGCTTTTCCCTGGCCCCGAGCTGCCCCTCCTCCATTCCCCTGACCCCTCAGCGGCCTCTGTACCCTTTTCCCCTCCTCCAGCAGCTTCCCGGGGACAGTGCCAGCTGGGCCCGGTGAGCTTCATCCTCTGCCAGGCCTGGGAGGGGCCCGGGAGTCTCCCTGCCTAATCCAGCAGCTATCGCTTCAGAGCGCTTAATATTCACGACAGATAGAACATTTCACGGCGAATTGGACGCACATTCAACTGGAAATGAAAATTTTATGACTGTTCTCACTTGGAGCCGCAGATTACACCAGCTGAGAAAACACAGGCACGGACGTACAACCCGTGAACTGTAAAGTATATTAATAATGAAACCACAGCCTGGGAAACGAAGGCTTTATTCTGTTTATATTCTGCTCCATTAATAGAAGGCACTCTGGCTAGCTCCGCCCCATTAGCCAGCCATCTGTGCCCTGAACACGGGGGCTGGGGGCACCGGGTTCCCTCCGGGTCCAGTACATCGTGGATGCAGGACTCAGTGCGACACCTGGGCTGGGCCTGCAGCTCCAGTGCCAGAGAGGCTGAGGGTGGTTCTAAGCAGAAGGGATCTGTGTCCTTATTCGGATGGCGAGGTTGGAAAGAGAACATCAGCACACCATCCAGAACCAGCGGGCATTTAGCCCCACGGCCAGGGAAAGGGAGAGTGGGATCCAATGTTCAGTGGTCCTTAAGGTGGGGTGTGGGATCACCACTCAAGAATTACCTGGGGTACGTGTTTAAAATGCAGATTTCTAGGGGAAAATGTCTGGACCTGCCTAAGAGGCAAGAGACCATTGTTTCGGGCGCGTGAGGAGAGGGGATTCAGAGCGCCGCCTAAACGAGCTCCAGAGACGGGCGCGAGCTGCGGCTATCAGCGCGGACCCCAGAGACGGGCATGAGACGCTAAGGCTGCTGCTGCCGCCACCAAGAAGCCTGTGTGCGAGCACAGGTCACTCTCCACACCGCCCCTCCGGGGAGCCTGTGCAGCCCGCCACTGCCAGGGTCCCGTAATCCGGGAACAACTTCCCCGGGAGAACGCACGGCGCGCCTCGGGCTGGTGCAACGTTACGCTGGCCTCTGCCGCCGCAGGCTCGCCCCGCATCCGTACCCCTCCCTCCCCCCGGCCTGAGTGAGCCAGAGCCCCCGAAGCAGCTGCTCCTTTAACCCCGTTCTGTCTGGGCCGGAACAGACGCCCTCAGGTGACCTACACGCAGAGGCGGGGCCAGATCCAAAGCTGAACCCCGGGAGCTGTGCGAACAAAGAAGAGAAAGGGAAATCTCTCCCAGCAGCCTCAGGAGCAGCGGATTAAAGCTCCACAATCAACTTGATGTACCCTGCATCTCTGGAATACCTGAATAGACAACGAGTCATCCCAAAATTGAGGCGGTGGACTTTGGGAGCAACTGTAGACTTGGGCCATGTGGCTGACAGGGTCTTGGTGCTCCGGCCGGGTGTCAGGCCTGTGCCTCTGAGGTGGGAGAGCCAAGTTCAGGACATTGTTCCACCAGAGACCTCCCGGCTCCATGTAATATCAAAGGGCGAAAGCGCTCCCAGAGATCTCCATCTAAACACTAAGACCCAGCTCTGCTCAACGACCAGCAAGCTACAGTGCAGGACACCCTATGCCAAACAACTAGCAAGATAGGAACACAACCCCACCCACTAGCTGAGAGGCTGCCTAAAATCATAATAAGGTCACAGACAACCCAAAACACACCATCGGTCTCGGTCCTGCCCACCAGAAAGACAAGATCCAGCCTCATCCACCAGAACACAGGCACCAGTCCCCTCCACCAGGAAGCGTACACAACCCACTGAACCAACCTTACCCACTGGGGGGCAGACACCAAAAACAATGGGAACTATGAACCTGCAGCCTGTGTAAAGGAGACCCCAAACACAGCAAGTGAAGCAAAATGAGAAGACAGAAACACACAGCAGGTGAAGGAGCAAGGTAAAAACCCACCAGACCAAACAAATGAAAATAGGCAGTCTACCTGAAAAAGGATTCAGAGTAATGATAATAAAGATGATCCAAAATCTTGGAAATAGAATGGAGAAAATACAAGAAACGTTTAACAAGGATGTAGAAGAACTAAAGAGCAAACAAACAATGATCAACAACACAATAAATGAAATTAAATATTCTCTAGAAGGAATCAATAGCAGAATAACTGAGGCAGAAGAATGGATAAGTGACCTGGAAGATAAAATAGTGGACATAACTACAGCAGAGCAGAATAAAGAAAAAAGAATTAAAAGAATTGAGAACAGTCTTAGAGACCTCTGGGACAACATTAAATGCACCAACATTTGAATTATGGGGGCCCCAGAAGAAGAAGAGAAAAAGAAAGGGACTGAGAAAATATTTGAAGAGATTATAGTTGAAAACCTCCCTAATATGGGAAAGGAAATAGTCAATGGTGTCCAGGAAGCACAGAGAGTCCCATAAAGGATAAATCCAAGGAGAAACACGCCAAGACACATATTAATCAAACTATCAAAAATTAAATGCAAAGAAAAAATATTAAAAGCAGCAAGGGAAAAACAACAAATAACATACAAGGGAACCGCCATAAGGTTAACAGCTGATCTTTCAGCAGAAACTCTGCAAGCCAGAAGGGAGTGGCAGGACATATTTAAAGTGATGAAAGGGAAAAACCTACAGCCAAGATTACTCTACCCAGCAAGGATCTCATTCAGATTCGACGGAGAAATTAAAACCTTTACAGACAAGCAAAAGCTGAGAGAATTCAGCACCACCAAACCAGCTTTACAACAAATGCTAAAGGAACTTCTCTAGAGAGGAAACACAAGAGAAGGAAAAGATCTACAATAACAAACCCAAAACAATTAAGAAAATGGTAATAGGAACATACACATCGATAATTACCTTAAATGTAAATGGATTAAATGCTCCAACCAAAAGATATAGACGGGCTGAATGGATACAAAAACAACACCCGTATATATGCTGTCTAGAAGAGACCCACTTCAGACTGAGGGACACATACAGACTGAAAGTGAGGGGATGGAAAAAGATATTCATTGCAAATGGAAGTCAAAAGAAAGCTGGAGTAGCAATTCTCATAGCAGACAAAATAGACTTTAAAATAAAGACTATTACAAGAGACAAAGAAAGACACTACACAATGATCAAGGGATCAATCCAAGGAGAAGCCATAACAATTGTAAATATTTATGCACCCAACATAGGAGCACCTCAATACATAAGGCAAATGCTAACAGCCATAAAAGGGGAAATCGTCAGTAACACAATCATAGTAGGGGACTTTAACACCCCACTCTCACCAATGGACAGATCATCCAAAATGAATAAATAAGGAAACACAAGCTTTAAATGATACATTAAACAAGATGGACTTAATTGATATTTATAAGACATTTCATCCAAAAACAACAGAATACACTTTCTTCTCAAGTGCTCATGGAACATTCTCCAGGATAGATCATATCTTGGGTCACAAATCAAGCCTTGGTAAATTTAAGAAAATTGAAATCTATCAGGTATACTATCAAGTATCTTTTCCGACCACAACACTATGAGACTAGATATCAATTAAAGGAAAAAATCTGTAAAAAATACAAACACATGGAGGCTAAACAATACACTACTGAATAACCAAGAGATCACTGAAGAAATCAAAGAGGAAATCAAAAAATACCTAGAAACAAATGACAATGAAAACACGATGACCCAAAACCTTTGGGATGCAGCAAAAGCAGTTTTAAGAGGGAAGTTTATAGCAATACAATCCTACCTCAAGAAACAAGAAACATCTCAAATAAACAAGCTAACCTTACACCTAAAGCAATTAGAGAAAGAAGAACAAAAAAAAATTCCCAAAGTTAGCAGAAGGAAAGTAATCATAAAGATCAGATCAGGAATAAATGAAAAAGAAATGAAGGAAACGATAGCAAAGATCAATAAAACTAAAAGCTGGTTCTTTGAGAAGGTAAACAAAATCGATAAACCGTTAGGCAGACTCATCAAGAAAAAAAGGGAGAAGACTCAAATCAATAGAATCAGAAATGAAAAAGAAGAAGTAACAACTGACACTGCAGAAATACAAAGGATCATGAGAGATTACTACAAGCAACTATATGCCAATAAAATGGACAACCTGTAAGAAATGGACACATTCTTAGAGAAGCACAACCTTCCGAGACTGAACCAGGAAGAAATAGAATATATAAACAGACCAATCACAAGCACGGAAATTGAGACTGTGATTAAAGATCTTCCAACAAACAAAAGCCCAGGACCAGATGGCTTCACAGGCGAATTCTATCAAACATTTAGAGAAAAGCTAACACCTATCCTTCTCAAACTCTTCCAAAATATAGCAGAGGGAGGAACACTCCCAAACTCATTCTACAAGGCCACCATCACCCTGATACGAAAACCAGACAAAGATGTCACAAAGAAAGAAAGCTACAGGCCAATATCACTGATGAACACAGATGCAAAAATCCTCAACAAAATACTAGCAAACAGAATCCAGCAGCACATTAAAGGATCATACACCATGATCAAGTGGGGCTTATTCTAGGAATGCAAGGATTCTTCAATATATGCAAATCAATCAATGTGATACACCATATTAACAAATTGAAGGAGAAAAAACATGATCATTCAATAGATGCAGAAAAAGCTTTCAACAAAATTCAACACCCATTTATGATAAAAGCCCTCCAGAAAGTAGGCATAGAGGGAACTTACCTCAACATAATAAAGGCCATATATGACAAACCCACGGCCAACATCGTTCTCAATGGTGAAAAACTGAAACCATTTCCACTAAGATCAGGAACAAGACAAGACTGTCCACTCTCACCACTATTATTCAACATAGTTTTGGAAGTGTTAGCCACAGCAATCAGAGTAGAAAAAGAAATAAAAGGAATCCAAATCGGAAAAGAAGAAGTAAAGCTGTCATTGTTTGCAGATGACCTGATACTATACACAGAGAATCCTAAAGATGCTACCAGAAAATGACTAGAGCTAATCAATGAATTTGGTAAAGTAGCAGGATACAGAATTAATGCACAGAAATCCCTTGCATTCCTATACATGAATGATGAAAAATCTGAAAGAGAAATTAAGGAAACACTCCCATTTACCACTGCAACAAAAAGAATAAAATACCTAGGAATAAACCTACCTAAGGAGACAAAAGACTTGTATGCAGAAAACTATAAGACACTGATGAAAGAAATTAAAGATGATACAAATAGATGGAGAGATATACCATGTTCTTGGATTGGAAGAATCAACATTGTGAAAATGACTATACTACCCAAAGTAATCTACAGATTCAATGCAATCCCTATCAAACTACCACTGGCATTTTTCACAGAACTAGAACAAAAAATTTCACAATTTGTATGGAAACACAAAAGTCCCCAAATAGCCAAAGCAATCTTGAGAAAGAAAAATGGAGCTGGAGGAATCAGGCTCCCAGACTTCAGACTATACTACAAAGCTACAGTAATCAAGACAATATGGTACTGGCACAAAAACAGAAATATATCAATGGAACAGGATAGAAAGCCCAGAGATAAACCCTCACACATATGGTCACCTTATTTTTGATAAAGGAGGGAAGAATATACAATGGAGAAAAGACAGCCTCTTCAATAAGTGGTGCTGGGAAAACTGGACAGCTACATGTAAAAGAATGAAATTAGAACACTCCCTAACACCATACACAAAAATAAACTCAAAATGGATTAAAGACCTACATGTAAGGCCAGACACTATAAAACTCTTAGAGTAAAACATAGGTAGAACACTCTATGACATAAATCACAGCAAGATCCTTTTTGACCCACCTCCTAGAGAAACGGAAATAAAAACAAAAAATAAACAAATGGGACCTAATGAAACTTAAAAGCTTTTGTGCAGCAAAAGAAACCATAAACAAGATGAAAAGACAACCCTCAGAATGGGAGAAAATATTTGCAAATGAAGCAACTGACAAAGGATTAACCTCAAAATTTACAAGCAGCTCATGCAGCTCAATATCAAAAAAACAAACAACCCAATCCAAAAATGGGCAGAAGACCTAAATAGACATTTCTCCAAAGAAGATATACAGATTGCCAACAACATGAAAGAATGCTCAACATCACTAACCATGAGAGAAATGCAAATCAAAAGTACAATGAGGTATCACCTCACACAAGTCAGAATGGCCATCATCAAAAAATCTACAAACAATAAATGCTGGAGAGGGTGTGGAGAAAAGGGAACCCTCTTGCACTGTTGGTGGGAATGTAAATTGATACAGCCACTATGGAGAACAGTAGGGAGGTTCCTTAAAAAACTAAAAGTAGAACTACCATACGACCCAGCAATCCCACTACTGGGCATATACCCTGAGAAAACCATAATTCAAAAAGTGTCATGTACCACAATGTTCTTTGCAGCACTATTTACAATAGCCAGAAGCTACCTAAGTGTCCATCCACCGATGAATGGATAAAGAGGATGTGGCACATATATACAATGGAATATTCCTCAGCCATAACAAGAAACGAAATTGAGTTATTTTTAGTGAGGTGGATGGACCTAGACTCTGTCATACAGAGTGAAGTTAAGTCAGAAAGAGAAAAACAAATACCGTATGCTAACACATATATATGGAATCTAAAAAAAAAAAAAAGGTTCTGAAGAACCTAGGGGCAGGACAGTAATAAAGATGCAAACATAGAGAATGGACTTGAGGACACGGGGAGGGGGAAGGGTAAGCTGGGATGAAGTGAGAGAGTGGCATGGACATATATACACTACCAAATGTGAAATAGATAGCTAGTGGGAAGCAGCCGCATAGCACAGGGAGATCAGCTCGGTGCTTTGTAACCACCTAGAGGGGTGGGATAGGGAGGGTGGGAGGGAGACACAAAAGGGAGGAGATATGGGGATATATGTATATGTATAGCTGATTCACTCTGTTATACAGCAGAAACTAACACACCATTGTAAAGCAATTATACTCCAATAAAGATGTTAAAAAAATGCAGATTTCTAGACCCATCCCAGAACAAATGAATCAATCTATTGCATTATTTAGCAAAATTTGAGAAGTGCTGTCCCAAGTTCATAAAACTGCAGATGAAATAACCGCATCACCTTTCCAGTCAGCTGCCTTCAGTATGGAGACAGCGATCACCACCTCTGGTCCAGACACAAAGCCTAAATTCTTCCAGCCTGATTGCATTGCCTGAGGCAGGTGCCAGGGCAAGAACCCATATTCAGGGTCATTCAGGGATGACCCCGGGATAGGGGGCTCCCGGGGGCACGGGTGGCTGAGTGACTGGGCATCGCTCCTGTCTGCCCTGAGCAGTGATTGGGCGGCTGCCTCGGAGGCACCTTCGGCAGGTGTGGCTGGGAGCCCCAGCTTCAATTGGCAGGGCGCCCATGTTGTTCCCTGTCAGCCCCAGCCTGGGATGATTTATGGATCTGCAGTGTAATTAGAGACAACTGGAAAGAATTCAAGAATCAGATGAACCCATGCTGGGAGCCCTCGAGATGGGACAGCAGATGGCAGAGACAAAAACGAACCCGGGACCCTTTGTTGAGGGAGGGTCTGGACCCTGGCAGCCCCCTTGTTCCACATCCCCTGCCTCTGCGCTGAGCCTGGCAGGGCTCTGAGCCACATTTCAGGGCTGGAGGGTCTGCATCGTGATATGCTAGCCCTAAAATTCTCCCCCGATTATTGGGCAAGACCCTCCAGGCTCCCTGGCTGCACCAGTGGCCCACGATTGGTCAAAAAGTTAGGCAGGGGGCTTCCCTGGTGGCGCAGTGGTTGAGAATCTGCCTGCTAATGCAGGGGACATGGGTTCGAGCCCTGGTCTGGGAGGATCCCACATGCCACGGAGCAGCTGGGCCCGTGAGCCACAACTACTGAGCCTGCGCGTCTGGAGCCTGTGCCCCGCAACGGGAGGGGCCGCGATAGTGAAAGGCCCGCGCACCGCGATGAAGAGCGGTCCCCTCACCGCGATGAAGAGTGGCCCCCACTTGCCGTAACCAGAGAAAGCCCTCGCACGAACCGAAGACCCAACACAGCCAAAAATAAATAAATAAATAAATAAAGTAGCTATAAAATTAAAAAAAAAAAAAAAAAAAAGTTAGGCAGATGGTCAGTTCTGGCAGTGGTCAAAACACACTGTCCTAAGTTGCCCAAGTACATTGGAAGGTCATCTCACTCATTTTCCTGCTTTCAGCTGGACTAAACGAAGCCAGCAAAGGAAATGAACACCAGCTCCCATTCAGAGAAGCTGGCTTCTCCAGTCACCTTTGACGCTGATCGTTTCATGGGCCTCTGGGCATGAGGATGGGAACATTGCTGCAGAGTGGCTCTGCGCTCGGAGGCCAGCCATGCAGAGAATTATCAGGAAGGATAGAAAGGGACCCACTGGCACTCACAGGCACAAGGAGTGCCACCATGTACCTCTAACGGTGCCACATTGTCCCAGCGTGTTTGATGAACACTGAAAAATTCATTTCAACCACACAGGGTGTGAACCTTTACTATCTGTAAACCTAAATCCTCCAAGACAAACTGGGGTCTACCAACTTCTTACCAAGCTCTTGGAGAAAGCCCCCTCCTCCAGATTTTGTGCTGAGACCTGGCCAAGGATTTGCATTGTGACATGCTGGGGACTGCTGTTCCTGCATGAAAAAATGGGGGCCTCGAGAAGGTGGGTGATATACTCTCCCCACTAAGTTAGAAGCTGTTCCAACAGAGAGGTTGAGTGAGCTAAGATCCCTGCAGCAGTTCCTTAAACTTTGGGAGAAAAAGAAAATGGATCCTTCTTGAAACTCAGCCCCTGCATGTGAAGCCTGATGGCAGGCAATATGCCCCTTACACCCCTGTGTGTTTTCAAATACAGCTGTGTTCCCTCTGTTCCCCTCTCAGCCCCACCAGCCTGCAAATGCCACGGTTTACGCAAAGCACATCATGGAAGCTGAAATGATCGGGAGCTCCATTCCTACCGCTGAAACATGTTGACAGAATGGGGACAAGGGGACACATTTCCAAGCTCTAAATTTTATAATAATACCTCGGGGGAGTCACTGGCAAAGTTTGGCCAAAATATAATTAGTTTGCACAGCTATTAGGGGCTGATAAAAGGTTTTAATTTGCGGAGTGATCTCAGGAATCTCAGATACTTGGTGTCTGTTCTTGCTTTCCTTGCAAGCAGGGTGGCTACTTGGGCCACGTGAAAGCCTCAGACCTGCGCATCTCGGGGGAGAAAGTGGAGCAGAGATTTCTTTGCTCTTTTGATAACCAGGGTAGAAGAAAGGCAGGTGAGATGCCCGATGGCTTCCTTCCTCTTCTTTCTTTGTTATTCTTTCTTTCTCCCACTGCCCACCCCTATCTCCTTCTCTCTTTTTTTAGCTAAGCAGAACTTTTTTAAATTTACCATTTGTCTTTACAAATTTAGAAGCTTAAAGACTTTACTCAGGATGATACCCTATTTCCAGGGAATCCAAAAGGAAAGTTCAGCCATCTTCTTGTAGGTAATTTAATTGTTAATGCGGTCCCCCCTTGAGAGTGCCTCAATAAAGCCGATAATGCAAACAGAGAAGGCGTGACTTCCAGAGGGTCCCCAGGACGGTGAAGCCCTGGCCGGCTGATGGGCTAAGGACAGAGTGACCTGTTGCGGGCTTCTGAATTCTGCCGATCAGCTGAGAGACAAACATACATGATGAAAGAAACCAAGGAGATGGCGTCAAACTACCACCCTTTATTGTGCCTCTGCAAAGTGCACTTGAACAAAGGCTGGGATGGCATCTGAGAGCAAAATGCATGTTTTACCCACAGCAATTTGCCTCTAAGTGAGAGAACACAGCACACACACTGAGACGCCCACAACAAAGGGTAGTTTACATCTTTCCTCCCAAACGCTGCTTCTTAACAGAGCATTTCTACTGTTTATGGGCAATTGGGCTCGATGGATGTACTTGAAATCAGGGAGCAGGACGGGAGGGTGCTGTGATGGATAAAAGACTTACAGACAAACACGCGCAAAAACCTTTTGCTCTTCATGGTAACTTTTAGGTCAGGCCCCTGGATTTTTATCTGTGTCATAGATACTTCGAGTATCTAAGCATAGGGGGCAACTCATCATTCACTTCATTTTATAGAGAAAAATGGGATAGGTGATGGTAAGAGGCGAAGGTTCCAGAACAGGCACGATTACAACAAGGGCACTATATTTACAAGTTTGAATTATTCTGATTGCTCGTCCCTGCTCCATAGCCAAAACATCCCCTTAGTTACTTTGGCTCATGTAACTAGATACCACTGTATTGTACTGCTAGGAGGGGATGAAGAGAAGTAACATTAGACTTAATTACATAGTACTGTATCTAGCACATGGTAACCATTCAATAAATATAGTTAAACCTGCATCAGAACACTAACCACGTGATTGATTATCAGCCAAATAAGATATAAAGTAAACTGTCTGCAGGACTGGGGGAAGGAGAAAACAATTAGAAATGAATGGTATCCCAATCAATGATTTATGTATCTGCCTCTCCTTCTATAAACTGTGAAATCCCTGGGGATAGTAATCATGTCTCATTTGTCTTTATTTTTCCACTCTATTTATTTTTTTGCAGCTTTACTGGAAACTAGTGTATGCTAAATGAATGTTTGTCGATGGATGGATGGATGGATGGACAGATGAACCGGGGAAGGAATTGTGCTCCTAAACCATATACATGTTATCCAACCACTACTGGAATAGTTTGGGAGACAATACAAAATTGTTGGTTCTTTTTCTTTAATTATAATTGCATTTAAAGGGAAAATTATTATTGTTATTCTAGTCTCATAAAAAATGAAACACACACACATACACAGCCTGACGTTATACTGCAGATGTACACCCTGAGATAAAAATAAGTTTTCAGAGGAATACAACAAAAAGCTTTGGTAGGGAAGATACACAGTAAAATATGTTCCCAAATTATTCTGTCTGCCATTTCCCATTGCTCCTGAGATTACTCATTAAATCACAGAGATTTCCCTCTCTCCCTCTCCTTCTCTCTCTTAGTAAAACTCAGAGATTCCATACGACAGACAGGAGGGTAAACTGAGACAGGTTTTTGAGAAGCACATTAGCTCCACTCTTTAAAGAAAAAAAAAAAGACTCTAGAACTTTGGGGAACAATTTTCTTAATTTCAACCCTAATTACCTGGGTTTGATAAATGGAATCACTGCTTAAGTTTCAATTTTATTTAGCTTGTGTGGAGAGAAGGTTTTCGAGATCAAGAAAAGAGGTTACTTTGGGAAGCTCATAAGTGACATGGCAGAAAGTATATTTCTCTTTGGAGAACAGGATTACATTAAGATTTCAAGAGTCCAAAGTTATATTCAAGCTCTTTTGGTTCTTTCACAATTTATACAAGAAAAGTCACATCTTAGGACACTTCAGGAACACAATGTTCTCGACCCTAACAACTGAAGGCAGCGATTTCAGGCAGAGTTCCTGCTCTCCACTGGTCTTGGGATATTACTGCTGAGATAACTTCAGGCCTCGCTCACCCCGGGGCCTGTGTGGAAGTTGCCAGCACGTTATGGAGCAAAAGCTCCACAACCCCATCTGGCCACGTCTGAAATGGGCCAAGCCGGCTCCGGCCTTTCTCTGCTCCAGGAGCCTCTCCCCCTTCTCCTTGGGCCCTCACTTGCCCTGCGGTGGGTCTGTGCACCTGCAGCCTCAGCTTCCCTAGGAGCTGGTTAGAAATGCTGAATTTCCAGCCTCACCCGACCTACTGAATTTGAACCTGAGGATGCATTTTAACAAGATTCCCCCAGGTGATTTCCGTGCACCTTAAAAGTCTGAGAAGCAGGGATGTCCCTGACAAGGGAGGCCTGATGCAGACTCTCCTTTCATCTGCTGCTCAGTCCCCTGGTCCCCTGGTGCATCTCCAGCTGCGTTTCCTCCAAAGCAAAGAGCTCTGTGCGCCCACAGGCGGGCCACCTGTCTGCTCAGCACAGCGGGCAGAGCTGCGTGTTTCCGGGAGCCTCTCCTACCCCTCAGGCCAAAAGACAATGTCAGTTTCCAGCTCTGTCTTCTGCTTCTCCTGATCTGCCGGCGTGGGTGGCTGTAGTCACACCGAGGATGCGGAACAGAAGCGGGGAAACGCCAGGAGGGATCAGAAAGAGCTTTCTGTGGATCCACCTCTCCTGAGCTGGGAGACGGGAGGCATTCTGATTATGTCTAAACCATCACTTCACCTTTGCGTCATCTCAGGAATTTTGCCCAAAGGGTCAGAGGCTGCGTGAACTCTGCCGCTTCCTTCTCCCGTTTCCAGTGGTCCAACCACGCCTCTCAGGCTCCCCGCCAGCCAGGAACAGGACCTAGCTCACTTTGACCCTTTCCTGTCCTCTCCCCGGGCTCCACCCCCTCCTCCAAGGTTGCTGCCCCTCCTCACTGGCTCACATCAGAAACTGGCAGATTTACAGGTTCAGAGTGACTAACCTGTAGTCACTGCAGCCACGTGAGTGCTGGCCGTAATGCACTTCACCTCATTAAACAGTGCACGCCCAGGTCCTGTCTGCTGTAAAGCAACTGGTCTCCAAAGCCCAGTATTCATCTTCCAGGGCTGCTGGGAGATAATAAATGGGTAATATTCCGGTGATGATGGTAATGGAGTCACGGCTCAGAGCTAATATTATGGCAAAGTAGTAATTATTTCAACAGTAAACAAGGGGATGGTTGGGCTGCTGACAGAATTCAAGCCTGTTGAATCGCGTCAGTTAATTTACTCGGAGTCCAGGCCTGCAACTGGCTGAGAGAGGAGGAGGAAGTCTTGCTTCTCTGCAAGTGTTCCAAAGCTCTGCCTGCAATCTGACTTCCTCTGGCTGTGCAGACACAGAGAGTCTCAAGCTTCTGCCTCCCCTGCTTCTGATCTACAGGGAATGACAGGCACAGTGGCCTCAGGCCTCTGTCCGTGGATTCCAGGAAGAGGGAATGGCATTGTGTCCAGGGAGGATCCCTCAGCCTGACACACCGAGACTAGGAGGGCTTTATGAGGGGGTGAGAACATTAATGTCTGTGTTGGAAAACTCGGGACCTTTACCTGACAAATTTCTCCAAATTTCCCCCATTTTTATGGGTCTGTAACCCAAAGGCAGAGCACCGAGACAATTCTCAGAACACACAGGGCAGCCTGAATTAACCCTCGGAGGTTCTGGAAGCTCCCTGACATTGGATGGAAATGCCAGGCTCACCACAAATGACTGAAATCCGAAAGGAACGCTTTGAGACCAGATCATAAACTTCAGGCACTGAAAAGGCCCCCAGGGGACCAAGATCATTAGGTCTACCTTGTGCTAGGCCAGAAGGAAAAAGTGCAGCAGGAAGGGGAAACCAAGGTGAGAAACAGAAAGATAATACGATATCTAAGTAAGCAATTCTGTTATCTCCTCATACGATGTGCCCATGTTCCAGTAATTTATTGCTGAGTAAAAAATCCACCACAGGGTTTTCCTGGTGGCGCAGTGGTTAAGAATCTGCCTGCCAACGCAGGGGACACGGGTTCAAGCCCTGGTCTGGGAAGATCTCACATGCCGCAGAGCAACTAAGCCCATGCACCACAACTACTGAGCCTGCACTCTAGAGCCTGCGAGCCACAGCTACTGAGCCTGTGTGTCTAGAGCCCATCCATACTCTGCAACAAGAGAAGCCATCGCAACGAGAAGCCTGCCCACTGCAACAAAGAGTAGCCCCTGCTCACTGCAACTAGAGGAAGCCTGTGTGCAGCAATGAAGACCCAACGCAGCCAAAAATAAATAAATAAAATAAATAAATTTATATTAAAAAAATCCACCCCAAAACAAAGGCTTACAACATCAATAGTCATACAGGCATAACTCGTTCTACAGCACTTTGCCTTACTGTGCTTCACAGATATTGCATTTCTTACAAATCGAAGTTTTGTACATCGAGCAAGTCTATTGGTGCCATTTTCCCAACAGCATTTGCTCACTTTGTGTCTCTGTGTCACATTTTGGTAATTCTCACAATATTTCAAACTTTCATGATTATTATGTTCGTTATGGGATCTGTGATCTTTGATGTTACTACTGCGACTCTCTGAAAGCTCGGATGATGGTTAGCATTTTTTTAAGAAATAAAGTACTTTTAAGTTAACTTATATACACTGATTTTTAGACATAATGCTACTGCACACTTACTAGACTACAGTGTAGTGTAAACATGGCTTTTATATGCACTGGGAAACCAAAAACTTTGTGTGACTCGCTTTATTGCGATATTTGCTTTGTTGCCGTGATCTGGAACTGAACAGGCAATATCTCCAAGGTGCCTAAATTGTTTTGCTCATGAAGCTGGAGTTGGCTGGGCTCAGCCCAGAGATCTGGCCGGGGTTTTGCATGAGGTTGTGGGTTAGACAGCGGCCAGGGCTAAGGTCCTCTCCAAGGTTCGTTCACTGACTCCAATGGCTGTGCCTGGGGACCTGGCGTTCCTTGGTGTCTGTCCACATGGCCTCCCCCTGCAGCAACCTCAGAGTGACTGTGTTTCTCTTATGGTGGCCAACAGGTCCCCAGCCCGTGTCCCACAAGAAGGCAGCAGAAGCTTTGGGAACCTGGCCTTGGATGTCAACAGCCTGGCTTCCACCTCTTTCCATGCATTAAGGGGGGAGTCAGGAAAGCCAGCGACAGTCCCGGGAAGGGCCGGGACTCCATCTCATGTGAGGGGCTCAAAGAATCTGTGGATACGTCTCAACCCCAGCACAGCCCACAAGGCCAGTTCTCCTGTCCTTTGCCTTCCCATAGCAGCTCCAGGCTTTCTCTTTCTCTGATTTTGGTTCGAAATCTCATCATTGCTCTGTCCATCCCTAAGTTGATACATGTACAGATAAGTCCTTCCCCATATACCTTCACAATAATACTAGTGATCACTGCTTCCATTAATTAATGCTCCTCGATGCCTATAGCTGGCATAGAATATGTATGCAGTCCTGTTTAGAGGTATATATTATTCCCAACTGATAAATGAAGAAACAGGCTGAAAAAGGTTAATCAGAGGTCCTAAGATCCAAACACAGGTCTGTTTAATTCCACATCTATGTTCTTTCTCCTGTGCTGTTTTCCTTCTACGTAAACTTGGTTTCTATAGAAACCATACAAGTTAATGAAAAATAACCAAAGCAGTTATTACTGTGCGACTTTGTAAGGATCCCCTGAGCTTCAACAGTCTTATCTGTAAAATGGAGATGATAATGATATCTAGCTCATTGGGCTGTAATGAAGATTAAATGTGATAATAGATGGAGAGCACTCTGTACAGGGTTGGCAAAGAATAAACGCTCAAAAAAAGTTACTTAGGGATGTTTTTAACAATTTCAGTGACAAGAAAATCATTCTTCAGTCATGGCTTTTATTTTTGTAGAGAGCCATTTGGATCAGAGTATCATGTATTAGATGAGTAATAATATATATATTATTATAGAGTAATAATTACTATATATTGTATCTACTTTGATGGCTGTATATAAATATGTTATCAAAAACTACATATGTATACATAGATATAATAAACACAACTATACATTTTTTAAAACTTATTTATTTTGCTTATTTATTTTTGTCTGCATAAGGTCTTCATTGCTACGTGTGGGCTTCCTCTACTTGCAGCGAGCGGGGGCTACTCTTCATTGCGGTGCACGGGCTTCTCATTGCGGTGGCTTCTCTTGTTGCGGAGCATGGGCTCTAGGTGCACGGGTTTCAGTAGTTGTGGCTCGCAGGCTCTAGAGCGCAGGCTCAGTAGTTGTGGCGCATGAGCTTAGTTGCTCCGTGGCATGTGGGATCCTCCCGGACCAGGGTTTGAACCCGTCAAATTTTTTGACTAGAGTACTTATATATGCTCCTTTAGTCAAAAAATTGATGGTTTAGTTTTTAAACTGGCACTTTCATGAGAGGTATTTCAAAATGGCTCTGAGCAAAGGCAGCCCTGCTGATGAGTGAGGGTCTCACTGAATAGCAAATTCTGGTATTTGTTAACAGCACCATACTGTTCAAATAGACTGTATATGCAAAGGTGAACATTAATTAGTTGCAAGTTTTCCCAGGGGATTCACTTTAAAAAACCCTAATGATGAGAGAATAAGCAGGCCCACGAGCATTCTGAGGAACTGACTTGGAAACCCATCCAACACCTGACTCTGTCAGCTGTTTAACTGCCGATGCTCTGGTGGGGACAGTCTCTGATCACATGTGTCTCAGCATAAATTACCTCAGCTAACTGGCACAAAGCCCAAGGGACTCTCGTAGGGCACGGAGTTCTTTAGTGGTACATAGAGAGAGGAAAAAAGAAAGAAAAATGGAGAAAAGAAAAAGAATTTCATTTTCATAGTTTTCCCTCCCATTTCAGGGCTACCCAATGTACTACATCCTAGGCATCGGCTAATTCTAAAACCTCTCCACTTTTCCAACCAATTTAATTACAACACCAGAGGAGGAACAGTCTGGAGGCTAGAGATGCATGGGAAGTAAAGATGCACGCGCGCACACACACACACCCATGTGCACACACATACGCACACCCACAGAACCGTTACAGCTTGACGGGTGTTTGATCACACACCCTGCTTCCCACTGATGCCATCACAGGGCTCCAGCGTTTTCCACAATCACCAAAGATGACTGCAGTGGTGTTTGATGAAGATTGACACAGAGATGACTGCTCTGCCTCAGGAAACCTATGTGGGTTGACTTTAGGATCCAGGCTTTGTTCCAGAATTTATCCCATTGACATTAGGGAATGCCGTGACTCTGACTTCCACTAAAACAGGGCCTGAAGATCATAGGGAGCTCTGTGAATCACAGAAAAGGGGGAAAGGAATGAACAAATCCAGCTTTGTCCCAGGGCGAGAATTAGCTGATGATATGGTGCGTCTGCTGGGAGTTCTCCAAAGGTCTAGTTTTTTGGGCTTCCCTGGTGGCGCGGTGGTTGGGAGTCCGCCTGCCAATGCAGGGGACACGGGTTCGAGCCCTGGTCTGGGAAGATCCCACATGCCGCGGAGCGACTACGCCCGTGAGCCACAGCTACTGAGCCTGCGCGTCTGGAGCCTGGGCTCCGCGACAAGAGAGGCCGCGACGGTGAGAGGCCCGCGCACCGCGATGAAGAGTGGCCCCCGCTCGCCGCAACTGGAGAAAGCCCTCGCACGGAAACGAAGACCCAACACAGCCATAAATAAATAAATAAATAAAAATTCAAAGGTCTAGTTTTTTAAACTCAATATCTTATCTCTTCCAAGCCTATCTTACTAGCATTTAAAATTGAAAATCTATTTCTAAAGGTTAAGTTTATGACGATAAAATTTTTGCAAACACGTATTAAACGTTTTGAAAGGAAGAAAAGTTGGGAAGAATAGAAATAACACCTGTACTTCCAACAGTTAGCAAGAACCACTTATTCATTTTGTGATGTAAAGATTGGGATTCACTTTTGAAAGTGAGTGACAGGATTTCAAAGCCCATCTCAATAGAAAAGAAATCTCTTGGACAGAATGATCCTTTTCTATCATTGGTCAATTGTTACTATTATAATAACGTGGAAAGTATTTTTGAAACTATGAAATCATAATGATGGGATTCTGAAAGACTATTCATCGAGCAGGTGCCTGAGAATTTCAAAAGGAAAGTAATAAACTGAGAAGAGTCTGTATGACCATGATCATTCAGGACATACAAGACCTGTTCCCTCTGCTTCACAAATAAACTCAGTGCTACAGACCTATTTCAGACAGAAACAGGGAGCAGTGGGCATTGCTGGTGATGGTCAGATAGGGCGTGAAAGCACAGGAGCTAAGGCGTCTGTACTCACATGGCGGGGGTGGGGGGGGGGTCAGAAGGTGCTGATTTACAGCAAACCTGCTCCTCCCAGAAGAGGATGCCCAGCCTTAAGGCTATGAGCAAAGGCAGGATCAGATGCTCCCACAAAACGCCACATAAACGAGAGAAACAGCAACGACATCTGAACAACTTCCCCAAGGGTAAAATCAGAATCAACAACAGAGGCGTGGTCATGTTGGAAGCTTATGAGATCAAAGACCCAGGGCTAGGGCTGGATTGCTGTGATCCCTCCAGGCAAAAGGAGGCAAAGTGGGGAGAGGATAGAACAGTGTGACAGTCAGGGAAGTGCTCTTCCGGGGCCAGGCAAGTAACAGCCCTGTGTCGGCAGAGGTCAAAACCAAGGTAAGACGTAGCTGTCGGGTGGAGCGTGACACCTGTGAGCCAGCGAGGAGCCCCTGAGGAAGGCACGGCCCCCCTGGAAGGACCCCTCTTGGATGGCTGTGAATGCGGATAAGAACCACCATCACTGCAAGCTCACAGGACAACAGGAAAGGGAACCAAGGGTGCTCAGGGGTAAAAATAAGAATTTAACAGCAGCAACTAGAACTGTCAAGTCTTCAGCAACATGGATGGACCTGGAGACGGTCACACTAACTGAAGTAAGCCAGACAGAGAAAGACAAATATAATATGACATCACTGATATGTGGACTCTAAAAAAAAGATACAAATGAACTTATTTACGAAACAGAAATAGGCTCACAGACATAGCAAACAAACTTATGGTTACCAAAGGGGGAAGGGGGGAGGGATAAATTAGGAGTTTGGGATTAACAGATACACACTCCTATATATAAAATAGATAACCAACTAGGACCTACTGTATAGCACAGGGAACTATACTCAATATCTTGTAATAAACTATAAGGGAAGAGAATGTAAAAAAAGAATATATAAAAAAAATATATATATGTATAACTGAATCACTTTGTTGTATACCTGAAACTAACACAACCCTGTACATCAATTATATTTCCAAAAATTTTTTTAAAAAAAGAGCCAGTCTTCATGTACTGCAGATATTGACAAACTTCTTTTCTCAAGGACCAGAGAGTGAATATTTTAGGCTTTGCAGGACACACGGCCTCATTGAAACTACTCAACTCTGACGCTGGAAGAGGAAAGCCCCCATAAACAAAGGGCTGTGGTGTGTTCTCATAAAACCTTGTTTTATGTTCTCATAAAACAATTTAATTTCAAATAATTTGCACATGTCACGAAATACTACTGTTCTTTCATTTTAAATTCAGCCATTAAAAATGTAAAATTCTTTCTGAGCTCACAGGTTGTTCAAAAGCAGCTAGCAGGTGGGATTTGGCCCACATGCCAGCCCCATCCCTGTTGTTGTGAAACAGGACAAAGAGAACCAGCCCTGGCTTGGAGCTCCTGAGTGCTGTGGAAGCCAAAGATCCCGGTCTCATCCTAAAACCAGCACCAACCAGAATATTCCTGTTGCCCTGAATTTCCCTTTCGATTTCTGCAATTTCTGTTTTGTGCAGTTGTGGCCCGTTGTTCTGCTCTTGTCAAACAATTTCCAGATTCAACTCTCCTCACTTGGGCTACATTCTAGGTAGCATTTCTGAAATGCTTAGGAGAACTTTGAAATTAATTATGCTGCATTAATAAACATAACGCAAAGATAACGGGAACACAGGAGAAGTGTTGTTCTTATACCAACGGTCACAGACAGTGGTTACATCATTTGCTTTTCAAGTTTGTGTTTCAGAAACATAAAAACGTCTTTGTCTTAGAAGATTGCTCTGTGCTGGGGTCACATCTTCCCTCCTTGCCTTCATGACTTTCCTGGCATCACCCTGGAGAATATGCATGATTCATGCAGAACTGGTTATTAATAAAGGACCACACACACAATGTTTTCATGTTGACCAATCACCTGGAATGTGGGATTGCTAATCTCCACTTTCTGATCCTGTTTTATGGACCAGGTGGCAGAGGCTCAGGGAGGTTGATTGGCTTCAGGAGGGTCACCCACTTAGTAGCCGGCAGAGCAAAGAGTCGAATCCAGTGTCCCCACAAAAGCGCTCTTCACATCCCTCCACCCTGACCACTGCTCTCCTCCTGGGTGACCTTGGGCTGCCAAGTGGGCATCTGCGCATGGAAGGATTTCCTTTCCCGGGTGCAGACCAGAGACAGCCAAGCTTCACTGTGAAAACGCGTGCCTGATGGAAGGCCCTGGAAGGCTGCCCCATTTCACAGGGAGTCTCCTCAGTGAAGACCCGATGACCCATCCTCCGCCAGCTTCCCAGCACACTCTTTACTTTCTTTCCTCCTCTTCTTTTCCCCCTGATGTTCCCAATGTGATGTATGTCTTCAGATGGTGGAATCACATACACTTCCCCCTCTGTGCACTTGGCAGGCCCCTCCTTCCTTTATTCTTGCAGCGGGAAGTTTACAGTCCACACGGCGGGAAGAGCTCTGCAGGGCTGGATTCTCAGCGCTCGCCAGCGGCAGGACTCTCCCAGGCGAGACGTGTCTAGGGTGACGACAGCTCAACAGGAAGTTCCCAATTCCCTGTTGTGCCTAAATTGCATCCTGACAGAGACACCGCTGTGACCCTCCTGGCCCTCTCCCACTTGGCCTTCAACTCCCTTAGCAGCTGTGGCACCCAGGGGGCAGCAGACAAGCCGGACCTTCTCCCACTGGCTGCCCTATGCAGCTGGCCAGGCAGAGAAGAGAGTTTCCGTCTTAAAAGGCGCATGGAAACGTCCCCAGAGCTGACGCTTAGGCATCGCACGTGCACAGCAGCAAAGCACCTTGACATTATCAAGTCCTGTGGGCAGCATGGACCCTATTTCCAAGCTACTTTTTTTGGAAGTGGGGCTGGAGGGAGGTCTTTGTCAGGCCCCCGTCTCTGCAGACTGGACTCCTTTAATGCAGCTAGAACACTGCTTTCACAGAAATGAGAAGAACAGAACGCATTCCCAATTCAATACTGAATCATTACAGGCCAGATAAGTGTCTTTTTAGAGTAGAAATAAGAATTTTCCATTTGTGGTTTTGTTTATTAAAACCCTAGGACAAAGTATTACTTTGGGTTAAATCTCAGTCACATTCTATTTTCATTCAACTTCTGTTTCTATCCAAATCGGGTGCTACTAACTGTGAACTTAATCTTTTTGCAGGTGAAGGAAACGATGGTGAGGAGACACTTACCAGTCAGCCATTCACTGTCTCCATCCAAGGGACATTTGTTAGGTGCCTCCAGTGTTCACTGGGGGCATTAGAAGAGCCTATAGGTTTGATTCAAGGGGAAACCGAGGCTCTGGGAAGGGCTGTCCAAAGGAGATGGAAATGCTGGCCCTTCTATCAAGAGGTCATTTAAAAACAGCGCTGGGCCTGCTCTGGGTTAGGTGAGATGGGGTGTTTGGAAAGGCACGAGCCTGGGCACCCACGTTCCACCTGCCACATATGACCCATGACACCTCCCACGTGTTCTGAGAGGCCCGCTTATCTTTAAAATGAGATGAGACGCTACCATCGAGGGCAGCCTAATTACGCCCTCCAGTTTCTTTTTATTTTGTATTTTTTAAATTAATTTTTATTGGCGTATGGTTGCTGTACAGTGTGGTGTTAGCCTCCACAGAACGCATCAGCCATACACGTCTACTGTGCACGCCTGCCCCACCCCGTGACTAATGTTTACGGAGCGTTGTTCTCTGCCGGGCACAGGGCACGCATTTACAGGCGCCACTCATGCCATCTTCACAAGAAGCCCAGGATGAATACGCTATCGAGGTACTCACTTTACAGGTGTGATGACCACGGCTCAGAGGGTGGGCAAAGTGCTCAGGGGACACCGCTTAGAAAGCGGTATAATCAGAACTCGAGTCGTGAAAGTGCACCTTGCCGTGCCTCTAAGCTCAGGCCCAGTTCCCGGAACCCAGTCCAAGCCCACGACAGGTGGCGGGCCAGTATCCACAGAGACATCTGGAAGGCCAAGGTCAGTGTCCAGGTCTACCTCTTAGCAGCTATCTGACCTGCAGCAGGTTATTGAACACCTCCGTGCCTGTTTCCTCATTTGTCAAATATGGGTAATAACAGAATCTAAGCTCACAGCGTTGTTCCAAAGATTAAACGAGCTGGCACGGGTGAAGCGCTGGCATACAGCAGTAAGAACACCATAAGCCTTTGCTACTATTCTTTTTATCACCTTTATTAACCTCACTGTCACCCACCCACCCAGCACATCTCCCTCCAAGCCCCTTGTACTTGAATGAGACCCGTCAACTCTTAGGCCTGAAAGTCCTCTGCCTTGAAAGCTGTACTTCCTCAGAGGCTGGTTTCTAAGTAACTTATTTGTGTTTAATTGTCATTTTCTGAAAATCCGCATAGACACAGGGCTGTAATTAACTTTTTATTGGGATTCTCCCACATAGGTTAAACTACTTGCTCAGAGGAGCGCAGAGTCAATGACAGTAGTCAGGATGGAGGGAAGGCTGCCCTCTCCTGCCTGCCTTGTGATAGACAGAAGCAGCTGCTGAGACCCTGGAGTTGTTACACAGAGAATGTGGAGGCCGAAGAGGACAAACGTCCACCTGAGTGGCAGGCTACGACCTGCCATTTATCTCTTCTATCACCAACAGAGGTGACTGCTGGCAACTCGCCCCCTTTGATGGTTTGGTCATTCCCCTCCCCAGAGCCTGCCTTTGGGCTACATCACATGATCTGATGGGCAGTGGGGCAGAACAAAACCCTGGATTCTGAATCAGCAGATAGTCACATAGTCAGGACTAGTCTGAGAGTTTAGCAGCTAAATTTCTTTGGGAAACCATAGACTCTCCAACCTTGGGTTATCTCATCTGTAAAATAAAATTAATAGCAACAGTAACTTCATACGGGTGTTAGAGAATCAAAGGAAAATATGAAAATGTTTTAAAAATTAAAATTGGTGTAAACTACTCGAATTCCAGTGGGGAAAAGAAAAGATGATCTGAGCTGGCACTGCCTTTGGTAGCTGGGCCGATTCATCTTGATTTTTGCTGTCAGGAATAAAACAGGACAAAGGCAAGCAGTAGATGAATGGGTTCAGAGTGAGGCCTCTGCAACCAACGTGGCTGGTTAAGTCTTGGCCACCTCCTACCCTACGGTGTGTCTTTGAGCAAGTTACTTAAGTGAGTGCTCTGGGTCTGAGTTCCTTCACCTACAAAAGAACACTAATAACACCTACGCCAGAAGATTGTCAAGGGAATTAAAGAGTTCACGCAGGTAAAACATTTAGAAAGGTGCCTGGAACACAGCCAACCTACGATAAAAATATTAGGTACTTGGATGATAATGATGATGATGATGATGATGAAGAGGAAGGGGAGGGGGAGAAGGACATGATAACGGTGATGAGGAGGAGGAGGGGGATGAGGATGGTCCTTCCTTCAGGCTTCTCCTTTTCATACAAGTAGAATCTAACCATTTTAGACTGCTGCTATTTTCTTAATTACTGCCACTTGCATTTTCAGGCACAGAACCACTAGCTTCTAGCCTAAGAATTCAGGCTTGCCAAGAGGTCCTGGGGTTCCTTACTGCTGGCTGCATGGTGACAATGAAGTGGGGACTCTCATCAAGAGGTCCTTATAACCATGACAACATGAGCAGCGCCACTCTTCTGAGGATGTGATTGCCATGACAACACCTGAGTGACCAAAATCAAGAGGCCTAGGAAAGTGCTGCGATAAAGAGAGAAAACACATCAACACGTGGAGAAATGTGACCGTTCAAGGGCAGAACAGGGACTGGTCAGTGTGGACACTTGACAGCAAAGCCAAAGGGAGCAAAATAAGGTCGAAGAAAAAACTGTGTTCACCCTCGCTAAGTTGTCCTGAATTCTCAAGGGTCATGTGGCTCTAGGTAGAAGTAGAGATGCAGAGTGAGATGGAACCAATTCCTCCCGGTCCTTCCATCTTACACAACGTGCCCTATCAATTCAGGGTTCTTCCCCTCTCAGAGGAAATGGGGACAAGGTAATGGGGCAAGGAGAATGGATTTGCTTGGACTCTGAGGAGAAACGTTGGATGGATACTCGGGAACTTGTCTGCAAGCCCGGACTAGGTGGAGGAGACACGGCTACCTGTCACAGCAGGTGCTTTCTTCCGGCTTGGTGAGTTCTCCCCCAACCGTGACATTTTTCTAGACTGAACACTGAGATCGTCTGCTTCCTCTGCCCCATCTGACCCGGGCTCAGCAACAGTGAAGCAGCAGGGATATTTGCAGAATTTCCAGGGTATACATCTGTAAAAGCTGAAGTATTTCCCCCAGACAGTATCACCCTATAGAACTGGATTTAGGCTGTATTCGTCCACACTTCCAGGTGTTTAGTTGACCTTCTCCTTCCATCCATAGGAAGCTTTCTTTGGGCATGATGGGGGCTTCACTTGGATAATGGCGTGGCCAGAGTCGGGGGAGGCTGCCCAGGTTTACCTGGTTCCTGCTCTGATTTAAAAGAAAAGATGGGTTCAGACATCCTGCTCCAGGTGAGTACTGAGGACTTTGAGAACTTCTCCGTGGCCCCTGGGGAGAGGTTGGGGGATGAGCAGAAATCATCCGACACCCCCAGGCTCCTCCTCATGGGCGGTTTCACACTCCAAGAAGTAAGTGCTTCAACGATCAGTCCCCAGCGGAACCCTCACTAGACCCTGCAGCAGAGGCTCTCCTCCAGGCGATGCTCCACAGGGTCAGAGATGGTCAGTTGCTTTAGCAACATGGTGACTTTAGCTCCAACTTCCTAGAGCACTCAAAAGCCACATAAAGAAACTTTGGGGTGATGTGGCTGAAGGTCAAAATTTATAGGCTGCTCCACAAGCAGAGACAAGACTTAGCTAATCCCTTTCTTATTTCATCTGAGGAAGAGGGATGACTGAGAACTCTAAGGCGAGTAATTACCCAGCAATAACAGCCGGGGAGTGGCCAAGGGTGGCTGGGCTGCAGACTGGACTTTGGGGAAAAGTCCCTTTGACCTCACACTCTCCACCAACACCACATTCTGCGAATACTTAGAGCATCACTTCTCCAAAAATGTTTATTACTCTGTCCATTTCTTCTGCCCATTCTCTCCCATTCCAATTAATCTTTGTCTACTATCTTTCATCGGAACCTTTCTCACCAATGTCTTGTGTAAATGCACTGCCAGTTCTCAGCCCTCATCTTCCTTGACGTCTAAGCAACACATGTGATATTAATCACCCCCTCCGTCCATGAAACGTTCTCTGCACTTGGCTTTCAGTTGTCCTTCACGGCTCTCCAGCCACTTCTTCACAGTCATCTTTGTTGGATCCTCCTCTTTTAACACCTCAACATTGGAAAGCCCTGAGGGTCTCTCCTCTATCCATCTTCACCCACTAGGTGGTGATAGCCAGACCCATGCATGCTGACGACGCCTGGATTAATTTTTCTGGCTTCTGGACCCTTGCATAGCCAACTGTCTACTCAGCACCTGCACGTGCGTACCTAAAGCACCAAGCTCCTTTCTTCCTCTGCAGGCCTGCTCCTCTTGGAGTTCCTGATGGCAGGAATTGATAGAAGCAGCCACCAGTAGGCACAGGTCACAAACCTTAGAATCCCCCTTGACTCCTAACTCTTTCTCACAACGCCCATCTAGTAAGGCAGCAAACCCTGTCAGCTTGCAGAACACATTCCAGACTAAACATAGTCTTACCGTCTTGGACCCCACCATCATATTCCATCCTTCATCACTTCTTGATGGACTAAAGCAACAGTATCCTAACTGGTATCCCAGCTGCTACCCTTACACCCCCGCCCCTTTACCCCTGTCTTTCTCTTCAAACCGTAAACATGACCCTTTAACAACATTTATTCACTCAGTTCACTCTCCTGCTTGAAACTTGGCAGTGTTTTTATTGGAACAAATGTCAAAGTTTTTACCTTGGTTTTCAAGGCACTACATGACCTGACTCCTGACTCTCTTCACACCATCCTGTGTCACTTCTCTGCATCAACATTCTTGCTGTTGCACAGAGACACCAAAGGTCTCCGCAGCTCATGGCCTTGGAACGAGCAGGTCCCTCTGCTTGGAACGCCCCCTTCTTAGTCCATCCAGTTTGCTGCCTCACTTCACTCAGCTCCCGAGGTCTCTGCTCAGGCTTTCTCTCAACAGCCTAACCAAAGGAGCACCAGAATCATTCTTTGCCCTGTCTCTGTTTTCTTTTTCTCCATAGTACTATCTCTCCCTGACATCGGCTCACATATTTGTTTATTGAATATCACCTACTCCCACACGGCAGCCCCATGGGGCAGAGGCTTTGAATGTTGTGTTCATTGCAACGCACTGTCGTGTTTTGGGTACTCAAAAAATATCTGTTGAATAAAAGATGATGCATTTCTGCCTATTTATCATATCTCTGTTGTACTCTATCATTTCTGTTCAATCGAATAAATCCTGATTCTCTGGAAATAAATAAATAAATATGTCTGGGGTTGTTCTGATCATCTATGGAGAAAAGGAAACTAACCCACATGGATCAACAGGCAGAAATAAATCAGACACCAGCTGGTTCCTAACATACTACCTATTGCCACATGGGAGAACAGCCAGAAAGATAATCCCTAGTCCCCCAAACCTGGCAATGAGGGAGGCCAAGTCAGAAATACGGGGCTCCTTCTCAGCTTAGTGCCTACCCTCACTCCCACCCATATTAAACCCATCACCAGTTCTGGCAATTTGGTCTCCTGCATATCTCTAAATTCCATGCTTATCCTCCACTCCTGCCATCTCATGATCTCTGACTTTGACCTTTCAGTAGCTCCCTAAAGGTCAGTCTCCTAGCTCTGGAACACAAGGAGGCTTGGCCTTGCCAACAGCTACCTTCTGTCACCACCCCACCCTCGGGCTCAGGAAGAAATGGGATTGAGGCTACAGATGAAGACTGTGAGATGTGCTTCCCTGCCTTCCCTCGGGGACCACAGGGGCTAAATCCAACCAGCCTCACACCCCTCACTGCTGGGGGTGCCACGCAGCAAGCGACCGCCTCCCTCACCATCAATGCTCTGCAGATCTGTCATTCCTCATGTCTCCCGACCTTCCAAGCCTGATGGCTCTGCCTCTGGAACACCCACTATCTAAGCAAAATGCTCCCCCAGACCTCAGGCTCCAGGCTGAGCATCCCCTGACCTGCCTTTATTAATTAAAACCCAGCTGTTCCCCGAGGTCAGCGCTTCCTGGGTAGCTCTCAAGAAACTGCTGGGTTGTTGGTTTTGGCATTGGAGGTTGGGGTGATGGTCTTCCTTACTCCCCAAGGTTGTTTGAAAACCTTTCCTCTTTCACATTTTTCTTGAAAACCTTGCTTCTTCCAAGGTCTTGCCCTCCGGCAATGTTGCATGTACCCCTCCTCTTCCTGCTGTCAAGAACTGGTGTCCTGAACTCCCCGTGATGCTTTGAGGGCTTTCACACCTGAATCACAGCCCAACTTGTCACTCACCTGGGCCATTACCTGGACTGTCTTCAGTGTTCCCTCTGGTGATCTGTCAGACACTAGCACCATCAGCTTACCTGGACCCTGCGTCTCCACGGACCTGTTCCTCCATCTGAGCCCTCTGCTGCCGCCTTCACAGGACGAGACACGTCATTCTCTAGAACCTGACGTCACTAACGAAGGGACCACCGTTTCTGACTTGAACCTTATAACTTCCCAGCATGCTCAACTACTCACCCCAGAAGCCCACGCTCACTTTACTCACTCATTCGTTACACAAATACTTATTGAAGGTCTAAGACTGGATAGGCTCCACGCTCTGCACTGCTGTGCGCATGCTTCTCGCCCTCAGGAAGCTTAGAGCCCATTGAGAGGAGGGCAGGTACTGAATAAACCTTCTGTAGCCACATGGTCTCCGTGACGATCCTGGAACATGACAGAGGTGTCCTGATGGAGGGCCTCGGATTCACAGTTTGCCCTTCCAGGAATGCTCCGCTGGAATTATCCAAACGCCTTCTCTCCCGACTTCCATAGGGTATCTTCTTAATAAACCCATCCTTATCTACTCTATGGAAGGTTGCAAACCCCAAACAGATGCTTGATAATCTCTTTGCCTCTTATCCGGTTAATTTTTTCACAGTAATTACCATATAACACACTCTCAGGTTCACTTATCCTTGGACTTATTTTCTGTCTCTCCCAGTAGAATAGAAGCTCCATGAGGCCAGGGATTTTTTCTGCTTTGTCCTGTCATGTATCTCCACAGCCTAAGACAGCTGCACAGCAGTAGCTGCTCGACAGCAATTATTGAGTAAATAATTGAATCAATGTAGGAGCAACGAAAATTGTTTTGCCAAGGAGTTTTCCCAGGCACAGAATCCATGTCACCTTCTCTGCTTAAATCCTTTTCGGGGACGATGTGTGACAGAGGAAATAAATCAACAGAGCGAGAAAGCCATTCTTCTTTCTCTATCATTGCAGATGACTGGCCAAATATCTCCAACCACTGTGACCTCCGTGAACCATTCCATAAAGGGCAAGGCAGTGATGCAGGGAATTAGAGAAGGAGCGCAAGGCCTCCTGGGCTGCAGATCAGCTAAGCAGGAGGAGTCCTGAATCTACTGTGGAGGAACGATTAAGTCCAAAGTCATTCCTTTTAACTCTCAGAGGAGAGGGATTTGTTTTGGGGGCGCTGGGAGAGGGGGTTACCGTAGAAGGATCCACCTCTGCTGGGGAGAAGTAAGGGGTAAGATGATCCTCCTAGGGAAGGAAGGGCTACCTAGTCCTCACCCCAAACACGCAGGCAACGAACAGGCTGGCTGGCTGTGCAGTAGTGTCCGGAGAGCACGAGCGGCCCAGCCAGGAGGGGGCCAGGCCCTGGATCTTCAAGAAGGGAGTTGGTATTCCGCTCGCTGCTTTCCGACTGTCCTGGCTCCAGCAGGACAAGCATTGTACACCCCTAGGAAGATGAAGTATGCCAAACACCACAAGGACACAGAGCGAAACTCAATGGAGTCAGATAATGAAAAACATAGCCTGGAATCCAGCAATTTCTTTTCATATCTAAAGCCGTTAGTGTGTAAAACAACCTAATAATAACAACCAAAGCACAAGACACACCATTGTGTGAGTGAGTGGAAGAGATAAATCAAGTCAGAGAGCAGCTACCTCACTGCCATGCACGCTCTGTGGTCCAGGGGGCGCGGGGGAGGGGGAGAGAGCGTGAAGCTCACACAGGCAGCTCCGTAGGAGGAAGGCGCCTCACCTGAGAACTGAGTGGTCGGCCTCTGTGCTGGGGCTACACCCTTTGCTCAGAGGTATCGTGCAAAGACCCACTGAAAGGAGCCTGAGACTCTGGGGAGCATGGAACACCCAGGCCCAGCGCAGAGCCCAGCCTGGAGTCCAGTGTCCGGACAAGAGTGTGGGTGAACTTGCAGGAACACTAAGAAAACCTGGACCTCCAAGGACCACAGGCCCTGGGCTGCCAGGAGGCCTGAAACAGAGAGTAGCCGTGTCCCAGACATGGAGAAGAAGCCGTGGGTCAGAAGTGAAGCAGGGATAAGAATACAAATCTTGTGTGGCATATATATACAATGGAATATTACTCAGCCATAAAATAAACGAAATTGAGTTATTTGTAGTGAGGTGGATGGAAGCTGTCATACAGAGTGAAGTAAGTCAGAAAGAGAAAAACAAATACCGTATGTTAATACATATATATGGAATCTAAAAAAAAAAAAAAAAGGTTCTGATGAACCTAGGGGCAGGACAGGAATAAAGACGCAGACGTAGAGAATGGACTTGAGGACACGGGGAGGGGGAAGGGTAAGCTGGGACGAAGTGAGAGAGTGGTATGGACATATATACACTACCAAATGTAAAATAGATAGCTAGTGGGAAGCAGCCGCATAGCACAGGGAGATCGGCTCGGTGCTTTGTAACCACCTAGAGGGGTGGGATAGGGAGGGTGGGAGGGAGACGCAAGAGGGAGGGGATGGGGGATATATGTATATATATATAACTGATTCACATTGTTATACAGCAGAAATTAACACAACATTGTAAAGCAATTATACTCCAATAAAGATGTTTAAAAAAAAAAAGGAATATGAAACTTGGAGTCAGAAAAGCTTGGATTTCAATTTCAGCTTGGCCATTTAAAATTTGTGGGCCAATTATCCTCTCAGCTCTCCATTTCTTCATTGCTAAAATGGAAATAATGCCTACTTGTCAGGGCGTTTGTGAGAATTAAGTGATATAAGATATGTAAAGCAGAGTGCCCAGCACAGAGCAAATATCCCACAGCAGTGGTTCTCAAACTTAAGTGTGCAACACAATTCTCCGGGGATTTGCTAAAATGCAGATTTCTGGGTCCCATCCTAGATCTGGGGTACAAACAAGGTGATGCCCATGCTGTTGGTCCAGGGACCACCCTTGGAGAACGGTACCATACAGCACAGCAGTTAAGCACATGCTTTCTGGAGACAATGTCGCTGGGGGTGGGATTTCAGCTTTGCCACTTGGAGCCTGGTGACCCCGGCCCACTTGCCTGACGCTCCAAGCCTCAGCCCCCTCATTGGTAAAGTGGCTCATCACAGGACCGGTCTCACACCGCTGTTGAGAAGAATTCATACAAGTATGCTGCATGTTTAGAAGAACGGCCAGCGCATTTTGAACATCCACACATTCTTATTGTAATTATTGGATAATAGACACTCTGCAATTTAGACTCTAGGGAAAAAGCAGTCACCACAGGTCAAGATAAGATTCAGGGTGGAAAAGTAGGTGCAAAGTCAGAGCTCCACAGGGAAGTCCTTGTGGCCAGGACAATCTGATTGGAAACAGTCTCCAAGCTCTCCTGGCAGCTCCTGGTGGGACCTGGCCATGGGACCCCAAAGCCTTCAGCTGGTCTACAGGGGTTCCTCAGTGAGGAGGTTACCATGCCTATGGTGGGGGGGTGAGGCCCCGCTAAAGCCCTTCTGTACCCCCCCAAAGAGCTGCCTGTCATGGGTGCTCCTCAGAGAGGGGGTCTCCTGGCCTGGAGGGGCTGCCATTTTAACCAGCCTTTGCAATAACTGAGCCAGGGCTGGTTAGCTTCGGTGGGGAAGATAATACAATCTCCTTGCTTTTCTGTTTCCTTTCTTGTTCCATCAAAATAGTTCTGCATGGTAACGGTCACCAAGTACCCGCATAAATAGCCCAAGACTCAGGAGAACATGGGGGAGGACGCTGTCAGCAGTGCCTGCATTCAGCAGACGTCTGATTCTACAACATTTTTCAAGGGTTTTAAAATAATTGGGTAAAACCACAAACAGCGTCTGTGGTGTGCACTCCTGCCCTTGGTTTCTAGACTGAGGCTTGATTTCATATGTTCTCAATTGAGGCACACTGAACTCATTAATTTCCCCACTAGTCTTTTTATGATTTTCCTCTTCTTTGAAGTAGGAAGTCGCACAGCTATAATACTGCTTTAAACCAGATCATAAATATTAAACTTACAAAAAACCTTATTGACACTGGCAAATTTTCCCCTAAATGTATCTATCTAGCCATAATGTTACAGTTAAAGAAAATTACGGAGTTAAAAGAGTGATCTATAAACGTCTCACTCCACTTTTTTCTTTGCCACCTTGGTCTGTGTTTAAGCCATTTACTTAATGAGTTTCTGGATCACTTTGCCTCGTATTGAGGTTGGACCACTGGTTTATCTCCATCAGAAGAAATTGCTTTCTCTGTACAGGTTGGACCTAATACCATATGCTCCCCTGTTCCTAGGGAGAGGAGATCTGCCACTTTCCATTATGATGCAATTATTTTTTTTTCTCCCACCATCAATGACCACTGTAATATCTTTCGCAATAGCAATTACTTGTCCCTCCTGGGATAGCCACTTGGGGTACTTGGGGAATTTTAATCAAGCACCTACATTAATTAGAAAATCATGGGGGTTAGGGGGAGCTGATTAAGCACCTTCGAAGATCTGTCCTTTCTGGCAATTGACTGAGCTTGGGCTTTTGTAAGGATTCAAGCTTTTCAGAGGAAAAAAATTTAATTTCCTCCCTTTTGTTCTTGTCTCCTGGGTGGGAGAGAAGAGGAATGGGCTGGCTGGGTGATGGAAACTACCGGGGTCAGGTGCCTACTGTGTGCGGTTGGCCGGGCACTCTGCATTGGGGAGTGTGATTCATCCCGCCCAACCTACCCTGACACGGCTTGGTTATCTCTCTTTTGCAGATGAAGAGTGTGAAGCTCGGTCCTGGGATCAACCAGGGAGGCAATGGTTGGGGGAGAGGCTTTTCTTACAAATTCCTTTGATTGGTTTGGGAAATATATGATGATGCAGAGATGAAGCTCCCGGATCTTACCCCTTTCCTCACTAAAATTGATTTTGTTTTAAATTATGTGCCAGAAAGGCTCAATTTTAAAAAGGGAAGCAACATACTGTACCTACACTATTGGACACACTTTCACTATTGGACACTTCTTTCAAGGGCCTGTCACTGTCTCGGGCTGCGCTCAGCACTGGCGATAAAATACGACCACGAGAGGCCTGTTGCTGCTCCCCTGATCCCGTGGACACCGGGGAGGAGGGCAGTGGGGGTCTCTGGAGCTGCAGGTGAGTGCGGGCACCACCGCCGTGCAGAGTGCTCTGGCGTCTCGGGAAAGGCCGAGGCACTCCGACTGAAGAAAGTCATCAGAGGCTCTCAAACGGGTAGCATCTGAGCCTGGTCTTAAAACAAAAGTGGACTCTCTCCAAAAGCCGCGGGAAGATGGTCTAAGGAGAGTGGAAGTGAGTCCAAGGAGGAGACGCCAAGTGGGTGGTGAGCCTCAAGCTGCCAGTGTGACTGCAGTGCGGGGGGCCTTGGGGTCCAGGACCAGATCACGGAAACTCGAGGTGCCGTGACAAGAAGCAAGAACAAAATCAGGAAAGAAGCGTATCTTCGGAGAGGCTTACTGCTGCCCCAGCGTGACCCAGGCAGTGACAGTGCAAGGGAATCCAAACCCAGCTGGACCTGACTTCAAACCCACCTGTTTGGGGCAGGTCACCTCCAGCTATGAAAGGGAGTCACTCACTGCAGGTGGCCAGAGCCTCAGAGAAGGGCCAGGCATTCCAAACAGCTCAGAAGAATGGACCATTCTCACCTGTCCTCAGGAAGCAGGTGGAGAGGGCAGACACGCTGCTCACCACCCATGCCCACCTGTGGGAGGAACCTCCACGGGAAGGATCCTTCTCGTAACTGTATCTCTTGGACTCTAATATTCCAGCAGAAGACAGGTGGGCAGCTGGCAGTTCAGCAGGTGCCCCCGCCAGGGAGACTCCCTGACAGGGAGCAAAAAATCACAGATCTCAAGGCCTCCTTTCCCTTCAGGCCCTTGTTTCTTGGGAACTTAGGCTAATTCCTGGCTTCACAACACCTTGGCCATGACTGGAGAGATAATTCAGTCATTGACTTCCCCCTTGGCTTATGGCAGAAAAGATGCATCGCCTGTATCATTAATTACAGGGCATCCACCAAAATGAGACTCCAAGAGTTGTCCAGAGTTGGCACAGATAGAGATCTTTCATAAGGATCTTTGTCTTTCCTGTTTTTTTTTTTTTGGTCCCCTCCTGCTGGGTGGTGAACATCGGTGGTGGGTGAGGTGAAGCCTTTAGTTCCATTTTGCCCTCCTTCCCTCCCATCCCCGGTGCCTCTTTTCTGGAGACGACTTTCTCGTCTGCCATCCTAATGATCGCTGTGCCACACGGGGCCCCTGACGCTGGTGCTGACAGGCTGCTCATTAGTGCCAGGGTGCCACGTCAGCCGGTGGCACGCCAGAGCTCCACGCCTGACACTCTTCCGCAGAGCTGTCACCGGAGTCGCGGCACCTGCCAGCTCTGGTTGAACTCAAGCTGTGATACCTCCAGTGCCAATTAGCGCTTCTGTGTCCTGCTTAGCTGGGGAGGAGGGCTTGTCAGTGCTGACAAATGGGAAATAGGTGGGTGGGGAGAGCTCAGAACACTGGCGAGAGGAGAAGGGCTCCCATCCGAGGGTCACTCTGTCCTCACCAGCTGGTGCCTTTGAAGACTGTGGGAAGCAAGCGCCAGGGCAGCCGACTGCTACCTGAGCCCTTCGACTCCAACAGCAGAGCTGAGGCGGGAGCGGGCGAGACTGGCAGCTGAGGCAGGTTGCCCAGTCCTGCGGACAGGGGTGCGGAAGGCGTGCAGAAGCGCCCACCCCGTGCCGTGGGAAGAGAAGGCTTCCACAGCTAGGGCGCGGTGTGCAGCCCAATGGACATACAGCCTTTTTCTAACTGTGCACTCTCACCCCGGGTCTCTGTGTGGCCCTGGGAAGAAACAATCCATCTCTACCCCAACCTCGATTCACACACCGGGGATGGAGGGGAGAATTTTTTAAATGATATTTCTCTTTCTTGGGTACTGATTTCTTTCTTTGTATTGAACGTTCGTTAACCCATGAGGAGCAGCAAGTTTTCACGTATTATTGAATTCACTCTCTCTGGGAACATCCAGGATTGAGTCACGGAACTGTTTGGAGCCATTGCGGGCTTAGGCACAGGTGCGGTTGGAATGAGTAAGTCAGCACAAGGACCAGGTGCCCTGGAAGAGCCGGGTGAACCACACGCCAGAGAAGCACCGACATCATGGGCGCGATCACGGTGAGGCGGTGATGACGGCAGAAGGCAGCTCACGCAAGACCCAGCTTCAAAGATGCCCGTGAGCCACCTCGACCCTTGCAAAAGAGAACTTGAAAAGGAGTCCCTTCTTCAAGGAGAAGTCCAGCCCTGGCACAGCAGCTTCCCCACCAGAGGGACTTCGGGAAAGGCTCCAAGACCAGAGAAAACTTCCTGGAGACTTACCAGCAGCGTTTCAGCAGGAGACGCACCGGGTCTGGACCACAGCATCAAAGTGGACAAGAATTCCTTAAGGAGGGGGATGGAATCTTTGAATTAGGAGAATGGCCATCCCCTCTGGGGCACCAGCAAACACAAGGGCTGTTCACGGAATCAACACGTATTTCTTAGATGCTTTCTAGGTGCTGGGCATTGTGCTAGGAGGTGAAGGATCCAAGAAAAGAGAGACATAGGCCCTGGTCTCAAAGAACTGATGAATCAGAAATCAGGACATCTCTTTGGACAGATCACTGGACCCTCCTGAGCCCCCTGCCAATACCCAGGTGGGAGGTGTTCTCTCAGCAGCCTTGGTGAGATTGTTATTGATATTTTCAGTGCTTTGTTTGATGGGATAAAGGGTGAGGCAGGTGCACCCGAGACGGCAGCCCCATTAGGACACTCGGTGAGCCATGACCCCATATGTACAGTGCAGCCCATGCAGCAGTGGCTGGACTGAGGCCTTTGTCTGGGTTTTGTGGTCGGCTCCCAGGGATGTGGAAATACAGGGACCTCAGCCTTCTCTCTAAAGCTCTGACAGTCCAACAGAAACTGGAGACATGAAAAATTGGCCTTTGAGAATAATTTTTTTATGAAGTGTGAAGTCTTGAAGAGCATCTTTAGAATACATTGAAAGAGATAGTTTATCTGTTAGAAGACTCAGAGGAATAGAGAGCATTAAAGGTGTTCTTTTGGATAGAAAGACTCGAGCTTAAGGGCTATGACAAAATAAATTCTTGCATGCCTAGATAAGGAAAAGACAAGACAAGATGCAGAGTCATGAGTGAGAGTTGTGTCTAAGGGGCCCTGGGGACCACTGACGGTCCTTCAGTGCCCGGGGCAGCAGGCTAACTGGTGGGATTTGGTGAGGGGCCATTAGAACATTTGTGCAGTTCCAGGTGGCATTCCCGTGTGAGGAAGTGACGTGGGCTCTTCCTCCTCAAAAGACCAAGGCCTGTGCAGGTGCAAGCAACACCTGTACCCTCCCAAACAGGTATGCACCACGAGGGCAGATATCTCTACAAAGCTAGTACACCTTCTCCTTGAACTCCTGGGAGATGTAAGTTCATGAAGGGAGCTAAAAAGACATATAACGAGTAATACCAGGTGAGATACTACTTCTCATGATCAGTAGCAATGCCAAGAGGTAGCTTGGGAGGTCTTACCTCCCTCTCTATCTTGGATAAGGACAACTGACATTTTCTCCACCTGATGTCAAGTGCCAGGTAGGCACCTTCTGAGAAACACCCCCAACACCCCTCCCACCGTAAGATCACTCCCAGCTTCTGTATATCTGGATGGATGAGCCACTACTAATACAATGGTGGTTAACATTGCTTTATTACTTTTCCACATAAAAGGAGTCAACGCTGGGACCTTATGCTAAGTAAAATAAGTCAGACAGAGAAAGACAAATACCATATGATCTCATTTATATGGGGAATATATGAAAACAAAACAAAAAACAAAACAAAACAAAACAAAACAAATGTGCAAAACAAACCAAAGAAAAACAAACACATAGATATAGAGAACAGAGTAATGGTTACCAAAGGGGAAGTGGGGTCAGGGGAGGTAGTGAAATGGGTGCAGGGGGTCCACTGTATGGTGATGGATGGAAACTAGCCTTTTGGTGGTAAGCTCGCTGTAGTGCATACAGAAATCAAAATATAACACACGGAACTTGTATTGGGTTGGCCAGAAAGTTCGTTCGGGGTTTCCTGTAACATCTTATGGAAAACCTGAACAACTTTTTGACCAACCCAATGTGTTATAAACCAATGTTACCTCCATAAATTTTTTTAAAAAAGGAAGAGATTTATATCAGCTAACTGCAGCCCTATATGAGTTGTGATAGAGGAAACTAGGATTTTTCAGAAATGCACAGAACAAACAGACCAGTCTGGAGAGAACATGCAGTGAAGCCATCAAGGTTGCCCAAAGTGCTTGGCCAGGGTCAGCCCTCCATCAGGGGTTTAATGGATGTGAGCATACGAATGACCTTGACTGAAACGTGATCTGCCCACACAGAGTGGGAGCAAGGTGAGAGCAGCTCTCTGCCTTTGGAGCCTTCGCTCAGGTGTAGCGTATCTTTTTCTCCAAGGAGCCCCCATCTTGTCCCTACGTTATTTAAAATAAGCAGCCTTTTGGAGATATTTAGTGGGGCAAGATGAAGGTCTGGCTGCTAAGGGTCTCCAGCTCCAGTTCGGGCTGGGCAGCAGCCCAATGACAGCTCTGATGTCCAAATAATCAGTCACCAAGGAAGCGGCACCCCGTGAGCCCCGGGGTGATCAGTTCCTGTGTGGCATGTCGCGTCAGTTTGAATCTGGGTTAGCTAATCCAGACCGCAGATCTGGGAAAAGCTGCTCGTCTAAATTACTCTGATCCACAGGTAGATTCTGATTATCCTGCTCCTCTCCCCTTGATCCATCTTCTGTTTCCATAGCAGCTGAAACCCCAGTAAAATGGAAGCATCAGGTCAAGTCCCCTGGGGAAATGAGGCGGCTGATGGCCAGGAGAGAGGGAAGGACGCTAGGGCGCAGTGGTGAGAACTTCAGCAAGAGGAACGGAGAGGCGCCAGTGCAGAGGGAAGACGCAAGTGATTGTGAGGAGGAGAGAGAGAAGAAAGAAATGACGATGTGGGATGAAACAGAAGGAGACTGTGTAGGAGGCTGCGAGAGACAGGAAGGCGGAGAACAGAAACAGAAAGCGTGAAAGGACAAGAGGAAAAGAGGAGCTGTATGGAGGAGAAGGGAAAGAAGAGAAAAAAGGGGAGGGGAGGGGAGGAGAGGAGAGGAGAGGAGAGGAAAACGAAAGGCAAGGCACCCAGAAAAAGACGAAGAGCTGCAGGGCCAGAGGAGGGATGAGAAAAGACATCAAGCAGGACACAGAGGGGACCTGCAGGATGGAGGGGGCGGTGCCACCTGACAGAAGGAAAGTCCATGTACCTGGGAGGATGAATGTTTGCGTATGCTAAAGGCACAGACCGCCCTGGAGTCCAGCGGCACTGAGGTCCCGGCATTAAGCAGTGATGAATGCCGTGCACCATGGACCAGAAAGTCTGTCCATCTGGATGCCCCACCCTGGGGTGTGCCCCAGGGCCAAGTTCCATCACTAACAACTTCGTGCACAGTGAAGCCTCCTCCCAGACTGTGGGCCAGCCCACGTGTAAGGTCATTTCCAGTCGAGAGATGGGCAGAAATTCGAGCGCCTCTCTGCTTCCTTTGCTCATGGCGGTAGTGTCAGGAGCGGTGGCTAAGGATGGCTCCCAGGGTTTCAGGCCAAACACAGTGAAAACCTCACCCCTTTTCTGAAAACCTCCGTAGGGCTAACTGTCACCTGAGAGAGGGAATTTGGTTTCTGGGGCCCATGCATAGTCTTCAACTGGCTTTTTTTTTAATGTCCAGGTGTAGTAGACCTGTGATGCACTGCCTTCTTCAGGAACGAAGGATGCCTGCCCCAGGGGGTGGACGGACAGCCCTCGGCTGCAGCCCCTCATGGGGACCGTCTCATATGAAGAGAGGTGCCTGGCCTAGGTCACAGCCCTTCTGGGGCAGCCCGAATTCCCTGACCTCGACTGTTGTGCTGGCATAAAAGGCCACCCCCATAACCTCAATAGAGGACAATTCATCCTATCTTCAGAACGCCCCACAGGGCTAGTAGAGATGCTTCTCTGGTCATCATGGCAACTCAACCTCTCCCTCGGCCTGACCCCGCCTCCCTCCCTCCCCTTCCACAGGCTTGGTCCCAGGGGCACCTCCAATAAACTTCTTGCTTGCCAGTCACCTTCTCAGGGTCTGCTTTAGGGGGACTCAGCCTGAAACACCCAGCAAACCACGCCGGTGGCGACTTTAGCATCTATATTTTTATTGAAATCTAGTTGATTTAAAATATTGTGTTAGTTTCAGGTGTACAACAAAGTGACTCAGTTCTATATATATATATATATATATATATATTCTTTTTCAGATTCTTTTCCATTATAGTTTATTATAAGATACTGAATACAGTTCCCTGTGCTATACAGTAGGTCCTTGTTGTTTATCTATTTTATAGTAGTATCTCTTCTTTAGCCTCTTTAAACCTGCATGACTCAGCAATGCACTTACCTTCATACATACATGCAGGCATACACACACACACATATATATACATACGTACATAAATATATTCCATGTTAGCCAGATATAAGCAGTGAAATTAAGGATCTTTTTCAGGTCTCTGCTCAAATGTCACCTTGTCGAAGGCCTTTCCTGACCAAACCTCTTGTCCTTCTGTCAATGTATCCTGCTCTATTTTCTCATCCTTATCACCACGTATTATTAACATTATTATTTTGGTTATTCATCTCATGAGAATGTGAGCTCATGAGAGCAGGGACTCATCTGTTCTGGTTTATTGCTATATAAACACTCAGTAGACATTTTAGAACTAATGAAATAATGTAATGCACCTCGCATAAAACCTAGCTTAATAATAAATGGCATGTTGCCTTAAATTCTAAAAGTTTAACGTTCAATCCGTGAAAGCACAAAACGACACTTAGCCCGGTCTGCAAAACATCTAGACGTTTAGACAAAGTGAATTTTGCAATTCAGTCACACATTAAGTTGTATTTGTTACCTAGGATTAATCAGAGTAAAACAACAAGAAAACCACAAAAGGACTAATGGCCTAGCGACCAGATATTTGGCACTGTTGAAGCAGCACAGACGTGGAAATTTTCCTTGTAGGCATATGACCATCCCAAACCCTCATCCATCACTGTGTGTTTGTGTCTTCTCTCTCCTACAAAACAGCCAGCTGAACAATGCCACCAACACCAAGCAGATTCCTCCATCGCCAAACGTGACCAGGAAAGTTGCCCCGAACAGCTTACCACCACTTCCCCCAGAAACAACTGGGATTAATTTCCCAGGGACTGGAGACATCCTCCAGTGTGATTTCTGAGATCTCAGAGGATATGCCTGTCTTGCACTGAGAACACCGATATTCTCTGCCGAGCCATGAGCATCTTGTTACCAGGCCACCAAGAATGGGGGACCCTTGGGACCAAGTCACCAGCGCCATAACCTCCCGCCAAGGCCAACGATTCTCCCGCTTCCTCTCACGACGCGATACACCAAACTGCTTCTCTCACCTTTGGGGGAGATGTGTCTCCAAGTAACCGTCGGCTCTGGTCGACCCGTTGCTATGCAGGTGAGGCTGATATTGTTGCCTTCGTTGATGGAGATATCGGAAGAAATCTCTACAATTTTGGGAGATACTGTGGAGACAATACAGGTAGAAGGAAAATTAAAACCCTGCTGAAACATTTCTTTGTTGTCTTCAAGGGGTAGCTGGCAGAATAACCCAGGGATGGAAATATTGGGGCTATAGAGTCAAGGATGAGGAATCAGAGGAATCACCTTACACGTGAAAGAAACGTCCCACCTTGACTTCAGCTTCTATTTCCTCCTATTTACACGCAATGTCAGAGGGTCTGAAAGGGATGGTTCCACTGCAGCCCCACAGGCACTGTTCTAGCCCCCCACCCTCTTCCGGTCTCCACTCTCACCCACACCCACCTCCCACTCCCGCTCCACACCGCGTCACGGCCGTCTTTATATGATGCACTTCTGATCATATCGCGTCTCTGCCTAAACACCTCCAACCGTTCTTACTGCCCACCTGAAAACACCCAAGCCCCTCATCCTAGCAAACCAGGCCCTTCGGAAACAAGCCCGAACCTCTGTTTCCACTGACATTCCTGGTGATTCCACCTCTACTTACACTGTTGTCATCCCCAACTCATCATGTCCTTCCTGCTCAGCCTGCATTTGGGATCTATATTCTTCCTTCTGTCCTTCCTGGGAAACTCCGTCATCCTTTTAGACCCAAATCAAACGCCACTTTGTCGCAGCTTGCCCTACCCCTACTCCCTCTGGCCTCCTGCACAACTCAAAGATCCTGCACCCAGATATGTTACACGCACCTGAGGGGGAGTCAATCAGACATGACAGACTTGGTCTCTTTCTCTCTCTGTGTCTTAGATTAATCCCCCCAAAGGATGAAGAGGTTCATCCCAACTGTAGATTTGGGGACAGAATCCCCCAACTTTGTTTAGTCTTGCGTTTTGGAGCCAGGGTTTCCTTAGGAAGCTACATTATATTGTGCACTTTCTCATTTATGTTTTACAGGACGGCATCCCACGGGGATGAGCACAGCCAGTGGCGTGCAGCTGTCTCATTCTGGGGCTCAGAGCTGGAAGCTCATTGTTGCTGCACATCTAAGCCCAATTCTCCAGTACCACCGTTACCACTAGCGAATGTGATGCTTGACCATGACATGACTACTCATTTGTCTTGTCTGCCAATGGGTTTATAAAGTAAGGGTGTCTTTTATTGGCCCCCCCAAACTCCAATTCTTGGCCCTTATCCCACTGTGCTGTAGTTATTTGCGTAGCATCCCTCAAGCCCTAGACCATGAGCTTTTTTGATGGCTTGAGCCAGGTCTTACTTACATTTCTATCCATAGTAAAAACGCAACACATGTTTATAGGATGGAATTATAATGGTTGTTCATGGGAGCTACCTCCCCACCCGGCTACATGTCTGCGACAACCTCAGAACCGGGCCGTTAACACGAGTCATCTCAGTTCTACTCACACTGGTTTTGACACATTAGCTCTTTACAGGTTAAAGGGCCCCTCTGTCGGGTTCTATTAGGCATCTTCAGGTCAGGTTGCCTCCTTGAATCAGCATGCCTCTGAGCCACCCCCGTGTGCTATTCCAGGACCCGTTATCCCCAGGACACAGTGCCATCTGGCCTGCAGGAGACCCCAGGCAAGCTGACCATCGCCCTTATTCCCTGGATGAGACCCAGGTCACGGTGCAACCCTCACAGGAAAATCAGATCGGTTGGAACTTTCCGTGCTGGTCTTTCCTCTCCTGGAACCACTCATCACTCACTCCTGATTGTGCTGGATTTTTTCCTCCAGAAAGGAGGGTGCCGTGCGGATAGCTGATCTCAGCCTTTGTTCCTTTCCCTCCTTCTCCTGAAAGCTGACGTCCCATCTGTTTCCACGCTGCGCCCAACCAGGAACGATCATTAACAAGCGTGCACTGGACTTTGTTTTCTGAGCCCCAAGCCCTTGCTGCTGGTGTTGGTCCCTTCGCCTCTTTCTCCAACTGCCTAGACCTACTGGAATCATTCAAGGCTGGTTGAGCTGCCACCCCTTCCACGAGGTCTTCCAGGCGACGTCCCAGGGGATGTGGCCTCTCCTTCCTGGAGACCCCGTAGCCTCCTCCACGGCATTAAAATAAACTGGCTTATGTTACCTTGTCTCATCTTTCTCCTTGGCTATAAATTATCATAGTATAAGATACTGGACAAGAGACTTGCTCATCTTTTCATTTTCTGCTGTCTCCAATATGGTCCCTTGCATAAAGCAAGCACCAATTAATCATTTTTAGTCTTAAATCCGCGTGGAGCTTCAGGTAGAGAGGCAACTGTGGTGTGCTGTCTGTGTGTGCGAGTGTGCGTATGCCCTTGCACACACACATACCTGCATTCTCACGGATATCTGGCAGGACAGACACAATGGACGGTTGATGTGGCCAGGGCTGGGAAGTGACCGCTGGCTCTAAGGCCTGGGACTTCTAAGATATTATATTGTGATTCATGGCTGTATCATTTTAAAAGCTAGATTGAACCTTCCGGGAGAGAAAGATACTTGATGAGTTAATGACTGGACACGTGATTTGCTGACTGTCTGAAGGATCCAAATTTGTAAGCTCTCTAAGTTCTAGAATCATTTACATTTGATGTATTTTATTCACAGAGTTTTAACTGGGACTTGCACTTCTTGAACCCCACCTCACCCCCAAGCCATACATTTGTCTGGCCCTGATCCTGCCCACCCTTGGCACTCACACAGCCTTGCCTGTTTCCCAGAGGACAGGCTGCCTGCAGAATGACTGTGCTGGCCTTGCAGACATCGCTTTGACTCTGCAGGTAAGTAATTTATTGATCTGTAAAGCACTCTGAGATGCTCTGCAAGGGATTATGTCACGAAAATGCCATGCAATAAAATAAAAAAATGATGGACTTTGTGAACACAGGGTGATTTAGGGTTTGTAGCTGGAAGTGTGCTCAAAGTACATTTTAAGTGGAAATCAGGCAGGGTAATGAATTACTCTTGCTTTGGAAGGGCTTACTGGGAGTTCATTTTCCTGGCTTCTTACATGATAGCTAATCTGCTAATCATACACTAGAGAACAATGGAGAGTCCCCAAGTAGAAGAGAAGGTAGTTTGGGCCAAGCTGTTGGCACAGTAAGTATATAAAATGAGACCATCACACCTCATGCTTGGAAGAATCATCTAGAATTGTCTCCCTCCACTAACAATTGGAACGTGTCCAACTCACGAAGTCGCAGTTGGTGAAATGCTTGGCCTTTCAATCCTGCCTCAGGGTGTAGCTTGAAGGTGGCAAACTGCCTCGAGATGACTTTGAAAGGTAAACCATTCATGGCATAGAGCTGAGATGGTTTGACCAGAGGTGCAATCCCAATCACCAGAACCAAGCTGGCACAGTGCCTAAGATGCTAGGAGGTTAGAAGTATCATCTTCCAGGTGGCAACTTCTAACATGTTGTCAGTATTTAAAATTAAAGTGAATTGGGGCTTCCCTGGTGGCGCAGTGGTTGAGAATCTGCCTGCCAATGCAGGGGACACGGGTTCGAGTCCTGGTCTGGGAAGATCCCACATGCCGTGGAGCAACTAGGCCCGTGAGCCACAACTACTGAGCCTGCGCGTCTGGAGACTGTGCTCTGCAACAAGAGAGGCCGCGATAGTGAGAGGCCCGCGCCCCACGATGAAGAGTGGCCCCCGCTCGCCGAAACTGGAGAAAGCGCTCGCACAGAAACGAAGACCCAACACAGCCATAAATAAATAAATAAATAAATAAATAAATAATTAAAAAAAATTAAAGTGAATTGACAAGACTGCACTGTGGTCTTAGCTAATCCATGTTCATAAGAAAATTCTGACCCACTGAGATAGGGCTACTTACATTTTTATATTGTTTCCATGGATACCGCCTGCATCTCATCTCATCTCATCATGCAGGCGGTTGGAAACACACTAGGATTGCTTTGTTTTCATTCATTCACTCACACATTCATTCATCCATCAATAGTCCCTGAGCACTTCCTTATACCAGTATTGTACTTAGCCCTAAGGGGCATGACGTCTAAAAGACACAGTGCTTCTCCTCAAGGAGTCCACAGTCTAGAGATGCAAAGACAGGAACAGAAGCAAACCCCTTTAGTGCATTGTGACATAGAAGGACAGATAAGGTGTTGAGGAAATGCAGAGGAGAGACACACTAGCCAGCCTGGAGATGGATGTCATGGAAGGCTCCTTGGATATGAGACACCTAAGCTAATCCCCGGAAGACAAGCAAAAATGAATCAGTTCTGAGGAGGAAAGGCATTCTGGGCAAAGGAGGTGATGTTAGAAAAATACTATTAGTAAGACTTTTGGTGGCCAGGCATAGTTATTAATGGAAGGATAGCTACTGGAGGAGACATGGCCAAAAGTCACTCAAACATTGAGTGAGCACCTACTATATACACACTGTGGCTTAGGTATGTCCATGACGTGCAGCAATGCACACATTTTCTTGGCCCTCCATGAACTTACAATCTGTTAGGGGAAACAGTGCATATAAACGTCCCACCGCGTCACAGGGTTGTGTGGGACTGGATGCTAGAAGGTTGGTACAGACATTACACTCTGTGAGTTAGTAAGAGTGTGGGTGTCGGCATGGCTTCTCCTGGGCTACAGAGTTTAGTCTGGGTACCAACAAAAGAGAAACGGTCATGTCTGCGGAGCAAGTGAAGCTGCTTCAAGTGGGACAGAAGTGCATGGGCACGGTTGGGAAGGCAGAAATCCAGGATGTGTGTGAGGATACAAAGTCTACTCAGCACCAGAGGTGATGGAGAGCAGTGGTCCAGATCCCGGCTCTACTACGTTCAAGTTGGGCAGCCTTGGCCCAGTCACCTCACCTCTCTGTGCCTCACGTCCTCAGGTCGTGAAGCCACTTGCACGTATCTCACAGGATCCTTCTGAGGACTTAGGGGTAAGCTTATGAAATGCACTTACAGAGGCTCTAAGCAATGCGAAGTATGCAATAAGTGAGTTTTCGTATATTGTGTGCTTGGCAGACACGTATGTCACGTCAACACAGAATGGAAGGTGATAAATTCTAACCGACTCGAGGAAGAATGGGATACAAGGCCAATGAGGTAAACTAGAGCCAGATTACAGACCAGCCTGAATGGCCAGGTCCTTCCTGGGTTTTAACTCTATCCTACAGGCAATGGCAAGCATTTGAAATTGTTTAAAAAAGGAAATACTATATATAAATATATAGTGAATATACAAATATATTAATATACTTTAAGCAAAATAAGCTTGTAACCATGTGTCAGAGGGAATGGGTAGACAGACACTGGATTTCTGAGAGTGATGTTCAAGGCCTGGGTTAAACCGTGGGCTCTGTAAGGGTGGAAAGAAAAGGATGGGTTTGAGAGCACTGCCGAGGACAAGCTGTGGGTGCCTGATGGTGGCTGGATGGGGGATTCAGGAACATGGAGTCAAATGAAGGCCATTTTGTTCAACAGCAGCTGGATGGCTGACCTGGCAGATCCCTTATGTTATATGAATAACGTCTTTGGGGGGAGAACATTAGTGTGATTCTGTTTTAGACAGGCTGATGAGATGACAAGGGGCCAGCAGGGTGGCAGAACTATCCTGTTAGCAGCTGGGATCACACAACCAAAGGTCTGGGGTGAGTCTGAGACCTGCTAAGAGTCCATGATTCCTTAAAAAAGGCCATCAGCTTATTTCCACATTGATGGATGTGATTCTCTGCTGACTTTTGAGGTCTGAATCTAGAAAGATCAAGAAGTGGTTAGATTATGTTTGGAAAGAAAGGCAGAGACCCCCTGAGCCATGCTTTTTGGATAGAGTTCCACAGTGAATATATTATGTTAAGGTTTAATCCGGCTCTTATTGAATTTTAATTCAAATGTGTAAAGAATTAAATAACATAATTACTAAAACAGTATTCTAGGGAACTTCCTCACTCTTCGTGTAGCCTCCACTGCCCAGGTGTTAAATTCTAATAATTATGTCATTAATAAATAGCAATTTGCTGTTTTTAGCGCACAGTAGATATCCTATGAAATCCAAATTGAGATGTTTTATTAAGCCCTTCACGGTCCCGTGGGGCCGAGGATGCAGAGAATCGGCTTGGACCAGGCTCCTCCGCAAGACGCACGCAGATCTATGCATCCCAGGTTCTGCCTCTGGTGCTGGTGGCATGTCCCCCGTTCCCCCTGCCCCCCACCCATCTCCTCTCTGCAGTGAAGATCTGAGATGCCCATGGGGGCTCGGGACAGTTTCCACAGCAAGGGCTGCGCCACAGCTAAGGCCTTGGCACCTTTGTCTTTACAGAATTAAAAGAGCTGTCTGGAATACCCTCGACTTTCCTGGTGTCCAGACCCCAGAGAGACACCCAGGCCTGGGTCCATAACCTGGTGTATGAATGTCCACTCCACTGGCCTCCTTTCCTCCTGAAACACCTCAGGCCAGTCCTTGGTTCTTCATAGTTCCCTTCCTCCCCGATCTTCACTTGGCCGGGTCTGTCTTGTTCTTGAAAGCTCAGCTCCTCCATGAAGCCTTCCTCGACCGTCTCTCCTGAAGTAGAACTCCCCACACCAGACTGCTGCATATGGTCTGCTCTCCCAAGTAAAACGTTAGCCCAGCTGGTTGTCTTGTTCACTGAAGTGTTCCGCGCACACCACGATGTCTGAACACAGTTTGTGCTCAACACGTAGTTTTTGAATGAATGAATGAAAGTGTTTTGACAAGGCTGTATGGAAATGCAAGTACGTCGAAATGACTGTATTTCCTCAACAACTTTGAATAGCCCTCGAAGACTCTCAGCATGTATAATAATGTCAATGGTTACTATTTATTAAATACCTGCTGTATAACCGCTGTTTTACATATATTGCCCTCACTTTATCTTACCCCTGCATTAACCCCACAAGTAGATATTATTTCTAAGCGGACCAACTGTCCTGGTTTACCAGGAACTAGAGGAGTCTCCTAGAACACAGAACTTTCCGTGCTAAAACCAGAAAAGTTCCAAGCCAATGGAGGTGCATTGGTCACCCTAATTGTTTCCTTTCCCACATATGACAGATGAAGATACATCTGTTCACAGAGGTCAAGGAAATATTCAAGGACATGCAACTGAAAATTGCAGAGTTCCAGAGTGTTTTCTTTGAATGAGGGGATAGATGGGTTAGAAAAACAACAACTGCATGTTGAAATTTGGATGCATACATAAAAATAAACAGAAACCAACTATATACGTATATGAGCTGAGACTGTGAATTTCTGGTGTGCATTAGAAATTTTACAGGAAGTTTGACTCCATTATTTAATTTAATCTCACAAGAATCCTACGAGGTGGTACTATTACTATTCCAATTTACAGATGAAGAACCTAAGGCTTTGTGAGCTCTTAGTGATGTGCTCCTGTTACCCAGATAACAAGTGTTGAAGGCGGGACCAGAATGCAGATTATATCTGATCCCAAATGTATCTTCTCCATAGAGAGTTCGTGCAGTGGAGTGCACACGCCCAGCCTGGGGTTCTCTGGGTCTGAGGTCTTGCTGATTCACCCTCCCAGGTGGGGCACCCTGCTTTTGCACCTCCATGTGACCACCCATCTGCCCACAGGGCATCTAGGAAAGGGAGCGCTCTCTGTCATTCCTACAAGGCATTGTTCTCTATCAGGAGAGTGGGCGGGAGGTTTCATCAGTATATTTTGGACCATCCACAATTTGCAGGACTATCTCATCTTGCTCCCTCTTCCATCACTGGCACTTCCTAATCATCCTCCTCCCGTTCATCGACCTCCCACTATGCACTGGACCAGGGAGCTGCAGCTTCCGGGGAGCTTTCATTGGAGGTAGGGTCTGCTTCCCGTAACCAGGGGTCCTAGCTGTCCCCATATCATGACAGAGGAATGATCAATCAAGCCCACTGCTGAGTCCACTGAGAAGTGTTTCTTTGGTTTATTTTGACAGAAAAGACTAGTCAGTCTGTCTTTTCTTCTTTCCCTTTTCCCTTCTTCCTTCTTTCCAATACAAATATTTGTATAATAGGACACCAGTATTGTGGGATCTGTGGGATCTCTTGAGAGAAAGAATTCTAAGCGTTGCATCAGAAGACCAGGCATATGAAGCCCAGACCCGACTATTACTCGCTGTAGAAACTCATGTAAATCATTTAACTCTCTGATTATTTTAGTTATATCAATACCTATCTTGCCTTTTTAAAACGCATGTTCTGTGGATCAGATAAAACTGTGAGAAATCACGTTTTAAACATAAAGTACTATTCAAATGTGATTTATTAATGTTACTAAAAATGTGTACTTCTAGAGGCCAGGATGAGGCTAAATTTGGACGTTAGGTGCAGTGCGGGGCTGGGAGGCTGCTCTGGTTTAGAGGCTGAGATGGGCTTGCCTGCCCCCACAGGTGGGTGCTGACCACTTCTTCAGATGCGCTAGTGGTTCTGAGATAAACAGCATCTTGAAGTGAGGGCGTGGAGGCAGTGGGGGATGGAGGTCTGCTATAGGACCCTCCCCCTCGCCAGCACTGGGCTTGCTGCCTCCGCTTTCCAGAAGGGAAAGGTTAGAGTCTAGAGACTCAGAAGCCCAAACGAGAGCCTGAACATGCAGAGAGCTCCTTGATGACACAGCCTCGGGTGGCTTGTTAGTTCTTTCACCAGAATCATTTTGTCATTTCTTACATCTCATTCTTTCTTTCTCTCCATACTAAAACCATTCATGTTTGCAGGGGGAAATCAGGAAGCCCGGGGAGAAAAGCTAGTGGTTTATTCGGGATTAGTCATAAACCACTGGTTCTGAAGTTCGGAATTTGTTCCTTTCAGGATCAGCTGAAATGTGGAAATTTTTATGAGCTCTGCTCCCTGACCCAGTTTCGTCATTCCTGATAGAGACGTTGGAGAGGAAAGTAAACACCACGCAGGCCCCACTCCACACTTCCCTGCTTTTGGGCATATTCGAGTAAATTGAATTTCACGGCAACCTACTTGTCACCATCGGTGCTCCGTTATATTTGGTGACATCCAAGAAATTGCCGGGAATGCTCTCTTCATCAATTGTTTAATGGGGGGATGTAAGGTAATTATTGCTAATCACGATATGCAGACAGGGCGAGCTATTGTGCAGCTCTAGTGTGATGGCGCTTGCTTTGGGTTGAAGGTACGTGGCGGCTTCATCTTCCACACCCCCGATCGGGGCCAGCTTTTTAGGGACCAGTTCAGGAAGGGAGGAGAGGTGGGACAGGGAGGGAAGGACCATGGACACCCTGTACGCCGAGCACTTCGCCGGGGGCTTAACATTTGCTGCTTCCTTTTAAATCCTTTTGGTAGCTCATAGGTATTCCCCCCCTTGTATAGTAAAGACCCTGAAACTCAGAGAGGTAATGCAGTGAACCCAAGGTCCTCATACAGGAAGTCAGGCAGACTGCAGATACTTGAATAAGGTGTCCCTACAAAACTCAACTAAAATGTACACAAACAGGTCCTCAAAGATGAAAATGATAGTACAAAAAAAATGGAATCAATTAAGAACCTGATTCAGCTCCCTGACTTCATGAGGAAAACTGAAAAAAAATTAAAAAGAGAAACCCAGAACAATATTACTTTTTTATTATTCCTCATGGAAGAGAATTAATATTTGTCATACACCTAATAAGTACTAGATACCGCCCATTTATTTTCCTATTTAATCCAGAACACCGAGGCTGTAACCAGCTCCTAACCTGCTCAAAGCCAGTGAGCTAGGAAGTGGCAGATCTCAGACCTAAGCTCTGCCTACAGGGTTTTGGAATCAGATGAAATATGTCCTATAACTGAAAGCACTTAGTGAACTGCTTACCACGCTGCAAGGAATGCTATTATGATCGAGATAACGCAGAGTCCAATCGATTCCAGGTAAAGAGCATTACTGCCTGCTGTAAAAGCCAACCCAGAAGGGCTGACCAGGGTTTCTGGACAGTACCCCTAGGACAAGGTTTCTTCACACGGTCTCAGAGGTAGTGGCTGGCAAGATGCTTCTGGTCCCTCCTGACTCTAATTTCCCTTCCCCAGGAGGTGTCTATTCTTGCTGGTCGCAGCAGCCAGAGCCTTGCCACATCCTTGGAGGCCCTGCCTTAAAGCCTCTTCAAGTGGATTCTTTTCCTGCCTTGGCATCCAGCATCTTCCAGTGGCTCTCACTTTCCAAAGCAGGCATGCAGCTGATGCCCATGAAACTCGAGGGGCCAGTTAAGGATAGCTACCCAGGTGTGACTGCCGCTCGTACCGTACCCCAGACCCCATCCTCCAGACACGCTTTTCCACAAGCTGTTGAAGATCTGCAGAGAAAGGAGACCCAGCCCCCATCTGGCTCAAGACACACTGCCGGGCCCCCCAGGCAGCTTGGGCCTTAACTAGAGGGACCCTTTACAAACTTCAGCTTTAAGTCCTCCATTCCTCTGCTGCCACTGCATTTTTTATGTATTTTATTTACTTATTTAATAAATTTGGACTTTTAAATTTATTTATTTATTTATTTATTTTTGGCTGTGTTGGGTCTTCGTTTCTGTGCAAGGGCTTTCTCTAGTTGCAGCAAGCGGGGGCCACTCTTCATCGCGGTGCACGGGCCTCTCTCACTATCGTGGCCTCTCTTGTTGCGGAGCACAGGCTCCAGACGCGCAGGCTCAGTAGTTGTGGCTCACGGGCCTAGTTGCTCCGCGGCATGTGGGATCCTCCCGGACCAGGGCTCGAACCCGTGTCCCCTGCATTGACAGGCAGATTCTCAACAACTGCGCCACCAGGGAAGCCCCCTGCCACTGCATTTTTAACAGGGGTCATTCTTCTCCCAATTCAGGAAGGTGTAACTCTGCCCCTTGCATGTCCTTCCCTCTGCTCAGAAACCCACTGTGTGGAGAGAAGAACGGTCTTTCCACAGTAGCGCTGTCACCAGACCCCAGGATGAACTTCACACTTCGCCATCCTGAGAGTAAACAATATGCAAATGTGCCTGTACATGCCACCATCATCTCCCAGACTCCTGGAAACGATTTTCTTTGTTCAGACTCTCCTCGTGCCCTTAAGAGCTGCCCAGGAGAGCAGGTTCCAATCATTCCCTTCTCCCAGGCTGCCCCATCCAGGTCAGATGGAGGCAAAGGGTCAAAGGGGCAGGGCAAGGATGGAGCCCCCGCCTCCTGGGGGCCCTGTGCTCAGCTCTGCAGAAGCCCGGCATCTCCAGGCTGTCAATCTGCTGGCTGCCAATGGTGCCAAGATCACTTCCATTCTCAGCTGCCTTGATGGATCATCAGCACTTCAATTCCTAATCGCCTAGAAGCACTGGTAGTTATACACTCAAGCACCGGCTATAAAAGCGTGCGCAGCGGGGACCGTGCTGACTGCAGTGGGAAGGCGGCCGCAGTGTCCTCCCCCCCAGCCCCGCCGTGACCACCGTGTGGTCCAAATTCTTCCACAGACTTTTCTCTTTCCCTCAAGCACCCTCAAGGTTACGTTCAGAGGAAGGTGGACAGCCCGAAGGGGAGTTTCTGCCTCTCTCCATCCGAGTAGCAATGGTGCCAACACTGAGATGAAGCTGTGAGTTAGACCCAGTCTCCCCGTGACCATCATCTTTGGCAATAATTAAGACTAGTGGAAGGAACATCTCATTATCTGGCCTTGAATCCAGAGGCCCAGGAAGTGGCCCCACTGCTGTGCAAAATAACTTGTCAGTTGGTTTTAAGTGGAGTTTTTGTTCCGAGGCCTTATTGCCACTAAATCCCTCATAAAGGTTACGGTCTGTGAACAGATCAAGGTGAAGCCTGTTCCCCTCTACAACGAGGGGTGGAGATGCAGGCTGGTCTGTTTGAATCTACAAGTTCTTAGCTCTGTGAATCCTCCTGTGAAATGCCAGGGATCCGGGGCCAGGGAGGGAGCGCAGTTGGAAAGAGAATAAAGTTCCAACAAGACTTCTTGTTAATACAAAGCTTGTCAAACACATCACCTAGAAACACCGAATGTCTTTATTAGATTCTTTTATCTCCCCCTGAGACTGGGGGATGCCACTGGTTGCTTCTCGGTGGGGATGTCATCATCCAGAAACTAATTAAAGGCTACTCGGGAAACTGGGTCTCTCACACTCCGGAGGACAAAATGCATTAGCTACCTAAGTTAAAAAAATATCACAAGCGAACTTTATATCAAAAAGGGCAAGCTGGGAATTTGACAATAACTCTCTTTCTCCCTCATCAGCTCACAGCAGGCAGAAGTGGGCGCATCAGGATGTCAGTGAGTCTTGACAGGAGGCCGCCGGCTCCTTGGCACCCCTCAGGAGGGGAGCTCTCCTCTCCTGGTACAGAGGGGAGGAGGGCACCTGACCACTTTCTGCGGGACATACAGTCGCATGGCCTCCTTGCCAGCATCCCCCCTCACCCATAAGAGCTCCAAGAGACGTGTGTGTCTCTGAATAACACTCATCTGTGCACATGAAACAGCATCACCTTCTCCTGCTTCCCCAGGTTATCCTGGGGATTCAATGAGGTCATACACATAAGAGCCTAGAATAATACTGGGTATACAGTGTGTGCTCAGTAAAGGATAGCAATGTGGCCTCCTGTTATCTTTATTTAATTGTTCAATAGACAAGTTCACTTACTATGTCCTAAAAAGAGTTCTAGATTCCTCACCTCCTTCTCCTAATTGACGCATCCTAGTTAACGACACCATCATCTACCTAAGTGTCCAGGACAAAGACATAGGAATCATCCCTCATTTCTCCCTTTCCTTCAATTTCTACATCCAGTTATTAAGTCCTGTTGGCTTTATTTCAAAAATAACCCTCACGCTGCCTTGATACATTCTCTTCCCTCCTTTTTTCTACATTCCATTTTCTGCATCACAGGTGGACTAATTAAAAACCACAACAACATAAATCTAATCATATCACCCCCTATTTAGAAACCCCTCATGGCAGCTGACTGCCCTTAGAATGACACTCAAAGTTCACACTGTGTCTCGAAGACTCTGCATAGCTGGCCCCTGACAAACTCTGACCTTAGCGTGACTGCTTTGCCCAGAATTCACTCAACTCCAGTCCCCGGACCTGCTGTCTGCCTGTGGAAGGTGCCCAGCTGGTCCTTCCTCCATGTCTTGCAGTTTCTGTTCCCTGTCTGAAATGCTCTGTCCCCAGATCTTCACGTGGATACTTGTTTGTCACTCAGTTCTCATTTCAGTTGTCACCTACTCTGCGTCCTTCCTGACCACAATATCTCAAAGAGCTCCCTGCCCCATCCCAGTATCTGCTTTAGTTATTTTATGGCTCCTATCCACTCTCTGAAGTTCTCATTTATTTGTTTAGTGTTGTTGTTTATCTCTTCTTATTAGAACCTAAACTCCATACTTCCCCTCTGTATCCCTGTCACCTAGGACAGTGCCCAGCACACAGTAGGGACTCAGTACATGCATGTTGAATACATGAACTTTCCTGGTCAGAATCAATTTCTCTTATCTTCAACCTCTCACAGTCCTTTGTTCAAAACACTCCCATACAGAACCCTCCTGCAGTGTTGGTGGGAATGTAAATTGGTGCAGCCACTATGGAAAACAGTGGAGGTTCCTTAAAAAACTAAAATTAGGGCTTCCCTGGTGGCGCAGTGGTTGAGAATCTGCCTGCTAATGCAGGGGACACGGGTTCGAGCCCTGGTCTGGGAAGATCCCACATGCCACGGAGCAGCTTGGCCCGTGAGCCACAATTGCTGAGCCTGCGCGTCTGGAGCCTGTGCCCCGTGACGGGAGGGGCCGCGATAGAGAAAGGCCCGCGCACCGCGATGAAGAGCGGTCCCCGCACCGCGATGAAGAGTGGCCCCCGCTTGCCGCAACTGGAGAAAGCCCTCGCACGAACCGAAGACCCAACACAGCCAAAAATAAATAAATAAATAAATAAAATCAAGTAAAAAAAAAAAAAAAAAAAAAAAAAATTAAAAAAAAAAAAAAAACTAAAATTAGAGTTACCATATGATCCAGTGATACCACTCCTGGGCATATATCCAAACAAAACCATAATTCAAAAAGATACATGCACCCCCTATGTTCATAGCAGCACTAATAGCCAAGACATGAAAACAACCTAAATGTCCATCGATAGATGAATGGATAAAGAAGATGTTGTACATATACACAATGGGATGGAATGGAAGGGAACATTACTCAGCCATAAAAAAGAATGAAATAATGCCATTTTCAGCAATATGGATGGACCTAGAGATTATCATACTAAGTGAAGTCAGCCAATGAAAGACAAATACCATATGATATCACTTATATGTGGATTCTAAAATATGACACAAACTAACTTATCTACGAAACAGAAACAGACTCACAGACATAGAGAACAGACTTGTGGTTGCCAAGTGGGTGGGTGGGGGAGGGAAGGATTGGGAGTTTGGGATTAGCAGATACAAACTGTCAGATAGAGAATGGATAAACAACAAAGTCTTACTGTATAGTACAGGGAACTATATTCAATATCCTGCAATAAACCATAATGGAAAAGAATATGAAAAAGAATGTATATATGTGTATAATTGAATCACTTTGCTTTACAGCAGAAATTAACATAATACTGTAAATCAACTATACTTGAGTAAAATAAATTTAAAAAAAACAAAAAACACTCCCATACAGCAGATTATATTCTGCCTTGGTAACTGTTGGTATATGGACATTGCATCCTTGCTGGAATATGTGACCCATAAGGAAAGCTCTTTCATAGTTTTATTTTTCTATGCTTCACCTCTGCATGTCGCAATGTGGGTCAGGGTTCCTTGCAGACAGGAGGGACACAACAAATGACTGTTTACTCGTATGTTTGAACTGAATCGTACTTATGAATCTTTCCTGTGGCTCCCTGGTGGTAGAAGACATATTTCTGGTAAAAGTTTCTATGGACAAACTGTTACGGCCACACGCACCCCCACAGCCACACACGCGTCCTGGGTGTGCACACACACCTCTCTGTTGTGAATCAGAGGGCGGGACGGCCCTATCTCCTATTTCGAAATTTGCTGCTTGTTATGAAGCCAGAGAAAGTGTTGATGTGCTTCTGAGATGGCCAGGCTCCGTGTCTTCTGAGGCACCAGGACAGCAAAGAAAACAATGGCCTATGGGCTGCTCTTCTTTCATGGAGAAGGGTGTGTAGAGCTGCAGAGAAAAGCTGAACAAAAAACCTGTCACTGGCAAGACAATAAAAATAACTGTGCTACTGAATGTGTACACGAAGGGGTCTCCTTTCCACCCTCATGGGGAACTGTTGGCAACGACATTGCACATCAGCACCTCATAACGTCTGATGCTAGCTCCTCTGGCAATTCCTATTTTTAGCAGCAGTACCATCCGCTTCTAAAATGCATAACAAAGATAATAAGCTAACTCCCCAGAAGAGATCTGTCTAGACCAAAGTGGGTAGGGACTGGCGTGTATTCATAAAGGCCGGCGATGGAATTTTCCTTACTGGAGATGTGGGCTGGAAGGGTGCTCTGTGGTCCAGAAGGAGAGGAAACAACTTTGTTTCTGAGGGTACTTATCTGTGCAGAATTGGAAAGCAGGCCTCCCGGTTCTAGGGACATCATAGAGATGAGAGAGAAAGACTGCAGGTTGCTGCCCTCCCGGCTCCTCCAGCCTCTGTCTGTGTAACCTAGAGCCCGTCACCTTTGTCCCACTTCACCTTTCTCATCTGCAATAGGGCAGGTTTTAGCTAGCCGCTTTCCCAAACGAGGCACTATTGACCTTTGGGGCTGGGTGCTTCTGTGTTGTTTGGGGCTGCCCTGTCCACTGTAGGACGTTGAGCAGCATGCCTGGTCTTCACCCACTACATGCCAGTAGCACCTCTTTCTCCACCTGAGAGTCTGGACAACCACGACTGTCTCCAGACATTGCCAAATGTCCCCTGCAGGGTAGAATCACCGTCATACACCCCACGCCCACCCCTGGAGTCACCGGGCTAGCCAATCCCTAGGATGTCTCCTAACTTTCTCGGGCTCTATGTCTGTCTTTCCCTCCTTGAACATTTCCATGTAGAGATGTTAGTTAGAGGCACAGACTGCAATTGTTTGTAAGCTCCTCCCACATACACCCTTCTCTGGTTGCCCAACTGGGGTTCGCTTTCAAAGCCCAGACGTCCCCTGTGCGCCGTGAACCTCACTTCCCAGCCTTCCGGGGCCCAGCGGTGCCGTCTGAGTTGCCACATTCCTTGGCACCCCGCACCAGATGCTCCTCAGCTCCTGCTGCAGAGGCAGATACCATGGCCACAAGCACCTTCTTGTTCCCACAGCTTCCCTCCAGGGCCAGAGGTGCCCAGACGGACCCTCTCCTTCGCACTTCACCTACACCTGCTGGGCTCCGTCTCAGGCGCCTCTGCAGGTTGCCAGCGATACAGGGGAGAAGCTGCTGAATGGCTCATTACCCAGGGCAGATTCGTCAGAGGCGCCTCCGCCTGAGCACTGCAATGAATCCTCCAATTGGCTACGAATGAATGCATTAATCTGGGGTGATTAGAGTCTTTTATCAGGCTGCCTGAAATATACTGCCTTTCTGAAGCTTACTGAGCAGGCATTTCACCCTAAAGGGATATGTAGGAGGGGAGACTATATTGGCACTAACTAAAACAGAACAGCTAAGAAAAATACGAAGTGGGGGACGCAGAGCAGCAGCTATGGGTACGCTGAACACACTTGCAGACTTCTCATCGGGTTTTTTTCAGGGCACCCGAGCCTAAAAAAATCACACCATCTGAGCAACTTCCTTCCCAGTGAGGATGAAGGAAAGAGAAGCAAGGCTCTGAGAAGGTCCCCGGAGGAGCACATTTTCCTGTGGGACTGTCTAGTGAGGGTAGAGAGGCCAGAGGCCCGCCGGCTCCGTTCCCGTCACGCACACGGTGGAGGCTGTTAGATGGATGGATACGGACAGTGGCCTTCGGGGATGCACGGTGCTCCCCTGCACATGGGGCCAAGCAGCCGTGTCCACATACCAGCCACCAGCACGCCCTCTCCGAGAGGATGACATAGGTGCAGTCAATGGCCAGTCACCCGAGCTCTCAGACCCTCCTGCGTGAGGTCACAGGGACCCCCAGCCAGGGCGCCTGAGGCAGTGGTGCTGGAGCCGGGGGCAGAAGCGCGGGACTCCCGGCCCCAGTCCCCAGTGCACTCGGGGCCAAAGGGTTGATGTCTCAGGGCTCACTGTCTTTATTTATAAACTAGAAATGATTACAACTGCCTTGCCTTATAGGGTTTTTGTTAAGAACCAAATTAGGCAATTTATGTGAAAACGTTTTCACATCATTAAAGAAAAAACTATGAGGCATGGCTGTGATGCTCTGACCCAAAGGCCGGACCATTTAGGGCGGGGTGGGGGAGGGGAAGCGGTCTGTCCCACGCACTGGCCACGTGGGTGAGGAGCAGGGTCTCCACCCGCTGCTGTCATCGTGTGGGTTCCTCAGGGAGCCGTGACACCAAAGCCAAACCGAAAACGGGAGGCCACCTAAACAGCCTGAGACTTGATGGGGTTTCCACGGAGAGGTCTGGGCTGTTAGAAATGCCAAACTAACGTATTGGTGGGTCTGCTGGCCACTGACCGATTCCTGCAACTTTGGCTCCTCTGTTTTCCAATTTGCTCGATCCCACCCACCCTCACTATGGTGTGTGTTCATCACGGGCAGGATGTGATGAGCTCCTGCCAAGAGGTCCCCATGAGGAGAGAGCTGTGGGAACAGCCCTGTGGTCCAGTGTGGTCACCAAGGCTCCTGCAGATGTCTCTTTCTTTCTGTCTCGTCCATTTGGAATCCAGTGGGCTTCCCAAAAGCCTGGGATTGACTGACTTCTATTGTCCTCTTAACCACCTAAGGCACAACCATTTAGATTTGACTTCCTTCTTCGCCTAATCTCTATTTCTGGGTGGAAAAGAGATTCATGGGCAAGTGTGGCCATTATTTGTGATTAGGATGAATCAAGTCCAGTGCAGCTGTCTGCTTGTAAGTGCTATGACCCGTTATTTGCCTGAGCACAAAGCAGGGTCAGCATTAGAAAATCCAAGCCCAAAAATAACGTGAAAGTGATTGATGCTCCTGAACCCGGCAGCCTCTTGCTACCCTCTCCTGGGCCCTCTCCCAGCTTTCAGAGAAGCCGTGCTCTTGGAGAACTAACTTCCAACCTTCCTCCATGCCACGGATCTGGAGCCTCCTTTGGTGATTGGGACCACAGACTCCAATCAGATATTCTTCTTTTAATAATCGACATTTTAAAACTATATACAGCAAAATTCACAATGCCTGGTCATTCATTTTGGAGTAGATTACCACAGCCCGCTTACGTAGTTACTGGGGAGGGAAGAAGATAACTATGTGTGGAATAACCGAATCATGAGCAATGGGATAATTGGGAGGTGGCAAGTGCTAATTTTGGGTATCATTTTTCATTAGACCAGCACTGGGAAAAATCTTTACATGCATTATAAACGCAGGGCTAATTTCAGAGAGGTGCTCTGATGGAAGAAAACCTCCTTTCTTGAGAGAGAAAAGTGAGAAGTGTACATTAAAGGGAACAGCAAAAAGTTCAACGTCTCCTGCAAAATATGTGTGCATGTATGTGTGTCGGTAGATAGGCGTGTTTGCATGTACACAGACATGTATGCACCTCTGTGTATATATCTGTATTCATGCACATGTGCTGGGAAGGAGTGAGCAGAGAGCAACAGAGAGGGAAGGTGATGTTTAAGCATGTAATGTCTTCCGACATCCAGCAGGTAAGAGATTTTTGTTTGGTTTTCCGTTTAAGTTCTTCTATTTCTATAGCACTGAACACAGACACAAGACTTTTTTTAGAGGAACTGGGAGAATAACAGATCAGATACCATCATAAGACTGTCACAATGTATAAACAATCTCAGCCAAAGAATCTGCTGTGCTGAGGCAGACTTCAGTAAAAATCCAAATCAACAGAAATTAAAACAACGCAAAAGATGAGCAGGAAACAGAAGGCCAGGCATACAGTTTCATAGGAATGTCACCCTCCTAAACTGCAACACATGACCCAATGATGTGATGATGTATAGCGTAGCTTCACAGTGACACAGTACATTAATAACACTGTGCTAACCTGCCTGAAGACCCAATACCTATAATTGATTTTTTTTTTAGCCAGAAAACTATGTGTAGCTAATGCTTCATTGGATTCATGTGGTAGAATTACAAATAACCTAAATTCAAAAAATGCAGCATTGAAATTTTAGGGTGCTCATCTTTCCCTGGGCCTTTCTTTCAGGTACTAACAGTCGAGGGATGGAACAAGCTTCAGGTGGGATCAATGGCTACACCAGCTTTACTGCCAGGTGGGAGGATCTGGAGTGCAGCAGACCTGCAGGAAAAGGGACTTCCTGTTTCCTCTGACCTGAACTGAAAAGGAGCAGCTCTTCACCTGGAGCCATCTGGTCTACCTAGCCAGTAGTTGGTGGACAGTCTTAGAGGGAGCAGAGCTCCACCTGCCTGTTACTGCAGTGCCTTCTACACCTGGGCAAAGGAGGGTCCAAAGAGAATGAAGGGAGAGGAGTCTGCTTCGGAATTGCTCAAGGAACTAGGGGTCAACTCAGTATCACCCTTTCTTCTCCAAGACAGTAAAGTGGGCAGAGAAGGGACAAATCCTTTTCTCCAGCCTTAGCAAGGAGGCAGACGTTTTGGTGGAATTTCCCCCTTTTGGGGGGTGGACATAGGATATGATGCAGGAAGAACCATGGCTACCCCTACAGCCAGTCCTTTCCAGAGAGGCTCTCTTTCCTATTTTAGTTCAACTGCATGCATAGGAGATGCTGAGATCAAAGGATTTTCCACAGTAATAACATAGGTAACATTCACCAAGCAGCTCACAGGCAAGGGTGCAGGTGTTGCAGGAGGATAGTCGGGTGTGGGCATCAGATCTAGAGCAGTGATGGTTGTCATTCAGCAGTGGAGAACTTGAGGCTGTTTGCTTTGACTACAGGGAAATCAGTGCAATCCTTTAGATCAGTGAAATGAAGGCGCTCTGCCTTTGCTGGTGCACCTTTGCTTATTAGATAATGATTCATAATTTCCAAGTACTCACTAAAATCCTTCATTCTTGAATCAGAGCATGGCGACTGGGATTGGAAGCATTTTACAGCAGGATTTTCCCAACTCTGGTCTCCAGAATATAATATTCCAACGGAATTCTTTCTGGGTAGTGTGGTATATTCAACAAATAAAAAGTTCATGCATTTGTATAAAATTATTCTTTTTCAATAATTAAATATTGTAAGAATTATTTTCTGAATTCAGCTGGTTTTTTTTTTCTGTCTACCAATTCGATAATTTAGTTTCACCCAATAGTACTTACTGTTTTCAAATACAATAAAGAGAGTGGCAGTTAGCCTAATTAGGGTGTGTGACTGTTTCTTGGAGAAGGGATGCAAAGTTTCTACAGTTTCTTAGATCCAGAGAAAACATACTTGTCCTGCTTCTCCCAAGGAACATAGAGCTTTGTCATGCGGCACCTGTGTTTAATAAAGGTAGTGATATCAGTTTTAGAAAATGATACTAGGAAATGCACAGTCCATGGGTTCTTCCCCTTAATGGTGGTTGCAAATTTGGCTCCAGAGTCCCATAAGGATGATGTCCACTGATCTGCTGAAGAAGTAGACTAGAGTCTCTACTGAAACGAAAATTCCTTCAGAAAAAAGAAGACTGCGTCCTCCCGGTATTACGTTAAAGTATCTAGCAAGGTGCCCGGTGCCAAGCACCAAGTGGGAATGATTAAGGCAGAGCTGCAGGCGTCAAGGCCCTCAAATGCCCTGCCTGTTCGCTTCACTGCCAAGTGTAGCCGGAGGGACACAGTGCGCTCGTCGGGAACAAGCTGCTACACCTCTCCCTGCACTCCTCTGGGTCTTCACAGAGTCCTTACAAATATGTGCATTAATGCACGGGTTGAATAGCCATTCCCTGAGCACCTACTACATGCCAGTCCCACATAACAGAGGTAGAAATGATAAAGACAGGAGCATTCAGGGCAAGGGCATGCCAGCAGGTGTGGAGGTTGACAATATATGGAACAAACACTGTACAGCGTCACCATGTGATGTTCATGGACCAAGTGTGATGGGCACACAGGGAGGAGGTCAAGGGTGGGGATACAAAGAAAGCTGCCATGTGTTTGGGTCTTCCAAGGCTGCAAAGGAGAGGAGAGTGTTATAGGAAGAAGAAACAGCATGTGTGTGAAAACTAGGAGAAGTAAAATCTCCGAGATGCTGAGGAATGAGTTGGTCCATGTCCCTCTATTGTAATAACCTGAGTGGTGACAAGTGGCAGAAGACAGTGGTAGAAAGATAATTTGGGGTCCCGTTTTGTAGGAGTTTATATACCTCACTAAAGAGTTTGGTTTTTACCTCACAGGGAATGGCAGCCACCAAAGGATTCCAAGCAGGAGAGTAACAACATCAAATCTTTGTTTTGGAAAGATAATGCTGACAGCAATATAGACTGTGTATTGGAAGGCACTGGTTAGAGGAAGTTACTATTATTACTACCACCATTATTATCATCTTCACCACCTCACCACCACTGCTCCTCACTTTTAACCTTACTTTACCTGCAGGGAATGACTATTGTCTGTGAGCATCCACAGTGCTTTAACCATACTGCCTCAACCAATCACTGCAGCAACCCTATGGGACAGGTATTATCATTAAGCTTATTCTACATACAACATAGAGCAAGCTGAGGGAAAATGCTTAAGGTCACCCAGCTAGTGAGTGACAGAAGTATGATTTGTACACACGGAGTCCACAGCCTTTACACCCTTCACCTCATCATCGCTTGAAAGTATTAAAAGTCCTCGAGAAATGGCATAGGTTGATCTAAGACGGAAAAAAGTAGAGTGGAAAGGAGTTAAGGAATATTTGGTCAGTTAAATTGTAAGACGTAGTGACTTAAATAAACAACTCCAACAAAACAGATGCATACCATAAAGAGAAAGAAATACTTGGGAATTCCCTGGTTGTCCAGTGGTTAGGACTCCACGCTTCCACTGCAGGGGGCATGGGTTTGATCCTTGGTCAGGGAACTAAGATCCCACATGTCATGTTGTGTGGCCAATAAAAAAATCAATCCATAATAATGAGACATATTTAAAAGAAATACTTGCAGATGATTCTGAGCTTGGTTGACTGAATGTATGTTGGTGTCATTTGTTGAGATGAAACATACCAGTTGGGTAGACTTATCTCATGGAATATGCAGTAGGCACTTCTCATTCTTTCAAGATATTACCTGGACTCTGAACCCTCTTCCTATATATCAGAAACCCTAGATAGTGTGAGTCTAGTCTGAAATCTGGTAAGGCCAAAAAGTTGTGCTTTTACACTCCAGTAGCTGGAGAATGGACATATCACCTGGTCTCTGTGTGCTGGGTGCTCTTGCCAAGGACCTTGCCTCTATAGCAAGTGATGAAAACAGGCAGGAACACTTTGGAATTCATTCTTGTTGGGATGTCTGACGCTCAGAGGTGTCAGAAGGGCCACAAACGTGCCAAGAACGGTTCCTATGTTAGCTGTTGTGGCCACAATGCCCTGGAGAGACTCTTCCTGTATTGTGAATTGTTTTCTGTGTGTTGACCTCTTTCTCATTTTTGAATCAGCCCTCTGTGAATTTCATGAGTTCTACAATATAGTTGCAATCAATTCCTTTTTTGTTAAGTCAACCCGAGTCAATTTCTGTCGCTTGAGATCAAGAACCCAGTTAGGTACAGAAGATAATAAGGGCAGTTTGAAATATGTTGAGTTCAAGTTGTCTGCAGGATATACATGTTAAGATGTTCATTAGACAACCTGTAATCATGTGGGGATTTAGAGGCAGAGCACACCCTGAGGCCTGTCCACATCAGGATCTCCAGCTAATGCCATGGCTGAATAGCATCACCTGGGAAAAACATGAAAGGAAGAGACTCAAAGTTGAAACCCACAGGAATGCCAGCACTTTTGATTTATGAGAAGGATTTAGATTATTAAACAAAGGGGACTGAGATGGAGTGGGTCAGAGCTGGGTGAATGTCAGGAGAGAGCTGTTTTATGAAAAATTAGAAAAAAATATCAAGAAAGAGAGTGGTAGCAATGACATCAATTTCAGCAGAAAGAGTACTGAAAAGATGTCCTGGGAGTTGACACGAAGAAATTACTGGTGTCCTTAGAAGAACAGCTGACCCTTTAGTAACTTATCCTGAGCTCCTCAAGTAAAACAGGTAATATTAATTATAGTGCTGGATGCTGGACCATATCCACACGGTGATGGACCAGCTTTATCACTTCTTCCCTCTCCATTCTTCTTCTCCCTCTCCCTCTTCTTCTTCTCCTCCCTCTTCCTCTCCCTCTTTACTGCTTTTCTTTCTCTGTCTCCTTCTTTTTTCTGAAACTCTTTCCAGGAAGGGGCCCATGTTTGCCTGGGACTGGTAGCAGCAGAAAACACTGGAAAGACAACCTGACAACAGGAAGCTTCACCAGATTTAATTTTTCATCCTCTAAGGATAAGTGGGGTGGAGGTGGCGATCTGAACTCTTCACTTTGGTGACTATAAAGGCATCAAACTTATAAGAGATTAGTAACTCAGGTCCTTGTGTTTGTGTCCAGCTGCCCAGGACACAACTTACAGAAATTTTTGAGAGGGTTTGTTTTGTTCTGTTTTTTTTTTCTCCTCTGGGCTTGGAAACCTAGAGCTTGCAGTTCTGGAATCAAGGGCAGACCAAAACTACTTGTTTAGGGGAAGCTATTCAGTTATATAAAATTTCTATTATTTGTCCTTTTCCTTTAAAGATTTAAAGACATTTTCCCCTTTTTTCTTGTTCCTTTGAAGTTGTCTGCTTCACTTCTTGGCTAATCTCTGCTTTTAATAATAATCCATCACTGTTTAGTAGCTTCTTTAAAAGTCATTTTTGACTTAACATGACTGTCAACTTCTCTCTGCCTCCCAAATTCCCTTGCTAATCATCTCCAGCATCTCTCTATTGGATAATTTCATCCTCTTTAAGGATGCTCTTATTCTCTTTCATCATCACAGATTGTGAAATAATTTATTAGACTGTGAATACACGATACAAAGCGAATGTGAAGTTCCATACTGAATGAATCACCTTTCTCTCCAGACCCAATCAGTCTCTCTTTTATATTCCAAAAGCTCTTAAACGGGTGTTCATGGACCTTTAAAAAGGTTTAAGGAAGAGTACCAGATTTTCCAATAACTTTTTGAAAGTGTATGTGAAGTAACATTGCTATTATTATCGCTTCCGATTTCAAGTGAAAAAATTGAGACTCAGAGAGGTTAAGACAGATGTCACAGTCAAACAGCCAGATTTTAAAGCAGCCAGTCAGCTCTCAGTGCTAAACCACTATGTTATACTACCCCGCAATCGAGGCATCTTCCCATTCTTCTTCAGTTTCCTTACTCTCCATGCCAGTCACCAAGTCCTATGAATCTTCACTGGTGAAAAAAGCATTTGACTCTATAGCTTATCCATCATCATGGCTAATTACCTTAATTCAGGCCATTCTCACTGCTCCCCTGAAATTACTAGAGTAGGGTATGCCAGTTTTGTACCCTCTCCAGACCATCTTCCAAAATGACTTCAAGTTATGTTTTCAGAAACACAAATCTCCTTGGCGTATAATATTTTAAAGTAGTCCCTTTTCATTCAGGTTAGCAGTGTGTAAAATCTTTAGCTGAGTGTAGAAACTGAGGATCTTTAGGACTGGCACACTTACACCTCTGCAAGCTTATGCTTTACTGTAAGGTGCCCATTCAGTCAATCTCTCTCTCTCTCTCTCCCCACCCTCCTACACACACACACACACACACACACACTCACAGCCTTTGCCTATCCACCCCTACCTTTCAATCGTTAGTGCCCATAAACTGTATTAGGATCTCTGTCCCTTCCTCCTCTCCCCAGAATTTTCTCTCATGCATCCATTCCGGCTCCTTGGATCAGAAGATGCTCTGTCTTCACACAGCTAACTTCTGTTAACCTTTTAATTCTAGACCCAATCTAGATGCCTCACCTGACTCCTCTACCTTGAACCAGGTCAGTTTTAACCCTCTTTTTTGTTTCTCCAGCATCTTACAACAGTTCATTGCATTAGATGTTAACAAAGGGTGAGCATCCCGAAAACTCTTTGAGAACAGCAATTCTCTTTTAGCTCTTAATACCCAGACAACACAGAGCGCCTGAAACATGGCAAGTACTCAATAAATGAATGGCGAAATATATAAAACCAGGACTGAAAAGTGAATTCAGCTTACTTAATTAATGTAATTGGTTGAACTGAATAACTGAAACACCCAAGTTTTTCTTTGCTTTGAATCTCAATCCAACCGACAAGTTAAATGTTAAATTCTAATAACCTACATTTCCCATAATACTGAAAAAACATTTTTGTTCTGAATAAAAATCTTTCCTCTCTTAGATGGCCTGTATCTACACTAATGAAATCCTTATTATTTCGATTCAGTTTTTAATCCCTTCTTCCCCATCATGTTTTCTTGATGGACAAATGATGAGCATTCCTACCCCACACTCAAGTTTTAAAATAGACAAATGATCCACATGCATAAAAAGCACAAGTTGTCAGTTGTCCAGGGCATATTTAAAACAACATTAAATTATACATAATTACGTACTGTATATATTTATATATGTTAAATTATATATATATATTAATCAAATTATTCATAATTATTTATATTCCACAATCTCCACAATAAACTTGAGACATCTTACAATGGAAACACAAGATAAAAGAGTAAGTAAACACATAAAGTAAGGTCCAAGGAAGAGGAGAATACCTCAAATGGCAATCATAAATGTCAACACACAGTCTGATGATAAGCTTTAAATTTCTTTTGGATAAAAGGCAAAATGGGAATGATATTCAGTTATATGAATGCTGTGTTAGGTAAGAAGGAAGCACTGCGGCTTTTCCAGATAATAAAGAAAAAAACAGATAACTTACATCATATTAAAGTTTGTCCCCGCCTTTTTTTTTTTCCAACAGGTACTAAGCGTAATCTATGTGTTTATCCCTGAGACCTCAGCCAAGTGCTGAGGCTCTGATGATCCAGAGTTTCCCTATCTATAAGAAGACACTTTCCCTATCTATGACATGTACTCCATGCTATCTAAGACCTATATCATTTTATGTTCCACAAAAATTTTAAATTCTGGCATCAACATGGATATGTATTCTAAAATCCAGTTTAATCTGAGTTATTCAGTCAAGTCTCTGAATTACTCCATTATTAGCTTTCATTTATTTTGTCATGTGTGAAGAGTAAGAAAAAGTTGCTTTGGAACATTTATAATCTAACACTGAATAAGGAAGCAAACAGTATCCTGGATTAAGACTGTGTCTTTATTTTTAAAAAGGTTTTGAACAGTTGCCTGAAGCAACTGGGAATTAACTGAGGTTTACCTGGTCAGGATAAGTATATTAGTTCACAGCCATTAAGGCAGAGATCCTAATCTTCCCAGTATTTTTACCCCATGCTCCACTGGGGCTTCACTGCTTTCAACAACAAGATTTTCATTAGCCCTGGGTGTTTGTTAATCTGCTTGGTTCATTGCTCAGGTGTGGAAGCACTGAACTCAATTATGACTCCATGCATAGAGTTTTGAAGGATAGCATTACTAAGAGGTTGCTTGTTAGGAAAAATTCAAATGTCTTCTGAAATGTTCTGTGTTTTATCTGACTTGCTGTAAAATATCCTTATGTTTAGCAACGAAACGATAGTAAGGATAATAACATAAAGTCAGCCTATCTTGTCCCTTGCTCCACTTTGTGGTAACGTAAGCACACGATAATGTATTAATGTTCTGGTACTCGACAGCTGGAATTGCTGAAGCCATGAAATTGAGTCATACCGTGGTTACTGGACTGGAGTTTACTTGTCTAAAGCCAACTGAATCAGAATGAAAGGGAGTTTCTGTCCATGGTTCTGAAAGAAATCAGTCAAATCCCACAGGATTCGATACTGAACAAGTTCAAAGGAACCTCTTATGTTGAATCGTGCATGTATTGTGATGTCTCTAATAAATCAATTACTTTCTGGCAGCAAAATGTCACAGCATTTCAAACTCTGATAATCACCTCCACTTTGCTGAGCTTTAGGCTGTTATAACCCACACAATCTAGCAAGGAACGCATCAAGGAGAAGGCTGAGCAACAAAGAAACAATAGACTTTAGGCTCATATACTCGACTAGGATTCAGAGAGGCTAAATCCTTCCTCACTCCCCGAATACCAGGGCATATATAGATATAATACCGCATGTCAAGCGTAATCTGTGAGGATATCTACCGCTTGGTGTCTTCTTTGGAAAGTCCTTTGGCATTTATAGAGAAAAGTCTCTCAAATACTTATTTGTTAAACACCACTGTATGCATGATCTCTTTTGTTACTTATATAATCTAGTTTTACACCCTTCAAATGACAAGGTGTGACAATATCTTCTACTGGCTGTATTGCAAAAGGGAAAGAAACTGCCTTCAGCTTAAAAGTACATCTCCTATCGAGACGACAACTCTTCCTGAAACTAGTTTTTCTATGTGTGTATTCTTTTTTATCTTTGAAGGATGATTCTATCTCTCTAACTGACCAAAACGCCCAAAACGCATCTTTAGCAAATGCCCGCCTTTTATCACCTAGCCTTGTGCAAACAGCCCCACCTGAGATGCAGCACCTGACTCCTCTCCCTTTGTAGTGAGAAGCCATGTGAGTTTCCCAAGGGCTGGTGAATGAACACGCCTTCTGCACACCACACAGATTCACTTCTGCACACAGTGACATGTAACTGGGGGAACGACCTGAATGTGCTCTGATGTCAAGCGTATGTTAGGACCACACTAAAGGGTAATGATACAGAAATAAACAAAAAACCTGCCTGGCTCTTGTCCGGAGTGAAATGAGGGCAAAGGGAGGCTTCTTGAGATGGATAATCCCAAAACAGTGTAAGGAGTGCTGCAGTCATGAGAGGAACAAAAATCTTTGAAAGTTCAAGGACGGAGACCCACAGCTTTCTTGAAATGGGGTGGGGTGGGGAGTGGGACTCTAAGAGTGGCTTCTCAAAGAAGGCAGTTAATTTCAGTCTTAGAGAATGGGCTGGTTTGTTTGTTTCAGGCTGAGAAGGAAGTTGCAGAGAATGGCGGGATCCTAACTAAAGGTTCTCGGTTATACCTCTCACAACCACTCCCAACTCTCAGTCTCTGCATCTCCATCTCCAGGAAAGTGGAGGAATTACTCTTCATCTGCCATAAAGACTATGTTCTGTTATATTCTAAATTTCTACAAACTTGGTTGACTTTACCAAATCTGAGGTTCTAATGCCTATGGAGCAGAAGAGCAGGAGACAGGGTGTGGACGTACGTGGGGGGATAACAGTGTGGGCTACAGAAGAGAGCAGGGCTGAGGGGGACGTGGTGATCCCTGCAGAGCAGAGAGAAGACCCCAGGCTGAGGTGCGGAGGAAACGTGCCTCCACCCACTCTGTCACTGAGAACCGAGGTTACCGCACACCTTTGCTTAAAAATCTTACATGTATATACTCTGCACTAAATCATTCTCTAGTACCTGACCTGGACACTTTCATTACCCACTTTATTTGCAAGGCCGCAGCCTCCTACCTCCCAGGACTGCATGTGGCGGAGCCCCTCCGGCATGCTGCAGGGGAAAGCGCAGGTCCTTGGTGCCCTGGTTCAGAACAGCCAGGTCAGATAAACGTGAAGTCCTGTTACTCAGAAATACCCATCGAAGGACAGGAGAGGATTTGATTACCGTGAATTCTCCTCCACACTCCTCTTCCCGCCTGACAATCACCTCCCTCTCCAGAGCAACAAGCATGTGAACACAAACAGACGTGAGGCTTTTCAAAAAGTAATGAACTTGGAGGCACTGGAGCCAAGGCGAGCGTGGTTTAAATGCAGGCTCCAGCAACCCAGAGAGGCCATCAATTATACAGCCCTGCCATCGAGGAAGCAAAAATAATATTTCAAAGAGTCATTGCCAGAGAGAGAAAGAGAAAGAAGAAAATGCCACAGAAATCACACCATTCAGAGCAAGCAGTTCCAAAAGCAGAGATGAGTGGATAAATCCCGCCAAGGCAGCTCCCTCCACCCAGAGGGAAAAAGGCAGGACATGGCGACTTCCGTCCTGCCCAGCCCTTCATCCAACACACCTGAGTCCATGATGTCACTTTGTCAGCCTTGTTTTCCGTTACGCCTTGGGGTATGTAGAAAAGCACATTCTTCATTTGCCAATCCATTCCCGAACATTTTTGAGAGCTTAACATTACATATCACGGGATATAAGTACAGGAGTCATTTCTTTGTATTTCACCAGTTCACATCCGTGTTGTAATTTTATTCTTAACAATAACTATTTGAAGTAGGGAAAGGATCACTATTATGTCTATTTAGCAAATGACAGAATCAAGGCCTGGAGAAGTTCAGTGACTTGTCCAAGGTCAGCCAAGGTTAAGTGCCCAGCAAAGGGTCTAGAAAGCAGAAGGCCATCAAGAAACATTTTTTGATAATAAAGCATGATGAGACTAAATCATTAAGTATCTGAGTCACGGAGCTGGTCCTCCAGTAGCCAGTGGAGGCCTCTATCCAAGGCTTCTCTCTGTTGAAGGCAATCTATTAACAGGTAGGTAGGGTCAAAGTAGGTAGGACCAAACCGTTTATAAGCCATCGTCGAACCCCAAAGAACAGAAGACACACTCTTTGGCTAGAGCATTCTGGAATGTTTTTGGTAGATGCTGTCATTGCAGGTGCTGTTCCATGCTTTTAAGAGAGCAGGGATGGAGACGGTCCAACACTTAAGAAAAAGGTTCAGCCCATTTAGGCTGTACTGTGGTTAAAAGTAAATGCTTCATCTTATAGAAGGGAGGGGAGTGAGAAGACCAGCAGCTCTGTAGTCAGGGGGCTTCCCTCTTTACCTTCTTGGACACTAGTTACACTCTCTGAGCCCCACTTTCTTCACTTAGAAAATGGACCTGATAATACTTGCCCTGCTTCATAAGCTGCTGGTGATAGAAGACAGGAAAGACACTTTATAAAGTCACATGCATACAACTATTACATATGTAGTAAGAGTCTGAGAAACTGTCCTCTGAGGATCCCAGCATCCCCTCACAGAAAGGAGGAAATGGCAAACCAACTACACACCTCTGGTTGAATTACTAAAATAGCAAAGAGTAGCAGCGGCCATCATAATGCTTATTCATGTTGGTTTAAACCAGCGTTGTGGTTTAAAAATACAAAGAAAACGAACAGCGATAGTAAAAAGCATAGGATTTGGAGTAGTCAGAACAGAAGTCCCAATCCCCACCTCCTCTGTGCTCAGGAACAGTCATAAACAGATTACTTAACCTCTGCCTCCTTGGTCATAAAATGGTAATGATGAAGAGATTTAACTCAAAGCTTCTATTGAAGTTTAAATTAGAAATGTGCATATAGGAGGTAACACAGTACCTGGAAAATATGTGGAGCAATTATAATAATTATTTGTAGTATTACAGGTTGTCTCACTCTTGGCACATTTTCTACGTAAGGACGGGTGGATTGACGTGGAGTTATTTCCCTCTCTTCTAGATAACCTGGGAGATGTTTAGACACAGAGAGTTACAGGATGACATGTGAGGGGCATGACTTTTTATACCAGTCCTTTGGTATTACAATTGATCTTGCCTGGTTTCCTCCTCTTACATTGATCTGTTCAGAATGCTCCTGACACAAATGCAATTTTCTGTGGCCAGCAATCAAATTCGCCAATCAAATATGGCAAAAGTGATCAAAACAAAGGGCACAAGTGGTGCTATTTCCAGCACAAATGATCACTTCCTGAGTTTCTGACAGCTTCAGATGGAAAAATCAAAATAACTTGAGACAGAAATAGCCCAAAGACCCTGGGCCCCCAACCCACTTACAATATTCCTATGGGACCTGGAGCCCTCCACAATGCACAAATACGGGATTACACATCTTGTGAGGCTGCGTGCTCGGGGACCTGGGATTTAGCTGGCCTTTCCAATACTGTCTCTGATTTTAATTATTGACATTTAAGTAGATTTTAATAGTCTCATTCCTCTGTAAGGCCAAAACATATCTGTATCACCCAACCAAACTTAGGATGATTTCTAGCCAATGAACAGATTTTCCCCAAGTCCTGTTTTTTTTGTAGAGAAGACTTGTGTTCTCTGAACACATTTTCTGACTGTGTCTTAGCCAGAGTGCTCAGAAAAGGGAGTAAAGTAGATGAGAGGAACCAGGGGGAGGCAGACACGGTTCGTGCAAACCACCCGTGGTTTTTAACATGTAGACATTACAAAACATCTCTTTATGAAAGTCATCAATTGCTAACCCTTTACCCATACCAAGTTCTGCAAGAGCAGAACCCTAAATAGATGCATATGATCTCTATCCTCTCCGCAGCCTTCGCTGATTGGAATAAGTGTGGTCACCTGACTCAAACGAAGACCATCTGACTTGAGATCCTGCTAATCTGAATTTGAGGCACTAAAACCAAGTCACTTGGCTGTGATCTGTCAGCTGTCTGGATGTGCACAGAGGCAGGCCAGGGCCGCATGTGAGATGAAGTTGGGGGACCAGAGAAACCCTAAGGAAAAGATTCAAGAGGCCATAGGAGAATGGAGGAAAGAAGCAAACATAAGGAGACCACAGCCCCGATAGAGAGCGAAGAGGATCCCAGGCCCTCCTTAGAGGGTTTGCTGTTCCTCCTGAACTTGTTTCCACAGCAGCTGCCCATCTTTCCAATAAACCCTCTTCTACTATTTGAGTGAATTCCTGCAATTCAGCTGGAGTTTCTACTATTTGAGTGAATTCCTGCAATTCAGCTGGAGTTTTTAACCCTGGCACAGAGTGGGTTGGGAGAAACTGTCAGTGAGGGAAGCAAACAGACAACAGAGGCAGAGGCATGAAAGGATATTATCCTCTATTTAGGGGTCGGCAACAGGACAGGCGGGGACTGGATGAAGGTCAGAGGGTGTGTTTGGTCTCCGCGAGCCGGGCTGCCCTGGGTGAAAGTTAGTGAACCTCTAAAGGGAGAAGTAAAGACACTAGAATCTCTCACAAAATGAATGATGAGGAGTTAGAGATTCATTCAACAACCCACGTTTACTGAGAACAGTATCTGACATTCAGTGGATGATACTTGAGCCCCAAAGAGTTACATCTTTTGGGTAAAGAGATAATTAGAATATAATGAGGTAAGTACAAGGAGAAACCTATGCAATGCTTGAACTATCTACTTAGGGGAGAAGGGGAGACTTAAGGAACGTTAACAGGCATCGTCAAATATTATAATTTCCAGCATGAGGTCAGGACCATTTATGGCTCATTTTCCTACTACCAGCACTCAGGACAGTGTCTGACACATAGCAGGAGTTTAACAAATATTTGTCAAATTGAATTTAAAAAAATACTGAATGCTTCCTAATATTAGGCATTTTACCTAGTTTTAATCCCCCCTCACGATAAACTGATGAGTGGTTATTCTCAGGCCATTATAAATGAGAAAACCGGAACTCAGAGAGATTAAGTATCAGACTGAAATATACACAACTGCCGTTTTGATCTATAACTTATGGAAATTTACATGGGTAGTAAGATTCAAAATTCGCATCTCTCAATTCATAGCCAAGCACTTTTTATTACTGCAAAGGATTCAACTTATTCTATGTAGTTCTAGGAGAATAACCAAGAGTCAGACATTAGAAGGAGGCACACTTTTGGCTTAATATTAAGAAAAAAAAGCTAGAGCTCTTCTAAAGGAAATAGGACCTACATGACTAGATGGTTCCCCATCATTGACAATCTTCAAATGAGTGGTAGTTTCTATCTACTATCCACCTACCTACCTCCTATTATGGAGAGACTCAGGTTTGGGGAAAGGAATTGTGGGAAGATACAGGACCTGGGGTTTCTATGTGTGTTAAGAACACATCCTTTATTCTTTGGGGATATGAGGGAGGTTGGGGAAAATGAAGCAGACAGTGTCTTCTACCTTGACCTTCATGCATTTTCAGTGAAATATTCCCCAAGAATCTTTTTCAATTGCACATGATGTAGGCACACAGGCTTAGTCAGCCCTTGGCCCTCAGCATCTAAAGGTTAACATTCAGCAGGTGTCAGGGGCCAGCCTGGGTGGTTGTCTCCCTCTCTGTCCCAGAGTGAGGCAGTCCTCCCCCTTCTCCTAAACCCCAGCCTTTTACCGGAGGCTCTGACAGTTCCTGGCATAACTTCCTAACACTAGATTTCTGAAGATGTAGGACCTAGTAAGGCACAGAGAGAAAGATGGGATGAGCTGAAGTCCAGGCAGGAGATGGTCACAGCTCTCTGCAAACCTCCAGAGAGACACTGACACGCTCCAGTCCTGCCAGGGAAACTCCATCAATATTTACTTCCAGTTTTTCTCCTGTTTGTCTGTCAGTGTTGAAGACAAAGACATGATGCTCCTTCTGTGTCTCATCTCCAGGCTCAGGCCAGTGGCAACGCCAGTCCAGGAGGCTATTCTCAGGATGGGGAAGTAAACGCGGAGATCGCCCTAGCTAACACAGCTGGCTGGAGATGTCTACATCCCTCAGAAAGTGTTTTATAAAGTGTATGGTGGCTCCCTCCTACAATGGATTGACGTAGTTGAGCACTCAGCCACTGGCCCTTAGAAAGAAAAGAAAGGAAGATGAAATGAGAATGAACCAGAGGTCCAAAATAAGTGAAAAGCCAAAGGACTGCGTGATTAGAACTGATGACTCAAATCCTAGGAATAATAGAGACCAAAACAAAAGGAGGTGAATGGATAATGGATTAGATAATGTCTGAAGAGCTCTGATGTCTGATTCCAAAATCAATTCAGCACACCCGTCGTCCGCTCAGCAGTTCTGGTGGTGTGACTCCAAAAGACCTTCCTGGTACAACCATCTGAATCCCAAGGGGGCCAGGCTTCTGGGTCTGGGATGAGTATAAAGCCAAGATCTGCTTTACACAAGCTCAGTCTTTTTTACCCTGCCCTGGGAAGCGAGCTACTCTCAAGTCTGGGCTCCTCCCCTTCCTGCAGACAGATTTCTCTCAGGCCTTGGGTTGACTTACAGATTCCCCAGGAGATCTGGCCTGAAAATCAGTTCCAAAAGCCAAAAAAAGCTGAGGAGAGCCAGATTAAAGTATCAGCCCAGAATTTATGCTCTAGACTTAAGGTTTAATACTGCAACGGAAAATCAATATTTAATAAAGCAAATGATGGAGAAAACCGCTGCCCAGGAGATGCTGCACTGTTTTCAAATGTCTCGGCCCCAGAGGAGGCTGGTCCCAGAGGAGGCTGGCCCCAGAAGAGGCTGGTCTGGCAGAACGCACTGGAGACGAGGTTGACAAGAGGCCGGCACGCAGACAATCGCAGGTCCCACTGATTCCTATTCTGTTACCTCTGGGAGAGCTGGCCATTTTTACTAAAGGACTAACATGGAATGACGATGAGAGCGCTATAAGATACCCAACAGAGTAGGGACAGACGGACCAAGCCAGCCTTCAATCGGCAGCCCAGGACTGTCCAGACCCAGGCAAGAGGGCCTCCTAAACTCACAGTCTATTTGGAAAAAGGGGAGGGTGAGGATGGGCCTAGATTTGTACCTCTTTAGATGGACTCCAGAGAGGGAACAAAAGATGAGTCATTCCAGCCAAACTCATCGTAAAATCAGCAGGAGGGTGGAATGTGCTTCCTCAGCACAAGCAATGTTGTCAACAGTGGCTTTGCACTTAGTAGGGATACAGATTGCCACTGAGTGATTCACGTATCTGGAGAAGACTGGGCCGAGGAATGCAAAGTTTCTTGGGTGCTCTCTGATTACAGTGTGGATTGTGAGGTGTTTCTGAGCTGCAGGAAAACTTAACTGAATTAGGTCTCTAGGCTGCCTCCTTTGCAGCAAATTAAATATTTCTGGTTAGTCATTTTTCATTGGAAATTATTCTTCCCTTTGGGGGCAAAACACGCTTCATCCTGTTTATTTCTCCTTGACCTAGACATCTGGGTCATAGTTCATTTCATATTCTTATTTGGCTAGAAGGAAATACAGTTGTTAGATAGCCAACAACCTTTGGTGAGGAGAGAAGGCTATACACATCCGCCCTGAACAAGCTCATTGTGTTTCCTGTTACTGAAACTATGCATGGCCACCATGTATAATGCAATAAATTCTTTGAGTTACTGTGTCTTCCATTCATCTAGGGCTCCCAGTGTAGCTGGGAAGAAGTACAGACAACTAAAGCCAACATGTTGTTCATAACTTGAGAAGACTCAGGCAAGGTACGTGCCAGCCACTGCCTGAATAGGAATGAACTCATTTGTAATGGGCAGACTGGCCACTCCCATTTGTTCTCTAAAAACACAGAGTGGAGACAGCACAGTGTATTGCTCTTCGTTAATTAGGAAACTTCTTCAGAAATCCTGAATGCAACTGTAAATTAGCAGGAAAATATTTGCTTCAGACGAAAACAAGTCAAGATGAAAGGAGGAGGAGATGTGAGGAACCCAAAGCCCAAACAGTAAGGAATGAGGTCGGTCTTGCTTATCCTTGTACACGCCAGCCATAGAGTTGGGATGTATTGGGTTGGCCAAAATGTTCGTTTGAGTTTTTTCGTGAATTTTTACTGAATGAATGAATGAGTAAAATTTGTTGAAAATAAGTTGTTGAAAAAGGAGCCTGCTGTGTGGGGAGTTGAGAGAGAGAAGGTCAAATCCAATAGCACGGTCTGGGAGACGTCCAGGAAGAAACCACAGCTCAGCCAACGGTTTATCCCATGAATTTCTCATCACATCACAGACATTCTATAAATAGAAGACAATGGCCCTCTCATATCTCTCGCAAGTAAAGAGCTATGAGACTGAGGTAGCAGGCAGGTTTCAGAAAGTAGCCTTAATGCGAAAAATGACGGCCAAGGACACAGAGACTCTCACCCTATTCCTCTTGTTTGGGCTTTGCTTCCTTTCAAGACGGACAAATTTTGTGTCTGCATAAGTCTCTAAACATAAGTTTAGAGTTCTGAAATTCTGGGTTCCAAATAAGTTTTGTGATCAATTCCTATCCAGTCCTAGACTACCCTGGAAGAGATTTCTACTGCAGTCTAATAACTAACACAGTCTTATTTAGCATGAGTGTACAAAGAGGGTTGAATCATTGCAAAACTGACATTATAGGTCTAGCAAACGGGACTTGGAACTTCAGTGATTCAAAAAGATGAAAAAAAAACCTAGGTCATGTTTTTCAGAATCCATTACAGGGAACTCTGGGGAGAGTAAGGAGAAAAGCTACGTGACTGGGTCTAGACTCCAACAAGCAGGATACAGCAGCAAAAGACAGGGAGAACTTGGGCCATAAAGGGCTTTAGGTGAAAGTTTTCAACACTGAAAGTAATCGATATATCTACTAAATAGCTCAGGGGCTGCTATCAGAGCAGCTGTAATAATAATTTTATTTATAAAATTCTCACTTCTCCAGAGATGCCCAGGGCACTGTACAATAGCACTAAATAAATTAAATTAAAGCATGAAATATTATGAAAATGCAATGAAATCAACATTGCTGAGGAAACAGGGAAACCCCAAAAAATAAAAGAAAAAGAACTCTTCTCTGCAAGAAGCAGCACTTAGCAAGAGGATGATTTTGAGAAAGCACAGCAAAAGCTCAGCCTCCCGAGGAGGAGGTAAACCACCCACGGGCATCCTTTCAACAACAGATAAGGGTTCAAACCCCATCTTCCATGTGAAAGCTTTATGATCTCTAGCAAGATTGTAAGCCCTTTTAGCCTTGTTTTCCTCATCTACAAGGTGTAGATATCGTATTCTCACCTACTGCCTATGACTATCGTGGGATTTAAGTGAGATTTTGTAAGTGCTAAGCCTGGTATCCATGATCTAGTAAAAACCTAATAAATGTTTCTATTATTATTACTGTGACCACTGGACAGAGGATGTATACAAGAGGACAGAGATTGTATAAAAAGGCAATCGGTTGGGTAAAATGAGATAAGATCCTGAACCAAGGCAGTGACAGTAAAGATGGGGAGATATGAACAAGGGGTATCTATCTATAGGATCAGGTGAGTGACTGAATTAGGGGTGATATAGGAAGGAAAGAATCAAGGACAACCTCTAGTTCTCTGTCCTTGGCAATGGGCATATAGTGTTTCCATTCTTCAAGGTTGCTAATACACAAGGGAGAGAATTTGGGGTGGTGAGGACAGTGGGGTGAGATGATTTGTTCAATGTTGAACACATCACAGAACTTCCCAGAGGTGAATCCAATAGGCTCTTGAAGATACAGTTTTGCTGGCACTGAATACAAAGATGTGGTTGGTTGTCATGAGTGAAAGCACAGTAGTTGAAGTCATGGGCTCGGGCAGGTCATCGGATATGATGTAGCCCAGGTGAAAAGAATGGAAGAGTAAAGGTGTAGACACCAACAGGTGAGAAAGAGCTGAGAGTAAAACAGCCATATAGGAAGGGACCAATGGGGGAAGGGGAGACTTGGGAGGAATAGCATGTCATCAGCTAAGGGACAAGAGGAAACACCATTCTACCACGACTTCTCTGTTAAATAGAATTGAGAAAAAATAATGAAAAAAGTCATGCCTCCTGAGAGTAACAATTCCACAGAGAACAGGCCTAGTTAGTCTGTAAGGTAAGTGCTAATGCTATTGCCCAGCATCAGCATTGCAAATGCCTTTACTTCTACTCTGGTGATGACATTGAGAAGAACCATGGGAGACAGAACAGCAGCCCCATTTGTGGTAACATGCTAGGGGCAACATGGCGACACTAGATCTGAATGCTAGGCCCACCTCAGCCAACAGGTGGCCAGACATGCCATCCGTAAGCACTCAGCGAGGGCTTGCAGGTGATGTCAACTTGCTCAACTTCTGTTTCTGATTTTTTATTGAAGTACAGTTGATTTACAATATTGTGTTAGTTTCAGATGTACAGCAAAGTGATTCAGTTATACATATATATATATATAATCAGATTACTTTCCATTATATGTGATTACAAGATATTGAATATAGTTCCCTGTGCTATACAGTAAATCCTTGTTGTTTATCTATCTCTATATAGTAGTCTGTATCTGTTAATCCCATACTCCTAATTTATCCCTCCCCACCTGCCCTTTTTGGTAACCACAAGTTTGTTTTCTATGTCTGTGAGTCTGTTTCTATTTTGTGTACAGATTTATTTTTATTATTTTTTAGATTCCACATATAAGTGATATCATATGATATTTGTCTTTCTCTGTCTGACTTACTTCACTCAGTATGATAATCTCTAGGTCCATCCATGTTGCTGCAAATGACAATATTTCATTCTTTTTTATAGCTGAGTAATATTCCATTGTATGTATACACCACACTTTCTTTATCCATTCATCTGTTGATGGACACTTAGGTTGCTTCCATGTCTTGGCTATTGTAAATAGCACTGCTATGAACATTGGGGTGCATGTATCTTTTCAAATTAACGTTTTCATCTCTTCTGGATATATGCCCAGGAGTGGGATTTCTGGATCATACAGTAACTCTATTTTTAGGTTTTTAAGGACCCTCCATACTGTTCTCCACAATGGTTGTACCAATTTAAATTCCTACCAACAGTGTGAGAGGGTTCCTTTTTCTCTACACCCTCTCCAGCATTTATTATTTGTAGATATTTTGGCGATGGCCATTCTGACTGGTGTGAGATGATACCTTATTATAGTTTGATTTGCATTTCTCTAATAATTAGTGATGTTGAGCATCTTTTCATGTGCCTGTTGGCCATCTGTATGTCTTCTTTGGGAAAATGTCTATTTAGATCTTCTGTCCATTTTTTGATTGGGTTCAAGGTACAGTTTAAGAACACATGCCATCCTCAGTGATTTTATAGTCTAATAAACATTTTTTACTTACACACTATTTTTTTCTAATTTAAAGTTAAGACTACTTTGAGAATGGCTAGCAAGACTGATGTTTAATGAAGGGTACTTTCCATACGATGAAATAATTACCATGTGCTGGGCAGAATTATGAAACCTTTAGGTGGTATCATGTCACATTGTCATCTCACAACAACTCGTTATGACAGGCTTTATTACTATGCTCATTTTGCAGAAGAGACAAACCCAAAGCACAGACAACTGAAGCCCAAGGTCACAGCTACTATCCTAACCCAATCATGTGTCAGGGCAAATTCTTACCCACCATGTCTACTGTGTTCTCTCACACACATAAGGAGGGATTTGCCTTTCATCAGGGGCAAGGGAAAGCCTAGATGAGAGGCAGCAGGACTGGGATTGGTCCTCACAACTTCCTGTCACCTGTGTGACCTTGGACAAGCCAGTTAACATCTTAAGTTTCATGTTTTCCCATCTGTAATATTAGAACGGTGCTTCTCAACATGGGTGAAATATACAAGCACCCAGGGTGTTTTAAAAAATAAGGACGCCATGACTTTATCCCCAGTAAACTGAATCAGATCTCTGGGAGTGGGGAGGCCTTCAACACTGCTGCTGCTTAGCAATACCCACAAGTAACAGTGATATGCAACAGAGTTGGGAAACACTGGCTAGGTGGCCTTCAAGGTGCTTCTAGTTCTGAAATGGTCTGAGCCTGTGGTCCATGCTCATGGGGCCCATTCCCACCTGGGAATCAGAATCCTCTGAGTCAGATTAACCTGAGTCTTTGCTCATGAAGGGGAGCACGGTGCCTGAAGTTGGGCTGTGTAGTCAGAACGCCTGAGCTCAGATTCTGGCTCTGCTGCCTCCCAATGTGGACCGCTACCCAGGCTAGCAAGCGCCTGTTTCTCATCTCTAAACAAAGGGTAAAACAGCATCTGTTGCACTGGGTTGTTTTGAACATTAAACAAGATAATATACGTAAAGTGCTTCACCCACTTCCTGGCTGCCATGTAGTAAGGGTTCAATAACGCACAGCTGTAAATATCACGATCACCGCTTGATGAAAGCCTGGGCGCCCTGTTCTCCTCCAGTTGCCGCTAACAGTGAGATTAGATGAGAAGCCATGTTTACAATCTCCCAACATCAGCACATCTATGGACATACTGTACCCCAGTAAAGCACCCCAGCCTGGAGCCTCTGAGAAGACCCCCCCACCCCAGAGGGGGCCAGGGAAGACCTTGGAACTCAGCTTAGATGTTTGCACTGTGGCCACTGCCCCACTCCAGGAACCCCCCCTTTCCTGCTGCTCCTGGCTGTGGCCAGGCCAGGCCTGATAACAGGCAGTGCCCCTCTGCAGAGAAGGGGCCAGGCGGCCGGTGGAGCGGCCATGATGTTTCTGACAGTGGGTACTTTCACTTGTCACTCTCTCGAGTGGATCAGTGGAGAGTCGGGTGGAGTAAAAGCATCAGCCTTTCAGAACGGTCCCCCTTCCAAAGTCATCCCGGGAGTTCCCAGCCCCAGGGTTGAGCCCTCCTTCCCTCTGTGGTCCTTCACGTTCGCTGTGGCTAATAAACATGACAAATCCAATACACCATGATCAGCTGCGAGTTCCTTCTGCCTCATACACAGATGCGACCCCCTCTCCAACACACACAAAAGCATTAGGGACAAAGGACACAGACACACCATGTTTGAAGCTCAACAAAGAAATTTTAAATGCACCATCTTCCCTCCCTGGGCTGTGCAGGGAGAGAATTTCAAGTGAGATTGAATGCGGACTCCCCAGGGGAAGTGATATAGTGTGAGTGACATGCAGCTCAATTTCAAGATGTGCTTATTAAGCAGAATGAATATAAATAAATAAAAGGTGCACTTGATTATCTTATTCTCTGCACAAAAGCCATGTGAGCTCTTGGTGTTGGAGGGAAATCCACGGATGCCACTTAGAGGAGAAAATGTCCTAGTGGACAGGTCAGAGGACAGAGGCGGCCTGTCCGAGGAGCCAAAGGGGGTGGTCGGCTGGGGGGTACGGGGCTGTGGACTGGCACGAAGAGACCATGGGTACCACTGAGGGATGCCAGAGGAGAAGGGGCCAGGAAGGAGAAGAGAGGGAAGAGGGACAGAAAGAAAACATAGGGGAGCGAGGAGATTGAGACAAACATGAGAACAAAGGGCCCATGAGCGCAAGGGGCCACAGGACGGAGACCAGAAGGTCCAAGTGAAGATGGTGCGGCCACAAGTGTGAGGTGATGGGTCAGACAACAGAGTGATGAGGGGAGCACACCCGAACAAGATTAGAAAGAAATGAAAAAAGACGAAATGCTGCAAGAGGCAGAAGACAACAAAAAGTACAGGCGGCAATGAAACAGAAGTTGCTGGTAAGATCAAATGAAAAACAGCCTCAGAGAGACAGATGGGAGATGGCAAGATGATCCCAGGGAGGACAGATTGTACATCTCACCTCTACACCAGCCCCACTGATCTTCCACACGGGAACTCACTGCAGCCAAGTCGGAGCATCAGTCAACAGCTTACACCCGCTCAAGGCGAGGATACAGGCTACGCACTGGGTCTGACACGGCCTCTTCTTCCCGGCAGCCCTGGGAGCCCAGGGGAAGGAACGGGGGAAGGCTGATGACCCAGGCAAGGTCTCCTTGCCTTCACTTGGCTCCCCGGAACCCTCTCGGCAAAACAGAAACCCTGTGAGAAATCTTCCAGAATAGGGTCCTTTCTCCTCTAATTTGGGCTTTTTTGGCCCTTGAGAAAAATTCCAAACTCTGTAGCCAGCTTCCAGGACGTCGTGGGACCTGGCTGGAGCTCACTTCTCTGGTCTCACCTGCCACCCTCTCTCCCCTCCTCTCAGACCCTGCCTGAGGGAGGCTTATGGGTTTCCTGAATTGGCCACGTTCCCGTCCATCTCCTGGCCTTTGCAAACGCTGTCACCTGTCTGGGACCACCCACCTGCCCCGCTTCACCTGGCTAACCCTACTCAGAGCTTCACTAAGGTGAAGCTTGCCTTTAGGGGTCCCCTGGGGTTCTTGGAGGTAAGGGTCTCTCAGGGGCACTGCCACAGCCCCTGGTCCTTGCCCCGACCCTCTCCCTATACCACAATGAACTCTTCAGTTCTCTTGTCACCCGCTAGCAATATTCTAGCAATATTCTAGTCTTTGCGGACAAGTATCTGGTCTTTGTGCTCTACCCCAGAGTCTAGCATAATGCATGGCTCATAGGAGGAACTCAGTGAATATCTGAATAGTGAATGCTTGAAGGAAGGACAAGTTTATGTTATAAACGCTTCTTTCTTCACCCAGGGCCTGGGCCAAAGGTGAGGCAGGAGATGCTGTGTGTCGGCGGGGGGCAGGGATGGTAACGACCCTGTCTCAGCACCCCTTCTGTGGTGCTGCCAGTGGGCTGCCTGCTCTTCTGAGTGCTATGGGCCACCCTGGTCTACGTTTCCAGTGTCATCAGCTACCACCAGTAGGGCTAAACTTCCTCTCAATCTATGCAGGATTTTTACTATGAAAAATGCACTTGTCATTTCTATTAGCCTGGGTTGTCCAAAGAAACAGAACTAATAGGGGAGAGAGACCGATAGACAGATATACTATTTTATATTGAAGAGTAATTGTCTCACACAATTATGGAGGCCAGACCTGTGATCTGCTGTCTACAAGCTGGAGAAACAGAAAAGCCAGTGGTGTAATTCTGTCCTAGTCTGAAGGTAAGAGAACTGGAAGCTCCAGTGTTTGAGGTCAGAGAAGATGGACGTCCCAGTTCAAGCACAGAGAGCAAATTTGCCCTTCCTCTGCCTTTTGGTTCTATTCAGGCCTCCAACAGATTGGCTGCTGCCCGCCTGCATTGGTGAAGGAGATCTTCTGTACTCAAGTCTATTGATTCTCATGTCAATGTCTTCTGGAAACACCCTCACAGACACACCCAGAAATCATGTTTTCCCAGCTTCCTGGGCATCCCTTACTCCAGACAAGGTGACACATAAAATTAACCATCACAAGTCCACCCCTTGTTAACTTGGTACCAATATACATCTCCTTAAAACATACTTCATCTCCAAATAAAGACAATAATAAGCTCCTAATTCCACCTAGTCTGATACAACTAACCTGCCCTAATCCCTTCCCCAGAAGAGGAGGTAGTGTCCTTGAGTGATGTTTACTCTTTTCCTGACGTCCTGTAACTTAAATACTGTGACATAAAATTAACAACACAAATACTGATATAAAGTCAATACATGTTACATTATATGATAAGGGAATGAGAGAAGAGAGAAAACAATAATAGTCGCTTAATATATGTACATACACACACACAAACACATATTCATAATAAAATAGAGGGAACTATTGAAATACTTATGACAATTAGAGTCCTCATTTCTGTAACTGGTCACAAGCTTGTGGCTGGTATTTATAGCTACTTTCTTCCACTAACTACCCTGCATTCTCTTTGCCTTTAGCAAGCACCTCAGCTAGTCGTGGTTCTTTCCCTGGTGGTGTGACCCGAACCTTCATTCCTGAAGGGCCTGGGCCATTCGTCTCCCTGCCTGGATGGGGTTGTTATATCTTCCATCGGCCTTGGTCACAGGCGTGGTGAAGCCCTAAGGAATCCCTTGTATTCCAGGCATCCTCTTCTTACCCCCGTTGTGAGCAAGAGTCCAGTTTCCCCTTGGGAGTCAGGATCAACCATCCAGCCAACATCATCACTCCCTCCTTTGCCTGTTGACTTAGAGGCCAGAGGAGCCCAAAGAGGCAGGGCGGGCCTCTTAACTTCCAGTTCCACGGAATCATTGCTGTCTCCTTATGGAAGCTTCCCTCTCCCTGGAACTAAGGTCTCTAGACCAGCAGAGTAGAAGGTCAGGGGAACAGGAAGCAAAACTTCTACTAGTGGGTCCCTAGGGGTACCCCCTTCCCTTTCCACCCTGATTCCTGGTCCTGTGAGCCCTGGCTCTGGACAAACAGCCCCTGGAGCTGCAGCAGAGGGTTGGACATGCATTCACTGCCCGCCCATAGGGAGGAGAGGGGCTTTAGACAGGTCAGTGTATGACCACAGCAATGAGGGCAGAGCCTAGTAACTCTTCAGAAGCTATTCTAAAACCAAGTAGGGGACACGGGAAAGTCTGTGCTGATCCACTTAGCTGGGCGGCTCTTCTTTATGTCTCTGTTTCCTATTTTTCATTTGAACAACAAACAGCAACAAGCTCAGGGAGAGAAAAGCCACGCTGTAATCAGAAACATGGCACAAGCCCGCTCACCTGACGGACGCCTCTCCTACTAATAAGGCCCAGCTCCTCTGGGCCCAGATCTGTGATTCCCAAACCCACCTGCATAAGGTCCCTACTCATACGTCCCCCTGGGTGATTCAGTCGGTCTGGGAGGTCATCAACATCCTTTTTCTTCTTCTCCCCATTTTTTTTTTTTTTTAATTTTAGAAAGTGCCTCATGAGATACAGAGACAGACAACAGACATGGATGGTCTCATGCTCAGTTCTGGTATCTCATGTTTTGGGGTTATCTGAACCTACTACTCTTCCTATTTCCAAACATCTCCTGTGAGAGAGGCCTTCCTGGTGCTTGATTCCACCTTATCCTGTCTTATTTTAACCATTACCGTTTTCTCATGGCCTGTTGTAAATCTTACCTCCACTGGGTGATCTGGTTTTATTTCAATAATCCAAAAGCCATACTCTCAGATTTCCAAACCGAAACAAAGCCTGGCATAGTCTTTTCCCTATATTTGTAAACATATAAACCTGAAATTTTAACAAAGATGTAAACATTAACCTCATTTTACTTCCAACCTTAACAAATCCCACATGGAGAACACATGTTTCTTGGGAAAAGGACCATCTGGGAAACCTGGGCCCAGCCCACTCTTACTTGTGTGCACAAACTCCTGTCCTCAGTCAGATGCCCTAAAGCTCTACACGTGTAGCTGCTCAACAAGAGAGGGGGTCTCTCCAGACCAGGAACGAAGGATAACATGATACAGACCACATTGTCTCTCAGCATCCCTGCCTCAAAAACCACCCCTCCAGTGCATACTCCATTCTGATGCCAAAGGTCCTTCTAAAACATAAGTCCTGCCGTTTTCTTGCCTAAAAACTTCCTATAATTCACCATCCCTTCCAAGATGAAATCTGGACTTGGTGGGATGGCAGAGATCTGGTCCTCTCCCTCCTCTGGGCCATGGGCATCCCTCACAGCCTGTGCTGTCCATCCAGCCGCTGGACGGAGTGACCCATTCGGAGGTCTCTCAAGCCCTTCCCTCTGAGTGTGGTTCCTTCAGTCTGGGGCACTAGCCCTCGTCTTTAACTTGATAAGAAAATCCACCCTGTAAAGTCAGCTTAATGTCACCTGGTCTGAGGATAGGGTGACCACAGCATTGTGATAGAAATAACAGAAAAGTTCACACTCTCACACGCAAGCAAGGGAACAGAATAAACCCTGGAATTGGGGGCAGGGGAGGGAAGATTTTCATTTACTGTCAGACCCTAGTTTTCATTCATTTATTTATTCAGTAGACATTGATAGAGTGCCTACCACATGCCAGACCCTGTTCTAGGCACTTGGATGTAACAGTGAACAAAGCAGCCAAGTCCCTGCCTTCCCCCACCGGAGCACGTGTCCTCGTGGAGGGAAACAGACCACGACTCTAAACATGTGAATATATGTTATGCCAACAGGTGAGCTTTGCTACGGAGAAAAGCGAAGAAGAAAGGTGCTAGAGAGTGAGCAGGTGGGTGGGATCTCTGCCTTATACAGGTGGTCAGAGAGGCCTCTCCCTAAGGTGACCTTGGGGCAGAGACCTGCAGAATGGGGGGCTGCGCCCAGGGACACCCGGCACGGGCTCCAGCAGGGGAGGGGGCACAACCCTGAGGTGGGAGCCCCTTTGTCGTATTCCGAGAACAAGCAGAAGAAGAGGTGGGGTAAGAAGAGGGAGGAGAGACGCCAGGCGGTACAGGACCTGTCAGGCCACAGTAAGGACTTCGGGTTCTACTCCGAGGGAGCTGGCGAAGGACTGGGAAGATTGCTCAGAGGATGAGGAAACCTGTAAAGGACCAGTCCTGCTGAGCGTGAAGAGCAGAGAGTGGGGAGCAAGAGTGGAAGACGGAGACATGATGGGGGCTTGGGACAGGGCAGTAGAGCTGGGTGCGGGGAGAAGTGGTGGGATTCTGGATAAACTCCACATTTCAGCAACTCTAACAGGAAGTGCTCAAGACTGAAGAGGAGTAGGGGAGAAGGAAAAGAGTCAAGATCGATGCTGAGGTTTGCAACAGGAGCTACTAGAAGAATGAGTTGCCACTGACCGGATGGGAAGCCCACAGAAGGGAGAAGTTTGGGGTCAGGGTGGGGGGCCATCGGCAAAGACAGCTAGAATTCAAGAGGTTGATTTTGTACCTTTGGAGTTTGAGGCACCGGTGGGACAGATAGTAGTGATCAAGTCCAAGGAGTAGGTCCCCCCAGCTAACAAGAGAACACTTAGCAGCTTTATCTTCAATTCTAATCCCAGATCCCCAAACCGCATCTCAGGGCCCAGTGCTGGGCCGCATCACCGGCCTCCTTCCACTGGAATCGCACGTGGCCCCCCCACCCCCGGAACCTGGTGGCAGTTATTTTCAACATCAAAACGTGGAGTCTCTGTTTCGGCATTTGGATTATTCCGTCGCCTCCTGTAGGTACCCCAAGGACAAGGAGCTGATGTTGTACAAACATCTACATTACAAGGGTGGCTGTCCAAACAGATGCCTTTAAAGCAGGAATAAACAGGGCTTCCCTGGTGGCGCAGTGGTTGAGAATCTGCCTGCCAATGCAGGGGACACGGGTTCGAGCCCTGGTCTGGGAAGATCCCACATGCCGCGGAGCAACTGGGCCCGTGAGCCACAACTACTGAGCCTGCGCGTCTGGAGCCTGTGCTCCGCAACGGGAGGGGCCGCGATAGTGAGAGGCCCGCGCACCGCGATGAAGAGTGGCCCCCGCTTGCCGCAAGTAGAGAAAGCCCTCACACAGAAACGAAGACCCAACACAGCCAAACATAAATAAATAAATAAATTAATTAATTAATTAAAAAAGAAGAAATAAGCAGTCTGCCCGCAAGATGACTCTTTCTTCAGCTCTCACATTGGCCAAACCTGAACTTCTGGCAGATTTGGAATACCAACCTTTTCTGACTTTCAGCCACCAGGGATTCACAGGGTTGAAGGCCAGTGTATTAGTTTCCTGCGGCTGCTGTAACAAGGTACCATAAACTCGGCAGTTTAAAACAACAGAAATGTGTTCTGCCACAGTTCTGGAGACCAGGAAGTCCAAAATCAGTTTCACTGCGTTGAAACCAAGGTGCCTGCAGGGCTGCACCGCCTCTGGATGCTCTAGGGGAGAATCTGTTCCTTGCCTCTTCCAGCGTCTGGAGGCTGCTCCCTGGCTCATGGCCACATCCCTCCAGTTGCCAAGGAGAGCAACTCTGAGTCTCTCTCTGCTCCATCTTCACGTGGCTTTCTCCTCTGTGTGTCTGTATCAAATCTCCAGCCTCCCTCTTATGAAGATATATGTGATTACATTTAGTGCCCACCTGGTTAATCCAGGTTAATCTCTCCATGTCAGATCTTAACTTGATCACATCTGCAAAGACGTCATCATGTAAGGTAACACTCACAGTTCCAAAAATTAGGACCTGAGATTTTGGGTGGTCATTTTTTAGCCTAGCACAGCCAGTCTCAACACACAATAAATCCATTAGCTTAATGATTGGAAAAAGAAGCTTTATGGGTCCATTCATGATCCAACAAGTAGCCTGGGAGCCCCTATTAAGTTCCAGGCCCTGGGGATAAAATGCAAAAGCAGACAGGCTCCTTGGAAAACAGACACAATCAGCTAATCACAAAACAAATGCCAAATTACATCTGTGGTGAGAAATACAAAGAGCTGCATGATTCTAAGTCCTGGGGGAGGCTGGGGTGGAGGTTACCCTAAGACACGAGGTCTGAGGAAGCTCCCTCAGGACGTGGCATTCAAGTTACTGTTTGAAGGATAAACGGGGTTAACTGAGTGAAAAGAGGAAAGGCTGCAAGGCGGAAGGCAGAGAATGGAGAAAGGCCATTTCTGGTCATTTCCGCGACCAGAAAGAACAAGTAAAGTAAAACTCAGTGAGAGCAGTGAGGCAGGAGCGTGGTGTGAACCAGGAGCGGAGAGGAGGCGTCCCAGGATGTGCAGCCCTCGGTCAAGTCCTTGAGGTACCATCAAATCCAGGCCTGAAAAGAGCACTCTGGCTGCGAGTGGAGAAAGTGTGGGTGATGGAGAGCAGAGTGGGTGTGGGCAGACTAGCTGTTTTATTTTCATTTTAACAGCCGAGAGCTAAAATGTCAGACCATCACTTTCGGAAGACTTGTATCTGTTTGGCCTTCCCGGACACCCAGGCCAGCTCCCCAGCTTGCAGGAGCGTCTCTCTTAGTCCCAGGATGCTCGTAAACAGCTCTGTCCCAGCAGTTCTCCCTTTAAGCCCTACTTGCTGCCTCAGCCCCATTTCATATCCTGATCACAGGGATCAGTCTCAGCCAGCTTTGTCTCTATTCCAACTCGTAGTTCAGTACTCGACACACGGTAGTCTATGCGTGAGTGAAAGGGGAAAAGGAAAATCAAATTTTCTGATCCCCTAGCTCAAGGTTGCGAGAAAGGTCGTGGCTAGCTTGGGTGCTTAGAGTGAGGGGCAGCGTGAGCACAAGTCCCCCTTCTGGAGTGCAGGCACGACAGCAGTCTAAGACCTCCATAAACCAGACCCGTGGAATTGTAAGAGCAAAGGGGGTGATGGCAAGAGAGCAGAGGAACATCAGCAGGTCAGAGGTCAGAAAACCAGGCACACAGAGTGCAAAGGAGGGGACCAGGATGGGGAAAGGGGGATGCACCCCAGACAGCCTCCTGGGAATGGAGACCCAAATCCGCAACAGGACACGTACGCATTCTTGGTACAGAGGACCAGGACTGTTTAAAGTAGCCAACGTAAGACAAAGGGAAGGAAGAGCCTGGAAACCTTTATGCTGATAAACAATTACACAAATGAAGGACGTTACTGTCTAGCGATGTTCGGCTTCCTTCTATTTGGTACCTTTCTCCAAATTAGATTGGGTGATACATCAAAACATTTCTATAAAGTGTGTCTAATCTGAAATAGATTAAAGAAGTGGGTCATTTTTCCAGGTACTTATGTCAAGATTCAGACCGGAATCCGGGACTCCTAAATCCTGAAATTTACTTCTTTCTGCTAAGCTATTCCATCCCCAACGGAGCCAACACTGGGTTCATTGGGCAGACTCCCAATTAATCACAGTAGAAAGCACTATTTGCCAAGTGAAAATCCTCTATTTTGAATTCTTAATCCCCCTACCAGCTGAGTTTACCACAAAGACATGAATGTATAATTGAGACATAAAGAGAACATGCCACCAAATTAAACTGCCCTAATTTTAAATCAATAATTTTTTTTTCTCAAATAACATGAAATGAAGATCTCTCAAAAGAAAAAACATCTTGTTCCAACATCTCCAGGAGCCTTTCTCCACGGAGCCGAACTCCAGCAAAAGCCAATTAGATTTCTCACCAACATCAGACACTAAATTATCACAGACGACGCTTAACAGGAATTTAAATCTTAAGATCTACTCCAAGGGGTGACACCGTCTATCCTAAGTTGGCCTGGAGACATCTGTAGCACCAGGTCTCCTCTACCAAACGGCTCTTGGGTACCAGTGAGAGGTGGCTGCCAGCGGTGGGCGGGTCTGGCGGGCCCGAGGGGCTGCGGACCCCTTCCTGTGGTTCTCATTTACCTCTGGCAGCATCCTAAACCTCTCTGGCACAATCATCACTATGACAGAGCTAAGCACCCCAGTGCCAACGGCTCTGTTTGCTAGTGTACAAAGAAAGGCACCTTAACTACACCGAGGGAGTATCATCATTAGTGCGAATGTAATTATAAAACATATGTTTTCGTGCTTTAAATACTGACCTGATGACAAAAGAGTCTTTGCAGTCTTTCCCCCTTTGTATCTGGACATGCGAGGGGCACTGGACCAGTTGGGTTTGGATCCATCCTTTCCTTCCAATACTTCTCTCTCCTCCAAGGTTTGTTGCCCCCTGGCACTTGCCATCTTCTATTCCACTGACTGCCTTCTGGATATTTGACCTTTGCCAAAGCAATTGAGTGCACCCTTCCGTGAGGACGAGACGTGATGCTCTTGTAGAACATCAAGGAAAACCACGTGACACTCATCCTTCTGTTCATCACTGAGCTCCTTCCCGGACACACAGGCCCACCTACATGCAGCCCATCTTTCTGGCCCCATGTCCAGTGGCTTCGCCCCAGGAGCCCTGCCCTAGGACCTCGTATCATCCTCACTTTTCCTCCTACATGTCAGACGTTTTCAGACTTTCCAGCTTTGTGCACGCCAGTGCTGGGATGCTTCTCTCCAGATCCCCTGGAAAACCCTGCTCACCACTGAAGACCCTGGAGAAACGCAAGCTTGTAGTTTTGCCTAATCTTGCAGATAAAATCAGTTCTTCCCTTTTGGTGTATTCATGGCATTTCTACGTATAAACATCCTAATTCCTAACCCCTGTTACCCTCTAAGAGGGTTATTAACAAATAATACAGCAGTCCTCTCTGCTGGACAGGGCTGGAACTCTGAACACGTGTGTCCCCAGGGCCTGCCTTCCGAATACTGTTAAATGGAATTGAAAGATGACAGCTGACAATCCTCATCTGACAAGAGATGGACTAAGAGACCTGGTCACCAACTTCTCCCCACGCCGTAAGAAGTGAGACGTTTCAATTTGGCAAGAAGAAGAGGGAGGGTTTAGACGCTTTTGAGTCGTTTGCAAAAGTCATGGCCTTCAAATCAATGACGCTGTCCTTGATATCACTTTATACACACCCTCAGAGGGATGACACCCAGAATCTTTAGGAATATAGTCATGAGCCAGATCCAATGGATCACAAAACCATAAAGACACCTCATACAATCCTTCATTAAAAATATTTGCTTCAAGTTCAATTTGAGTGAACCATAGGGAGCCTCTGATACGGGAACAGGAACCTACAGGAATGTATTAGGAGGTGCTGCTTACTCAGAATCTGGTGTTTGCCCTTTCCCCCCGTATAAAATGACAACACATCTTATTTGGAGGCTAAAGGGCTACGTATGATCCAGGAGGAATCAGAGCTACTTTTCTCAACCCTCTGGTGTTGGAATCTGAGGCAGCGCAGACTCCCTGGAGAAAACCACCTAAGGGATAAGAATTCTGTGGTTGCTTAAAGACCTCCCCCCTTGGGAGCCCTAACTACTTACCTGGAGGGATGCTGCCTGACTCCCACAAGGCTGGCTGGGAAGCAATAGGGTCACCCGGGCTTTCTGCTTCCCTAGAGCTCTGAGTGGTGTGGAGGATAGGACAGGGGACCTGTTATTACCTACTGTGCTGACCAGGAAGCGCCAGCAGGCAGGTGCCGAGTTTTCCCAACTGCCTAGGAAACGGAAAGATCCTCCCCAGCGACGCCAGAAGGCACAGAAAATGCCATTATTAAGCCTATGTAAATTTTACTATAGCTATTTTCTCAGATTTGTTTAGTCTAATAGACTCTACCCTCCTTGGCTTAACAGATGGATGACGTTCCGGGGGTTTACTGAAATTGAGTAAACTCACTAAGAATTTTTGCCTCTCCATGGCCCATAACTGCATCAAAAAATTTAAAAACTCAGCAGGTAAAACCGAGTTGCCTCATTTGCATGCTGTCGAAATTCTGTAAATCAATTTCAGGTAAAATGCCCTACTTCCTTGTCATTCTCCAGGGTGCTTTGAGGAACACTTTAATTTTGTGGTGGAATTTAATTTCCTGAGTTTTTGAAAGCTCTGCCGAATTCAGAGGTACAGTCTTATGACCAGGTCAAATGTGCATTTTGATCTATATCTTGAACGGGGGCAAGGAAGAGGCTAGAAGGTTTGGAGAGCAGTTTGGGATGGCAAACGTGACCCACTGTCACACAAGGCCACTGGCAGCTGAAGAATGCAGATGTGCTCAAAAGGTGACTTCTGTGGACTTAGGGCTGGACGGTTATGCTTCCTCTACTATGGACTCAGTGAGGTGTAGCCCGAATGGAAATGAGATGGTGCAAAGGTGTCTTCAGCTCCACGGGAGCCTTGCAGGGCCAGGGGGCAGGCTGCTTTCAGCGGGGGTTGTGGCTGGAGAGACAGAAGTCTCTGCTTTCAGTGTGAGGATTAGAGCACATTATTCCCTTTGATCTGTTGTTTTTCAAATTCCCTTTTTTTTCAGGTTCCGGGTGGGGAGGGTCTATGGGGCGTAGGTGTCTAGAAACTAAAAGTTATTGTTCCTGTTCTCTTAATCATAATAATGAGTTTGGCTTGACAAGGTCAATTAATTATTCAGGATTAGAAAGCAACACAATTATACATATCAGGCGGGTAAGAGGGGAGGGTTCTGAGCAGGGAGACAATACCAGGTAAATGCGGGGCTGGTACCGCCAAAGCTCTGTTGTTTGCAAGTCACCTGCCAGTGCTGGCTACTCCCCGGGATCCCGCCAGCCCAGGGAATGGGCGGCCACATCCTGGCTTCCTCCTCTCATCCCTGCCTTATTCCACAGACATTAGCGGGGGGACCCCCTTCACATGAGCTTCAGAGCTGTTTGACTTCAAAAGGCAGGTAATTAACTACCAAACAATAGCAGGGATTTTCAGATTAATTCTGCCCAGGAAGAAACAGGAAAACTCATTTAGACCAAACAAAAGGGAGGGGGTGATTAGATGCTCCAATGACAAAAGAGAGACCTAAATAGGGTCTGGAAAACTGATAGAGGGCCGAAAGCTTTTATTAGTATTATTTTTACACCAATACTCTCATTTTTATAAGCACTGCATTCTACCTTCCTCTGTCATGCAGGTAGGTCTCTAAGTGAGACTGAAGCCCAGTAGGTATAGCAGCAGACCTGCCAAGTGGGGCTCTGCATGCTGACAAGGAGAGCATTCCCTAACGTCCCCGAAGACCACCAGGGCAGTTTTCCTGCACTGCCACATAAGGGCTTTTACAAATACGGTTAGGGCTTTGGGGATGTCTTCCATACTGTCCTGAATTTGGCAAACAATTCAGTCCCACAAAGCATTGTTATTCACTCAGCTTTCCAGGATGGGGCCTCTTCCAAGAAACAATGGAGACAGGCGTAGAGCTTTTCCATATTCCGAGGAGCTTGGTTTGGCAGCAGGATCAAGAGGGGGAAAGGATTAAAATATGCAGCTGAACTGGAGAAGCAGCCTCTTATTAACTACACTCATAAAGCAGGGCACCCTGAGGTCAAAGAGACGGAAAGCGCTAGACCCAAATTTTAATAAATCGTAGATGGATCGCCCTCACTCTGGTCTAAAAGATTACGTTCTGGCTGCCTAAGTGGGCGTGCAAACCCCTGGGTGGTATTTCTTAACTTTTCACAAACTCATTTTGAATGGAGAATTCAAGGCATAGAAAAATCACGAAGTCCAGGTATCTGAACACCTCCCCACTTCCCCTCCGCCTGCTGCTACCTGCGGCTTCATCACAGGGCACTTGAGATGCCTTAGCCTCACCCGCCCCCGGCTCCAAGGCCAGAGTCTCGATGTCCTGGTGGAGGTACCTCCTGCATCCGCCCACTTATCCAGTCCCTAGGTTCTGCCTCTGCTCCTTGGGACACAGCTTCGGACTCCGGACGTCCTACTCTGTGTAGCTAACAGAGGAACTCCAGGCCTCCATCTTTTTCAACAAATCTCTCCTGTTTTTCTTTTTCTAAAGATTTTTTGATGTGGACCTTTTTTTTTTTTTTTTAAAGTATTTATTTATTTATTTATGGCTGTGTTGGGTCTTCGTTTCTGTGCGAGGGCTTTCTCTAGTTGTGGCAAGCGGGGGCCACTCTTCATCGCGGTGCGCGGGCCTCTCACTATCGCGGCCTCTCTCACTGCGGAGCACAGGCTCCAGACGCGCAGGCTCAGTAATTGTGGCTCACGGGCCCAGTTGCTCCCCAGCATGTGGGATCTTCCCAGACCAGGGCTCGAACCCATGTTCCCTGCATTGGCAGGCAGATTCTCAACCACTGCGCCACCAGGGAAGCCCCTCATATGGACCATTTTTAAAGTCTTTATTGAATTTGTTACAATATTGCTTCTGTTTTATGTTTCTGGTTTTTGGCCCCGAGGCAGGTGGGATCTTAGCTCCCCGACCAGGAATGGAAGCCGCACCTGCCCTGCATTGGAAGGCGAAGCCTTAACCATTGGACCACCAGGGAAGTCCCACTTCTCTCCTGTTTTTAAAGCACCGCCATCTTTTCTAATTTCCATCTTCTCTCCAAAATCCCATCCCCCTTCCCACCCCACAGCCGGCCTTCGAAGTCAGTGCTGCCCATTCTTGTTTCAGCACCTGCTGCCCAGCAGGCAGTTCAAGGCCTCTGGGGATATTCTATCTGCACTGCCCAACACAGGGGCACCAGCCCCCAGCGGCTGCTGTAGCACCTGCAATGCGGCTGCTGTGACTGAAGGAGTGAATTTCCGATTGTATCTGGTTTTAGCTAGTTTACGTTTAATTTTCAATAGCCACTGTGCTGAGTAGCTCCTTAGCTCAGCTGTTCTGTCCCACGCTGGCTCCAGGACCGCTCTCCTCCGGAGGCCGCCCCTCGTTCCTGACCTGCCTCTGACACTCGCCCCGCATGGCGGCCCGGGCTCTGTCTGCAGCCCTGAGCCCTCTCCTCCCCGGGCGCTGCCCGTGGACGGCGTTTGTCAGACGCGCCATCAGCCTCGCCCTGCAGGCTGGTCTCACAGCCCTGGCCGCGCAGCCCGAGTCCTCTGGGGTCTCACACTCTCCCCTCCTCTGGCTGGTGCTCTCCACGGCTCGACTTCAGGGCCGCTTCTCCACCCCTGTGCCTTCCACCTCAGGGCTTCTCTCTGTCGCGCAGGCCTGCCTGACCACTGCCCCCACTCCAGCCACTTCACCAGTCCTGCCGAGACCTTTGGAAACCACCCGCCCCCAACAGCATGGGAAAGACTGGGGAGAATTTAGGGTAGCCCCAGAGCGATCTTCCTAAAAAGAGACGCAGGGAAAATACAACGCAACAGCAACGGGTAGTGAGAAGACAAGAGATGGACCCGCTAAAACAAAAGGAACCAAGCATCCCCTATTTCCCTTTTCCTTTACTATGACGACAGGATGTGTTATCAACAGATTTTTAAAATATCCTAGGGAGCCAAGCACAAATCTAGAACTTGCCACCAGTGAAAGGCTTGCCTTGAGGGCTGCAAGGGCTGAAGGTGCACTCAGAGCCAAGCTCCAGAAGACCCGGGCCAAGGAAAGCGCCAGCCCTGAGGCCCAAGCTTGAGCCAGAGGACTGGCCAGTGCCCAGGAGCCCGCGGGAAACGTGGCTGCCATGTAAGTGGACCAGCCTGGTCTCTGTACAGGTCATTCTGAACTCTATTCAAATGTCCGATCAAACACCAGGGGGGCGAGAGCACCCAGGGGTCTGGAGGCACTCGGCGCTCCGGAAGGAGTTAGGCAACAGCTACGCTCCCAGAACCTACATTCCTGGGGAGGACTTGGGCAAATGGCATACAAGTCCATCTTCCCCCCACGAATGGCAACTGATACTTCAGGGGCAGCGTTTCGTTCGTCTTCATGTGCTGAGCGCTTGGCCAGGGTACCGGGAAGCAGAGTTGTTTCTCAGTGGCGATTTACGTGTGAATGAATGAAGGCGAGGGTGGGGCAGGCGCAGAGGGCTGAGGGGCTGGTACTGAGGCAGATGCACGGGTGGCACCAGGTCTCAGCAGGAGTTAAACACACAGCACCGCAACCAGAGAGAAGACCCAGTACAAAGAACAAGCGGGGCAGTAGGGGTATTTGCTAGAAAGGGGGAAAATATAATCTCAGACTTTAGTAAGCTCACTTAATTCTGTGAAAATAATATTACTTTCCTTCTGTGTGCGTTTATTTATGTATGAAGCTGACTACATGTACACAAATACACACACTCATGGGTGGAAATATGAGTTTAGTTATTTTCTGCTGCTGCTATTATGTGTGCCTGTCTGTGAGTATGTGTTTAATAACGGTAATATCATTTTGAAAAGTTAACACGTCTTTCATTCCAACACCGTGCTGCAAAGGGTTGAACAGGGATGTCAACAGAATCCAGAAGTCCGATTCTGCTGGGAATTAGGGTTTACGTTCAGTACAATAAATGATTCCAAGATAAATACATTTCTTTTTTTTTTTTTTGTAAATCCTGGATGGTGATGTATCCTCTTTCCAATACAGAAACAGGGCAGCCTGGCTCTATTTAGTTTGTCTGATTGCTTTTAAGAGGAGGGACGGGTTGGCTCCGAGAAACCATGGTCCTCTATTCATTAAAGTGTCAATAATGCCCGGTCCAGGCATATTGACAGCGGATTAGCTCAGGCTGAGTCTGTGGACAAGACCAGAATCTTTTTTAACCCAGCTTGTTTCCAGATCAATACACCCATCAGCATTCGAAAATTAGCCCAAGATGAGATTCTGATAGTTGAGGTGGCATGCCATGCTCAGAGGCCACCTCGCCAAGCCACAGGAGTAAACGCCTAGCTGGGGATTAGACACTTTCCATCTCCATGGATATGAGTGAGGACTGACGTAGACCCCCCCCTCCCCCCCTGCCCCTCCCGCCTCCCCCCCCTCACACACTCTCAACCTTCCCTCTTTGAGCCTGTGTAAGTCCTTGGGGCTATAACCCAGCCATTTGCCTCAAGGGGCATTTATTAAATGTGCACTTTGTTTGAGGCACTTTCCGGGTGCTCAGGGCAGGAGTGTATGGGTGTGAGGGAGGAGGGGGAGGGGACCTTAAGGAAAAACAATGATGCAAACATGATCCTTGTTTGCAAGGAGGCTTCGGAGTTTTTCACGACTCCTTCCATGTTCCAGTTCCATAGAGGTCCTGCTTCGTAAGGCAAGCGTCTGTGACGGTGTAGAGTTCCTAAGGTCTGTCTGTCATTGTCAGGCATTCTCAGCAGTAACTGTGTGTGCATTGCGGGGAGGGAACGGGGTGGGAGGCATGGGGCGTGGCTGCAAACGCACCCCCTGGTGCTACCGATTGGGCCACTGGGGCATCCATCAAACTCCCTCACAGAACGGTGTGATTCTCAGTCTTTTTCTGGTCAATAATAAAACTTTCGCCCACCAAGACCATCTCATGCAACAATACCTACTCTGCTGTTTGTGATACATTCTGATACTGTCTATGCAATTCCATTTCCTTTAAAAAATCCTGTCTGTATCCAGCAGTTTGAAGATCTTCATATATAGAACCAACAAGGGAAAAAACCATCATCATTTCTTTTTAGAAAGAAAGAGGGAAAAATAACATAAAATAAAAGCAAGCTGGTGTGACCAAGCTGTGTCACAGCACGGGGGGCTCGGCCACCCCACTGGCCTAATCCCTGAGCAGCCGGAGCCTGGGTGGGTCTCCCTGCAGCCCGTCCTCTTCCCGTCACTGCCCACTGACCACGCCCTTCACAGCCGGGACCCTGACCCAAGCTGCCCTCTCTGCTGCCTTCTCACAGCTCCCTTCCCTGTGACTCTTCCTTCTCCTGGCGCTCTCTCCTACCATCCCCAGCTCTCCCCTTCCCTCTGGGGTGCCGGAAGGGAGGGCAGGGGCGGCTGCAGGAGCCTCCGGACCTGGAGCTTACTGCCGTGGACCTGCCATTTAGGGGGATGAAGGGAGCTGGGAACGAGAGCTGGAGCAAAGACCAGCAGAGGATCTGGCTCTCTCGCTCGGGGGCTCTGAGGTAAAGGAACAAGGATGCGGTCCACAGTTAAACACGTTTTAAAAAAGCTTAAAAACATAGCAGCTGTATTTTTTAAAAAGATAGCTAACACTTAACCAGCACCTCTGTGTGCCAGGCCCTCTCCTGAGTGTTTACACATCAGTACATGGAAAATGGAATCCCCACCACGGACCCTCGCAACGTTGACTCCACTTTACAAAAAGAAACTCTGAGTCACAGTTGGTAACCTGGGGTCCCACAGCCAGAAAGCGGCCAAGTCTGATTCTGAGCACTTGCTCCCCGTCTGGGAATCCGTCTGCCCGGCTGCGTGTTGTCTGAATGCCCAGCACCTGCTCTGCTTATGGGGAAGCAGAGCAGGGCCTGGGAAGCATGGAGGCAGCGGAAGCAAGAGATGCAAAACCACAGACCTCAAGAGCTGGGGGTGGGTGTGAGGGGCTCAGAGGAAGGGGAGGGGAGCGGGGTGGAGCGAAAACACAGAGGATCAGACACAGGCGTTAAAGGCGAGATGCGGTATCAGAAACCCAGGGCTGGGAGGTGAGAGAAGAAGCAAACAAGCTGGAGACAACAGAGGTGGCTGTGACGGCCATGTCCCAGGTAGGTGTTTAGAGCGTCTGCACTCGGCTCTGCCTCCTCTGAAGGCTGTGTGAGGGATGGCATATGTGCAGTGCCAGAGGAGCTAAAATGCTGGTCTTAAAATAAAGCAAGCTTAGCATTGGATGGAACCTTAAAAACCTTAGAGGAGAAAAAAGCCAAGGAAAGCAATAATCAGGAGCTAATTTCCTGAGAAAACGTATTATTGGAACAAAAGCAAAGAACAAACAAAAAAAAACAAATCCTAGTCCTATTCAATGGGAAAATGATTTGAAATTTTAGCATCAAATGGCAAAGTGAAAATTAGGAAATTGTCCTGGCCAGATGAAACAATCAGACTCATGTCAGTTGAGAATCACAATGAAAGTGGTGGATACAGGCTCTCTCAGCTGCCCCCTGCACCGGCTGCCCCAGGCCGCCTACCTTGCACGATGAGGTGCACCCGGGAGGTCTTGGGGTGGTTGTCCGTCTGCACAGAGCAGGTGTACGGGCCCTCGTCGTACACGTCCACGTTCTGGATCTCGATGCTGTACTGGGTCTGGGTGTTGCTCAGGAGGACCACGCGGGGGTCCAGACACCACTTGTCGTTCCCGGCGTAGAGGATGGTGCTGCGGTTCAGCCAGGCCACCCGGGTGACCCGGTTGTCAATCGTGCACCTGGAGGGAGGACCAGACGGGTAAGTCAAGGGACCGCAGAGAAACAGGAGCCATCAGGGTCTTCTTGGCAAGGCTGAGATGCCTGGTCACCATGCCTTGTCTTCGTCTCCTGCCCCCAGTGGGTACACACGCACCTCCTGCTTGCTTTGGCCTGGGTGGCACTTTCTGGAACTCAGCATCAGAGGTCTTACAGAACTGCAGCCTCAGAACATTGGCTATTTCAGACTTCTGGATCCTGAGTGACTCTGTGCTTCTGAAAACCCCTGAGCACAGGACCATTTCAATACCCCTAACTATTCAATAGTTATAGCCTGGAGCCGTCATCCATCCTCAGAATGGCTGGGCCCTGGGACTATCCCCATCCTCCCCTCGCTCTGGGATTTCCATGATGTGCATGATGGTAATCCCTCACATTGCTTTCAAGATGTTCTGGGTGTACTAAGTTGCCCAATACTCAAAACAACCCTATGAGGAAGGTTCTATTGGTAAAAAGAATTGAAGAACAGAGACACTGAATGCTTCTGGCAAATGGCACAGATAACGTGTGCTAGATCAGAAACCCAGCTTTTAACTACTAAACATTCTTCCTCCCATCTCAGAATAGCGAATTCCAACAGAAGGCTTTTGAAGTCAAAACTAAATATGGACCACCACCATTGCTGTTTCTCCTCATTACACCCAGGGGCAGAAATGTTCAATTACTGCTAGACTAAAGGCATTTTCCAAAATCTCAAAATGGTTCGCACATGTAAAAATAGATTTTCTTTCTTTTATTTTTGCATCTGGAGTCCCCAAATTGTGGAAGCTCCCTTCTCTTTTCCTACACTTTCAAATTTCCCAGCTACTCTGGCCAAGTCCTCATCAAATCTGTCTGCATTCATTTCCCTCTCTAGCTACACCGAGTATGTTTTATGGCCTGAGGCTAAATTCACAAACACAGTGCCCTGATCCTGACTATAATGCTGGAAATAGCAACTTAGCCACGGTGGGTACAATGTTGCCTCCAATGTAATCATTCTTTTGCAGGGTACAAAGTACTTTTACATTCACCCTGTCTCATGTGATTCTTGCAGCAAATTGGTGAGATAGATGATCTTACACATTCTCCACTTTAAAGATCAGGCCTCCAGGGTCGGAAATGGTCTGGTGACTTGCCTCAGGATAGAGAGCTAGGGAGTGATGGAGAGTCAGACCCCTCAGCCAGGTTCTAAGTCCTGGTCCTGGGTGCTCCACAGGATGTGCAAAGGTGAATTTTTCAGTGGGGAGGGACGGTTGCTTCCACTGAATTCTCATAATTGTCTGTGACCATAAAAAGCCTGAGAACTGCTGCTGAGTACCCCAGCTTCCCCAGGCAGTCCCTCTCGAGATGTGCTCTCCAGTGCTGTGCATTCTTTCCCCTTGTACTTGTGTAAATGTCACATGATCATTGCCGGGCCTCTCAGGCACAGGTGGAAAGGCTTGCTGAGAGGCCCTGTAGGGAAAACTGCTCAACCAGAAACACCTCTGCTCAGCTGTCCAGCTTGCTTTGTGCTGCTTATTGCGTTTTTTGGACAACAAAGGATCGAAATGATGGGAAACCTGACCAGGGGAGTATTTCTGAAAGTGGGCATGGACCACTTGCATCAAAATCACAGGAGGTGATTTTGTTACAGATTTTCTTGTCCTACTGATTCAGAATCTTTGGGAACCAGAAACATGATTTTCTAACAATACCCCAGCTGGGTCATACACCCACCAAAGTTTGAAAAGCACTGGGGTATATAGCAGGGTATCCAGGACCAGCTGCATAACTTGTGGATCTCAGTGCAAAATGCAAATGCAGAGCCCTTTGTTCAAGGACTATTAAGAATTTCAAGATGGTGAGAGCAGGGCATTTAACAAGTGCAGGGTCCTATGCAAATAAACACACACCCTGAAGGGATGTCCCACTTTTCTGTGCTTGTAACTCTCTTCGGGATCTTACTTAAATATGCATTCTGATTTGGTAGGTCTGGGGTGGAGCCTGAGAGTCTGCATTTTTCGTAAGCTCCCAGGAGATGACAATGCTGATGGCCCCCAGACCATCACGTAAGCAGCGTAAACCTAGAGGGAATGGTATGCACATGAGGGTTTGAGAAGCACTGAGCTAGCCCTTCACTATGTGAAAGTGTGACCAGAAAACCAGCAGATCATCATCTCTTGGGAGTTTGTTTGAAACACAGACTCAGGCCCCACCTCAGATGTAATGAACTCGAATCTGCATTTTCATAAGCTCTCCAGTAACCAGGATGCACATGTGGTCTGGACTGGTCTAGAGTGAACTCCAAGACTTGCTGTCGGCTGTGATAACAATGTCCTGAACATACCACGAGACTGAGCAGGAGGCAGGGAAGAGCAGCCAATGGAGGAAGCTGGACCTCCCAGATGCTGTACTCTCCTTGCACACCTGATGCTCTTCCTCTCAGGCCACCTCACTAAAACGTGGATTTGAACCACAGTGGTGTGAACCCCCTTAAGAACAACACACTCCGCAGCTCGCTTTGCTAGCAATGTACCTGGGATGTCATTCATATTCATGACTTTAAGGGCATTCACTGCTCTGAATTTTGCTTGGATCCAAGGGGAGGAATTGGTTAAATTCATATTCACAACTGATGTTTATTGAATGCATATTACTATATGCTAGGTATCCTGTGAGTCTATGATATGTGCTATTTCATCATCTTAAAAACTTGGTTGCGGAAGGGGGCAAGATGGCGTAAGAGTAAGACGCGGAGATCACCTTCCTTCCCACAGATACAGTAGAAATACATCTACACGTGGAACTGCTCCTACAGAACACCCACTGAACGCTGGCAGAAGACGTCCGACCTCCCAAAAGGCAAGAAACTCCCCACGTACTTGGGTAGGGCAAAAGAAAAAAGAAACAACAGAGACAAAAGAATAGGGCCGGGACCTGCACCAGTGGGAGGGAACCGTGAAGGAGGAAAGGTTTCCACACACTAGGAAGCCCCTTCGCGGGCGGAGACTGCGGGGGGCGGAGGGGGGAAGCTTCGGAGCCACGGAGGAGAGCGCAGCCACAGGGGTGCGGAGGGCAAAGCGGAGAGGTTCCCGCACGGAGGCTCGGCGCCGACTAGCACTCACCAGCCCGAGAGGCTTGTCTGCTCCCCCGCCGGGGCGGGCGGGGCTGGGAGCTGAGGCTCGGGCTTCGGTGCTAGCCTGGAGGGAGTCCGGAAAACAGTCTGCAGCTGCCGAAGAGGCAAGAGACTTTTTCTTGCCGCTTTGTTTCACGTGCGCGCAAGGAGAGGGGATTCAGAGCGCCGCCTAAACGAGCTCCAGAGATGGGCGTGAGCCACGGCCATCAGCATGGATCCCACAGCAACAGGGGCGCAGAGGGAAAAACGGAGAGATTCCCGCACAGAGGCTCGGCGCCGAGCAGCGCTCACCAGCCCGGGAGGCTTGTCTGCTCAGCCGCCGGGGCGGGCGGGGCTGGGAGCTGAGGCTCGGGCTTCGGTGCTAGCCGGGAGGGAGTCCGGGAAAAAGGCTGCAGCTGCCGAAGAGGCAAGAGACTTTTTCTTACCTCTCTGTTTCCTGGTGCGTGAGGAGAGGGGATTCAGAGCGCCGCCTAAACGAGCTCCAGAGACGGGCGCGAGCCGCAGCTAACAGCGCGGACCCCAGAGACAGGCGTGAGCCGGGATTATCAGCGCGGACCCCAGAGGCGGGCGTGAGACGCTAAGGCTGCTGCTGCCGCCACCAAGAAGCCTGTGTGCGAGCACAGGTCACTCTCCACACATCCCCTCCCGGGAGCCGGTGCAGCCCGCCACTGCCAGGGTCCCGTGATCCAGGGACAACTTCCCCGGGAGAACGCACGACGCGCCTCACGCTGCTGCAACGTCACGACGCCTCTGACGCCGCAGGCTCGCCCCGCCTCCTCCGTACCGCTCCCTCCCCGTGGCCTGGGTGAGCCAGAGCCCCTGAAGCAGCTGCTCCTTTAACCCCGTCCTGTGTGAGCGAAGAACAGGCGCCCTCAGGCGACCTACACGCAGAGGCGGGGCCACATCCAAAGCTGAACCCCGGGAGCTGTACAAACAAAGACGAGAAAGGGAAATCCCTCCCAGCAGCCTCAGAAGCAGCGGATTAAAGCTCCACAATCAACTTGATGTACCTGCATCTGTGGAATACCTGAATAGGCAACGAATCATCCCAAATTCAGGAGGTGGACTTTGCGAGCAGGATATATTAATTTTTCCCCTTTTCCTTTTTTTGTGAGTGTATATGTGTATGCTTCTGGGTGAGATTTTGTCTGTATAGCTTTGCTTTCACCATTAGTCCTAGGGTTAGGTCCGTCCGTTTTTGTTTGTTTTTTTTTACTTAAAAAATTTTTTTTCCTAATAAATGTTTTCTTAATAATTTTTTCCTTATTTTCTATTTTTTAGAAATTAAAAAAAAATTTTAATAAGTTTTTTCATATTTTTTATTTTAAAAAATTAAAAAAATTTTTTCTTCTTAAATTTTTTTCTTAATTTTTTATTATAAAAATTAATAAATCTATTTTTTAAAATTAAAAAAAAATTTTTTCTGAATACATTTACTCTTAATAATTTTTTTTCTTATTTTTTATTATAATAGCTTTATTTTATTTTATTTTATCCTCTTTCTTTCTTTCTTTCTATTTTTTTCTCCCTTTTATTCTGAGCCGTGTGGATGAAAGGCTCTTGGTGCTCCAGCCAGGCATCAGGGCTGTGCCTCTGAGGTGGGAGAGCCAACTTCAGGACACTGGTCCACAAGAGACCTCCCAGCTCCACGTAATACCAAACGGCGAAAATCTCTCAGAGATCTCCATCTCAACATCAAGACCCAGCTTCACTCAATGACCAGCAAGCTACAGTGCTGGACACCCTATGCCAAACAACTAGCAAGACAGGAACACAGCCCCATCCATTAGCAGAGAGGCTGCCTAAAATCATAATAAGGCCACAGACACCCCAAAATACACCACCAGACGTGGACGTGCTCACCAGAAAGACAAGATCCAGCCTCATCCACCAGAACACAGGCACTAGTTCCCTCCACCAGGAAGCCTACACAACCCACTGAACCAACCTTAGCCATTGGGGACAGATACCAAAAACAACGGGAACTACGAACCTGCAGCCAGTAAAAGGAGACCCCAAACACAGTAAGATAAGCAAAATGAGACGACAGAAAAACACACAGCAGATGAAGGAGCAGGGTCAAAACACACCAGACCTAACAAATGAAGAGGAAATAGGTAGCCTACCTGAAAAAGAATTCAGAATAATGATAGTAAGGATGATCCAAAATCTTGGAAATAGAATAGACAAAATGCAAGAAACATTTAACAAGGACGTAGAAGAACTAAAGAGGAACCAAGCAACGATGAAAAACACAATAAATGAAATTAAAAATACTCTAGATGGGATCAATAGCAGAATAACTGAGGTAGAAGAACGGATAAGTGACCTGGAAGATAAAATGGTGGAAATAACTACTGCAGAGCAGGATAAAGAAAAAAGAATGAAAAGAACTGAGGACAGTCTCAGAGACCTCTGGGACAACATTAAACGCACCAACATTCGAATTAAAGGGGTCCCAGAAGAAGAAGAGAAAAAGAAAGGGACTGAGAAAATATTTGAAGAGATTATAGTTGAAAACTTCCCTAATATGGGAAAGGAAATAGTTAATCAAGTCCTGGAAGCACAGAGAGTCCCATACAGGATAAATCCAAGGAGAAACACGCCAAGACACATATTAATCAAACTGTCAAAAATTAAATATAAAGAAAACATATTAAAAGCAGCAAGGGAAAAACAACAAATAACACACAAGGGAATCCCCATAAGGTTAACAGCTGATCTTTCAGCAGAAACTCTGCAAGCCAGAAGGGAGTGGCAGGATATACTTAAAGTCATGAAGGAGAAAAACCTACAACCAAGGTTACTCTACCCAGCAAGGATCTCATTCAGATTTGATGGAGAAATTAAAACCTTTACAGACAAGCAAAAGCTGAGAGTTCAGCACCACCAAACCAGCTTTACAACAAATGCTAAAGGAACTTCTCTAGGCAAGAAACACAAGAGAAGGAAAACACCTACAATAACAAACACAAAATATTTAAGAAAATGGGAATAGGAACATACATATCGATAATTACCTTAAATGTAAATGGATTAATGCTCCCACCAAAAGACACAGAATGGCTGAATGGATACAAAAGCAAGATCCATATATATGCTGTCTACAAGAGACCCACTTCAGACCTAGAGACACATACAGACTGAAAGTGAGGGGATGGAAAAAGATATTCCATGCAAATGGAAATCAAAAGAAAGCTGGAGTAGCAATTCTCATATCAGACAAAATAGACTTTAAAATAAAGACTATTACAAGAGACAAAGAAGGACACTATATAATGATCAAGGGATCGATCCAAGAGGAAGGTATAACAATTGTAAATATTTATGCACCCAACATAGGAGCACCTCAATACATAAGGCAAATACTAACAGCCATAAAAGGGGAAATCGACAGTAACACAATCATAGTAGGGGACTTTAACACCCCACTTTCACCAATGGACAGATCATCCAAAATGAAAATAAATAAGGAAACACAAGCTTTAAACGATACATTAAACAAGATGGACTTAATTGATATTTATAGGACATTCCACCCAAAAACAACAGAATACACATTTTTCTCAAGTGCTCATGGAACATTCTCCAGGATAGATCATATCTTGGGTCACAAATCAAGCCTTGGTAAATTTAAGAAAATTGAAATCGTATCAAGTATCTTTTCCGACCACAATGCTATGAGACTAGATATCAATTACAGGAAAAGATCTGTAAAAAATACAAACACATGGAGGCTACACACTACACTACTTAATAATGAAGTGATCACTGAAGAAATCAAAGGGGAAATAAAAAACTACCTAGAAACAAATGACAATGGAGATACGACGACCCAAAACCTATGGGATGCAGCAAAAGCAGTTCTAAGAGGGAAGTTTATAGCAATACAAGCCTTCCTCAAGAAACAGGAAACATCTCGAATAAACAACCTAACCTTGCACCTAAAGCAATTAGAGAAAGAAGAGCAAAAAACCCCCAAAGCTAGAAGAAGGAAAGAAATCATAAAGATCAGATCAGAAATAAATGAAAAAGAAATGAAGGAGACAATAGCAAAGATCAATAAAACTAAAAGCTGGTTCTTTGAGAAGATAAACAAAATTGATAAACCATTAGCCAGACTCATCAAGAGAAAAAGGGAGAAGACTCAAATCAATAGAATTAGAAATGAAAAAGCTGAAGTAACCACTGACACTGCAGAAATACAAACCATCATGAGAGATTACTACAAGCAACTCTATGCCAATAAAATGGACAACCTGGAAGAAATGGACAGATTCTTAGAAATGCACAACCTGCCGAGACTGAACCAGGAAGAAATAGAAAATATGAACAGACCAATCACAAGCACTGAAATTGAAACTGTGATTAAAAATCTTCCAACAAACAAAAGTCCAGGACCAGATGGCTTCACAGGCGAAGTCTATCAAACATTTAGAGAAGAGCTAACACCTATCCTTCTCAAACTCTTCCAAAATATTGCAGAGGGAGGAACACTCCCCAACTCATTCTATGAGGCCACTATCACCCTGATACCAAAACCAGACAAAAATGTCACAAAGAAAGAAAACTACAGGCCAATATCACTGATGAACATAGATGCAAAAATCCTCAACAAAATACTAGCAAACAGAATCCAACAGCACATTAAAAGGATTATACACCATGATCAAGTGGGGTTTATTCCAGGAATGCAAGGATTCGTCAATATATGCAAATCAATCAACATGATACATCATATTAACAAATTGAAGGAGAAAAACCATATGATCATCTCAATAGATGCAGAGAAAGCTTTCGACAAAATTCAACACCCATTTATGATAAAAGCCCTGCAGAAAGTAGGCATAGAGGGAACTTTCCTCAATATAATAAAGGCCATATATGACAAACCCACAGCCAACATTGTCCTCAGTGGTGAAAAACTGAAACCATTTCCACTAAGATCAGGAACAAGACAAGGTTGCCCACTCTCACCACTATGATTCAACATAGTTTTGGAAGTGTTAGCCACAGCAATCAGAGAAGAAAAAGAAATAAAAGGAATCCAAATTGGAAAAGAAGAAGTAAAGCTGTCACTGTTTGCAGATGACATGATACTATACATAGAGAATCCTAAAACTGCCACCAGAAAACTACTAGAGCTAATCAATGAATTTGGTAAAGTAGCAGGATACAAAATTAATGCACAGAAATCTCTTGCATTCCTATATACTAATGATGAAAAATCTGAAAGTGAAATTAAGAAAACACTCCTGTTTACCACTGCAACAAAAAGAATAAAATATCTAGGAATAAACCTACCTAAGGAGACAAAAGACCTGTATGCAGAAAATTATAGGACACTGATGAAAGAAATGAAAGATGATACAAATAGATGGAGAGATATACCATGTTCTTGGATTGGAAGAATCAACATTGTGAAAATGACTCTACTACCCAAAGCAATCTACAGATTCAATGCAATCCCTATCAAACTACCACTGGCATTTTTCACAGAACTAGAACAAAAAATTTCACAATTTGTATGGAGACACAAAAGACCCCGAATAGCCAGAGCAATCTTGAGAACGAAAAATGGAGCTGGAGGAATCAGGCTCCCTGACTTCAGACTATATTACTAAGCTACAGTAATCAAGACAGTTTGGTACTGGCACAAAAACAGCAATATAGATCAATGGAACAGGATAGAAAGCCCAGAGATAAACCCACGCACATATGGTTACCTTATCTTTGATAAAGGAGGCACGCATATACAGTGGAGAAAAGACAGCCTCTTCAATAAGTGGTGCTGGGAAAATTGGACAGCTACATGTAAAAGTATGAAATTAGAACACTCCCTGACACCGTGCACAAAAGTAAACTCAAAATGGATTAAAGACCTAAATGTAAAGCCAGACACTATCAAACTCTTAGAGGAAAACATAGGCAGAACACTTTATGACATAAATCACAGCAAGATCCTTTTTGACCCAGCCCCTAGAGAAATGGAAATAAAAACACAAATAAACAAATGGGACCTAATGAAACTTAAAAGCTTTTGCACAGCAAAGGAAACCATAAACAAGACCAAAAGACAACCCTCAGAATGGGAGAAAATATTTGCAAATGAAGCAACTGACAAAGGATTAATCTCCAAGATTTACAAGCAGCTCATGAAGCTCAATAACAAAAAAACAAACAACCCAATCCAAAAATGGGCAGAAGACCTAAATAGACATTTCTCCAAAGAAGATATACAGATTGCCAACAACATGAAAGAATGCTCAACATCACTAACCATGAGAGAAATGCAAATCAAAAGTACAATGAGGTATCACCTCACACAAGTCAGAATGGCCATCATCAAAAAATCTAGAAACAATAAATGCTGGAGAGGGTGTGGAGAAAAGGGAACACTCTTGCACTGTTGGTGGGAATGTAAATTGATACAGCCACTATGGAGAACAGTATGGAGGTTCCTTAAAAAACTACAAGTAGAACTACCATACAACCCAGCAATCCCACTACTGGTCATACACCCTGAGAAAACCATAGTTCAAAAAGAGTCATGGACCAAAATGTTCATTGCAGCTCTATTTACAATAGCCAGGACATGGAAGCAACCTAAGTGTCCATCGACAGATGAATGGATAAAGAAGATGTGGCACATATATACAATGGAATATTACTCAGCCATAAAAAGAAATGAAATGGAGGTATTTGTAATGAGGTGGATGGAGTTAGAGTCTGTCATACAGAGTGAAGTAAGTCAGAGAAAAACAAATACAGTATGCTAACACATATATATGGAATCTAAGGAAAAAAAAAAAAAAGGTCATGAAGAACCTAGTGGCAAGATGGGAATAAAGACACAAACCTACTAAAGAACGGACTTGAGGATATGGGGAGGGGGAGGGGTGAGATGTGACAGGGTGAGAAAGTGTCATGGACATATATACACTACCAAATGTAAAATAGATAGCTAGTGGGAAGCAGCCGCATAGCACAGGGAGATCAGCTCAGTGCTTTGTGACCACCTAGAGGGGTGGGATAGGGAGGGTGGGAGGGAGGGAGATGCAAGAGGGAAGAGATATGGGAACATATGTATATGTATAACTGATTCACTTTGTTATAAAGCAGAAACTAACACACCATTGTAAAGCAATTATACTTCAATAAAGATGTTAAAAAAAAACAAAAAAACTTGGTTGCATTCACTTATTATTGCCAATTTACAGATGAGGTTAACTGAGTCTAAGAAATATTATCCAAATGAACTAAGATCACCCTGCAGAACCAAGATTCAAACCCAGTTTTTGTTTGTTTGCTTATTTTTCCCCAAAGTCAGTGATCTTAAATGTCCTTATTCAGGGCTTCCCAAAAGTCCCTACAACATTTAAATTCAACTATCTGTAAGTCCTGATAAAGCACAGATTGCTGGGCCACTACCTGGTCTGGGGACCCCAGTATGAGAACCATTAATTTAGACATTTCTCTGGTTTCTGGTGACATGAGAGCCGCAGCGCAAGTGGGCACTAGGAAGTGACTCTCACTTGAAACACTTTTCCACTACTTTACGGGAGAGAACTTTCTTGCAACCAATGTGCCCTGGGAAGCCAGAAGCAGAGTCCCATTTATTTTGTCCTCCAGCAGCTGAAATTTGACCAGACACCAGGTGAATGGCACTGGGGCAGGAAATGCTGATCAACAACCTCTAAACTGCTTGAATAATTGTTTCTGATGCCCACAACGGGGGCATTTCACAGCCTCTTGGTGGACACGAGAGGACGGTCCTGGGCTTCCTTGTGAGTGTCTAATGATTGGAAACTGAATGAAACGGAAGTGGTCTCACCACACTGCACCGCACTCACAGGGCCAAAGATGTTCATTTGCAGAAGCACTCATGCTCCAACATAGCCAATTTCAGCACAGTTATGAGGCCCCTGTGATAATACTACATTGAAAAGCTGGCATAGCTTCCGCCCTGGTTTGGGGCACATTGAAGGTCACGATTAGATGTCCAAACTGTCATTGCTGGATATCAGTCTTGCTGTGTCTCTACGGAATTAATGTGGCTTCTGAGAGATGAATCACAAAGGTAACTTGGTGGCCAACTCCTGCCACCTCCTCATACCTGCCCTCATCTATCTGTCTCATTTACAGAACTCCCAGAATGATGCACAGGAGACAATTCTCCCAGGTATTAAAAAAAAAAAAGTGGACACGAGCATAACTGCAGTCTCAGGCAGAGCTGATGGTTTGGTGAGTGGGGACGCGGCAGGGAGACCAGGCGGGAAGTTCAGTCAACAGGTTCCCTTTTTCCAGAGACAGCCCTTAGTTCACTTCTACAGAATTACTCCTAAAATACACGTATTTCATGCTATGTCAGCTCCCTCAGGAAGGGGATCAACTCTAAGGTTAACTGGAAGTGAGTAAGGTTTCAAACTCAACCCTCCCTAACTAATCCAGGTAAGTGTAACAAGACATGGCCACTTGCCACTGAGGAAGGAGTCAAAGGTCAGCCTGAGGCAGGCCAGGAAGAGAAGTGGAGAGTCAGAAAGGATTGGAGATGCCCTGGCCCAGCCCTGAAGATCTCCACCGCATCCCCCACAGTCTTGGGATGCACTAGGCACCCACCCTGAGCATCCTCTCCTCCGTCCCTCCCTCCACGTATGCAAAGAACAGAGGAACAACCTCTGCACACACAGGGCTTCTGGACTGAGCCCTGCAACTCCCCAAGCTCCGAACATGTCTCCTCTCACAGCCTCAATGCCTGACCTCACTTGCATCCATACTCGAGCCAGGGGCCATCAACTTTCCCTATTTCTGTAAGTGGCCCTCCCCTCCCACTGGGCTGGCGGCTCTCCCCTCCTGTGTGTGGTCCCCACGGACAGCCCACAGCCTGGCCTACGCAACATCCTGACAGAATCCAGACAGAGAGAGAGCGCCTGGGAGGGACAGGCTTGTTTGCCATTTCACTGCTGAGCTAGTGTCCTTCTCAGTCTGTCTGTCTGCACCCTGCTCCCTTCCTTGGAGAAGCTTCTTCTCACAGAGAACAGGCCTGTTTGAACACAGGCCGTCAAGGGCATCCAGCCGGCACAGATCATCAGTGCATTCTCTTTGATGATGAGAAGCCTCAGGTGTGGCTGACCGGAAGGGGACCATCCACGTGCAGCCAGAACACGCACCTGAGCACCGTGCACGGTGGAGAGAACTGACACACCTGAAATGTTCTGCAGCTGCACCGATTGTGCCAAAGCTCTAAAAATGCAGCCCTCTGTGCCCTTCATCTCCTGCTGATGAATAGTGACTTTATTACAGTTGCTGCATTTGTGCATAGAGGAATAGCAAAAAAAAAAAAAATGATTAAGCAAGGCCAGGATGAGTGCAGCAGAGATAAAACATGAAAGTGTGGACTCGGGGCCTTGAGCTACTTTTGGATTTTGAAGGAAAGGAGAAAAAGAGACAGAGACAGAGAGAGAAAGAGGAACCTGGAAATTGGAAGGAAAATAAAGCAGAAGTATCTGCTTGGCATCTTCTAAAGACAGACAAAGAGAGTGCTGAAATAAAGAGAAGGATTATTGAAGAAAGAGGCAACAATTCCGCTTGGCCTTTCTTAAAACACACCTGCCTGAAGGTCTGAGGACTGCAATGGACCAGGACAGCGGGTAGTCCGACCATCCCTTCTCTCAAATGGCCCTTTAACTGCCTTTGAAAAGCAACACGTCTCCAGCAACATCTGAGCCTCCAGAGAAGTTAAGTGCTTCTGCCCTTCGTTGCTCCCGACCACAATCTCCTCTTATTGCTCAGAAATGGTCCAGTGGTCCAGCTGCCCCCTAAGTTTTGTTTCTCTGAGCGTTTGGCTTGTGCCCGGCCCCTCCCCTCAAGCTTCACAGCAAAGCATCACAGGGTGGTTGGCTCGGAAGTACTGACACCCAGCTCCATGGAGTCGGCCTGTGCATCTTCCAGGTCTGCTTCTGTGGGAAACCAACAAACAGACAAACCAGGACGCTTCATCACTGACCTGCGACTCAGCGAAAACCACCTGGCCCCTGAGCGCTTTACTGGAGGGGCAGGCTGACCTGGTGGGCTTGCTCATTTTGACCCTGTTGGAATCTAAGCTCGTGTTACTAAGTATGAAATTGGCTTGGGTTACCTAGAGACACAAACACTGAATTCTCACAATCCACACTGGTCTCACATCTCTCAACCACTACTGTTTCTGCTTCACATGGAAAATGGGATGTGTGCTATGCAATCTCTCTTAGTCATGAAAGTAAGGCCAAGGCTGATCACGCCTCGGTAGAAGCAGAAGGAGAGCTTATGATAGATGGGAAAGGACCAGAGGAAACCTCGGCTGTGTCCATGGTGCCCCATGAGTCCACACTGCTGGTGGAGGGCGGGGAGGAGGAAAGAGCCAGGCCCTGAAGTCGGGCGGCTGGAATCCAAGTGCCAGCTCCTTTCTGCTGCCTCTCAACAAGTCACCCGACCTCACTGAGTTTCACTTAACTCGCCTGGACCGGAAATAAGTTTTCCTCCTGCATGGGGTTAATGGGAAGATTAAACGGAAGTATGCATGTAAACGCATTGCTTGGTATGGAGTAGAAACTCAACAAATAATGGATCACACAATCTATCATACACATGGCCTTCTCAGATCTACATGTTCATTACATTGCTCAGTAGATGGTAACTCCCAGAAAGGCAAGGGCCATACCTATTTTTCTCATGTGCCTTTATATGTCATACTGAGTACAAAATAAGCACTCAATAAATATCTGTTGACTGACTCCCACCTTTCACAAACTCCTGGGAAATGAAAGGGCAGGAGCCCATGTCCAGTAAAGACCCAGGCCATGAGTCAGCGCCAACCTGCACTTAGAAACACCCCCCCTGCACACACCCACCCTGCACACATGCTTGCTCTTTGTGGGAATCTGTCACCTTTCATCACTCTAATGTCCTGGGGGCAAATCAAGAAGGCCTGGCCGTGTGGACCTCTGAGGAGGGCTCTCGATAAACCCACCCACCCCTCTGTCTTTCCTGTAAGAGTCGAATGAGGCGGCACCATCGCCACGCAGACTTGCCAAGTCAGGCGGGCCGTGACTCTTCGGAGATAAATGGTGCGCTGCTGAGATCTGTCCTGGTGACAAAGCCCAATGCTAATTCCAGTGCTGGAGGAGGCTTGGGGCTGTGCAATAGGTCATTTCACATCTGTAAGCTACAGCGCCCAAAGGCCATTTCTTTATTTCATAGCCATGTGTTACATCCACGTGGTGAGAAAGGAAGAGCTCCGGACTGACTGATGATCCTGGTGAAGCGGCATCTGGATCCTGTCACGGACCACAGACCAAAGCAGTGGCGCCTTTTTCTCCCTCAGTGACCAGAGTCAGGCAGCCCGGGGGGGGGGGGGCGGTTTCCTTCCATTCCCTCCCTTAACGTATCCAAATAGTCCAAACACAGATGAGCGTCTCCTGAGCCCCTGCGTGGGGACCAACGTTTCCCAGGGGAGAGAGCCCAGAAGGGCCGAGAAGTGAGTGGAAATTCACTTTGGACTTCATCTGCCCTTTGACCCTGGGCTCCAGGGCACAGTCTCCTGCAAAGCCCCATGTCACCTCCCACCCCACATGCTCCAGATGGGACAGGAGCTGGATATCCTGGACGGCTTCTCACTGTTTCCAGAGCACACCATTCACGACCAGGCTTCAGGGACCCCCTGTACTGGGAACGCCCTTCCCTACGGTTTATTAGACAAATTCCTATTTCCCTATCAGAGCCAACATTAGATGTTATTTTGTGTGCCAACCACATTTCCTCTGCAAATTTTAATCCCCCGTGAATGTTCGCTAGACATACTTTATCCTGGTGTGTGCTGACGGCAGTCTGTCCCTCCCCCATCTACCTGTAATGTGGTGGGGGGAGGAGGCATATAACATGGGTTTCTCCATTGCAAGGATTCTTGGTTACTTTCAAGGCAATCTGGGTCTTGTGAGAGTTAAGGTGGCCTTTGAGGTGGGAAGGAGCTTGCTAAGTAGAACAGAGCAGGGCACAGCATTTCAGGCAGAGGGAACGGCACAACAAAAGCACAGTGGAGCTGTGAAAAGATACCAGCATGTTTGCGGAAGGATGGAAATTTGGTCTGTGCAGAGTGTAAGGCTTTGGCAGAAGAGAAAAGTTACGCGAGTTGAGGCCAGTGAATGAGTGTCCTACTCTTTCTGTGCCCCCTCCATCCACTGCAGACTGACCAGCGTGGGTCACATCAGCTGGCTCCCCGACCTCCGGCCTCCCACTGAGGTGAGCTGATGGGAAGGAGAGGGGATGCCACAGGCCGTCCACGTCCCTGTCAGAGGTCACAGCTCCTGGCCGGGGTCCTCTGTCCCTGGTGGGAGCCGAGATCTCCTCTTTTCTTCACTTGAGTCCTGGAGGTATTAGCCACTCCCTCTTGTTGCAGCCCCGGGGTCGTGACTAACCCTCGTGGTCTTTCCTGCGCTCTGGCTGCACCTTTGTAAGTATCCACATTATTAAGCTCTCCTCCAGTTGCCCAGTTTGAGGGTGCTATCTTTTCCCTGCAGGAACCATTGCAGCGCCCACGTGACAGACTGTTTCCTTCATCCTGAGGGCAAGAAGGGCCAGAGAACCCAACTGAAGAGCTCTGCAATGGCCACCTGACAAAATCACCCAATCACAGAGGACCACGAAGGCCCCAAGCCCAAGCCCCTCCCCCTTCTACAGTGGGAGGCCCTCCGTGGGAGGGAGGAGTTGGGGAGAAGAAACCGGATCCTGGCAAATGAATCTCTGCTTCTTCTGGTCTGTGTCTCCGATCCTGTCATCCCGTCCTGACAGCTAGACCATGTGAAGCCCACACCTGAGATGGGGCTTCATCCTGGAGGTGGTGGACCAGCTGGCAGGAGGGCAGCAGGGGGATGCTGTCCAACCCAGACACTGTTTACAGTTACACTTTGAAAACCAAGACTCACTCGGGTAAACCGGGGTTGACGGTGTGCACTAGGGTGCCCTGTCATGCTGGAAAAGGGGTCTGGGAAGTAGCCGGCTCCTCTCGAGCCCAGGGCTGGGGAGGATGTGTCAGCCTGGCGGGCCCTGTGCCCAAGAGGCAGCTCGGAGGAAGCATCTGTGTCACTCCCGGTCCCACCGCTGGGGCCAGTTCCAGCTCCAGCTCCCTGTCTGGACACACTTGAATCGAGCCTGGATCCTGCCTCCAAGGCCCCTCCTTTCATCACAAAGACCCCCCCAGAGCGAGGACTTGAACCACAGTGTGGGGAGGACCTCAGGGCTTAGGAGGCAAGACCACACCCTGGAGCAGGGAGGCGCGGGTCCTGGTGCTGCACCCACGGGGACGTCCCCTCCTGTGTAGGGCGCGGCTGCAGTCAGCCAGCCCAGCCCCTCGGGGCCCTCGCGTCGCGTCTGTGCTGCTGCCAGGCTCCTGTGCCTCTCCGAGCCCACACCTGCCGCTCTCCCTGGAGGCTGTCTCCAGGCTGTGGTGCCTGGGAATGAGCGCGTTCCCAGGGTGGCGGCAGCGGGCCGGCCGCGGGAGCAGGTGGCCGAGACTCACTGCAGGTCCCGCGGGAGCCACCCTTGGGACACCTGCCTGAAACTGAGCCTCCACTGGGCTTCCTGCCCTTCCTGGCTGCCCCCCGCTTCTGCGGTCTCTCTCAGGGGACACTCCCTCAAGAAGTCACTTCCACACAAATTCGCATCCCAGGGCCTGCTTCTGGGGCTCCAGGACTAAGACGATCCTCTCTGTAATCTCACAAACGTTTTGCGATTGGGAGGACAGCCCCTTAAGAAAGGTCGCGTGAGACGCTCCGGAGGCTGCAGAGAAGAGCCGGGTACCGGGCGGAGGGGGGAGGGCGGGGGGCTGAGAAGAGCCTGCAGCCAGAGGAGCACGGGCAGCAGGGACCACCCCGGGGCGCTGACGCCCCAGGACGGCTGCCTGGGCAATCCAGCCAGGCCGGAGCACCGAAAGGGACTCCTGGTGGAGGTGTCAGGAGGGTGGAGGTGGAGGAGGGCACGCAGACTGGAAGTCTTGGCAGCAGGGAGTGAGCCCTGAGCTCGCCTTTAACTGAACGTACACGTGCACGAGCAGAGGGAAGGAAAGGGAGTCCAGAGACGCGGCCGTGGCCACAGGGCCTGTGTTCAGGGCCTGGTCTGACAGACGCAGAGGAAGCCACGGTCACCGTGGAGGCCCTGGTGGGGCTGCTCTCATCCGCGGCCAGTTAGGAAGGTTGGGGCAGCCGGACCGTATCACGAAAACCACATTTGAGGATTTTCAGGGTTTCACGCAGGAGAGAGAAGACCGGGGTGGGGACAGAGGGCCGTCACTGCCAGAGACAAGGTGAATGCCGAGGTTTCCCTTCCCAGGAAGGGTTTCCTCCCACAATGTGCCGGGGCTCATTGCTAGTGTCAGACATCTGACCCAACACTGTCCTACGGAGACAGGACCTACTGAACCTGGGCCGACAGGAGGGCTGTTCAGGGCATCTGTGGTCACAGGATCCCTCCTCCTTCCTCAGGCCTGGTCTGAAGCCTTTCCTCTCACAAGGCTCCTACCCCAGGCCCGTCCTTCTCTTTCCCATCACGTGAACTTCACTTCTAGTTGTCACCTCCAAAGACGTAGATAATCTGAGGTGTAGAAAAATAGGTTTTGTGAATTATTCACTTGTTTGACAAACGTTCATTGAGGACCTACTATGCACCATGTAGGGTGTTAAGCACTTAAGGGGTGTGATACAGGGTGAATAAGACAGACAAGACATTCTGCTCCCACGGAAGAAAAGCTAAGACAGATCACTATCAAGCATGAGGACTTTTATGAGCGGATACTATGGGGTTTTGTACAGAAAGTAAACAGGTGTTGAGGAACCCACTGTGGTCTAAGTGACCAGGGAAGGTATTTTGCTGAGAACTTTGCAGATGGTGTACATTTGCTGCTTGGAGGGACCTGCGAGGTCACCTACAGATACGGACCCTAGAGACACAGACGTGCAGCTGCTTCCTTCTTAAGCCTATGGCTATGTAGCTGTTTAGTTCAAAAAAGAGTGGGGATGGGAACTTGCATCTCCTGAGTCCTTAACCTGTGTTTTCTGGGGTTGGTGGATTTGAAGAAAGGCTCTCCACTGAGCATTCTGAAAGCTTGACAATGCACCGGGTATCACTCAGATTTTAACAAGATCTCTCCCATCTGGAAGCTGCCATGCACTGGTATATTTCACCTACTAGGACCTCAGCTTGCACGTTCATATTGAAGAGAAGCAGTGGCCACGCCTCGAGCTGCTGGCCTGACTTCCACGGAGTCGAGCTAGCTAGGTCCTCGTCTTATTATCTCATCTGCTGTGACAAGCCTGGGTCCCCAGTCTTTCTGTGACTCAGTTTTCCTATGTGTCAAATGGGGAAAAAACTAGTCTGTCCACTCAATCCCTATGGCTGTCAGAGGGTCAAAGTAACATACAAGGGAAAAGTATAAAGGACTCTGGAAGAACAGGGAGGTGTTAATGCTTGCTATCTTCTGTGTGAAAATACAGATGTCCCCTCTCTTCAATATTATTTTCCAAGTAACCAAATACATGCCTACACCACCCCGCTCAACATTATACATTTATTTACTGTGCTTCTACACCGGTGAGGGTGCTGTGCTCACTTTTTAGAACAAAACATCTTCCTTACTGTCTATATTTTAGGGGCTTATCCTACAAAGAAGGTCAGAGCCACTTAAATGAAAGAAAGCAGGGGACCTGCACGGGCAATTCACTGACAAACACTGGACGGACACGGAAACGACGGACGCAGTCTGAACCCTGAAAGCACAATGCCCAGCCCTGAACCAGAAGCAGAGAGCTCTTGAGAGAGGGGTGTTCTCCGTCCCTCTGGCCACCTCCCCAAGCAGCAAGAGGGCAGGCACAGCCCTGATGGGTGAGGGGGGCGGGGGAGGAGGCGGCCGGGGTGCAGAGGCAAAGACGCAGACACTGACCTGCGTCAGACCTCCCTTGGCTGGAGCTACATCAGCTGATCCCAGCGAAGCAATGGCCTTCAGCCAACCCGGGGCAAGTAATTATGCAAGTCCTTTACAGAACCCCCTGGTGCCTTTGCGATACTCTCTAGTAGCTGGTCTCTGTAGGAAGGGATTCTCACTGGGCTGGAGGAGAGCTCCTTCTTCCCCCGCATAAATTACTCCCTGATCTTGACCCTTCAACAAGCAGCTCAAATCATCCATAATCTCACTCAAGTGGACCCCCTTCTGAATCCAGGCAATGGGGTGGGTGGGGAGATTCCGACCTTACCTCACCTGGATGGCGGCCATGCCGGCCTCTCTTAACCTCCAGCCTCCACCCTCTCCTTCTGCTGGAAGGACCTTTCTAGCAAAGCCGTTTGAGACTCATTTGTTCCAAAGCCATCACTGGTGTCCACAGCCCTCCATAGGAAGGGCCAACAGTTCAGAACAGCCCACCAGGATGCCCCCCCCCAATCATCAGACCCATCGCCTTGCACAGAAGCTGTGTCACAGGGTGTGCTTGCGGGTTTCTTGCAGTTTCTGCAATGTGGATGCTCTCCCGGGACTCCAAACCACGTCCTCCGCTGCCCCATCTGTCTCCCCGCCTCCTCGCCACACACACCTTCCCTTCCAAGGCTCCCTTCCATCTGCCAGGTCTGCGCTGACGCCCCCAGCCCGCAGCACCTCTGTCCCATCACTGTCCAGGCCACACGGCCACTGGGAAGGCAAAGCCTGTGCATTTCCTTTCTTTTCTTTTTTAACCCCCAGCCCTGTCACGCCCAGCACGGTACCTAGGCCATCCTCGCCTTCAGTCAGTGAATGTCTGCTGCCCGAAGGGAAGGCACACTCTGAGACTGACCCAAACACGGGAATCTCTCCAACTCTTCTCCATGGTGACTCAGACCAGGCTGCCAGGAGCATGCCACACGTGGCACGCGGCGAGCCAGACCACCACAAGTCACAGCTCAGCCTCCATGAAAGCTTGCAAAGTGAGAAGGGAGGATGCAGCTGACATCTCCTAAGAGTTTTGGGTTGTTTTCGTTAATTAACCAGAAAAATGATAGCTCAAACTTTCCGATGCACGATAGCATGCAAAATCCTTTCACGAATAATTATACCTCATGGAATCATCAAAACAAAGCCAGAGGCAGAGACAAATCTCTAACCTCAGACCCAGGACCCTAAAACGTGTGACTGCCGGCAAGTCACTTCACCTCTCTGACCCTCAGTTTCCTCATCTGTGCAAGACGAGCAGTCTCTGTGGGAACTCCAGCACGGCGGGACTCCCCAGGTCCGCTGCCTGAGCCCCCATAACTATTTCCCGTCCTCTGGCAGGCAGGGCTGTCTGACACGCTTAACTGTCCCTCTCCTTGCCAAGGTGAACAGAGAGAGGAAGGGTTAGCAGGTTAGAACAGAAAGTGGAGCAAAACTGGGAAGGCAAAAATGCCAATTACTGAAATGCAATAAATGCAAACATGCCTTCACTTCTTATGCAAATTCTTGAGAGAAAGAGGGGTATAAGTGCAAAGGAGCACATTTAGTTTCACCTCTAAGAAGAATCAAATAATATTAATTAGAATTTAAATGCATTGAGTAAAATCAGCAACATGATGCCTCCTTTGACGGTCATTATCAAGAGAATCACAGAAAGTCGGAGGATGAAAGTGTAGGATCTCCTTCCTTCCACTTGGAGACTCTTCCAGGCTCCCTGACCTTGTGGCTTTCTCTGCCCTACACGGTATGTCCTAGCATCTCCTCAACAAAGCTGACCCGTTCTCACCTCTGAGCCTTTGTTTCTTTCCCCACTAATCAACAGATTCCAGATGCAGTGGTCCCGCCTTCCAAAGTAAGCCCCTCTTCTTTGTCATCCCTGTGTTCCTTTCTCCTTCTGAGAATGTTTGGTGCTAAAACGCATCTCCACTCCTAGAGTCCTAACAGGCTCTGGAATTGGGTTCTTCTGATTAAGACCAGGATGCCCTTTGGTAGTTTTAGCTCCATCAAAACCAGTTTAAAGTGTTCAGTGATCAGCAGAACACCCAGAGAGAAAGGGGGTGGCAACACAGTTACCTGCAGGAGCTAAGATAATTCTCAGTGAAAAGCCTGAGCCAAATGGCTCAGAAAATTCCAGAACAGGGAGTGGAGTAGAGGAAGGAAGGGTCAGGGAAGCAGGCACACTGCTGTCTGAGCATTGCTCGCTGCTCCCAGGGTCGAGGCCGCTCACTTCTGGTACCTCCCATACTCTTTACCTTCTTCTTCCTTGCCTTTCTGTAGAGTGATGCACACTCCAATTTGGGATGCCTGGTGGAGAGAGGCAGCTATTGCGTCTGTGCTGAAGAAACACAAGGATAATAATAACAAAAGTCCAGTTTTCACGTCCTGGCAAGTCTCCCTTCCACGACTTTGACGAAGAGCAGACAGGATGCTGTAGAGTCATCCAAAGCTGGCCTTGCTTCTAGGTAGGCACAGGGAACCCACCTAAGGTCTGTATTTAGGAGTTCCACCTGAAAATATATTTCTACTGTCTTCAAAACGAGAATACAAACCCACAGGGTCTAAGTGATTGGGTCAAGTTTCCCAGAGTTCTGATATACAGGCTCACTTAGAAACCACAAAGCTGAACTCAGGCTCCCAGGGTCTGTTTGCGGGCCCTTTGTTATCTTCCTGGAGGTAAAGTCAGACACCTTGGATCAATACTCGTGCAAGAGGCTGGAAAAGTACGTTCCATGTTGGCTCTAAAAAAGTACGTTCCATGTTGGCTCTGTCATTAGAGACCCAACAGTAACAATGCTTCTCACACAATCATGTGCATTAAACAATGTTACCCTTTTGAGAAATGCACATAGTTTTGGACACCAAGTCCCTCTATGATGACCTCTGAACTTCTCTTTTAGAATACATGGCCAAACACGAGACACGGAAACAACCTAAACGTCCATCAACAGAGGAGTGGATAAAGAAGATGTGGTATATATATACAATGGACTATTACTCAGCCATAAAAAGGAACGAAATTGGGTCATTTGTAGAGACGTGGATGGACCTAGAGACTGTCATACAGAGTGAAGTAAGTCAGGAAGAAAAAAACAAATATCATACATTAACACATATATGTGGAATCTAGAAATATGGTACAGATGAACCGGTTTGCAAGGCAGAAATAAAGACACAGATGTAGAGAACAAATGTATGGACACCAAGGGGGGAAAGAGGGGGGGTGGTGGTGGGATGAATTGGGAGATTGGGATTGACATGTATACACTGATATGTATAAAATAGATAACCAATAAGAACCTGCTGTATAGCACAGGGAACTCCATTGCGCTGTACAGTAGAACACAACATTGTAAAATAACTATACCTCAATTAAAAAAAAAAATACATGGCTAAACAGATGCTACCTCACCGCCCTCCCCCCCCCCCCCCACCCCCACCATGCTGCTTTGGCAAACTGTACTTTCCCAGGAGCGTTTTGTAAAGAAAAGGCTTCTGTGCCGTCAACACCAACCCATCCCAAGGAAACCTCCCCAGCACTATCCTTGGTGATCTCCAGCCTCACCAGCTGTCTCTGTCTGTGTGATCTCCTGGCAAGTCAGTTTGGTTGGGTGAATTCCTACACCCACAGCTATAACCCACTGGAAGATGTTTTTGCGGTTCCTGTTCCTGTATGAAGGAGCTCTAAACCTATACAGCGTGGGGCCAGTCCACACTCGCTGGGGAAGGTCCCTGGAGGGGCAGCTCCTGCCCTTTTGCTCTCTGCAGCCCCTGGGTAGTTTCTAAATTCTACTTCTGAGAGAGTGTGCTGGACTTGCAAGAGCTGAGATGTAACATTTTGTATGCATAAGCAAAAGACATTTATTATCTATAGGACATTGTTTAGAAATTGCTCTACTATTTGATTTGTGATAAGTGATCAGTAAACATGTTTATCAAAATAAATAAAACCCATAGAGTGACTTCAATTGGATTCACCTACATTAGTGTCTGGGGAACCTGAAAAGCCATCCTAAGAGGACCTGGTGTGTCACGTGCCACGTATATCTCCTCTCCACCTCCCTCTCTCCCACCCCTCTGCACTCAGACCTCACCTACAACGCTGTCCAGCCTTCTTCCAAGTGTGAACTGCTGGTCACAAGCAGGGGAAAGTGAGGGACATATGGGTGAGCTTGCCCAAACACAAGAACACCATTTGTCCACAAAAGCATGAAAAGAGTGTCAAGCTTTCGGAAGGTCAATTCCTAGGGGAGAATCCTGCTGGGTTCATCACTTCCCAGAAGAAGGGTGGTGCTTGGGCCAGAGCTAGGCTCTGGAACCGCAGACCATAAACGTAAACATCACTAAGCCTGCCAGGATGACATCCTTTCTCCTATTAATAACATCTTCCTCCATTCTGCTCGCCCCAGAAAATGAAATGAATGAGGCTTGGCTGCAAGTGCAGGGGAGAATAAAACCCAGGATGGCAATAAATCGGAGTGCAGAGTGGCAGGCATTGTAATCTGCCAGAATGACGCTCTGGCTCAAGGAAAAGAACCTCTTTGGGGAACCAGTGAAGGGAATCGATGCCCACAAAAGCATCCAAGGCATCAGCAGCAGCAGGAAAAAGAGATACTGTTGACTGGGACATGCAGCAGATTGCAGGTTGTAAAACAAAATAGAAAGTCATTAAGCAGTGGGCAAAGGGCAGGATTGCACGATGCGGAAGTCATGGGAGACCACGTTATAGGGCACAGGAGTCGCCATCAGTCAGAAGGTCAGAATCGCCAAGACGCCGTCTGCACAGCCCCGGGATCCCGCACAAAGGCCCTTCTCCATGCACAAACGCCGATAGAGGAGAGATGGTTAGTATTCATTGCCTCTTACGTAACAGGTCTATTTGGAAACACATTCTGACTGGCTTATCAGGGTATTAATACATCACAGGCATATTGAGCTGTATTCACTTAGGGTTTGGGTTGCTTGAACCAAAGACTTTCCTGGGAAACACGCCAAGGTATGTTTTCTGGAACTAGTCCCCTTTTCTGCCTCATTTCCACCTTTTAATCCAGCAGAGGGCAGAGTCAACCCATAAGACAGGCTCAGGGACCCTGTGGGGCAGTTGGAGGCAGAAGACGTCCTGGGAGAAGGGGTCAGAAAAGCAAAGACATGAATCAACTCTTCATCCTGTAAGGTGGATATGGGGTTGGATGCTTTCTGGAACTCTCAGGACGAAAGACTGGGACTAGGTAGGGCCAAAGAGGAGCCAGTTACAGTGCCCTGAATGTGCCCTGCCTCAGTTTCCCAGCCTGTCTGGGGAGCAGACTCGTGAATCATTTCCATCACACGCCGTTAAGTTACATCACACTTCACGGAGTGCAGGGAGCGCCTCTGATGACAAAGGAGGGGGAGCTGGGAAAGAGACAGGATGAGAGGTTGAGACCAGAGAAAAGCAGAAAAAAAGGCAGGTTCCAAGGGCTTCCATCAGCTGCCCTTCGCCTGCCTCTCTCTCTCCTCCCCGACTGCAGGGCTCTTTCTCCCCTTGCATTCCAATGCTCGCCCTCTGTCTCCTTTCCTCTCTCTGGCTGCCTTGGCTACCCTCTCCAGCAACTCTGTCTTGGGAAAAATAAAAGTAAAACCCAAAACAACTCCTGGGGGAAAACGACAGCAGCTGCTTCCTCCCCCTCTGCTGCGCCCGCCACGGCGGTCGCTGGGAAGGCAGGCACACAGCCAGCGCTGGGGAGGGCTTTGATTTCCAATCCGATCGCTGCATCTTGTCAGCCTCTGCACACACACCGCAAACAGCTCGGCCCCATCTATCACAGAGGAGAAGGGGTGATGGAAGGAATAAAAGAAGGATTCACCTCTGTCTCCTGGAACGAACGGCTGGTGCAGGTGTCTCTGTCCCTTCCCGGCTCTGTCCCTGCACCTCGCCACCTCCCCACTGAGAAGTCACCGGCCACAGCTGGGCTGCAGCTCTACTGTCCGCAGTACTCTAGTGCCTACAGATTCCGTCCACCAGACTCTTCTTCTGGGAAGAACTGATGGATTCAGGATGCTCTTGATCTTGGCTGTTTGTATTTCTGTTTCCATCCACACACATTCACTCATGCACACAGATGGCCAACCCCCCACTGAGATGGGTCTCCCACCACCCCCCTTCATGCAAGGGTGCTTGTGGGGACTCTCGGTGCTTACCACACATGATGTTGCACATTTCCTGGGCTGTGTTCCTCCCTCCGCAGCCTGGACCACCTCCCTCCCTCCCTCCCACCCTCTCTCCCCCCAGCCCTGAGACACACACACACACACACGCTACACTCTCTTCTACCTTCCTGCATCCTGCGGGTGCATGTGATACGTGATTTAGTCTCACTCTCTCTGGTATCATTGGAAATATCTTTTGTTTATTTATCATCACTAAGTTGCCAAAAAATAATTTGCAACCCTACTGTGGGCCAGTTAATGTGCTAGGGGCTGCGTACACAAAGGGGAACAGGACAGGGTGCCTGCCTGCTGTGTGGCCAAAGGCAGGGCGTGTTTGGGGCGGTGTTAATGCTCCCGAGCTTGGAGCTTGAAATGCACGTCAGACACAGTTGTGGAATTCAAAAAAAAACAAAAAACAAAAAACCACGGCATTTTATAAATAGACCCCCAACCCCAAATTCCAAATAAGTTCCACAGATTTTTTTTTTTGATAAATAAAGCTGTGAACCATTACTGAGAGTGGCTGGAGAGCAGGATTTGGGTAGGAACCAGATGTGAGAAGAGCCTGGACAGGTGAGCACAGGTACCTTCATGAAGGGTCTTCCATGTCACTGACCCTGAGGAATCTGAAATTTAACTTATGGTTCAAAGGGTTTCAAAGAGGAAGGGAATGTGCTCAGATCTGTGTTCTGAGAGGGCCTCGCTGCCACAGGAGAGCAGACTGAGGGGAAGCAGACAGCATCTGCAAGACCAGCCAGTGGTCCATCCCACCAGGTCTGCTGGCCTGAGGCAGGGCAGGGCCCGGGCTGGAGTGGAGGGACGGACATGAGGGATGTTCACCCAGAATGCGGAGTGCGGGAGGGGCGGGGAAGGGAGGAAGGTACAGTAGCTAGAGCAGCACACAGGTCCTGGGCGCCAGCGGGCACTGGGCACCAGGGCTCTGCACTCCCTCCACCCGCCCAGCCGCCCTGCTAGGCCATGGTCAGCGATGTCCCCACTTCATGTAGGTCTGGTGGCCTCCCTCCAGGAGACCCCCACTCTGTAGCCAGGTTCCGCTGGCCTCTGGCTGGAGTGAGGGGGTGACAGCAGGGCCCTCGAACAGGGGATGGGCCATGCCTGCAGGGGCCTCCGTCTGGGACATTAATGTCATATGCCGCTCTCTGAGGACTCCCACGGGCTGGCCCTGCTTCCCCACCCAGCCTATCGAAGCCCTCGGGACGGGGGCCTCTCAGCTGAGCCTCAGAGGCAGTTCCCGCCAGCTGGTCCCCTGGCAGGTGGGCAGACACCTGTTGACGGGCGAAGGGGACACGCACACAGCGCTCTCTATGGAAGGACCAGTCCTACTGCCCCTCCAGGAGGAAGGGCTGCGGGCCGCCTCCAGAGCACCGTCCCCAGCTCTCCTGCACTCAGACAGCTCGCATCAGCTTGCTCCGTGGCTCTGTGCAATGAGACCCATAGCCCATCACCGGAGCCTTTTCAAGGAGGTGGGTCTCCCGTGAGTCTTGCAGGGACGTGTCTGGTTTGGGAGGGATGGCAGATTCACCTCCGGCACACGTTCGTGTGGAAGCACACAGGTGTGCCCCCTCCCCGCCACGCAGCCAGTCCTCTGTCCACCCTTCTCCCCAAACCACCCCGCACCCTCCAGCCCCTTCGCTGTCATCGCCGTGGACAGTGCATTTTACATGAAGCTGTAAAACCTGATGACAGCTTTCCTTGTCAGTGTGGCCCTCGCGCTGATCCCTCGGTGATTTACAGCACTGACCCTCCAGCATCGAGCAGCCTCATTACAAACGAGAGAAAAGAGACAGAAAGAAGCAGAGGGGGAGTCATGACGGAGAAACAGGGGCGGCTGACAGGACGGGGCTCAGGTGGGAAAGAGAAAAGCTGTACGGGAAGGCCAGAGAGGGAGACCACAAGGATGTGGTTTTTTAATGGGGAGAAAGGAGAAAACATAGAGACAGGTTTTTCCCTTCTCTGGGTTCTTCTTTGTTTCCTGTTGGATGAATGAGTCTGTGTGTGTGTGTGTGTGTGTGTGTGTGTGTGTGTGTCTGTGTGTGTGTGTCTGTGTCTGTGTGTGTGTGTCTGTGTGAGACAAGCATCAAGAATCCAGTTCAGAGCAGCGCTGTGACAAGCCCCACACCTGGAGAAAGTCCCAGCAGGATGAGAGTAAGCGTCCTTTAGCAACACCAGCTAAGGAGCTCGTGAGGTTGAGTCAGGAGGCATCGGTGCTGGAAGGGGCTGGTCTGCTCTGCATCCCGGGGATCTCCCAGGCAGCCCCGCCGGCCCTGCCCGCTTTGGGGCTGCACTGTTGATACCGCCGGTGTCTGTACTGGCTGCCCAGGGCCGCAGCGGGGCGGGAGGGGACCCCGAGCCCGTTCACAGAGGGGACCCCTGTTTCTTCCCCCTGGTGGGTGAGGCACGTCCTTAGGCTCCCTTAACAAACTCCTGAAGTCTGACAGTAGGTGGCATTGGAGGAGCCCAGGTTTTTTGTTACAAACATTTGTTCCCATGAAAACCCTGTTGATTTGACTCTAACAGCCCCAGTGGAGGCTGATTTGCTGACTGTAGAGTTGCCTAAATAAAACCAGTCAGAAGAGAGTCTTACAGAACAGTGCAGTGGGAACCCACACACGCCTCTCCAGGTCCGAACTCCAAGGTGCCCTCCTTGGCCTCCCCTGTTGTGTAACTCATCCCACGAGCAGCAGGGATTACTGTTCATGGGAATTCTCAGCCTTGGCAGGGTCCTAAGCTCCCCAGCCCCACATCTCCCCAGAGACGCTGGCACTGGGCCCTCCATCCCCGGCAAGGGCTGAGGCCAGCACACAGGCCCCAGCAACTGGCATGCAGAGCTTTCCCAAACAGGCTCTCCCATGCCTACGGCACTTTACCTACATTTCAAATTAATAGGCGGTTCAGGTGTCCCATTTCAGGCTCGTGCACAGAGGCAGAGGCTGCACTGAATGCCAGCCCATGGTGTCTAGGTTATTAGCTATGTCTGCGGAATGCAGGTAATTTGTGTTTCTGCTTTGTGCAATTGCCACTAATGGCACAGGCAGAGAACGAAGCCGTCTTCCTAAACACACGTCAGAGGAATAGATTTACCAGGTACAAAAGGCGAGGAGCAGAAGAATTGAACTCTAACGCTAACATGTTTGTAGAAAAGTGATGCACTTAAGTTATTATGTATGAAAACTATTGGCAAAATTGTCAGTCTGGGCTCCTTAGAGAGAGAGGATGAACAGGAGGAGTGGGTCCGCTGGCTGGAAAAGAGGACCACGGAGCTTGTGGGGGCATCGATTACAGGTGGGAGAGGAAAATAAAATGAGAACTAACGCTTCTGAAGTTGAGTTTAAGAGAGAAACGGGAGGGGATGTCATAGGTCAAAGGGGGGACGGCAAGAATAGAGCTCGAAGCAGGATCCTGTAATGGACCAGCTTTTCACTTGTATGTTCTGTACTTCATAGTCCTTTCACTTAAACAAAAGGAGCCAGGCATTTTCTATGTACTCCCTCACCTCCTGCATCTCATTGTGCCCCTGGTGACCCTCCCTGTTAGACTGCAGTATCCCTGGCGACTACGGCTTTATACATTTGGGTTCATATTTTACTTCTTATACTTGGACCTTGATGCTGGTTTGTGTTTTAAGAGCAGGGCATTAACACCGTGACCCCGATTTAATATTCAAAGCAAATGAGGTCCCAGGAAGAAGGGCGTGTGGATGTCATCACACAGACCATCTGGTGATTAAGATGAATTACACTTCCTCAGGCTCGTGTAGTGAATGCTACTTCTCCGTCTCTAAAATAGGAATAAAACCATGACTTTTTCTACTTTCCTTCCGTGGACTCTGCAAACTTTGAAGAGAGTTAAACCAGAGGAGCGTATCAAGAGGACCATGTGACAGATTCTGACAGCAGAAAAGGGTGTCAAAATGATTAATACAAGGTATCAGATCATCAGGAAATAGATTAGGGCACATGCGTACACACACACACACACACACACACCCACAATGTCCATTTCCATCCAGCCTCTCCTAACCTAGCTCAGCTTGTAGAAGCCCAGTCAGATCCTATCAAGGGCTGGCAGTGGGGTTAGAGTACAAATAAAGTGTAAAGTAGATACCGCATCTGTGGACGACCTAGAAAAGTATGCCAAGCTCTTTTGTTGCGATCGGCTTGCCTCTTGGGGGAGTCTGGGGGACGAGATGGCTATTAATCCTTGCAGAACCCTAGGAAGACAGGCAAATAATAGTTTCCTCCCATTGCCAGATGAGGAAAGAAAAGGACCAATCAATATAGATGATTTGTCTAATGCGGTGTACAAATTCTCTTTTTAAAAGTAGCCAGAGATTTGATTCCCTACATGCAGTGATTAAAATTTTCAACATTGTAGGCAATCCCCCTTATTCCCACAGCAAAGACCCTGATTTTCTCTACAACCTTGTGGCCATGCCTATAGTAGGAAATAAAAATCACTAGCCAGTGTCCCGGGGTCTCAGGCCATCGTTTCCAGGGAGACCAAACCTTGGCCAGGTGCTGTCCCCTCTGCTCCGTCTCACTCTCTGCTGTATTTTACCTTCTCTGGATCCACCAGCCCAGCAATCCCTCAGGAGAAGGGAACCATTCTGGCATCCTTTCAAAAATCTTCTTGGTCACATGTACTGAGAGAGAAATACAGCATGTGCATCTGAAGAAGCCATTAGCTCTGATCAGTTTTAAAGCCAGAGCTGTTCAACATGTGCAGAAAGAAAACAGCAACATAAACAGAGAGAGAAACAAAGACAGGAATTAAAAACAGCATCAGCTGAGCTGTAAAACCAAAAGCTGTGACGGGGGGAAGGCAAGCCGGGACCTGGCTGGGGCCCGACGTGACGGAGCACCAGTGAATCCACAGAACTTCATTCTTCTCCATTTCCTACTAATTTCCCTGCTCCGTGGCTCTGATGGGGGGCTGCTTGATTGAAACATATATTCTTTATACAGCCTGTTATAAATCCTTATCTCCTCATGAGCTGAGGCACAGCTGGCCTGCCGTCGTGGTCCCAAGCCCCTTGATGGGCGAACTCGGTCCAGACCAGCAGCAGTGCCGCCTTGAACCTCACCCCAGCTCTGCCTTTCCATTGACAGGTGATTCATTTCATTTAACAGCTTTGCCCGTCTTTGGCCTCGGTGCAGAAGGTCCCTAGAGCCCATCAAAGATGGCCCTTTGGGAGGAGGACTGAGGCCATGGGACCAGAGAACTGCCAGCTCATTTCAAAGGGGGTTGAAAATCCCATTTCAGCCTCGGGTGGCAAAGGCAAACCATTTAAAGCATTAACCTGTGCTGACTCCTCACCCAGCTGCTTCCCAACTTGATTGAAGGGTAAGGAGGTTAATTCTTCCCAGGCTCATCTCCAGACTTCACAGACCGTATCATGGCTGCTGGGGGTGGGGGGCACAGGAGGGGGGACTGGTCTGGCCGGACCCAGGCTTTGGAGGAGGCAGTGGTCATGAATTTGGCTGTTGCTGCTCCAGTCTAAGTCTTTGATATCAGAAGGGTCAGTCATGGGGTCAGGCATCACCTCCCCAAATTCAGATACCAGGAGGACAGGGAGCTGTGATCTGACCGCTGCACAATGTGCTCTGGACAATACGACCAACCCTGGCCACAGAAGCCTCGGGATGGAGGGTCTCAGTAGGGACCACATTCAGAATGAGCATCTCCCATCCAGCTTTGAGGGGAGACCACAGAGCAATAGGGCCAGGAGTGTTCAGGGCCACTGGGAATCCAGATGCTGTAAGAAGGTGGAGAGGACCCACTGATGCCTGCGGGGAAGATGGCTTCGGTTTAGGAAGCAGAAAACAGGAGCCGCCCATGGGTGGAGGAGTATCTCTTCATCCACTGGCAGTTGGAGAGCCAGACTGACAGGGAGTGAGGCGGGCCAGGGGGGAGAGGCACTTCTGCAGCTTCTTCTCTCTGCTCCTCCCCTTCCTAGCCCCTGCACCCCCTGGAGGACATCATCCTTAAAATATATTTCATTTCACAGCTGCATTATGGTACCACAAAATTCTGGGAATCCAATTTAAGAACAGATTACCTCCTCACTTACTTCATTTGAAGCAATTACATGTTAATTTTCATTGAAACCAGCCTAATGCATACCAATCTGATGCCGCAATCTCATTTGAATACTTAAGAGAACATCCACCGGGTTTGGGACTCCAGAGATTGATATTTAAAGGGCCACTTCATCATTCTTTTTCTTGGTGGGCTCTCTAGTCCCAGCCCCTCCCCGCAGTTCCTCAAGAGGGCAGTTTCTTGGTGAAAGGAGTGCAGATCAGCTTGCTCCAAACTGCAAATAGGGGTCCCTAGAAAGGAAGCCCATGTTTGGGCATCTATCTTTTCTCTGCCACTCCTGCCCTGTGTGTTTGCAAGGAAAACACCTCCACCTTTGTCTTCCTTGCAAAGTCAGGGTTCATCCTCTGCCATCTGCACAGGGAGGGGAGTGCAGTGCCAAACCCCAGCCTTTTCCCAGCCTCCATCTACACGCATCTCAAATCATTGCTTACCACGTAACGTATTCTCAGCCACTCACCTAAGGAGGAAATAGCTTTCTAGACAAACCCTGTGCATTGATTTGAGCCACTGGTAATTAATAATACTCAGGGATGTTGAAATCAGCTGGTCTTTCAGTTTTAGAACAGGAAAGTTGAAAAAAGAGGTCTATCTGCTTAGTTTCTGCATTTAAACTAAAGAAATGCATGTTTGAAGCTACAATTTAATTTGATTGTAAGACTGTAGAGGACCCAGGACTACTGTGAACATGCTATATTATGTGTGTTATATTATGTTGTAATTAATCTACACTGACACGAAGGCAGGCAGATGGGAGTGACAAGATGGTTTTAATTCAAGAGAGTTCTGAGTTGTTGGTTCCAGAGCAGCCCAAGTTCTTCTTCTGTGTTGAATGATGTACTTGGGGTATTGGGACAGGCGTGGAACTAGACTGACACCTATAACTCTTGGCCAAGCTTTGCCCCAAGGAGGGCAGGTGTCTAGAATACGTATATCATGTAGGCGCATACGTATTAAGCCCCTGCTGTGTGTCTTGTTTTCAGAGCCAGGAATGGAGCAGTGACTTAGAAAAGGCAAAGCCCCTGTTCTCCTGGAGCTGACACAAACAAACAACCAAATAAGCAAATGCATCGGAGGATAAGTTCAATGGAGAAAAATACATGAGTGAAAGGAGGCTAGGAAACGTGGGTGGTGGTACTATTTTATTATTATTGCGTCACATCAGCCAAGCACAGCCCACTGCCTTTGGGATTTTCTTCCTGGGAGGAATCAAAGGGCCTAGTAGGGCTACTGCTCCAGCATTAGTTACACTAATGATAGTAATGCTTTATGTATCAGGGTATTTCAAGCCCCTTGCCAGGGCACAGCCCTCTACTCTTGAGAGGAATGACTTGTCATTCTTTCTACCAGTAGAAGCTTGGAAAAGCCAAAAGGATCGTGGTGATCTGGCGAGTAAGATGGACCAGGAGGCAGACACAGACCAGGCAAAGCGGGGCACGCTCACTGCGCCCCAATCTAAAGCCCGACAGACATTTCTACTCTGTTCATCTCAACAACAGAAAGAACAAAAACGATATTCCCTTCCCTTATACAGAGCTTGGCAAATATGCTTTTTGTCTTCATGTAGCAGGACTGAATCCCATTTGCATTGCTGGAGGGCTTACTAGACTGGTAGAATATAGTTGGAATACAAAGAAACGCTCATTTTAACAGGACACTCTTGATTTCTAATGGAAATGTTCTAATGCATTATTTGAAATAAATGTGAGTCACTCAGGAACTTTGGACTTCTACGGCTGGTGGGGGCTAGGGGACATCCTTCCTTGATCAATGGATGCCAGGAAAGAGTCTCACCTCTGGAGAGGATATTCGCGTAAGCTCTGTAGAGTCCTCCATGGACACTTCTAGTCTCACTCTCCTTTAACCTGGGCTGGTCACAGCCCTTTTCTTTCTTTTCTAAACAGGTAGTTTATTCATTCAGTCTCTTAACTAACTGTGTTACTTTCCACCTTCAAGCCTACAAACAAGGACGGCACCAGGGGAGAGAGTTGAGCTGTCTGTCCGCTACTTGTGGTGAAGAAAGGTCTGGAAGTCAGCCACCCTCAGTCACGTTCCTGCCTCTGGCTTGACCTCTATGACAGTCAGTTGCGTTTCTATAGGATGTCATCACTGCCCAGACCTCAGCGTTCATTCATTCACTAACCCCGTGCCAGGCACTGTGCTAGGTCCCTGAGGAATACCAGAGGGTCCTCTAATCACGATGAGCCTGTAACGCGGTGGCCACTAGATCTGATGCTGTGAGTCCAGGGAAGGGGCTCAGCCGTCACTGCGTCTGTCCTCTCGTCCATCTCCCCACCTCCCCCTCGGCTCTGATCCAGAGAACAATAGCCCTACACCTCCCAGGCTTCCTCGTCCTCAGGCTTCAGCACGGGGCAGGCTCCGTGCGAGAAGGGCAGGAGGGGCTGGGGGTACCCTCCCTCCTGTTTGGGTGGCATCTATGGCCGTGGCTGCGTCTCCCAGGGGCGCCGGCCCCTCCCTGCACGGCATACCTCCTGACGGCTGGGTCTGGCCCCCGAGCTCGACCCAGGGCGCCTCCCTGCGTGCCCCCAGCCTGGAGATGCGCGTGGTTGGGAAGAGGCGGGTATAAGCGGCTGCTGTTTAATCCCCTGGCTCTCCTACTCCCTCCATCACCAGTGCGCCCAACAATGCCTATTACACGGAGGGGGTTTCTGGCGGGGACAGGCACTACTCCAGGTTGAGGAGGGAGGGGAAATGCTCAGAGAGCAGAGGAGGAGGAGGCCACCCTGAGCTGAATTTGGAAGAACCTGTAGCATCGAGCCAAAAGACGAGAGCGTTAACAGGAGGACCGGAGGGCGTGAAGGTGTGTCCAGGTGGCCGGCATGTCTGCACATGGTGCTGCAGACAGAGGATGGTCCCGGGGCCGGGCTGCAGAGGAGCTGAGCTCCACCAGCTGTGCTGGGCAGCCTCTAGGACAGTCTGCCTTTCCAGACTCCGAGAAGGCGTGGGTCTAATCAATGAAGGGAGAGGAACGCACATCATCGTTCCGGAAATTAAGTTCACGCTGAAGCAAGAGGGCATGAGGTCAGGGGATACTAGGCCGTGGTATCTGCAACAGATCTCAGGCCAGGGCTGGTTTCCAAGGCTGCCCTCGAGGCACGGTTACCAACCAGGGGGAATGTCACCAAGTCCAGATGGATGGAGGTGATCCCCCCTGCCACAAAAGTGTCTGCCTGCTCTTTCAGAGATGGCTTCTTGAAGTTTGTACAGCAAATGTTACATATTTCTACCCTGACTTTTATCTACAAGGCAAGTCCACTCAAGGTCCCAAGCACTGGAATTGACAAACATCAGGTAAGAAGATCGTGTGCACCTGGGGAGGTAAATGTTGGACCCAAAGACACTCAGAACATCCCACTGAACAACTTTCAACTAGGGGCTACCAGGAATTATCACATGGCCCTGAGCAAAACAGACCACCTTTCTGGACTCGGGTCACCTCATCTTAAGGAGGCTCTCCAAGGTCCTACGATTACCTGCTATTGCAGTTTAGGGTGTAAAGAACAAATTTCAATTCCCCATACTCTTCTCTGCCCTACAGATTTATGAATGTGTTACATGCCAACGCCCAGGGGTGTGGGAAGGCAGGACGGTGAAAGAAGGAGGGCAGCGTCAAGTCAGGAAGAGTCTGCTTTTCATGAGAACGACATTATTTTTGGCAAACTATTTTTACCTCATTGAAATGAGCTAATTGCGGTAATCCAGACAAGGCAGCAAACCAGGGCCCTGCGTGCCCCGCTGGTGGCCGATCAGGAAGGGGCACGTCCTGACTAGGAACGGGGGTTGCAGGGACCTCATACATGAAATGCTTTTGCAGGGGCAGGGATGCATTTAAAGCCGCCCCAGGCTCTCCCACCAGGATGCCAATTGCCTTGACACATTCCTTGTACAACACTTGCTCTTTATTTTAAACACATTTTTAGATGTCATGTCTAAAGCAAGATAAGACCTCTTCAATAAAATTCCATATTTACACCTCTTTTTTTTTTTTGAAACAAAAGCTTATGTCTGAATAGAAACACATCTTCAAAGGATGCCTTTTAAAAAAATCCATGGGGCAGATAAAAATGTGTTGAGGATGTAATGAGTTCAATGGTACAGTATGAAAAAAAAAGCTCCTGCCAAGAGATGAGGAAGAATGACATGAAAAGGAACAAAAAGACTTGAGAAAGGCCCCGGCAAACAATAAACTGGGTAATCAGGATGGTGCTGTCACCGATGGGGTGGAAGTCAGTCCTGTCCTGCCCCCGATGTGTGCTCAGATGCCTTCCCCAGCTCTGCATCCCGCCAGCATTTTGTCTCCTGTCTCCTCAGGAGCTGACAAGCCAATGAACCCAAGGAAGTGCATGGGAGCCCCTGCAAAGAGCAACGCTGTTCTGCAGAGTGACTGCTAAAAGTGATGGTGGGGGTCTGTGTTTACTGCCCAGGAACTACTTCCAGGTCAAACTAGCCTCCCTGACAACCCAAGAGATGATTTTCTTAACTACCTGGTGCTGAGTGCACCGTCTGGGCCTCAAGGATGCCACGCCCCGTCTCCCGCCCCACATCCCACCTGGGACGGGGATGGAGGTGCTGCATCCCGAGCTCACTGGATCCGGGCGAGGATGTGTGTTTGAGGCAGAGAACCCAGGGCACGCCTGAGCCGTTTGGACCCTTCCATCCTAACTCAAGCAAACCCTTGTTTTGATCAGCGGGGTTCACAGATCTGAATTCGACACGGAGGGAAAATCTGTACTGGGTACACATGGGCTGGCTTTGAGATGAAGGGAATTCAGGTCATGATGTTGAGTTAAGATAGCTTCCCTCTTTGTGATCTGTGGATGAAAATACTATTTAAATGCAAATCACAGAAGCATTTATTACAACTGTGGTTATGATTCCAAAGTTATTTAAAAAGCAAGTCACAGGCTGAATATCTTTACCAACTGCCCAGATGAAGTCCCTCAGTGAGGTGGGCGCAGGCTGTGTGGCCACAGGACACGGCAAGGAGAGAGCCCAGCCAGCTCGTATCCTTAACTGGATGGAGGCAACCACGCGATTTGCACAATGTATGCAATAAAGAACAGGCTTCGAGGGACGGGCACAGCGGTGAAACAGCATAAACAGTAACTAGGAGAGGCTGATGGGAGGAGCAGCTTTCACGATCTCTCCTAGGATAACCTTTCCTTCTGTCCGAAAACATAATCGACGGTCCAGTTGGCCCAGCAGGAATTCCAGTGCCTTCCAGGGCTTTTCTGGAGGTAACAAGACTTCCTCTGGTTGTTTCACCAACTGTGACCAAGGAAGATTATCCCTGTAATCTTTACAATAAGAAAACAGAGTTGCTACTGTTTCATTCAAAGCTGGCCTGAGCAGAAGCCCGGGGCGGTTGGTGGCCAGCAGCCCCTTCCCCTGTACGGGGGACGGCTGTCCTGCAATATGTATTTGCATGGAAGGGACACACTGCCCAGGCCAGGGGATGTTTATTATGCCAACAAGAGTGTTCAGATCCAAGCCGTGCCCCTGCGGAGGTTAGGATCAGGGAGCAAGGGGCCTTCTCTGCTGGAAGGATGCACCGGGGGCTGAGTTCCCTTTTGCCCCGCGTAGAACTTAGCCGGACACGCTCTCCCAGGGGGAGTCTGGTTTCTAGCTATTGACTCAGCTAGCCACGCCCCATACCAAGGCTGAAACATCACTTTCTATCAATTTAGAGAAACTCAAGGGATTTTCTAAGAAGTTCCGTTATTTACTAAGTGAATGGTTTCTGAAAATGTCTCTCTTTTTTTTTTTCCTTTCTTCTTTTGTATTTGCACCCCCTGATAGGTTAGCTGCACCCTTCTATGCAACTTGTCTTTCAAGATGGAGAACTAGGCTAAATGTTAAGAAACACTGGTTTCTTCCATGTACCATGCAATGCCTTCTAGTGGACAAGACAATGATGCCAGACCGCTTCCACTGTGGTCTGTTCCAGAAGCATCCATCTGCATAGTGTTGTCTCGGCCTGGGTCACATACACACACCACAATGCAGCACGTGAAGAAGGCCATGCAGGGGGACAGGAGAAGGAAGGGAGAAAGAAGAATGGCTTGGACCTCGTTCCAGACAACTGGGGAAGGAAACGTGAGAGGAAGGAGTGACCTTCTGTTGCCTGTAGAGCAGCTACTCTCAATCGGAGTCATTTCTAGCCTCACTTGAAAAAAGTAAAGTTTCCCTCTTCCTTTGCCAAAATGCCTATTTAGAATCAAACTGGTGTCCTTCTGCCTCAAGCATGGATCACTGACAACCTTGCCAGCAAATGCAAACGTGCACTAAAGAATGTTTATTAATAATCATGATTATGGAGGCGGACTCCAATCCCAGTTGGTGTCAACTGGCTGGAAGAAACGTTTTCTATCTTACCTAGTGAAGAATTTGGATAAGGGAGTCATTCAGGGGAATAAATGTGAAGCTCAGGCTTATTTTTCTTCAGTTGACTTCGATGATTGAGGCATCTGCAATGCTTCAGAAGGCCAGGTTACTGAACTCTTAAAACAACGCACATTTTACACAGAAGAGAAGGCAGCACAGAGAGACTGCTGGCTTGCTTAGCGCTGCAGGGGACCAGAGGACCAGAGGACTGCAGATGGAAATGACACGTCAGTGCTCACGCTTGTGTTTAAATCTCTAGGCTGTATTAAAGCTGTGTTTAAGCTTATTAGAAGTAGCTCAGGGTTGGTGGAGGCATGGAGAGAGAGTAGGGGTTAGCAGATGTAAGCTATTATTAATATAAATATAGGACGGATAAACAACAAGGTCCTACTGTATAGCACAGGGAACTATATTCAATATCCTGTGATAAACCATAATGAAAAAGATTAAAAAATAATGTATACATATGTATAACTGAATCACTTTGCTGTACAGCAGAAATTAGCACAACATTGTAAATCAACTATACTTCAATTAAAAAAAAAGTAGCTCAGAGTAATATGTTCCTTCTATTCACTCACCCTGCTCTGAAGAATTTTAGGTTTGAAGTTTTTTTAACCCCAATGTCTTCCAACAAAAAGAGGTGGAATGGACAAAGAAAATCAAGAGATCAAAAACTGTAGATAGATAGATAGGTAGGTAGATAGATAGATAGGAAGATAGATAATAGATGTGTGTGTGTGTGTGTATATCTTACATACACATACATATGTGGGAACTTTTAGAGATTTCCTGCTATATCTTCTCTTGTTAACACAAAGTGAGGATTCAGCTTCCTGGTTTTCCTCTTCAGGAAGAGGACATGTGACTACAGCCTATATGAATACAGAAGTTCAAGAAACAACTCTATGTTTACTCATTTAAATCTTGAAAATATATCCAGAAATAATAGTATCTTTGCATGTAAAACCCAAATTTTAAAAATTCATATTTCCTTAAAGTAACTTCTTGCCACAAAATTTCAACTAAGTATGAATATGATTAAAAACATCTGCAGTGAAGCCATTTATCAAAGACGGAGGAGACACTAACCCCCAGGCCACCAGGTGACGTGAATCTACTCAGTGCCTGCTGTCCACACAACCACACCTCAGCCCAGGCTGACAATTCAGCCCCCCAGAGAGCTAACTGTCCTTGGGAGAGATACAGCGAGTAGAAACTCTGAAGAGGATAGTATTTCTCAAGTTGGCCGGTGCTGGGAAGACCCAAATCATGGGGAGAAGAGTTCATGATTCATTTGCTCAATCGTTCATTGACTAAGTCAGCGAATGAGTTCCAGCCAGGCACAGCTGGAGGCATTGGGTGTGCACACAAAAGACAGCAATTCTCCTCTCCTGCTGGGTAGAGGAGAGACACTGAACAAGGATGCTAGCTTATTTCAGAGAGCGGTGAGTGCTCTAGACCTGCGGGGCAACGAACCAGGGAGAGATGAGGCCTGAGTGGCCGGGCGGGGGGGGGGGGTTACGGGAGGCGCTCTGTCTGGCAAAAAACACTAGTTCTGTTTTAGACCCGTACACACACTGGCCTGTTGGAATCACCCCTTGGATGCATAGTAAGCATTATCATTACAAGTTCGTGCGGGACTGTCCTTCACATCCTTCCTGCGAGTCTGGAGCTCAGTGGAGATGTGGATGCAAAGATGTAAACTGTGGAAAGAGATCAGGAGCTTATGTGAGCAGACAGGGCGCCATGGAAGACACAGGGTGAGGTCCCTTGGTAAAGGCAACGTTCAAGATGGTGCGGGGGGCTGAGCAGTGTCTAGTGAAGGGGGACAAAGAAAATGAGGGGTGTGATAAGGACCCCTTATCCTTAAGGAAAAACTAGGAACAAGGAGACTGTATTAGAGATTGCTGTAGAGTAAGCTGTCTTTAATTCATGCTGAAAAAGTACAGATCTTTATTTGAACTACCATTCTACATCTCACGTTGCAGAGGACAGGAGAGCCTGGAGGTGTTACAAATCATTGGGAAAAGTTAGAGTTGGGTCACGTGTAGTTGACCCCAACTGGACATCAGAAGGGGGGCACCATGCAGAGATGGTGGGGGGCGGAGTGTACACTCACAAGGCCTATGCGTCCTTCCTTTACCAGGAGGTAGCATGTGTGAGAGTGGGTCTCTGTTTTAGCCACAGGGACCAACAACACAGTGCCTGGCAAATAAATCTTCGTTGCATGAATAAGTGCATACATTTGGGAGTTTCGGCTGACTTTATGGATTTTTTCATAAAGGATTTCTAGCACTCAGAAAGTCATGTGCAAAGATGTGCACTAAAATAACCCAGGCCTGCGTGCCCTGACCTGGTTGTAAATGTCTGGATGAGCGTTCACGATCACCAGCTGAGAAGTAAGCATCACCCTCAAGGACAGCACGCCTTTCGGTTCATCAGAGAGAAGCGTGAGGGGCAGCCGGAAGTGTCGGCGGCGCCAGGGACACATGTGGGACGAGATACTGCTGCGGATGCCGAGATTCATCCTCAGGACCCACTTGGCTCTGGACTGCCAGCATTTTAAACAAACTCGGACGGAGGTGAGTTACTTTCAACTCTCTGCAGACAGCGCAGAGGTGGGCTGTGGACACAGACAGATGGGACACCGGAGAGGGAGGAAGCCACGCAAATGCCAAGTGGCCGGGGCCGGGGCCAGCCTGGACGCCTGCTGGTGTGGACGCTTGTTTACTAATCTCCTGTTCTTGGCAGTGCCTCTGGCGTGGTCACACGGCTTCTTCACGCTGAGCAGCTTAATTGCTGCCAGTGGACCGTTTGACCCTTTTTATCCAGATGGCTCAAATCTCCCCGGCACCAAGGATCCTGCCACTTGCCCGGTTGCCTCATGACTTCTGAATGGGTCTCCTTTAGAAGAACTCCCCGATCACTATCCGCTGGGCAAAGCTCAGCTGAAATATCCAACAAAAGGCAAAGGGAAAGGGGCAGGAAGAGAGGAGGGCGCCAGGGAACCCCCCCTCCCCTTTCACATCGGGAAGAGGAACGTTTATTTATAACCCAACATTCAAACTGATCATTAGCTCAAGGCTTTCAAGTAAAATGTAGGTCAAGCCATACTATGTGGGGTGCCGGCAACTGTCTCAGTGTCGCGGAGCAGGCCTGTCACTGACCAATCACAGGCCAACACCCGCCCAGCAGCCACGGAGCGCGTGCTCCAGACCCCCGTGAACGGGCTCACGTCCACATCCCTTTGTCCAGAAGGGCCGGGTTCACAGCAAGGACTTTGAAGCCACTTACAAGGTCCTCAGTCCCTACCCCCGCTCGCAGCAGGCACAGGTGACACCTAGAACAGACCCTCTTCCCGGGTCTCAAGAACATGTTTGGGTTAAGGAGAAAAAGATGGGTAGGGTGGAGGTGGGCCCACCACCCTTCATGCTGGGTGGGCCAGGGTCACGCAGCATGAAGTGACCCACTCAGCACTTGATGGCCAGCCCATCAAGGCTGTGATGACAAGAACGTGCAGTGCCAGCCAGCCCACCAGAGAAAACCGCCTGTAACCCCGGCCTGGGGGCCTGGAGGAGTCAGCTCGGGATCATTAAGGACGACTAGCCACGCGGCCCAGCTGCAGCAGGACCCTGTGCTTTACGGTGACCCTGGGAAGTTAGGAGGAGAGCTTCTCTGCTGGGTTCCTTGCCTTTTTCTTTCTTTCTTATTTTTTTTTTTCCCTCTTCCCGCTCTTCTTTCTTAATCAGATCATCACCTGTCCTGGCTCTTCCCCACTTCCTGCTGACCCCCTCCCCCCTTGTTACTCTACTCCTTTCCCCTTTCCTTTGATTTCTCAAGTTCCTCTCCTAAGAGATGGATTTTAATACCTGTCTCTCCTCTGCACTAATACAAATGGGTTCCTGGTCTAACAGGGCATATTAAATTAATAAGCAGACACATTTATTTATTCTGAACTTACAGCATCCCATTCCCTGGGGAGTTTCCATGCTCCAAGTTGACATCCATCCTCACTAAACACTGCACAACTTCAGGACATCACGCTACATCTTAAGCTCTGGTCCCAAATCATGGTCCTTCTACTGTTAGAGGCTTGGGTGAATCCTTCAAGCTGGTTTTTTATATCTTTTATGATTTTATAAAGTGTTAATTATAGGCAAAAATAGATGAACAGGAAGGAAGGGAGGGAGGGAGGAAGGGAAGGAGGGATGAAGGGAGGAAGAAAGGAGGGAAGGAGGGAGAGAGGGAAGAAGGAGGGAGAGAAGGGAGGAGAGAGATTACCCCATGTTGTTTTCACTGAGAAATGTCCACTATTAACATCTTGGTGCACTTCCTCACACACATTCATAAACAATATACATATGTGTGTGTACACTATATGCACGACATACAATGGCAGTGTACTATGAATAAACCAGCTTAAGTTGAAAGGCACCCTGGAGTAAGGCTCTGCCCGTGGAAGTCCATCCGAAGGACTCTGTTTGGCTTGGGAAGGGAGCGAATGGCATTCATTGAGCTCCTCCTGCATACCAGCCTCTGTGTTGGGCTGCTGCACACAGGGTACCTTGTTTACCCCTCACAGCAACCCACAAGGAACTTCAGAGGGGAGGAAACAAAATCTCAGGAAAACTGTCTTGCCTAAATCCACAGCCAGTTTGTGGTACAGTCAAGACACGGCCCAGGGGGTGAATTAAAAGCACTGACAGTCCTTCTGGGCTAAAGGACATACCCGCAGAAGCCACAGGAATCCTAGGTGGAGATAGCAGGTGCTTTCCTTTGTCTTTGCCACTGTCCTCAGCCATACTGAAGTGAATTAGGAAGAAAGTAACAATACTCCGAACCTCATTTAATGGTTTTGCTTTAAAATCAATTAAGCAGACTGGCTGTAGGAACAAGAAAAGGGCATTGTCACATGCCCACGGGCATCACCCGTCCCTAAGCTGGAGGCTGCATCACGAGGTCCGGGCTCCGCAGCCACAGAATGCCCGCGATGAGAAACGCCAGCCCAGGAGCAAAGGGAGGACCGGCCATGCAGCTGAAAATCACATTCCTTGTGCATCTTCCTTGAAGCCACCCGGACCCTAAAGATGGTAGATTGGCCGGGGAGATACGCCAGTTGGTGTCAGCCCGTCAAATCTGTCTTACAGAAGCCAGACAGAGCAGAGTGGTGAGCAGGAGGCGCCCGTGTGCCCGCGTGCAGCTGGGGATCACCTCCAGAAACATCCGTCGCTGGTGTCCACAGTCGGCACGAGGGGCTGCCACGCGGGCCGGCCCTGGCACTGTCTGCTTTTCTACGTGGCCACTGTGCATTGCAAACGCCCAGGCTCCCTGGGACCCCCCGACAGTGTGGTCTTTGCCGTCCAACTTGGCTCTGTTGTGCTGACTTAGGAAGGAGCGCTGCAGTCAGTTTAAGGTCTCAATGTGGGGCATGTGAAGTGTGCTCATACCTGTAACTGGTGGGGAGCTGCTGTGCCCGGGATGGGGGGAAGGCAGGCTCTGCACGGCTGGGGGGCCGGGGGTCTGTCTCCCAGATGGTGTGACAGAGGCCATGCCAGCCCGTAAGGGCTCACCTGGGCACCTTGAGAAATGCCCAGTGTTTGCTCCCTTTAGGAAATGCCCTTCGGAAAATTGATGCTGATGGTGTAATGTTCGCTATGAGGTGGGGCAGAGGTAAATTCCATTAGGAAGACCGATGAGAAACATCCTTTTAATGTGCAGGTTGCTAAGCTCTCTCACACTGTGTAACCTAACCCGTCTGCAACCCCTGGATTCTTTATGGTCAGAGAAAGACACCTGGTTACTTCCTCAGCTGCACGAGGGGTGGGGACACTGAGGACAAGTGAGACCCTCCCTGGCTCTCGTTCGGGGCTCAGCCCTGCAGTACAGCATGTTACAGACAACATGACCACATCCTGCTGGACACAAAGGATGCCCCTGCTCTTGGCGTCCGCTGCTTCTCTTCCTATTTCCAGGACAGAAACATAATCAAGGTGCCAGGTGTCTTGTCCCTCGTTACTGAGGACAGAAAGATGAAAAATACACACACCTGTCCCCAAGGGGTTTACCTTCTCCTATGAGGCAGAAACACATGGAAAGAAAACATGTGCGTATTCCTTGAAAATCTCAGAGGACAGAGGGCAGGCATTTATAGGGGGCTCTCGGGACTGAAAGAGTGGTTTCGGAAAGAGACGCCTTCTAAGCTAACTCCTCAGGGATGAGAAAGAGAGGTCAAAGGGACAAAGGTAGAGAGGTTATCACAGGTAAAAGTAAGAATGTGTGCAAAGTCTGGGGTGTCAGACAGGTGGAGGAAGAGGAGCTTCCGGGAATTCTTCCTAGAGGGTGAAGGACCTGGAGGGTTGGGCTCGGGGCTCGGGGGCAGGGAGGGATGAGGTTACAGAAGCTTCTGTGCTACAGCCGGGAGCTTGGACAAGAAATGCACAAGGGGCATAATAAAAATGTGTATTTTACATAAATCTACTCGAGGTTTGTGAAGAGGATTTAAGGATGGAAGGTTGAGGCTGACCAAGACAGGCTAGGAGGGAGGAGGCGAGATGGTAAATCATCACAATAGTGAAGAGCCAGTCAGGAATCAACTGTATCACTGGTGACAGAGAGACAGAGATAGAGAAGAAGAGAGAGAGAGAGAGAGGGAGGGAGAGAGACAGAGAGACGAGACAGAGGGAGGGAGGATGGAATGAGGTAATTAGGATATCACATTGGAAAACCCTGATGAGAAAGAAGGTGGTCCTGGGTTTCTAGTCTGTGTTACATGGCACAGATTACCTTCATAGACAGACAGACAGACATCACACACACACACACACAACTGAGTTAATCAGTCCATCCAATCCCCTTTATTTAGCTTGGTGACATTAAAGAAGGGATATTCATCCACGAGGATCTGCTGCCCACCAGCTCTGGGGCTTGTCTTCACGTGGTCCCCACCCGCTGGGAGAGACTGTGTGTGTGGTCACATCAGAGAAGCCGAAGGTCACTGGGACCCAGGACCAGGCCGGGAGCTCGCGGAGGATGGGGCAGCATGACATCAAAGGTGGATCACCAGTGCGGGAGGGCCAGCCCGCCGCTCAGCCTCCTTCCTCACCCCGAGGCTTCTTGGTCTAAGCGAGCAGCCTCCCCATGGCGGATTGCAACTGGCAAGGTCAATATTCAGGTAAAAGGTGGGGAGGGCAAGAGAGGAGGAAAACAGCAACTCAAGTCCACAGAGGCAGGGAAGATTGATCAATGGCCTCAGGAACAATCCATACTAATTACGGTGATAAAAAGCTGTCCGTCAATACTCTGGATATTAAATATAGTGGATTGGAGACAACAGGTCTGCTTTCATGTCCCCCACCACTTTCTTTATTGAAACACTCAGGTACAAATGAGCATTCAGTGCTACGACTGCATTATTGTTTCACCGGCTTTGAACCACAAATGCTTTGATAACCGGATTGAAAAGGCTGTCAAATTTCCCTCTGTAGTTTCTATGCAGAATCTTCCTCCAGCACCTGATGGAATTTCATTTTGTGAAATCTGACAGTGATACTCTTCATTAAGCTACAGCTGATAGCCCACCTCACACACGGAAACACGGCTCAGCATCTGTGCATGTACGTGAGGGGGCAGCAGCTGGTGGTGAGCATTCCGAGAAAAAAAAGGCAGGGGCTCCCCCAGAGAGAAGAGAACAGAGCTATCCCAAGGCGGCAAGGTCGGTGACAGCTTGCTGGGCAAAGTGGTGCTTCTGTGAACGCAGCCACCCAGGGGAAGTGTGTGCCCACCTGCCGGGCCTGGAGGAAATGAGGCCATGGGGGGAGAAGCAGTCAACTCTGAGAAAACAGGACTGAGTGCACATTTTATTCACGATGCCCTTCAGTGTTCTAGGAAGGTACTACCGTAAGTCCCCTACATACGAACCTTCAAGTTGCCAACTTTCAAAGATGCAAAAGTGCATTCCATCACCATCAGGCGTGAGTGAAACTGCAGCTTGCCCTCCGTCTCCTATTGCTGACGATCCTTCAGCTCTACCATCTCCCACCTCCTCTCCCTCCTCCAGTCAGTACCTCTTCTTGCCTGTTCACTCGATGCCAGCCCCAGTAACCCAGCTGTTGTACTGCTCTACTGTACTTGTCAAGGTACTATACTGCAAGATCAAAGGTGTTCTCTTTATTTTTGTGTTTGTTTTTTATGTATTGTTTGTGTGAAAAGTATTATAAACCTATTACAGTACAGTGCTATGTAGCCGATTGTGTTAGTTGGGTACCTAGGCTAACTTTGTTGGACTTACGAACAAATGGGACTTACGAAAGGGCTCTTGGAATGGAACTCATTTGTATGTAGGGGACTTACTGTAAGTTGTTTTGGTCTATAGATTGCTTCAAAGAGTCATAGAGAGGAATCAGATGGGTGCAGTCATCAACAAAGAGGCGTTCATTGGAAAACCCCTTTCAGAACATTAAAAATACGTAAACCTAGGCACAGAAAGCAAGACATGTCTGTCATGGTGTCCCAAGTATTTTCTTTTTTAAAACTTGGAATCGTAGTCTCCACGAGACTGCCTATTTTATTTACCGTGTCAGTCCGGTGGCTGAGAAGGAGGAGATCCAGTGGAGGTGAGTACTCACTGAACCAGGGTACAGTGTGGGTGAAGGGGTTTGTGAAAGAGACAGGACGGGGCAGCGATGGGGCGGGACAAGGCCGGTGTGGGAACCGTGGCCCTACTGCTTTGGTGTGGGACTGCAGCCCTTGTGCCAAGGCCCAGCGGTTGTCACCAATACTTTGCACACGAGAAAGCACGTGTCTCCCCCAAGGGCACGTCACGGATGTGCTCAGCCCGTGTTATACCGAAGGGAGCAGGCTGCCCGGGGACGGGGTCCAGCGACGCAGGCACAGAGCTACTGGGAAGAGTTTCAGAGCAAGGTCTGACGCTCACAATCTACCCAGGACAAGTGACTTCGCCTCGTTGGCTCTCAGCCCTTAACATTAACATTTAGGGACTGAACTAGATCACTCTTATTCAGTCTTCGTGTTGTGAATCAGTAGAGGGCCACGAATCAATCGGATGATTTTTAACCAGCAATTTTTAAATGAATTCAATAGGACAGAACAGAAATTATCAGAGTATGTTGAACATGGTAAGAATAAGTTATATGATATAAAATTAAAAAAAAAAAATTAAAGGCGCTGGATTAAAAGAGCTCTCAGATTGCTTCCAAGTGAAACAAAATATTATTCTGAATCTCAGCCGGCCGCCACCAAGCAGCCTGTAGCTAGCGACCAGCTCAGGAGAGAGCGCCTACGCCCCGCTCCCTGGTCAGCAGAGCTCTTGCCCCTTTATCTTTCATTTACAATTTGATTTAACGATGTTGCTACAATTTCAGTTTCGATAGCACTGAGTTAATTAAGACATGATCTCTGAAAGGCAGGCTGTTCCAAGGTGATAAGCAGCCGCTTCTGCAGGCGGTAAACAGCTGGGGTTCCTGACCAGCTTCGGGGGATCTGCTGCATTTATAAAGAAGAAGACAAAACTATCATTCCCGACTGAACATAATCGAGTTCACGCAAATACTGAGCACATCCCTCGGACGTTGCTCTGGCTGTGATCACAACAGTCCAGGTTGTACAGAGCAGGGCTGCCCTGTACGAGCTGCACAGCTGCTCACCGCGCAAAGGAGCCACAGGCCAAGGGCCTCGGGGGCTAGAACCCAGCTACGCTGCCTGGGTTGGGGCTGCATCTCCTGATCTATTTCGCACAAAGATGCCGTAGGTTTCCCAGGCCTTGCACGTGTGGGGCTACGTTTACCCACAGGAGCAGGTCTTCTACCTCTCAGAAGGTGCCCTCTGGGCTGGCAGAAATGGAAGACGGAAATGGAAGACTGAAACTCCAAAGCAAAGCAACGGGATTAGGGTCAGGAAGGGCCACCTTCCGGGAGCAGCCGGGGCGTGTGGTCTGGAGCCTCGGTCCCTGTCGTTCCAGCATCTGGGTGACAACTGCAGCCCACGAGGACACGTTCTAACCGTCCAGTTCATAATGCACAGAGGTGGCCCCCTTGACGGAAAAACACAGACACTGGACGTTTCCGAACTGACGACTTAATAGAGACGGCTGTGATACCCCAGAATCTTTACACAGAAGAGTCTCTGTAGGATTCTTTACATTTTTCCGCATTTAAGACATTATTAGATTTATCACAAATGTCACAGTTTTGGGGGGAAGAAGCTAACTGCACAAAAGACCGAGTTCTTGCATGCACAATGATACATTGTTTTCCCTTTGATTTGTAAGAAGCCTGGGTATGGCTTTCGCTTTGGGTAAATTACCCCTCTAACCACTGATGTTTTCACAGTGACTAAGCTGAAATCAGTCAACACCTTATAATTAAAGAACATCCAAACCGTTTTAACTTTCTGTATCACAGCACATTTCCTTCTGGTAGGCTCAATGGATGTTAAGGATAACAAATATTATAACAAAAGATTTGCCACAGTCTCTATTTGCATAAATTGGGCAAAGGCAGAACTGGTAGAGGGAACATGTTAGGTCCTCACCAAGTCTGTGCAGCTGGGTAAGAACTGGCTCAACCACCAATGGGCGTAATAAACCAGCTCCTTTTCCTGCAATGACCAGTCTGCCGTCTGCCCAGTAGGAGGAACTCAACCAACGTCAGCTCTGTCTCCCTCTTGCCCTTTTACGGGGGACGGTCCTCTGCAAGTCACCCAAGCGCAATACAACGCTGTACTCTAAAGGCCACTGTGTTACCCATGGCCTCATCCTTCTCCCTGAGGTTTAGGGATCCCGTACTCCCTTCTCAGAGAATCTTTCCAGACGGGCCCGATCTGGGCGGCCCTATAATGTGACTTGCACATCACAATGCCTCAGCTGCATGTCAGACAATAGGAATTACAACTGAAGTAGGAGAGAAAGGCAGAGTTACATTTAGTCCTAGAAGAGATGACGTCACCTCCCGAAGGGCCTAACTCAGGAGGGATCATGTGACATCACTGATGACTTAGAAGCTCAAGCTGTTCCTGCCCAGGGACACTGTGGTCACTGGACAGGCATTTCAGAGCAGCCTGGCCAACAGGGACCAAGTGGCCATGGGCAGCCAACTCAGGACCTTCGGACTCTAGGGCCGCTCAGGTCACTCTGCAAGGATCACGTTTCCAAACTGCATGTCCCTAGTAGGTGGGGTCCGACATTGCCGTTGTCCCAGTGGCAATGACGCAGCCAACATACACGCAACAGTTGCATGATCCCTCTGGAGGGCCAGGCCTTTCTGAATCTGCCGAAGGAAGAGGTCCATAAGCCCCAAGCAGCCCCTCTGCAAGCCAAGTACTAAGGAATGCTGTTTATGGGTGTGGGAGCCTTGCAAGTCTACCTGGGGATAAAATCCAAACTAAGGGCTTGAATTTCACACAACCTGAAACAAACTTACTTGGTGGGCTGGGGGGATGGCAACCCTTAGTCACAATCATGTTAAGGGAAGCTACCATTTGTCTAGTGCCTGCTCTGTGCCAGACCCTTGGTCACACTCACACGCCCGAAGTCACAGGCCTCGTAAGAGGCAGGGCCCGATCTGCAGGACTAGAAAGTCTACTCCCTTCCCTTTATGCTGTTTGCTCCCCGATTCTGATGGTTAGCACTGATATGGAAATCCAGCTATTAAAGAACTAAAGCAGTGATCGACATTGGATAAACCAGCACACGCCAGCCCAGCTGGAAGCACCAGAGAATATCGTCTGAAACCTGAAGTCTGCACCCCACAGCCTTCCATCCCCCTCCTGATACCCCCCTCCTTGCAAACCCACCATGATGGAACTCCCTGACACCCTCTCATTCTCATGGTTAGCTGGGCTTTCCAAAAACTGCGTGATGATTTATGGCCGGGGGAATGTCAACTCCCCTCCGGGCAGCCCCAGAACAAGGCAGGCAGGGAGATGCAAAGTGAGGAGACAGAAATCGGTGCTTCTGCTGGCAGAGCAGGGCCCGATTGTTCTTTGATGGGTCAGTAATTAATTGCTCCAGAGTGCTGGATCGGAGGCTTCAGAATTGTGCCTTGTAAATAGACCCTGGAGGGCGGCGGAGTCGCATTGCCTGTAAGGTCATTAAGAGAATATTATAAGTAATACTCCACGACTCCCTCGTTAACTACTAAGTGAGTCGTTCAGTCTTGGGGTTCTATTTCTATTCCCCTTCCTAAACGCAACTTTAATGATTTAAAATCCCTTCAACCCAATTACAGCCCTGTATTCTGATTAGGAACCCTGGCCTATTGTGAGTGAGAACCATTATCCAGCTACCTATAGCAAAATTAGCACCTAGAGACGGTGCACTAGGAAATAAATCTTTCCTTGACATTTCAAGACCGAGTCCTGGCCAATTACAACACACTCTGTTACTCTGGTAATGTGTAACTGAGTTGCTCCTTGCCATCAAAGGCCACTGGTCAAAAAGAAAAAAAAAAATCATTCAGAGGAAAAATAATAACCTTAAAGATATGGGTGCAAAGAACTGGCCATGGTGTTGAAAGTGGAGGAGGAGTGGGCCGTGAGCCGGGCCCTGTCACACAGGCCTGACCGCGCTAAGTCCAAGAGGCGTTGTGGGGAATTAAAGGGGCTGACAGGGCAACGCGGCTCGGGTTAGGAAATGACTCCTACTTCCCCGCACGGCAGAGTGAGGTGCTCTCCTACTTGCGGGAGGAGGAAGGGCTGCGACTAGCAAACTCAGAAATGCCTGTGGCGGACACAGAGGGAGAGTCCTTTGGCTCGGGCAAGGTCCGCCGACTGAGAAAAATGCGCAACCTAAAAGTCGAGAGTTATGTTTTATTCGGTGGACTTTCTGAGGACCTCAAGCCCGGCACAAAGCATCTCAGATAATGCTGAGAAAACTGTTCCGAAGAGGCAGGGGGAAGGGGGGCAGGATATATAGGAGTTTTTGCAACAGAAGACCAGGAAGTCAGACCATCAAAAGATGACTGTTAATAAAAGAAAATCAGACATCTCAAGTTAAGGGATTTAGAGTTTTTCTTTATATGGGAAGATGCAAGAGTCTGGGCTCACTGAGATCATTCCTTTGATGTGCACCTCAGCTATCGGGGCCAGTGTCCTGTGCTTTCTCATCCTGAGTTCCCTCAGGGCTCACCGTCTGGGCAGCTGTAATGTGACGGCTTGATGGCTGCAACATCCTTTGCTTACTGATATGGCGGCAATATTTCCATTCTCAAGTCCAAGGTGGGTGCTCCTGGTCATTGGGGCCAGGGTCAGGGAGCCTCTGCTCTGAGCAGTCTAGGGGCTCAGGATGCTGAGTTCCTTGTGCTTTTAGCATCTTTCCTCCCAGACTGCCCTGCGAGTAGATAAACAGCTGGCGGGGAGTCTGAAAGTGGCACAGGTAACCTCGTGAGTGAGCAGTAGACACCAGGCCACAACCAGTGCAGGGACTGCTGGGAAAGAAGCCCTGAGCTCTTCAGACACGGGGCACAGGGCTGAAGAGGTAGGCCAGCTGCAGTGGACGGGCAGCTCTCTGACACGGAGGTCCCCTCTGGTTCTTGTCTTTGTCTTCTGCACTCAAATGCCCAGAAGAATGAATCACTCTCCGTGCAGGGATTTCAGGTCCGTTTCTATGCTGCTTTTCATGGTTGAGATACCACCTAGATCCTAGGGTCTCCTGATCAGTAAGGCCACAAAGAATACTGAGGGGGTCGCCCAACTAGACCTGCCGGATCCACAGGAAAGACAGCGGGTGGAGGTGCTGCTTTGGAAAGGTTTTTGTGACCCTCTTTCGGTGGCTCAAGATGTTAGTGATCTGCTCGACCATCTAACGAGGGGTCCTGGGCTGGCTTCTCTTCCAGCCCCAAATCAGGTAAAGAATTAGAAAGGCAGAGAGAGCAGCCGATGGATGAAGGGCCCCAGGACTGGGGCTGCCAGGCAGTTGCCATTTCCGTGTCCTGCTGAAACCAAACAGGAGGCACCCAGAGAGACCCCCCTGATGGAAAGGAGAGGGGGACGGGATGCCGAGTCGTGACTCCGTCTCTGAGTTATGTCTTCTTCTCCGACACTTCTCTGGCTCTCGTTCTGAATGTCTCCATCTCTGACCCCCTCCCCCCTGCTATTAATCAGACGGAGCTGTCATTACAAGGCTCCCTAATTGCTGAGAGCTGATAGTTGTCTCCTGGTTGAGCCCGATTGTAACAAATGCTGTAAATAAACACCACAATTTCCCCCGACCCAGCAGTGTGCTGGGGAACAAAGTGAGTGCAGGGCACACAGACACACAGACACACAGACACACAGACACACACACACACACACACACACACACACACACACAGTCTTCTCAAGCATATGGGGGCCGTCTCATCACTCTAACCTCCCTGACTTTTTTGTTCTCTCACTCTAGCTGTTTCCATGGGAACCACAAAAATAATAATAATCATCACAATAAAAGAGGAGGAAAAGCCTGCTGTGCTTCTGCTGAAAGGGACCTCTATTTACCAACACCTGGAGTCCAGTGTGTCCTCCAGGGATGCTAAATTCTAGCCAAGTAATTCAGCCCTTCCTCATCCCCCCACTGTATGGCCCTCCAAGTTGCTTTCCGGGCCCTCCTAAAGAGAAGGGCTAAGATCGTGAAGGTTTGAGACCCTCACCGGGAGAAATGGGGTAGAGACACCAGAGCAGCAGGGGTGAGAAGGCCTGGCCCCGCTGAGACTGGCTAGGGTCCCTAGCGAAACCAGGAAGGTTGTCAGAGGAAGGCTTACCGGGGCCACGGAGAGCCCGGGGGGCTCAGAAGAGCGTGGAATGTGGAACCAGAGATGGGGCTTTCCAGCGTACTCTTCCCTCTTTCTCCCCAGCCAGCCAGTGACCAACGAATATTATTTAGTCACCCCCATCATCCATGAGCAGGGCTGGTCCCTGGCACGGTATAGCTGTGGGATGCTCCCTGCCACAGCCCTCACGGAGCACACGGTCCCGCTGTGACATGCACAGCAGAAAACACGCAACGCACAGTGCGGCCAGCACCCACCATGGTGGCTGGTACGACAGAGCCATTCGACACAGATGTGTTGACTGACGGAAGCTTCTGTGATGGGCGAAGTTCGGGGTATAATGCAACTCCTAAAAAGAGAGAAGAGCGTGTGCACGCATGTGTGTGCATGTGTGTGTGTGTTTGTGTGTGTGTTGTGTGTGTGTGTGTTTGTGTGTGTGTTAAGGTTCTCGGGAGTAGCTGAAGACTCAGGTGCAGCAGGAAGGCAAGCAGGAAGCAGCCGGGTCCAGTGTGTTTGGAGGAGGGAAGGAGGGAGCCCGACCCCATACCTGTTGGACGGCTGGGCGGACAGATGGAGGCATGCATCCGTAAGCCAGATCTCTGTTCCAAGTCGTGCGTTCTTTCTGGTGCACCGTGCTCCCTGTAAGGGCAACACATGGACTCAGCGAGCGGTGTGACTATGACGGGCCTTCTGACTGGTGTCCAGGCAGAAAGATCAGTGTCACAAAGGTCTAGAGGCAGGAGAGGGCCTTGGGGGAAGCTGCCAGAACAGAATGTGGGCTGTGGGGAGTGTGTTGGGGGGATGGGGTGGTAAAGATATGAGGGTGGAGATGAGAGATAAGAGGACGTCAGGTGGTGAAAGACCGAGGGCCCCTGAAGCCCCGTTAAGGGGGGAGACTTCATCCTGAATACAAGAAAAAAACCAACGAAAAGTTCTAAGCAGTGAGAAGACAGAATCAGTATTCCATTGCAAAGGCCCTCTCTGGCTGCAGCATGGAGAATGAATCAGATCAGATCCAGCCTAAGGTGGGAAGATCAGTTAGGGGTGGTGGTCCCAATGAGAGGTCAAGGCTGCTTGAACAAGCCAAGTGGTGGTGGGAAAGGAGAGCGTCAGGGCTGAGGGACATTTGGGAAAAAGAGACAGAGGAGCTGGGACGATAGCAAGGTTTCTGACTCGGTCCTCAGGGTGAGAGATCGCTGACCGAGAAGCAAGTTAGGGAGAAAGCTTACGGAATGAGTTTAGACCTGCTGAGTGTGAGGTGTCTGTGGTCTCTACCTGGACAAGGACAGGGCTGGAGGGTCCGGGGAGAGACCGGGCTGGAGCTACTGACTAGCGAGCCATCAGCATGCAGATGGCACAGGAGCCCCGGCTCAGCAATGAGCCCCAGGGGGACACCAACACTTCCACGATTGTCACGGAAAGTTGAGCCGCCAAGATCCCAGCTTCAGTGACGTGGTGGCAGCCAAGGCCAGGCACAGTGAGGACCAAGTGTGAGCTGGAGAACAGACATCAGAGCGAACCAAGCCAGGGAAGAGACAAAACACAAGCTGGACACGGAATCAAGAAAAGGGTTTTATCGATATTTTAAAATATGAAATAGATTTGATCACATTCAACTGCTGAAGAATAACAATAGAAAGTAAGATATTAAAGGCATCAGAAAGAGAGGATAGAAGATAAAACAAGGTAGCCAAGAACACGGGGGTAAATGAGGCCCCAGCATCACTGAAAGACAGAGCTTTGGCTGGGAGGGGAACAGCTTTTTCTTTTAAGAGGACAGAAGATGGAAAGGAAGGAGGACTCACAGCTCCAGTGACAAGAGGTTAAGAAAGTTCTTATGTGATGGCATATGTGTATTTTTTTCTCCATTCATTAATGTATTCAGTCATCCATTTTCAACAAACATTTATTAGGCGCCTACTAGAAAGTGTACTTGCTGAGGATACAACTCACCTCTTTTGACCTCTTGAAACTTAGAGATAATGGTAAATTTAAACAAGTAATAAAAACATGTGGTGTTATAATCAGGAAGATCGGGAAACTAGGAAAAGACAGGTATCAGGAAGAACCTCTGAGAAAAATGATGTTTAAGCAAAAAGAAATTTGCCAAAGGAAGAAAGGCCAAGTTAGAGGCAAGGTAATCCTCTGGGAATAAGAGAGAAAAGTAGGATTAGGAGGGTTAAGTATTATGGAGAAGACTGGAAATGGCCATTGTACAGATGGGAGAGGTGACAAAACAGGGAAATTCAGAATTGCCAGGGTTTTTTGTTGTTGCTTGCTTGTTTGCTTGTGGGTCTAGGTAAGATCAGAGATCGTGTCTTTATGGAGACACCACTGTAAATAATTTTATGATTTTCTCCAGCAGCACCCAGGGTGAACTCTTATGATGTAATTTTTTTCTGGAATTGAGTTTTGCCAGGAGACTCTGAGGCAAGGACAGTGGGATAAGGACGCTGAGAATATTGGCAATTGTAGATGAGGCCGTGGACCATCCCATCTCTGCTGGATGCGGAAGGGAGTGAAGAAAGGATGAGACTGAGTCAGGAAAGTAGAGCAGTCAAAGCACCCTCAGTTTCAGTGCCGTTGAGGAGGAGAAGGAACTAGATGAGCAGGGTGGGGAAGGGCACAGGGCATCTGACCCCATGGTTGAGCCAGAGAACTGGGCATGACAACAAAGCTCAGCAGAGAAGCGTGCATGGAAAGCAAACATGGAAGGGACATGAAGTTCACTTGAGATGAGAAGGTAAAAATACTGAATGGGCAGTGTCTGCTGAGTCATCACTAAACAGGGCCCGATGCAGGCCTGAGCAGAGGGAAGACTGCAACCCTTGGGGGCACCTTACTCTTTCTTTGCCTCAGCTTCTTTTTTGTTCTTTCACACATTTTATTTATTTTTTATTTAATTTTTTATTTCATATTGGAGTATAGTTGATTTACAATGTTGTGTTAGTTTCAGGTGTACAGCAAGGTGATTCAGTTATACAAGGTTCACACACCCCTATGTTCATAGCAGCACTATTCACAATAGCCAAGACATGGAAACAACCTAAATGTCCACTGACAGATGAATGGATAAAGAAGATGTGGTACATATACACAATGGAATATTACTCAGCCATAAAAAAGAATGAAATAATGCCATTTGCAGCAATATGGATGGACCTAGAGATTATCATACTAAGTGAAGTAAGTGAGACAGAGACAAATATCATATGATATCGCTTATAAGCAGAATCTAAAATAATGATACAAATGAACTTATTTACAAAACAGAAACAGACTCACAGTCTTCAAAAAGGAATGGATATACACATATGCCCTGGCTTCTTATAACCATGATACTCTCTATTTCCCAGAAAAGTTGTGAAGGACAAAGGAGACCTCACATGAGAAAGTTATTTGCAAGTGGTTGACTGCTATGCAGATTCGATGATTTTATTACACATAGAACATTGTATAAATGCTGGTCTTATCCTGGAGTCAGAATGCCTGGTTCACAGCCTCATTCCATTATTTATTCATTCTCTGCCCTCAATCTCTCGGTACCTTGTTCTGTCTGTGAATGGGGAAGATAATGTTACCTACCCTCAGAGGTCGTCATGAGGATTAGATGAAACGAGGCACATATACACATGGCTCTTGGGAGAGTGTTCGGCACACAGCAAGGGCTCTAGAAATTATAAACAATATAGGTGACTTTCACCTTCTGTGTGCAAGCCATTGGGACATTTCACCCACTATTTTGATGGTTTTTCCAGATGTTATTTCAGACAAGTGTTAATAGATGTAAATAGCTACTCTGGCTTTGAAAAGAGATACTGTCCATCCTATTGGGAAAAAGGGATACTGTCCATCTTGTTGGGCAGTGAAAGAAGGTCTTACTAGAAAGATGCTAGTGTCCATCACCATTGGCAACAGCGGTCCTGCAGCTTTTAGTTATTAGAAAATTAAGGGAGGACTGAATACCGCTGGCTTTTATCTTCTGTGATGTGTTGATGTGCTTGTATGTCTGTGTGCCTGGTTTTCTCAATGATGCATCCTCATTCCCAGATCTCACCATTTCTTGTACCGCTCTTAATCCTATCCAGCTCAAAAGCCCAGATCCTGCCCTGCCTTCTGGCCTATAGTGTGTTCTTTCTCATTCCAGTGACCACAGAATTTAGAGCCTGTACCAAGTTCCTGAGCACCCACTTGCATATCCTCTTACAACCTTATGCTCCTTCTTATGCTGAACTTGTGTCCTTTCCCAACATTAAACAGCCATCAGGACTGGGAACGGGATGGGGTCCTTGCCTTCAAGTCGCATGTTGTTTTCTAGGTCCAGCAATGGGGTTGCATGTATGTTAGTACGGCAGATGCTGTTCCTTAATAAATTCTCTTCATTGCCACTTGTCTTAAGCTACCCAACTATTAGATCTTCATGCAACCTCTCAAAAACAGCATATACAACAAGCACATTTCACAGTTTTCTGGGACTACAATCCAAACCAAGGCCTGTTAGCAAGAGAAGACATTTCCATGGAGATGCATTTGAAAAGCTCTCAGGTTAAGTTAAGAACCTGCAGGGGCTTCCCAGCTCACAGGCAGAATAGGTCAGTGAAGCTTAAAGGGCTTACCAGCGCCCATGAGAATACAGAGATGAAATGCAGCTAAAAGGTAAGCAGACAGATGGCTAGCCTCCTCAGCAGGACTTCTGGTCAGCTCCTGGCCCTAGCCAATTTTGTACCATGCCCAGCGGTGGGCATGGCCCTCCCCAGAAGTCGCCTGTTGGCCCGAACGACGAGAGTGGCCTTTGTCAAGCAAAGCCGCCTCCCCTTGGATACTGGAGATTTCATGCTCATGTTCAAACCCAATGACGATATTTTGGCATGGCATTTGAGTACCAAGACGAGGTAGATGAGCCCAGTCTGTTCTCTGAAAAGCAGCCCGTTTGAGCGGGCCACGTGGGCACAGCTGGCGGACACCTGCTGCAGTGGCTGCACATTTAGTCACCTGGCAAATTAAAAGATGTCCTACACAGGCTGTAAGCTCGCTCTCAGTTGCCTACCCAATGGGAGGGCCAAGGGCAACTGATTTTTCAGCATTCTTTCATGTAAAACTCACTGAGCTTCACAATGACTCCAGAATGAGGCTTTGAAGGCTTTGGGATCTGAGGACTATGAATTCAGTTAATATATGAAGAGGAATTCATGAAACTCTTCCTGTTTGATCACAACCCCTCTTAACATCTAAATACTCAGTACAATGTGCATTTTTCCCATTAAGTCCCTATTCATTTTTACGAATTCAACAGGGCCTATAAGAAAGCACCATATTTTGAAACAAAAGATCAACTGCAGAAGTACAGGAAGACGGAGCACTGACTTACACAATCCATGAAACAAAAAAACAAACCTTATATTATTGGCATTAACTCTAAATCAACAAAAAGGTGTTACGTGAATTCGGCAAGCTAAAGGACGCTCAGACTGTATTAACTAGAGCATAAAATACAAACCCAAAGCGGGCAGGCTTCCTTTGTGCTTCACCCTGGCCAGACCTCGGCTAACACACTGCGTGTTCTAGCGCATCAGGACAGTGCAACCGGGGGTAGACAGAGGTCAGGAAACAGGTCCCTTCCAAAAACTGCAGATCAAATATGGCTTATTCGCCCTGGAAAAGAGAAGTTCAGCGGCATAATTGCTAAGTAAGTGTGAGAAGGCCTGCCATGTACAAGAGGCATTAGCTGACATCTACTTTAGCATGAACGGGTACATTTTGTAAGATAGGAGATTTTGACACAGAAAAAGAAACGAAAACAAAAAAAGGACAACTTTCCGACAACAGCAGCTGATACAGTGGAAACAGCGGCTGCCCCGTGAGACTGTGGAGCACGACAACATCCTCAGCAGCAACAACACAACAATGATGACAGGACCAAGAGCGATGGAAGCACAGTTTGGGGAGCATTCAAGAATTTTCCTAACGCACTAGAGTTTATCACATTGACACTGGCATCCAAAGCCAGGTCAGCTGATTCTACATCCTAAGCTCACAGCCACTACATTTTATGACCTCCATGCCTCCCTCACAGTGTCTGATGAGGACTAAAGGAGAAGATGCCCATCAAGCACTAGACGGGCAGCCGGCAATCGAGTCGGTGTTCCTGAGTATCAACTCTTTTTGTTACTGGTATCGTGATTTTCATTTCTGTGTGTCACAGATGCCACTGGGTGGGATGGACCAGGTAGCTTCTAATTCTAAGGCCCCCTGGTTCTCTAACACACGTGCACGCCCTCTCCAGCGCCTCTCTGCTCTGGGCTCTCACCAAGCCCTGCTCCCCGTGCTGAGTGCACCCAGGATGCTGGTGGTCCTACTATCATGCAAGGGCCGAGTGTGTGTCTCTGCAGTCAGCTCCGATACCCTTGAGGTTCTGCACTTAATCCTAAAGTTGGACTTCTCTTTATTCAAATCCCATTCAGAATTGGCACAATTCCATTTGCTGATTCAAAAGGGGGAAAGGTTTTGAAAAGGCTTATAACAAAGGCTCATAAGCCTTACAGATCAAACAGCTCTTAAGGAACAACATTTTGATGAGTTAAGTGTAAAAGAACCAGAAACATATGGATTAAATTCCCCTTGAAATTTGAATGCATTTAAAAATTAAAGGGAAAAGCACTTGGGCAGAATGCACTGGGGCCCTTTGCTGAATCTGAAACATTTAGAAAAACAGCTCGAAAATCTTGCCCAGATGAGGCAGCTCCCCATTTCTATCTGGCTTACTTTAAGTGCTGGAAGTTTTTTCCACCTCTCTTAGGAGACTATTTCAGATCCCCAGTTTCCCTCCGTTCCTTCTCCCTTGACGGCTAATTGCTAATTAGCAAGACATTTGTGCGCTGGAAGAATCACTTCATTTCTGAAATGGCCAGAGCCTGCCCGCTGCTGGGATCATCCGGCGGCACTCGCCCAACGACCCCAGTGCTGAATGCATGGCAGCAGAGCACCCAGAGCCGCTCAGAGGGAGGCTGTGCTCTGCTCCCTACACATGCCATTGATTTGCTCAGGGCTGAAGACCTGCACCCGTGGGTGCCAGCCCCCAGTCGCTTGAGCCAGCCTCACCACACCATGCAGTGCTCATTTGAGATTCTTGGGAAATGAAGGCTACGTAGGCAGGGCTGCACGCAGAGATTAAACTCGATTACCGGGGAGACAAAATACTGTTAGACCTGATGCGTCTATCTGGCCTGCCCGGGTGGTCCAGTGCAGCGGGCTGCAAAGTACACACATCATTCAACGCAGCTGGGGATCCACTCACACGGGGAAGAAAAGTTCTTCCGTTTGTATTTACTTTTTAGTGCATCCTTTTTGCATTTCTTTCTTTCTTTCTTTTTTTTTGGTAAACGTTTGATAATTTGCTCGATATGTATTAGTATAATGGTACAGAGATTTGACTTGTTAATAAATATGCATAGGGAGTTCCCTGGTGGTCCAGTGGGTAAGACTCTTCTCTCCCAGTGCAGGGGGCCTGGGTTCGATCCCGGGTTGGGGAACTAAGATCCTCCATGCATGCTGCAACTAAGAGTTTGCATGCTGCAATTAAAGATCCCGCATGCAGCAACTAAGACCTGGGGCAGCCTAAACAAACAAATAAATAAATAAATTTATAAAGAAAGAAAGAAAGAAATATGCATATATTATGGATGATACGCAAATATATGTTATGTATGCACCCACGTATATAATGGGGGAATACGTAGTTTTAAAAATTATTTGTTTTATTTTGTATGGTTTGTTTTTCTCTTGGAGGATGTAAGCAATCAAAAAATTTAAAGATCACTGTCTGGTAAATCAAGTGTCAGCCTTGGGTCAGACTGATCTGGGCTTGAATTCTGCTTCTGCCACTCATCAACCCGATGACCTTGAGGAAGATGCTTTGATTCTCTGAGTCTCCATTTCCTCCTTCGGAAAATGAGCATTTTACTGTCTTCAAAGTTTGTGGCAATTTACTGGGGGGCTTAGGATAAAGTTGAATCCAATGTACCTGACAGAGTCCCTGGCTTATAAAGGCTCAGCAAAGGTTAGCTACTATTGTGTTTTCTTCTCGCTGTTTCCGTTTTGTAGTTATGCATTTTCTAAGAACTCTGAACTTTCCTTGAAATCATACTTCGGTAAGCAGAAAGAGAGTACCTAGTTCAGATGGTCATTTTGAATCAGAGAGGAGTGAGCCAGAAAAAGCTTAATTATCTCAGTTTTTCACTCATCACATTTGTCAGTGGATGTTTATGAAGCTTCTGACAAGCAAGAACAATTCCTAAGTTTGCTCACCCTCTTTTTCTGAGGGTCTAGACCAACTTTCCCTGTGCTTTTTCAAGTGTTAACGAGTCCCTAGGGTTGGTTGCTAACAATGACAGATATTCCAGTAAGGGTAATGTGTGGATATTAAACACTGGCTTCTCATGTCAGCTGAAGAGGAAGATAGCAGCTGCAACTTGCCCATGGACCTAGAGAAGTTCTCTCTTAAGTGGATACAAAAGGCAAAGAATTGCAGTCCATCCTGTCTCTTTGGTGCTGCATTTTGTTATGCTTGTCATGAAGAGTTTCTTCACTTACAAGCAAATGTGAGGGATAATAAGGATACGGGTGATAAAACGACATCAAAAACAATATTGACAATAAGGTGTAGTGAACATGTAACGGGGCTTTACTGCTGCACAAAAGACCCTTCATAAATCTTATTCATTCTTCAATGTGACCCAATAGGTATCACTATTAATTTACAAATAAGGAAAGTGAGGCTGAAGGGAATTATGCAAAACTCATTAGAAAATGATGGTCTGGGTCTCAAACACATGGGTTCATAATCAAAACCCCCCAAACCTAAGTTATTCTTCATCAGATCACCTCTTTTCTACACAGAACTGAAATTATTTTGTTAACTTTTATTTGCTTTTTTGTTTCCCTATTCTCCATGAGAACGTTGACTCCGGAAGAGCAGGAAAGTTGACCAGCTTGCCACCATGGACTTGAGCCATGCCTTCCACATGGTTGGCCCTCAACAAGTCACAGTGGTGATCATGGTTTCTTTCTCCAACCTTGGACCACAATGGGGTTAGCAGATACAGCATGTGGTCCAAATCCCACGCACCCACGATTTAAGCGCACAAAGTCGAATTGGAATCCAGCCATGCCCACGTGACTGCACATCCTTCAACCGCTGAGGTGAGCTGCATCAGAGACAGGACAGTCTACAAAGCCTATCATACTTACTATTTGGCCCTTATGCAGAAAAAGTGTGTGTTAACCTTTGGTTCACAAGAACCAAGTAGAGGTTATAGATGAAGAAAAGACACATTTAGCAAGCAGGACCATGGATGAAAGCAGGTGACAGCTGCAGGACAACTGTTTCAACAACACATACTCATTAGGTCAGATTAATGCAACTACTTAGCATGGAATGTATGGGGTGATCGATACTATTATGTCCGTTCTTTAAAAGAATAAATGATGAGAGTATGTCATTGATTACATACCCACCAATGCTATCAACATTTACCTTAGTACAGATAAATGCCAGCAAGATAAAGGTTACCTATTGCATAAGAAGAATTAGATTTTCACCCAATTCTCAATCATTCTGAGACAGATTAAAAAAAGACCTTTGCTGGACTTTCTCCTCTCTCCTGATTTCTGCCTTTTGGCTGTTCTGCTTTTCCTTCAAACTTCCACTGGGAGGGTGGGCTAGGGAAAGAGTCATCCATCCTTTAATCGAAGCACTTGTAAACCCTTCTGAAAAATGCTATGTGCTAAAAAAAAAATCTTCAGAGATAATGAATAAACACTTTATTTTTAGATTTCTGTGTGGATTGCAATTATCTATACTCTCCAGGCTAATAATAGCTCAGAAAATCCAGAGCTGTTTAAAGATGACAGGGGCTTTGTTTGAAAACCAAAACCATCAGGAATTCTCTTCTTACTTAGATGTACACATGTATAAAACAACCAGTGAAAAATAAAAATCCTTCATTATCTTAAGAAATGTGATATCGAGCTGGGAATCTCATTGGAAAAAGATTTTAGAGCAAATACGTGTGGGACTTTTGCTGTTGGGCCACCAAAAATAATGTTTTACCTCTGTTGTACTGTTATACAAAATATGCTTTCACATTTTAATGTTTCTGAGTTAGAAATGTCTCTTATAACCTGCATGTGTAAGGACACGGCACCCATCCTCCTGCTTCTCCCAGCCCCAAAAAACTGATATTAAATCAACAAGCGCCTTACACTTGATGGCACCTTCAAATCAACAAAATACATGTTCCTGGGACACCAAAAGAGAGCGGGGGGGAAATCCACTTTTCATGAAATATCTTCTCTGAAATTAATCCTTGCTGAGGATAGAAGAGGTCCAAGATGTCAAACCTCATATTTCTTCAGGAGCCCTTACTCCCGAGGCAGGTCTCTCCAGCCACCTGTCTGATGAGTGCCCACAGGACACTAACAACACCAGGAGGAAGACACAGCCAAGCCCCAAATCAGAACCATCTCTCAACACATGATGGCTTCCATTCCCACGCGCTCCTTTGCTTCAAGAAGCCTACCGGGGGCTTCCCTGGTGGCGCAGTGGTTGAGAATCTGCCTGCCAATGCAGGGGACACGGGTTCGAGCCCTGGTCTGGGAAGATTCCACATGCTGCGGAGCAACTAGGCCCGTGAGCCACGATTACTGAGCCTGCGCATCTGGAGCCTGTGCGTCTGGAGCCTGTGCTCCGCAACAAGAGAGGCTGCGATAGTGAGAGGCCCGCGCACCGCGATGAAGAGTGGCCCCCGCTTGCCTCAACTAGAGAAAGCCCTCGCACAGAAACGAAGATCCAACATAGCCATAAAAATAAATTAAAAAAAAAAAAAAAAAAAAGAAGCCTACCGGGATCGTTCCAAAACAAAACACCACTGAGACTGGGCATTGTTTTCCAAACAACCCATTATCTGGTGGCCTACTGCAAAATTAGTTGAGGGACAATCCGGGCCGAGAGATAAATCTTTCAGTGACATTTCCAGACTCATCCTCCAGCCAGTAAGAACTGCCACTGTGACGGTGGCCGGATAGCACACATTCAAATCACATCAATCCCCCAAAAGCCCCCAAGGAAACCCCTTCTGGACCCGCTGCGTCCTCCGCAGTCTGTGACTTAACGGGCAAGCAGGTGTGTGTGTCGGCTGATGGCCCCTCAAACTCCAAAGAGCTCTGTGGCCAGAGATGAGAGCAGGCGGAAGAAACAAAGACTGGCATCCCGAGACTGCTGACTCGAGAACATGGAAGCTCTTTATGGCAGCAGTGGTTCCTGAGGCCCAGCACTTACGTCAGCCTCCGAATGCAGGCTGGGCCATGCAGGAGCCTGAATTACCAGACAGATGAATGGATGGTGCTTTATTTATTTCCGGACTCAATTGACCTCAGTGGTTAGCTTGGTGAATTTCACCGTGAGGTTCTGGCCTGTGGTTTTTAAGGACGGCTCCAGGTCAGGGCACTCTGAGTCTCTTCCCATGCTTAAAGAGTGGCCCTATATTCCTCAAATACTTTTCTGGAGAGCAGGTGAAGCCATTTCTCATTTTTACAGTGTTCACAACCTGCCATTTCCAAAAGGTCACTTTTATCGGAGGGGCCAGGTACTCTGGAAAACTTGCTCCAACTAACGTGATGCACTTTGGGGGCCATTTATATCGGAAAATCTTGCATAAGCATTTTAAGTCTCATAACATTCCTACGGATAAGTAAGCACCTCTGCTCCCATTCTTCTGGTTAGATAAACTGAGACCCAGGGAAGACAATTCACATGTCCAAGGTCTTCAAATTAAATTAAAATCTGTTTTTTTCCTTAGATGGATTCCCTTCAAACACAGAAAAATTCCCATTTTGGCTCCCTATTTTTAATACAGAGGCCACGTACTTCAGCAACCCTTAGCCTAGAGAACTGACAAACTCTGTTTCCTTATGCCAATGACAGCAAGTCTGAGTGGTCCCCAGGACAACCAGAGCTGGGGCGTCTCTAAGCTGAGAGGCTCAGCGGCCATAGGCAGAGAGCCGCAGGGCCAGTCTCTTAAACCAGCCTCATTTCTCAGAAATGACCACCATCCTCGGATCTATTCCACTCTGGCCATAGAGTAACTTTCAGAAAGTGTTTGTCAGAAACTCGTTCTTCTCTCAGAAGAGTTCCCAAGAGAAAACCTCTACTTCTCTCAGCAGTAAAATAACAACACCGCCTCCCCACCATCCGCAGTCAGTGCCCTGATGAGGAATCACTAGAGTTAAAAAAAAAAAAACAAACAAGAACGAGGGACCCACAGAGACAGCCGTGCATCTCTCCTGGGTCGGGGGGCTGGCAGGGAGGTCTGCATTACATAGCATCCTCTCACAGAAATCGGCCTCCTGTCTTCCGTACAACTAAAAATAAGGATGAGAACAAGAAAGATTTATCTGAGTCTGAAAGGAAGTTCTGACATTACCACAATGGCATCTCTCCAGAAAGTCTGTTCTTTCCTCTCCATTCACATCTCCATTTAGTGATTCCCTGAAAACGTAGCTAAAGGGAACTATTCTTTCCCCATGGCTCACAACAATGGGATTGCCCAAGCTACACACTCTCCCCGCAAACTTGGCTAATTACTCACCAACAGAAATGCCAAAGCAACAAAGCAGTTTCATGCATATGTGTTTGAGGACCCTTATTGTTCTAGGAGATATCTAATTATATGTTTCCTCTGGTATCTACCCCCTACCCTTCCCTACTTCCCTACGGGAGACTCAGTAACACAATCAAAGAAGATTCTAAAGAGGCTTGTCATATCCTGGGGTTTACGAGACATGGTATTCAAAAGGCAGTGATGTTAATATTGTTTTACAGTATGCTGACTGCTTGCGGGGGGTGCAGCCATCTGTGTGCATTAACCCCTTTCTATACCAGGGGAGGCGCGGTGGGTGACTCATTCGTGGCGCTATGCTCACCACTGCCACCTTGCTCTACCCAGCCATTGATCTGAGGCCAGCTCAGATCAGTTATTAGTGGAAAACATCTCGTAGGAAGCTTTGGGCTAATAAGCATCTCATGGTTCTGCCCTATCCAATCCACAAAAGAACCATTTTCAGCACTACCTCTGAGTTCTCCAGGACTTGGCTGTAGAAGATCCAGGTGGGTGTGGGTTTATGGACATAGAAGATTTTATAAGATCCACAGTCCAGACTCCTAACGGAGGCCTATTTCTACTGACGGATAACCTGGCTACCATATAAATGAGGTAGTATTTTAGTATTTATTACATATTACAAAAGTCATATTTTTGTGAATCTGATGAAGACCATGGACTCTGCAGAAAAATGCATATGCTCTCTCTCTCCTCTCTCTCTCTCTCTTCCTCTTTCTCTCTCTCTCTCTCTCTCTCTCTCTCTCACACACACACACACACACACAACTTACACATTTCTAGGAAATTCATGAATGTCCTGAAGCTCACCTGGCTCCATCAGCCCCAGGCAAGGAAATCTCACTTTATTTGAAGTTTAACTTCTAAATATTGAGTATGTTTTCCTCTACTTCCCATTATAACTATGTCTAATTGACTTTAACGACTCTACAATTGTCTTGTACTTCCACCAAATGAGTTCCTCACTGGTATGAGGACAACTGTCTACTACCATAGTATTTTATTTTAACCTGTGATTAATATTCACCATCAGCTGACTTGAAGTGGACGACCCTAGATAACCTGGATGGGCCTAACCCAATCAATTGGAAGGCCTTAAGGAGAGAACCAGACTTCTTGGCAGGAGAAATCCCATCATGGACAGCAGCTTCAACCCCGCCAGAAACTTCAGCTGCCCTACCTGACAGCCTGCCCTGGGGACTTTGGACTTGCCTAGAGAGCCCCACAATCATGTAAGTCAGTTCCTGCAATAAGACTCTTAGTATACGGTTCCTACTGGTTCTGTTTCTCTGTTTGAACCCTTACTAAGACTTTGGTACGGGGAAGTGGGGTGCTGTTGGACTGAATACTTTACAATGTGGAAGTGGCTTTGGACCTGGATAGTGGGTAGAGTCTGGAAGAATTCTTAGGCGCATGACAGAAGAAGCCTGTATTTCATGTCATTGGAAACTGCAGGAAGGATGACCTTCACGATACAGAGGCAGAAAACATAATTGAATTGCATCCTACAGTCAGTGGAAAGCAGAAGTTGTAAGTTATGAACTGGGATATTTAGCTGAGGAGATTTCCAAGCAAAGTCTGGGACACGTGACCTTTATTTCCTGCTTATAGGAAAAATATAAATTGGGGAAAGAACTGTTAAAGAAAAGATGGATGATTTGGGAAATTTTTAGCTTATTTAAATTTCAAAAGATGCTAAAGTTAGGAGATTCACAGTCAGGGAAATGTGCTCTGAAGAGAAGAACAAGGCTGGACAATCTTTTGCCGGCACTAAAGTTATTACTAATGACTCGTGGAACCACTTAGCCATATCAGCAGATGCCACAAACAGAGATGGGATTATCTAGGAAAGTTCAGTGGAAGAACCTGTTGCCTAACAGTATGAATCCCCATGATATACATAAGAGACCCACGAAGTTTTGAGAACATTTTAAGCAGAACCATGGCCAGCTTGGGCTGAAAGTGGTGAAGTTAAAAATGAATGAAAGCTGTTGGACTCCCCAAATTCTATAGGCAGGAAACAAGTTGCTAAAACTACTAAGTTGCAAACATGTGCTACCTTTCTAGAAAAAGGAAGGTTGACTCTGAGGGCTGAGACTTGGGTCCAGAGGCCAGAACTATAGGGCTAGAAGGCAGAGCTGTGGGCCCAAGGGGTGAAGAGATAACTCACAGAGGATTATTCCTAGTCCTTGCATCCTAATGGAATTTATCCCGTTGACTTGTTTTTTAAGTGCTATGGACTGGTGGCCCCCTTTTCCTTCCATTCTTCTCCCATTTGGAATAAGAATGTTACAGAACTGTTAATCCTATGCCTGTCCTGCCATTGCGTTTTGGAAGCAAATGCTGTGCTTTCTAATTTCACAGGTCTGTAGATGGAGAGAGATTTTGTTTCAGGAGGATCACACCCAGAGTGTCACCCATACCTGATTAGATGATGAAATTTCGGAACTTGGGTGCTGACGATATTTAGATGAGATCTTTTTTTACATGAGTTGATGCTTTAACTGGTTGAGAAATTTGGGGATGTCAGGATAGAGTGAAGGTATTCTGCATGTGGAACAGATGTGAATCTTTAGGGACCAGTGGGCAATCTGTGATACGTTATAAAATGTGCTTCCCAAAGACACATCCCAGTCCCTGGAGCCTGTGGATGTAAGTTTATATGGGAAAAATTTTAAAAAGAAAGGTCTCTGCATATGTAATTACATTAAGGGTCTTGATGAGGAGATGATCCTGAATTACCCAGGTGGCCTTAAATGCAATCACATGTTATCCCAACAAGAGGAAGGCAGAGGGAGATTTGAACACACAGAGAAGAGAAGGCAACATGAAGATGGAGCAGAGAGGTTTAGAGATGCTGGCGCTGAAGTCTGGAGTGATGAACTACAAGCCGAGGACTCCTGGCAGCCACCAGACACTGGAGAGGACCAGGAACAGATTCCCCCTTATGCCCCTGGAGGGGGTGTGGCCCTGCCAACACCTTGGTTTCAGCCCAGTAAAACTGATTTTGAACTTCTGGGCTCCAGAACTGTGAGATGATAAATCTGTTGTGTTGTTCTAACCCACCAAGTTTGTGGTAATATGTTATCGCAGCCACAGGAAACCAATACAGACTGTATGGAAAACGAAGATGAAAAAGTTATGACACTCCCTCAAAATGCTCAGAACCTGTAGAAGATGAATAGTCAGATAACTCTACCCCAGGACTGGCAACAATAAAGACGCAAACAAAGTGTGAAGGACTTGGGAAGGTTCTTTGGGTCGAGAGGATGCACGGAGAGCAGGGTATGTGAAGTGAGCAGGAGAATGGAGGCAGGGAAATAGAGAGGACGGTGCTCCACATGGAAGAGCCGTGAGATCCACGGTGCTGAAAAACGGTACAGCAGGACCAAAGCTGGCTAAGAGGGAAAATTAGGATGCTGTAGCAAGCATCCTCTTTGAGGTGTTCTAGTGACCCTCAAATCGTGCTTTATGTGAGACGTGGGAGAACTATAAAAAGACTGAAAACCACTGGTTGTTTTGTTTTCTGGTCTACTCCCCATCCCTGAACTTGAACGTTGGGGGAAAAAAAGACACTTCCCAAGAACACACAAGCAGAGACAAAGAAAGGCAGTATAGCCTAGTATAGCCTAGTATAGTATAGTATAGCATAGCATAGCATAGCATAGCATAGCATAGCATAGCATAGCATAGGATAGGATAGGATAGGATAGGATAGGATAGGATAGGATAGCAGAGCATAGCATAGCATAGCATAGGATAGGATAGGATAGGATAGGATAGGATAGGATAGCAGAGCATAGCATAGCATAGCATAGGATAGGATAGGATAGGATAGGATAGCAGAGCAGAGCATAGCATAGCATAGCATAGGATAGTTAAAGTAAGGGTGTTGGCATCTGATCGAAGTGCCTCTATGTGTCCACAGATAAGTTACTGGACCTTTCTGAGTTCAGTTTAACCAAGGGAGGTAAGAGTATCTGCCTTGCCTGGGTATTAAGACAATTAGCTAATGTTCGCCACACACCTACGCAGCCCCTTGAACTTAAGCCAGTACTCAGTAACGGTAAGTAAGAGAGAAAGTCAGGACTCCCACCTAGACTCTTCCACTGTGAGGCTAGAAAATTATGTTCAGGTCACAATGTGAAGTTCCTGAATGACTCCCCAAGGGTTCTGGACTTTATGAGATGAGCTGGAATCCACAGAAAGGCTTTCAAGTATGGAACAACACCAACGTTTCTGTGTTCTAGACAGATGGCCGTCTGGGAGTGGAAACATCATTCAGAAGGGAGCCAGTCTGGACCCTGCTGCCAGAGGTTCCGGGGAGGAGATAACAAAGCCCTGATTAACGGCAGACATAGTACAAGAAGGCTATTTTCAAATCCCGTGCCTTGCTGACTTGAGACGATTTTTGAGGAGGCAGAAGAGTGGCCATGCACATTTGATGACTCAACCGCAGAAAGATGTTGCAGGCGTGTTTGTGCTGGGGAAGAGCTGGGGGCAGCCTAACTATGCCAGGCTACTCCAGAAAGGACATGTGAGCTTGGCATCTCTTCTGAGGGAGCTGAATATGAAATGTCACAGCGTTCAATGGCTGGGAATGTGTGCAATGTTTACAAAGCCTGCCTTTCATGACTTCTAAGGACCTGGACGGCCAGCTGCACATGTCCCTCCAAGAGGCATGCACTCTTGTCCATGGATAGGCCAGCGGCAACATGCAAGTCCCTAATCTGTTCCTTTGAGAGTAGAGACAAACATGTTCTCAGCACATGTGTACACCTCCCTGGGGTGACCGAGAATCCATAATGTCACACTGTGCTTCGCAACTAAGCAGAAACGCAGAAATCCACATGCAGTGAGCCACGTTCTGGAAAACAACCGAAATGCAGTATTTTTATGAAATGTTCATCCGTCTGGAATTGTGAAATATGATGTTCTGACCCATAATCTAAGGTGGTGGCCACTTAAGCTGCCTTCCCTATGAAACGAAACAGTGTTAGCTTGAAGAAAAATGGAAGGGAAGGGAACCATGGGGTTCAAAGAGTAAATATCTGTCCGCCTTCCCCTCCTGCTCCTCTAGCTATTTTCAGGTTTGTCTCCTGCACTGTGTTATCCGGGGCTTTAGGGAAGCTCATTTTAAATCATCCAAAACCAGTGTCTTCAAATCCTCCCTCTTAAAGAAGTCACTGCATCCTGGGAGCCTCACCACTAACTCTTCAGGCCTGACAGTCACCTTGAACTTGTCTTTGTTGAGTTTCTGCTCATTATTCACTCTTGTACAATTTAGATAGTGAGAGGCTGTAGCTGATATCTGTGTCCTATTTCCATTTGGGTAACACACGCCTAACCTAACTGCAACTTAGCAAAAAAAAAAATACAGATAGATAAACAGACACATACATATACGTATATGTATATATAAATACATATATATGTAACTTTGCTAAACTGTGGTATATATACACACACACACACACACACACACATATATATATATATATATATAAAGTTTATATATATAAAACTCCTAACCCGAGGTACATAGATGAGCTTTGTTTCCTGGAGAAAAAGATCATCATTATCAGGTTCTTAAAAATAGTGTGTAACTCCCAAAGGCTGACCTTTCCCTCTTTTTCTCCTCCCTCTCCTTCTCCCTTATGCCCCCTCCTTTGTGCTCTCCCCCTTCTCTCCTCTTCCTCACCGTTTTCCTCAACACGGCCGCCCTCCTCAATTTCCCCTACACTCGAGCTTTTAGAGCGAATCGGGCTGTGCCCGCGGGGCTCTGGGACAGAACACTCTGCCCCCTGAACTTCACTGCTCCTTAGGCCAAGTTAAGTGAGTTCTCAGTGTGTCTGACTCTGGAGGGAGGACCAGCAGTTTAAGCGGGGAAGATGCCGAGAGGTGCTGGTCTATCACAAGCACTACGTTTGCCCCCTTTGTGCAGAGAAGGTCAAGCGGAGACTGACTCCCTAAGAGCATTTCTCACTGTGTTTCCACTACAGACAAAGCCCCGGGAGACAGGAGAAAGAACTGCACTTTCCTTCCTCTCCTGCCCTGGCCTCTGTGAGACTGAGCCAACCATCCATGAAAACGTGGACAGCCAGAGGTCCCACCTCGATCTTCACAATATTGGAATCATGTCTGGTGACTGAGGTCAGCTCTGAAATGACTGAACATCAGTGCGTGGAGGGGGTGGGGAGAAACTTGATTCCACGAGTGTAGCGGGTCCCGTTGGATCAGGAGGTTCCCTGGGGTTCACTCTGCTTGACCACTTCTTATCAGCTTTTCCCTCGGCTGCTCTGTGACCTTCCACCCCCCACATTAATAAAATGAGGCATCTCACTAAATGACTCTGCAGCGCTTTTCCATGCCCAGCCCTCAGGGTGAGGGCATTCCTGGAAGAATCAGGGGTTCACTGTGACCTTCTGTCTCTTCTTCTCCCAGGCTCCCCACGACCACACGTTCCATATGCCAGCTTCCAAGCCACGCCTCCTACGGCTTCCCTGTAAGTGTAAGCTTCCTACGGCTTCCCTTTCCAACTCCCACTTGCCCCCCTTTTTCTCAAGACCCTGCACTTTCCGCTCCAGAGCCCAACCCATCCTCCCTGGCATCCACTCCCACAAATGCACAGGAGAAGGAGAGCCTTGGCCTTCTGTTCCTTTGTGTTAAGTCACTCCATGGAGTTTTTTCTTTTTCAATAAAGGACTTCATTTCTACTGACTTGCAAAGACCACACATTTCAAGTTCAGCCAAAACAAATCAATGTCACATGAGCCAAATAAATCCTTCTAAGGACTCCAGAGAGCTAATGATTCTGTAGTCTTCTCACTCTCTATATTTGGGTTAGGGCTGGTTACATCCTATGTGATCACAAGAATATCTAAAATATTAAGTTGCTATGTAAACTATATATGTCCAGAATACATTTTTGGAGGGAGAAGCCTTTTTGAAAGATGTCCCTCACTGCGTATGTATCCCATGTCACTCTTTATTCCTCCAAGTCACACCATGGTCTTCAGCCATATTCTTGAGAAGCTTGATTCTTAAGAAAGTTGGTTTTTAAAAAATCCACATTTATTAGACATTCAGAACTGGACCATTAAAACCGTTGCCATAGAATGAGACTGAGGGATTTTGCTTTGCTGTTTGGAACTAGCTGGCTAGCACCTGCCAAATCTATTCTTGGCTTTGTTTCTCATGATTAGCCCCTCACTTTTCCCAGCTCAAAAATATAAAAACAAACAGATAAAAATTACTATGTGACAGTGCTCCTCTCCCATGCCCTGCTGGAACATCTTGAGGCAGGTTTACTGTTACTGACCTCAGGGTAATGATTTTTTGCACCTGGGGTGGTAAATCACTTCCAGGTGAGGCAAAACCAGATGGCCTCGACTTTCCTGGAGTTGATTAAAATGATTGTACCTGCTTCAGAAAACTACCAGTCAAACACCAGGGTTTGATTTACCATGGTAACATCTCAGCCAGTGGCTTCTGCCCTGCTAGCGGAAGATGTTGAATCTACCAGTGAAAACTAGCAAATGAAACCCCCTATCTGATACACACACACACGCTCACATCACATTATTCTAAGTGCTTGCAAAGAGCCAGCTGCTGCCGAACAAAAGGAAAATTTTTTACAATTATTTGCAAATGGAGCTCCTACCTGGTGACACATAGAACAATAAAGCCGCTTGCAACCCTCCTGGCACCATTTACCACCACACAAATACAGACGATGCTTGAACTGTGTAATTGCCTTGGGTCTCTTGTGACATTCATATCCATTTGGCAAGGGTACCCAATAACATAGGAGGAGGGCAATTTTCTCACTTATGAGTTATCAAATGTCTCCTAAGTTGGGCATATGCATTCAGTATTCTGTTATTATCAGATGCTATTAGATCACCATGCATTTTCACTCTCTGGTTTATAATTCAATACAATTCAATTTCTTTCTGTTCAATTCAATTTGATTCCATCTACTTCAATTTAATTCAATACATTCATTAACCACATACTCTATTAGTTACAAGCTGGTATGAAAATTAAACACAACCCCTCCCCACGAGAAACTTAAAATAATTGATCAGTTAGAGTTTAAGAGACTTATATGACTGCAGCCCAAAGCATGCTAAACATTAGTGAGTGTAACCCTGAAGGTGTGGGGAAGGACTTTTAGATGACTGTGATATACTGGCCATTCTTTTAAAATGTTCATCAAAAATATGCCAAGGCTAAGCAAAATATTACTCATGTGTGACACAAAATAGCTGATCCTGCTATGAGATGCTTTACTTTACGTATATTTGCTTATGAACTTATTGATGGCTATCTGGATTTTACAGGAAAAATTGCAGCTAGAATGAAGATGTTTTGAAAGACAAAGGAAAAGAAGAAACAGGAAAAAACATCGTGCTGCCACATGACTATATCTTCAATGCAGCATTAACAGTAAAAGAAATAAAAATCTAGCAGCATTTAAGTGTTCATTCACAAATGCCAACTTAAAATCACTTAGATCTTCATTATTTTTTCAACAAAAAGCAAACGTGTTTGCTTTTGCAGATGCTCTAACACAAATATTCACTTTCCAGACCAATAAAAATAGCCATCGTGTGCAGTTATGACCACTAACACCATCTGTAGACGCGTAAAATCAGAAAAGATTAGTCACACCATGTGAAGCAGGCAATGCACCAATTTCTAAATTATTCCTCAACCTCAGGTCTAGACACTCATGGAAGGAAAATGCTAGCAGCAACAGTTGGCGCAAGAGATTGTATATTCCTAAGGGAACCCGACGTAGTGTGCTACTCCCTCGACTGGAAGTCAAAGTCCTCCTTTGGTTTCTATGAACAGTTTCCACCACCCATGGGACGGGGTGAAATGTTTTCTGCGTTGCTCCACATTTCTGCATTTACTTTCGTAAATTTACTGGCTTATCAGTGGCAAAAAGCTCTCTCTCCCCACCTTACGTGAGTGAAGGACAGCAGTTCAGATATCTTACTTTATTTTAATGCCCTGTCCCATTAAACGTGAACACCACCTTCACCCCCCGGCACATTAGCATTTAAAATTTAGGGAGCTCTCACTCTAGGCTAGACTCACTTAGGGAAGCAAGAATTAGGAAGTCAAAGTCTCCCTTGTCTGCGCTTTCTTAGGTCGTCAGCTCTGAATGCACCGGGTATACCAAGCCTCACACACAGCTCGTGGCCAGACCCCAGCAAGGAGGGAACTTGTCGTAAGACGCTCAGGTGCATAAGAGCACAGGAGAACACCAGGACGGGCAGCAGCCTGAGCTGCGGGATATGCTGCGTCTTCAGGAAGACGGTAACGCCAAGGTGGGGTCCTGAGAAGCGGCAGGACTGGGTTTTAGCCTGGGCGGCAGCCCTGCCCCCAAAGCAGCAGCGGCCCGCGTCTCACGGAGCGGCGAGCCGCAGCCTGCAGCTACAGTCCTGGCGCTCTGGGCCGCGGAGAGGGGGCCTGGGGGTGCTAGGAGGCTCCTGCCGGGGGATCGTGGATGCTTATGGGCATCCGGAGGAGACTCTGACCTGGAGAACAGGTGCATCCAGCTGGCAGCACCGCCGGACGGGCTCCTGAGCACCCAGCAAGGAACAGAGCCCGCGAGGAAACGTGCAGCCTTGGGTGCAGCCCACAGAGGGAGCTGGGAAGCCTGGGGAGGGAAGGGAGTAAGAAGGTGGGGACCCTTGGCACGAACAGGAAATAGGCTGAGGTGGCGCTCATGCAGAGACTCCAAGAGCTCAGACACCGATTCCCATGGGAACCAGTCCCAGAGCACCTGCCCTGGGGCACGTGCGGAGGCTTTGTTGTCGTGGACACTGGCTTGGGAGGTGAGGTCTGGCTCGCCAGCTCGGGGGCTAGTAGACACGAGATCCGAATTCTAGTCCAGTTGGGGCCACCAAGTTGCTGGGAGAGTCACGTATGTCTGCCCTGAGTGTCTCCATTTCTACCGTAAGATGTAAAGCGGTCTCACCTGATCACAGCCCTGCTCTCCCTTCTGTGCCTCCAAGAAGGGTGAGCGCCGTCCTGGCCGGCTCAGGCTGCACAACAGATATCACAGACCAGGTGCAACAGAAATGTATCTTCTCACCCTTCTGAGCTCAGGCACCGGGATGGTCAGTTCTGGGGAGAATCCTCTTCTCTCCGTGCCCTCACAGGGCCTTTCCTCAGCGTACCCAGGTGGAGAAAACTCTGACTCTCTTCCTCTTCTTAAAAGGCCAACAATCCTATCAGATCAGAACCCACCCTCATGACCTCGTTTACCCTGAATCACCTCTTCAAAGTTCTGTCTCTAAATACAGTCACGCTGGGGGCTTAGCCCAACTGGGGCTTCAACATATGAATCTGGAGGGGCACAGTTCAGTCTATTGCGTCCCCAAAGCCAGCAAAGCCGGCTCCAGTGTCTCCCTCCTGCTTCGCGGAGGCCTGGCTTTCAAGGCCTCAAATGCTGAGTCTCAGAGGCAGCTGTGAGGAGGGCTGGCCATGAGAAGCAGAGGGTCCGGAAGCTCCGCGCAGTCAGGCCCATGTCCCAACAGCGCAAGCCAGCCCATGTCTACGAAGAAGCCAGAACTGGGCAGAAGTCAACTGGACAAATACATGGAAGCTGGAGATCAAGGGCCTTATTCCGGACCACACTGACTGTGCGGACGGATGCTGATGGTCCAGGCAGGAATGGAAGGAGGCAGGAAAAGCACCAGCTCGGGAGAAAGATGTGCTCCATACACGTGTATGTTATCATGTGTAGGTTATCTGTATTATACATCTTACATTATTAACCTAGGAATGATCAGTGTAAAACTTTTGTGAAAGGCGTCCCGAGGAAGAGTTTGCGTTCCTCACACCACCAGCACACTTAATTTTCCCCTCGCTCCATTTTCACGATACCTATTGCATGAACTGTGCAGAATGTTGGCTTGATTTCATCCAGCACAGAGCAAGTATCACTGGGCATACTGCCTCTTTCATCTGCGAGGCACTGACGGCACCTGTGTGACCGGTGACAGGGGTCAAAGAATGTGATCCAGGTCCTAGGCAGTGAAGCCCTGTTTTGATGATATTCTGGGAATTAGCATGTCTCAGACCCAGAGAAGGAGGTAACTCCTAGTTCTACATGGCTTACTACAGTCTTCCCTGCCTGTCCAAACCCCCTGCCCCAGACAAAACCCACGAGAACTTGCATAATCCCTAAATGATATAAAGCAGAGCGAAGCAAACACCGCGGAGGGAGGCTACAGACCAGGGTCCGGGTGGGCAAGTGCTCCTGCCAAGAGGGGGATGAGGTCTGCAGAAGGTCTGAAGCAGAGTGGCGTTACTTACTGCACCACAGTGGGAGCAGCTGGACTGACTAATCTCTGTACCGAGCAGCAAGGCCAGGCGTGTCTCACTCATTGCTGGAGGAGCGAGTATGGAGATCAGGTCCAGCACGCAGCGCAGAACTCCCGACGCTGGTGATTTTGGGAGGGTCAGAGACCAACCACACGAGGCCTAGGGGCACTGCCCCTCCTCCCCCACTCCCACTGAATTCTGTGCACATCCCACGAGGGGCACTCGTCCCACCTCCTCACAAAGGACGCACGGACTCACCTGCCAGGAGGGGTAATGGGTGTCCGCTGTTACAAAGATAAGTGTTCATTCAAGAATCACCAAACAGTTCACAAAGACCAATACCATGAAAATCAAATGAAGAAACAAAAGATGCTCAACCGACAGGAAAACTTAAGATGAATTAGAGAATAGGATTTTATAAGTAAGTTTCATATCAATGGAAAGGTTTTAAAAAAGCATTGCACTCATAAACAAGACCAGGAATTATGAGATAAGCACAAAGGGTTATGGAAAAAGAAAAAAAAAAAATTAGACATCTTGGAATTGAGAAGCAAGCACATGGGGATTCAAGGCATACTTTAAAATGAGTGAAGTAAGTCAGACAGAGAAGGACAAATATCATATGATATCGCATATATGTGGAATCTAAAAAAATGGTACAAATGAACTTATTTACAAAACATCAATAGAGTCACAGAAGTAGAAAACAATCTTATCGTTACCAGGGGGGAAATGGGGGGAGGGATAAATTGGGAGATTGGGACTGACGTATACACACTATTATATATAAAAGAGATAACTGGACTTCCCTGGTGGCACAGTGGTTAAGAATCTGCCTGCCAATACAGGGGAGACAGGTTCGAGCCCTGGTCTGGGAAGATCCCACATGCTGTGGAGCAACTAAGCCCGGGCGCCACAACTACTAAGCCTGCGCTCTAGAGCCCACAAGTCACAACTACTGAGCCCATGTGCCACAACTGCTGAAGCCCGCATGCCTAGAGAGGTGGCAACAAGAGAAGCCACCACAATGAGAAGCCCGCACACCGCAATGAAGAGTAGCCCCTGCTTACCGCAACTAGAGAAATCCCATGCACAGCAACAAAGACCCAATGAAGCCAAAAATAAATAAATAAATAAATTTTAAAAAATAGATGACTCATAAGGACCTACTGTATAGCACAGGGAAGTCTACTCAATACTCTGTAATGACCTATATGGGAAAGAATCTAAAAAAGAGTGGATACGTGTATATGTATAACTGATTTGCTTTGCTGTACACCTGAAACTAACACAACATTGTAAATCAACTATACTCCAATAAAATTTTTTTAAAAATTCAATTAAACTGTCCATTAAGGATCTACTCTATAGGCACGGTGGCCCTGTACGAAAATCCGTGTCAGAAGCACCCCCCCGCCAGAGGTGATCCAGAAGGAGAGCATGTTTAAGGGGAAACATGAAGCCCTAGCAGGATCTAGAAGGAGTGAGGAGAGGAAGAGGCAGTATTTGGAGACAGGGCAGCAAACAGTGGAGATTTCATGTTGAGAGAAGTAGAAGAAATGGCACTGTTTTTTTTTTCCAGGAATGTTTTCCTAAAAACTGGACAACTGAGAAGACATTACTAAAATTCTTGAAAATAAAACACATAGCTTAGTCCAGTCCATGAAGTAGGAAAACCTGCGGAGCTTTATGGTAAAGGGGTGACATGATAAGGGACGACTGTGATATCAGGACACAGAAATCGTTCGTTGGGGCAGGGAAAGGGGACGGGGGACAGGCGAGAGTTGCGTGCATGGCCACAGGACACGGCTAAACACACGTGTGGGAGCAAGAGACACTGGAGTTAGGTCTGCCTTCCCAGAAACCTAAAAAAAGACCACACGATCCCCAAATGCACCGTTTATTTTAGGCTTAATCTTTGACAACACGCACTGCGCTGTGTGTGTTTTCTTTCCTTGTTCTTTCCCTTCACAACTGAACACACAGAGTCAGACAGCTCAAGCGTGATTAGCATGGGATGGCGGCCAAGCACCTGCTTTCTGTGCCCGCTTAGCGGTTTCCATCTTCCCCTCCATCGTGTTGCGTTTATGAAACCCAAGCTTCTTACCACCAGCATCAGCACTTCCATTTTTTGGTGAAGGAAGAACGCAATAAAATATCCAAACAACCGTACAAACTGCTATACTGACAAAGCAGGCGACACTTCTGATACTAAGTTACAAAGCAGGCAACACTTCTGATACTAAGTTGCTGGCTGGCAACTTAGTTTCAGGGCAAAAGGTGAGCATGCAAAGGTGGAGGATCCCCTGTGTAGGTGTAAGAACTTGGCTAACAGTGAGATTGGGGCCCATCCAATGAAGAAATGACAGAACACACTGACTTATCCAATAATGAGAAAAGCAGGTAAAGAGTGAGATTAATCTCGCTGTTCAAGGACAGGACGTTCCCTACGTCCAGGAACGTCTGCTTCGCCTCTCCTCCCCTCCACCCTTGTGGTCCTCCCGTCCTTTACTCATGCATCCACTAGCCCATCCTCTGTGTTAGCTTGCCTTCCATATGCACTGTTGATCCTGCCCTCGTGGAGCTTCTTACACTTTCGTGGGGAAGAACAGATACCAAACAGTGTACAACGGCGACTATCACGATTGCTTTTTAGTAGAATATTCCCTGTCAATGAAATCCTACATTGAAAATTCATCAAGCAATAAAACTGAGCTGCTCCTTTGGGGTCGGGGTGGGAGAATGTGTAGGAACGTTGGATTGCAGTGCAGGACTCACTCGTTCTCATCCCATTGCTATCATCTCTCTCTTCTTCCCTCTTCTCTCTCTCCCTTTTAAACTGCAAAGTTGGCGACAGGGTATAGTTTGGTCATGCTTTCTATTTGTTTAATAAAATAAACATAAACATCAATATTTAAGATTTTTAATTATAAAAGAGAAGTGTGTCATATTTCTCCGCCCCCTGCAAGGGTGGATTCATAAATAAAACTATGCTCTCAGATTTCTCGCTGTCGTGCACCCCTCCCCTTTCTTCCTCCCGTTCTGAAAGCACAGCTGCCCTTGTGCTCAGCATGGAAGACCTCCTGCTCCTGTGGCCTTCTTGGAAGACCTACCACACAGTTACAGCGAGGACCAGCCTTTACTGAGCACCTTCTGTGTTTCAGGTCCTGTGCTGTGATGCTGAGATACAAGAGTGCCGAGGATGGATTACGATTGGGATCAAAGATTCAGAGAGGTCAAGTAACTGGGCCAAGGCCACCCGGCTCCTGGCTGGAAGAGATGGGATTCAAACCCAGATCCGCCGGGGTCTTATGTCCACCTGCTTCTGCCTTGTTACCTCTGTGCCACTCTGCTGTGCCTCTGTCACTGTCCCTCTGCATCTCTCTCTCTCTCTCTCTCTCTCACACACACACACACACACACTCTTCCTCTTTGCTTGGAAATACCCACTCCTGGCGTGGAGCACTTGGAAGGTACACGTGGACTTTCCTTCCCCCGCCACCCTGCCACCCCAGGCTGTCTGCTGCTCCAGATGCCACCGCACCAGCAGTGCCAAAGAGCTGGTTTTCTTCCACTCTAATAAACGTTTTCTATTCACTTGTGAGTCAGTGTGTTTGTTTATCTGATGGGCCCCTACTATTTGAGGATGCCCAGAAAACGCGTTAACCCCTCCCAGGCTACGGCTCTCCAGAAACGAGCTCTCCCCGTGCCAGCCTCGGCCCCAGACACACGGCTCCCCTGTGCTCAGACGCCGCCCTGGGGGAAAGAAGGCGTCTTTGAGCGGAGACTTGGAGGTGAGCAGGGTGAGGGCATAAACGGAACATCTGCTTTCATTATCCGAAAACAAATTTAGTGCCAATAAAAGGTGTTCAAGTGAGAAGACTGAGGATGGAAATTGACAGTCAAAGACACAGCCATACCTGATCCCACCTCCATGCCCACCTTGTCTCATCCTTTGCACGGGACACACTCCATTCTGCAGCTCAGCAGGGAACTCGGACCCTCTCTGATTTCATTCGCTGGTCCTGCCAGCTTTTCTCCAACCTTCGTAATGCCAAATAACACTGTTTTAAGAGTTTTATAAAAACTCACTCATTCAACCTTCACGAGGGTCCTGTGAGGCACAGAGAGGTTAAATGACGTGATCGAGGTCACACAGCTAGTGAGTGAGGGATCCAGAGTTGAACCCAGGGAGCTAACCACATGCGACGCTGGTTATTGACCAAAGGACACTTATTTTTAGACATAGTCTGAGGCCTATGAGCCAATCGATGGGAGATTTAAATTTCTTTCTAAATACATTAATGAGAAAAGACCTGACATAGTGGCTATGTCCCGTCCTCTGCAGTCAGTGACTTTTTGCTGTGTGACCTTGGGTTAGTTATTGGATCTCTAAAAGCCTTGACCTCCTTACCTCCTAAATGGGGGTGATGGTGACATGCTGTGGAGGTCGAAGGAGGGGATAATGTGCCCTCAGTGGTACCTCACTAATTACTGTGGATATTCATCACTGGATATGCAATGACATGGGCGGGGCTTTTTAGAGGACTGACGTGACACCAAACTGAACCAAATCCACGCAGACAACACTTTGATTTGGTGTGGATTTCAGCTCCTGACAACCACTGTTACGTCTGCCTTGCCAGCAGAGAACTGCATCCCTACATGTCCACAGCAGTTACGTTCCCTAAAGGAGCATCTCCCGCCGTGGGCAGAGAACCTAAAAAGATACCCTCTGAGCTCCTGAGGCTTTGCCCACGTCCACCCCACACCAGCTACCACACCCCTGGCCCAAGCCCTTTGACGCCCTCGTCAGGGACACCTGCCTCTGTTGCTCTCCTCCTCCAGCACCGCGGTCCTGAATGCCGTCCCAGCGGGAAGGGCAGAACTATTTAGCTAAGTTTGTTATAAACTACACAAACTTCTCCTTAAAGGACTAACTTTAGAAGAGTCACCAGGACTCCCTGAAGAGATTTATTTATTCCACTCAAGGTAGACTGGTGACGGCCCTCACTCTCCAGTGGGTCCTAAGCTGGAGTGGCTACCCCCCGCCGCCAGCTGCTTCCAACTCAGCCCACTGCACCGCGGGTCCGGGCGGAATAGTCTACACCCGACAGGTCTGCAGTCACCAGCACAATCAAAGACACGCTGGCATCCCTCTGACGCATCGCAGACTAGCCGCCTCCATCCATTTCCCTAATGTGAACACGACCACTTTCACCTTCCCATCTTGAAGGAATACTCTGAGTACACACGACATGATAAACACAAAGTTGCTCTGAGATCTTCAGAGAAAGGATTTCACATCGAAGTGTCTTCAGCATGATTTGGCTGTTTTCAGTGACTATGACTCTTAAGTCGGAATCACCCATTTTCATGCGTGGGCGGTGTAGACAAATGGCTTTGTAACTAAATTTACAGATTTGCTTAAAGAAAAAAGAAGTCACGGCTGTAAGGTGATAATCCCGAATCTTCTATGGAGTGCACACAGCTATATATCAAATCCAGGCCCGTTGTAGAGCAGGAGGCCAAGGCCATTATTTTACTTTACTTTGTTTTTTTTAAGTTTTATTTCTTGGTTGAATTTTGTTTGGTAACTCTATCATTGCTATTGTAAATAGACCCCAAGATTCAGTGCAGCTACTCTGGTGAGGAGTTGACAGCTGCCTCTGGAGGAGAACCCACCAATTAGGGTAATCAGCCCAAGGAAAAAAAGAACATGTAGTAAGTGCATTCTGTTTTAGGGAACACCTGGGCAGCTTTAGAGACGACGAATCCTCCATTTGAGGTTTTAAGGCAAGTGTTTGCTTAATTTTGCAAGAATTTTATTTGGAAGGCTGGGGTCGGGGAGGAGAGGGTATTTCTTCTTTGTTTGTTTCATGATATTTCACACTTAGAAGGTCAGCCTCCTGCCCTCACGAACCCCCTCTCCCTCCCCACTTCCCAACTGAACATCTATAGATTGGTCCAGAATCCCAGAACCCTTTGCTGTCGCACTGAGAGGGGGACTGGAAAGTGACCACCCTACTGGAATTCCTTTGTTTTGGTGACTAGATTATCTTTATCCTTGGCCTTGGCAGGGTAAGAAGAGCCACCCTAAGAGTTAACAAGACCTGGATCTAGCGCCTGGATCTGTCCTTCATTTTTGTGTCCTGTCCCCATTTTGAGCACCGGGAGAGCGAACCTTTTAAGGGGTCAGGCTCTGGCGGCACTATGCCTTGGACCAAATCTCGTCTCCACCACTTAGTGGGAGGGGGATCTTGGGGACGAGAGCAGCCTCTCAAGTCTGAGCTTCTCCATTGGTAAACGAGGAACATGGCAGCGACTCCGTCCCAGGGCCAGTGCAAGCATCAACTTAAATCACGCATGCCCAGTGTTTATCTGGTAAGTATTTTTGTTGCAATTGATATACCATTGCCATTAGTGATTTCCATCAAATGCAATGCAAGTACCATAGAAAACTATCAAACGCTGTACAAATAAGACGGATAACGTTACAAAAGCAGTATTGTTATTATTTTAATTTTTATTACTTCACTCTTGCTTTGGGTCTATCTTGGAGGTGACAAGAGACATCCTGAGAAGAGGAATCACAGATCCCTCCTTTTACTTACGTGAGGTTTTGAAATACCTAACGTGGTGGTTGAGAAATACACATTTGCAAAACATTAGTACAAGTTTACATGAGAATTTACACACGCAGACTCACTGAGCCTGGAAAATAAGATTGTAAAGAGAGAGAATTAATTCTGCTCTTCTTCCTGCCTTGTAGAAAGAGGGGAAGGAGGGAGTCTCGAAATCAAATAACATTTCCTTCAAATATGAAACCTGGAGTGAATAAGCGATTGACTTTTCCATTTGGTGCCTTAATTCCTGTCCGTCAGATTTCCTGTCACTTCTTGCCTGGAAATGTTACTATCTATCACTCTTCTGGAATGAGCCAGACTAGGTACATCTCTCTGAATCTCACTCTCCCTCTCTGGTTCCCTGATAAGCCTGGCAGAGCTGGGGGCCGTTGACAAGATTCACATTTTCACCTGATAAAGTACCATTTACACTACAAATGCCAAAGAGTGGTGGTGGGGTGCACATTCAAACACAAGTCTCCAAGGGGGAAAATAAGTCAGGACGCCCAAACTTAGAGAGAAGGCTGGTATCCAAAAGAGAAAGCAGGGGAGGGAGGGAGGGAGGAGGGAGGGAAGGGGGAGGGTTCCAATTAGCATTCATGCCAGCTCTTACTCAGTAAAAGAGGGGATCATAGCTTTGTGGATTAAGGATTAAGAGCAAATTTGGTTTAGTGACTATTCCTCCTCTGGATAAATGTCTGTTGAGGATTCAGAAAACATTTTTTTCTAAACCAGTTGGATATTTTCTTAACATGCCAATATTTTTATTTTTTCTTTAATAATTACATCAACTTCTATAAACAAAGCCTGATTTTTTTCACATTTTCAGGGTGAAATCTCCCACCCCGATTTAATTGATCCTCTTGCCCCCAACCTCTCTGCAGCCCGGGAGATGCGCACCCGGCCACTGGGAGCAATCATCCGGTGACCCCACCAGCGAGGTCAGCGCATCGCTCCACCGGCTTCCACAGCACTGCATCCTGTCTGCAGGGATCACAGTGCAATAAGCTGCCCACATTCCTGAATGCCCAACAATCATTTCTGAAACAGACTCAGCACCTGAGAAAGCTTTTACATGGCTTTGCCCCTCGCCTTCTGGATCAAGATGGTAGATGGAGTGGCTGGGGGAACAACGGGGGTGGCCGGGACTTAGCGGGGACTCTTCCCGCAAGGATGCTCGGGGGAGGGTGGGACGCCTGGAGCCCCGTGCCCGTCCTGCCTGCAGCCCCTCAGCCCCCTCCACCAGGGGCTCTGTTCCTCCCGCTCTGGTCCCTCCATCCTCACCCCAGGGACACAAGAGACCAACATCACAGACGAATGATAACCTTAGACAAAAGAACGATATACAGAGGGGTAAGACAGGAGGTCGGCTACTCGTGGCTGCCTCACTTCCTTCCCTTGTGGTCACTCTGGACACAGCATTACCCGCAACTCCAGATCCCACACAGACTGAACATATGAGAACACTTGGTAGTTGAGCATGCAGATTCAGGATCCAGAGTCCATGGATCCCTAACTCTGGCCCTGACCCACGTTCACTGTGTAATAACCCCCCAGGGCCTCGGTTTACTCATCTGTAAAATGGCAATAATAATAATAGTACCTTCCTTACCGTGTCGGTCTAAGGACTGAATGAGTTAATATCTGGGAAACACTCAACACTGTGCCTGGCATAAAAGTGTCATTATAATCATCATTATTATTTGCAGATGAATAAAGGTAGGTATCATCTGTATTTTTCTACGACTGAGACTTAGACTTAGTAGTCACAGGGTTAGGATTTGAACTGACACACATATGACTCCAGAGGGCAAACCCTTAACCAGGAATCAAGACGTCTCTCTTGTCAAAGTTAACCAACCAGCAGGCACCAAGACATCCTTCCCACCCACCCCCCCCACCCCCGACACAGAGCTTGGCTCTGACTCCATTAAGTCCTATTCACAGAATTCCAAATACCAGTCAGGCACAGTGATGCAGAACAGGGACCAGGAAGTGTAAGTTGCTTACCTATCCGTGGGGAGGAAACCCATGTGAATATGAAAAGAGAAACAGCAGGAAAAGACACATAAAGACAAAAGGGAAGAGTCCTCCCACAGCCCTTGCAGCCCCCTGTGCTCTACCCTTGAGTCAAAGGGGCCTTTCAGGTACGTGTGCTCAGCTGCTCTGGCCTTGGGACGTTTTGCTCCCTGGTGATGCCGTACCCTCCCCTTTGCCTAACCACCTCCTCTCCATCCTTGCAGGGCCTGATGAAATGGCTCTTCTTCGTGGAGCTTCTGGCCTCTGCAGTCTAGGCTTTGATGCCCGTAAGCCCTCCCATTGCACACACTTCCCTTGAAGCCCAGCTCTCAACTGTAAGCAATTATTTGTGTAATGTTGTATTCATGTCCGTCTCCTCACTTGAGAATAACATCCATGAAGGCGGGGCAGTTTCACTATTGCTCTGACCACACACACAGTGTCTGGTATGCAAAGAAAGGATAAATGACAGCATCCCCTCCAGGGACGGAACTGCCTGGCCACTCTCCCGCCCACCCCCGCACCTTCTTTGTCTCCCATGAATCTATTTCAGGCATCTCTGGAGCAGAACACCTCTTGAAGAGTTGGGCTTGTCCGTGCTGGCCGTGGGGACGAACTGTGGAATGTTCTGCTGCTGCAGGAGGGCAGGGCAAGAGGAGGCAGCTCTTGGAGCCCTGCCAGCGTCAGCCCCGCGCTCTGCATTTCTCTCCAACGGCCCCGACGTGGACAGTGGGTCTCCCGCTGCTTGCTCCTGGCTGGATCTTCATCAGCCAAACAGCTGGCCTTCAAGCTTCACCCAGCATTACAGTAAAGGACGCCTATGCACCCCCTCCAGCCTCCCCGCCCTCCCCATTCTCCTGCCAGTGTTTTTTCTCTAAACCCTAAATCACGCAGATGTGTCACACTGCCAGTGGCCTCAGCTAGGTGAACGCCACTGAGCAAATTTCTGATCGCCTTTGGGACAGCCCAACCCAGAAATTCAGAAAAGGTCAGTGGGAAGGCTGGGAGGAAGAACCTGCATCTTTCAAATAAGCTGGTGATGAGGTTGGGGATCCCGTGAGCCCTGCTGGACAGCCCCACTGAGAGAGACTCAGAAACTCAGAAAAGGGTGTCAGACTTCCCCTCAGCTGGCAGCTCCTGCTCCATCAAGTGGCAGGTACGTCGAACACACAAGAGCTTTAAAGGCTGCCTTCCGACTGAGCTAAACAGAAATGCATGTCCCTCCTTGGTTTGCACTCTCCCTCCTCCAGTTTATCCACCGCCCGCCAGCTGAACCCCACGCTGTGCCCACTTCCCAAGTGAGCCCCACCAGCCATACCACGATCGATCGACAGAAGTAAAACCCGGTCCCAGGCGACCGTGATGGAATGCACGTCTCCAGCGGCGCTGACAACCAGCAAGGCTGCAGGTGAAGGGCGCACTCCTCCCACCAACGGTGGCTACAAGAGAGCCTTTACGGACTTCAGAAGCAATGTTTCAGGGGGGCTTGGTCCTCTGTTCACTGGAAATGCTGCCTCCTGCCTCTTCTTCTTTGCAATCTCCATCCCTGCTCCAGCTCAGCTCTGCTTCCAGGCAGGAGCTTGACTGGATAAAAGGACCCAGCGAACCTTCTCACACATAGCCAGTCCCAACAGTGGTGGCAGGTGAAGGGGAAAACTTTCACTCTCCTTTCTCCTCGGAAGTGCCCTGTGCCCACGTGACCCCATACGGTCTCTAATTCTGGGCCATCTGCTGATGTCTTCCTCCAGGGGTCCCTTGCAAATGTTTTTCTCAGACATACTTTGTGCTCTGATTTTTCTCCTTTTTCTCAGATAATGTCTCAGTTGTTTTTTTTTTGTTTGTTTCTTGTCAGTAGGTATGTGAGGTGTGTAACCCTAAAGTCAGGAAGGTACATACATCGTCCTCCAATTATATTTTCCTTCCATTGCATTTGCTGTGACCTGGTCATACCTGAAAAACTGCATTTCCTTTCTTTTGGGCTCATAATTAACAACAAAATAAAAACAAAAATCTTGAGCCATAATACAGAAGTCCTTCTCTCCTGGGTTAGTTACAATGGAGTCTCCTGTCGGACATGCGCTGACGCTTCAGACGCCTCTCCCCACCCCCGGCCCCGAGCACAAGCCAGTGGCCGTCATGTGTTTTAACAGCTGCAGCTCTTCGGTTGTGGAGACCACACTTTTTGTCAGTTCTCTGTGTTGTTGTCACTGTTCTGGTTTGGTTTGCTTTGGTTTCTCTGTTTATCTATTTGAGAATGTCAGGATGCTATTTCTGAGACCAGAATGACTTCTGCTGGGTTTCTTGACTCCTGGATCCCTGGGCCATTGTCATTGCCACCTGGGCTCCACCGTCCACAAACATCTACCACACTGCTTCCTCACGCCCAGCTTCAGAGGGACTCTGGAATCATGACAAGGAACAGAGAATTCTTTCCCCTCTGATGGGTGAGAAGAACCTGTTCTCTTCCTGTTTCCAGAGTGAAATCAAGCAAAGTTCCACAAGCTTCAGTGGCCCTGCTTTCCACCCCCAATAGGCAACACTGGCTCCTCCATTCCCAGCACCAAGGAATGGTGCACCTGTTCCCGGGTTCTGCATGGTGTGGACCCAGAGATCCTTATAGAGCGCGGAAGGTAATCTGGTCTTCCAGAGAGGCCCCTGGGCTCTGCTTGGAGCTGGACGGAGGGGTGAGGGGTGCAGACGTGTGGAGGGGGGCATTGCTGCCCCACGAGCATGCCTTCAGACTCGGCAGAAGAGAGGAGGCCTGTGGATGCATCAGGCAGCAGTGTGTTTTGAGACCCTCAGGTTCACCCCGAGACTGTGCCCATCCAAAAGGCAGATAAAGAAGGAATGGCCTCTTCCTCCTAAAAGTTCAAGTATAGCTGAGAAGAGCAGGGGTGGGCATAAACCTAGGTGCACACATACAGGTGCACACAGCTGAGATGAAATAATATGAACTAAATACGAATGAAAAGCTCGGTCAGCACAAGGAACGAGGGAGTCGGGGCTTCAAGGGCAACCCAGTCACACACTCGAGACAGCACGCAGTTGGTCCACTCAACTTTGACCTTGAGGGAGCTCTCATATGGGTCAAGGGTGGGATGGAGTCCTCAAGACCACGCTGAGGTGTAGTTCACTGGGAAGGACAGAGTTATCCCCTCTTGGCCTCAGAACAGTGACATAAGAAGACAGTGGGGTCCGAGGGACAGGAAGTCTGTCAAAGATGTGAGTCTACCTGAGTAGGTGTACCGTCCAACTGGTCCACGGGGGCCAGGAACGGAGCTAGCTGCGGTTGGGAAGTCGTATCTTCTCAGGAATTTCAGTGATGCCGAGGTTCTGGCAGCCTGCCCTAGTTCTGAAGTCTGAGAATTCTGGTTTTGGAAATTTGGAATTGTTGCTTCAAAATGAACAAGAGGGTTTGAGACCAAGCCTTGGAAAGAACAGGAAAATGACATCTGAGGTGGAGACACTGCTGTTTAAAGGCTTGGAGACAATTATGCATAAGGGACATTCAGGAATTAGCATCAGGCTGGCCTGGATATGCCGGGTGAAATTTGGCCGCAACACTGAAAGATTATTTAGGTAATTGGATAAGACCCTTCCTGAGCATTCAGTGGCAGAATTCTGTTCATGCTTCCTCAAATGACTGATGTCCATTTCAGATCCCAATTTATAAGAGCACAGAAGACTGGACTTAGCAAAGGAGATTAAAGGATACTAGATGGTTGGATGGATGGATGGATGGATGGATGGATGGATGGATGGATAAATGGATGGATAAATGGATGGATAAATGAATGGATAAATGGATGGATAAGTGGATGGATAGATGATAGATTGTAGGTAGACAGACAGACAGAGCGAGCCCTTAGCTGCCCTCTCCCCTTCATGCCACAAACACATGCCACAGACTCTTCTCTCTAAGGATTGCCTGGTCTCCATCCCACATGTTGATCAGGAAGACACAGAGAACACAGGGAGCACCATCTGGGAATGATCTATTTTCTGTACTCAGCATGTTCCTGGAAACCTGCTGTCCCCAGGAGAACAGGTGAAAGCCTGACACTGTCAAAAAAAGTGGGCAAAGCTTGCTGCTTAATTTTTTATTAATGGTATTAAAATTTCTTTGCCTAAGTCATTAATCATTAGGTCATATGAAAGGCTTATGTTTATTCAGAGAATATAATAGCTCACAGCAGTAAGGATGTATGTTTTCTCATTGGCCAGTGGAATTGCTGCGCTGTTATAGAGGAACAGATTTTTTTTCTTTTTCTTATTTATTTATTTTTACTTAGAACAGTTAGTTCAATTTAACAAACACTTATTGAATTTTTCTGACAAAGATAAATACTATACAGTCTCTGCTGTAGAAAAGGTCAGAATGATAACAAAAATGACAAAATTCGTCACCATTTCTTGGGCACTTACTAGATGCCAGCCTCTGTGTTAAGTGCTCACCACAGGATCTTATTTATCTCATTTAATCCCCAAAACCATACTGTGAAGTAGACACTATTTTTATCCCCATTTTATGGAAAATGAGGGTTGAGTAAGTATGTTGATTAACTAGCCCAAGGTCATGCAGTAAGGATGGTTACAGCCCAGTGGGAAAGACAGACAGCTGCACAGATAAAATTCCATTTCAGTTTCTTAACTTATATAAGCAACTACTTTTCTTACATACATAACAACCCGTACAGAACCAGGGCAGCACTATTCTCTCACCTTTTTATTTCCCATCCAAACACTGCTGGGGACCCACTGGTAGATGTCCAGAGACAGTGGAAGTTCAGCAGGAGCTCAGAAAAAAAATGCTCAACTCTTCCAGCGAGTCAAAGAAAGTGAGCTGGTGACCCAGGGACGCTGAGGTGCAGGGCTGCCCACTGCACCACAGGGATAGAGAAGATCCCAGAACAGAAAACCTCAACCCCACTGCCACTGACCCCCACTGGGCAATGTGGTCTGAGGAAACCCCAGCTCTGACCTAGCAGCACTCAAACTTGGGAGTTAAGTACCCTCCATGCCTTTCTTGTTGAATTGTATTTCAGGAAATGGCAGACTAGCCATAGAATAGAATATTAAGTGGCCACTGAAATCGTGTCTGAACAACAACCGCTCATGTAGAAAATCGTAATATTATGTTTGTAAAATAAGCTAAATATAAGGAAATGCACCAGAAGAGGAACTTCAGCTATCTCCAGGTGTAGAACTATAAACTGATAAAGGAAGTGTTATCAGTTTTAAAGAGCATCGTCTAATTGCCATTGCATCCGTGAGGGCCAGTCCATGACTCCCACCTGGTCCCCTCCTGTCTCTCCGACATCCTTCTCCGTTTCTCTTCCTTCCCAGCACCTCCGTCAGCATTACCTTTCACTCCACCTCCTTCAGATCTGCAGCCCCTCACCCAGGGCCGGCGCTTAACCCTTTCGTGCCTGCAGAGGTGTGGACCTGCCCATCACAGGACCACAAACAACCTGATAAGCAACTCAAAGCTGTCCCTACAGCATGAAAAGTGCCTCTTCCCCCCATCTCACCATAGCCCCCTTCTCTAGGCCGGCTCCACGGAGACCCAATCAGGGGACAGAGACAGGGATGGGGTAGGATCTCATTAGAGGACCAGCACCGTCTAGAACCCGGTTATGGAGACTGATCCATCTAGAGTCCCAGGAAACACCCATGAGAGTAGGCAGGACAGCCCGGCTCTCTCTCCTTTCCCAGCCCTTCTGTCCTGTATTGTTCATCTTGTCGCACAGCTGTGGGCCCCCTCAGGGACACGGAAAGAAGAAAGTGTTTTGATCCACGAGAAGATGCACAGAAGAGATTCTGTGGAATGAAAATACCCAGGCGAGGCATCCTCTCCAAACTGAACTGCTTACTGATTTCTACGAGGCGTACTGCTTTGGCCCCACGTTTCCCATCTCTGAAACACAAAGTATCCTGTCTGGCCTGAGGCCCACGTACTGTAGCAGTCACATAAATCCCAACATGCAAAGGCCTTATATGTTCTTGAAAGAAAGAGTCACATAGGCAAAGTGATTATCCCCAGAGCCCTGATTATGGGCTGAGATTATGAGAGATGGTAAGCCATAGCCCAGCCGCATCATAGGTGACCCGTTTCAAATGCTACCGCGTGCACACACACACACACACACACACACACCTTCTAAGGTAGTAGGACGGCAGCACTGCCACTTAGCCCAATAAGATTGGACCTTCTTTAACCAGGGGAATGATTCTAGGACAATGATGCTGGCCAGGTGATAGCTCACTAGACCAGCACTTTTTATCTTTGCATCATTCTTCAATCTGAACTCTCTCCTCTCGCTGTAGACACAAGCTGATGCTGCCAGGACAACAGAAATCCCAGCTTTCCCTGAATATCCGATGCTGTGACTGGTTTTTCCCTGCCACCCAGCCATGGGGAGAATAATTGAATCACGTGTTTGAACTGGCCCAGCAGTAGAGCCAAAGGCCATAATGGGTGACCACTTTCCAATCTCATTGAAGCGAATAATGAACCCAAACCAACAAACTGTGGAAACTGCCCGGGTCAGGGTCTGTGGCCCCATGCAGGGCCACCCAGGCTCCGGAGTCCCTTGCTTGGCTGCAAGCTGGACGCCAATAATTGAACGGCAATGAAGAATACAGGGACAGTGCTTGGCAAGGCCTAGACAGTCTGCCCAAAGCATCCTCTCCCCACCTTGGTTGAAATGCACGTGGTTCTTACCTTAAAATATGTCCTTTGTTAAGTGACAGGTGGTTAAGATTTGTTCCTTTTGCTTTTGGCAAACCCATTAACCAGAACCTACTTGGTTTGGAAGAGGAAGAGTTAGATCCAATCTTAAAAACAGAGTCCAGATCCTTAGTAGCCATGCAGGAAATTGGAGAAATATAAATCAAAAAAGCAAGCAGTGGCAAGAACATGAGAGTAAACACAGGGCTCCTCAGCACACCACCGAAAGACATCCCTTTCAAATCTCCCACGGTCCAGAGAGTAATGGAAAAGGCTTTCCAAATCCCACTTCTATGCTCTAGCATTCTAGCAGCAGCCCCTGTCTCTAGAACACCTCCACTTTCATCTAGGATTCTTCACACATCTTGTTAACAGAGGCATAAATAAAGTACCCTAGCCCAGTGCAGGAGAAAGCTCGGGGAATGGAATGATGCTCAGAAATATTTATTTTGAGCATGAACTGTATGCCAGGCAGAGTCTAAGGTGCTGGTTACATAAGGGAAGCAAGAGCAGCATGGACACATTCACTATGGAGACGGGATGTAGTTTTTGTTTGTTTGGTCAAATTGTTCCTCTTGAGTGGGAAGAAAAGCCCCTGCAGCTCCTGAAGAGAAGGGATTGACCATCAGGAAGGGTAAATATCCCTTGGGCATCTCCAGTTCCATAGTAATTGTAGAAACCTGTCTATTCCCCTCAGCTAATTCAGAGGCCTTGGCTCTTTAGGGCTGAACAAGAAAGAGGGGCAGACTACTTGAAGCTAAGATCAAAATGAAACATGTCCTCTAAGTTCAGGTCTGTTGCATTGTTCTATTTGCCCACACTCCTGCCAGGACCACACTCTCTTGATTGCTGAGGCTTCACAGTAAGTCTTGAAGTTGGGTAGCATCAGTCCTCCAACTTTGTTCTTTTTCTATATTGTTTTGGCTATTCTGGGTCTTTTACCTTCCCATATAAACTCTAGAATCAGCTTGCTAATATCCACACAATGACTTTCTGGGATTTTGATTGGGATTGCATTGAAGCTATAGATCTAGTCAGGAAGAACTGGCATCCTGACAACACTGAGTGTTCCTATCCCTGGACATGGAATATCTCTCCATTTATTTAGCTTTTCTTTGATTCTGTTCATCAGAGTTTTGTAGTTTCCCTCATACAGATCTTCCACATAGATTTAGACCCAAGTATGTCATTTTTGTGGTATTTATGTACATAGTATTGTTTTTAATTTCAAATTCCACTTGCTCATTGCTGATATATAGGAAAGCAGTCCCTCTAAGCTATGACCCAGCTGAATTCCTCATGTTGGTTCTAGAGTCTAAGATGCTCACCTGTCATTTGCAGTGTAAGAGAGCAGTCACATTGTGAGTGACCACCCACTCACCAGCACTGAAACTCTGCGTAACTGTGGACGTCACATGATCCACAGAAAGGCAGGTCCTTATAATAATTAGGTTATAATCCCGGTACTCATTTCTAAAATTGGAAAACTGAGTACTAACTCGGGATGACTAATGTCAAATGACATACCCATAGTTAGTGTTTTACAGTTTATTTCTCTGCTTACGTATGTAACGTACTTGATCTTCATGACCTGACAGATATTCTCCCCATTTTACAGATGAGGAAATTGAGCCTCAGAGTGGTCCAGTGAGCTTCCTGAAGTCATACTGCTGATAAATGGCTGTGCCTGAATTGGTCCCTGTGTTTTCCGGTTCCAAGTCCCACAATCCTTCCACCATCGCTCAGAACCTTCCAATGATTCAGTAGCATGACGGGTGTTTGCCCCAGCTTCTGGCACTATTCATGTTCCTTTTTCTGCTCCCATTTAACACTGAGAATCAAGAATCCTAAATCTCGAGCTTGCTAGTGATTGCACATTCATACCCATTGAGTGACAGCAATCTATCTTGGGGAATTATGGTTTAATAATCCCACAAGTCAGCACATTGAGGCCCAGAGACAAAAATAAAATGCATGACTGTCCAAATATGCTTCAGGTTACTCTGAATACATTTGAGGGGATTTGACAAACTAACGTCCTTTGCTATCAGCACTTCAGGCTGAGTCTAGTGAATGTCCTTCATTCCCACATTCCCATCGTCAGCTACACCTGATTCTCCCACAGTTCTATTGGCTTGACTACAAATTGAAAAACAAAAACAAAACAAAAAATGGTTCCCCTAAAAACAAGCCCCCACCATTTTATGCACACACACCATAAAATGAAGATCAAAAATGACAAAGACACAAAGCTGATGTGTGCATTTTAAACAAAGAAAGGCCCTAATATAGATAAATGTAACTGAAACCCTTCTTTTTAAATACTGGATGTGGAAGACTCCAGCTGTTTATTTTATGAACAGAAGGGCAAAACAAACACGGGTTCCTAAAATGTGCCAGGAACTGCATTAGGTGCTTCCACGTAAACTAACTGATTTGGTCCCTGTAACAACCACGGGACTGGTTATTACCCCTTTTTATACTGTAAGGAAACTGGGTGCTTGAGTGATGTGTCCACGGCTGGATAGCTGGTGCATCTGCGATTAAGACTCATGAGGGGCCCTCCCGGTGTCAAGCACAGACAGAGCTCTTTGACAAACATTAATGAACAAAACAAAGACCCTAGTTTCAAGGAGTTTATATGTGCAAGCGAGGAGAAACAGACGGCAAACAAAATAAATAAGTAAAACATAAAATATTAGGAGGCGATGATGGCTGGGAAAAAAAGAAAGCCTAGGGCAGGGAAAGAAGGATGGAGACCATGCGTGGGAGTGGAGGGCAGACTGCTCTGCCGTCAGGGGGGGCGCGCTGGGGCAAGTGAGGTCGGAGTGAAGACCCGGGGAGGGGCGGCAGCTGGAGCAGGGCCCCCCGGAGACGTGCCTGTCTGCTGTGCCCACACACGCCCTCCTCGAAACCACCACCCAGGTGCAGGGCGAGGCTTGAGAGCTGGGTCTCAGGAGACAAGGCTTGAACAGAACAAGGAGCAGGTCAGAAAAGTGAAGGACAGGGCTTTGCCTGCTGGAGCACTGCCACAAGCCCGCGAGCTCCTCGTTGGACGAGAGGAGGCGCTGGACACGGCAGAGGGTGTGGAGGACACGAGGGAGGCGGGCAGCTGCGACCTCCTTCCAGGGCCCACCTTTCGGGGTATGATGGTTGTTGATTTTATGTGTCAGCTCGACTGGGCTAAGGGTGGCCCAGACAGCTGCTTAAGCGTTACTGCGGGGTGCGTCTGTCGGGGTGTTTCTGAACCAGGAAGACCCCTCGCCAATACGGACACCATCGTCCAATCCAGCGAGGGCCCGGAGAGAACAAAAAGGCAGAGTAAGGGCCAAATTCTCTCTCTCTTCTTGAACTGGGATGTCCATCTTCTCCTGCCTGCAGAACTGGAGCTCCTGGCCCTCAGGCCTTCAGACTCAGACTGAATTACACCCTGAGTCTCCAGCGTTCAGACGGCAGATCACAGCATACCCTCAGCCTCCGTGGTCTCTGGAGCTGATTCCTAGAATAAATCTCCTCTTCTCTATATATCCTACCGGCTCTGTTTCCCTGGAGAACCCCGGCTAATACCAGGGGCTTCCTTCTCTGGAGCTGATTTCCCACGTTGGGAGCCTGCCTGAAATCAGTCCTAATTCTGCTGACAGGACTCACAGGAAGTTGTGCCGGGGTAGCCAGGGAGGGCCACGTGCAGGTGGTACCAGGCCCCGAGAGACCCCTGATCCCGTGCTAACACTAGGCACACACACTCACTCCTCCAAACAGCCCGAGGAGGCAAGTCCCAATACCACACCCCTGCTTTTACATGGGGAAACCGACTCAGAGAACTTAGGGAACTCACCCAAGGTGGATCCCGATTTCAAAGAACCCTGTTTGACTCAAAAGACCATGCAGACCTTGGGGCAAAAACAAATGCCAGGTCAGAGAAGCAACTCCTCTCTTTACAGTGAAAGAAGCTTCACTCCATATTAAACCCTTAGCCAGAGACGGGCATCCTGGGGGCACCACCGGCCAAAGAATGCATGCGGGTAGCAAGGGAGGTCAAGAAAGGTAGATGGATGGAAATAATCCTTTTCCCCTTAGTGAAAACAAATTCAGACTGCCCTCCGTCACTACATTTGAACAGAGCGATGCAGGGATCACAAACGCAGGACAGGAATTCAGAGGAACCCAAGCCGGGAAGGGAATCCACGGCACAGACAGACTCCGGTTCTTCCTGACGACATCATCTGTGCAGGTAGAAAATCACCTCCACTCGGCCCGTGCATGTGCGCACACGCACATGTTAATATTTTGTTTGCAGATCTGCCTGTTTACATAGCTAATTTGGGATCTGTTTGCAAACACAAATTCGTTGGGTGCAGTTACTCTGTGCACGGACACAGAGCCACCCGCTTCCGCAGTTTAACGGCACGGAGAGTGGGTGCCTCGTAGCATATGGCCGTCTGTATATAATCACAATATTACCTGCGCGTATTAGTTACACAGCAGTTACCTTATAATTAGTGCTGGTTTTCAGCCATTCAAAAGCAAAAAAAAAAAAGTATTTTAATTAAATCATCAAGGTGTTTAGAGCGGGGAGAAGCGGCAGAGAGAGTTAATGATTCACAGCACTCTATCAACCGAAATGGGACGGGCACGCCAGCACCTTCCCACCTCCCAGGTGGGGTGATGCTTTCCTGCTAACGACAGTGAATACCGTCTTCCCGTGACCTTGTATCCAAGATGCCAAGCTTCTTTCAGAGTCATCTGCAGGCCATCAATCCTGCAGTCAGACAACTGTCAGAGCTGGAAGGGACCTCAGCCATTGTCCGGCCCACTGACCACAGAAAAGACAAGTGAATTCTGGGCAGGAGGGGATTAGCTCTGAACCACACGGTTTAGCAGGGAACCTGAGACCAGAACCCAGGTCTCCTGAGCTGCATTCCCGTGCTGACGCTGGTACACGTCTGTCACGCTTCTTGAAATGTCCCACACAGACCATTTCCCCTCAAATTAAAATTTCACACATATTAGACACCTTCAGAAAATGAAGTGGTGTCACACACATCAGTTGGTAATTAATAAATACAAGCACAGGGTTAAAGAGGCTGTCCTAAGCCATTTGAGCAAATACGTGGTAATATTCAAATTTTTTCGCATGGTTTCTAGTACTTGTGCTTTTAAAAACGCATTGCCTCCTGATGACAGGAATTCATTTAAATTCATTAGAGCGGAAGGAGCCAAGGTCTGTCCTTTGAGTTCCAGATGCACCATTCCCTTGGTGACACTGGGCAGGTTACAGAACCTTCTCGTGATTTCTCTATGATACTGAATTACACACTTAAATGCTTTCCTCTCCTTTTCATTATAGAAAGGAATCTTTCTTCCAATAGGCACTGTGTTAACATGAGCTTCAAATTACAAGAGGCAGTGACATAATCTCAAGGTTGGTATTATCATCTCCTCTGGGTGGGACGGGTCAGAATATTCCTTACACCCAATTCCCGCCCCCCTCCACCCCCGCCATGCTGCCAACGACAATATCATCTCCATCCTTTCTTACGGAGCAAATGTGAACTCAGAGCCGAGGGGAGGAAAGGCACAGGATGCTGTTATAATCATCAGGCCAGTTGAGGAGAATGAACAGCATCTCAGCATAATCATCATCTTCTCCCACACCGCTCCTGTCCTTCCTGCCGGGTACACATTTAACACTCCATGCAGAAGAGACCAAATGTCCTTAGTTGCATAAGACAAGAAACAGACCCCAGTAGAGCAGGATAAGAGATCGCTGGTGTCCATCAGGAACAAATGACCATGTAATAACTCTGTAATTACATGGTAACTAGAGCTCATTGAGCCTGTAAATTATATCCTTGTCACCTCCAGGTAATGATGCAGCTCTATCTCCCATCTACAGAAAGCATCCGCACATGGTCCATAGTCACTGAGAGATAAGGGAATTCTTGGCTTTTAACGCAGATTTGCTGCTGATGATAGGTGATAGACAGGCTGAAATCTGGGATTTAATGATTTTCCAGTTGAGATATGACTGCCTTATCATCCATAGCAAGACATCCATTACCCAGGCAGTGTTCTACATCCTTCATCAGAGGGATTGATGAAGGTTCCCCAAATTAGAGAGGAAATGCAAAGGCTCCGCAATACACACCCACACAAATGCTCACAAGTGCACGGGCATGGACACCAACAGCCAATTTACACTCCCTGGGACATTTAATCTGCAGACCTTTGAAACATCACTATTACAGCATTTCACTGAATATTTTAATACTGGGAAGAATATTGTCTCTTTTTATGCAACATTCTCTCTGGGACCATTATGCAGAGGCATTAAGAAATTCTGTGTGGTAGATTATTCAGCAAATATTGTTTGACAGCCAACTGTGCATATAGTATTCTGCTAGGTGTTAGAGAGGAAACAAAGAAGCATAATACTCAGTTCTCTCCCCTAAGGATCTGAGTCCACTGACACAGATAACATAAATACATAAAAAGTTAAATTATAATGTCACAAGGCAGTGTATAATTATCTGCCAAATGACTGGTACAGACACGAGAACTACAGAAATAACAGAAAGAGGGAACTCACTTTGGGGTGGTATAATCATAAATATAGCTTCTTATAGATTGAAATGAACATCGAAGAGAGCTGAAATATCACATTCATTCAAGGTCTGTTACAAAGAGACATTTCACAGTTCTCTCCATCCACAGTCCTCTGGGTCCTCCAAAAGCAAATCAACAACAACAACAAAAAACAGATATTTTTGAATTAAGGAAAAACAGAAACCTTGGGAAGGAACACATCAGAAATATGAGCATCAACAAGTTTAAAACTGTGTATAGCCAAGGTGCAAGGAGGCCAGAAATATACTAATAACTTCCATGTTCCTTTAGCATTTGAGTGTTTATAATTTGGGTGCACATGTAGCTATTCCGCCCACAGCGGTAGGAACGTTTGCCGATCAACATAAGGACTTAGCAACTAGTCCGAGACATGGAGGATTGCAGTCATCAAGTTGAGAAAGTGCAAAAGCCTTAATCGAAGCATCCAGTCAACATAGGACACAATCCACTGGGGATCAAGGTGGGTATTTCTCCGAGAAACAGAGAGCCTGTCCCTCTCTCCAGGTTCCTTGGCCCCTAAACGCCCAACCTTCTAATCACGATTCATCACCGGTGTCGAGGGGGTAGCAACGTGATAGAGTTACTCTTCAGCTACTGCTAAAGGTTAGTCAAAACGGCCTCTTGAGCTTTATCTGGATTTAGTGTAAACCCATTTGCCATCATCGGACTGGCTCTGAGCAGGCTTTTGACTGGCTGGCCTTCCTGGCACATACCGCCTCCAACATTTACCCTGCAAATGTCCTTCATTGATGTGTGAGGTGCACGGACTCACTTGGTCTAGAGTGAGTGTAAACCTTAGACCCTAGTGCCTACCGGTGGTTGGTCTCTGGGTGGTGCTAAGGAAGATGAGGGCCCCAGGGAGACTGCACTTCTCCATGGAAGAACTGTAAGAATATACCCTCTAGACTCTGAAACTAGAGGGCGCCAGCACCCCTCCAGACCCTTAAGGATTCAAAAGGTCTCAGTGAAGATTTTCTCTTTCTGGAATAAATCAGTGCTATCTCAAAGAAAATATTTTTGACAACCACCAGAATTCTAGTAAGGTTAAAAAGAATTGTACATTTTGATAATGCTTTTTTAAAAAAGTCCACGTTAACGATGTGACCTTGTGTATGTTACTTATCTTTGGGTTGTCATTTCCTTGCTAAACAATAAAAAGGTCAGATGAGATGGTCCTTCAGGTCCATCCTAGGTTGAACAGTCTATGAACTAGAAGGGCTATAATGATCAGTTTTTCAAAAGTTAATGAAGAATAATCACATCCTCGATCTCAAGCTGTCGATAAAGAATAAGAGACTCATGTTTTAACCAACCATTAAGTCTATAAAATAATTCAGTGATCTAGGCTCCTAACCTACCTCTGGCTCATACAATATTTTCTCTCAAAGAACCAAGCAAGATCCCTGGATGTACTGTGACAAATCATGGTTGATCCACCGAGGTCTCTGAGCGCACATTTAGGAAGGTACCGGCAATGGTTATGGTGGAGACTATGTTTCTCATGCTGCGTCTGATCCCAACGATACACGTTCCTACAGCGAGTGTCAGCAACAAGGGAAGTCAAGCTGCCCCCTGTCACGTGGGTCTGCACTGTCTTCAGTTCCTTCCTCTGGTCAGATCTCGAATGCCCATGATGGAACTAGATGTCTCTCTACACCTGCGATTCTCATTTTATTTACAGTGGCCACAGGATCGATATCTCCTCTCCTGGAAATAAAGCTTTCTACTTTGCATTGGAATTTATCTTCAATAGCTGCTGGAAATCATTATCACACAATAATGTTCTCTTCACTACTCATGTTATCTCTTCAGCTGGGCAGATCGCCAGGCATTTGACTGCCTGACACCAAGTCCATTTGGTGCACGACAAAAATAAAACCTTATATTGCCTAGAAATAACACGAGAAACACTCATCATCCAGCCAGGGATGATTGGGCTACTTTCTCTTTCTGAGGAGTTGTCAGAACTCATGTAAATCATCCAGGGCTTTTGCCTACAGTCATGAGCACACTCTCATTATGTGTGTATAGCAGGCATGAAGAATAAGCTTTGGAATGGACCTAAGTGATTATGAATTCCAGAGGTGAAGTTATGAGGTCTAAAAGACTCTGTGCCTATAGCTATATCGGGGCTTGGCTTATCTTTACTTGGATTCATTGCTACTAATGTCGTTTCTGTTAAATTCAAGAACATTTCTTGAGATCCTACCAGGTGTTGAGTACTGATCTAGGTACTTGAGGTGCACCAATGAATACAGCATTCCTCCCTGGGGAAGCTGAACTAATAAAGTGAGGCAAAAAGACATACACAGAATGCCTGCACAATGTGATGAGACGTGAACAAGATGTTGGCAGAGGACTGATGACGAACACTGCATCCTAGTTATGAACTCAGGGGAACCTTCTCACAAGCACATTCAGAGGTAGATGGGTGCTGAGTCAGGACTGGTGAGTACAATATCTATAAGAAGGTCTGAGTCACTAGAGTTTAAAGAAAGAGTGATGGCCTCTACTTCTCCAATTACCAGGGGGTGTTTTATTTTGGATACACTGCAGTTGATGTACCTATTGGACATGGATTTGTGTGTGCCAACCTATAGCTGGAAATACTTTGATTACATTCAAGGAAGGGGTCGGAGTCAGAGATGGTAACGTGGGCAGACAGTGAAAACCTCGGAAATGGATGCGATTTCCCATGGAGAGGGCTAGCAGCTTTGGGTCAGGGACAGAACCAATGTTTAAGGGGTTAGCATTGGCGGGAAAGTGCACACAAGGAGACAAAGCCAGAACAGCTGGAGCAGCATGAAGAAAGCCAAGCAAGGAAGCAGTGCTGCAGAAGCCACAGCTGGACGGAGTCTCAGCAAGGGGAGAGGTGTAATCATTTGAATGCAGTGGTGAAATAAGCACTTGGATTTGTGCAGAGTTTGGGAAGTTTGGCCAGAGCAGTTTCAACAGAAGTAGCAGTTGGAATATAGATTCCAGTTGATTAAGGAATGAATAGAAATGAGAAAGTATATTATACTCCAAAAAGGTCACTTAAGAATGAAATAAACGGACAGAAAAAGAGAAAGAGAGGGAGTAGAGGGCTTGGGCTTGAGTTGTGTTTTGCAGGAAAAGCCAGTAGAGAACAAGAGGAGTTAGGGACCCCCAGCCACAAGAGATTACATAGCAGAGTCCAGCTCTAAGTGAAACAGTATTTTCAACAGCCAAGACAAATACAGGCCTAAGTCTAGTGTAAGCTTTCAGGCAACCCTATCTCCAGCCTGGACGTCTCTCCTGAGCCCTAGGTTCATATATATGGTTGCCTACTTGGCATCTCCACTCGAAAGCCTAGTGGTCATCAAAACCTCACATGATCAAAATGCAACTTCAGATTCCTCACCTCCAGCTCCCAAATCTGTTCTCCGTCTTATTTTCCTACTTCACTCCAGGTCCTCCAACAAAAACCGTGGGGTCCTTCCCGTCCGCTCTCTTCCTCTTGTACCCAACATCCAATCTACCAACCGATCCCCGTGGCTCTACCCACGAAACAGATCCAGAAAATGGATCTTCCACGTCATCCCCACTTCTATCCCATGGTCAAAGCCATCTCTCACCTGGATACGGCAGCACCTCCTTACTGTTCTTCTTGCATCCAACTAGACAATCTGTTCTCCGCAGGTTCCCAGAGTTAGTCTTTGAAAACAAAAGTCAGAACAAGTCACTCCCTGGCTCAATATCCTTTAGTGACTTCCCTTCACATAAAGAGTAAACGTCAAAGACTCTCAGTGGTCGACAAATTCCTCCCCGGTTGTGGCAGACTGAATTATTGGGCTTGGCTCTTACTCCTTCCCCTCCCGCTATGGGCAGGGTGCGCTTCCCTGCCTGTCGATGTGGGGCTTGGCCATGTGACTCGCTTTGGCCTGTGGGATCTTAGGAGACAGAATGTGATCAGGCTTGAGGCATGCAAAGTGCATGGGTGGTTAGGCTTTACTCTTGTGCTCTGGACTCTGGTGGTCTCCCTGAAGAAGAGATCTGGGGGTAGCTTCTGGACTCTGGGGAGAAAAGATTTGGGGGTAGCTTCCCTCGTGGCTCAGTGGTTAAGACTTCACGCTTCCACTGCAGGGGCTGCAGGTTTGATCCCTGGTTGGGGAAGTTCCGCATGCTGCGAGGTGCGGCCAAAAAAAAATTTTTGTTTTTTAAATAGTAAATAAATAATAGGAAAAATAAATGAATGAACATGAGTGGAAGAGGCTTGAGCCTAATTTGCTGTCTTCAGCCACCGCAGCCAATCTGCAAACCCAAAAGTGAGGGGGAAAAAGACACTGTTGTATGTCCCTGAGTCCTATTTGCAGCACTGCTGTGGCAAAAGCTCACTCGTGCAATGATCTAGCCTCCATTACCCCTCAGCTCTCAGCCCCTCCTCCCTCTCCCTTCCTCGCTCTACCTAAGACATCTGCCTCTTCTCTTTCCTGATCCCAAGCACCCTCCTGCCACAGGGCCTTTGCACATGCAGCTCCCACTCCCTCCTCCACAATATCCAAGTGGTCTCTTTCTTCACTACCCTTCAGGTGATATTCAAGTATCATCTTCACAAAGAGGTCTTCCAGGACCCCTACCTGCAGCCCTCTCTTACCCTTTGCCTTGGTTTATTTTTTTCCATAGTACTCCGTAATACAACAGACATGCTATACATTTATTTATTTTTTAGCTTATAGGCCACAGCCTATAACCTACTTTTGCACATGCAGTCTGCTCAGTAATCAAAGAAACATAAATTTAGATTCCCCTGCTGACTTTCAATTCCCCCTATCCTACAGAGCAGTGGTTTTCCAACTGCTGTATATGCACCATGAAGTGATATGTGGGCTGCTTCTACGAGATAAATGGACAGATTCTATATAAATAAAATATATTTAATTTTACTTAGGTTGAGTGGATGAGCTGGGACTTGAAGAGTCCCTGTTGAGAAGGGATGGTAGAGAGAAGCATTAGGAAGCAAAGCAGGCAGGGTGCTCAGGTGCAAATGGTCCCAGTCACCTCCAGAGCCCTTGAGAGCTGCTCTGTGACTGATGTTTACAATCATGACCTTAGTAACAAAAGAAGATAAATGGTATTCTCTATGCTTTGCTCACTAAGACAGAACAATAATATATTTTAGAAAAAGAACTCTATCAAAAAGGACTGTAAAAAAAAATAAAAATAAAAAATAAATAAAAAAAAAAATAAAATAAAATAAAATAAAAAAAAAAAAAAAAAAAAGGACTGTAATGTTTTAAGTTCAATTTAAAGGATGATAGCTCAGTGATATGACAAATTCATTCATGTGGAACACTGCTGGGACCTCATAAATAAGGCTTTCTTATATAAACATAAGGATTTGCAATGAGTTTGCTGATTATTCTTTCCCCATGAATAATGGGAGGAATTGATTTTATACCCACTCCTCTTCTCTGACCCACCGCTTCACCCTTATGTGGTTTCCTCTTTTTCTCTTAAAAAGGCAGTTTGTGATAAGATAGTTTATACTCTATTTCTTACCTTTCCCCTGCTAAAGGCCCATATGATTATTTTCTGCCTGATGGACTACACGGACCGAATAGGTTGAGTGACAATTAGTGGAGCAAACAGAATGCCTAGTTTCCCGTCCAGCACGGAAGTGATTGCTCCCATCACACAACAAGCAAAAGGCTGAGCAAACTGAGCACCAACAACTCTCCTTGGACCCATCAGACAACTAAGGTCACAGGACAAGGTGCTGCCCGAAACTGAAGGGACAGACAGGTGGGTACCGAGGATCACAACCTACAGGGGGAGAGAACTGTGTGGGAACCAGTACTGGGACAGGAAAACTTACACGGCTATCCACAAATCACTGGAGGTACAGTGTGGACAAGTTTGAAAGTTAAAAACTCCAGGGCCCCAGTGCTAACGATGCTTCTACACACATTTGTCATGTTACCTCCAGGGGCCCCAAGAGGTTCTCACAATGAAGATCAGAAAAAAATCCCCTCATTTCCAGTAGGAGGAGAGGAAACACTGCCATATTAAAATACATCCAGAGCATCCTGTTCTTCTGAACAAGGCATGATCATATAAGAAATTATTTCACCAGCGTCTAAATGACTGGGGGAAAAGAAAATACCAAACTGCATCCCACTCTAGCCTTCCTACCTCACTTAAGGAAGAAGAAAAAACACAACAAAACTGAGAAGCAATTGTAAAGTTCACAGTCCAGGGACCCAGGCTCACTAAAGTACTGAGACCTAATCATACAGGTCTCAGGCTGCTTGCTCTCTTCTGCACCTTACCACCACATCAAAAGGGATCCTGTATAGCAATAACAGGAGATTGAAATGGAAATAACTGTGCATCTCAGATGCTATTTAAGAAGTCTCTAGGGAAACCCAAAGACAACAGGGCATACAAAAACAAGGACACCAGGGGGAAGTTTTAACCGCTGACACCTATAGCTACAGCAAAGAGTAAACGGTGTTTAACCCCTAGCCAGATAAACATAAAGCCATACACTAAAAACACCTATTTAACTCAGTTCTGTTTACCCCATACATCTTATATGGCTTCCAGCAAAAAAATTACAAGACATACTAGGACAAAAAACACAGTCTGAAGAAACAGAGCAAGCATCAGACTCAGATATGGCAGACATATTGAAATTATCAGACTGGGAATGTAAAACAACTTGATTGGTCCTATGTTTAGGTTTTTGAGAAACCTCCATACTGTTTTCCACAGTGGCTGCAGCAATTTACATTCCCACCAATTCCTCTCCTGGATATATATCAAAAACCAAAAGCCAAAAACCAAAAACCAAAAACACTACTTTGAAAAGATACATGCATCCCAATGTTCACAGCAGCATTATTTACAATTGCCAAGATAGGGAAGCAACCTAAGTGTCAACAGATAAATGGATAAAGAAGATGTGGTGTAATATATGTGTCTATATATATATGAATATTACTCAGCCATAAAAAAGAATGAAATAATGCCATTTGCAGCAACATGAATGGATTTGGAGGGCACTATGCTAAGGAAAATAAGTCAGATAGAGAACGACAAATACTGTATGATATCTCTTATATGCGGAATCTAAAAAATACAACAAGCTAGTGAGTGTAACAAAAAAGAAGCAGACTCACAGATATAGTGAACAAACTAGTGGTTACCGGTGGGGAAGAGGGAACAGGGGAGGAGCAATATAAGGGTAGGGAATTAAGAGGTACAAACTATTACATATAAAATAAGCTACAAGGATGTATTGTACAACACAGGGAATGTAGCCAATATTTTATAGTAACTATAAATGGAGTATAACCGTTAAAAATTGTGAATCAGTATGTTGTACGCCTGAAACATATAATATTGTACATCAATTATACTGCAATAAAAATATATATATAATTAAAAAAATAAAACAACTATGATTAATAATCTAAGGGTTCTGAAGGCAAGTGGGAAACATGTAAGAACAGATGGGCAAAGTGAGCTGAGAGATGAAACCTCTAAGAAAGAATCAAAAGGAAATGTCAGAGATCAAAAACACCAGAAGAGAAATGAAGAATACCATCGATGGCTTCATCAAGAAATTGGACACAGTGAGGGAGAAAATCAACAAATCTGAAGAAATGTCAATAGAAACAACTGAAATGGAAAGAGGAAAGATTTTAAAAAGACAAGAAGAATCTAGAAGGGTGGGATAGGGAGGGTGGGAGGGATACACAGGAGGGAGGAGATATGGGGATGTATGTATATGTATAGCTGATTTCACTTTGTTATACAGCAGAACTAACACAACAATGCAAAGCAATTATACTCCAATAAAGATGCTAAAAAAAAAATGAACAGAATATCTAAGAACCATGGGATAACTGCAAAAGGTGTAACCTATGTGTACTGGGAATACAGAAGGAGAAGAAAGAGAGAGAAAGAAACATAAGAAGTATTTGAATAATGACAGACAATTTCTCCAAATAAATGACAGACACCAAACCACAGATCCAGGAAGTTTGGAGAACACACCAAGCAGGAAGCTCAGAGAACACCTGAAAGTCTACACCAAGGCACATCAGGTTGGAACTGCACAAAAGAAGCAAAAGTCTTGCAAGAAACCAGTGAGGGCAGGGATGGAGGAGCAAGGGTATGATGTACATCGGACTTCTCTTCAGAAAACATGTAAGTGAAAAGAGTGGAATAAAATATTTCATGTGTTATAAGAAAAGAACCACCAACCTCGAATCCTGTATCTAGCAAAATTATCTTTCAGAAGTGAAAGAGAAATAAAGACTTTCTCAAACAATCAAAAACTGAGGGAACCAGTTGCCAGTAGACCAGCTTTACAAGAAGTGTTAAAAGAAGTTCTTCAAAGAAAAGGAAAATGACATAGGTCAGAAAACTTGGATCCATATAAAGTGGTAATAATTTTGTTTTCACATCTTTTATTGATTTGAGACATCCGTGTCAATCAGAGCTTCTAATCAGCATAGGACAATCAGCACTAACACAGTTGATGTTGTTCCAGCTGAAAACAAAGAAACTTGACACTTCAGTTTCATGTGCGTCCTCACCAAGAGGAAAAGAAAGACAGCCAGCAGGGTTCTGAAACTGTGATAATAACTGGAGGGTCTGCAGGGGTCTCTGGCAGGGACAACTGGGCAACTCCATATTTGTTCCAAGGCCAGGGACTAAATTGGAATAATTGTCCGGATGAGTTTATATTGTAAGCTTCATTCCCATTCTGCTATGAATACCTCAGGAGGCAGGAGTGTGGATGAAGTCTAAGCAATTCAGACTTCCATGTCTTATGACCAGGAAATGGGGGTCAGAATGATCATGAATACGGGGCAATGGCCTCTACATTGCTAACTGTACCCTAAAATCATCTACTGCCTCTTTTTCCCAATCTGCTTTGCCCAAATCAATCCCACAATTCTCAGTACCATTTCCTTCTTGAGAAGTGAAAAAAGAGACGCAATTGCCTTTCCCCATGACCCTTCCTCCCAATCAAAATCCAAGCTAAAACTGAACAAAGCAAAACCACAGCAAAAATAGCTGTCCTGTTCTCAACACCAATTGCTGCTGATAATATCTGTGAACTTTCAGCACTGGAATCTAGTCACACTCTGCAACACACACTAGGATTTTCTTCAGCACATTTACCACCATAGGAAAGCAGATGGCAAAGCTATTGTAGATGAAAGACCAGCAGCAGAAGGGAAATAAAATTGCCTCAGATGAAAACAGTAGAGAGAATCGCTGAACTCTATATTCTGGGCATTCTTTACCCTAAAGAGGAGCTTCTGTAACATGAGCCGGCAATGACCTGAGTCAGGGACCTCTCAGAAGTGGACCCCAGAATGGCTTGCATACATGACTATTTGCACTCCGGATGAATGACATTTTCCAGGAGGTGGGGAGCAAGGTCATCAAGAGCTGCCTAGCAAGACTTCCTGACAATGTGGGGCAAGACGTTAACCCAAAGGACACACTGGAGCTCCCACTGCAAGGGAAACGTAGTAGCAGTAGTAGCAATATTATTGGTATTAGCAATAATTACAATAATTATGAGCATATACACAACACTTTTGTATCAGCAAAATGCACTGCATTCATCATAATGATTAGCATTTGTACAGTACTTTGTATTTCCCAAACACGCTCTGCTAATTAATTAGATAGCGCTGGCAACATCTGTGGGCAAGAGTTACTACTCCCGTTTTACAGACACAAGACTCAGAGAAATAAGTTGACTTGCCCAAGGCCACAGGATGAGTCCATGACACAATCAGGATTCCATTTCTAAGTTCCCAAATCTCTATTTTTGTCTTCACTCTATGCAAAGCTGGGTGGTTGCTTCCACTTGAACGGGAAAAGGGAGTGCCTAGGACACGGAATGTCATCACTTCCATAGCCTTTGCCTGGCTATTAAGTGCCACTGAAGCCACACAGAATCTACTTTCATGGAAACCTACAGAGGGAAAAGCATTCCTCAAAAATCCTCCTAGGTCAGTGGTTCTCATCCTTGGCTCAGGCCATACCCCCAGTCAATTCAGTCAGCGTCTTCTGGATGTCGACCCAGCGCTCAGTACTTTTTAAAGATTGGCCACCTGGGCAATCCCAATGGGTGGCCTTGGTTGAGTGAGAACTGCTGGCCTAGAACAATGGCTCCAAACTTTAGGGATCGTCGGAATCACCTGGAGGGCTGATTAAAGCACTGATTACTTGGCCCCAGTCCCAGAATTTCTGATACAGTGTGTCAGAAGGAGGGCCTGAGAATTTGCATTTCTAACAAGTTCCCAGGTGACGCTGAGGACCACCCTTGTCCCAGGAGCACACTCTCAGAAGCTCTGGTCTAAGGTATTTTAGATGCAGATCGAAGAAGTACCAAATTGCTTCCAAAGATCCCCTCAAGTCCGGGCACTAAGACTTGGACAACTAGACAGACTAATATCAGCATTTACGGTGTGGCAGACACTGGCCAAATCCCGGGCCCAGGGGAAGACTTCCTCCTCCAGTTCCTCCTGCAGGGACAAGCTGACAGCACTGACTGACTACCAGACACCGGAACCGGGGGAGAAATGCCCTGAAACGTCCTGCTCCACCTTCCCGCTCTCCCACTGCCCAGTCTTCTAGCCCGCCCCCCCTTTCTCTGATCTGTGGCTGGATGCCATGGAACTCCAAGACCTCGGGGCCACCCAAGAGAAAGAACTCTGATCCAGGCGTCACCAGTTAGCTGAGAGACACTCGGTGAGACCACGCAACCTGCTCCAGGCGGTAAAGGGGCTGAGAACTGACTTTCTTGAATTTAGCCTCTGTGATCTCAGGGCTTATTTATCTCCACAGCACAGCCTAGCCCATCCTGACACACACGTGATGATCAGTGCACATTGTTGTGGGTTGTTCGTAATGTGAGAGACAGACCTACTGAAAATATTCAAAACCACGTGCCTCAGAGGAGAGGAGGTGACTGAGGGCAGCCTAGAGGAAGTGACTGAACTTCAGGGCAGCCTAGAACAAACCCACCCCGGCATGTATGCAGCCAGACCACATCTGGACAGTCCACTCCTGGTGAGGTGGCAGCTCTGGGTTGGCTTCACACAGGGCTTTCGGGACCAGGTGGGCAGGAGCAGAGGGGCAGGAACTGACCAGGGGACCATACCGACAGTGAAGGGCACAGCCTGGAGGTCTTTAGGAAAATGAATAGATAAAAATGTTTTAAAACACACAAGTTCTCTTCTCCTCCCGTCTCTGAGTCTCTTCAATTCTAGCACTCACAATGACGCCGTTCAGTTCAGAAAAAAATCCTAAAGCAGCCTGTGGGACAGAGAGATGCCATTGGCGAGCGGACCCCACAAGCCTGGAGACTCAGAGAGCTGCGGATGTGGGTGGGGTCTGCTGTCTCAGAAACAGTCAGTGGGGAAGGCGGTCTGGTCCATCCTCCAGGAAGGGGGAACTCCTCTGCCAGGGTGTCTGTCCTTCTTCCAGGCCCAGCTGTGACCAGAGCGCCCAATTTCACAGCTGTTCAGTTTCAAATCGTACTTCTGTTTCCCAGCTGTAGTGCCATATTACTCGAGCTTGTTTGCCATCAGCTTTAATTAAGAGAGGTTTAATTTTCCAGCATTATTTTGGCTCCTCCCTGGCCCAACACCCACATCGAGATGCGGCCCCGCCCCAGCATCCACTACGCACGTGCCCAGTGAGTAACACAGGAGATGCTTTCCCACAGCCCCCCTGGAACACGGCAGGCAGAGCTCCACACGTGACTTCAGTCTATGGTTAATGAGTCTTCCCCGCACCACGGAGCCTTGTAATAAACGTCAGATTCCCCTCTGCAAACGCGGGTTCCCCTTTCATTTTCTACAGCATTTTTTTTTTTTCAACTCTTCCCACAAGCTTCACATTGAGCCAGCCTGAGGAACTCAAACATGATTCCAATCTGATTATCCAACACGGCCCTATCAGCTGAGACAGCAACATTTATCACATTAATAGGAAGGACAGAAGAAAACTAGGATCCCATCCAATAGGAGCGTTTCTTAATCACATGTTGCACTGTCTCACAAATCCAGGTATCACCAGCTGAAGGTCTTAGCAGCCCCTGAATTGCAGTCTTCAAATCTTAAAGGACCACGATGCACATTTTCTTAGATTCTTCCCACTGTACATCACTCAGTGCAGGCCTGGCATCCCGTCTTCATGGCAACTTCAGGGCTCAAGCTGCCTGTGGAATGTTTGTCCTGAGTTGAACCAGTGACCTCAAGAGATGCTTGGGTTGGGGACCACCACTGACTCCATCCTACTCGAAAAATGCAAGCCTCTGAGTTTACTTCACAGTCAAAGGTGGCATCTTGGAAGCTAAGTGGTGTAAGACTCTTAGGTGAGTTCATGGCAACTGACAGAGAGTGGAGACAGTGTCTTCTGCAGGGACTCCTGGGACTCGAGGTTTACGTAAACAAATTTCGAGAGCATGATAACACATGTCATGTGAACCCTGAAGAAACATCATCCAAAGTGACAAGTATCAAGGTCTGAGAACAGTACTAAACAAAAGCCAGTGACTCCTGCTGTGGCAGAGGAAGGAGACTGGCAAACACTCTGTCTACAAAAAAAAATATAAAAGGGACGATAACGCTGAACAAAACGGACGGAAACAACCATCAAAGCGATGTGAACCTGAGCAAAGAGAACCACGTGAGAAGCACACATGCGTGGGAAGCTGCTGAACTTGGCGAAGACCTGTGGTCTCCGTGCTGTTTTGGCCGCGACCCCACCCAGTCACGTGGAGGTTCTCCCAGGGCAGGGCAGGTCCTGAGGACGGGCTGCTTCCCTGCCGAGCTTTAAGGAGCTCGCCTGAGCTGGAGCTGTGGGTGACGGTGCTGTCGCTGTTGTTGGAAGAAGTGACACCTTCAAAGGCTAGAGGGAGGACAGTGACCCTACTGGAATGAGGCTTTGGTTGGGGATGAGCAAGCACAGCCTGCAAGGCTCTCGAGTCAGCCATGCACCCTTCACTGACTCTGAGCTGTGAACATGAGTGGAAGGGACACCCGGGGGCCCCAGCAGGAGGTAAAACCAGGACAGATGTGAAAATGGCCTGGAATCTGAATGTGCTTCCCTGCCCCACCACACACAAATCTACCCGCAGAGGGCTTCCTGGCTTCAGCTGTTGGGGCACAACCTCTGTTCCACCACTGGCTGACAACTCAGCCCCACAGACCCAGAGGCGACCGTAGGAGGCTAGGTTGAAACACTAAAACAAAAGTATTTGTTTCAAAAAGCTGAGGAGAGATACTAGTCACGGCACACTGCCCAAAGGAGAAGACAGATTTTGCAGATTTTTCTGGCTGATTTACTAACCTAAGAAAGAAACAAACACAAAATAGTGAAAACAAGAACTCTCAAGTGGGGGGGAGTAGGATCCAGGATCCAGGTATGCCGCAATATGTTTTCCAAAGTGTCCCTTATAAAAAATTATGAGATGCACAAAGAAACAGGAAATTGTGACTCATACTCACAAAAAAGTACGCAATAGAAACTCTGAGTGTCCCCATATGTTGGGTTTAGTAGTCAAAACTTCTAAGGAGCTCTTACAAATATGTTTAAAAAAATATAGAAACCATGTCTTTACAATTAAAGTATGACAACAGTAAATCAGTAAATAGATTTTCAAGCAGAAACTGAAATTATAAAGAACCAAGTGCAAACTCTAGAGTAGAAAAGTATATCATGAGAAAGTGAAAATTTAACTGGAGGACTCAATATCAGATTTGAGATGACAGAAAAAGGAATCATTGAACTTGAAAATGGATCAATAGAAAATATCCAAACTGAAAAACAGAGGGGGAAAAAAGATAGAGGAAACATGAACAGAGCCTGGAGTACCAACATACACATAATGGTAGTCTTAGGAGAGGAGGGAGAGAAAGGAGCAGAAAATATATTCAAGGAAATAACTGGGAGGGAATTCCCTGGTGGTCCAGTGGCTAGGACTCCGTGCTTTCACTGCCGAAGGCCTGGGGTCAATCCCTGGTCAGGAACTAAAATCCTGCAAGCTGTGCAGCGTGGCCAAAAAAGATAGAAAAATAAAAAAGAAATAGCCATTATATAATAAAAAAAGAAGAAACAACTGGGAAAACTTCTTACAGCTGATGAAAAACATTAATCTGCATATCTAAAAATTTCTACAAATCCAAAGCAGGATAACTACAAAGAGATCCACATCTAGACACATAATAATCAAACTACTGCAACCAAAGAGAAAGAGAAAATCTTGACAGCGGCAAATCCTTTTGCTGACAGGAGAGCAGTGATAAGGTTGAGGCTGGCCTCTCATCTGAAATGATGGAGGCCATGGCAGGGGGATGACACATTCAAAGTACTGAAAGGAAAATATATATATATAGTTAACCAAGAATTCTCAATCCAGAAGAACTCTCCTTCAAACATGAAGGTGAAACACAGACATTCTCAGATAAATACTTTGTTGTTAGTTGACCTAGCTTACAAGCAATACTAAAAACAGTCTTTCAGGATGAAAAGAAATGACCAGATGGTGACTTGAATACACAAGGAGAAATGAAGAACACAAGAATTGATACATATAAACATCTTAGAAACACAGAATCATATAAACATCTCTATAAATATTTTCTAATTTGTTCTCTAACATCATTAAAATATAAAAATGAATAAAGCAAAAATTATTATATTTTATTGTGTTTATAAGATACATAGATAGAATATATCTGACAATAATATAGCACAAGAAGGGGGGAAGAACATAGAGGTTTAGTTGAGCAAGTTTTCTATATTTTACCAGTTTAGTTAACATTAATCTGAAGTAGATTGTGATACTCTAAACTGAATCATAAAATCATTACAGCAACCAATGAAAACACAATTCAAATATACAGATAAAAATGTCAATAGAAGAATTAAGGTAATACATTAAAAATATTTAATATAAAGAAGTCAATTTAAAAGAAACAGAGGAACTTAAAAGGCAAGAATCATAAAGAAAACAAAGAGCAAAATGTCAAATATAAATCCAACCATAAAAATAATTATAATGAAATTTAAATGGCATAAATATCCCAATCAAAAGTCAGAGATGATTAGATTGGATAAAAAAATAAGTTCCAACTATAATCCATCTAAAAGAGAAACAGCTTAGATTCAAAACTACAAACAGGTTGAAAGTAAAAGGACTAAAAATATATCATGCAAACAGTAACCATAAAAAAAGAAGGCATCCAGATTGGTAAGGAAGAATTTTAATATCAGGCAAAACAGACTTTAAGACTAGAAACATTATCAAAAACCAAGAGGAACATTTCATAATGAAGTTCATATAGGATATATTTCATGAAGGGTCCACATATCAGGAGGATATAAAACTTATATATGTACCTAAATAGAGAACCTCAAAACACAGTAAGCAAAAGCTGACAAAATTGCAAGAAAAAAATAGAAATAGACTAATCAACATTTAAAGTTGGATATTCCAATACCTCACTCTCAATAATTGATAGAACAGCCAGAAATCTTAAGCAACACTATCAATCAACTTGACCTAAAGATATATCTTGAAGACTCCAACCAATGTCTGTAGCAGACATGTTTACTTCAAATGTGCATGCAATATTCTCCAGGACTCAGTATATGGCAGACCAAGATAAGTCTCAACATTTAAAAAGATTCAATCATGGAAAGTATGTTCCCAATAATGACATAATTAAACTATAAATCAATAAAAGATCTGGGAAATCCCCAGATATTTGGAAAGTAAGCAATACACTTATACATAATGCATGGATAAAAGAAGAAATAACAAGAAAAAGTAGAAAATACTTTGAGCTGAATGAAAACAAAAATATAACACATCAAAATTTATGGGACACAGTATAAGCAGTACTTGGAGAAAAATTTATAGCTGTAAACACCTATGTTAGAAAAGAAGAAAAGTCTCAAATCAAAAACCTAACTTTATACCTTAAGAAACTAGAAAAGAAGAGAAAACTAAATGAAAATTAAACAGAAGAACAGAAATAATAGTGATCTGGAGAAAAGTCAATGAAATAGAATGAGAAAAACAATAGAGAGAGCCAATGAAACAAAAATTAGTTATTTGAATGATCAACAAAATTAACAAATCTCTAGTTAGAGTAACCAAGAAAAAAAAATCCCAAAATCTAATAAAAGGACATGGTCCTACAGACCCTAAGATTATATGAATATAAATAGATTAGAAGGAAATATTATTAACAATTTTATGCCAGCAAATTAGACAATTTAGATAAAATGGACAGATTCCTAGAAAGACACAAGTTACCAAACTGACTCAAGAAGAAATGGAAAATATGAACAGAACTAAATCAAACAAATAAGTAACTAATTAAAACTCTCCCCACAAAATAGCCCTGTGGTTTCACAGGTGAATTCTATCAAATATTTTAAAAGGAAAAATATTAATTGTTCACAAACTCTTTTAAAATATGGAGAAAGATGGAATACTTCCCAGATCATGCTCTGAGGCCAGTATTACCTGATATCAACTCCAGACCCCCCCAAAAAAGTCACAGGAAAAAACCCACAAAAACTACATATAAATATCCTTCATGAACAGAAATGTAAAGTTCTTTAACAAAATATTAGTAAACTGAATCTAGCAATACATAAAGAGAATTATATACCAACACCAACTGGGACTTATCACAGGAATGGTAACTTGATATAATATCAAAAAATCAATTAATGAAATACACCATGTAATAGAATAAAAGGAAAAGCCACATGGTTGTCTCAACAAATGATGAAAACACATTTGATAAAATTCAAAACCCATTCATGATAAAAAACAAAACTCTCAACCAAAAGGATTATAAAGAAACATCCTCAACCTGACAAAGGCAACTATGAAAAATCCACAGCTAACATCATTCAGTAATGATGAAAGACAATGTTTCTCTCCTAAGATCAGAAAGAGGCAGGATGTCCAATTCTGGCACTTCTATTCAACACTGAGCCAGAAGTTCTACTCAGTTAAAAGAGAGAGGAAAGAAAGAAAGAAAAGAAAGGAAGGAAGGAAGGGAGGGAGGGAGGAAGAAGAAAGAAAGAAAGAAAGAAAGAAAGAAAGGAAGGAAGGAAGGAAGGAGGGAGGGAGGGAGGGGGGAGGGAGGGAGGGAGGAAGGAAGGAAGGAAGGAAGAAAGAAAAGGAAGGAAGGAAGGAAGGAAGGAAGGAAGAAAGAAAGAAAGAGAAAGAAAGAAAGAAACAAAGAAAGAGAAAGAAAGAAACAAAGAAAGAAAGAGGGGGAAGGAGGAAGGGAGGGAAGGAGGGAGGGAGAAAGAAAGAGAGAGAGAGGAAGAAAGAAAGGAAGGAAGAGAAAGACATGAAAGACATCTAGATTAGAAAGGAAGAAATATAAAACAGTCTTTATTATCAGGTGATAGAACCCTGAATATAAAGATTCTAAAGAATTCACAAAGAAACTATTAGAACTAATAAAGAATTTTGCAAGCTTGTAGGAAACAGCATGGATAAACAAACATGAATTGTATTTCTGTATACCAACAACCAACAAGCCAAACATGAAACTCAGATAACAATTTCATTCCCAATAGTATAAAAAAGAATGAAATACTTAGGAATAAATGTCTACCCTGAAAACTATAAAACAGTGTGGAGAGAAATTAAAACAGATCTCAATAAGTGGAGAGACAACCCATGTTCATGGATTTGAAGACTAAATACAGTCACGATGGCAATTCTCCCCAAATTGATCTATAAATTCAAAGTGATCCCTATCAAAATCTCAGCAGCCTGGTGTACACTGACAATCTGTTTCTAAATTATATATGGAAATGCAAAGGATGTGGAAGAGCAAAAGCAATTTGGACAAAAGAAGATCAGCGTTGGAGGACTTAACACTACCTGATCTCAAACTTACTGTAAAGTCATAGTAATCAATAATGTGTAGTACTGGTGCAAGGACAGGCATTTGGATCAATGGAACAGGACTGAGATTCCAGAAATAAATCTCATTTACAAGAAGCAAAGAAGAGGCATAAATCCCATATATGGTCAGTTGAATTTTGACAAAAGTGCTAAAATAATTCAATGGGAGAAATAGTATTTTCAACACATGGAGCTACAACCGTTGAATATTCACGTGAACACAAGTGAATGTAAATCCTTACTTCACATCATACACAGAAAATAACTCAAATTGGATCACAGATCTAACTATAAGAACCAAAACCCTATGATACTTCTAGATGAAAATGTAGAAGTTCTTCATGACCTTGGATTGGGCAAAATGTTTTTAGAAATAATAGTAAGAGAAATATCTGTAAAAGAAAAAAATGATAAATTGTGTTTTATTAAAACTACTGTTAAAAAAAACAAAACAAAAAAACCCACCTCTCAGGAAATAAAAAGACAAGCCAGACACTGGGAGATAATATTTGCTAATCATGCACCTAATAAATGACTTGTATCTAGAATGTATAAAGTATTTTTACAACTTAATAAGAACAAAAACAGCATGAATAAGACATTGTCAAAAGATTTGACTAAACACTTCACCCACGAAGATATATGAAAGGCATTAAGCCATGAAAAGATGTTCAACATCATTAGTCATTAAGGAAATTGAAATTAAAACCACAAGGAGATACCCCTTGTGGTTTATACACCCCCTAGAATGGCTATAATCATAAAGAGATAAAAACAATTGTTGGTGAGGATGTGGAGAAGATGGAGAGCTCATAAATTGCTGATGGAAATGTAAAATGTTACAAGCACTTTGGAAAAAAAATTGGCAGTTTCTTTTGAAGTTAAAAGTAAACTTACTATATGACCCAGTGATTCCACTTGCAGGAATCTCTACAAGAGATATGAAAACATATATTCACATAAAGCCATGTAGGTGAATGTTCAGAGCAGCGTTATTCATGATATCCCAAATCTGGAAACTATCCAAACATCTAACAACTGGTGAATAAATAAACAAAATGTGTTATATCTTTATAATAGCATACTATTAAGCAATGCAAAAGAATGAATTACATGATACATGCTACAACATGGATGAACCTCAAAAACAGTATGAAAGAAGCCAGATGCAAAAGCTACATATTCTATAATTCCATGTATACAGAATATCTAGAAAAGGAAAATGTATAGATACAGAAAGCAGATCAATGGTTGCCTTGAGCTGGAGGAGGTAAGGCGGGGAGCTGGATAAAAGAGATTAACTGCAAATAGGCACAAAGGAACTTCCTGCAGGGATTAGAAACGTTCTAAAACTGGACTGTGGTGATGGTTACAAAACTCTATAAATTTACCTAAAAATAACTGAATTTTATACTAAAGTGAGTGAATTTCACGGTGTGTAAATTACATCTTAACAAAGCTATCACAAACAACAACAGCAAAATAACAGTGAGCTGAACTCTTCACTCAGCTCTATCCTGAAGTCAGGCGTTGGCAACTATTCCTCTCTGCCCCAGCGGAGGAAGAATGCTGGCCCTGTTGGAGACAACGCCCATCACACTTCTTCTAGATCCTGTTTATTCCTGACTCTCTTTGTTTCTCCCAAATCCTCCACTAGCTGCTTCCTTTTCCTACTAAGTAAGTGTCTTAGAAGAATGGTCTGTGATAGACTCAGCCATTTCTCACTTCTCATCCCACAGCTGGCTTCAGTGGGCCTCCCCCACATGAGAGCAAGGCTACTCTGGTCCACGACAGTCTAAATACGATGGCTAACAGATGCTTTGTAGTTCTTCTTTAATACATCCCTTCTGAAAAATGTTCTCTTCTAGGCCCATTGACCCCACTCTCTCTGGGCTTTCCTCTGACTCTCAAAGCCATTTGTTAGATAAGCTTCTCTGAGTCTTACCCTAAATCTTTGGGGTACCTTCCTTGGTCCATTCCCTACTAACTTAACACATCCTCCTTTGCAAAAGAACTACCACAACTGTTGATGACTCCCAACAGGTTGCCTTTAGGTGACTCTCACTTCTGAGTTTCAGGTCTATCGGTCACCAGCTCTCTGAATAATCTGATATCTCATAATCACTCTAAACACAGTGGGTCCAACATTAAATTCCATATTCTTCCTCACAGATGTCTTTCTCCTTCTCCTTCTGTATCTCTGAAACTTTTCCATATTGTTACCTAAGAAGAAATCTGGAAGCTGTTTAGCAGCCCTTTCTCTCCCTGATCCCTATGCTAGGCTGTTCCCAAGTCCTAGCCTATCATTTCTAGGTTTTTATTCTATCTTCTCCTTTCCACCCACCCCCGCCCCCTTACTGGCCTCATCATTTTTATTACTGTATCATTTTAGCATTTTTGAAATAGCCTTAAAGTAGTCATTTTAGACCTCTTTTTTAAATGAATGAATAAACCATTCAATTAATCAAAATAAAGAGATGTTAAAATCAAAAAAAAACAACAACAACAAATGGAGGCCAGCCTTGAAAATTCCCTAGCTTATTTTGCAAGACGAATTTGACTTGGGTCATTTCTTGCTTACGCCCCTGGAAATCATAAGCAAAACTTAACACTGCTTCCCAAGGTTGATATCAGGTAACCACTAACCAATTCCCTATCATTTAAGAAAATTCTAATATGATTACCAATCACTGTGAAGAATAAACAGTCACTGCTTTCTCACTATAAAAGCTGTTTTATAACAATGTACCCTTGAGCCCCATCCCATGTTTTGGTTTGAAGATTCCTGGTTTACAAACTGTCCATTTGTTGTGTGCACAATAAACTTTTATAAATTAACACTTTGATATTCATTGGTTTTACTTTTCTTATTTCTGAACTTTTGACAGAGAAGAAAGAAGTCAAAATTCTAAGCAAATGTGCTATAATGTTGGCAAACAAGGTCCTATGTGTGCTTTAACAATTATGAAGCCCTGGATAGTACTGGTTAAAGGGAAAAAATATTTAGAAGAGTCCTGTGCCTTCTTTATCAACATATGCTTTCACCTTTGGTCTTCGATCTCACCCTCTAAAAAACTCATTATCTCAGATTGTGCTAATTTAAAATTCTCAGTAACATGGAGATGGGCTGGGCTTAAGTCCACTTTTGCATTTATGCAAAAAAGCATTGATTAATTACAGTGGGAATGACAAGACAACTACTTGACAACACTGTGTTAGCCATTAATTAACTTTATGTTCTTGAAAGTAATAAAACTGCATTTCTTTTAAAAGGCTTTATAATTAGTCTGAACCACACAATTTAACACTTAATTATACACCAGCTTCTATTGTTCTCTAATTCCTTCCTTTCTTCCTTTCTCTCTCTCTCCCTCCTTCCCCGACCCCATCTTCCACATACGTGTATGGGAGGACTACACAGCACAGTAACTGTTCCTGCCACTCCTGAAGGGTACAGATGAATCAAGGGGCATCAATTCTCCCTCATGGAACGTCCTGCTCAGGAAGGAAGATGAAATCAGTACATAAATGGCTATATTATATGGATGAAAGTGATTAATTACGTTAAGGAGTTTTAGATAAAAATCTAAAGTGCTGAGCGAATTCCCATGGAAGAAGTGATTACTTCCAAACTGATGGGGAGCGGGAGTTGGGGTAAGAGAAGTCACCCGTAGAGATGCGGACGGGAAGAAGGCAGTGCAGGCTTGGGAAGGCACAGACACACAGATGCAGGAAAAGGTAGGGCCCACATAGAAACCAAGTGATGCCTAGAAAGAACATGAGCTCTGTAATCAGGTGCATCTGGTTTGGAACAGTAGCTCTGCCCCTTGCTAGCTGGCGTAACTTCGGCCAAGTTGCTTACACTCCCTGAACCTTAGTTTTCTCAACTTTGAAATGTGTATCATAATATATGGGTCACAAAATTATTATGAGAATTAACTGGGATAATGCTCATAAAGCTCAGGTACCTTGTAGATAATACAAATGTAAATCATCCATGCAAATACCCTTTTCTTACAAGTAAAAATAGCATGTTAAATATAAACACCCCTGCTGAAGAAACAACAGGACAAACGTTTAGGGATCACTTATCCAGTTCGTGGTGAGGCACTTATTTGACCTCTTTGCCATCATCTGTTTTCTGTTCCTTAACAGAGATGCCTGATCCCTTCCATTCTAGAGCACTGCAAGCACTCAGGTCACTTCAAAAGAGGTCACTTTATTAAAAGTCATTTACTTATACTTCAAGAAAATGTTAGAAACACTGTGAGCAACTGTTGTCCCAAGGAGTTCCTCATCTCCATTGATGTATTTATTTTTTCAAATCACAGGATCATCATAGAGTTTTCACTAGGGATGGTTTCATTTAGTTCTTCACATATTTATGGAATAAATTTTATAAATCATAGAACTAGTTACTATGTAGGATACCAGTCATATAAGAAGTGCTTCCATGCTTGCTGAGGCTTATAATTAAGCAGGTATACAAACGACTCACTGCCAGATGGTCTGCATAGTGGTAATGCCCACGTGAGATATATAAGCATTAGGTCACTTCCCATTATAGACTGAAGACCAAGATCTTTTAGACAAGTAACTGAGACCAAGAAAAGTCTAAGGGTCGTATCTAAGAGCTGGGGTTAGAACCTGAGTCTCTTAGCCACAACTAAATGATACTTTCATTAGGGAATTCTTAAGAGGGTCAGCATGTGGCCATCCTTTTGAGAAAACTGTGCAACTTTGATAGACAAAAATAAAGGATGGAAAAGTTTTACTTACAGGAAGACAAAAAGATACTGGGCAAGTCTCAAGCTGGGGGAGCTGAACGAGGCCCCTTCCATGATAGCTGGGAGTACCACCCAGCTGCCATGAAGTGAAGTCGAGTGGAAGACAAGACGAGAAGAAGTACAAGTGGGAACTTAACAGGGAGCCTCAAATGCCAGGATAAGACAGGGATGGCCATTGAAGGGGAAATTCATTGAAGTTCGCTCAAGGAGAGAATAGACACGATCAAGGCATTCTTTCAGCACAAAGAACTATACCCGGACACAGAACAGATGGGAGGTTTTAGACTGGAAATGAAGAAATGAGTTAGGACACCATTCTAGCCATCCAAGTATGAGGCAAGTCGTTGGGAAGAGCAGTGGGGGCTTCTGAAGGAAATCGACCTTTGTACTGTATCCATCATCCCTATAACTTCATAACTAGATCCGTTAAGTGGGTGGTCTAACCACAGAGAAACGGAATCCTTACCCTCTTCCTTTGATATCTGAGTGACCGAGGTGAGCTGGAAGTTTGGGGCTGCAGCGGTATCAGACACTAGTTGAATTTCAAATGCTCGGGGTTTTTGTTCCATATATTTTATAGGAAAATGTTATTTCTGAAACATGCAGATCCAAATAGATAGTAAGTACAAAGCTAGCATGATTAGGTACTATGTGAAAGCCATGGCAAGGATAAGCATTTGGATTTTCTAAAAATTCCAGAATTATCTGTATGGACATTTACAGTCTAGTTACTGGCTTAAGAAGCCAGCCTGCCCCTTTTCTTCCCTTCTGCCGTGCAGATTTGGTACAGGGTGCCTGCAGTCAACTCAGTGACCCTCCACAGCCACCTGAACCACATGGCCAACAGTGAACGCAGAACAAAAGGGTCAACCCTCCTGCAGTGCGATCCCTTCAATACCAAAACACGCCCTCTCTTTTCCATCTTTCTTTTCCTCTATGAACTGGCGTCATGATCACCTTCCCGCAAAATTGAAAAGGCAAAACACACCGATGACGAATTTTTTTAATCACACATGTAATAACCCATCATGTCTCATGAACAAGAAAGAGGTCAACAGGGAGGCAGTTTGGTCCAGGAGTTTAATAAAAGCACGCTTTCCTCATTAGGAATCTCATAATGCCTTCTTCCAAATGCAGAATGCAGAGCATAGCTCAGGAAAGCAATGAGTCAGACCCAGGGCTCCGGAGACATCACTGAGCACCGGTACCCCGTCCTTTCTCCCAATACGAGAACCAGGACAGCAGGGCAATGACACTGGCCTGGGCACAGCATTGGTGCCGAAGGGTCTCTCCTTCCATGTGGCTCTGCAGTAGGACCCCCTTCTCCCTCTCCCTGCTCACACGCTTCCTCTTAGCCCCCAGTCCGTGCTTTACACAAGCACATGCATATACACCTGGCAGATGCTTCCACGGGATTTGCCGTTCCAACCCCAAACCGTACCTGTGCTCAAAGACAGCCAAGTACACAGCAAGGAGCAGGTGAGAGAAGTCAGCGAAAATGAGGACACTTCCCTGGGCAGCAAGAATTAACTTGCGGGACCTTTGTAGACACAGGCATATTTCAGGAGAGCACACTGTGTGCGTAAAAATGCTTTTCAGCAACAAGCTTCCAATTGCAGCTTTTCCTAACAAAAGACCAGAAGACGGTGGGGGGGGGACTTCAGTCAGAGGTAAAGCTTCCAGGCTGACAGGCAGAGGGAGGGCTGGGCAATGGGACAGCAGGACGCAGGCCCGGCGGCCACCTCCCTCACCGCGCCCACGTGCCCCTGCCTGCCCTTCTTTCACCACCCGGATTTCCACCCCGGTGTCCCGCTGGGGAATTCTCTCCAGTTACAAAACACGCCCTTACCTTCAGTCGCTCTTAATTAAAAAGGGAAAAGAAACTCCTAGGGCTTTGACAACAAGGGAAAAAAACAAGGAAAGAAAGAAAAGAAAAGGAAAAAGGAAAAGGGAAAGAAAAGGGAGAGCTCTTTGAGTTGGTGAAATCAAAGGGTCAGAGCCTGATGGGGCAGAAGAGAAGGAATGAATAGAACGTGGAATCGCCATAAATGGTTTCATCTTTCTGAGCAATGTGGGTTCTGTGAAATAGACATGTTTTTAGGGGAAAGGGAGGTGTCTGTAATGCTGGGGAGGAAAGACAGAAGGTATACAGAGAGGCTCATCACCCGCAACGCTGTCAACTGGTTCCCACTCTCCGTGCTCCCTGCACCAGCACCGTGGCTCATCCCCTCAACAAATATTTATAAAAGCCCTACCATGGACTCCACACCATGACTAACACTTTAACAGTCAGGAGTTGGGGGAAAAATAAATATACAGTCAACAATATTGATAGTTCTAATTTCCTGTGTCCTGTCTGGGGTCAGCTATAATATCAAGCACTTGACGTTCACGGGCTCTTGATCCACACAACAGTCCTGCAAAGAGGGATTACCATATTCAACCTATGGATAGGAAACCAGGGCTCAGAAAGATGAAAATAATGATAATAAAATTAAAATATATAAGTCTTGCTCAAAGAGATTCATCCAGGAAGTGGCAGGTGTCAGAGCTGGAATTGAACCTCCCGTCAATCTGAGACCAGAGCCCACACTCTTCCCACTATGTCATGTCCCTGCTCCGTGGAGTCAAGGGAAAAATGGATAGATCAAATTCCAGTGCTCTATTTGTTCTCACTTAGTACATTCAGATGGGCATTCTTGCCTCCTGACTCCAGGGCTGGGTGGAGTTTCCCCTATTTCCTCATTTCAAATACTAAAGCCTAAAAAAATAAACCTCTAAAATCTGCGTTCGGTCCACTCAGTGCTTCCTTTTCTGCGCCCCATCTTCCATCCCTTCTTGGCCTCCCTTTTATCCAGCTTAACCCTGCCAGGATTATTCCTACCATCTCTCGCATCCCTACCTTTTCACGTTGCAGAGCTTTTTAGGAAAAAGGGATCCCCTCCCTCTGCCCCCATTACAAAGTCAAATTAAGTGCCTTAGCTGACCGAAGAATAAAGTGGAGCTCTGTCGAACTCTATGCCTGACATTATGCCTTACGATGTGTCCCAAATTCCTAAGACCTGCTACACGTACCAAAAAACCCCAACGTTTACAAAGTGAATGCAAATCAGGGTGGATGATTATTCCTGCACAAAAGGATTCACCATAGCCTTCCTTAAATGCTAAGCTTCTCTGATGCACTTATGATGCGACTTGATTTTTTTCCCCCAGGGACATAGTCTTTGCATAAATAAAGCAAAGCCAACCAACCGCAGTGAAAGGGAGCATCAGAAGTATTTGCCTGGAGACCTCATGTCGTGGGCCGACTCGCTGAGCGCTTAGCCGTTGCCAGGCCCCAACCCCTTGCTGTCCTTCCTAAGGTTTAGGGACGGGAGGCAGGCCCCACTGACTGTCCCGGGGCCCCTGCTTCCGCTCACAGCCTGGCATCGGGTGCCAGTCTATCTGTGCTCACAAGCCATCCTGGTAGGGATTGCCACTATCCCCTTATTTCCATTTCAACAAACTACCCTGCAGAATGCTGAGCCTCAAAAATAAGCAGACACTGTGGAGAGTAAGCCTTCAACTCCCGATTATCTTCTGCATCAGAATCAGACTCTGTAAGAGTCAGGATAGGTCAGGTCATGCTGAAATAACAAACAAGTGGAAAGTCTCAGTGGTTAAGACAACACAAGTGTATGTGTCTTTCACACTAGATGTCCATCACAGGTCAGCAGGTGGGACATACTGGGGGCAGGGCTCTTTTTACCCACTCATGCAGGGACCCAGGCTGATGGACCAGCCACAGTCTTACAAGCCATTGTTTGTCATGACAAGGGGAAGAGAGAGCTCTGGGAGACCCCACATTGGAAAGGAGATATTTATCCCACCCATCAGGGATACACGTCACTTCTGCTTGCCTCTCACTGGCTGGGACCAGTGGCATGCGCTCCCCGACAAGAGAGAATGTGCAATCCTTCCAAAGGAAACGCTCACGACGCAGAGAGCCCAACATATTCAGGGAGCAGTACTGATGATCACTGGGGGCCCACGGGGGTGCCCCAGGCTATCCTATGACCACAGAGCGCAAGGTGCTTCAGATCCTGGGCCCCTGGAGAAGAGATGCATGCAGGGACTTCTAGATGACCTGGGCTGCATTCGTTCTGTGGGAGAAAGAGTCTTAGTATATCCCTGACTAGATCAGCCCCTTAAAGCCTTGTCCCCAAAGGAAACGACTGTAGAGGTCTCCTGAAACCAGCATAGGTACCTGGGCACACCGGCCCAGTGGGATGCCTCCTCCAGGGCTCTCTTGAAATGTGAGAACCAGGTCTTAGGTGCCTTGCTGGGGTTTCCAGTCCTACAGAATTTCCTTTGTCCTATGATGTTCTTGCAATAGAAGCTTTAATCTATTTCAAAGGGAGGCTGTCTTCTTCACATTCTCTTGACTTGTTGTTGGAATCTTTCCTCTTTTCTGGGTAGGATGAAGCAGGTTCTACTTCCCAGATTTCTCCTCCTGCCACCAGCCTTTTCACAAGGAAGAAAAGAAACGCAAGCAAATCAAACTGTCTCTGTTAATTCAATGGCCACACCTCTCCCCTCAAGCTTTTTCACCATTTTGGGTTGAGGGATGCAGGTGCTAGGTCTCCCTGGGTGACTGGTTTATTTTCAAGCCAGGAAAAGACTGCAAGGTAGATTTTGTCAACTCCTACACATCCCTGAATGCTAACACCCAGCACTATTATAAAGGAGGTGTCAGGATGCATTAGCCAAATGGGACGAGGCTCTTGGAAGATCAGAACACCTGACCAGAAGAGAGGAAGGAAAGGGGCTGTGCTTCCGGCAGGAACATAAGAAAATTACGCAAATATGCCTCACTCATCTGCATTAATGGGGCCAGGTAAACACTGGGAACCGAAATATACAGATGGGGTTACAATCCTTTATTTTTCATTTCTTCAAAAAATGTATTTCTTGTTTAAAGTTGTTTTACAATTTCTAAGGAAGAGATGCATTTGTTCTCTTTAGGGAAACAAGAAGGATTTGAGTCAGAAAGACAGTTTGTAAATCTAGGTGTGCAGGTGAAATAGATAAGGCGGGGACAAAGTCTGAGCACCTTTTCCCCTTTTAAAAAAGGGGGAAAAAGGCAAAGGAATATGAAAAAAAGAATAACACAGTGAACTTGCTGGACTGTATAAAATGCAAGTGGAAAGGAGGAAGGAAACCAAATTCCCACCACACACCAGAGTATTACATGCGATAGCTCATTTAACACACACAACGTATGTTCAATATCTCATGAACCCCTTCCCACACTCACTCATGCACTCGTTCATTCATTCGAAAAGAATCATCCGGGCTCCTACTCTCTGGCTGGTGCAATGCAAGGAATTGATGACACAGAGAAAAACAGAGATACTGCCCTCAAGCTGTTTCCCATCTGGTGAGGAGCTAAGTTAGAACACAGAGACCGCGGGGTGAGGAAACTGAGATGTAGAGAGATGCATCTCGCCTAAGGTTTTCTAGATATTAATTAATTCAAGAGAAGATTCAAGCTCAGGTGTTTCTGACACCATCTAAACCCAAATGACCCCAACCTGACAGGCCATCAGAGTCAGCTGATGGAATTCCAGCCCCAGATGTGCAGAATCTCCAGGTTTGGGGCCTAGAACCCTGTATTTTTTTTAAAACGCCCTCGGTGACCCTAATCGTATGATCAGCCACACCAGTGATGTCATTCCACAGTGTCATCCCCTCCTTCTTTAGCCCCCATACCATTCCAGCCATCATCAACAGCACTGCCACATCAAAAGCAAAAAAAAAAAAAAAAAAAAAAAAAATAGGTCTGTTTCTCCCAAGTATCCTGTAGTCATTCTGGGCGGGAAGGTACAAAAGTAACTATTTTCATGGATGGGTTTACATATATCACCCATTCTAAATGTAACTATAAAAACTATCTCCATTTCAGACCTTAACTTTCTCTCCATGCTGCTCAGAGGACAACCAATAATGTCACTACTTAAAAGTCCCCAAGGAGAGCAGTCCTTTTATCTTACCATCCACAGCTACTTGAAAGCCGAATCAATCTCCAAAGTAGCCTGAACTTCACAGACTCCGAATGATTGTGATTCTACCAGCTGACACGATGCGTGTATGTGTGTGTGTCCACGCGCGCATGTTTGAAACTTCTTTAGAGCCAAAATATAGTAAGATTTATCATAGTCTGTTACAGAGGACACCAATCAAGGGGAATCACACTTCTATACTGACAATAAAGTAGCACAAAGACAACTGGCATCAATGATGAGGTGGGGACGTTAACTGCACAAGGAAAGAAGGATCTTCCAAAACACGAACCCTAGGACGGTGTCTCACAAAGGCGTCTGGCCACAGGGGACAAACAGAAGTCAAAACCACCATTTTTTACTTAACAAATGAGACACATTTTTCGACAGATTTAATGACATTAAAAGGAAGGAGGGGATTTGAAGGAATTCAAATGGTGTTTGTATTTTGAATACACACACACACACACACACACACACACACACACACACACACACGCCTTCTCATAGAGACAGTTCAGAGAAGAGGTACAGGATGAAGTGACAATCCAAGATCCAGTGTGTCTTTTGCCACCATCACAACCCTGACACCCACCAAACCCCGTACACACAAATATTCTCTCTCCTTCCCTCCTCTGTAATTCCACTTGGTGTAAACATTCTAAATTATTTATATCTAGATTGAAGGCATCTTTTAGTCAGACTGGGACTAGAGTAATCAAAATATAACTGTGCTATAAATATGCTAATACCTCATGCTAATGTTTGATGAAGGAGACTATCAGACCTGAAAAATGAGGGGAGGAGCTCTGGGTCACCCAGAGGCTAAAGGATGCTCTAGAAAAAGGTCACAAGAGAACCTTGAGCTCACAGAGAATCTGAGTGGCTGAAAAACAAATTCTGAACAAGAAGCATCTTAGTGAAGCTAGCTCTGCAAGCAGCGGATCTGAGAAAGGAGCTTTCTAAGTTCAGGACTTGGTCTAAGTACTTTACATGAGTCAAGTGTACTTATTCCTCAACTTTATGAAATGGTTACTAGTATTTTCCCCATGAGTTAATATAGGCACCGAATGTTTACATAACTCATCCAAGATCACAGAGCGAGGAAGTGGCAGACTTGGGTCCAAACCCAGGCAATCTGCTGCCATAAAATTTAATAGATTGACTGAGATTCTTGAGTAGAGGAATGATTCTGGAGAATCATTTCAGGTATTAAGAGAATAAAGGAAAGAAAAAAACATAAGTCTGTGCACACTAATGGTAGAAAGTTATGCAAGTAATGGCCAGAAGCTTCCTCGTTTTGGCAATAAACACAAAGGCACCGTTTCATTTTTCTGCACGTGGTTTACAGAGTATTAACTGTATTCCCTTAGAAGAAATTGATACAGTAGGGTTTATCTTGGACCATTGCCACTCAAAACTCACCTTCTTATCCTCTTTGCCCAAAATTTTCCCTCCTGATATCCTTCTAATTCAGTTGCTTATCAGTAAACTCTCATTCCTGCATTCCCATTAAAAGATATAATATCTTGCTATAGTAATGTTCCAGATAGAAGAATTATTAAATGTGATGGCTTTTGCACAATAAAGGTGCCAGAAACAGCCCATAGGAGAAGTCTGGCCAACCCTATGTCACTTCCCTACTCCTACCTGTTGTGAATCCCTGTTGCCAAAGGGAAAAAGTCCAACACCCTTCAATCCGACATTTGAAGACCCTGCAGCATCTGAAGGTAGCTCACCGCCAGTCCCAGTTACCAGGCACTGCCATCAACTCTCTTCCCAGCATGTTTAATTTATTCATTCTATCTAATGAAGATCTGGATTTTCCTGCCATTACCCTTTCAGTCAAATCTTTCAACCCTTGTAGACTCCACCTTCCCAGATCTTTCCCACCCTTCTAGGTTCAGTTTACATTCACCTCCTCTATACCACCTCCCTGGACCATCCATGTCTATGTAATTACTCTTGCCTCTACTTCCATAACTGTCCTTAAGACTACGTGACAATTACTCATGTATGATCTTGTCATCTCACTTTCCACTGATGTCTAGCGTGTGTGTGTGCGCGCACGCGCGTGTGTGTGTAGTGCTATAGATCAGCTTTTATGCTTATGCCTTTCCTCTGCAACAATATTTCTTTCGGATCCTTACAAGGCCGGTATTAAGATGCATCTTTTTAGCCTCACTGTATCTCTGCCACACCTGGTACACTACTTTGCACACAGCAGGCACTCAGTAAGTGTTTGCTAAGTTGAAGGGACAACGCCCCACATTGATATGGGAACATACAATGCTGTTTTCTGTCTTTAGTAATCTAAGTCCACGTTTTGCATCTTGCAACACAAATGCCCCTGCAGATCTGATCCTTGAATTCCCCTCTCTGTTGCCCAGTGTTCCTCTCACATGTTCCTCAGCGGAGAACCCTGAATGCTGCGCATACACTGTTGTATGTTTCTGGGAGTTTCTCATGTTGCTCTCTACCTGGAATGCCCTTTCCTTATTCCTTCCTCTTGAGGAAAATCCTAATAAGTTTAAACAGTGCCAGAAAGCCACTGCTTATCCCTACCACCTCCTTATGTATCACTGCACTTTCTACAATGGTTAATAGGTAATTGGTTGCATTTTCTTCCTGCCCTATTTGTTTATGAACTGCAAGAAGACAGAATTGCTTATTTATCGCCATGTCCCCAGGCACCAGCACGGTACCCGGCACATAGCCTGTGCTTTGTGTGTTAAGGAGGGAACAAATAAATGATGAAATACAGACTGAAGACCAAAGCTCTTTTATAAATTTGTAAAGGAGGCTGTTATGAGCCCAGTGGAGAGTGGGATACAATTATGCCACACCATGGGGTACAGAGGCAGGCTAATATGAAACATGTACTTCCACACATTCACCCCCGATGCCCTCCAAGTGCTAGTCACATCCTCCCGTAATTGATTGGGCTGCTGAAATGCCTGGGGGCAAACCCTCCATGGTGAGTAAGCCGGAGAACCTCCACGGGAGGAGCAGCATTGGAATTAGGAAGGGAAGCCCGGCAAAGACGATGCTGAAAGATGAGAGTTTGCAAAGACAGAGAGTGGATGAAATGGAAATCCTTTGCTGGCACAGAATGCCTCCTAGGTTTGACAAAGGGAGGTCAAATCTGTGCCTGTCTTTGGGAGGAAGCTCCTGGACAGAGCTGTAAGCCTGGCACCGAAATCAGAGTCCATGGGCAAGACACCAGGAAGGGAGGGTTTGGGGCAAGGGCCATGCCTGGTAAAGTGCAGGCGCCCTTCTCTCGCACTGGACTTCTCCTCACCCTCCAGGCCACAGACGCGACCCCGAGCTGCCGAGGCTCATGGTCCCCTTGATGCCTTAACAGAGATATGATTAAGCCAGGTGGAGAGGAAAGAAAGGAAAAAAAAAAAAAACGTTGTGTGAAAAATCACCAGTATGGAGAAAGGGGAGGAGAAGAAGAGAGAAATCAACCATGAAAAAGGAAAAGGGAAATACAGCCAGAGACATAGAAAGCCTGTCAAATCTCTCCAAACTGTAACAAAAGCATAAGAGAGATAGTTTCTCTTTAATGAATGCTTTGATCAGCCACAGTTGATATAATAATTATATAAAACTAGAGCAGGACAGAAATAAGATGTGTTTTCCTCTCACGTAGCCTGTAACCTTTGTGATTGGTTCATTTATTTTGAGAAAAGAATAAGTGCCTTCAAAACAGAGGCGTGTGTCAGGAGAGAGCCTGTTTTCTCCTCTGACTTATGCAGGGAATTTGCAGCAATGCCTGCATCCCTTTTCCTCTCTGCCTGAGATGGGCTGATCTGCCAGCCCATGACTCTGAAAGGGAACAAATGGTGGTGGAGCTTTCCTCACACGTATCTTGGTCTGGTTCCTCAGGCAAACCCAGCGCCTGGCAGCAGGGCCCTTCATTCCTTGCCTACCCCAAGCCTGTCACCCTGCTTCACGTGGCTCCTCAGCAATCTCCACTTAGTTGGCCATTTCCTAAGTAATGAGATACCTCGTGCTGCTGGAGGTATTGACTTGGCTGATCTCCAAAGAAGGAGGAGTAAGCATCATTTTTTTTTCAGAATGGTACTCCCACAAGCACGTGCTCTTCAGAAATAGCAGGGGAGAGAGGTGGTTGCCATGGGAACGGAGGCGGCCACACAAACAGGAGTAGCACATTTCTCCCAAGGGGGCGCGAGCAGAACCTCCTTGCTCTACCACCATCACAGCCTCTCCTGAAAGCTTCCTTTGCCTGAAAAGGAAGAGTCTCAAAGCGGTGAAGGGTTAGTCCCTTCCTTCCTAAAGTCCAAATTTCAGTTGAAGAGTCTGATGGAGCTTCAGGTTGTTAGACTGGTGATATACTTGACCAAAAGCTTATAAAAACCTGATAATGGCACAAAACAAAACAGCATCTCATAATACCCGCTGTCGTTTGGTTCTCTGCCAGCTACAACCAGAGGAAAGTTGGGATGGGTCCAGAGAATGGCAGTCTCACTGATCATAGTGGCCCTGCACTGGCCCATCATAGGGTGATGAAGATACGCCAGCACAACAGCAGGTAGAAGGTAGAGGAAGGAAGGGCATGTGGGGAGATGGGATGCAAGGGGATCTGCAGGGAGACAGTAGGTGATGCTCTGTGGGGAGGCCGTGGCCACCCTAATGGACAGTCTGAGATCGCTGTCTCTAACTCCAGCTGATTTAAAAATAAATCAATCAGTTTTAAGACCATCAGGTTTATGGAAGTAAAAAAGTCAACCAGCTCTCTGGTAAAATGCATACAAGCAGCTGGTTGATTAGCCAGGGTTCTCTTTGCAGAAATGGCCTGGAGAGTGATGGCAGCCTGAGAAGTGGGACGTGGAGGCCGCGGGGAATGCGGCAGAGCTGGAAGTCTTCCCCCCGCCACATGCCCGCTGTTGATATATTGGGACTGGAACAATTTGTCTATAGCTGTAATTTTAACCACCTCTGTGCCGAACGGCCAATCAGAGGGTTCCCTCCACGCAGCTTTTACGAGTCCCCATAAACGCAGCAAAATGAAAACTCACGGGCCCTTAAAATATACTCCAAGGGTTTCTGCAGTGCAATCGGAGGCTTTTATGACTCCTGTCAGGACTTTTATGACCCTGTAAAACCAGGCAGCAGCCTGGCCTGAGATGAAACGTAGCCCCACCGCCTTAAAGTCTAAATGGTTGTGCATTTACAAGGCCTCCAGGAAAGATGGAAACACGGCCGGCGGGGGCGGGGGTCCGCCTTGAGCAAAGGCGGGTGTGGGTGGGGTGGAAGGATGGGGAGTGACAGGAGGAGCGGAAGGAGGGGAGGGGAGGAGGAGGAAGGCGTGAGAAATGCCCCCAACGTGGCCCTACAGTCCGCAGTGCTCAGCGCACCAAAACGCCAAGTCCCAACACTGTCCGCCAAACAGCGGGGGCTGAGGTTCCGCAGACAGACTCATAACGAACAGGGGCTGAGCAGGAAGGTGCCTTCACTGCACAGATAAGAAACGAAGCCGCCAGGGAAGCACAGGCTCCACAGCATTACTCAAGGACATCTTCCCATTATGATGACACCCGCACTGCAGAAAGAAGAAGAAAAAAAACCAGAGAAAGACAGAGAGGGAGAAAGAAGAGGGGCCAGAAAGCCAGCTCAGAGCACTTTACGTGTCCCATGCAGTTCAGAGAAACTTGGTGACTAGGGCGAGAACACGTTCTCCCAGCTGGAGCAGGCCCGGCACCTGCAAACCCTGCAGGCTTCGCTCCTCAGCTGGGGTGTGTGCTCAGTTCACACCCAGCAGCCCCTTCTGAGTCACTGTGACTGAGACAAACTCATCCTGCGCCTGGATCTGGAATCTTCAATCATCCAAACGTGTCAGCCAGGCTCTGTGCTCTACAAGTCCCCACAAAGAGGCAGCGTCACCCCACAGAGTCAGGGGCCGGGGCTGGGGTGCAGCATGGGAGTTCCCGGTAGAAGCACTCAGAGCAGGGCAGGGGGAACAGACTGGTGGAGCGGTCCACTCTGACCCTCAGGCGTCCACACACGGAACCTGAGGAAGACAGGCGAAGTGATGGATGCTGACCTTGGACCTCAGGGAATATCCCAGAAACATAGGCTTTGTCCCCAGAGTGTCCAGATCAGGTGAGGCCCAGGACGAAGCTGATAGTGTTCCTAAAGGGTGACCCCGAGGCTTTGTGTTTTCCAGGTTGGAGAAGACAAATAAATAGGACAGCAAGTGACAGGTCGGGATGAGTGCCTGCTGTGTGGCGCGGGCCCGTCCATCTAGAGGGACAGAGCCGGGGGGAGGATGGGTCGGGGGTGGTCAGGAGGTCCTGGCAGAGGAGGACACACAAGCACATCCAGGGAGCACACGTCACCTTGGGGCTGGAGCAGGGGCCCCAGTCAGGGACTGTTCCTCCTCAATCACTCAGGTTTCCAGGAGCCTCGGTCCAGGGGGGAAACAGGTATGAAGACAAGGAGGCTCAGCTGTAAAGCCCCAGACCCCACTGTGTGACTCTGGACAAGTCTTTAATCTTCCTGAACTTCCTTTTCCTTCTTTGTAAAGCAGAGATAAAACAGCTGCCTCACGTGGCCGCTGTAATGATTAGAGGAAATAGGAAGTGGGATTTGAGAGCCTCCTGAAGGGTGGATAGGAGTCTGCAGTGCCAAAGGAGAGCGGCGTTTCCCATGGAGGAACCCACGCAGCGGAGGTCAAGAGCCAAGAGCATCAGCTCCTTTTAGGGAAGCATCACGTATTAAGTCACTGGCTGGACAAGCCTGCTGAGCACTGTGCTGGGCGTGGAAGACACGGGGCAGGGGGCCCAGGAGACGTGAGTGTGAGACCAGTTAGGCGGCTGCATTTCCTGCCCTGACTCTTGGTCTCACCCAATCCATTGCCCTCAGAGAAGTGAGAGTCGCCTTCCCAAGCACAAGAGAAAGTCCAAATTCCTGGATGCAGTCCTGCGAGGTCTTCCGTGATCCGGCGCCTGCCGAGGTCCAACGAGGATCATCTTGTAGCCTTGGACCTCCTGGCCGGTGGCTCCACCCACACCCCCATCTTCCTCACTCCCAGGGCCTTGGCGAGCACCATTCTCCTCCCTTGACCTGTACCTGCCCGACTCCCCTCACCCCTGCAGGCCTCAGCCTAGACGTGGCTTCCTCCGAGAAGCCTCCCTGGCTGGCACCCAATGCCACCACATCCCCCGGACGAACCAAGATTCACAGCCATACTACCCCAACCCTCCAGGCACTTCTTTTACTCACTGGACTCTCAATTCCGAGTTCCATGTTTGTCACCCACCCTGGAATGTGAACCCCGTTAGAGCAGGGCACTGTTATCACAGGACCTGGCTCAGTGCCTGGCAAATGGTATGAAAAAATAAAATTCTGTTAAACTGCTGAATCGACCTAGACTGGAGACAGATTAAGGTGCTGCATGACTGGCTAAGTTGCTTAGATGGTCACCTATAGTTAACATGGAGTCACCAGTGGTGGAAGCATCGGCTTAAAGACCCAGAAGAAGGCACAGAGGATGGGGGATCTGCTGGTCTCAACAAGGCAGGGAAGAAACAAGGGTCTGACCTACCACAGTAGCAGCGCAAATGCAGATGAGAGATGAGGAATTCAAAAATAAACTCAGGGGACTTCCCTGGTGGCTCAGTGGTTAAGAATCTGCCTGCCAACTCAGGGGGCACGGGTTCGAGCCCTGGTCTGGGAAGATCCCACATGCCGCGGAGCAACTAAGCCCGTGCACCACACTACTGAGCCTGCACTCTAGAGCCTACGATTCACAACTACTGAAGCCCACATTACACAACTCCTGAAGCCCATGTGCCTAGAGCTCGTGCTCCACAACAAGAGAAGCCACCGCAATGAGAACCCTGCGCACCGCAACGAAGAGTGACCCCCTCTCACCGCAACTAGAGAAAGCCCACGTGCAGCAACAAAGACCCAACGCAGCCAAAAATAAATAAATAAAATTAACAAATTAAAAAAAACACACACAACAAAACTCAGCAGCAATGGGAAGTAAAGAGGGAGGAGTCTAGGATGACCCCAGGTCCGGAGGCCAGGTGGATAATGGACTTGGGGAAAAAAAAGAATTCAGAATATGAAGCTGGAAATCGAGTCCAATTTGGGCTCCTGTTAAATACGAAGTACGTGTAAGACAGACAGGGAGAAATATCCCACCGGCAGCTAGAGATTAGATCTGGTCTCTGGGAAAGACCAGACACATAAATTGGGGAATTAGTGGCCCAAAGGCTAAAATCACTGAAGTGGAAGGAAACAGTCCTTGGTGTCCATGTAGAGCCAGAAGAGACCAGTGGGTTTATGAAAAAACTCTGAAAAATACGAGCCTTTAAAAACCCCAGAGGAGTTGCTGCCTTTCTTAACAAACTTCTGCTAACACACCAGCCCACATTAGCTGGTCCTGTGTCTGTGCACTTATTGCTGGTACTACTCATTTTTGCATCAGCAAATTTAATAAATATGCTAATTTAATATAATTTTATTGAGTGCCTACTTAGTTAAGGGGTTGGATATCCGTCCTGGGAGTGCCAATAATACTCTGTATACCTCCATCAGAGCTTACCACATTCTACTATAATCTTTTTATTTGTCTTTCCATTAAATTATGAGCTCCTTGAGTCAAAAATTATGTATATCAGGAGCTTCTCTGGTGGCGCAGTGGTTAAGAATCCGCCTGCCAATGCAGGGGACATGGGTTTGAGCCCCAGTCCAGGAAGATCCCACATGCCGCAGAGCAACTAAGCCCGTGCACCACAACTACTGAGCCCGTGTGCCACAACTACTGAAGCCCGTGTGCCTAGAGCCTGTGCTCCACAACAAGAGAAGCCACCACAATGAGAAACCCGCGCATCGCAACAAAGAGTAGCCCCCGATCGCCACAACTAGAGAAAGCCCACGCACCAACGAAGACCCAACGCAGCCAAAAATAAAATAAATAAAATAAAAATAAATAAATTTATTTAAAAAATTATGTATTTCAGGACTTCTAGCCCTGCCTACAGAATGTTTATCCAATGAATGCTTGAATGAAGTTTACCATCAGACAGAGAGGAAAGATGTGTGAAAATAACGTGAAAGAATAAAACTGCTCGTCAAGGTCAATAATTGACTTGTTACTAGCCAGACCCAGTGGACACTTTTGACACTGAAAATTTGGCTAATTTCATATGGCTAATCCTGTCTTCTTTAAAATCTCTCCCTACTTTTTAAGGATGCCAGTGTCTCCTGATTTAGATTCTCCTTCTATTGATGAATTTCCTTCCCAACCTTCTCACCTCCCCTTTAATGTTTTTCATCCCCCAAATTCACAGGCTTACTGTCCTCCATTATATCCACCCTAGGAAACCCGCACACAGTGTCTTCATCTGTCATCTGCAAACAATGATTACAAAAGCACCACCTTTAGCTCAGAACTCCCATATACACAACTGTCCCCTGGCTTTGCACAACTGGAGACCTGGAGGCATTTCAAATACAAAATGTCAACATTCAGCTCATCATCTTCCACCCTGAGTCCCATTTCTCCTCCTCTATCACCTAATTAACCTCACCTCCCATGCCCAAAATATGGGACTGTTCTAGACGCATTCCTTGCCCCCCAGATATCACTGATGACAACAAGCTGCCGGTTCTATCTCCTGGGTATCCTCCTCTCTACTGCACGACTCCTGCCTTCGATGAGAGCTTTCATCCTTCCTGGATGAACACAACTGACTCCTAAAAAGTCACCACTCCTCACCTTCTCCTTTCCAAACTACTTGCCCGAGTGGGTGTCCTATGATGCAAATCTACCCCCTGGCCTTTCCTTCTACCTCCTGAGGTTTCCTCTCTTGTTTGAGATAAGATAAACATTCCTTAAAATGGTTCCCACTCTAGCTGGGCATTAGAGTCAATTACTGAACTTTTAAAATGCCAGCCCATAGATCCCACCTCAGATCTACTGACTCAGAAAGTTAAGCAGGCACACCCCAGATATATACTGGTGCATGTTTCCAAAACTCCAGAAGTTATCATGAGGGGCTTTCTCAGTGTACTGTCACTTGAAGCCCACTTAGATAATAGGTGTATTTTGTAAAATTCCAATTGGGACGTTCCAATGCAACCACTCTCCTGCCATCTCATGGTCACAGAAACAATGTTCATGGAACGCAACTTGCCTTCTAGTCACAAAGTGGTACAAGGGTAAGTACCAGGCTCAAGCTTACCAAACCTATTTCCTTTCAGAGAGAATGTATAAATGAACAGAGAGAGGCACTCAGTGTTTCCAGGTGGTTCTATCTGTAAAATATAAGATCTTGGATGATGGTCTTACCCTATGTGTCTATCACGTGCATTGGAAAAGGAGATGAGCAATTCTGCAGAATGAGGGCAATAAAAACCCATGAAGAGAACAGCAGAATGGAGGTCCCTGGTGGCATTCCAGTCTTCAGCATCCAGTGTTTTTAAGCTAGTTTCCTTCCTGCCTAAATTAGACTGAGTCACTTTCTGTGCATAAGTCCAGAATCGCACAGATTAATTAACATGGACTCCAAGTGCTTCATGAATTTGACTTCTACCTTACCTGTCTACCATCATCCCCAACACTTCTCCTCCTCCCCAATCCCTTTGGCTTCCACTATCCTTAACTCCTTGTCATGGCCACTCGTACCTTGCTGTTTCTCATGTGCATGCCACCAGGTGATACAGGTCTAGAACACCCGCCCTCCTTTATCTGGACAATTAGCGCTCTCATCCAAGAAGATTCATTTCAAGGACTACCTCGTCTGGAAAACCCCTACAAGGATGTTTAAATCTAGAAAATGTATCCTTCTCCTGTGTCTTAAAAAAGCTTGTGCTCATATCCGACAAAGCTTTTGCCACATGGCATTGTCTTGTTTCTCCCCCTCCCATGGACTTGAAGATGGAGGGTAAGGGCCTTGCTTATAACCTTAGCCCTCTGTCACTTAGCTCAGCTCTGGACACAGAGAATGGCCTCATTTAATGTTTATTAAATGAAGGGCTGAACTAATTTAATTAATGAATCACTTATTAATTACTAAATAATCAGAAGAGGGTGCCAAGTGAAGTAAAGATCAGAAAAACGACTGTCTACAGCCAGTAATGACTCAATAACCGACTTCCAAGCCAGACCCTCTTGTTATGGAACTACCGTTCTCAACTAGGCAACACAGTACATGATCTTTTTTCCATCTTAGGGGAAAAAAAGCAGGTCAGATGGAAAAAGTCTCTTTTAAATCCTGCTTTCAGAGCATCTCCCCAAGATCATATAACTCACCTCTTCAGCAAGGACACCTCAGCATCCGGAAGGGTGCTGCATCTTCCCTATGGTACGCACTACAGTCCTAAATGCATTGCATACGTGAATCAAGCCGAACGAGTCACCTGGCCCATTTATTGTACAGTATGGGTTTTCCTTGCACCTGAGGCCAGTGTTCTTGCTTGGGTTAGGCAGTGTGTACATCACACCTACAGAATTGTGATTCATCAGGTAACTGGGTTTAGGATACCCACACACGCACTCTAAAACCAGACAAAGATTCAAAACAAAATACTCTTTTTCTTCTTTTTGAGTAAAGCGTGCATGTGGAAAATAGTTTATAGAGCTCAGTCCCTGCCTCATAGGAGATGAAAATGTGATCCTTTGCTAGCTCAGACAAAATCCTCCATGCTACATTAGGCTTGATAGCAAATTTTGTACTTGCAAGCTTTTAACAAAACTGTATATCTGAAATCTTAATAACACAGGAAGGTGGATTCTATTTCTCCTCTCTTTTCAGGTTTACATCAACAGAATCAGAACTAATTCCTGATTTGAAACTCAGCAGTTTTAGCAGATCTGTAAGAGTCTTTTGTTAAGGTCCTGAAGAGGGCTTAAGGGACCTGACTTTATACACACACACACACACACACACACACATCCACCAAAAATTAGAATCTTAACAAAAATAATCTAAAATAATGAGCATATCCATGGACAGAAAGCACAACCTTTGTCAAATATTGGTCACCTTAAAGAAATATGAAATATATAAATGGAAATTTCAACCCATATTCTCAAGCATCCTATAGCTGGAGCATTCTCTGTTCATTCTAGTTTCTGCCATCATGCAGACATTCACATATGCAGCATGGCCATGAAGAGTATCAGATTTAGATTTAGGTTAGGAAGCAAGTCAAATTCAGATTTCAGTTCAAATTTAGAATTTGCCATTTACCAGCTATGAGACTCCAAACCGTCAAAAAAAAAAAAATTAGCCTTAGGTTTTTTTGGTCTATAAAATGTAGTGAATAAGATATATTTTGCCAAACGTATGGTTACTTTTGAGGATCTAAATCAATATGAGATTGATTTCTCTACCCAGACCTCACCATTCCAGTTACATATAATAACAGTAGGGAGTAAATTGCTATATTGTTCCAAGCAGTTTCTCCCTCTGAAAGGATCATATATTTCACCTCTGACACTGACCTCAGTCCTGGACATTTGATCTGCTTTGGCCAATGCAATGCAAATAGAAATCTCATGGGTCACTATGAAATGAAAGCTTTAAGAGACATCATGTGATTCTGCCATTCTTTTCTCTCAGGAGCGATACTGCATGTCTCAAATAAGCCTATTCCTTCAAACTTTGGTCCAGGAGTTAAATAAATAAATGAGGGAAAGAGAGAGAGTTTGTGTATGACCATGTGTGCATACATGTGTATAAAACACACACACACACACACACACAGACACACACACACGCATCTGTATGCATAGGCAGATAGATAGATAGAGAACGCACACAGTGTTGTAAGCCACTGACATATTGGGAACATTTGTTATTGCAGCATAACTTAGCCAAGGCTGACTAATACACTTTAGTACCTCTCTTAACGAATTTTCATTTCAATACCCCATCAGATTAACTGATGCCCTCAATTTCCTCTGCAAAACATATTGAAAGTCCAGAGTTATTAGACTAATATTTAGTATATTAGCACTTTTCTGATCCTACAATAATTACCAAGAATCAACTTCTTTTCTGCCATGTATAACTACTGTAATTTCACACTGTAATTTAATTCTATGAAGAGTAAATTCAATACATTGTTAAGACTCAATAAGAACAAATCAGTAAATACATTGCTGTTGATTTTTAAAAATCAAATGGTAAAATGTATATGAAAGTGTTTTATAAATTACAAATTGCTGTGTTGATACATTAGTTGATTCCAATTTGTCAATTAGTATGTTCTTGAGCAACTACTCTTGGTAAGATGCCACGCTGAGAATAACATGAGGCATATAACACAGAGCTAATTTCAAAGCACTTGCAGTTCAGAATATTGTAAAAGGGAACCAGCAGCAGCATTATCCAGCAACACAGCTCCGTGACTGATCAAAGTACCAATAAACTCCATTGCATCCATTAAAACAAACAAACAAAAAATGGTGAAGAATGTTCCAGCCCCACTATATCCGAGTTAACAGGGTCAGGAAGGTGGTGTCTCTTTCTATGTTATTATCCATTCCAAAATAATACAAGTTCATTGCAATAGGCTTCAAATAAGGAATATATATATTAATGTTTTGGTATTATGATTTAGTCGTCGAAAGCCTACTTAAAATAGGGGGTCTTTTGCAAGAAGCCTCCTTGTCGGAGCACTTTTTGTCTAAGCCCAGCCAGCTGTCTAACTGCCTCCACTGGCAATCAGTCCATCAGACCCAGGAAACTGTTGGAATGAAGGTACTGCCCCTGGCGCCACACATCAGTTTCTCTAGAGAATCCCTGACTTAAATGGATGAGGTGACTTTCATTTTTCTGACTTGGGGGAAAAAAACCTGATCTCAGGCAAAAGAGGTGATGACAAAACCCATACCTCTACCTCACGGTGTCTGGAAGCATCATTCACAGGGAATGCTTTCACAAAGAAAAGCCATTGCCAATCAATATGTCATCAGGCCACAAGGAATAGCTCCGTTCTAACTTATGAATCCCTTTTCAAGATGGAAGAAAGGAAGGGGCAACGCCGTATCCCCAGAACGCCCAGCATAAAGCCAAGTAGGAAGAACACCAGCTCCCTGGGCACAGGGAATAGAGCTGGATATGCCCAGTGCAAAGGATATGCCCAGTTGCCAGGTCAGCTCATGGAAAGTGAAACGCAAACACATGCTTCTTAAGGGTAGATATCACCCTGGAGACGTCTACATGTTTCCAGTGCTGAACTCACTGCCTGATGTATAACTAGTGCTCAGTAATTACTCCCTAAGTATAGTAATCAATTGACTGATGGATTGAGTAGCCAACTGAATATAGCAAGACACTGGAGTATCTTGATTTTTCAGCCTTATCATAAAATGTCAAGCATCTGGATTAGTTGATAGAAGCCTAAATTATATAAGTACTACTGCCTGAATGGGTGAAATTTGTATTGTAAGATTTTCCTTATACCCAACCCATCATTCAAGGCATAGCTCAAAGGTTACCTTCCCAAGAAAGTCTTTCCTCATCCTCAGCATGTGGTCTAGAGCTCCAGCTCCTTTCAGCACCAGGTAATATGACAAGAGTAAGTATATTCAAATTCTGCTTTGCAATTCATATGCTTTGGGGCAAAAATACTTTAATGGGTCAAAATCAAATTAAGAAATAGGGTAGGATGGGATGGGATGAAATAGAAAAAAATGGAATGGAATGGAATGGGACAGAATAGAAAGAATAGAATAGAATAGAATAGAATAGAATAGAATAGAATAGAATAGAATAGACTAAGATAGAATAGAGTATGTTAGAAAGAGTCACATATAAAGTAAATACTTCTGTGTGTCTATGTGTGTATGTGTGTGCACACACACATGTGAGTGCTTGTCTGTACAACATTGCAATTAGAATATGTTTATTTCTATGAGTGGATATAAAGAAGTTTGTAAATCACTGGTATAGATTTTAAAAAAGCCAGATAGACTGCAATAATATCTTGTTTCCACCAGTTGTAACTTTGAACAAATGACTCCGCCTTTTAGGACATCAGTTTCCTCATCTATAAAATGGAAGACCTGCCACGTATTCTCCAGGATTACTCTATGGATTAAAATAAATAAAGTAATGTAAGCAAGGTTCATTTGGCATAATAGTGCTGTAGCAAAAATTAGTTCTCTCTTCTTTCTCCTTTATTTACCTTGGTTAACACTGTAACTTTTTAAAGTAATTGATATAGTCATTTTTGCCTTATAATTATCTGGATATGTGTCAGATTTCTGCTTACTAGCATTTAAGTTTCTTAAAAGCAAAGAATAAGAATCATTTATTAATTCAATGTATACTTATAGGACCCCCTTTATAGTCAGACACAGTTCCAGGCAGTAGGGGGAGAGCTGTAAACACAAGCAATAAAAAGTCCTGGACTTCATGAAACTTTAATTCTAGATGAGGAAGATGAGCAAAAAACAAAGAAGTAAGTAATATGCTGGTAGCTAACATGTTAAAGAAAACATTAAAACAGAGGTGAAGGACAGAAAGTGCTGGATGGAAGGAACTATTATTTTAGGATGGTTAGGAAAAGTCTCACTCTGGGGAAGTTATGTACATATGTGTCCCATATACTCCATGACGCAACAAATGTTTAATTAATTAATCAGCTTGCAAAAGAATGACAGTGGACCCCATCTTACATCATACACAAAAATCAAGTCAAAATGAATTAAAGATTTGAACATATGCCTCAAAACCGTAAAACCCCTAGAAGAAAAAAAAAAACGTAGTAGGTAAACTCCTTGACATTGGTTTTGGCAATGAGTTTTTAGATCTGACACCAAAAACAAAGGCAAAAAAAGTGAGACAAGTGAGATTACATCAAACTAAACAGCTTCCACACAGCAAAAGAAAACTGTCAACAAAATGAAAAGGTAACCTATGCAATAGAGAAAATATTTGCAAGCCACCCATCTGATAAGGGATTAATATAAAAAACATATAAGGCACATATACAACTCAAAAGCAAAAACAATAACCCAAGTAAGACATGGGCAAAAGGACTGAATAGACATTTTTTTCCAAGAAGACATACAATTGGCCAACAGGCACATAAAAAGGTGCTCAACATCACTAGTCATCAGAGAAATACAAATCAAAATCACAATGAGATATCACCCCACACCTGATAGGATAGCTGTTATCAAAAAAATGAGAGATAGCAAATGCTGATGAGTATGTGGAGAAAAGGGAACCCTTGTGCACTGTTGGTGGGATATAAACTGGTACAATCACTATGGAAAACAGCATACAGATTCCTCAAGAAATTAAAAATAGAACTACCATAGGATGCAGCAATCCCACTTCTGGGTACATATCAAAAGGAAATCATTATCTGGAAGAGACATCTGTACTCCCATGTTCACTTAAGCATTAGTCACAGCAGCCAAGGTATGGAAGTGTAATAGGGAAGAACAAATTTGACTCCATATTGTATCTGTTCCTTTTACTGTAACCTGCATGCTCTGTTGTCTGTGCTTAGTCATGCTGGCTCTGCACCTTTTGTAAAACAATGTTGCCTGTAGCCTGAAATATACAGGACAGCCCATTCTCAAGACTCTGAACTTTAAGGGTGTAACACTTTTCCATTCATATAGAGATAAAAAGATGCAGAACAGAGAATAACATTTGTCTTGTTGGAGGCTTACAGGAGCATCCTGACCTGACCTACATAGACAGCTGCAAGAACAAAGGATTCCAACAACAAGAAGTTTGCAACAGCTAACCACGCCCCTCCCCCACCTAAGCCTTTAAAGATGCTTTGCAGAAACCCTTTGGGAAGTTTGGGGTTTTTTGTGCACGAGCCACCTGTCTCCTCGCATGGCCCTGCAATAAACCTTTCTCTGCTCCAAACTCGATGTTTTGGCTTGTTTGGCTTCACTGTGCATCAGGCACACGAACTTGTGTTTGGTAACAGAAACAACCTAAGTGCTTGTCGATGGTTGAATGGATGAAGAATATGTGAAATAAACATATATATATACACATATATATATTTAGTGAAATATTATTCAACCTTAAAAAAGAAGGAAAATCCTGTCATTTGTGACAACATGGATGAACTTGGAAGGCATTATGCTAAGTGAAATAAGCCACACAGAGAAAAACAAGTACTGCATGGCATGACTTAGATGTGGAATCTAATAAATAAATAAATAGATAAACTACCACCACCAGCACAACAAAACTCATAGAAACAAGAGAATCAAAAATCGTTGCCAGTGGCTGCAACGGGGTGGTGGGTGGGGGGATGGTGGAAGAAATAGGGAGAAGTTGGTAAAAAGGAATAAGCTTTCAGATACAAGATGAATAAGGTCTGAGGATCTAATGTGTAACATGGTGACCACAGCTGATAACACTGTGTTGTTTAATTGAAATTTGCTAAGAGAGACGGTAACTGTCCTCATAAAAAAATAAATAAAAACAAACAAATATGTGAGGTGATGGATATGTAAAGTAACTCAATAGGGAGAATCCTTTCACAATGTATATGTATGTCAAGTCATCACATTGTACAGCTTAAATATCTTACAATTTGTCAATAATACCTCAATAATGTTGGAAAAAAAGTTAACCAACTGAACAAAATAAAGTGAATGGAAGGTAAAAGAGGCAAACATTATAAACAAGTGTAGAAATGGATGGGAAGAAAACAGACAGACCCTTTATAATTCTTTCTGTAGTCTGAAAAGTGATTTAAAATCTGGGGAAAGAATGTACTTTTAAATGTACTTTTGTGAAAAGTACATTTAAAGGCAGGTATGTTTAAGGAGGATGCCAAATCCATCACAGCAAATGACTTTCATCCAATTTTTGCTGTGCTATTTTATGTAATAGCCAGCACAGACACGTCCTTGGGGGCTACATCTTCAGTGGCCAAAGGACCTGTCAGGGTTGATGTTTCAACTTTGAAACAGCTTCCAAGAAACCAGATGGGGTTGTTTGGAAAATAGGCTGGGTTTCCTGAGAGATGTTTTTAATTCAAAGAAAAATCAGACCCAAAGAGACTCGGCATCATTCAGTCCAAAACAGGGTCAGATTTCAAAGGTCCCTAACTCGGAGGAGAAATAACCATAAATAGTGATTCCTTTATTCTGTGTTTATTAGTGCTTGCTGGGTACTCTCGGGGCCCTCTGGAGTAAGAGGGAGCTGAAGAGAACTAACACTTACGATGTGTTGTATCATCACATAGGTGCTTTTACACAACCTAGTTCAGCCCTTACAACAATCATATGTGGTGGGTTTCTATGAGAAAAACTGCTGGCTATTCACCGAAACACACTTCCTCTTTTTCTCGGGCACTTCACTAGATGACATTTCCAACCATGTTTGCAATTACGTGTGATGCTGTGACAGCTCTACCCAGTGGAAAGAGGGTAGAAGGCACATGTACAACTTCCCAGGCCTGGCACTCTAAAGCCTCCTTCATGTGCTGCTCTAGGTACCCCCTTCCCTGAGCCAGAAGTCGATACCCACTGCAAACTTGGAACTCACATATTAAATGCAGACAGTCCCTAATGCAGCATCTCTGAGTGACCGCAAGAAGCAGAGCCTCCCACACTTTACAACCAGAAGCACCACCTTGTAGCTGGGCAGTGGATGTCAATGAAACAGAGAGAGTGGGCAAGAAACCTGGGGACTCCTGTTTTGGAAGAGCAAGACCTTTGGTAAAACTGTCACTTTGGATAATTTCGAAGACAAACTTACTGCCCGCTGAGCCAGTAGCTCTAGAGAAATGGATTGAAAACACCAAAATATCCATTTGTAATAGTCACTCCTCTCTGTTTTCACCTATGATTACAAGAAAGAGAGGAGCTCAGGAAAGAATGTACCAGTTTTCAAGCACACATTACAATGAGAGAAAGCGAAAGACAGAGAGAGAGGCAGACAGAGATAGAGACAGAGGCAGAGTCAGACAGACAGAGAGAGATTCTAGAATGATCTCGTAGCCACATTAAGTTGAGAGAGGAGTATCGGGGCACAAAAGAAAGGAAATAACGTAGGCTTGAAAGTGATATTGTTATGCCTTCGATATTTTTCATGTGGCCAATGGATCTGCCTGAAAACAAACACAGCAATGCTTACGGCACTTCTGAAGGAATCGTGCAGCCAAAGAAACCCTGGGTCTACTCTAAAAGAGCCCGTGACTGTAAAACAGCTGCCAAGCTCCCCAACATGTACTAACAGAAGAGAAGCTACATAAACCCCTCAGCCTCAAGGAGGATGTGCTCAACAGTGGCCACTGTAGATGTGGTCACGGAAGACAGAGAACAAAGAAGAACTGCCCAGTGGGGGAGCTTCCCAGGGAGCAACGGACAAGAAATTCTTCCCGGAGAGCAGAATCGGAGTCTAAGGAAGGTCTCCAATTGCCAGGACAAAGGTATCACTGACCACCATGGACCAGTAACTGCTTTGTATCTCCAGTTCTCCTCTTTTCCAAATTCCCAAATTCCCAAATGTCTTATTGTGAGGATCCTCTCCTGCAATCCATTGAAAAGGATGTTGTACTAAGTGGTGGCAATCTTTATCACTCTGGCAATCTTTTTAGTCACAGGTTACTTCTCCATGAAAAGCTATGTCTGGCCGTGAAGAGAAGGAGTAAATATCACCAAGTGATTTTGACTTGGAGCTGGATGCAAAGTTGGATTGGATTTTGAGTTGTCCATCTTGGGGCTGTGTGTTCTAAATATGTGAAGAAGAGTGCAAACGGATATTTGGTGAAAATACTGCAGCTACGATGGCTAGCTATACACCAAAATCCATTTCCCATTTTTTCTTGGCGTTAGGCTAGATTCCTTTCCTCGGGCTCTGCAGTCAGGCAGACCAAGTGATTGCATTTTAGCCAAAGGAATGTGTGAAAAAAGGATAGGTTAACATCATGACCCTTGAGAACCTCCAGTGTATGTTCCCCTGTGCTCTTCCTCTGCGTTTGGCTGGAAGGCTGACCTTGGATGTCACATGTTCATGACAGCCTGGGTCCCCGAGGGCTGAGGAGCAGAACCCCTCTCCTCACCAAAAATCAGAAACGCTCATTTTAGACTAAGCAAACAGGATGTAAACTCATATTGAGTTAACTCAGTGACCTTTTTTTTTTTTAAATCTACAGTAGATGCAATATAATTCCCTCCATTTTGCAGTTGTGAAAATGAGGCTTGGCAAACTTAATTTTCACAATTTAGAGAGATAACAGATGCAGGCATTGGGCTCACATCTCTGTCTCCCCACCTCCAGCGTCTCCTCTCAATGGACCCCACGATCATCCAGTGATTGGAGATACATTATCTGTCAGTCATTAAGAAAGGGGTCTATTGAGGAGTCAAGATAAACCAACCTCTACCTATCTTCAGATATTAGGTAGATTTATTTTCGTCCCTAGTTTAGGGTATGGGTTTTCTTCCAAGCATTAGTGAAAAAAATTATTTTTCTCTGAATCGCTAAGAAAGCGGTCAGGACTCAGTGTGAAAAAAACAGAACCTGGGTGTGCCCTGCACACTAATGAAAGGGTCCCCTCTCCACCCACCCCAACTGCTGATGCCACAGGGACTCTTTGGTAAATGAACACCATAAGCCATTTGATCCTGAAAGTTTTTCTGCAAAAAGGCAAGATCAGGTCCTTTCTTTATATTCAATCTTGTCTCGATTAAATTGGCTTTTTTTCTTAGTGAGTTTCCAAAGCACTGAGTTACTAGCAAGAAAAGGTTTTAATAGGATCCTAGATTTTAAAGCCATGGGCAACACAGCCTGGGTCCTTTATTATGTGTAATGAATAAAAGAACCCAAATCATTGCTTTTTAAAATCATCTGTGTAAGAAGTATAATAATTTCCCCCTTTATTCCACCCTCCCTTCCTTTCATTGTATACGTCCCCAAAGTTGCTCGCTTTAAAGGGCACATATTAGAGAAGCAGAAACTCTGCTTTTCACAGGAGAGCGTCCTGTCTGGAAGGACCCTCTCCTCTGGGCAGATCCCCTTGTGTGGCCCCAGCTGCTCCTGCAATTCGAGAAGCAGTTGTATCTGCTCCGTTTCCCCATCTGTTCCCCTCCCCCTTCCCCTTCCTCCTCTCCCTTTCCATCCTCCGGCTGGCTCATTTTAGCTTTGTCTGTGCTCCTTCCTTCTCGTTACGTTCTCACTCCCCGCGCCTTCTGTTAGCCCTGTTATCAAAGAAATCCCACGCTGGTGAGCATTGCAACCTCTCCTCCAATCAGGACAAGTTCCTGCATCTAAACAACAAAAAGCCCCCTTCTGCCTGGTAATGGTGCTGCTGCCCAGTGCCGGCCACCCTCAGCACGTGTCTCATTGTCTTCTTGGCCCTCTAGGCAGACGGGCAGTCTCTCACCCAATTTCAAGCTGTAATTTTGGGGGCTTATTTCCTCTCCTTTCCAAAGCCCTAGAGCACACGCAGGGTGATCTGAAATGAACCAGAACAATTTCCAAACCCTATCCTAACATAGAAACACAGGATACCCTAACCAGAGAGAAAAAACAAGGATGCTGTGTGTCCCCTCTGGTCCTCTCTTACCATTGGAGGCACCGCAGAGGTGCCAGGAACCCAGGGAAAGCAGAACATTTCCATAAAAGTATTTTATTGTAATTGCTCAAACAGCTTCATGCCAATGAACCATCTCTCGGTGGAGGAAGAAGTGCCTGCAGAGAGATTCATCAATTCCACTCCAGCCCATGATTGAAGTGAGCGAGGGAGGGACTGCAGGGGGGCTTCCAGCTGTCCTCACAGGCGAACCAGAGAGCCCCTGGTCCATCAGAGCCACGCTCGAGCTTCCCAGGTAGAAAAATTGTGCCTGCTTGATGCCTATGCAACCTGGAACAGCTTAATTTTTCTCTTCTTCGGGCCTCCACAGGTAGCCTTAAAAATTTTGGAGCAAAAAGATTCAGAGCATTACTAAACTGCCCAAATTGTGCAGGACTTGTCCACCTTAGTCTTACAGCTGAAGTCATATTTACTGAAGGCCCTGCAGGCCAAATCTCACCTCCCTCCCTATGTCAAAACAAATAGATCCCAATAGGGATTCGTGAGGTTGTAAAATAATCAGGTTATTTTAACTTATCGTAAACACACACACAGAGACACACTCACTACCTGTCCAAATTGCACAGCTATGAAATCCACTTTAAGTAATTGCAGGGATAGGTTTGCACAACAAAGTACTTCTTATTAGTAATATAGATTCTGATTAAACTCTAGCCTTTAAACACACATTGGGCTACTTGCAAGGTTAACTCTTGCTCTACTTTGTCCCACAGTGGCCCACAGTTTTCTCATACATCTGTTATAGAATTTATCACACTGGATTGTAATGATCTCTTTATCTTCCTTTCTAGCAGTGAACTGAGTCTCTTAAGGGTCACAATCAAAGCTTCTTCTCTTAATAAATCGAGGGCTCACCACAGAGCCTGGCACATAGGAGGTGCTTCATTAACTATTTGGGAATTAAAATAATATATAAAATGATGGTGTTGTCTCCCATCTGTTTTTGAGAGTGTAGTGAAAACGCATTCTATTTCTACATGGAACACTGTAAAATTTGAATAATTATCCACTTTTTATTTACTTTAAAAAAATTTTTAAAATGAAGTATAGTTGATCTACAATATTGTGTTAGTTTCAGGTATGTAGCAAAGTTATTCAGATATATATATATATTCTTTTTTTTGGATTCTTTTCCATTACACGTTATTACAAGATATTGAATATAGTTTCTTGTGCTATATGGTAAATACTTGTTGTTTATCTACTTTGTATACAGTAGTATGTATCTGTTAATCCCAAACTCCTAATATCCCCCCCACCTCCCCCGCTCCCGCTCCCCTTTGGTAACCGTAAGTTTTTCTATGTCTGAGTCTGGTTCTGTTTTGTAAATAAGTTCATTTGTACTGTTTTTTAGATTCCACATATAAGTGATATCATATGATATTTATCTTTGTCTGGCTTACTTCACTTAGTATGAAAATCTCTAGGTCCATCCATGTTGCTGCAAATGGCATTATTTCATTCCTTTTTACGGCTGAGTAATATTCCATGTATATATATATGACCACCATGGATTTTGAGTTGTCCATCTTGGGGCTGTGTGTTCTAAATATGTGAAGAAGAGTACAAATGGATATTTGGTGAAAATACTGCAGCTACAATGGCTAGCTATACACCAAAATCCATTTCCCATTTTTTCTTGGCGTTATATGTATATATATATACATATATCACATCTTCTTTATCCATTCATCTGTCGATGGACATTTAGGTTGCTTCCATGTCTTGGCTATTGTAAATAGTGCTGCTATGAACATTAGGGTACATGTATCTTTTTGAATTAGTTTTCGTCTTTTCTGGATATATGCCCAGGAGTGGAATTGCTGGATCTTATGGTAAATCCATTTTTTAAGATAATTCTTTTTTTGAAATTCTGTAAGTCATTGTAAGACAATTTGGGGAGTTTACAGGAGATCAATAGAGATCATGCAACTCAGTTTCCTGCTTTTAATAAAAAATTCCATTTTCAAATAGGTGTCTGGAAAACAGACATCGGTTATATCTCCTAGGACCAGTGAAGCATCGCCTCCCAGGGCTGAATTTGACTTCACAATAGAATCCAGCATCTTTGGGGCTCTATAGGGAGATAATAAATTCATCCTGCTCCAGACATGCAAGATATCACTTTGCCAAAAGCTAATCTACTGTTTAAGGCCTGGCTACCAATCCAGTAGAAATTACTAATTCCTATTTCAAAAATACATGAGTCGAAGTAACTGAAGCATCCAGACAGTCTAATAACACCTGAATTTCCTCTTGACATCCATTCCCTCCACTTCTCCATGGTCCTTCTTCCTCTTCAATTAACTTTAAAACTATAGTCCATGTGGTTTCCAATCAGCAACAATTACCTGCTGTATATCAGTAACAGGCAACTTGAATATGACTCAGTTTACTCAGTAACCGTAAGGTTATAAAGCTACCTTTCTGGCACCACCGGCTTGTCTGCGTTAATACGTGCAAAGAGCGATGAGCTCCTTGTACGTAATGGCCCTACATATTCACGAAGGGCTATTATCATTAATTGCCATTTAGTAATTAGATGTCACCAGTGCCATTACCATATCCACAGATTTTTGAATGTTTGAGCCATAAAGCCGGAGAGTAAAGTACTGTCGAAACTGAAATTCAAATACCTTTCAATGTAACACCCTCTTCTGGGCAGAAGGAATGACATCTTAGTCCCTGCTGCCTTCTGGCCACCTGTGAGTTAATAATGAGGTTAAGTGTCTCTCAAACAGCTTCAAACAATAACTCCCTATTGAATTACCAGGTAATGAATTCATGGCCACAGAGGGCCTGCCTGATCAAATCTTAATTAAGCAGGGCAGAGGGTTCTATCACTCCCTTTCATCGCATCTCCACAACTCCTGTGGGCTGCACTTCACTTTGGCCAGAGGTTTGCCCAATTTCCTGATGCCAACAGAGCAAAACACCTGGATCACTACAGAGGGTTGGGAATGACCACCGGCTTCTTGAAACCTTAAGAAATCACTATGCCAATTGCTAATGATGCCATCACACACTTCCTTTAGCTGAAATCTCAGTCTTAGCATGTCCTGAAATCTAAAAACTGGAAGACCTTACAATATCCCTTCATCAGGGAGACGGACTGACTGAGCCAGTAAGTAAACCAGGACATGACAAGGAGTCTCACAGTCAAGTTTGGCTGGGCAACCTCGGCTTTCCATGCTTCAGGGTACAGCCTGGATATAATAGGACTGCAACCTGCCCGTAGACAGGAGGAAACATTAAAAAGAATGTACCTGAAAAGCCCCCTTAGCTTCACAGATTCAAAAGTCCTACATCTGCTTCCTAACTATGCTTCCAATGGTGTCACCCAGAGCAGGTTATGTTACCAGCTCTCTGAGCCTCAGAACCCCCATTTGAAAAATGAGGGAATTAGACCGTAACCCTGACAAGACGCGTGTTTCCTAAACCGCATTCTAGGGCACTTGCTTGCCCCAGATGTTAATAGGTATTTCTGATGAAAGGGCTCCCTAGACAAGTACACTCAAGTATGCAGGTGAGAAACTAGGTCAAACATGCATTAATGCATTTCAAAACCAAAGGGTCCTGCACAGCCTTCCAACCGCTATTGTGCATTGCAATTCTCCGGGCTCTGGTTATATAAGCAGCATTCTTAAAACTTAATAAACTAAGGAAGCCTGTTTTGATAGAGTCTGCGTGAGTACAGCTGGGGAACTGACACCAGGGGTAATAGGGTTCCGGACCTGTTCCATGGAGCCTTGGGGTTCTGCTATGGGGGGCCTCCAGGACAGTCAGGCATAAGGGCCTCAAACCGCACCTGCTTGTTAGCCATGGCAGGGCTACTATTTTTTTCCTTCTGATTTTGTTTGCTGGCTTTCATTTCTTAATACTGGATAATATTTGTTCAGAAGAACAGCTTCTCTGACCAAGGTCATTTGAACACCACTGGACCAGATGTTCTAAAGTCCCCTCCACTGCAAACATTCTACAAGTCTATCACTGTTTTGAAGAAAGATATGTGATGAGATAAAATATTCAAATGACTACCTTCCTGGAGTTCTCCGGACTCAACGTTTTACTATTTTGTTCCAGGTAATCCCACCTCCACGACTGTTCCTTCCATCTCCTGGTCACACCTTCTATCCCAGACTATAAATTCTCCTTTACTTTCGCAGCAGCTTTTTTATCTCACCTGAATAAATGACACGCACTCTCGTTCTTGACATTCCAGAAGTTACATCGAACCCTGACTTCACACGACCCTCCTTTCCTTCTGAGTACCCAGAGGCCCTGGAGAAGACCCTCCTCCTTGGACTTCAGCCCACCTGTCCCCACCACAGTCCCTCCTGACTCTGCAACTAATCTGGGCAACTCTTTCTTCTCTTTAGCTCATGATTGATTTTCTCCATAAATTATCTGGGGCTGTTCTTACATATCAGAGGCCACATTACGCTGCACTGTTAACTGATCCCTGAGAATGGAGATTTAGCCCCCTTTTTTTTCTGAAAGCAACACACATTGCATTGGGTGACCAAGGTTTGTGCTTCAGATCTTCATTGGACATCATAGTTTTATGGGATCTAGTCAAAAGAAACAAAATCTACTGTTTCTGAGTCTATTTTATGATCTCACCCCTTACAGGATATATTTATATAAGCCATTCACCATGTCATACAAGCACAATGTGAAAATGGCTTTAGATATTCAAGGTTAAGGGGAAACATGTCATATGATACCACTTATATGTGGAATCAAACAAAAATGATACAAATGAACTTATTTACAAAACAGAAATAGAGTCACAGATGCAGAAAACAATCTTATGGTTACCGGGTGGGGCAGGGGGGCAGGAAGGGGAGAGGGATAAACTGGGAGATTGGAATTGACATATACACACTACTATATATAAAATAGATAACTAATAAGGACTTACTGTATAGCATAGGGAACTCTACTCAGTACTCTGCAATGACCTATGTGGGAAAAGAATCTAATAAAGAGTGGATATATGTATACGAATAACAGATTCACTTTGCTGTACAGCAGAAACTAACACAACATTGTAAATCAACTATACTCCAATAAAACTTTTTTTTTAAAAAGGGTAAACTCATCGATGAACTTGAACTTGCCAGACTTTAAAACCGAAACCCCTTTTCCTTTACGTGAGGGATGCGACTGCTTAAGTCTAGAGCTGCAGAAGCGGGCTGCACCTGAGTGGTAGGTGTGGCCCTCTCTGAGGACAATTAAAATGTACAGAACTATCTGGCAGGATCAGAACAGCCCTTGCATGACGTGCACCAGCTCCCTGTTTTCACAATAGGAAAAGCAGATGCTCCTGGGAAATGCGGCAGCACAACATGTGGGGAAACAAAGCCCAGCACTAAAGGCATATGAGGCAAAAACTGTTAAGCTTAGTTGGCTTTTTGTTCTTCCGTTAAAAATGCAATAAAGTATTCCACCCATTCTCCAACTCTATCAAACACTGGTGGTGAGTGGGGTGGCAGAGAACAATCAATGTGCTTCTGAAGGATGGGCACCAGAGCCTCCTTGTGCGATATGCCAAATAGATTTGATTTCCAATATGCATGTATGCACAGAAAGCATCCAACGGATGGGGCTGACATTTATCTTCTGCAGCTCGGCCCAGCGGGGCTGGTCACCCGCGTGCTCAGGAGTGCAAGTAAATGTCAGGAGAGATTAGCGGCCGCGTGCTACCCACACACGCGGGGAGTTTCGTTCCCGGTGTATCCCGCCTGCTGCTCTTCATTTAGGTAACAGTTGTGAGAAATGCAATGTATCTGTGCTCCAGAGGGAGCAGAATTAGGGAAACGAGAGCTGGGATAGCACGTGGGCATTTTTGCCGGAATTTTTTCAATGCAAAATACGACTCCCGACACTGGCTTGTTTTCTGCAAATTAGGCACAGAGGCAAGAGGAAGACTTTGAATTCTGAGAATTATGCCCTCAGACCATGGACCCTGGAGCTCCAGAGAGCATACTGGACTTGGTTATTTACACTAGTAATTGGATCCACTGGTCGTGAATGCGGTGACGACTCTGCAACATCCTTCTGAATTCTCTCTGTGTTAACCAGTGCCCATCTCCTAGGGTCAGAAAACAGGAAGCAAGAAAGGAAGAATTTAGAAAACGGAACGTATCCAATGATTTACCAGGATAGACAGTGTGAAGAGAACCTTGCAAATTGCGACGTGTAAAAGGCAGCTTGTAGGTAAGAGCTGGCTGATGGCTGCCTAGTAGACCAGACTCGCTCCCACCAGGCCGACTGGCAGTGGAGACAGAAAAGGAACAATAAAGTGAGAACGATTCATCTCCTTCACTCACCCGTTCCCAGATCCAAGCCCACCCACGGCCCCACTCTCACTGCCTCAACTTTATCCCGTTATAAAATACATCAATAGCCAAGTTAAACTGCATTCCGGATTTTCAAAAAAAAAGAAAGAAAAATCAGCAATTAAACTGCACCAGTGACATGCTTTAAATACATTCAAAGGCTGCGTAATTATTTTTGCAAAGGTAACAAGACCCGTGGACACAGGCCAGGCCTCCCTGAGGACGCCTGGTGCTGGTGCTGGCGGCGCGTGACTCTGACGAGGTGCCGCGCGGTCCCCGGTCTAGCACATCGCATCCCTGACTCTGCACAGGGCACACCGCTGAGCTCTCCATCATAAATGACAGGAAATTCTGGGCATAACTCGTCCCCTTTCCTGATGACCACAGGGACTCGAATTCCACTCCAGACCCACTCCCCTCATGACACTCTTGCTGTCGAGTATGAGAGCAGTCAGCTGAGGACCCTCGAAGCCAAATCCCTCCCAAGAAGGGGCTCTTGAGAAAAGACATTCACAGGGACTCGGGCTGAAACAGCACAGTATTCCGTCGGTGGGTAAGGCCTCCGGTGGGCACGGTGTGGGCCAGCCACACCACATGCTCTTGGACTCACCTCTGCCAGCCCTGGAGGGCGGCTCAAGAAATGGGAGCCTCCAATGATGACAACTGTATTCATGCAAGGTTTGACGCATTTAAGCTTTTATTGTCTGTTTGATTTATTTTCCTTAAATTTGTGTGCTTTATAAACCAAGCAGACCAGACTCTCCCTAAGAAGGAAAATTCCTTATATGTTCTCACCCACCACCTGAAGATACAGAAGACAGGAAGCAGCAGAAAGGGAAGGGGGGCCGGGAGCTGTATGATCTGAGTATTTTCTAATGCATACATCAGATCAGATGACACGTCTGAATACATCCACTGAGACCAGAATACTCACCTGTCACTGTGGGAAGACCCCATGAGGAGCCTGCAAGGTAACTGGGGAGGGGTCTCAGAGGACGGGATGTAGGCGTGGATGACTTGGAACCTCTGTGATACGCTTCAGCCTCCTCTAAGGTTTAAACTGCCCCAGACTGTGTCTTCCTTCCAAATCTGAGAATTCTGCAGGCTGGACTGTCAGAACGCTGGTACCTGTTAAGAATGTGCCAGGCCTTGCGTACACGGCACCTCACTGAATTTTCACAACTCGATGAGTGAAACATAGTAATTTGGGGATGAGAAAACTAAGGCAAAGAGAATTTTAGTGACTTGCCCAAGTTCATGTGCTCATCTGACAGGGTCAAAGTGTGAGCCTAGGCAATCTAACCCAAGAGTCATGTTCACATCTTTTTAATCTATTTTTACATCACACGTATCCTTCACACATTTCAGACATAATACTGTGATCATGGTAGATATTAAATCAATACTTGTCGAGGGACTTCCCTGGTGGTCCGGTGGTTAGGACTCCGCACTCCCAATGCAGGGGCCCCGGGTTCGATCTCTGGTAGGGAACTAGATCCCACATGCGTGCCGCAACTAAGAAGTCCGCATGCCCCAACTAAGATGTCTTGCATGCCACAACGAAGATCCCGCATGCTGCAACTAAGACCCAGCACAGCCAAAATAAATTAAAAAATAAATAAAGATAAATCATAAAAAAAAATTTTTCTTTAAAAAAAAAGCCTGAATAAAATTTTTTAAAAGTCCATTCTCTACGTCTGCGTCTTTATGCCTGTCCTGCCCCTAGGTTCTTCAGAACCATTTTTTTTTTTTTTAGATTCCATATATATGTGTTAGCATACGTTATTTGTTTTCCTCTTTCTGACTTACTTCACTCTGTATGACAGACTCTAGGTCCGGGGAGGGGGAAGGGTAAGCTGGGACGAAGTGAGAGAGTAGCATGGACATATATACACTACCAAATGTGAAATAGATAGCTAGTGGGAAGCAGCCGCATAACACAGGGAGATCAGCTCGGTGCTTTGTGACCACCTAGAGGGGTGGGATAGGGAGGGTGGCAGGGAGACGCAAGAGGGAGGGGATATGGGGATATATGTATACGTATAGCTGATTCACTTTGTTATACAGGAGAAACTAACACAACAATGTAAAGCAATTATACTCTAATAAAATGTTAAAAATAAATAAATAAAAAAATAAAAGACTTGTTGAATTAATTAGTATGAGAGCAAAAAGGGATGAATTCACGTGTAAATTATAAACATGTAAATGTGCATCATCGTTCAAGTTACCTGTTTGACAAATATCCTGAGATGCCAAGCAAGATGCAAAAGGATTCTTGTCTTAAAAGTGGTAGGCTAAATATACTTGGGGTAAGTAGTAAGTTATCATACACACTTTTTTTTATTGAAGTATAGCTGATTTACAATGTTGCATTAGTTTTTAGGTGTACAGCAAAGTGATTCAGTTATACATACATATATATCTATGTTTTTCAGATTCTTTTCCTTTATAGGTTATTACAAAATATTGAGTATAATTCCCTGTGCTATACAGTAGGTCCCTGTTGGTTACCTATTTTATTTATAGTAGTATGTATTATATATGTTAATCGCAAACTCCTACTTTATCCGTCCTCCCCTTTCCCCATTGGTAACCATAAGTTGTTTTTTTTTTTCCTATGTCTGTGGGTCATTTTCTGTTTTGTATATAAGTTCATTTGTATCATTTTTTTTAGATTCCACATATAAGTGATATAATATGGCATTTGTCTCTGTCTGGCTTACTTCACTTAGTATGATAATCTCTAGGTCCATCCATGTTGCTGCAAATGGCATTATTTCATTCTTTGTTATGGCTGAGTATTGAATATATATACCACTGTATCTATATACCACTGTATATATATATATATACCACTGTATATATATACCACATCTTCTTTATGCATTCATCTGCCGATGGACATTAGGTTGCTTCCATGCCTTGGCTACTATGAACAGCGCTGCCATGAACATTGGAATGCATGTATCTTTTCAAAGTATGGTTTTCTCCAGATATATGCCCAGGATTGGATCATATATGCAGGATCATATGGTAACACACTTTTATCACAATTCATTCCCGAATCTATTTTTTCATTAATTCAGGTATGCCTCAAATACCTACTCTGTGCCTGTCACTCTTGTAAATAATGCAAGATGTAAAGGAACAGGGCAATCCCTCCCACCTAAAGAGTTCACCACTGTGGAGTAGAGGGTCAGGTATGGATATTTCACAGGAGAATCACGAATGAAGACTCGAGCATTTTTTTGGATGGTGAACAGCGGAACTGAATCCACACGCTGTGGAGTAGGGACCAAGAGGGAGTCCCCACATTCAGGATTCGAGGCTTTGGAATTCCCAGAAGCCCTGAGTTACTACAGCAACTCTCGTGTTCAACGCCCTCCTCTGTATTCTACCGAAAGTATTGAATGAGCCAAAAGGATTAGAAGGGATATGAGATGTGGCCTTGTTTTTTTCACTCCCCTTTCATGTAATCATCCTGCTGACCTAAGCCCTGGCCATGGCAGCACTCTCTAGGGAACTTGGAGTCCATTTTAATCAATTTCGAGTTCTTCACGGGTCCTGAGGACCCAGCAGACTGATAAGTACATAGTATTTATTTTGTTCTTGTTAATTTGCTTGCTATTCGTTCATGTGTCTGATTATTCGTTGGTCTGAATTGTTTCAGCTTAGAGGGTGCACCATGATATAGACCTCTCTGAATGAGATGGTTCACAATGACTCACTGACTCAAACTGACAAAATCAAAGTGACAAAGCTGACTCACAATTCATTCACTCAACAGTGCACGAAAATCACTGAGTGTCCTTTCATTTAGAATGATATGGTGAAATTGGTAAGTGGTGCTTTTTTTTAATCCTTAAAAACATCTTAATTGACTGCCCCGACACTATGCCCAGAAATTTACACAAAAACAAAAGATGCACTGCGGCAGTTCCTAGAGATTTACAATCTAGCAGTGGGAGAAGAAAATATGGTTAAGAGTCCTTTGGTCCAGGATAGCTTCTGAGAATCTTATGGAAACCGCAAGAGCTATACCATGTGCCCTGTCAGTACAGGTAGACAGAAAAACTATGTAGAGATCCAGGCAGAAACACAGCCAGAAGAAATAAGGCAGAGGAAGAGGAAAACCATCCTACAAGGTAGTGAGGCTAGAATAACACAACAGCACGGTACAGGCCCAGGAAAAATAGACTAGTGGAACAGACGAGAGAGCTCAGAAAAATAACCAAGTACATGTAGGAACTCAACACAGCAACAGGAGCCCCACAAAGAAACGGGATGACTGACTGTTTAGTAGAGGATACTAGAAAACTGGTTCACAACATGGGGAAAAACAAAGCTAGATCCCTACCTTTTGTTATATTAAGGTTATATTATATTATGTTAAGGTGGACTTCATATTAATTACCTAAATGGGAACAGTGAAATTATAAAGCTAAAAAAATATATATTTGTTTTCATTGGAAAAAAGACACATTATATAACTTTCTTTTTTTTTTTTTACAAACTTAAAATCATTTAATCCCAGTCAAAGTTCTATAAAGAAGGTAACCTTAATATGCCCATTTTACAGACAAAAAACTGAGGACCATCACTAAAGCCACATAGCTAGGACTTGAACCCAGGCAGTTTGGTTCCAGCACATATGCTCTTAATCACAATATAATGCACCACTGACAAAAGTAACATTAAAAAAATAATTTCATATATATATATATATATATATATATATATATATATATATATATATATAAAACACACACATATATTTTTCTCAACATCTAAAACTGATATGCAGGGACTTCCCTGGTGGCCCAGTGGTTAAGACTTCACCTTCCAATGCAGGGGGTGCGGGTTCGATCCCTGGTTGGGGAGCTAAGATCCCACATGCCTTGCGGCCAAAAAACTAAAACATAAGACAGAAGCAACATTCTAACAAATTCAATAAAGACTTAAATAAAAATAAAGTGCAAAAGCTACAAAACCGTTCTGCCCTCATCCCATATACCACTTTTTAAAAAATAAATAAATAAATAAATAAAAAACTGATATGCAATTAATACCTAGAATATATAAGGAATTCTTGCAGACTTCTAAGAAAGAGGCAGCACAATTTTTTAAAAATATGCAAAAGACAAGAATCTGCCTTACACAGAAGAAAAAGCCATAAAGCAAACAAATCCATGAACAGAGGCTCACACTCCCCATTAAAGTGAGAAATGCAAAGGAAAGTAATGATGAGGCATCACTTTATGCCCATGAACACGATTTACAAAGACAGGAATCAGGAAGTAGATAAAAGTAAGTGTTGGTGAAGATGTGTGCAGATGGAAACTCACAGTGTACCAGGGAGTGTACACATGTAAAGCCACATGGAAATGCAATATGGCAGCTCTTACTGCAAGTCAGCATGTGGAATCCTATCACCCAGCCATGCCACCACCGGCTCTGCTTCCTAGAGGAATTGCACCGGGGTGTGTTAAGGGGATGCTTGTCATGTAATGTGTTCAGACAGAGGGAAGCTGGAAAGAGCGCTGATGAATCAGAGGAATGGATACATCAGTGACATGTACATGCAGTGCACCATCACGTTCCATGTAGATTCATGCACATTTAATGAGATTTACAGAAAGCATTTGTGTGGGGAACTGTGGAAAAAGGAGAACAGGAGTAGAATCTGAGATGAAGGGAAAATAAGGAAGCACCTTTCCAGGATCAACAACCCCCTTTTCAGGAACGACAGTGTGCTGTGTACTGAGGAATGAGATTAACTCAGCCCTCAGCCAGCTGGCATCTGTGTGTACATAATGAAGAATAATGAGAGGAGGAGGTAACCTGCAGCTTGGCGATGATAGTTAATAACACTATTTTGCATATTTGAAAGATGATAAGAGAGTAGATCTTAAAAGTTCTCACCACAAGAAAAAAAAATGTTTAACTATGTTTGGTGATGGGCGCTCGCTGGACTTATTCTGGTGATCACTTTGCAATACATACATATATTGAATCATTACATTGTACACCTAGAATGAATATAATGTTATGTCAGTTATACATCAATAAGAAAAACATAAAACTCATGAGTGGGATTAGGGATGGATAACAAGGTAAGAGCCCTGGAGAAGGAACTGGAATGCCAATCATAGCATGGCAAGCTGCAAGGCTTGCCTGGGGGTTGCTGGCTGGGGGTTGCTGACCCCCAGAAGTGGGGACCACAAGAATGTAAATAGCTGCTGTCTCCGCCCTGGAGTCCTGGGAATCGGGAGCAGACAAGTAGAAATCGAGCAGCCCAGCTGGGGAAGGATAAAGTATGCAAAAAAGAGATGATGACATTAGGCATGACAGGTGAATGACAACCGGGGTGAGCAAGCTGGAAGGTCCGTGTGGAGTCAGTGTTTACTCTGTGCAGAATTGGAGAGAGGCCCAGAGGAAATGGACTTCACTCCAAGCTCACCAGCAGTTAGAACATGGAAGCAGACAGGAAATACTCAATTGAATCTCATGACCAGCACAAGCAGAGCTAAGGTAAAACACAAGAAAAAATCTGACTCCATATTACATCTGTTCCTTTTCCTGTGCTTAGTCATGCTGGCTCTGCACTTTTTGTAAAAGAATGTTGCCTATAGCCTGAAATAGACAATGAAGTGGATAGTCCATTCTCAAGGCTCTGACCTTTAAGGGTTTAACACTTTTCCATTCATTTAGAGAGAAAAAGTTGCAGAATAGGAAATGACATGTGTCTTGTTGGAGGTTTACAGGAGCATCATGACCTGACCTATGTGGACAGCTGCAAGAACAGAGGATTCCGACACCAAGAAGTTTGCAACAACTAACCACACCCCTCCCTCACCTGGCCTTTAAAGATCCTTTGCAGAAACCCTTTGAGAAGTTCTGGGTTTTCTGCGCACGAGCCGCCCATCTCCTTACATGGCCCTGCAATAAACCTTTCTCTGCTCCAAACTCCAGCTTTTCAGTTTGTTTGGCCTCACTGTGCATCGAGCACACAAACTTGCATCTGGTAACATTTTGACACTGTCATTCCTGACCTGGACCCATGAGGGCAATTATGATTTGGTTGTGATAAGGTGTGAGTGAAATTTCTACCTACATTACTTTCATAGTCTTTATATACATGAATTATCATTTCTTTCCTTATACTAAGATGAAAACATAGAAAGGGGAGAAAGGAGAGAGGGTTGCCTGGGGTTAGAGAGAAATTTCAGCCTAGGGAGCAGGTTATCATTTTCAAAATGTAAAGAGTGTCCATTCTCTGTAGTGTTTGAAATTAGACACAATAGGAGGCCCTCAAAGGCATAGATCTGCCCAGTGTCTAGAGCACTTGTCTTCACATCCTTTGCCACTAAACCCCAAACAAAGAACCCCTGACATTTATTATGTGGCTCTAATCCACAGTAAAAGGCATGGAGGATGTACCCTGCCCACTTCCCAGCCTCCAAAGCCAGAAGGTTAGAGGACACTGCTCTCCAGAGTTGATGGCAAATGGTACAGGTCAAGAGGACATAGTTTTGAATAATTACAGAAAAAAAAGATGAACAAGTACACATAAGTCATACAGAGTGGGGCTAAAAGAATGGAGTAGAGTTGAGGTTAGGAAGACAAAAACCATGAAAGGTCCCGGGGAATGCAGCCTGTCTCCAACCACTGACCTCTCTCAGGGAACCCAACAAAGACACCTGGGTACTTCACTTCTGATCAAATACTGCTGCAAAGACTTTGGCCTTTGTCCTGCTATTCCTTAAGCAGCCTACCACACAAATGGAAAACAGAATTAGTCCTCTTCTGTTTTCAGTCTTGAATTGCATGCTAATTGATTTTTAAAAGCCCTGCTGCTCTACCGCCTTTGCCCTATAATTAACTGTGTTTGATCACAATGTTCCGGGGACAGAGGTGGAGCCTCCTTGACTGCTGACAAATGAATCCATCAGGTGGGTCTCCGCCATCACTGGTCTTCAACAGACACAAAGTGCAGCAGGAGAAACAGTCAGTGGGGAAGAGCTGAAATCATCATCAGGAGAATCAAGGGAGTGGAAGGCTGTTTGCATTCTGGCACCTAAAAGCTCTATTCAGAATGCCTTTGGAGGAGGATATGTGTGACTTATGACAGTGAAAGAGGAATTCCACCCCCGTGCCCTGTTAGAGATGCCAGCTGAAAAGGCCGCTACTCTCTCACTGCCCTAGCTGGCCAGCCACAAGACCCGGCAGCAAAATGCACAGCGTGGGGAGGACACAGACCTGACCAGGTAAGATGAGGTACGTATGGATAAGAACACAATATAGTACCAAGCCAAGGACAACACCTGGTAACTGGTATTTGACCAACTTGGGGCCGCGTTTAACCCCCTCCATGAGCCTGGAGCCTGACTTTGCAGATGCATTTGTGGACGGTGGCAGAGGCCAGCCACTCTTTAGCTGTTACAGTTTCAAGAAACAATTGTCCAGTACGATGCCGAGTGTAAAGGATGATGCACCCTCTAACGGCACATAATGGGCCTGAGGACACTGTAGACACCAAGGCCCAATATATTCAGTCACGGTCCCTTTGTTTGCAGACAGCACATGCTCTGGAAAAGCAGAGCTCAGCTTTGCAGACTGGTCTGGTTCCTGGTTCTGTTTCTCTGTGATATGAGCAAGTCACTGCACCTGCTTAGGACTTACTTTCTCTGTTCTCAGTAAAAAGGGGGAAATAGTCCTTATTTACCTCACAGGATCATTGTGATTCTTCACTGTGATAAAGTATATAAAAGTGATTTTAAACCGTAAAGCATTCTTCTTGGTCAAATACAAGTTACCATGTGTTAGGTGCATGGCTAGGTACTACATTGTGTTATTTTTCATCTGTTCCCATATAAGGTGGTATGACTGCAATTATTTCAAGGCCAGGGGATTTAGGGGCTGGAGCAATTCCATCTCTCTATTAGGATGGACTCAGATCTCTCTGTCTCAGAAATCCTCTCCCAGACTCTGAATGTGCTAACAGGTAACGTAAAGAGCGAGCTTCTCATCCTCCTCCGTTCAGACAGAAACTGCTTTTCTGAGAAACTGAAAACTCTCTCTCTCTTTTCCTTTCCTACTGCTGTCAGCTATGCCCCCAGGAAGCAAAGCATTATAAACCACAGCCACGTCTCAAGCAGTTAAGGGAGAGAGAGAGAACACAAAAACCTTTTTTTTAGGCTTAAATTATGTTTTCTTTTCTATTGATCTGGTGATTTCTGTTTTGAACTGCGTGAAAGGAAAATCGGTTTTGCCATCTTTTCCCTTCTTCCCTTTCTCTTCCTTCCTTCCCTGTCTCCCTCCAAACCCGCTGCCTTGGTTCTGGCGCACAGGCTTCTCCTTGCTCCTCCTGGGGCAGTCCCATGGGACTACCAGAGTGGCATCTGTATAAAACAGGCCAACAAAAGCACCAGCAAAACAAGCCCCGTGAGATTCTGTGACTCCTTTTCTCAAAAATATCAATAGCTCACCATCGATCCAAAATAAAGTTTCAAACCGTGGGCACGGCCAATGAGACCATCTGTGATTTGTGGACCTCTCTTCTCTGGCGGTCTCTTCTCATTTCATGGTTTTAAATCCCTTCTACGTGCTTATGACTCCTCAGTGGAAGCCTCCTACCCGGACCTCTCCCTAAGGTCCAGGTCCTTTATACTCACCTGCCCACTTGACATCTCCACTTGGAGGTCTAATCGTCATCTGATCCTGCACAAAACAACTCCAAATCCTTTCCAATTATCTCGAGCTGCCTGCAAAATTCCCCATCCCAGATATGATAACTGGAACAAAAAGCCTAGAGCTACCCTTGACTCCTCTGTTTCCCTCACACTCTGCAACGAATCCATCAGCAAATCTTACTGGCTCTCCCTTCTAAACACAGCCAGAATCCGGCCCTGGGTAGCCCGCTGAAGCGCCTTCCTCATCACCATCTGCAGCTCGGGCCACTGTTAACACCTCCCTAAGTAGCTCCACACCTGGAGCGGCCAGAGTAACCTTTTTCAGACACGTGCCACTCCCCTGCTCAAAACCATCCAGTGTTCCCTGTTTCTCTCAAGGCCTGACATGCTCTAGACTTCTGTCCCCTCTCTGACCTCCAGCCTCACCCCAGGTACACAGGGACCCCGGCCACACTGGCCTTCTTGCCCTGGAGTCCTCACGCAGCCTGTTCCCTCTGCCTGGAATTCAGCCTCTAGACAAGCATGTCAAGCATTCCATCAGCTCCTTCAAGATACCACTCAAATGTCACCTTCCTAATGATGTACCCTAAATGTGCTACTTGGGCCTCTTCCTGTATCTTGTTCCACTCTGCTGCTCTTCTTTCCACCCATAAGCACTTGGAACCTCTTGAATTCTGTATCATTTATTTACATAGTATGTTTACCGCCTGCCTCTCTTCCCTAGAATGTAAGATCCATAGGGCAGGTGTTTCATTCACTGTCATGTCCGAAGCCCTTTCAGCAATGCCCTCCATAGGAGTCACTCAATAGAAATTCGTTGAATGAATGCATGAACGAACAAACACAAGTCCCATTCTTTCTGTTTTAGCGACCTCATCTCCCACTACTCTCCTCCGTCTAGAGGCTAATTAGAATGAATTACTTGTCAGTCTTTTATCACATAAATGCACCCTCTACTCAGCCTCAAATACTCTTCCTCCCACCATCATCCCCAGAAAAATACAATTTATTCTTTTAGATTCAGCTCAAACACAGTCCCTTCCCTCCCTCCCACTCTCCCTTCCTCCCTTCACTTTTCCGTCCATCCTTCACCTCCTCCCTCCCTCCCTCCATCTCTTCCCTCTTTCTACAAATATTTTAGCATATTTTATACAGTATGTATGATGCTTGTTAAACATGGTAGATTTTTTAAAAATCAGACACAGCCCCACGTTTAGTTAGCACTAAAGATTGCTCCAATGCCTCTGTATGAATAAATCACTCTGATGCTTCACTTTGTGGGTGGCTGCCTGAGATGGTGAAAAGAACACATAGTCTTAAGGGTCAGGAGAAACCGAGTGCATATTCCAGCTCTGCCATTTATCAACAGGCTTACGCAGGACACTCAACCTTTTTAAGCTTACATTTCTACATGTTTAGAATGAAGATAATAAATCCACCTTGGAGTATTATTTGATAATTGAACTAAATAATTAATAAATAATTATATGTGGCATATCATATAATATGCAATAAGTAATGACAGATAATTAAACTAAATACTATCAGATGTCCTTGTAGCATAGGGTTGACATTCAAGCATAAAGTCCCTTCCCTTGCCACCAACAGCCAGCAGTTACCTCACTCCTGTATCATGACCTTATTTTATTTGCCTCACTCTATAAGGTATTTACTTGTCTGTTTCCCACGAGATGTGAGCTCCTTGAGGCCTCCCCAGAGTACAGAGCTCTGCATGCTGTACACTTCAATTCATGAGAGTCAAGAAATAAATCTCCTTTCCTTTCCTGCATTTCCCTTACTTGTCCTTGTGCTTCTATATCCTTCCAATATTCTTCCCTCTTTGCCAAACCCTTTTTCCCCATCACTTTTTCATTTCATTGTACCGAAAAATTCTTTCTTTCTCCCTCTCCACATGCTCCCCCTGTACCCTCCCCCTCCTCCCCCATCACTGCCTCACGCCCCCCCCCCCCTTTTCCTGTTCCCCGGGTTACAGCACAATCTTCCCTTCCTTCCTCTTGATCATCACTCTCTGTCAGGCTCCTGTCCTCTCAGACCGGCCAGGGGAAGTTGTATTGATCTCTCCGTAATGCCCGAGTGCCTCTGAAGGTTAAGGTCAACAAGAGTAAAGCATCATGCTGAACCACAAGACCTAAACCCGACTTCAGTATGCAGGGTATCAATTATTGAGCTGTCAGATCACAGGGCACTCTGCACCTGGTGATGCCGAGTGGGAAAAGGAGGGATGATCACAGGGAAGGTTAGTGTGGGGAAGACCCATGTAACCAGCTAGCCCACGACCCGGGAAGCCCAGCAGCGCTGCCAGGAGGGAGACAACATTGTAAGGTCCACCACTGGTCATGGCGAAAGTGATGTCTAATGGGATCCCATAACAAAGAGAGGCCACCAAAGAAGCTATTAACGTCCAAACAGTCTTCTGGGCTTTGAGTAGTTTTCTTCTCTCCCATAATCCCACGCATAGCTGGCCTTAATTCCTCTGCTTGCTAAATAATTAGGCACCTGGGGTCTATGAGTCCTATCTAAATCAAAATAAACACAGATAATGGTGGGTTTTGTTTGTCATTTCCACTATGCCCTGGCTTACTTTGCTGACGTTTTAAAGGCTCCTGTGCCATCTCAACTATAAAAGTATGGAGAATTTTAGTTAGAAATACACAGGAAACAAAGGGCTGTGAATTAAAAGTCTGGGGAAAATCTCATCAAGCTTACTCATTCTAAAGAAATGTGTGCCTTAGAATAAATGACCCATCAAAGAAGGGTCATTACTATAACCTATTATGGCTATTATCATGAACCATCTCAACTCACCACCAAGGCCTTTGCACATGCAGTTTCCCTACTGGAAAATCTCTCCTCCCACCTTCACCTGGTTAATACCTAATCATCCTTCAGGAATGTTCTTACATGTCACTTCCTCTGGGATGCCCTTCAGTCTGGCTTAGAAGCTCCTCCTAAATGATCCATAAATCACAATTCATAATACTGTGTGATAATTCCACCAGAAGCAGCAAAAGACCAAGTGCATAATATGTCACAGACTCAAGAAACTGCCTGGGTTTGAATCCTGACTCCATCTCAGTGCCTCAGTTTTCTAATCTGTAAATAGGCAAATAATAACAATAGTATTCATCTCAGAGTGGCATTTAAAAATGACTAAAATGTTTGTAGATTTTTGGATGATGGCCATTCTGACTGGTGTGAGGCGATACCTCATTGTGGTTTTGATTTACACTTCTCTAATGATTAGATATGTTGAGCATCTTTTCATGTGTTTGTTGGCAATCTGTATATATTCTTTGGAGAAATGTCTATTTAGGTCTTCTGCCCATTTTTGGATTGGGTTCTTTGTTTTTTTGATATTGAGCTGCATGAGCTGCTTGTATATTTTGGAGAATAATCCTTTGTCAGTTGCTTCATTTGCAAATATTTTCTCCCATTCTGAGGGTTGTCTTTTCATCTTGTTTATGGTTTTCTTTGCTGTGCAAAAGTTTTTAAGTTTCATTAGGTCCCATTTGTTTATTTTTGTTTTTATTCCCATTTCTCTAAGAGGTGGGTCAAAAAGGATCTTGCTGTGATTTATGTCATAGAGTGTTCTGCCTATGCTTTCCTCTAAGAGTTTTATAGTGTCTGGCCTTACATTTAGGTCTTTAATCCATTTTGAGTTTATTTTTGTATGTGGTGTTAGGAAATGTGGCACATACATACAATGGAATATTTCTCAGCCATAAAAAGAATCAAAACTGAGTTATCTGTAGTGAGGTGGATGGACCTAGAGTCTGTCACACAGAGTGAAGTAAGTCAGAAAGAGAAAAACAAATACTGTATGCTAATGTATATATATAGAATCTTAAAAAAAAAAAAAAAAGACGGTTCTGAAGAACCTAGGGGCAGGACAGGAATAAAGATGCAGACGTAGAGAATGGACTTGAGGACGGGGGAGGGGGAAGGGTAAGCTGGGACGAAGTGAGAGAGTGGCATGGACATATATACACTACCAAATGTAAAATACATAGCTAGTGGGAAGCAGCCACATAGCACAGGGAGATTAGCTCAGTGCTTTATGACCACCTAGAGGGGTGAGATAGGGAGGGTGGGAGCGAGACGCAAGAGGGAGAGGGTATGGAGATATATGTATATGTATAGCTGATTCGCTCTGTTATACAGCAGAAACTAACACAACATTGTAAAGCAATTATACTCCAATAAAGATGTAAATAAAATAAAATAAAATAATTAAAATGTAAATTACTTACAAAAGGCTTAGGATATGATTAGTACCATGTATGTGCAGCTGCCATCAGTGTTATTTTGCCTGCAGAAGCTCCGTCATGGAAGAAACCACAACTATGTTATTTATTATAGATCCTGTGCCTGTTCCAGAACCTACAACATCCTAGTAAGTAGTTGTTGAATCAAGGGATGCTCTCAAGTCAGGACTAGCACTTTTAACAGTCACCTGTCCAGTGCCTCTGGCTTGGATCCTTTCACAAGTTTTCAGGAAAAAAAAAATTTCTCATGGTCACTTGCATTTCTGCACGTGTTTACAAACAGAGGAACTGACAATCTTTTCACAGATGTTTGCAGAGTGAATAACCTTGGAAGAGAGAGCTAGTACCTCCCTCCAAAGCAGAGTAAATGGATTCTTTGCTGTCCAGTAGAATAAAGATAATGTCTCCTTCCTACGCATGTTAGGGAGGTTTGCTTTTCGTGCAAAAGATCCAGGTTCCCTTAACTTGGGGTTACACAGCTGTGACGCAAACCCCCTGCATGCAGAGCACCCGCCTGTCTGCTCTGCGTCGCAGCTGTGGACGTGGGAAGCATGGAAAACTCATGTGAAAGGGAAGCCTGCGTGCTTGCTGTAGCCTAGGAATGAAGTTCTTTGTCTCTGACTCACGGGTCTCGTGTCTTCTGCCAGCACTCGTGAGCCTGTGGCAGGCTACCTTGTTAGCTTGAAAGTTGGGTAGAATCTCAGACCCTCCACAGTTCCTGGCAGCTTTGGGTGATGAGAATGGGATACTAATAGAGATAGAGCTTTCTGGAAGAGAAAGGATGTGGGCTTCACAGGCTGCATTGGGGGTATAAAACAACTCCTTGGGATCCTGTAGCAAATACTATTGCCCAATGGTGGGTGGAAGGTAGTGAGTAAGGGTCCCCATGTCCTGCCCATCAGTGCATGTTTGGAGACTGAGCGGTGACAGGTAGGGCTGAAACAGTCCCATGAGTGGAGATTTGATGGCTGTTTACACTCCTCCAGGTGAGAGGAGGAAGGGGTGTGATCACGGCAACAGCGCAGCAAACCTCACAGCCCCAGCAGAACACGAGATGGCTGTAGCCGCCAAACCCAGGGATCCCCAAAGCTGAAACAGACGGTGTGAGCAGTGAGGAGGTAGAACTCTGAGTGGGCTAAAAACACTGGAAATGTGTTTGGTTGGGAGTGCCTGGCTTACTGGAACAGAGCTGCTCTCTACCTCCACACCCCTTGGTCCTCTCACCCCCTCTACCCTGACTCAGCTGCTCTAAGGAGACACATGATTAGGGGTGGGGCTGAGAGCCCCCTGGTCCCAAGGGGGACTGAAGGGCACCTGCACCCATGCAGGCTAAGGAAATAAATGTTATGGTTCCTTAGCCTACATGGGGACTACAGAAGCCTGTTGGATGCAGCCTTCTGTAGTCTCCATCTACCTGTTCCCATTGGGGGGGCACCCCGATTCAGCTAACGGGGTTTGAACAAGGGTCACGATGGGAATGTGACATTACTGTGACCTAGTGGATTGGGTCCTTTAACCAATTCAATCACTGTTGTTGCTGCCGTTTTTTTCTACATCAGAAGTAGAAACTGATGTGTTTTATGCTTGTACTTTCACAGCCCACAAATGCCAGAGAGATCCCGCTGATTAGCGAGAACTGGAGGTACAGAAGTATTCGTGGGACAAACTCCCTGACGCGCGTCACCAGGGGCTGGGTGGAGATTTAGCAGGAGTGCCTCTCCCCTCTGATGTCCCCAGTTTGTACTCTATAGATGAAGTCCTGTCGATTGGCAACTTAGCAACCTCAGTCTCAACGGCCCTGAATGCAATGCTATCACCTCTACCAGCTGGGGAGGCGAGTGGATAAACCCCTGCAAAACTCAAGGGCCTGCTTGCCCAGTGAAGTGTCTTCAGGTTATGGGGAAAGATTTACAATAGCCACTCTCCCTGGAAGACAAGGGAAACTCCCGTCTCTTCAGGCCCTCACCACCGAGAAGGTCTGACATCGCACTGGACTCTCTGGGTAATGGAGAAAGGCCATGCCATGCCTCTCTTCAGCATTTACTTGCTTTTTTCTATTACCTAACCTTCAAATCAGCTCCCTTTCAACGAGGCCCAAACCACCGGGCTGTGCTGGAAGCTGTCCAGCCACCTGTGGCCTGCTCCCTACTTTGGGTCCTACAACCCTAATGACCCCGCTGAGCTACGAGTCTCTGTGAGTGATGATTTTGCTGACTGGTGATTGGATCTTCTAGCAAAGAGAGGCAGCCTCACCCAGAGGTGTCCCTTGGGGTTTTGGATTCTTTGCCTCCCTGACATGACTTCCAAATACACTTCTTTTGAAAATCAGCCATGACCCCACTACTGGGCTGTTGTCAAATCTGAACACCTGACCCTTGGAAGCCTTGAGACCTCCCGGCCTGACATTCCCTTTTGGGGTGGCTCCAATAGGACCCAATGACTCTCGAGGTAAGAGAGCTTAAGGAGCCTTGCTGGTCAAGTGGAAATGACCTATTTGAGAACACAGCCTGCCGAGCCGAGCAGGACCTCAGCTTTACATGAAACACGTCAGTTATCCTTCTAAGGAAACTGTACCCCCAATTCCAGTGCTTAAATCCAAGCCACGCGCTCAGCAGGGGCCTCAGGTCACAGAGGTTCCCGTAAATGCCTGGACCTGGCTGACCAAGGACCTGATGAAGGACGGCGCTGACATCACCTGTGCTGGAGTTCTCCAGCGGTGCCCTCCAGGCTGCTGCAGCTGGTCAACATCCGCACCAGCAGAACAGAACTGGAAATGGGTATGGCTGGGAACTCAAGGTCGTCCACATAGTTCTGGCCAATACTCTCCTTGATGAGTCTTGTTACCTACTTCCTGAATCTTGCACTGTCCCCCACAGCCTAGCTGTTTGACCCACCACTTAGAAAACTACAGACTGGGAGATGAGACTCTCTTCTCGGAGGCCATGAATCACGGAGCTGCTAATCAAACCACCTGGGCCATTCCTACAGATGTCACAGCAAAGACTGTCATCTCAGGAGACCTTGAAATCAAGTCGCACCACCCTGGCAGATACCTCTGATGCCTAGAGCCATCCATCTACCAGACGTGGCCACGTGCCCACCATCCTGGAGCCCACGCTTCTAGTGCAGCGGCTACCGCTCGTGACCCCTGCTTACGTGGGGGAGGGAGAGCCACTTCGCACCAGGCATCGTCCTGCCCACTCCCGGAAGACTGACAACGTCTGACCTCTGACTCCCCACGTCCACGCTACTGAAGCTGCCTTGCTGCGGTGGACACTTCTACGGGTACAGTGTTGCTATCCCGTGTAATCTGCTCATTCTAGCCACCACCTCTGTGGCCTTTGAAACTAATCTGGGTCACGGGTGGAGTTTTCTAGAGCACCTGCAGTCTCACAAGGCAGCGGCTTTTATCACTAAAGCAACTCAACAGAGGACTGACAGTCAAGGTACTGGATGGCTCTTTACTCTCCCTCCAGCCAAGGTACCTGATACCACTGAGTGCTGGAAGAGCCTCTGTAAAGCGCAATCAGAAAGATTTCTGACTCCACGGCCCTCACCCCCTCTCAGCCACACACCACAACATGTCACGTCGGTTCCTGAGTGTAGCCGTCCCAAGAAAGAGGTCATCTCTTTTCAGCCACTTACTGGATAACGAACAGGACAAAATAAACAAGGGGTTATAGAAGCCTTTCCTGAGAATTCAAGATATTGCCCTGACCACTCCTGGGCATGATGCCCTTTCCTTCCTGGAGCAGCGACCCCAGGCCAGCTGGGTTGGTCCATCCTCTGGTGGCAGCCTGGCCAAAGGGAATCTGGAGGATTCAGACTTAATTCCGGTCAACCTCCTGGTTCTCTTGTTGGACTGACAAGGCCTGAGATCAAAAGGGAAATGGCCACGCAGCTCCACACACTCTTGTCTAAATCCCTCCACAGCGAGTCCCACAGGCTAAAATGCGGACATAATGCATCTCTGTAACTTTCATAAAGATGTCCTTGTCGCTCTCACACCTCACTCTTCTGGATGAAAGACCTAAGTGCAAATAGGTGATGATTGGAAAAGGTGAAGTTATAGCACCTGGATACGACATACCATTTTTTTAGAGGTAGAGAGCAAAAATCCAGGCGCCTGGGAAGGGACACCCCAGGCCCTGGGAAGGACAGGGAAGAAGGGATAGGAATCACCTTTTGTCTTTTAAAGCCACCCATGGGGCCTTCCTCACAAGGAAAATGAGCCAGCACAGCTGTCCTGAACTGTTGCGAATACGCTAATTCTACTGACTGCCTGGTCTGCCATCACTCCTGATGGCTCTGACCACAGTTTGACTGTTACGCCCCTTAACCTTTCTGAAAAGTTGATCAGGAACGGTAGGGGACGGCCCTGCTTCTGCAAGGCCCTCATTACATGCGCGTCGGCACTGGTTTGTCTCCCCACCCCTTTCCCAAAGTCATGCAAGCTGAGTGTACATCACTTGGGCCACACACGTCACCCTCCAGGGACCTGAAGAACAAACGGGATTGATGGGAACTTCAAGGCCAAGCTGCTCGCTGTGTCAAGAGTCATGAAGTCCTTAGCCTCTGACCCAGGGGTCTCGTGTCTCTCGTCAGCTTCCACGAGACCTGGGCAGGCTACCTTGCCTTTGTAGGGCAGTGACACGTCTTTGCAGGTGAGGGCTCCTGTTTCTCTTCCAGAAGATGCTGTTCTCCCTGCGACACGGGCCATAAATCTAACAGAATGTCCACAGAAAATGACAAGGACTCCACATAGCAGGACAAAAGCAGTGGAAAGCAGACAAGTGATGGGGCCCCTCTAAATGCCCACTTCCACTGTGTGCTGAGCGGCTTGACTTCACATTACAGATCTAAATGCCCACTTCCACTGTGTGCCGAGCGGCTTGACTTCACATTACAGATCTAAATGCCCACTTCCACTGTGTGCTGAGCGGCTTGACTTCACACTACAGAACAGAACTTCACTCAGCGAACATTTAACCCATCATCTTCAAAGCTCTTTTGTTTCTGATACAGAAAACACATCAGGGTGGAGGGAGAGTTGTGTGTGTGTGTGTGTGTGTGTGTGTGTGTGTGTGTCTGAGATCAAAGCCACTGATTTCAGGTTGACATCGCAGAAGTTCTTGATACAAATACATTTTATTTTTTCTAATGTGATTTCCTCCTTGATGAACAGAGTTATATGGGGGGAGTTCTTGCAGTCAGTGCTAAATTATGAACTCAGGTTGAAGATCTTCTGTGTGGGCTAACCTGTGGGTAATCTTCGTGGCCAGGACGCCGCATCCCTCCGTCCTGCCTGGTTGCCCCTCTTACCACCCACCAGGGGCTGGAACTTCCTATCAAAGTGTCAGGGGGGAGCAAAGCCCCCTTCCCTGCCCAGTGCTCTTTTCCCTGTCGTACTGAGGCACCCAGGATACTTCCCAAGTGCTTTTTATGTTCTGTATCTCTAAAGACGGCTAAATCGGGTCGGATGTGTGGGATTAAGCTCACCTCATAAAATTTGCTTGAGAAAATCTCAGATCCATTAATGCTTCATAAAAATTTTACAAGGTTTCTGCGAAAGGAAGGAAAACAAGCAGAGGTGGTGTCGGCATCTCGGCGCTCTTTAAATCAAGCATTCTCTCTAATGCACTTTTTTATGGTACCAATCAGGAAAGCAATCAACCATGAAGCCTGAGGCTTCTTCTGCTTCCATTCCTAGAGCAGAATGTCCAAGATCTTTAAACACTTTACATGAAGCCATGGGAGACTCTGTGTGTGTGTGTGTGTGTGTGTGTGTGTATATATATCTCAACCTATCTATCCATCCATCATCCATCTCTACATCATCCTTTGGAAGAACTCTCTATTCTCTGGCTCTAAAAAAGTCTATATTAATATTAAAACTTCATACCCTCCAATCTGAGATTAGGAAAAGAAGATAAGATGATAAAATAATCTTCCATATTTCAAAATGTCCCAGGGTGGCAGAAGGATATATAGAAAGAGTAGATGTTTAAGACTAGTGGTACGGCCATTACAATACTCTTAACATTTATTACCCTTATTTTTATTTGTGTTGTTTTAACAATAAATAAAAATAAAATAAATCAAGAGTAAGAATTGGGGGCCAGGGTTTGAGGATGCATGAACCCTGTGATCAAAATGTCCCAGGGTGGCAGAAAGATATATAGAAAGAGTGGATGTTTAAGACTAGTGGTATGGCCATTAAAATACTCTTACATTTATTACCCTTATTTTTATTTGTGTTGTTTTGACAATAAATAAAAATAAAATAAATCAAGAGTGAGAATTGGGGGCCAGGGTTTGAGGATGCATGAACCCTGTGATGATGCAAGGAGATATTTCAGAATGATTTTCACACAAGTGATCATAAGCAAAAGGGAAGCTGAGCCCGGCCAGTAGAGGTTGGCCCTCTGCAGTCAGAGCAGGGTGACCGAGAGCAGGGCTGTGGCCAAATTTCCAGCTTGACAAATGGACCTGTGGAATGAGGCCAGAGTGGAACTGGTTTTCTGGGATGAAAAGATAAACTCTAACTCCCCCTCCCCTTATTTCTCCATGCTGTGTTGTTTTCCTTCAGTCAGGGCCTCTGGAAACTTGCCTTTTCATAACAGACAGGCGACTAGAATACAGAAGCAATAATAACAGTACCAAACGATGGTCAGACTGTTGTCTTTTATCTTTCATATATATTATAATCATCTGATCCTCAAAATAGCCCTGTGAAGTAAGGCGACTGCAATATCTTGAAAAGAAAACAAGATTTGCGCTAAAATAAAAACCGGCGTTTCTTTAAATCCTAGCACGGCCACCTCTTAGCTTATGCAACCCTAGACCTCTACAAACCTCAGTTACCAAGTGTGTAAATTAGGGATGCTATTCCCTACCTAACATAAGAAAGATTAGCAGGATTAAATGAGATAACTTACAGGGCATAAAGTAGACAGCGCAAAACAGATGCTTGAGCAATAAAAGAGCGTTCACCCATCCTTTTGAAGAGTTGGAATCTGATTAATGATACAGAGCAAGTTAGCAGCAGACCCTGGGGTTCAACATCTCTTTCAATTCCGAGCCCCACACGGGTGTGGGCTGACCTTGGAGAGAGGGGGGACGCCACGTACTCGTGCCTGGTTTCCGTCAGTTAGCAGAAAGATACCTCACTAGGACAGAAATGCACATTTTGAAGGAATGAGAAGGAGGCTCATAAACGTGAAGAGAGAACACGGTCCCTAAGCTGGAATGACGGTCCTGTGTGGAGCCTCCCCTGCACTGTGGCCCAACCACGTGGAGACAGACGTTGAGAGGAATCTGTGCCCCACGGTGCCTGAAGGCCAGGAGGCTTCTCAAGGTTTCCTCCTTCCCAGGAGCCTCCCCGCTTGGCAAAACTGAAAAATCTGGCCAGAGACCCAAAGTAATGATAAAGTATCTTAAACTGTCTGGGAAAGCCTGCTGAAATCACCTCTGTTGAGAAGAAATCAATTCAAACATCAAGCCCCTCATCTTTTTCCCCCCACTCCCAAATGTCTTTTTAATGCAGATGGCTTTTAAGTGTGTCTTTAATAGCTAGGACTTTCAGATGCTCCAGGTCACTGTTCAGACTTAGATGTGGGAGCACCTGTCTTCTCCCCACCATTCAGACACGGAAGTTAAAAGAAGCAACCATCCAGAGCAGAGGTGAAATCCGCGCGCGGAGTTCCCCATCGTCTTTGCCTGCCTCTGAGCAGGTCTCCATGGGGCCAGCTAATGTAGGGCTGTGGCATTTGCAGAGAGGCCTGTTCTGGAGAAAATCAATGGCAGACTCCCTGACTCCAGATATGAGACACTGGCTTCCCCGCCTGGCCCTGGGAGTTCTGGAGCTTGGTGTTCAGACAGGAAATGCCTTCACTCAGCTCCCGCCCCACAGGTTTTGTAAATAATTTAGCAAGACAAGCACAGAGCTATCTCAGGAACAGACTGCCTTGCCCCAGGATTCTTAGATGTCACCGAGTGCCGCTCCAGTCATTTCCCACTGTTATTTGTAAAAGCTAAAGCATGGACTGATATTTAGCAGAGCGATATTTTGGTACCAGTGAGTTAGGGTAGGATGTGTCCCTGGTGGGGACAGTAGCACAAATCACCCTGTCCTGAAGCCATGGTGGAGCACTGAACACAGGGCCTGGCCGGGAGGATGGGAGGGCATGCTTTTCCTGATAGGATTCTCTTCTAAGGAATGGATTTCCCAAGACAATTTGTTCTCTTATCATTTATGTATCTTTTGAGTTGTTGCCTTTCTTAGAGCCAGTAGAATTGCCTTCAGTTTGTAATTTGCCTCTCCAATCATCTATTTTTCATATTATATTTTAAAATCTTTTCTTGAACACATCGGATGAGGCATATGTACCACCTGACCTCTCTCCAAGGAGAGGGAAAGCCTAACGGGTGCAGTATTTCCAGTGTCAGGAGCCGAGCCAGGATCCACCTGCGCAGGTAACTGGGAAGGAAGATGAGAGCGTGGATCAACACGTCGGGGAAAGTGCGAACTCATTACTATGCAAAGAAATGCAATTTAAAACAACGACGTGGGATGTCTACCTATCAAACTAGCAACCTCAACAAAATTACAGCGAGCACTGCTGGGGGGCGGGGAGCGAGCGGAGAAGCCGGCACGAGCGGCCCTCCTGCGAGCAGTGCACAGCGACCCCTACCCTCGGCGGCCTGACAGCCGGTACCAACAGTCTCCGGCCCTCTGAATGCTCTCTGCTACATCCCACTTGGAAGAATGCAGCCTGAGCGAAGAATCGTGTCTGTGAATAGACTCGAAAGCAAAGATGTTCATTGGAATAGTATTTACAACGGCAAAACCATTGGAAATAGCCTAACTGTCCAACCATAGAGAATTATTAGTTAACTAAATGATGATCCATCCATAAAACAGAATATTTTGTAGCCACGAAATATAATTTATAAAATATTTAATAACATGGAAAGATATATATATTACATACTGTAATTATATATTATGTATATATGTATAATTAACTATTATGTATATAAATATATATATAAATATACATTACATATGATGTATAAATATACTTCGTATATATTATACATAATTATGTATAATTATACACATATATTGTATAACTATACATAATTGTAATATATATTATATATAATTATATATACTATAATTATATACAATGTATATTATAATATATGTATATATAATATATAGCAGAGATGTTATATATCTTATTGTATATATTATATACTATGTATATATGTAATATACACATGTTAATAGACATGTTACGTATGTAACAAAAGATTGTGTAATACAGAGATTAATTTTTGTAAATGGAAATTATAATTAGATATATAACTGCACAGAATAAAGACTGAAAGCATATATATGACTATTTAATGGTGATGAACTGCGGATGGTGAGTTACAGATGGTTTTGTGTGTGTATGTGTTTTCTTACCAGTGTTTCCTAAAACTTCCCACAACAAACATATAATGATTTTGTTAAAAACAAAAAGGTAATTTATTCTACAAAAGCTGTTTGAGCACACACGTGCCAGGCACTACAGGGAGAAATTATTTCAAGCAGGCATGCAGGCTCCAGGAGGTACTAATGGAAGGGGAAGAGTCCACATAATCCAGCTGCAGCACCAGGAAGCCCTGAGCAAGCCACTGGTTGGCTGAACGTGGACCCAATAAAGTACATGAGAAAAGTGGGGTCATCTCCTCCCTGGACAGCTGGAGCTTCTGCCTACGTGCAGGGCTCAGGACAGCAGGAATGTCCTGCCCCTCCCACCCCCCGATAAGTCTACTGGGGCTCCTGGTCTGGTGAGAGAAGCCCCTGTGCTGTTTGCAATGCCTGTGTCACTCCTGGTCCCCACACCGCTGACCTCTGATTCCCAGACTCTCTTCAGTGCCAGGAGGCATCCTTCAGGGGGATGCGTTAGGGGAACGGAGGTCCTATCTTAAATCACAGCTCTGTCAGCATCTCACCACCAAAAAACAGTGCCGGAAGATGCTGCAGCGTCCCTCTGATCGGACTTATTTAATTACAAGTCATTAAATAAAAGGAACTCAGCTCTCCACCCTGACAGATGGAATCACAGAACCAGAGACCTGGCTGCTCGGGGGAGCAAGGAATGGCCCGCCCTAGTGCCCCTCTCAAGAGCGCCTTGGTGAACCAGGCTCGCCGTTCAGTGCTTGCTTCTCTTCCGAGCACACCATTTATTTCCCCTCCTCTTTGTTCTCACCTTTGATCCCTTTATCTTTTCTTCTCTTGGTTTATTAAGCTCTTTTTAGCCTCCCAACAATTTTCTGGTCTTCCTACCCCTTCCTCCTCCTCCTTTTTCATCGTAACTTGAATTGCCACAGAATCAACCTATTTTACAGCAGTCTGGACGCCGGGGGCAGTTCTGTGTTTTGTCCAGCAGTGGGCCTCCACCAAACAGTGCTGTCCAGGACAGTAATACCACAAAAAACCGACCACACAGAGCCTCCAAGTCAATGAAATCACTTACCTAGAGAAAGATCCTTCCTTTGGGTTAGGTGGTAAGAACTGTCCACTTTCCCAAATAATTTAACATAACTTTAATACTACATTTCACTGTATTTCATGCCCCCTAGGTAGATGCAGTGGTCTGCAGATGCCTGTTCTCAGTACTAAATACACACACACACACACACACACACACACACACACACACACTCACATTCACACTCATGCTACACAAACTTGGCTTCTGCCATTCTAAATGCCTTGGCTACCACATCCACGCACCCTCATAGCCAGGAAAACTGATCTCAATTTTTAGTCCTAAGATATGTGGTGAAAATATCTTATAAAAATATTGAGAAAAAAGGATATATTATGCCTCTATTTTTGGACAACTTAGCACCTCATTTACCACGTTTATTGCAGCATCAAGGAAATGTTGCCAGGACAACAGATCACCCAATCTTCCAGATGCCTGAAACCAGCCAGGATCTGACTTCTCTACCCGAGGCTCTTCCTTGCCAACAGCTGGAGGAACCTGAACTTGGTGGCTTCTGTCCAGAAAGCCATGACGATTGGCTACCTTCTGATTTTGCAAAATTGATAACACTGATCCCAAACAAGTTGGTGTGTGTTACTAGGGTCAGGGACCTTAAAACTACATGCCATCTCACTCAGCAGAAAGACAGCAATGAAATAACTCTACTTAGTCTTTCTTTCCTTTACCCTGGGGGATCTGCAGCAAAGGTAGGAAGAGAGAATGGCAGTGAAGGACTGACCCGCAGGCAGAAGTACCACACCTGCGAACAGGTGGCCCTGTTTACGGAGTGTAGCTTGCAATCAGGATCTTTGCAGTAGAGTACCAGATGTCCTCTTCTTTAATGAAAATTGAGTTCATTGCTTTTGTGTTCTGCCAAAATTTGAACTGAGACGTGCAGCCGTACTTTCTAGAAGATGACTGAATCTAACCCTGGACAACCAGATAATGAGCAGTGACAGCTGACAGAGATGTTTTACAAATACAGAGAGCCGTTTGCCTGCATGCAGAAAGGATTTAGGTTCACTACAGAGGGGCAGGGTGCTGGGGGAGGAAAAGTTAAAACGCCTCTGAGTTTGCATGCCTTGGTTTAAAAAATATTCATTATATGTGTGTTACATATATGTCTGCTCACAGATATACTACAAATCAGGTTAAACTTGTAGGAAGTAACAGAGAGATGCCCTCCAAGAACCTAGATTCGGGTAGAAAGGTACGCATACAAACATTCATAATACAAGTGCGAAGGTGGTAAATAGCACTAACATTACTTTGAGAGTCAGCGTGTGGGGCTCGGAGGAGGGTGTGCTGGGTGAGTAGCAGTAGGGAGTGAAGTTGAGAATCTGACACATTTGCACGGGGACATGGACACTTAGGCTGGTCCTTGAAGGGTGTGTAGGATTCGTGGGTTAGCAGGGAGGCGTTCCTGGAGGAGGGATTTATAAGCAAGGACATAAATGCAAGAAAACAGGGGTGACAGAGGCAAATTTACTATCAAACTGGTTAGGAGTAACCCGGGGGTGTCACTTCCTTGTTTTGAGCTTATGTAGGTCCTGCATTATGCGCTAGGGCAAAGAGCAACTTTTGACCAATCAGAACAGACATTTCTGTGTCTCTGGGGTCAAGTCCCTGTCTTCCTGGCAGGTGGCAGGTAGGGTGGCCGGGATGGGAGGAAGCTGGCCTTTGACTCTCAGGACCCTCCCCTATTTCCAGAGTCCAGACAACTATCTCCAGGCCTCTCCTGGTTTCCCCGTGGAAGGCTCCTTATTCACTGGACCAGGTTAACGGGGTGGAGAGGTAGCATCTGTTTCAGAGGAGGCCATTGAGTAAAAGGCAGTAACACTCTCCAAACCAGCTTTTCATAGCCTCTTACTTACTGTTTAATTTGGCTGACGTGTATGGAATTAGGCTAATGGCTGTTAAGTGACTAGGGCACAAACATGGCCCATCTGCCCAGAAGCCTCCAGGCCATTGTCTATTTCAAAGGCTAAAGAAAAAAGATGAGTGAGACATACTGTTACACTAAGAGCCTCATCAAATGCCTTTTTATTCACCCTCTGATCTTATTTCTTTCAATGCTAGTGATTTTCCTGGTACCATATTAAGAGCTCAAAATCAGGGCCTAGCTGCTGGGCCATTACCACGGTGGAAAATAGGCTATCTTTGCCTAATCTACAGGATATTGTGATAGGAAAAAGTCTGGGCAGCGGCAAAATGATTCAGTCCATTAAAAAAGTATATGGAACAACTGTAGTGTTCAGAGTGTCACAGGGAACACAAGACAGGGTCCCTGACTTCAAGGTGTTTCTCATCTTAGACAGGAGGGAACAGAGCACGTGTAGGAAGAGTTCTAATACATGGCCAGCACTATCACAGCCTCCAAGAGGACGGAAAGGAAGGAGAGCGGCCTTGTCTGGGAAGATTGCGGGGGAGCTGGCAGAGGGGAATTTTTTGAGTTGGGCTTTGAAGAGTAATAAATAGCTTATATTTATGGAACACTGCCTCTATGCCGAACCATCCATACACAACATTTTACTTAACCCTCACAATATCCTGATAAGACAGGTGCCATTATTGCCCCCCTCTGACAGATTATTAAACTACACATAAGCTCAGGGAAGAGTTATCCATTGGCCAAGCAGACTCAGGACTTGACCAGATTCTATCAGGACTTGACCAGATTCTATGTTCTTTTTAAGCTTAGGTAGGACCTAAACATGCAAATAAGGGGGTGAGCTTAAAGGGGAGTGATATTATAATACCTTGCCCAGTGTAGCACCTATGGCCTTAAGGCCAAAGACATAATTGCAGCTATCATCTTACCACTTAATAAGAAGAAGACAGGAATAATAATGATAATAAAAATAACAGAACTCCTACTAGTAGAGGCTGACATTTATCGGGTGCTTACGTCGTACCAGGCTCTGTGTCAAGGGTTTTAAATGCATTCTCCCACTTCAACCTCATCATTAACCTAAGGAGGAAAAACTGAGGCTTCAAAAGGTAAATTAAACCAATCACAACCCAGTAGGTGGTCTGGCCATCACTCACATTCAGATCTGACTGATGCCAAAGCCCATGTGATTAAGGGGTATGTCGGCTTCCCCCCCCATGTGGTAACTGAGTGGATCAGTGTGTGAGGGGACACGGCCCAGGGTGCTGACGCACTCAAACAAGACCACCAAGCCAGAGTCAAGGACAGACCTCAGGGCCCTAGCGTCTCCCAGATGTTACATTCGTTCCAATGCTTGGTGCACACTGGGAGCAACTCTGCTCCTTTCTCCCTCCCTCCCTTTAGTCCTTTCATCCTTCATCAACCACTTTCTGAGACCTCCTGTTCTCCAGGCCCTCTGCCAGCTGCAGGGATGCAGTGAAGATGGACACAGCGCCGAGGACACAGCAGGGTGACAGGAACGCAGGCCCTACTGACCCTGAGGGTAGAGACCAGCTCCAGAGGCAAAGAGAGTTCCTCCAGTGGACCCTGAAGTTATCCCATACTTCATGTGTGGGGTGAGGATGACAATAACGTCAGGTATGAGGAGCCTGGTTCACCAGGGCCAGGCAGGGGAGGAACTGGGAAGAGAGCATCATCCAAAAAAGCAGGCCCACCATAATCAAAGGGAGGAAGCTGCACGTGGCGTCCAGAGGCAGAAGAGAAGCCACAAAACAGAGCTTTCCCTATAAGAACAACACAGCATAGAACTGGCCCAGTGACAGTCTGGCAAATCAACGAAATAAAAGAGAGTCCAGAATTTGTTCCAGATACATATGGCCATTTTTATACAATAGAGATGGCATTTCCAATCAGTAGGAGGAGGTAGATTACTTAATAACTGACATTGGGGCTATGAGCCGATTTTTACAAAAGAAAAGCTTGATCCCCCTCCTGATATAGAATACATTTCAGATGGATCAACAATTTAAATATAAAAATTAAATTGTAAAAACCATTACGAAAATAACTCATCTTGTTCAATATCTTGAGGAGGGGAAGGGGAACTCAGAAGTCATAAAGGCAAAGTTTTTTGACTACACATAAATGAAATAGTTTATATAGAAAAATATATTTGATAAACAAAATAAGACTGCAAACAACAAAATGGAAAGTAATTTATAATATACATGACAATGGTCAAATTACCTTAACATATTATGTACTCTTGCAAATCAATATTAAAAAGATGAAAAAAATAGAAAAACAGGCAAACAATATAAACAAGCAAAGATAATGAAATATAAATGCCCAGTAAATCTATGAAAAGATGCTTAACTTTATAGTTAAAGAAATACAAGTTAGCCATTTCTCACCTACCAGTCTGGCAAATGCCAAAAGTTTGAAAACACCCATTACTGGCCAGGTTTTCTGGGAACTTCCATACACAGTCAGTGGGATCACACATTACAACAACCTCTCCTTTTGCAATTTTAGAGTATTTCTTAAGCTTTTCATTTGCATACCATTGGTCTTCGCAATTCCATATCTAGAAGTCTGCCTCATACAGACATGTGAACACACCAACATGTTCACGTGGCCTTGTTTAGCAGAGCAGGAGAACGAGAAATAACTTGCACGTGAATTTATAAGGAACTAGTAAAACAGGATGACATCTTAGAAAACAGAATATTGTTCATCCAGGTAAAAGAAGCAAGAATAATTTATTCACATTGACAAGGATGCATACAGCCAAAATACCGTTTGTAAATGAAAGAAAGCGCAGATCAATATGCGTAACACATTTCACTTGTGTACGATCCATATTGCATTCATTGTATTGGGTAGAAATTAATGTGAAAATACATGCAAACTTACAGACCCCTCTGGAGAAGGAGGAGAAAGAAAGACCTCTCCAAGCACACTTTCCCTAATTCTTAAAATACTGAACTGTCTAGGTTTTTATAATGAGCATAGGTCCTTGTCTTCCTTTCTTTTTCTTTTCCTTCTTTCAAACAATAATAATAAACTTTTTCTTTTCATTTTAGCGAATGACAAAGATCAGGAAATCTGCCTGTTTGATTCTGAGGCAATTTATTTTAGCTAGGTGGGCCTTGGTACAATTTGTCACGTCTTTTCAGATGAATGTTTCTAGGATTTAGAAAGAAGATTCTCTTCTAAAAAGCACATATGGCTGCCCAACCCAAGCCTGCTAAGGATGGAACGCAGTGAAGCTGCTCCATCAGTGGTCCATTTCCTCATTTCCCCTGTTTCCTGAGAGTCTCTCATGCTGCCTGCAAGCCCCAGCTTCCCAGGCCTGTTTATAGCATCTATCCACCTGATTTATCTCCCTCTCTACCCGGATTCCCTGGATCGCTTTCTCATTCTCCTTCTGGCCAGAATCTGGCTGTGACTTCTGGGTTCTATTCGTCTTCCTTTTAAGCAAGCATCCCCAGTTCATTAGCTGTATACAAAGTATAGATACATTGAATCCATCATCCCACACCATGCTAGTGGCTGTGCCTGGAATGTAAGTTTCTGCCTGCACTGGGAGACACTTAATAGGCAAGATCGCTTATCGCTGGCAGCAAGCGATCTGCCAGGCGCCATCTATTCATTTTAATACTTCTGTCTCCCGGAGATTTCAGGGTGGATGCATCACAGCTAGCAATTACGTTTACTCGTCCATGTGGGACTTCGGGAGGGTATCAGGAGGTCAATGTAGGATTCAGGGGCTACCCACCAGGTGCAATTAACCAAGTAATGTACCCGATTTGCCTTTTTGTTTTGACAAACATTGGCTGGCTGATGATTCCCTTTGAGGTTAACTCCTCAAATTATTTTGGAAATACTGAATATTGAGGTTAAAAACTTAACGCCCGTTTAACCTTTTCCTCTTGGGATTTCACCTCTTACTATGTGTAGAGAGCAGTACCTGCTTACATGTGTTTAAAGGCTCATTCTAGATTCCCTCACTTCACTTTAACCGCCAATGGACCAGAAAGGACAGCTGTGGATGCCCAGGGGGTCAAGAAGCTGCCCCAACCAGGCCTAGTGGAATAAAGGGTTCTAAGCGAGCTTGAGGCTGGATGTGCCCATGTCTGCAAGGATGCTCAGGCTCTCGCTTCTGGCACTGCTTCGGATTAAACGCCTGAATGCACTGCTAAGTGTTACGGCAGACCTCTGGCTGTGCGCGCATGTGCGTGCACCTGTGTGACGGGAGACGCCGCTGAGGAAGTAGGGAAAGAAGAGACTTTGTGTTACGCACGTACTTAAAAACCAGGCCTGATTTATACTATTTTGTGAATCTCTCTATAAGGAAAATGCTATAAATCTTTAAAGCACATCCTGCTGTCTTCCTGGATTTGTACTTGGTGAAAGGGGAAAACAAAAACAATGAAATCCTACAACACACCAATGGGACTGTGTTTAGTTCAAAACTCCAGGCATGAAGCCCAAATAGATCCAGGCTGGGCTTTATCCTTACACAACAGGGGGGATGATAAAACGCATTTACTTAGTCCTGCATCATGAGAGCCAAATGACTCCAAACTGAACTAATCCTGTTCTCTCCCAGGAGCAGTGTTTTCATTCTACACGCTACATATGAAAACGTGGTGATACCGTGGAATGACACATTTCCACGACACCCCTTCGAGTGGATCAGGCAGACACCCCAACACATAAACGCTCCGTACACATTTGCTTAAATAAATAATTCATGAAATGGCGAATACCTGTCCCTGAAGCAGCTTCCAACTCTTAAACACGGTAAGGATGCGCATCCTCATTTGAAACAGGAGGAGATGAAGTGCAGGATCCAGTTCAGACGGAGGGGGGATGCCAACCCACGGGGACCTATTTCGAATTAGCGAGGAGTGAGCTACTGGACGTGTGAGCAGCAGGCGGGATTTTATTTCAAGGGCACAATTCTGAGATGACAAGCTGAGAGCATCGTTCCTCGTGCGGAGGCAAAGCGGGGGCAAGGATGTAGATCCCCAACTTGCCGGGTGCATTCCCAGCGACTTGTGCCTGGACCAGAGAACTGCACAGTCTCTCTCCCCACAACGCGGGGGCCTCCCAGACACAGCTCACAAAGAACTCACCTCTAACCAGCAGCCCCCTTTCTCCTGCGTTGATTGCAAGAGGAGCAGGAGGCTTAATGAAGCACAGCACAGGCTCAACTACCACAAGTCAGTGTCTGGTGATTTTTTTTTTAATAAATGGAGAATTTTACTCAGTGCCTAGTAATTCTGGATACATAGCACTTCATATTTTCCAGGCAAATTTTCTTCGCACCAGACAGTGGCATTTTTCAGCTACCAAAAGCATATCAATGTCACATACAACAGTTTAAAATCACCAGCCCTTTTCTAAGCTCTCACGAAAAAGAAGGGGGGGGGGATATCTTGTTTCAGAAAGCTTTATGGGCAGGAAGAGCACAATTTTCAAATACAAATAATGCCCAAATAGGGCTTTTATAAAGTTCCTCTAAGAAAGAATCTGATTTAAGGAATATCAGTCTAACAGGTAATTTTTTTTCCCTTTTAGAAAAAATGTGAGTCAGAATTAGAATGTCTGCCAGGCAGTAAAGGGAGCAGCTCTGATGTGTGATCGAACGATCAGATTCCGATGCTATGCTTTTGATTATCTGTAATTTTGAAGGATATTCTTGGCTTATTTGTGATCTAATTTGGCAAGACATTTCTAATGACAGAACTGGCACCTGTAGAGAAAAAAAAAAAAAAAAGAAAGAAAGCTGCATTTCTAAATGCTTTTACCCATGCAAAGTGGGCCAGTGCAGAGGGAAGGGATGGGGCAGAGATGAGATGAGAGGCCTGAGCTCGGAGGGCAAAGGGAAGCGGGGGAGGCAGAGGAGCTGCAGCCGGCACGCCCCCTCACTGGCCCCTTCCATCCTGGCTGAGGGTCTATCCATTCATGTCCCTCCTCCCTCTCTTTCCTATTCCTTTTTTTCGAGGTAATGTGGTAGCACAGAGGCTCTCCAAGTGCGGTCCCTAGACCAGCAGCACCGAGCATTCTCCAGGAACTTGTCAGAAGTGCAAATTCTCAGGCTCCACCCCAGACCTACTGAATCAGAAACTCTGAGGGTGAACTCAGCAGGGAGAAAGGGTTAAAGTGGTGACCCTCATGCTGTAGCATTCATCAGACGCACCCGAAGGGTTTGCTACAACTCAGAGTCCTTAGCCCCCCGCCCCAGAGCTCTGCTGGCCTCTAGCTACCCTTTCTCTTCTGCGTCACTAGCTCCGAGTTGACATCTTGGATGTGGCGTTGGCTATGCTGAGCCTAGATTGTGTGTCCACACCCGAGGGGAATGGGCAGGGCAAGTATGGGGAGGGCGTCCAGAGGGGAATGGACCCATGGCTGGTCCACGACGCACACAACAGAGAATCTCCTCCAACAGGAAAGGAGTCTGGATGTTGGGCAACCAAACTGGCAAATACCGACCTCAAGGCGGGATGGTGGAAAGAAGGGACAGGAAGAGGACTCGAGGATGCTGCCCGAAATGCCCCTTCCCCTGAGGCCCCCAGCCCCGACTGTGTGGCCCAGGTCCTGTGAGTCTCTGCTTGGGATGGCCCGTCACACTCCCACACGGCTAAACCCTATGCATCCTTCAACAGCCAAGGCAAATGTGGCCCCTGCAGAGTCTTCCTGGGTCCCCGGACTCCTGTCCTTGCTCTCGATGGATATAACGTTCCCTGTGCAGAGACAATGTTACGTGTCCAACAAACCTTTCTCATTTTCCTCCTGGGCCCAGAGCAAGGATGCCTTTCCCAGCCCTTTTGCATCTAAGTGTGCACATGCTACGGTTCTGGGCTCCATTTCCAGGTCTGGGCCCAAGAGGTTTGTATGATTCCCTACCCTGTCTCCCCTGTCCACCTGCAAGGAAGCAAGGGCTCCAATATAAATGAGTCACACAATGGAAAGAGCCCAGGCCCCTAAATCACCACCCGGAAGAGGTTACCCAGGGGACCCATGTCACCTGCAATGGACATTGCATGAGTAAGAAATTAACTTGTGTTGGCTCACTAGGATTTGGAAGTTGTTTATTATAGCAGCTAGTAATAATTTTCCTACTAATCAACTCTCCCTTCCGTTTTTGCAAAGCAGTTTGTATCTTCCCATTTACATTATAGTTAGTTAAATGCTCATCTTCCCATGAGATTATTGTTTTCTTTACTTTTTTCTTTTTTTTGCTTTTCACCTCTAGCAAACAGTAAAATCCTGGCATAAACTAGATAATTGATAAATGCCTGCAGAAGGAAGGAGAAGATGCGGAAAAAAGGAAGGCAGTGGAGGAAGGAAAATCAGTTATATAATATGGCATGATGTTCAATAACTATAAGTGTGCTCCTTAATGTGGATTACTATGCAGCCAACACCTGCCCATGTGAATAGATCTACACTTCACTTAGATTGAAGGGCACTGAAGTCAAGTGGAAACACAAGAACCGGGTTGAGAGCTCAAATCCATTATGACGGTTTTTTGGTTTTGTTTTGATCACTCCAAGTGAATCATACCTGGTCCCCACTAATAACAGTAAGAACCTGTGTTCATTGAGCTGTGTTAGGTGCTCGGCAAGCCTTATCCCAATCCTCCTGACACCTCTCAGGCTCGTGGTAGGAGGGAAATAAAAGTCCATCCTTCCTTTACCTGCCTCTCTTCCACAATGTTGTGGGCCAGGAGCCCTGCCCAACTCCGGAGATGCAGACATCAGACACACACTCCCTGCCCTCCAGGTGCTTAGAGTCTCGGGGAAGAGAGATACGAAAAGAGACTATGAGGAAATGCTTCACAGCCTGGAAAGCACCGCCCAGATGCAAGAACCCATTAGCCCATGTCCAGTTTGGGGACCCAGAATGGTTTAGTGAAACAGAGCAGGGACACAGGACCCAGCGAGGCTTGGGTTCGGATCCCAGGTCACTGCTGATTAGAGGTTAGAGACAGGATCCGAATCCGTATCCCTGGGCTCTTTTCCTGTGCTCTTCTGACTCCCCAAAGGGGCCGCGGCCGGAAGGAGAGAAGGGGTCAGGGATGCAGCCCCAGGTCCGGGCTAATGTGTTTCTACTCTGCCCACAAATACGAAATGGAAAAGTGCCAGACAGTGAGAGTGGAATCAGAGCGACGGATTTATGAAGACGGATAAATGAAAAAGATGGATTCACTGCCCTTTAAAAATTATGTAAATACAAATACGATCGATGTGTGAGAAACTGTAAAATGTGCCCCTCCTCTCTTTATCCTCTACCGTCTTCCGCCCCTCTACCCCTGAACCCGTCCACATGCTGTGTTCACAGTGTCATACGACCTTATCCTTCTGGTCAATAGAATCACTTAAAAAGAAAGTTTTAATGTATTTGGTGGGAAGGGCTCACTTTGATAAAATATTTTGGTAACTTGCATCCATATTCATAAATGACATTTTAAAAAAAATCACCATGTCAACTCGTAAACTGATTATGTCACCAAAATAAGGTTGGTCAATTTATTTTAAAACTTTTCACATTTCAAGGATGTAGCAACATTCGGGTAACATGCAAGATTCAGCAACAAATCTCTCTTCCACACTTAACATTAGTTGGGTGATTAATACTGTGCCTGGTGTTAGATGCTCAAATATTCCACTAAACTTACCCAGAATCAGAAAGAAGACATTCTGTCCCTGAAAATCACAGAGTTATTTAAAGAGATAAAATAAGGAAACATTCCTGAAAGCTTTGGGACAATCATTTGCAACAAAAGTGTCTGTCACCTGAGAGACTCAAATTAGTGAACTCTGTCTGTAAGGTGCTCCCCAATAATGTAATGGTAGGCAACAGTATGTACATTGTGCACGGAAATCTACTCACGTGTATACTTTGTGTTATTCGTAAAACATTTGGGACAACCAAGTAAACACAGACCCCTATCCAGTAAACTTTACTTATCCAGTAAATTACACCAATTAATGTTTTTACTTGTTTGATCTCCAACAAGCATTCCCCACACCCTTTCCTCCACAATCAACCATTCCTGGGAACAGCTGACAATATTGTGTTGCTATTCCATTATATTATACAGATATTATATTATAGATTATATTATACAGTAGTATAACTGCACAGGAGCTGCAGGTGGCACTTTGCATTAGGTCAAAAGTGAAAATAAGAAACCACAGTTAACCTGTGTCTGGTAAGGTTCACCTTGGAGACTGAATATAAGACAAATCAGATCTCTTCAGAATTGTCCATCCCAAGTTGGGATCACCTACAATGAAGCTAAAATCAGTGAGGAAGGTTCTCTGAAGTGAGATGTTCTACACACAGTTTAAAACAGATTTCTTCTGGTTCAGCTCACATCTGTAGAACAAACTACTCAGACAAGAGAGAAGATACAGGTAAAAGTCTTAAGGGTAATGAAGTAGCCCATGGTGGGTCTACTCAAATCAAACTTGATACAGTCACCCCTCAGTACCTGTGGGGGATTGGTTCTAGGACCTCCACAGATACCAAAATGCAAGGATGCTCAAATCCCTTCATCAGCCCTTCATATCCACAGGCCCTGCATCTGTGGACACAGAGGGAAGACTCCATTATCCTCACACATCTACTGTCACTTAAATACACCCCTCCTACTGCAATCTGGTACCCATCCCTCTTACTTTCTTAATTTGCCCATATGTCCACAAAACATCGTATCATTCATTCAAGGGAGTAAAAGAGTAATCTTGAAAATCCACTTTGTATGTTAAATTCCTCATACCCTCAACAATCTCATCGGAAAATTTGTAAAAATATGTAGTGAAATTGTCCCAGCTAAGCAGTTTGAAGGAATGGGGGAGGGGGGTTATGAGAGAAGAAGAAATTAGGAAGCAAGCACCAGAAGTACTGTCACACCAAGAGTGTGCCTTTGCTTCTTACAAAGGTCTGCCCTCTACTTTCGCTCCACCTGTCATCTCTGCCCTCTTGCATCGTAACTATCCCATCTCTACTGGAACCTTCTCATCAGCATGCAATCAGACTCTAGTTAGCATGTGTCTAAACACATACACAAACACACAGTAATTTTTATTTGATTCACCTCTCCAATTACCACCACCTGGTTTTGTGCCCCTGCCCTGGTACTCATCTGAAATCCCTATTGCCAAGATCACCAAGCCTTCGTCTTACCCAGTTGTTACTGAGCCCAAGCTCGTACTGCTGGCCACATGACAGGCCAATAAATCGAGAGACGAATTGTTGGGGCAGGAGTAGCGACTTGACTCGGAAAGCCAGCAGGCTGAGAATACGGTGGACTAGTGTCCTAGAGAACCATCTTCCCAGAGTTAGAATTCAGGCTCCTTTTATACTAACAGGGGAGGCGGTGTGGTGGCTTGTTGCAAACTTCTTGGTGTCAGAATCCTTTGTTCCTGCAACTGTCCCCACAGGTCTGGTCACAGTGTTCCTATAAACCTCCAACAAGACAAATGTTCTTCTCTGTTCTGCAACTTTTTATCTGTATATGAATGGAAAAGTGTTATACCTTTAAAGGTCAGAGCCTTGAGAATGGGCTATCCTGTATATTTCAGGCTATAGGCAACATTCTTTGAGAGATTAACTTGTAGCAAAAGCAACAGAATACAAAGGTTTAAAGTAAAAGAAACAGTTTCAATATGGAGTCAGATGTGTTCTTCCCTACTACACAATCCCATGGGTGTTTCCAGGTTCTCATTTTTCAGACTGCTGGCTGTGGCAGCCTTTCAGAGATTTGGTAACTCCCTCCGTAGAACAGCTTCTTCTCTTGTACCTTTGACTCCGCACTCTCCTGGTTTTCTCCCTGCTTGATTGGCTGCTGACTCTCTGTACACTTTCTGGCCCCTCCTCTCTCAGGCTCCAATCCTTGATCCTGCATTCATGAGACAGCCTCTCCTTATTTTGATGGTTTTATCCAGCTTCAAGTTTCTGACAACAAGTATAAGCTGACCTCTCCCAAATTTATATCCCCAACTCTCATCTTTTTCCTGAGTTCCACAATCATAAATCCACTTGAACACTCCTCTTGGTTCTAAATCTTGCACTGAGTAAACCTTGGACGGCCCTCTCACCTCCTCCTCTCCCCACCCCCACCTACGTCTTCTCCAGTCCTGTCCATGTTGGTAAAAAGAATCACAATCCATCAAGTGCTCAAGTCAAACCCCTGCAAGTCATCCTTGATTCCTTCTATTCTCTCATTGCAAAATCCAGCATCAGGCCTTACAATTCTCCTCCAAAATACATATTTCCACATCTAATACCTTTCTGTATATTCACCGGCACAGTCTTGGTCCAAGCTGCCACCTTTGCCTCTCACTGGCGTGACCACAGAACCTCCAAAGTGATCTTTTATCCTTGTCCCCCTCCCACTTTGCATTATATGTAGAGCAGTCAGGGTGTTTTAGAAATAGACACATGACCGAGGCTTTCTTTTGCTTGAAACCTCTAACCTTCTCGTTGCAGCCGGAGAAAATGCAAAGGCTTCTCCCTGGCCAGCAGGGCAGGGCGTGAGCTGGTGCTTGACTGGATACCTGGCTTCTGCTATTGCTCTGTCACTCTTGTCACTGTGCTCAGACACAATGACACCCTCTGTCCTCCCCAAACATGCCAAGACAGTTGCAGCCACACAAGCTTAGTACTTGTTTGCTCCTCATTATAATTCTGTCCTTCCTTCCAGGCTCTCTGCCTGGCTGACTTCTTCCCACCCCTCAAGGCTCAGTTCAACGACTCCCAGCTCCAGAGTCCATTCCGGGCCACCCTGCCCCACTTATTTTCCATCACATCACTGCCTCCTTTTCTTCTCCCACCCTTGTTTAATTATGTGTTTATAATCTGTTTTTCCCACAAAGATGTGAACCTTCTTGAAGGCCAGGACTGAATCTTAGTCACCTGTGTATTGCTCACCACCTGGAGTAATGCCAGCACATAGTAAGGACTCAATGTGTGTTAGGTAGTTGAATAAATGAATGAAGAAACGATGCGTACCAGCTAAACTGACAGCAAGATGCCTATCATCACCCTGACATAATGGACAGCATTATTTTGAGATCTGCCGCAATAATAGTACACAAAAAGCAGTCAAGTATAGAGGACAGGCTATGAACGACCTACAAGCATTTCACCTTTTCTCTGCCCATTGAGACACTTTGCTGAATACCCCCTAGGAAATAACCTTAATCCACACCTCATGCCCTTTATTATAACTCTAACATAGGGGCCATCTCTCTAAATGGAATGCTGGATATAAAGAAATTATGATTTATTTCTATAGTTAGACCCAGAACCCGATTATCATGGTATTAAGTGCAAAGCATCCCCTTGCCTAGGTGAATCTATAACTAGAGAAATGGGAACAGAGTTGATTCCAGAAGTCACTTTCAGATGAAGAATTCCGCATCAGCCATGAATGCCTTTGCTATTTCATTCACCTCTGCCCAAGAAACTACCCAGAAGACCTCAATTCTGTTTGCAGGGATGAGAAAGCCTCACTGCATCTCACACCCCCTGCCTGCCATGGGTACCCACGTAACACGGACCCCTGCCAGTCCGTACGTTAGAGACGGCTCCCTCCACAGACGCCTGCCGAGCCTCGCATTTGATCCCCCTGCCTTATCTGTCTAACAGGACAAGAAATAACACACAGAATATGAAAAAAAACATTAATAGCCAGAATAAATTATTAATTCATTTAAAGGACTAGTCCAATAATGATTCTTTTTCATTGCATTTATTAAAAGGAATAATTGATTGCTAAGAGGGTATTAAAAACACACACACATAGGGACTTCCCTGGTGGTGCAGTGGTTAAGAATCCATCTGCCAATGCAGGGGACACGGGTTCGAGCCCTGGTCCGGGAAGATCCCACATGCCACGGAGCAACTAAGCCCACGCACCACACCTACTGAGCCCACGTGCCACAACTACTGAGCCTGTGCTCTAGAGCCTGAGAGCCACAACTACTGAAGCCCGCGCGCACCTAGAGCCCATGCTCCACAACAAGAGAAACCACCACAATGAGAAGCCAGTGCACCGCAACGAAGAGTAGCCCCCGCTTGCCGCAACTAGAGAAAGCCCACGCGCAGCAACGAAGACCCAACGCAGCCAAAAATAAAAAGTATTTAATTAATTAATTAATTTTTAAAAAACACATGAAACCTGTTGACTCTAACTCCTGAGTGAAAGTGCAGAACATCTGTTTCTGCAGGAATAACAGAGGAGGTGTGCTGGATACAGTTATAGACGGGCACCCTCTTCCTGCTTCTTTATTTTCACAGCTGAAAACTAAAGAGTTAAAATAGTAGGTAGGTTGGACTTTTTCATTCCGACCTAGGACAAGAATCTTCTTTGGGACTATAAAGGAAACCTGGTCATTTGGGGGAGGGGGTCATGTTATTTAACTTTTCTGGGTCTCAGTTTCCTTACCTATAAAGTGGGAATAATAGTAGAATCTATGGTATAGATTGTCTTGAGACAGACGCAGCACTTGGAACACTATCTGGTACTTGGAAGTGACTGATGAATCCTGGTATTAATTCTGCATAAGATCTACGTGCTCTCTGGTTCCATTACTGATGCATCACAGGTAGGGCCTCTTTTCTGGCACAGTGGCTGATCTTGAGAACCAGTTCCCTTTGGCCAGTGGTTTGATAACCCACCATTTAGCCTATCCAAGGCTTGAGAAAAAGACACTCAAGGGAACTACTTGCTTGAAAGACACTCAAACCTAAGAGATAAGAAACATGCATTTTCCAGTGACACCTCGGTTTGCTGGTTTTATGTAGAGAAATGCAATGTATCATATAAATGAATGTTGAGACAAACTGAAGTTTGATTCTATATGCACTGAAATGATCACCTTAATTTTAACCGACTTTAATGACAAATTGCTTAAAATATATGGCTCACTTCAATGCCTCCGGAGACTAAGTATGCTGAATGTAATTTAATATATTTTAAAGTGTTGATGTCTCAGGTTCTTCACTCTGAACACCAATTTTTATATTGATACTTTTAGAAGTTAATGAGATATTTAAGAATCTGCTCTCTATATACATGTACAGCTATGATTTCCTTGATTCCTTTCTTTTTACCACTCCTAGTTATTACAATACCTGAGCAAAATTAACATTCTGGTACTTTAATGCTGATTCTACATAAGAACAAAATACCAGTATTAATGACAGTGAATGCCAGTATTTTATTAAAAAGTGAGCTATGTCACAGCCCTCGTCTGCACAGCCTTTGTTCTTTGTTCCACAGGAGACAGGGCTTGCATCCAGGACTGAGATTCCTCTGCCCTCTTGGACTAAAACTCTACAGGTAAGTAGACTTGAGAAAGAGACCCCAAGGAAAATGTATTATTCTATGGAAGACTAAACCAGGTCCACAGAAAATATATCTGAGCCTGGGAGTAAGTAGGAGTAAGCAGAGGGAATTTGGTGAATTAGGGCAGGGAACTCTCCACCCCTCCTTCCCCTCCTCACCAAATCCTTATCATACCCTCTTTCTATTTTCCTTAATTATCAGTGGTCATCATACAACACACACACACACACACACACACACACACACACACACACACACACACACCAGTCCAATTCTAAAGTGACTCTATTAGGAAATTTGGATATGGACTTAGACACAAAAAGACTCTCAGGAAAATATTTATGACCAATAAACAAGAAAAAAATCAATTTCAATTTCATAAGTAAAGTAGGGAAAGGGAGTAAAAAAAAAAAAGGCGCCTCTGAATGGGTTTTAAGTAGGGGGAGGTGGGGTGATGCTTTCTAAATCAGAACGTCCATGTTTGATTCAAAGTACTGATATGGCAAATAATTTTCTGGGTGCATCTCAAGATGTAAGTAATTCATCATGTAAATACCACAATAATGAGAGTCCAACAAAACCACAGTATTCTGTTAGTTTGAAGTAGCACAGAGTACAAGTATCGTAATCACCAGCACCCTTACACTAACTCCATCAGCCTAGTCTGGTTAACCAGCAAACATACCTGTAGCATCTCTCAATTTTTACTACCTCCACCACTGTCAGATCCGGGGCCATTCCTCACCCGGATTCTGCGTAACCTCTACAGGTATCAGGGTTTCCACTCCTCAGCCTTTTAAACCACTCCCCAAATGGCCAGCCAGCACCATCTCGTTGTAACCCAGTAACTCAGGCCATGTCATGGCTCTATTTAAAATGCTCTGACGGCACCCGCTCATATAATGAAATGAGACCCAAACCCATTACCTACCTGGCTTTCAGAGCCTTGCCCGTCTGACCCCTCCCACCTCATCCTATAGCCCTCCCATTGTCCACTCTGCTCCAGACACAATGGTCTCTTTTCTCTTCCTCCAGCACATGAAGCTCGTCCTCCGTGCCTGGAGTGGTCTATTCTCAGACGCTTCTCTCCACTTGGATCTCAGCTCAACTATCACTTCCTCTCAGAGAGACTGTCACTAACCCACCAACCTATAGCAGCCACCCAGGCGACCTGGATCATAGCACTTCCTGGTAGCTCATGTATTTGTATAGGTCAGTTTGTTGGTTCCCTCCTGAGAACAGAGGCTCCAAGAACATATTATATCTCTCTTACCCACCGCAGAATCCACGGCCCATCGCGTGCATGTAAAAAACATTTCAACAAGAGAATGAGTGTTTACTCTGCACCAAGTACTGCTAAATACTTTATATGGACTATTTTATTTAATCCTTAAGACATCCCTACAAGGTAGTTTCTGTTAATTACTATTCTCATGTTACCAGTGAGGTTAAGTAAGTAAATTTCTGAGCTGATACCCTAGTCCATTCTCTTAATCATTCCCCTAAATTCTCTCTGTATTACACTACGATATCCTCCAGGGAATAATGTCCCTGATGTGTTTCCACAACACTATAGAAAGCCTGCTCCTTCATTAGAAAAAGATCAAAGCCGGTTCCTTAGTTTTAGTGTGGGGTTTATTTTACGGTGTCCTAGCTGCTTTAAAATTGGTGATTCCATACCCAGCACACACGGAATCTACAAATGGGGACAGCAAAGGCCACGGAATCGATGGTCTGCAATCAAACCCCCATTCCTCCAGGCTTTAGGCGTAAGGCCTTGAGCAGGTTACAAAAGTGTCTGTACTCCTGACCCTCATTTGTAAAACAGGGATGAACACACAGCTGCAAGTGTTAAGTGAGGTACCATGTAAGGCACGTGGGGACAGAACAGGACCAGAAATCAAAAGGACTCCCGTGAATGTTGGCTAGAATTGTTATTATTATTAAACATACTTCTGCCTACTTAATTACCCAGTACACCCTGATTCTCACCGAGCTGCATCACACAGATGACAATAACCCCGATGTATTGCCCCTGGGACTTTTCCATTAAGACAGATCCTTCCTCTCCCTCTGCTTTAGCTTGGGTGGAGGTGAAGAATCCTTGAGCTGAGCCTCCCAGGGCTGCCGGGCACAGGGAAACACTAACTTAATCAAAATCAGCGCTAGGACCTGGGAGAGTCCACGCACAGTCCTGAGCCATTTGTCATACGCTCGGGAGGAAACTAACGCACGAGGAGAATCTGGCTGCATAACATTAAATAATCATCTAGCAGCCGGAGTGGAAACCAGCAAGTTCAGTATCTCTGACCTGGATAAATAAATGTCTTCCTTAGGATGAGCAAGCCCACTGGAGGAAACCAAAGGATCAGGGACCTGGAATTCCGACCTAAAACACAGAGGTGTTTGGAAAACCGCAGCTTTGGGTTTTAACCTGGGATGCAGGACGGGCAGGGAAGTGCGAGGCCTCCCCAGTCGGCCAAGTACAACTGGAAGTGCTGAGCCCAAGGGAAGCTGTGTGGCCAAGGAGCGGGGCCACATGGGACTGGGACACGGGGACATGGGGACATGGCCCTCCCCTGACAGCCCAAGGCCGGGGCGCCAACTGGCAGTGGCCGCTGAAGTCGCAGAGAAACAGCGCGGCCCTGCCAGCTCTCAGTGACAAAAGGAGTGTTTATAGCAGGCGCGCTGACAGCTGTCCGAGTGCCACATTTATTTACAAAATGTTAGCTAAATTACTGACAGTTGGCGCCGTGGAGGAAAAGCTGAGAGGAAAGCTGACGTTTCTTGATCTGGCGGGTACTCACAGCTCTGGTTCCGCTCCCCCATCCACTTATTAATGCCTTTATCTGCTTGTTGGTTTATCTATGTACGACTTCTGCCTTCTTCACCAGCCATTGCTGTCAAGAGGCTATGGCTGTCCCAGCAATTAAAATGCCCCATGCAATTTGGATCCAAAGTCCCTTGGGCTAAAAGTTGCCCTGAGGATTGACTGGACAGCCCCTGGGTCTGCACTGGCTCAGACCCAGCCTCAGAAGCTTCCAGAAAGCCTCCTGAGGGCAGGTGTATATCCCCAGCCTGTTCTCTGCAGCACCCACCCACCGATGAGAAGCGTAGGCTCATGAAGTGGTGAATAATGACATAATCAGCACCATCTCGTTATTCCTCTTCTGTGGATCAGAGACAGGTTTTCCGTGATGAAGCCGGACAAAGCGATTCCATTTTTCAGTCTTTCTGGCAGCGGAAATGAAGGGAGAAGAAGAACCTGGCTGACAAATGAAGATCAGCATTGTGGCTGCGGAGAGGTTTAGACACTGGAACACATTTCTGATACACATACACAATCCCCTTCCCTCAAAAATATATATTGCCTTAAACTGGTCTCTTTAACCTTTTTTTCCTATTGCGTTTCTTCTGATGTCAAAATAACGTGTTTTCGCTGACAATTTAAAATATACAGGTAAGTCTAAGTTTGTTTTCTGTGTCTGTGGGTCTATTTGGAGGGATAAATTAGGAATTTGGGATTAACATATACACACTATTATATATAAAATAGATAAGCAATAAGGATCTACTATATATCACAGAGAACTATATTCAATATTTTGTAATAACTGATATGGGAAAAGAATCTGAAAAAGAATAGACATGTATAACTGAATCACTTTGCTGTACACCTGAAACTAACACAACATTGTCAATCAACTCTACTTCAATAAAAAAACACAAAGTGAACCACTGAAAAAAAAATACAGATAAGCAAAGACTAACCCCACAGGCCTCGTCTGACATCCTACTTGAAATCATGGCCTTCACCCCCTTCCCCATCTCCCCACACTCTCCAATCTTCTCCGAAGCCTGCAGCACCAATGAATGGATTCCATCTGTTGTATGTATTTTGTTTCTGTGTGTTTTTGTGTTTCTCCCAGAAGGAAGTTCCATGAGGAAAGGGACTGGTTTGTTAACCAGTAAATTCCACAGTGGCTAGAACTCTGCCTGGCACATGCCGGCAGACCACAGATACCTACTGAATTAAATCCAACGTGACCTGGCCACGCAGATCATCCACTGCTCAGTCTACATCCCGACAGACCCCGACTGCTCGAGGCTCAGATTTGAAATGGGTCAAGTCCCTCCCCCTCTAGGAACAGGCCAGCTTCAGAAAGTGACCTCCTGCTGCTCCAGGCCAGTGCCACCTTCTGGCCTCGGCAGCCCAGCCACCCAGAGTCCCTCCCTGCCTCCACCCCAAAGTCCTGAGTCCCCTTCCCGGCTCCTCCAACCCACCCCTCCCACATCCTACATCACAAGTGGCTCCCAGACCAGCAGTGGGATCCTTCCCAACATCTTTCTGAGGTCCTAGTTCTGAAGCCTCCCCTACCTGGCCAGACTGGAGGCTTGGTGAGGGCAGGAACTGCGCCCTATTTATCCTTACAGCCCACACGGGGCTCAGCAACACCTCACACAAGGGAGCATGTGTGCAAAAAGTTCTATGACCCAGACGTGGCGACTTGGGCTCAAAAGGTAGGCTATTTTTACTTTTATTAGATTTTATAACATTGGCCTCTTTCCAATTTTGGAAAACTAAAACTTGATTTTTAAAAATCTAATAAAAATAGAAAACACAAGAAGAAAATCAAGGTCACTCATAATTCCACGACCCAGAAGCTTTATGAGCATTACTGTGTTGGTAGAAGGGCCCTTCAGTGTTTATTATTTTTAGCAGGCATTTGTGTGCACACACACTCCCGTTCCAGGGCTCTGAACCATTTTTGACTGATGAATTATAGACCAGTTAATTATCTGAAATGACTTAGAGGTCTGCCTTTATTCACACTCAGATGATATTAATTTCAAATTATTAGAAAGATAAAGAAGATGTGATTCATATATACAATGGAATATTACTCAGCCATAAAATGGAACGAAACTGGGTCATTTGTAGAGAAGTGGATGGACCTAGGGTCTGTCATACAGAGTGAAGTAAGTCAGAAAGAGAAAAACAAATATCGTATGTTAACGCATATATGCAGAATCTAGAAAAATGGTACAGATGAACCTACTTGCAGGGCAGGAATAGAGATGCAGATGTAGACAACGGACGTGTGGACATGGGTGGTTGGGGGAAAGGCGGAATGAATTGGGAGATTAGGATTGACATATATACACTACCATATGTAAAATAGATAGCTAGTGGGAACCTGCTGTATAGCACAGGGAGCTCAGCTCGGTGCTCTGTGGTGACCTAGATGGGTGGGATGGCGGGGGCGGGGGGGGAAGGAGGTGTAAGAGGGAGGGGATATATGTATACACATAGCTGATTCACTTTGTTGTATAGCAGAAACTGACACACCATTGTAAAGCAGCTATACCCCAATTAAAACAACAAGAACAACAGAAACTAATTGGGTCAGAATTGTTAATGTCATGAAAGACCAAAAATAAATAAATTTTAAAAGAAAAAGAAAGTGCCTAATGTTAAATGAAGAACACTTGCAGGATAATAAATAAAATGTATTTTTATATAAAGAAAAAAAACAAAACTGTATCCAAAACAATATACCGTTTAAGGATACTTATATTTGGTAAAACTCTTAAAAAAAAGAAGGAAATGATCAAAAAGTTCAGGGCTGTGGTCAGCTCCTCAGATACAGGGTATAAGACAGTGGGAACACAGGTGGTTTCACAGGTGATGGAAGAGTAGGGGGAGGGCACACAGGTGACCAATTTGTTACGTATTTATATACAGATACACTACATACACATTGATGTATAAAATATTTCACAATAAAAAGGAAAATAATCCATCTTTGGCTCCCAGGATACTTAAAATATTGCGCTACTCAAGTAAACATTTTATCAAACCTTTACTAAGGGCCTGTCATAAGCCAGGCCCAGCATGAGGGGCTAGCAGGCCCCCAAAATAAACACAGACCAATCTCAGGGTGAAGAGTAATGCACATCCTTCATTATATCCGTCTGCTTGGACCATAACCCCATCCCCACTTTCTAGTAGAAAAGAATTTAGATAAAGAATTAATAAAAAATAAAGTCCAAATAATTACAGAATTAATAGAAAAGTTCAAAATGCATTTCTGATAGAAACTATATGTAGATATCTCCTTATAAAAACAGGAGTATGCTTCATTAACATTTTGTCTGCAATTCAGCAGTATTATTGTAAAATACAGACCAAAGACACCATCGGTGCAACTGTGAGGTCAATCAACAACCCAACATCAGCCAAGGCAATAATTACAAAGCAAAACGAACAGTAATTATTTATTTTTTAGAAGTAGGGGAAAATGTTTTCAATTAAAATAATAAAGTGAGAATAGCAGGTTTATGGCCTTTCTGCTGAAGCATTTATTACAAATCCTTCTTTCAGGACATTTCACCAGTTGCCACCATCATAAGACCATGAGCGACAGGGGCCTGGTGATGTGGCCGAGGCCTTGATCATATAGGAAAATTCAAGTCTAGGGATGGCATACTGTTTATTCACCCAGGAAGCCAGCGGCCTTGTTCTTGGGGGGGAATTTCTTGTTCCACCAAGGAAATCCGCACAATGTAACAGTTGGAAGTGTCCTCATACTTTGTGAATCAGTATGAGTCTAACCAAAGACAGAGACACAGGAAAAGAGCTTTTCCCTACATTCTGGTAAGTGCTGACAAGACGAGGAGGCTTAGGTGATTTGGGAACCCCAGGGACCTCGCTGAGCCAGGTGCAGGCCCTGGCTGGTCCCTGACACAAGGATCCAAGTCAAATATGGGCTTTGCTTTTAAAGAACTTGTAACTGAACAAGGGTGGGACAGGAAAATAATAATAAAATACAGAAAAGTGAAAAAACATGTTAATATACAGCAGCCAAAATGATCAAACTGCTCCAGTGGCTTCCAAAATACTAAGAAGAAAATGGGCAGTGGTCACTGTGATCCCTGTGGTCACCGCGGCCAAGCGGCCTGGCCTTGGCCCTGCCGTCCTCTCCCCTGTTTGCTGGAGCTAAGGATGCCCCCACCTGTGCACCTGGGTGTTTGCTGTGTTTCTGCCCAGAATATCCTCCCCACGTGTACACACACTCCCTCCCTCACTTCGTCAGATCTCACTCAAAGGCCCCATCTCAGAAAGACCCGCCCCAACCAGCGTGTCTCGAATTAGCACCTACTCTCCACGTTCCTGGTGTTATTTATTCCCATTTCACAGATAAGAAAATAAAGGCTCAGAGAAGTTAAGAGTTTCCCAAATCAAGTTCCAGCTCAAAGCTGTCCCAACTCCGAGTCCATCTTTTTTTTATTTGTAATGTTCATTTTATTTGCCATTTATAGTTTCCCCATTTTTGTCCAACTTTCTTTTTTTCTCATTTTCAATATTTTTTTTATTGAAGCATAGTTGATTTACAAAAACCTCTATGGAGTCCATCTTTTTTCCACTACATAACACATTCTCAATTAGCATGTTTTATGCAGGTGATCAAGAACTGAGTAGGATATATGTTTAGGATCTGCATTTGTCTATGATATCTAACCAAGCTATAAAGAAAATCCACAGGGCAGGCATCCAGCTATTGGAAGCTGACCTGTGTTAACCCATCTCCTTTAAGTCCTATGATTTCATGTCTCTGTTACAGCTTCAAAAAGTCGGTCCTTCTCGGGGTCAAATTCCATACTATCAAGTGGTCCACCTTTCATTCTTCTTTCCTTTTTGTTAGTTGGGAAAACCATGTTGTGAATAGGATTTTGAAGATCTGTTGAAAATGTAGGCTTGAAGGGAGAGTATAAACCAGAGGGGGGAAACAGCCAGTGCACGTGGTCTAGCAGGATGGGCACCAGCTCTAATACACCTTAGGTGAAAACAGAAAGCAGCAGGGAAATCATCTGGTTTGGATAAAAATTCAAAAAATTATATATCTAAACCTCTCATCTACGCTAACTCTCCAAGTCTTCCGGCCGGTGCACTGGAAGGTCAGGCCCGTCTCTCCTGAAGACTAGAATTGTCTGGGGATGGGGCAGGACTGGGCCTCTGACGACTCCCACCACCTGGTCTGAGCCAGCCCAGTATCCCAGGGGGCTCCTTGGAGCCTGGGACCAATCACTATCCCGTATTAATGGTAACAAGCAAAGCAACTATTTATTTCAATACCAAAGATCACCCTAAGGGCAGGGAAATGTCAAACTGGATGCTTAATGAAGTTGGTTCAAAAATGCTCTAGGGGTGCAATGTGAAATTTTCAGGCATAAACAGAGATGATCCAAGGAGACAAAAAATGTAAAGACCTCGCCTCCTTAGCATACACAGTGTGTAGGTTTGATTACTGAACAGAGATATGAAGTATGTGCTAAATAATTCTTCTCAACAGCTCATTAGGCCTAATCCAGCTCTGATTTCTACGAGTCCATTAATTCCAAATATGTGTCTGCTATACGTACGCACATCCACACACGGTTGTGAAACACCGGCTTAATTTCACAATGTAATATCCTGGAAACGGCAACAGGTAAGACATCAAATCGTATATTGGGCAGATTTTAAGTGTTTATAATTTTCGCATGTGATAAATGAAAATGACCAAGAATAACGGACCCAAGAGAGATGACATTTCAGTTAGAAAACACTAGGCGGTGACCAGGCACCGAGTACCGGCTGCCACACGACCACGAAGGAGCGAGAGCCTGGAGAGACGCCGCACGGAAACTCCACGCGGCAAACAGCAGCGACACAGGTGCTGGCCTTGTTTATGTGGGGTTTTATTTATTTCTCGTCCCCTAAAATTGGAGCTGCTTTCATCATGTGCTCCTGCGTTCTGATTAGTTCCTGCCGACACTCAAGCTCCTAAATCCGTCTTTTCTCGCCCTGTTCTTCCTTTACTAGGTCACTGACACTTGCTGATTCCCCTGCCTAGAATGTGTTTCCTGCTGACCCCTGCAGGGCTGTCCCCACTATCATGCCCTGGGCCGCCCTGCAAACGCCCCTGTCCCTACGCCCCAGGTCATCCTGCCTCTTACCCATATTTAACTTTTCACCACCCAGCATACTGTCTGTCTCCTTATTTGTGTACTGGCAGCTGGTACCCATCAGGTACAGTTGTGCAGGTCGTGCCCTGATCAAGAGCCCCAGGTGGAGGGGGGTTGAATTCCTGCAGGTCTGTCTCTCCAAACAGGAGCCCTAGTGAATGAGTCAGGCTGGAGAAAGGGCACCTGTTCCTAAGCGGTCTGTGCAAGTTGCAGCCTGAGAGAAGATGACGCTCATTCACTGCGTGCAATCTGCAGCCCCGTCTCCCTTTGTAAAGATGGCTCTGTGGGGAGAGGAACGGGGGCCTAGAACAGTGCCTGGCCCATACCAGATGCGCAGTCAGCGGAGCCGAAGCGAAACATGGACACAGTACAGACACAGGAAGCTCCGATTATGTGCCAGGCACCGTGTATCATCCTGAAACAACAAGGAAAACAAAAAGATCCCGCTCCCCGTACCCCAAAATCGTGGAACAGAGCCACTTCACATCCTGCTGTCTCTGCATGCCTCTGTTCCCTGAGGACCCACCCACACAAGGCCTTTCCCTCCTCCCTTTCCTCTTTCCCCAAAGCCACAGGTGACGGCTCCACCACCTGACTGCTCTTCGGAAATCTGCCCTTTGACAGTGGTTTCTCTCCTTTTCCTTCAACATTTTAAAGAACAAGACTACAAGTCATCCCATCTGCCTCTTTTCTGTGCGTCAGTTAAAACACGGAATGATAGAATATCTCTAGCACAAAAGGTTACACTAAATAAGACACCTCCAGCCATTAATGAGCAATTTGTCATCTGAGAGGTATTTTCACTAATTACAGCATGTCTGGAATTGTAGCCATTATGGACATGTGCTAATTTACTTCAAGGTAGAACTTGTCTTTGTCACTGGTTTCCACGTACTTGTAGAGTACAGCAGACATTTTTACTTGGTTCAGAGATGTAAAGACTGAAGCAAATGGAAATCAAACATTTGAGGCTTCAGTTTGAAAAGGCCATAGTTCCTACTTTCAGACACATGCAAAAGCCACCAAAAGCCTCGCCAAGAAATTTTAATAAGTGCTTAAGTTTGGATTCAAAAATATATCTGTGTATTTCTATGCAGCTGAAATCAGACAATATGAATTATAATAGTTGTACTGGATTAGACAGGGTTATGCTAGCTACTGTAACAAATAAACTCCAGAATCGCAGAAGCTTATCACAAAGGAAGTGTATTTTAGTGTATTTTTCCTTCATGCAATAATCTAAGGAACGAGGTTGCCGGTCAGCTGGCAGGGCGGGGGCCGAAGCCCTCTCTGTGCACATTCACTGACTCCGCTCACGAAACATCTGCCAAATGGGACACGGTTTCCAAGGTAATTTGGGGCATCAACATCCAGATGGCGTAAGGAGAAAGCCTGAAGTATCTCACATGGGAGCTTTTTAGGGGCCAATCCAACAGAACTTTTTGCTCACCTTCCTTTGGGTAGAACTCTGTCACATGACCACACCTAAATTCAAAAGAGGCTGGGAAATGCAACCAAGCTTTGGGCCAAGACGTGGATAAACAACTTATATATTTTTGAACAGCTAAGAATCTCTTCCTCAGATGTAAGGCACTGAACAGAGCAGAATGGATCCTGTTCTCATTCCCCACGTGGGAAACGGGGGCTGGGCACGCTTTTTTCTTAGCATCCCAAGGTGGGCTGTGACAGAGCCAGGACTAAAACTCAGGTCACCCTAGGGGAATTCCCTGGTGGTCCAGTGGTTAGGGCTCTGCGCTCTCACTGCCGTGGGTGCAGGTTCAATCCCCGGTTGGGGAACTAAGATCCCACAGGCAAGCGGCACAGCCAAAAAACAAAAAAACAAAAGCAAAAACTCAGATCACCCTAGCCTTAGACCGCTGCTCACCTTCCAAAAACAATGAAACTTACCAAGACTTTTCAAAATCCTCCTCTACCAAGATGCCCCTGTAGCTGCAGAATCTGCACCAACCATCGCCAGCCTGGGCTCCGGTGCCCATATTCTTGTTCCACGTGTCTCTGGGCAGTGGCCCCAGGATCCTGAGACACAGCAGCACGGTTTGCCCATGGCAGATACATTTCACGCTCCGTCCTTCCCCAGCTGTAAAAAGCTAATACTTCCTGAGTGCTGGGCACTGCTCTAAACGCCCCAGATTTCACTCCTGGATCAGTACTCCTGTTATTAGTTCCCTGAAACAACGACAAAACTGAGACCCAGTGAGGTCAATCAAGGTGCCAAAGGTCACACACCTGCAAAGTGGCAGAACCAGGATTTGAACCCACAGAGAGGTTTCGCCCTAGACCCTGTGCTCAATCATCGTGCGCTACAGCCTTAAGGGAAAATTCCTCCATCAAGAAAGTTTCAAATAAAATAATGGACATTGAATACTGTGTTAAATTTCAGGCTCACAGGCTGATTTCTGCCTACCTGCCATTTCCTTCCCTCCCCCCAAGTTCATAGGCCTTAAGCTAGGAACTAATCCCAATTTTCAAGTGTTTATTAGATTTTCTATAAAACCGCTTGTGAAAGTGGAAATTTAAAGGTCCTTTAGATTCTGCATGTGCAGACTTTATGAAGTATGTCACCCTGTCCCGTGATTCCCTCCGCAAGGCCTGTCCCACTTGCTGTCCTAGAAGACAAGGCTGGATCACACACACCCCATCTGAGCTCTGTGTAAGAACCCCCAAACCTAGACCAATAAAGAGCTACACCTGAGCCTCCTGTTTCCAATAAAAGATAAACAGTTTTCACTATTCGCCGCTTACTATTATTCCTAATGAACTTTTCATTCGCTCGAAAAATACTCCTTGATATACGCCATGTTCCAGGCAGTAATTTAGCCACTATAAATGAGAGCAATAAAGTCAGTGGCCTTGGGGATCTTACATTTTAGTGGAAGAGGCAATAAATAAGTATCAGATAAATAAATAACAGAATTTCCTAAGTGTTAAGGGCTATGGAGAAAGCTGAAGCTAGGTAGGGGGACAGAGTGATGTAGGGCTGGGGTATGGCTTTTTCAAACAGCATGGCCTGGAAGGTCCTCTCTGAGGATGGGATATTGGAGCAGACACATGAATGGCATGAAGGAGCCATCATACAGCATTAGTGTGTCCTGGGAGAGGAAGGAGCATGTCCTCAGCAAGAACGGACTTGGTGGGTTCAAGAACGACAGGGAAGTTCCGTGAGCTACATCCTCGTGAGCAGGGCAGGAGGACAGAAGGTGTCTGATAGGTAGGCGGACACCAGTAATAAAGCCTTTTATGTGCATTTCATTCTAAATATAACTGGAAGCCACTGTAGGGCTTTGAACACAGTGATGTGATTTGGTTTATGTTCTGGAATGACAACTTGGTCTACCAGGAGCAGATGGACTCTGGGAGAGCAGACGTGGTGGAAGCAGGAAGACCCGATGAGATGCCACAGGAACAGTCTTGGAAAGGGTGGATGGCAGCTTTGACTAGGCAGATAGTGTTCCAGATGGTGAAAACGGTCCGCTTCAGGATGCATCTTTTTTTTTTTTTAAATAAATTTATTTATTTATTTATTTTTGGCTGCGTTGGGTTTTCCCTGCTGCGCGCGGGCTTTCTCTAGTTGTGGTGCGTGGGCTTCTCATTGCAGTGGCTTCTCTTGCTGCGGACCATGGACTCTAGGCGTGCGGGCTTCAGCAGTTGTGCCTCGCGGGCTCAGTAGTTGTGGCTGCGGACTCTTGAGCGCAGGCTCATTAGTTGTGGCGCCTGGGCTTAGCTGTTCCGCGGCATGTGGGATTTTGCCGGACCAGGGCTCAAACCCGTATCCCCTGCGTTGGCAGGCGGATTCTTAAGCACTGAGCCACAAGGTAAGTCCCAGGATCTATCTTAAAAGTAAAGACACACAGGATTTATTGACGGACTAGATGTAGCATAAGAGACAAAGAAAAAATATATCTATTAGGCTTTTGGACAGAGTAGCTGGATGAATGGTGGTGTCCATGCCCAAGATGGGGACAGATGGAGGGAATCAAGTTGGTGGTAGCTGGCAATGGGTCACATGGAGCTGGTATCAAGAACACCGCCTGGGAGACAGAGTTTGAAACACGTGAGTCATAAAAGTGGATTTGAAGATTAACACTAGGATGTACAGCCTGGAGCTCCAGAGTGAAGGAGACTGGTCAGGTTAGAGAGTAGAAAACTGCAGCAGGAAAGGGGCTGAGGGTACGTGGTGTGTGCGTCAACGTAACTGGGGATCCTGAGAGATGGGAAGAGAAATGTGCTGAAGCCACAGTAAGTCATGAGGAGAACACCTCTCCAGCTTTCAGGCCTCATGGCAACAAGGATACAAGAGAGAAACAGCCACTGCTGATCGGACGCTAGGAGTGGAAATGATCCAGGAAACAGCCAAGTCTCAGATTAAGCAAAAGCTGAGGGGAACATTCAGAGAAGAGAGCGGGGACACAGGGATTTCACTGGTGACAGATCATAGAGGCCAGAGGGTAACAAAAAGGTTCAGAAGATTAGAGAGAGTTTTGCAACTGGGTCAGATTATCGGATGTACAGGACCCTATGACAGTAAGAATCAAAAAATGATGCAGAGTCTGGTAGATCTTTGACTTCTGAGGTGGCTAATAAGATAACTGAGAAGTAAAAAAAAAAAAAAAAAAAAAAAGATAACTGAGAAGTAAGATGCAATAGGGTTTGTCCTGATGGTCTATTAGGAAAAAAGAGAGTAATCAATTCTAACTACATTCCTACTCTGGGTCAGCTTCCTAGACATCTATGATGGAGTCTGGGAGCTGATGACTGGGGGAGGAACAGTCATACCAGGAGCATTGTACACAGAGATTATTTAAGCAATCTCTTTATAACACCCATGTGTATCAGTTTCTGGGTTTGTATAACAGAGCATTACAATCTGCATGGCTTGAAACAACAGAAATGTACTGTCTCACATTTCAGAGGGCCGGCAGTCTGAAATCAAGATGCTGCAGGGCACATTCTCTCTGAAACCTGTAGGAGAGAATCCCTCCCTGCATCTTCCTAGCTCTGGTGCTTCATGCGCAACCTCTGGCACTCCTTGGCTTGCAGCCTCACTGCTCGAATGTCTCTGTCATCACATGGTTTTCTCCCTGTGTGTCAACTCTGTCTCCGCAGGTCATCTTCTTATCAGGACACCAGTTGTATTGCATTGGGGTCCCACCCTACTCCGGTGTGAATGCATCTGAATAACTAGTTACATCTGCGATGAACCAATTTCCAAATAAGGTCACATTCTGAGGTACTGGATGTGAGGACTTCAACAGATCTTTTTTTTTTTTTTGCGGGGAGTGATGCAATTCAACTCACAACACTGAAGTACTGCTTTTTCCAGTTTTCATGTATAACTTGTGCACCAAATAAAAAATAATTTGCATATATTTTTTCTTTCTTCCTCGTGGGTTCTGACCAGTTAGAATTGTTTTGGATTGAGCTTTCCTGACGAGTAAATGTGTCCAAAGATGATTATTCTGAGTGCAAGAGCACTTTTCCCCTCATCCACTACATTATAACCTGTTTGAAAGCCACAGAAGATCAAGAAATTATTTTCACACAAACATATCTTCCTTTCCTCTATGGGGCCAGCAAAGCTTTATCTGAAGGTTGATGTCAGTTCTGTCATTTTCCATCAGCCTGGTGGTTGATGCTGTTTTCATTAAAAATTCTATTATTTTAAAAAATCCATCAGCAAGATTGTAAGATTAATTCATATGTACTTTGTACAAGACAAATCTAGCCTCTCAAAAGGTTTCTAAGCCAAAACGTCTCATACTGACAAGGCAGCAAGTTGGCCAAATACACCCAAATAAACCCAAATAACTCAACCATGTGAATCAATGAGATTTGGGAAAAACAGATCATGAACAACTGAGACTGCTATATATAATTTAAACTACTTTAAGCCCCATAGCACAGGGTTGCAGTGAGAAGGATTGTTCCTGTAGCTCCATCAGTGAATTCTGAGATCAGTTTCTCATGGCAGACACACTGGTCTTGCCCCAGAACTGCATGGGAGAAAAATGACCAAATGCAGAGAGGCCCCCTTTTCTCTTGTCACCATTGCTGTGGAAGTCCTGAGCTGGCCTCTCAGTGAACAGGTGGGAACGAGGGGAAATGCAATCACAGGGCTTCAAAGCTGGAAGGGCTTAACCACCCCCAACAGTCAATGGCATCCCTACCCTGGCTTTCCCAGCTGACTCCAGTGGACTTGTCATGGAAGAACCAGTCTTCCAAGGAAAAAAGGTCTACAAATCCTAAATCTATGCATGAACTCCTGACCCCATTATTTGTGTCAGATAACCTGGCTCCACGGAACCTTCCATATGTTTGTTGTTGTTGTTTTTTATCTCGTAGGAAATTCATCTTCAGAGCCATGAACTGTCCTAACTTTCTATGCAACAATCTTGTGATGAAAAATAAAGGAATACCTTTCTCCTCACTCCCTCTCTGATATAAACTTAGCTCAAGAAATTATTTGAACAGAAGAAGATTCCTAGGGTCTAAGCAGATGTGTAGGAGAAACACACAGAGAAGTATAATTAGACATGGACGGAGAGGCATTCCTCCCCTCATAGATCTTCCAGAAGCCAGACACAGTGCATCTATCAAAGTGTTGCCACATGGGTGTTTCAACTACACTAGGTTATAGTGAAAACTGCTAAATGTGTTACTATTATATGTACACTCACATGCATACACATGTGTGTACATTTATACACATGGAAAGAAGGAGACTAATCATATAATTATAGACTAAGCTTTGTGTACATCGTTTCATTTTAACCCCAAACGATCCTTTGAGGTAGGTAGTAAATGTCCTCTTTATGTGGAAGAATTTTTAAAACTTGCCCAAGATAACACAGAGAAAGTACTTGAGTCCGAGTTGGCAGAACCCTGTGGTGAAGTCCGTTTTCTCTCCCGCTGGAATACGGGCTAGGAAGGTCTGGTTTGTTGAAGAGCTCTGTCTCCTTCAATTGCACTCACCTGAAACATTCCTACTGCTTCCTCCCCGCCTTTGGCTCGCAAGTGCGATTCGAAATTGCAGCCTAAACCCAACCAATTCTTGATTTCCTAACAACACTATTATTTGACCATCTGTATGATGTTAATGGTATTATTTATTTATTACACCATGAACCCATCAACCTGCTCCCAAGGAAGCAAAATGATCTCAAATCATGCAAGAATCATGTTGCATTTTACCCATCAGTGGAGACTTTGAACTTAAGAGAATAAATGTGCCATTCATATTAATTATAATTTGTTCAGGCTTCCCCAGGAGAGACGCCAACGGTCCTATTCCTAGCGCAACAAAGAAGGAAATGTATGGGTGAAGGTGTCACCTATTCTGCCTCGCGCTGCTAGGGCCGCCAGAGAGACTGGCTTGTAGGCCTCAGAGAAGTGTGCTTCCACCTCAATGTGTGCAGTACCCCACTCCAGAGAGATACATGGTAATTCTGGGGAATTATTAACTCCCTGTGAGAGGGTCCAAGATTGCTGATATCTGAAGCAAACGGGTGGAAGAAGAACCACCCGTTTGGATAAAATCCTGACTTGAGCAATCTATGAAGATTCTATGATCCTCTGATGCGAAGGGACCTCTAGAGGCCAGCTGGGTCATTCCCTGTGTCCCCATCATGCCACAGACCACACCACACCTGACCCACTCCCATACCCAATTCCTAAAATACCTCCAGAACGGAGGTTCTTGTGCCCCCGAACAAGGAAGGACAACGAAATGCACTCGGTTTCTGGGAAGAGAAGAAGCTGACAATGAAGAAAAGAAGGAACCGAATGAGGAAAGCCCTTCGGTACAAGAAGAGAATGAGCTTAGTATTCAGACAAAACTGGTTCTCAGCCCCAGGCACATTCACCATCCGACGGTGTGATCTGGGGAATGGCTCACTCTGCCTTCCAGTGCTTTGCTTTCGTGACCTGTAAAACTGGAATAATAACTGTATCCACCTCATGGAGTATCTATGAGCATTCAATAAGTCTCTGCTGGTAGACTGCTCAGTGCCTGTGTGACACATAGTAAACAGAGCTCTCCCACCCAGCCAGAAGCAGAACTGACAAAGGCTAAGAATGCCAGCTTTAGCAGCAGAGGGAAGCAGCACTTAGGAGAGAGCATGATGATAGATGTTAGCCAATTCTGTGAAAGGCACCCACAGTCAGTAAGATGCTTCTGCACTTAGTAGGACAAGGTGACCTTGTCTCAGGCACAGGTAGCCCTGAGCCAGGGCTCGCAGCTGCGTGATGCCTTGTGGCTGGATGTCACCTCCTTCGCACCCCTGCAGGAAGCCCTCTTTGTGGGAGACTGATTATCACTAGCCTCACTATCTGAAAAACCAGGTGGTTGAACTCCCTGCGCTCTGTAGTCCTTTCAAACTCAAAAGAAAAGAGAAGCGCCTCTGCAAAGCACCGAACCTTGTAGGTGAGGAGTGCTGGAGAACCGGCTGCCCCTCTTCTGCAAGTTCTTCAGGCTCTCCTGACAGCCGGCATTGTCCTTTCTCCTCCTGCCCCACGTTCGACGGGGTTTTCAGTTTCCCCATTTTAGTTTTTGGCTCCTCAACAGGCTGTGTGTGCTTCCAGGAGCCTCCCTCCACAGCCCCATCTGTCCATGCTCTTCTGAGCCCCGGTCCACCCAATGGATGCCTGGCAAGCCCCAGAGGTGAGCAAACAGGGGTCCACCCCGGTAGGGGCCAAAGCAGCCAGAGCAGCACATGCTTCCTGAGTGGCATTGCTATTCTGAACAAGATAACTCATAAACAACAGATCAATAGTTACACGACCAGACACCCACTGACAGCGGACTCCAAGTAGAAAGAAGGATGGGCCCCTCTTTATCTTGAAAATGCTAATTTCCCTGAGGTCTACCTGGGGTTGAGTACATCATCAGAGAGTAGCATTTCTTCAGAGGCTTAAGGACTGGAGAGGGGAGTGACCTGGCAGATGAACGGCTTATGTTATGGGTGCAGCTATGAAGTGACAGACAATTGACACAGACCATCTGTGTCCTGGACAGAAAGACACCGGCTCAGTTACTTACGTGTATCTGTAACCTCCTCAAGAGCAACCTCACACCCAACATAGCATGACCCAGACGCAAATGACAGTGAGCCAGGAGCACATCCGGGGCAAGGACAACACCAGACAACTCAGGAAAAAAGGGCAGAGAGGGCAAGGAGAAGATGGTGATCGCAGACATTCCTTCCTTCCTTCACTCATGCAACAGCTATTTACTGAGCAGCTTCTACCTGCCAGACACGGCACAGAATAAGACAGAGAAGGCACTCATCCTCAAGAAAGTTACAACCCCGTTGGGGAAGACAGATCATGAGCAACTAACCAAATAAATGAATGGGAAAATCTCAGATACAGATGATTGCTCTGAAGAAATAATCCAGGATGATATGCCAGCGTAAGCCTGGTGGAAGTGGTAGGGGATCACTTTTATTTAGGTGTCAGGAACAGCTTCAGGGAGGGGGTTCCACCTGAGCTAAGGCCAAAATGATGAAGAGCTGCCCATGGGAAGATCTGGAGGAGGGGTACCTCCACAGTGGGGGCCATGTGTGGGCAGGCTCTGTAGCAAGAGTACGTTTTCTGTGTTCACAAAACAGGAAGACAGTCAGGATGCCTACAGCAGAGTGAGTGAAGGAAAGAGGGGGACCTGCACTCAGACTTTATTAGCAAAAGCCCTGGTCCAAGTCATGCACTAGGAACCAAGGACAGAAACCCGAAGAAGGTAGAGTTCTGGCCTCAAGAGGCCACGGAGCAGCTGGAGAGACTAACAGAGAATCCATCAGCTCCGAAAACGAAATGCTAAATGCTTTCCATGGTATGAATAACATGCCACAGTCTCCTACAGCTGGAAGGGGCCCCCATGGGTTTTCTCAAGTATGGAAACCACATTGTTCTCTGCTATTCTGTGGAACTGCTACACCGAAACCCAACTTCCGTCTTGTACATTTCTCAGACCTTTTATTTTTAACTCATATTTTTTAAAAAAGCACTTAGCAGATGACCCCCAAGGAAACAATTCACTTTACTGGTTGCGGCCTTATTTGGGGAATCCATGAAAACATGAAATGCATCCATCAAAGTTGTCCAGTGACATGCTGACATTTAGTGACGGTCTCTAATTAATGAGACCCACGCGCCGGGCCTCTCAGGCTCTCCTGCCCCCATCAGAGGAGTGCAGCCCACCCACTGGGAGAGAGGGCGCTCTTCTCTGACCGCCGGTAGACCACCCACCCACCCACGCGATCATGGGCACATCTGCCTCCATGGCTGATGACCACTTCAACCTCTGCGTCCACAGCCTGGCCTTTTGAGTTGGACCCAAGGCCCTGGGGTGAGAAGCCTCAGCCTCAAGCCTTTCCACAACCAACACCCAGCTCATGCCCTTCATGTGAGAACCACGCCACACATCTTAGTTGGTCGACCCCAGCTGTACAGAGGCTAGGGGATACTTTTGTTTGGTTTTCAGTCATCTCATCTGTTCAGTAAACATTTGGGAGCATACGGTGCTCAGGGCATTACAGAGCAGGATCCCCGCTTCCAAGAGCTAGCAGCTCCCCATCCACGTGGAGAAGGTAAACAGAGAGATAAACAACATTGCAAGACAGGGTGTGAGACAAAATGAGCGGAGAGACGATGCCAAGTGTCCGCAAGGAGTCGCGAGAACACAGAATGCGGTGGGGAAAGCTCGCCCTGCAAAGTCAAGGGGTCAGCATTCCAGCTCGGCCACGCACTAACTTGTGTGATTTTAGGTAAATTCCCCTCTCCGGGCCTCAGCGTCCTCATCTATAGAACAGACATAATTTAGTCTATTTCAGAGAGTTGTTGTGAGGATTAATTGTGAGTAACTAACCAATAATTGATAGTACTATTCATCATTCAACATTATTATTACTACTCCTCGTAATCTGGCTTCCAAATCTCTTAGCTGTGCAACCTTAATCAAATTATGTAAACTCAGTCTTCTCACCTGTAAAATGGGGATAATCATAGCACCTACAACCAGAGGGACTGCATTAGGGTTAAATGTTAATGTTATGAGGTTGGATGATGGGTGAGATAGTGTGTAAAACACTTAGAATACTCCCTAAGACATAGTGAGTATTGGAGAAACTTCAGTTCGTGTTATTATTATTGCATATTCTATTTTATGAAACCTCACCTTTTTAAAAAAATTATGCGTACAGACTACTGGCAGGAGGGCAGAAAGACTAGGAGACTGCAAATTGTCTGTAATTCTATTCAGACTGTGGATGCCGTATTAGGTGAAAGGTTTACCCAATATGTCTACAAGGATCATTAGTGTTAATTGGAGGAAATAAAACATTCTAAAAAGTTTCCTCACGTTAGAATCTGCTGCTGAAGCATTCGTTCTTTGGGAACTGCAAAAGATCCTCAAAAAATGAAACTGGTGAGAACAAAGCAGAATAAAATGAAATTAGAGCAAAAAAGTCCTCTGCTGGTTGAGAAGAAAACTACAAGCATGAACCTCAGGGTCACCTACGGTGACAGGGAGAGGGTGGTTCTCAGGGCAGAGCAGGGATGGCTGTGGTCTGTGTAGCTTGGTCACATGCTGAACGAAAAAGAAAGAGGTGAGGATGGGAGGAAGGAAGGACGGGAGGAAGGGAGGGAGGAAAGAAAGAAGGAAAGGGAGGGAAGACAAAAGAAGGAAGAGACGACCCACATACACACAATAAAAGCAAAAGGGAAATAACCCAGAGCCCTGAACCACTCGATTGTTGCAACCTGGAATCAGGTTACGTGCAAATTTAGCAATTTCTATGCAAACAAAATACATTCTGAAATTCCTACTTGCTTCTTTGCACACAGCATCACAAAATGCAGAGCCTGTGCTTGAGGGTTTAAGGGCTTCCGCTCCACAGAAGTGCAGCCCAACACGGGGGCCCCTCCTCGTCTAGTGCGGGAGGGCCTGAGGAGGACGATGGCCATCCTGTGGAGGCTTGAGCGCCATCTGCACGGTCCACCTGCTGCCCCGCTCACATCCTAAATTAGGCCCATGGCCAACAGGTTGGTGTCCCGCAGATCTCACCTCCTCTAATCCCTGCCCTGTAGGGCTCCTTCCACTGGGAGGGTCTTCCTCCTACTTGTCGGGAAGACAGTCAGTCTCAGTGGCTGGCCCTGGACGTCAGGAGATGTTCCAGGAGGGCCTTTTTATGCCAGGGCTGGGCTGAGAAAGCCCCACCATATCCCACTTCCTCCATCTACAACCAGTCAAGCCCAGTGAGTCTACAGCATATGTGACAATGCAAACAAACATGAGTGCACGAGAGACAAGGAGAGGGGCCCGGAGTGAGTCAGGAAGAGGCATGGAAGCAAAGACAAAGAAAGAGAAGCCAGCCGGTACACGATAACGCGCTTTTTCAGAGGGGCTGCTCCAGGCCCCAGCTGAGCATCTGACAAATCCAGCAGAGTCCTGACTCTCATGAGCCTGGGGACTGCCCTCTGAAGACCAGATCCCGGCCTGCCCAAATCCCCTCATTGTTCCTATGATGTGGCAGCTACGTCTGTCAAGGCCCCTTTGCTACTTCTTTATCCCCAAATCTCTGCAGAGCTGACTGCCTTCCCCCTTCTCCTTGAAAGTACCTTCCCATCCGTTTCTAAAATGTTCTCAGTATGAGACTGTCTCCATCTTATTTCTTGAGGGCTATATCTTGCAGCCAAGGGTTAGGGAAAAGGGGGCATCCAGAGGACACTAAATGCCATCGACTACATTGCTTTAGAGGTTTGTTTTTGTTTTCTTTTCTAAGTAGTCTGAAATCAGGACATATTTAAAGTTTCCATGAAATCCTTTATAAAGCAGATACACAGTTATTTCAGGTGTGACGTGTGAGGCAGTTAGACATTTAACCTTTGCTCAAAATAGTCCCTAACTCAGGGCTCAGTGGAAGAGGTGGGTTTCCAGAACCAGTGAGTACCCTGGGGGCATGAGCATTAGCTCGCCAAAGACAAAGGAGCATGGGTGCTTGCAGACTATGACAGGCCCTTAAATCACACGCTTCCTTTGGCAATGTTCTGACAAGTCAGCTCTGTAACCCAGTGTCCCTTTTGCAACATTTTCTATCCCGTGGGTATTGCCTTACATGCACCATCCATAAACCTTAGAAGAGCTACCTTAGACAGTCACAAAAGGTGTAAAAGAGTGGGCACCAACACCAAGGTTCTCTCTCCAAGAATCTTCATGCACAAAGGATGGGAATATTGCCATACTGCCTTACAGTCAGCTCAATGGCCCAGTCTGGAAAACTTTATTTAAGCAGGCATACATTCTTCCCATGAATCTTCTTAACTTCTACCTCCTGCTGACTCTCATAAAATTCCAGAGAGTTAAGATCTCCCACTGCAATCACTAATTCTGTGTTGCCCTTCTGTGAGTGGTATGGTTTGTAGACACTGGAAATTGAGTTAGCATCTCAGGAGGCCGGGGGAAAAGGGAGACAGATTCATCCTACCTTACTCAAAACATAGTCAAGATTCTTCTTCTCCTTCTCCAATTCCTGTCAGCCTTAACCCCAGACGTCAAGCAGGACCCAAGTCAACACTGAGACCCAGTTTCCATTTGGGAGATGAGTTTTGAACATACTGCTTTAGCGGACAGCACAGCTAACCAAAGTAAACGATCTTTTCCACAGACAAATCAGACTCATCTCCATGGCTTCAATCTCAGAAAGCCATGTCCAGACAGAGAAAGCATGTCCCTCTGGCTACCAGCTCATGGCATGAAGACACCCCAGGAAAGCTAAGACACAGTCAGACCCAGGACGAAACAGCAGCTCTGCCAGAGTACGGGAGCGGGGCTGGCAACACCCCGTGGCACAGGCAGAGTGACGGCATTCACAGAAAGCCAGACCCGGCCTTTGGGACTCATTAACGCCAGAGAAGACTGTCCACGCTGAGCCCCAGCCAGGCCCCCAGTCACCGCGGCCACCGGTTTCAGGTACAGACAGTGCTCAGGCCACCGGCCTCCATCTCAGAGACCCCCTGGCCCAGCCTCCCCTCCTGCTTACCAAGTCCTGAGCCTAGGAGGCCAGTTTGGGGGAAACATTTCATCTCTGGAACCTCTGAGCGTTTCCCTATGACCACCACCTTTCCGGGGCAGAGCACCCAGCTCAGCCATGCATTGTGCAGCCCAGGGAAGCGGCGACCTCCCTGCCAGCAGCTGCAGAAAACACACCTGCGCCTCTCCCCCTCTCCCCCCACCCCCCCCCACAAATCGCTGTCGATTCAGAGAAGAATGGCAGCTCCCTACCTGAGGGTGGCGCTCTCCCCCTGCCGGACCGTCACGTTGTCCATCGCTTTGGGGAAGGTGGCATCTCCGCTGCGCACGGGCACTCCTGTGGGTACAAGGAACAGCAGCCTGAGAGACACGACCACGAGGCACTTCCAGGGCAGGAACAGGTACCCACAGACCCCCATCCTCGACGGCCACAACTTCCCAGAACTCCGGCAGCCGCTCGGCACACGCCCCCTGGGCGCGCACAGGAAGTGGGTGGGGTGGGGTGAGGCGGGGGAGCGAGCACGGGGACCCGGAGGCGCGGGCAGGAGAAAAGCGCGCAGACTCCTGCAAGTCTGGTGTTCCTCCCCAAAACCAGCCTCAGCGCTCCAGCCTCGGAGAAGCGGTTTCCACGGAGAACATCCAAAGGGGTCTCCCTCGGTGCTGCTTCGGCCGGGAAGGTGGCCGAGAGAGGCGAAGAGCAAAGACAGGTGCAAAGGTGCGGGGCGCGTCTCAGGAGCCCCTTCCTCCCGTTAACAGCTCAGGCATGGCACTTTGGAGAGGAGAGAGCACTTTGGTACCAAAAGGGGACAGGGAGTGGGTTAGATCCGGCTACCCAGAGATGGTCTGAATTCCTCAGTTCCAACAAGGGCAAATCCAACACTTTCTTTATAAGTTTCAGAGGCAGGGTGGCCAGCAGGACACAGTCTGTAACAATAGCAGAGCAGGAAAGTGGAACACGCAGGAGGCGCAGGGGTGAGCCAGGAGGAGAGGCTACGCCGGGCTTCGCGCGATCCGGACCGGGGATGCTGCTGCAGCAGCCGCCTCGGTCAACTTCGTCCGAGCCCAAATGCGCGCTGCAGCCGCCGCGAGGCGGCCGGTCTCGGCTGGGCGGTCTCCGCGGCGGCGGCGGCGGCGGCGGCCGAGGCGGGAGCGCACGGCGGCGGACGCCCGCTCTCTCGCTCGCTCGCTGGGGAAGGCGAGGGGCTGCAGGCCCCGGAGCCGCGAGGACGCCACGCTCAGCGGCCGCCCCCGGCCTCCGCGCCGCGGGCCTCCCGGGAGCAGCCCCGACGCGCGCGGGCCCAGACCGCCGGGGTTGTCATGGCAGCAGCTCCATCACTGACCGCCGCTCTCCGCCGTGCAGGCGCCGAGCGAGCGGGCGGACCGCGCGCATCCCGGCGGGCGGCGGGCGCGGGGCGCAGGCGCCCACCTTAACCCCCGCCGCGCCGCGCCGGGGCCGCAGGCGCCCAGGCGAGGAGTTTAACCACTTCCCCCCTTGAAGAGCTGTCACTTGCAAATGAAGAAGAAATGCAAAGTTACTACACAGCCTCAATAAGCGCAAGACATCTTAATAAGGGTCACAAACTAATTAACTAGGAAAAGGAAACTGCAGCATGCATGCGTGCACCTTTAAAATTATCAGATTAATTCATTAGCATTTAGAGTAAATTTAAAGTGTTGGGGGGACGTTTTAGAATCATCTCATTTTTTATTCAACAGGCAACGCCCACCCCACCAACACCCCCCAAAAGCTACTTCAAACACCATTCTAAATAGAGATCTTTCCATATATAAAACAAATGCAAAATCACAGAAGCCTCTTCGTGTGCGAAACTGGCAAAACCGCATCAAAATTTTGGTCAAGTTCCGACACTGACTTACATTCTTTATTCTTGTTTTGTCGACATTAAAAGATGCTAGCCCTGCAAAGTGCTCACTCAGATGAATGAGTGTGAACCCCTGGCTCTATTGATACAGAGGATTCCCAAGTGTCCTGGGCTTCACACTCCCGCAGAGCTGATTTCATCTTAAGAGGTGTGTTTTTCAGATTCTTGAAACCCAGGGAAAAACTGCATTGGCCTCCGTTGCTGTCACTTCTCCTCTTTGGCTGCTGTGGGTCCCTCTGTCCTACATCTGCATGTTTCCTCTCACTTCAGCTCTGATGGAACGCAGTTCCTTCCAGCCTGGGCCTGGCTCCTGAGGGAGGGGGGAAGCCCAGAGCGGCACAGCCCACCCCACGTGCTAACACCAACATGTTCTCTGCTCAGGGACTCCTGTCTGAGCTCCCTGCACTGACCCAGATTCTCCCCGGGGACAGAGAGGAAGCAGCCGTGGCTTTGTTTTTCCCCTAGACGCTGTCTCAAATCCAACCAGGAAGCTCTTTTTTAAGACATCAGTTGAATAACAACAACAACAACAAATGTCCTTCCCAAAAGCCATCCAGCCACCACCAAAGAGACTGAATCATTCTGACTGAATCACTGTAACCATAAGGGTCTTGGTGCCATAAAAGCATCTTTCGACTGGTCACCCCACTTACGTGTAGATAAAACGCGTGTGGGTGACGCCCAAGCACCTCACTCATCATACCCCGGTCACTCACTCCAACTGCCCTGGATTGGAAGGGACGGAGGTGGGTGTGCAGCTGTGGAAGCCACGCTCCAAGGTAACAAAGAAAGACTGAGAAGGCATGGCTTCCTCTTTTAACAGGTGACCAGAGAGTGCACAACAACGGAAAGTCAAGCAACTCGCACTGAAGATCTCAATTAATCCATCATTTCGCCCATTTTCCCCTCGTCTCCTCTGTTGACTTTTCCAATATTAAATTCTCAGGGAAATCCATCGCTACTTTTGTCCAGTGAGGACCATTTGATATGTAACACCAAAAAAAAAAAAAAAAAAAAAATATCAATGGTCAACTTATGACCACAAAGAATGACTTTACTATCGAGAAAAACAAAAATGATGTCTGCAGGGAGCAGGAGGTTTTGTTTATGCTTTTGAAAGAACAGGAGGAGAATTAACCTATTTTAGTACCAATCCGTTCTGACAAGTCCCTACTTTATCTTCACTTTGCAATGGGAATTGTGGAAGTAGGAAGTTGCATGATTTCACCTAGTTAAGATGTTATATGAGCAGACGTCAGGCGTGAGGTCATGACTGCTGACCTCAGTCTGCTGAATTTGGGGTTCTTCTTATGCATAGGCCAAGGAATTACCTCTAATCATCCACATCCGTTTTAACCACCCCTCCTGCTCCCCTCTAAAACTCCTCTTTGTAAACAGGTCCTACCACCTCAAGTGGAAACAAACACCAGCAGTGGAGAAGGAAGAGGGACTCATTCGGGGCTTTGGAGTCATTTCCCTCCAGGCTTGAGAATGGCAGGGATGATTCCTTTCATGATAAATTCTCACCCCGGCTCTTGCATCTAATTCCCAGGTAGGTACAAATGAGCACTAGTTTTTGCATCTAGGAATGTGGGTAATGGCAACAACAGGCCTTCCCGAGGGGCCTACATACATGATTAACTCTACAGTAAAATACTTAGAAATCCATTTAAGGTGGAAGATGCTTTATTAATACATTTTGCCTGCCACTGCTTCATTATTATAGCTGGGCAGAAAAATAACTCTTCTAACAGGCTCTGTAAGATGTTCAGTTTATACCAGACTGCATGCAGTTGATCTAAGACACTCACACCATCTTTGTCTCTGGCGGGGGAAGGGGGAGTAGTGAGCTGCAGCCTCCCAACCTGGCCGGCAGAAAACCCAGCAGAGATCAGGTATTGCTCAGGCTGGACAAAGAAAAGCCACTGGCAACCTCACAGCTGCTTTGTGGACCCAGGGATCCAAACTTTATTCAAAAATGGAAGTTTAGAAAGTGGTGAGAGGTCAGAGATGCCCGCACAATTAACAGGGCAGAATCCGTTTTATTGAAAGTGCTGATTGAAGCGGTTTGACTAGACGAAGATCAAAATCATATATCAACTCCCTTCTCATCCCCTAATCCCTAAATATAACCAACACTTAGTGGCTTATCTTATATCCTGTCTCTTGCTTCATAAAAACTGCTGGGTTTATTTTATTTTTCCCAGCATATCCGAGTTAATGAAAAAGGAATGACAGTCAGAGCAATTTCATTATTTGTGTTCTTTATAGAAATAACTTCCTTTCTACCTCCTGGAAAGCAGATTCCTAACGAGCGCCCACCTCCACTTTCTCCCCCCCACCCCCCTGCTGTCTTCCTCTCCATCCTCCGTTCCCTCCTGCATACACATATACTGTACACATAAATCAACTTGTCATAGCTTGTCTCCGCGCTGGCAGCTGTAATTGCTGCAGGTTATAAAAATATCTATAGGACAATGCCTTTCAAGCTCGCAGGCGTGCACACACACACACAGACACACACACACACACACACACACACACTGCCTGAGCAAAAGAAAACAATCATATTCCCTTTAATAATCCCGGGACTGCAAAGGACGGGGTGCAGAGGAGCTTGCTGGGTAGACTGTGGAGGGCTGGCAGGTAGCTGAGGACGCAGGGCTAGACAGAGACTCCGGGCAGCAGCAGCACTCCTCACTAAAGCAGGGCTGGAAAAGGGAAGAATTGCCAGTGAAAGGGAAATTGTTTCAGCTGTTGTTTTTGTTTTTCTCCGCGTCACCTACAGCAAGCTGGGGTTGGCTAAAGAACAGTGAATATTCTACACTCACAAGAGACCGAAAGAAGAGCTCCAGCCCAAGACATGCCAGTGCTGTTTCTCCTTCTCTAAAAAGGTGAAAGGCCCCCCTCTCCTGGTGGAGATTCCAAATAGGAGCACAGGCGAGAAGACGCGACACGCAGGGCAGTTAGAGCGGCATGGCGCCCAATAGACCTCGCAAGTTTTCATCAGAAAAGGCGGTGTCCGTCTGGCTCAAGAGATGGCTCTAGGGGAGTAGGGAAGGGCTGGACTCTGGAAAAATACATGCTATTCTTTCCTCCTATGTGAATATAGGGTCAAAATAAAATCATTGCTCATCCGGGCTAGAGTCTGGTGTCTTAGGATTTCAGCAGGGAGAGCCAAAGAGCAACGTGAAGATGAGGAAGAAGCGTCCAGAGAGAAGAAGAGGACAGGAATAGAGAGAACTGAGGAGCATGGGAAGAAAAGGCAAAGGGGAGGCTTCCCATGGACTTTGAAAGGTACATAAAGAGGAGGGGTGATCAGGATAATTGGCAGGTAGACAGAAAAGTAAAGAAAAGCAGGGCAAATGAGCAAAGTCAAAGTACCATCAAAGCAAAGGCCAGATACCCAAAGGGGAACATCACAAGAGCCAGGGGTCTTTAGAGAAGCCTCTCTCCATATCTAGGTTTGGGGTCATAATAAGACCCGGGATTCCCAGAATCACAGAATGATATGGTCAGCGGGGACATTGAAAGATGTATAACCCACTCATTTCAAAAGTGGGAGGAGTGAACCCAGGAGAGAGGATCCATTATCATAGGAATAAAGTTAACAACTCGTAAATCAGGACTAGAATCCCTGCTCGTGTGTTCTCTCCACTATACCTGGCAGGTAAGGACACTGCTTAAGAGCCAAATGACAAAATATCTCCTTTGGCTGCTACAGCTGCGGCAAGAGAGAGAACCACAGAAGTGGTTATATTAACACAGAAGTGTTAATATTACTGCCCAGTACTGATGCCTCTGGGTGTCCAGTTATTCAACTGAATTCAATGTCAGCCAGTAAACTTTGACAAGCAGACTTTGAGTGCCTCGTATGAGCCAGGAACTGTTGGAAGTTAGAGATAACAAAGATGAAAGACGTTGTCCTGCCCTCAATTTGCTTACAATCTAGTGCTGTTGGGGTTGTCAATGGTTCTATTTGCATTTACATCCAGGAAGGTTGAAGTTGTAATGAACTCAACCCAGCGCTCCCTGGGAAGTCCCTAAGAACATTCTTGTCGCCAAGAACAACAAGCTGGGATGTGCCTCCCCGTTGGGAACAGTTGATTTCCAGGCACTGTGTGTCCAGATTTCCAGCCACTGACCATGGTTTCCTAAGAGTCATTTAAAGAGGCGGGGGGGGAGGGGCGGCGGGATATTCTCAAGGATTTAAAAATGTAGGGAAGAAATTCATCTACTCAACAAACAAGTTTTCAGTGCACACTAACTGCCAGCTATGCGCTAGGTGGTGGATTCCAGTGGTGGGCAAGAGAGACAAAAACAAAAACCATTGTGCATCTAACCCTCATTAAGGACACTGGCAGGGGAGACAAATATTAAAGCAAGAACTTTACAAAACTGTAGATACGATGCTGATAAGCACCGTGAGAAACTGGAAGAACATACATGATAGAAGGTTCTCTTGGAATCAGGACAATCAGGAGACGTTTCCCTAAGGAAATGACTTTAAACTGGGACTTAATAGTGAGAAGGAGCTGACCGACCGGGCAGATGGTGTGGGCGGGAATCTAGTTGCAGACAGGATGGAATGTATACAACCGGGGACCGCAAGGAGCCTGGGACGCAGCTGCCTTTTATAGTCACAGACGGTGCTCTGTTAAATTAAGAGTGGGGACGTCTGAAGTGCTCTGATTGGAAAGCTCTAACTGCTTCCTCATCCTGTGTTCATGCATTCATTGATTCATTCAGTGCATATTTATCAATTAAGAATGACCAGGGGCTTTGGACTCAGACAGACCAGAAGTCAGACATCATCTCCTCCGTCACTAGCTGTGTGACCTTGGGGCAATAAGCTTGTTTGTGAACTAGTGATAAGAATGGTACATATCATAGCACGGAGGGTGGTGTGAGGATGCTATGAGACTCTTGACGGACAGAGGTGAGCTGCTGGGCTTCTGCGTGGGGACTGCAAGGAGGCCAGTGCATGTGCTTGCCTCCTTCAGAAGGGGTGTAGGTGTGATATTTGTCCCGAGAACCCAAGAGCAGCCCTCTAAGTGCCAGGCCTGTGAACACCATCCCTGTGCACATCCTGAGGGGTTTCATCCCAGGGACAGAACAGAAACTTCACGCTGAGATGTGGTCAGAAAGGGAAGTAGCTTAGCCTTCAAACCAGGGCAGGAAGAAGGTGACCCTCCAGTTCCCACCCCAGTGTCTTGAAAAGCACACAGGATCCAGGCCTGTGGGAAACAGCCTGAGCTTGAGAAAGAGGATGGGGCTTCCTCTTTGTGTGGCAGCCTGGAAACTTTTGTCTGCCATGCTCCCACATATACCTGAAAAGTAGCCAAACAACCTGAGAAAAAGACAAGACGCCTCCATCTCAGCAGGAAATGAGCAGCGCCTCTGACCACCTTCATGGAACTTGGGCCCGCCTTTGCTCCCGTGGGCCTGGTGGTGGAGTCCAAAGCCCCCCTACCCATCCCCAGGTCCAGATTTACACTAGTTACTGGATACTAACATGCATTGCTGGCCTCATGGCTCCCAGTTTCTACCCTTGAGCATCCCAGGGCTGTGCTGCAGGATCAGCCAGACTCCAATGCCAAGGTTTGCAAGATGCAGCCCAACTAGAGTCAGTAGTGGCTTCTCACAGAGAAAGAGCCTCTGGATGGTAACCGGCAACGCCAAACTTGGAGCTTAAACCCCAAATGTACCATTAGAGGAACTTGGCTTTCCTCCCCAGCCCAGCCCCATGCCTTTCTCCTTAATCAATCGCCTTTTACTCATGTCTCTCTTTAACCTTTTCTCTGAATTTTCTGCATTTTCTCCCCAGCCAGGAGCAACAGCAGAAGAGGTAAAACTTAACGAGACAGAAATTTGCTCAAAAACTTACGGGTTCAGTTATACTTCTTACTGGAGGTGGTGGTTCGTAAATATCATTTTATAAACCAGAGTCTTAACTCAGGCCATCATTAAATAAGTCACTTGCTTTTTTTTTTTTTTTTTTTTTTTTTGATTTTTTAGCTTCTTTGTTTTCAAAAGAACCAACATCTCCATGATATGTGGACCTTTGAGAAGATCTAGTGTCTAATACATCCAAATGGGCTAATGCACTTTTGAAAGCTGAAAGTACTGTTCTACAGTAAGATGACAGCCCATAGAGGGCTGGGGTCAAGGGCACTGCATTGGGCCCACAATCTGTCACTTATTGGCTGCATGGAGTTCCCCAAATCACTTCCACTTTCCTTCTAAGTGAGGAGTTTGGATTAAATGACCTCCTAGTCCTCTTCCAACTCTCAGTCGATGGTTTTAATGCTTCTCAACACTCTTCTCAGAAGCAGTGTATCTTCACATCTGCTCATTGGTTCCTCCTATAGAGAAATAGCCCTCCTCACCCTGTCCTTCCACTGTTCCCATTCACCAAGGTGTCCACTTCAAAACTCAGAAAACTGTGGCACAAAGTAATTAATGAGCTGCACTGGACCTAAGTCAGGCGATGGAAGAGCCACAATGATTAAAAGTCTTCTGATAAAGGATTTCTTTAAGGAAAAGAAAATCCCACAATGCAACCAGCAATGTTAATCTTCAATAAATAGGCTGTTAATATTTAACTGGCATTTATTTAAACTTACAGTAACCATCCCATTAAATCTAAATTAATTGCCCTTTTGGGACTCTTCCCCTAAAGCCTAGCCGGGACATGGCTGTCTAGATCATAGTCTGTGCTAGGCATCCAGCCATAAAGAGGATATTTCAGCCATCCATTTAAGACTAGATGATTAGAATATCATGGTTGAAAGGGCTTTAGAGGTCAACTAGACTAGTAGGTTTTATATTCTGTGTCCTTGGACTTTCTGGGGGCCTATTTTCCCCACCTCTTCGGTAAGGACTTTATTGTGTGTTCTATCTCTGTGTCTCTCTCTCTCCAACCTCTTCATTCTATTTTGAAATTCCCTCTCATTCTCTTTCCTTTCTGTTAGTGATTATTTTTTCTTTTAGACTTCATATCGTAGACTCATTCTGCTGTGTTTTTGTCTGTCTCTCCTGAGTTTCTTAGGAGAAGCCACTTAAGATATATAGCAGATTCTGTGTGTGTGTGTGTGTGTGTGTGTGTGTGCGTGCGCACGTGTGTGTATATGTATATATAATTTTATGTGTCACAAAGAACATTTTATAATGGCAGTTGTATGTAAAAGACTAAAAGCTGTGAAATAATCCCCAAGTCACACAGCTTTAGAAGGGGCAGTGAGTATGTAATTGGGTAGAACTGATCTGTGCTATCCCTGAAATCAATCAATATTTTTTATTCTAAATGTGGTCCCAGCTGAAATTCTGGGATGTTATTTTGCAATGATTTTAACACATTCACAGCATTTCTGCAACAACGCGCACATGCACATGCACACACACACACACACACACACGTGCATCAAATCACTTTACTAGTGTAATGTGTGGATTAAAGGTAAACACCTCATCAGATGGATTCGTGTTCAAGCTAAGTTAATTTTCTCAAGAAGTGGGAGCTGGTTGAGACTAAAATAACTCACCCTGAGGTTTCTAAAGGTGTCGGTCCCTGAGTTAGACATATAAATGTTCACCGTTTGCCTCGCAGGGCCTGGAGAGGGGTGGTGATGGAGAGAGGGATGCAGTCCTTGATGGATTTGGGTAGGAGAAATATAGGGCAGAGTTGAGGGGCAGGTGGGCAGATGGGAAGGTATCCCACACATTTTTAAGAGGACCAAACCCATTCTCAACTGTTTCCTTGTGGAAGGCTTTACATGTGTACTGCCTGTAGAACCCATGTTTCTTTGTATTTCTAACTAACACACAAACCATCCCACTTCCTTTTTTTTTTTTTTTTTACTTCTGTCACCATCAAGTTAGATGAAAGACACGACACAGGGACTTCCCTGGTGGCGCAGTGGATAAGACTCCGCACTCCCAATGCAGGGGGCCTGGGTTTGATCCCTGGTCAGGGAACTAGATCCCACATGCATGCTGCAACTAAGAGTTTGCATGCCACAACTGATGAGTCCGCATGCCTCAACTAAAGGAGCCCTGGAGCTGCAACTAAGGAGCCCGCCTGCTGCAACTAAGACCTGGTACAACCAAATAAATAAATAAATATCAAAAAAAAAGACACTACTCAATCCTCCCAGTGTCTTCAGCTGGAAAATAAATCCTCTGTATTCAAAGCATCTTTATTCGTTACTTTATTGAATCTTATAAATTGAAGAAATGACTGAACACATTTCTACATGCTTATGCATCTCCCTGGCTTTTCCCATGTCTGTCCCTCGTTATGCATTTGCCTTTGGGAGTTCAGGGCCTTTCGGGACAAAGCAATGGAGGCTGCAGATATAGCATCACATCCCTGCCAACCTGGGAGTTGATGTGGGCTTTCCCTCCTAGAAAGGAATGATTTCCCTGAACCTTGTGTACGCTTTCTTCATCTAGGGTACCAGAAAGCTACAAGTGGTGCTGCAGGCGATGAGACAGTCAGAGCCACTGGGGAGTGGCCTGGCAAAGTGGACTTAGATGGGGCTCAGGTAGCTCTGAATCTGGGGAAGGGAGAGCAGGGAAAATGTTGTGAGCGGACATGTGAACATGGACAACATATGAAAATAATTCACCTAAGCTTTCACGGGAGTGTCCACAAGGTTTTAGGACCAAAGATGCCTTAAAAAGAAAGTGGGTAATGAGGAGACTTTTTTTTCAAAAGCAGAGAATTAGCTTAAAGCTAAGACACAAATCAGGATAGATTGACATGTTTCTATATGGAGAAGTATTAGTACCAGAATCTCCAAGGGAGAGTTGCTGGGACAAACCAAATGCAATATTTCTATCAATGATCTGCCAAAGGGAATTCAGAGAGGATTCTCCCAAGTTTGAAGAAGACATTAAGTTCCCTTAAGTAATTAAATCTTCAGTTGACCTGGATGAGCTATAAATAATCCACAAAGTTATGGGAGCGTGCAGTGAAGTGGGCAAATGCAATGTAACATATTTGAGGAAAGATCATGGAAAATGTACTTTTTGATGCTGGACGCTGGGCAGTGGGATAGGAGTGGTGACAGGGAGTGGACGGAGGAGTGTGGATGGTGGGGTTAATGGCTCTGACTTTCGGTCCAAGCTCCACAAGTGGCCAGCTTGACCTTTTAATAATTTTGATAATTGATAATTTGACCTTTGATAATTTTCTTACCTCTCAGAGCCTCAGTTTTCTCCTCTGTTAAATAGGAATATGGGCTGCCCCAAACCTTTGCTGTGTGAGGCTAGATGAGATGGCAGATGTAAAGTACCCAGAGAAGTACCTAGCGTGTGGTACAGTCTCCACATGGGTAACCAGGGAAACGATGTTGGAAACAGTCATGGCCAGTGGCTCCCAAGCTACGGTCCTTACAGCACATTTTGGAGTACGATAATATAGATTATTGTTGGCAGGGATCAGGAATTTTTGCCAAAAAAGAAATGTTGGGCCTAACATTTTATGAAAACTGTTAGAAGAATATTGGAAACATAGAAACAAAGAAACATTCCCTTTACTCAAAATTACTGTGTATAAATTCTTCAAATGTTACTCATAGTATTTATCATTACAGCTCACAAAGCATCCAGGAACTTCATGTGCCCAGTTTCTGAGTCAGGAATCAGGACTCATTTCTAATCTCCTCTGTCCCTCCCCCATGGCCCTCTCCCCTGTGATTCTACATTTCTTTCTCTCCTGGGTTCTTCACCCAAAACATTTCATGTCCAGTCGCTTTTCCCAACCCCCATGGCCTTACCTTGGCCTGAGCCACCATCTCTTCTTATTTTCTTCTTTGGAATCATGAGACTCCCTCTTACAGGGATTTCTTCCATCTGCTTTTACCAGATCTATTTCAAGCTCCACTTTCAAATTAAGTTTTTCTGAAAACCTGACCATGTCACTCCCTTCCTGATTCAGTCTTTAGTGGTTCCACACAGGAATTTGAATAAAGCCCCAAATGCTTTATGTGGTTTCTGAGCCTTCATGATGTGGCCTGGTTTGTTTTCACCTTTTTCTCTTGTTAACTCTTCCTTTATCGAGCCATGCCACTTTTTATTTTAATTGATGATTATTTTAATCCCTCAAAGGTTCCTCTTTTTCAGCTTGGGGCCTTTGCACAGGCTGCCTTCCTGTCAAGAATACTGTCCCCACATTTTTCAGGTTAAGTTCTATTCATCCTTCCAAGTTCTAACTTCCTCGTAAAGAACATAACTATTCCATTCAATTAGGTAGATGCCCACTGCATTGGTACGTCTAACATTCGTAATACTTGTAAGAGTTTAACTTCTTTCCTAGTCTCTTATACCCCCGAAGCCTCACACAATGCCTGGCACATAATAGGTTTTTGATAAATATTTGTTGAATTTAAGTACAGCTGGGGAAAGTTCAAAAATTAAAATTATTTTCTGGCAGGGCAGGGATTTCCAAATGAATGAATATTAAGATGAACATTTGGTATTCACAAAGTGTACGGATAGGGTGTACACACACTTGATAAACAATCTCTAGCTAGAAATAAGAAGAATTCTGAGAAATTGAAAGATGGCAGTTTAAGGATAAAAATAAGCATGTCTGTATAAAAGGTTATACCGGCAAAAAATAATATCTAAATAGGATAAAGGAAGGCTTGGATAAATTAATGGGTGACAGACCCATTCTGGTTTATTAGGTTAGGGGTGTCTGATGTATATCTCTAACCTTTGAAGTATGAGTCCCATGCAAAATGACCACTATCCAAAACACCTAAGGAGGACATCTGAATTGATATGACCTGGGGTGACCTTTTTAATGTCATATTCTCATGTACGCAGTAATTTTATTGTCCACGTTGCTGGGGATAATGGAATTATGCTCGCCTTTCCCCCTGCACACCTTACAGAAGCCCATTCTAGAACAGTTGTGTACACTTGGTAGGAGTATTTTTGAAATGATGCAAGAAAAGGTGTGTGTCATTTGTGTGAACAAGGAACCCTGAGCAGGGGGAAAGCCCCCTTCAGCCTTGAGGGAGAATTAGATGGACTGCCTTCTGTTCTTACCCTCCACTCCCTTGGCTATTTCCTCCACATCTGACCCCCGACTTCCACTTCCCGTCTCCACGCACAGGTACCTCTACCAGACCCCTTTCTTTCTTCCAAGACACAGTAGAGTTCTAGGGAACTGAAGTACCGTTCCCATGTTCCTGTTATTTATCAAACCAAAATAGGAGACATTTACACATCAGGTTATATAAATATTTTCAGTACACCATTCTGCTCGTGGGAAAGCTAGCTCACCACACTCTCATAAAAAATCCACTCTAATCCCAACATCCAGTTTATGACCTCCTATCACTCCATCCAAGAATAACATTAATAATAATCAGACTATTAGCCAGGGTGCTTGGTTTGAACCTGAAAATTTTGAAAAACGGTCTTATAAATTATTTTCCAAGGATATCATCTTTAAGCATTAACAGGTACAACTGACTCTGAATTCTGGGAATTGAGCATAAGTACATGGAAATTGACAAGACACAAATGCCAAGAATCCTGTTAAACTTTAATATCTTGAAAAACCTCTCCTTGTAATTATCTCTTTCCTTTGTCTCAAATGTAACTGATGAATGTGTAGAGACCTAAGCACACACAGAAGTGGATGGATTGGAGAATCTTCATCTTTGGAATGGTGGAGTTTTCCAGGCATTCCATAAAATAATGAGGTGCTAAGTAGAGCACTCGGAATTTGACAATTTCCAAAAGTCGTTTCCATCTTTGTATTGACTCTGCTCTAGTTCTCTGCTTACAATTCTCCACGCTGAGTAGAAGCTCCTCTGCATCGTAATTATAGTGAAAATGTAGGCCATAGGCATTTGGTGTCTAATGCAATTCCTGACCTGTTCTATGTCTTTGCAAGAGTCACTGCATTTTTTCAGGGCTTCAGATTTCCTTTCTGGAAGTGAACATAATGACATACAACTCTAACAGCAGCAATATTTGCATAGAGCTTTAAACCTCACCGCTGATACCGCTTATCTCCCTTGGGTAGGCGTGTCTCCTACATTTTTCCTCCTTTCTGGGCTCCATGTAGGCTCCCCTTGTTTCTTTTCTCTACTATTTTACTTAAATCTTAGCTCTCTGCCTCCAGCCTGTCCCTAAACCTGTGCTTCTTACAGGGGCAGGGTAGACTCCTGGGGGGAGGTTGGTTGTCACTGTAATTTCAGAGACATGCCAGCCACTCAGTGCACGGGGGCCGGGGAGGCTAGACACTCAGCAATGCACATGATATTGTTACCGTTGTCGAATACCTGCCTCACATTTAGGTGAGTGATTTTTTTATATCTAAGCCTAAACTGTACTCCATTTGATGCATCAACACAAAATATCTTCGCAAGGTTTTAATATTCACTAATCCTTCAGGAATGCAACTACCTGTCAGCTAAGGGAAGATTGTGCTTTGATTTGTTCAGATCCTCACCAAGGATTGTTTACTAGTTTCAAAGACCTCATGACCAATGGTAAAGCTCAGCGTAGTCGAGTCACCAGTTCTACAGCCCTGTATCAGTCTGCAACAGAGCCATCACATTCATGGGGATTCTATATACAGACACAAGCTTCCACACTTCATTACATCCTATGGTGTAGTTGTGCCTAAAGATTTATTTTACACTTACTTGATTATCAATCATTTTCTATTTATGTTTCTTATAGATCCAGTTAGGACATTAAATAGGTCATTTTTTTCAAGTAGGTATATGGGTAGCTTCTTTTATCTACAAATTTAATTGTCATGGAAATAAAGGCATTACAAAATATTTTCTTAATGAGACTTGGATCAGATAAATTAGATAACTCCTGACATAAATAATTCCATACACAGAAACCAGCTTTATCTTTCTAAAGCATAGCTCAGTAATGTCCTTTACCTGTTCAGGAAAATTCAATGGCTCGCCTGCTTTATAGTTCAAATTCCCAAGTTTGGTCATCAAGGCTCTTAGAAATATGCCAGCCTAACTGTCTAGCCTCAGCCTCTGTGGCCCTACTCTGACCCTCATCCACCATCCTGGGACTGTTCAGACCCTCTGCATCTCCCAGTCTAAGTATTTGCTCAAACTTCCCGTCTGCGGGGTCCCTTCTCTTCCATCCACAGATTTCTAAATCCCATTCAGACCTCAATAACCAGTTAAAATTCCATTTTCTTCATAAAATATTACTTTCACTGATGCCCCTCTGTCCCTCTCCTTCATTGGTTAGAATCAAACCTTTTTTGGTTATATAAGCATATATTTCAGAGAGATATATTACAAAATATTGAACTTCTTATACATATTTTTGTATTATAGTCGACTGCCTATTTGTCTGATCTCACCTACAAGGCTAGAAGCTCTCTGAAGACAGGTACCACTTCTTGCTCATTTTTGTATCTTCCCAGGCTGAGCCAAGTGTGTGGCCCTGAGTGTGAGTTCAATAAACATCCGTCGAATTGGATCAGCATCTCAGTCATTGAGAGGGAGAGCCTGGGTACCATTTTCTTTATTTCAGCTTGAGGAAACTGAGCTCTAAATGAGTTCTGAAAGGTTGCTTTATGTAGAGCATCAGATGAGGCATGCTATAGAGGTAGAACACATCACTACCGCTAGCTCACTCAAGGCTCAGATCTGTACTTAGGAGAACATCTAGAGAGGCTGGCTCACATTTTTATTGAAAGAAAACAGAATTTTCCATTTCTAGGTCAGCTTTTCAATATAAGGGTTCGGATTTATATCACTCTATACACCACCGATGATGGCAAATCTATCCCTGAAACTTTGTCACCAAATAGAGCTGCAGGTCTCCATTTTATCAGACTATGTTCCCAACAGAATTCAGGCAGAAATAAGGCATGGGTTTCCCCGAGAGGCCTCCTCAGGCTCTGCTGGTGCTGGAAGGGTCAGGCTCCCGCCGTGCTGCCCTGCACAGCTCCAGCCCTGACGGAGCCCATCTGTCACAGCCGAAGCCTGCCCTTCTCACCCACTGCTTGAGTTGGAAATGGAAGTGGCCTTTTAACAGAACATTGTCTTAGGATTGTGTGAAGCAAGGCTGACAGAGAACGGAAGATTCATTCCTGACACCAATCATACTAACATCTGTCACCAAAATGACATTTTCCCTTTAATGATGAAAAATGCATCAGGAAAGAGTGAGGGGCAGGAACAACATCCATTGGCTGCTTGGGTCTGAGGGAGAGGAAACCTCTGCAGCAGCTGCCTCTGGTCTGCAACTGGGGGAGGGAAGGAAGGGCGGCCAGTTGGTTCTGAACAAACACAACTGGTCCTTCCTTTGGAAGAGAAGGGTGCAAGCAGATGGGAGCCCCTGGTTAGGCAGGGGCCTAATTTCTCCTTAGACCTTCTGCCTGGCTTTTCAATAGAACTGCCCCATTTCTGTCAGGCCCAAGCAGGGGTTCATACTGATTTTCAGGGCCACTATACACACATTGTATTGATACCATATCCAGGTTTGCAGGGCTAGTCAACCCACAAGACTGCAAAGCTACTGGGGGTCCCCTGGCCCTCATTCGCGTACTCTCTGTTTCGTGGAAGGGGTACACCAGAGGGATCCAGTCGACACGGCAGGCGCCATATACACGTCCAGGAGGGTCTGTTGCTGGGGACGATCCATGGGTGGGAGAAGGCACGGCAAAGCCAAAGCCTTATAGCCTGAACACACAGGGAGGCGGAGACTGCAAAGGAACATAGGCGAGCAGATTGCTGGCAGTTAACGGGCAACTGCAGCATCATCTCAGGTGTCCACAGAGTGAATATTTCCCAACAAATCGCAGGTCTTTATCTACAAGCCCATTGCTCCCAAAGACACTAGGTGCTGAAATCTACATAAAAATCCTCTTTTTCTCCCCTCCTTTCTTTTCTACTGGCAGAGCCTGCCCTCCCGCAATAGAGGCTAAAAAGGTCAGCAATTCACTGTCCCGTGTCTTTTGCAGCTACGGCTGGCCACATGCCCAGCAGCTGGGCTGAGCATCCTGCCCTCACCAAAAAGGCACAGGTGCCCTCTTCCAGCCTCCTTCGCTCCTGCCTTTGATCACAGCCAGGTAACGGTGTGAGGGCTGGAGACATGCAGCCACCTCCCATCCATGGAATGAAGACCCCATGTCTCAAGCATGATGGAGATCACCTGTGAGATTCTGGATCCCAGACACTGTCACTGAGCTTTCGGACATCCTACCTCCAGGTTTCTTTGATGTCCTAATTTTCTAAGCCCCTGTTAGTAAGGGTTCAATTACTTGCAGCCCAAAGCATCCGAAGTATCACATTGGCATTTCATCAAGAAAACTGTGTTAACCTTATAAGGATGTCACTCTGTTTAGACTCCTTTACTCAGCCTTGAACTGGTACACACACATATTCTGCTTTCTGCTGTGTACACACATATTCTGCTTTCTGCTGACAGCTTTCTCTTACTCCCTCACTCTTATAAATACTGGCATACACAGGCTGGTTCGTGCACCAAGAATCGTACCGCACCAGAGTGCTTCTAAAGTTTGTATGCTTTTGCACTTCTTTATGACATTAACTAACACAGCACCCACGCACTAGCTAACCTGCCAGCAAAGCAACCAGCGTCATTATCTTCTTTGTGGAGAAGGAAACTGAGTCATTTATGTCCCTGTATCTGCATGAGTGGGCTTCTGCTCCCCCCTCCTCCTCCGTGTTCTCACTTTCAAATATATTTTAGGCCAGCAGGGATGTGATTCAAAGGGCCCTCAAAGCAACTGATGCACAAGGGCATATTTTTAAACCTCCTAACCCTATAGGAATCCCTACAAATAACCAAGACCACACTGGCCACATCTTCAATTTCGAGCAAATATGCTGTCCTTCTCTGATGCTCTTGGCCTTTTCTGCCTCCCTGTATCCCTTCAGTCAAGGAAGAATCCTCCAACAGAGAGCTCAATGGTGCAAAGTGACCCTAAGTTCTAAAAAGGATGCTGGAGCTCTGCCCCAGGGGAGAGAAAGGGCATGTGAGACTGTTCCCAGGGAAGGAGTAGCAGAGGCAGGAGAGAAGCTTCCTTCCACCTGGAAGCAAAGTGCTGACCCTGTGGGCTCAGGCAGGCCGGGCCCCTGCTGTGGACCCCTGTCGGGGGAAGGACGCTCTCGCTCCTTGAGGGCATGGGCTGGCCTGAGTGCCACTGGCAGTCCAGGACAAGGACCAAGCACTCTCTATCGGACCTGTCCACAATGGGATCGCTTGTTGAGAGGAGGGCAAACTGAGCTTGGACGCCCAAGGCCCTCTGCTTCCCTCCAGCAGCTGACTGCAGCCACCGAGAGAGCAGGACGTGGTAACCCTTCACCACAGCCACGCAGCCAGGTGTCCCCTAAAGGCACCGAAGGAGTTCCATAACCAGTAGGAAATGCATGGAGAAGAGCAGGTGAAAAAGCTCCGTGTGCCTGACTTAAGTTACAGGTCGGCCAGGATTGCCTGACAGTAAAGGAAATTACACACTGCCTGAGAGCAGCTGTGTCATATGTACACATAATTTAAAATCAGATGTATTACTTCTTTTGTGGAATGGCTGATGAACTTATTAAAATGATAAAGATTATCTCTCTCTGCACAGTTGTAATAACCACAGTAGAAATCAAAATGGTGCATTTACGAAATAAACGACCTTTTGTCATGTAATCTGATTCTCTCTCAAACACCTTGTCCGGCAGAACCACTGCCCCCATTTGACAAATGAGTCAATCAAAGCTCACATTTGAGAAGGAAGCTGACAAGGTTCTCAGGGTAGAATATGGAAGATCTAGGTCTCAAATCCAATCTTCTAACTCCAAATTCAAGACTCATTTTACTCAACTGCAGTTTAATAAAAGCAAGGATCCACCCTCCCTCCTTGTGGAATACCCACTATGGCCTGGCTCACAGGGAGAGTGGGGAGAACTCTGGCAGGGTAAGGGGGATAATTTACGAGGGATGAAAGGGCTCCTACAACTCAGGAGCAGACGACGTGAGCACCAGAACTTGTCAAGAAGGGGCCCCGTGGAAGACTGTGGACCGAAAGGAAAGGAAGGCCGTCCAGGACGTCCGAGCAACGGAGCAGCCGCCGTTTATCTCCTGCTGCGTCAGCTCTGAGCGTCTGGAAAAGCAGCATCTGTTGTACACAGAACAATAAGCAGGATTTACAGACACCACAGGCGTGGGGAGCGTGAATGCAGCTCTGCCACGAAGACCATGGCGGGCCGTTTCACAGGTGACCATTGTCAGGCCCAGCAGGACCCGGCAGGAGGACAGGAGGCCTGTTATCTGTAGCCACGTTGGTTCAGGACACAACGGTCAGCCTCTCTCATCTCCTGGAAGCCCTTGGCCCCCAGAGACACTCTCCTCCTTCTTGAAATGGCCGTTTTCTTTGGAATTCAAGACTCCATGCCTTCCAGATCCCCCTTCTCCCTTCCCGGGAGTGCAGTGTTACCATCACGTGGCAAGTCCCACCCTCCGCTGCTTCTCTGCCGATGAAGCTCTCACTCCTCAAGATGTACCTCAGATGACCCCTCTTCCAGGCAGTCCCCTCTGGTCACCTCACTGAGAAATGTCTCCCTCCTCTGGATGCCTGTTAGATTTTATATCTTCTCTAGCATGGACAACATATTGCCTTGTGCTCTAAGTGGGTATAAATATGTGGTATCTTCCCTACAAGAAGAGAAGCCCGTTGTTAGGAAGGTCTATGTCTTTTGATTAAACCAATTTACTTTAGAGCTGAAAAGACCTGTATAGGTCATCTAGGTTAATATTCTCATTTTATAGGTGAGGAAATGGAGGCCTACAGGCCTTACCCAGTTGAGTCGTGTTCATACAATTAGGCCAGATTGGAGTTGGAATTCATCTGCACCATTGGCTCAGTGAAGTACTTGCCTAGAATGAGGCCAGGATGAAAGACTGTATGAATGATTCCCCAAATTCCCTGAGACCTGCCATCCCATGGCCAAAAGGGGTCCAGCCAGAGACACACACGATTGGTAGGGACCCTCAGTCCACTTCACTTCAGAGAAACTTCATTTCATTCAGCGTGTGTCTGTTCCCATCCAAAGGGGTTTGCATGAGGGATTCAGAGCTTCTGAATAAGCAGTTGGGTGGTGATGATTTTTTTACAGTCAGCTGACCAGGGTTGAAATTTCTTCAGATTATTATGCATTAATACATTAAGGAAATGGACAGAAGATCAATCGGGCGCTAACAAAAGATGATTGAAAATTGCTAATATAAACCCAATAGTGCAACCCTGCTTTACAAAAACTGAGAATGCTTATGGATTTCCTGTATCCTCCAGTGTAAACACTGCCCAGGGCTCAGATCCCACCTCTGCTTCCCCGCTGCACGCAGCATGCTGCTGCCGCGCTTATTATAGGCAGGCTGCCTTACGATTAGCGCAGCAATGCCAATTAATTGCACTAATGAGCAGGCGTCACATTTAAGGAAACTCACTGCCTGATCCCTTGCAGCATTTACAGGCGCAAATTGTGTTTCAGAAGCTCTGTTTCCAGGGGCTATAGTGTGTGTCTCCACAAAGAAGGGACGGCTCTGAGGGTCAGGGGTGGGGTGTGTGTGTGTGTGCGAGTGTGTGTGTGCACGTGTGTGTGTCCACATGCACATGAGGGCGCTATCTCAGAAGGGCCAGGCGCCTGCCTTTAGAGAAGGGAACTGGGTCAGGAAGGGGGGTCCTGGTGGAGGGAGGTGAGCACTGCTGCAGGAGGGAGGAGCTTTGCATACCTGGGAAGGAGCCTTTGTGAGCAAGAGAAATGAGATGAGGAGTAGGAGGGATCTGGGAAAGAGACTAACCGCATGCTTAAGTAGGATGTTTCCGAAGGTGGAGGGAGAGGGTTCCTGCAGGGACATCCAGCCTTGGTTTTGGAAACAACTCATCACACAAAAGAGGCAAATCACAGTGCGCTCTGACCCGCTTGTGTTCCTTTCCATCCTTCCCCGTCGTCTTTGCTGAAGTCTTCTGGATGTGCCTCTCTCTCCCTGCCCCACTCCCTCCTTCTTTTCCTGCCTCTCCACCTCCGTGTAGGCGGTGGGCCACGTGGGGGGCGGAGCGGGGGTGCCGGGAGAAGCATCTTCTCCTCACCGGAGGCACCAGCTCTTGTGTTCTGTTGTTTGGAACCATGTAGAAACCCTGAGACCATCCCCAAAGGAACACTGGTTCGCCTCGAAGACGTTCTAATGTAGTTTCTTAAAAGCCCACACACTGGGCCGTCAAAGTCACATGCAATGTGACAAAGTGGGTAATTATGTCTCACTTAGCGCACATCAAAGAACAAACGGCCGGAGAGCCTGTCCGTGTGCAGCGGTGTGTGCGGGAAGCAGGCAGTGGTGGAGCCGGCCGGGCGCGGGGCTGGGTGCAGACAGCAGCCCGCGTCCTCTGCTCCCCGCCCTGGCAAGGAACGAGGACACAGGGTTCATTTAAATGTGGGGACGGGACGTGTCTGGCCTTTCTTTGGTCTTCCTTTGTTTGGTTTTCATGGAAACGTGTGTTTATGGGAAACACCGAGCCTGCTTGCTACAGACAGACATTTTTGGTCTCTGTCCCTCATCTGGCTAAGGAGATGAACCACTATCTTTTTTCTCTTCAGCCAATGCAGGAGATGGAAATAAAGCATCAGCGCGTCTAAGATGCAGAGGTCGCTCTGGAAACAGGTGGCTCCAAGCAGCCTTTGGCAGAGACTCACCTCCTGGAGGTGATGCTAAACCTCATTGGAAGGAGAGGCAGAACCCAAGGCACACATTGCATCCACCGTCTGCGTCACAGATACAAAGTGGATTCAAGCTGGAGCCTGCATCACGGACACACGGTCCAGGCTCTTCCTTCATCCCTGGACCATACCCATCCCATCGTCCCTCCCTCTGCTTCCCCCACTGGATGGAAAACTTTGTCACTTTAACATTTGATTATATAAAACCCTACTCCCTTTACCCCCTGTGGATGAGCAATTGTTCTGCTATTTCTATAAAACGCCACAGGAAATATGAAAATAGGAGGCAGGATTTGGAGCGAGACTGTTCCTGAATGCCTGTGGTTAGAAGCATCAGAGACGGCTGCACAGATTTTACATCTGTGACAGGGAAGCGGAAGGCAAGGGGGACAGAGAGAGAGAGAATGAGGGGCAGGAGAGAGAGAACGGGCACCACCGAGGAACCCTGTCAAGATGCTGTAATGTGGCCTTTAGCCTGAAGGGACTGAATCTGGGCCTGAACCCCAGCAGGGCAGCCCCAACCTGTGCCAGGCTCACTGCTTAAGGCAGGAGACCTGGGCCAGCAGATAGGTGAAAAGTGAGTCATAAGCTGGAGGGGATGAACTACACATTTCTTTGCAGTGTGAGATGCCCTTTCCAGAACAGGCTGGACAATATCTATGGTCTCATTCATTCTTTCATCAAATATTCTACTGGAAAGCAGTGTTGAGGGATGACTAAAAGTGCAGGCACTGGAGCTCCAATCATGCCTCTTTGACTTGTGTATGAATGTGGCAAGTTACCCTCTCCTGCCTCAGTTTTCCCATCTGTAAAATGGGGCTGACAAAAATAGTACCTCCTTGATACAAAGTGCCTGGAATGGTGTTATTCTAATGACCTAATAAGTAACTACAATGTAGCAAATACTACCCTAGATACAAGTGCTACATTGGTGTATAAAAGCTTGTGCCTACATTCCAGCAGCTCATAACTTAGTGGAGGGGACAGGTATGTAAACAAATTACTAACAGTGTGATGGGAGCTAAGGTAGTGATATCTAGTGAGTGTGAAATTTTGGACATAAGGATCAAAGGACTTGGAGAGCACTTAGCAGAAGAATTGGGTTTTGTAGGGTAGGCAGTAAGTTACCAATTGGAGAAGAGAGATCAATTTATTTCGGGCAAAGATCAGAAAGAACAAAGAAACGGAGATTTTAAAAATCATGGCTTGTTTAAGAAAAAGTGAGAAATCGTTTGTGTCTGAGGAATGGTGGGAGGGGAAGCTGACGGACCCCACGTGGCTTGATAGAGAGTTTGGGTTACATTTTGTTGCAACTGGGGATTCACTGGAGCTTCTAAAAAAGGGTAGAGGCATGATCCAGTTTGAACGATTCCACCCACTATTATCATATTTTAATTGCTCTCTTACCACTACAAATTCTTTATATAATAGACAATATTAATAACTCTTCCCTAGCTGTAAAAACTGCAGTAAAACAACACAGAAGCCTTGAGCAGCAGTGAGTGAGGGACGGATGGGCTGGCAGACAAGAAGCAGAGGCCCTGGTATCAGACAATGTGAGGGGCCATGGAGACCTCTGTCTTTAAGGGCAGATGGAACTTAAGAGCTTCCTTCCAATGGCTCCTTCCCTGCGCTAGAAAAGTCCACATAGAAGGGATCTGACAGTGGCAGCCACAGGAAGTTATCCACCAAGAATGTGTCCTCCCCATCTTCTTCTCTCAACATCTCGAGGTGGTTTAGGGTACCTGTGGGTCTAACTAAAAACTGCCTTTCCCAGTTCCCCTAGCATCAGACGGGCAGCACATGGTGAGGCCCTGGCCAGTAGTCCAAGAATGGAAACCTCCCAGAGACTTCTAGGACAGTTTTGTTGCCTCGTTCTGGCAACACTTCTTCCCCCTTCCAACTTCCCCTTCTTCCTGCCTAGAAACCAAAGTGAGGGTGAGGTGAAGCCACCGTCTCTCAACCACGGGGACAAGAGGCTGAGGCTAAAGACTGCAGAGAGGAAAGATAAGAGGGGCCTGGGTACCGGTGCCATCAGGCAGCTGGTCCTCACGGAACCTGCCCGGCTCCGGGCTCCGTGCGCCACAGTGAAGTCTGGGAACTTGGGCCTCTCTCATCTGCAGTGGAATGCGGTCCCTGACACCAGGAGGCCCGTGCGGATGAATGCCTCATTTAATGTGCACTGCCATGGATGCACAGATGTTGACACATCAGAAGCAAAATCAGTTTCTCTCTGGCACTTGGAAAAAAAGGGTCCATGTCTCACCAGTATTCCCTGCATGTTAGTAACCTGCAAACTGAATTCTTCTGTGTTGTCAGGTGGTAACCACAGATCTCCTACCAGCCTATGAAGACAAACTTCCCTGGATCCCGCAAGCCTCAGCCACCGTGCAGCTCACCCCAGAAGGAAGAGTAGAAGCATCAGTATTAAAGGATAAATGTTGGCTATTAACTGTTTGCAAAATCACTGAGGGCAGAGGCTGTATCTTTCACCGAAGAAGAAAGCGATCCCCTACAGGACATCAGTAGCTTGGTTTCCGGCCGGTCAAAGGGGAGGCAGGCCTGGATGGAATGTTGCCGGGGAGATAAAGGGAGGCCTGCAAGGAGATGGTTCTGGTCTCCACCTACAGCCTTGAAGCAGAAGTGGGGAGAAATACAAGGCACAGGGGCTAAATTGGGGTGAGTTAATAATAGGTGGGAAGTTGATATGAGGACCCCAGTGCAAAGTGGTAGAAAAATCAGGGGCTTTAGAGTTATATTGGTGTGGATTTGACCAGCTCATTGGCTTTGGGCAAGTGATCTGACCACCTCAGGCTTAGGCTGTCAAGTCATAAACTGGAAAGAACAGTGCCCAGGTACAGGCTTATCAGGAGGACTAAATGGGACCCTGGACACGAAAGAGCCCAGCCCCCAGTAGGCACTTCGCAAACAAGGGCTCTCAGTGTCATCAGGGAGGACAGATGCAAACAGCCTCGGGAGCCGTCGCCAGGGACGCCCAGGCCCCAGGGATCCGGGAGAGTCCCCTCCTCCTTGCTAGAAAAGTGGAAGGACAGCTGCTAGCCAACATTGGCTCTGCCTTGGTTGTTGTCAAGGCTTGTAGGAAAGATCCCTCACCATCTCTGACCTCCTTTTGCCCCTTTGGGGTTCAGGGATCTCATGTGAACCGCCGTGTAGCCCTGTGCCTGGGAAAGAAGCACAAGCAACAACCCTGCAGAGAAGTCCTTCCCCACCAAGTACCAAGAGAGCTGTACCACACACACACAGACACACACACACACACGCACGGTTCATTCTATAAACCCAAGGAGTGTGCCAAGGACCCAGACAGAAAGGACACTTTCAGATACAGAGGACAAATACGAGCAAACGTAACTCAACCCAGGGCTGAAGGGGGTCTGCTCCACCAGCTAAACCTAGAGCCCGGTCGCCCCAGTACTGCCTGCCCCAGGGCAGAGATTCTCCTGCTGCACCCCTGGGCCGCAGGGCTAGTGGAAGAGAATGATGCCTCAGGAATTTGCGATGGCCCAGCAGGTCCGGCCCATAGTGTTTATTCACGGTTTTGGTGGTAGGGACCATTTACACAAACAGAGGGCAGGAGTGGAGGGAAAGGCAGCGGTGAACCAGGGCAGAGTGAACGGAAAAGGCTGGGATCACACAGGTGTCCTGGCGCTGCTGCGTCCCCTGTGTCTGCCCCACTTGCCTCACGTGACAGTCAGGTGCAAACCACGCTGGCCGGCAGGGCCACACAGCTGAGACGGGTCTCCTGGAAACAGCGAGGCAGATGCAGGAAAGGGAGATGGCCTGTGCCCTATCTCTCCTTGGAGGGACCCCTCCCTTCCCTCCCCGGCTGGCAAAGAATGAATCCAAGAGTCATCAGGGTGTCCTGCCTTATTTTCCATCAACTCCATCTTTCTGATCTGTGACCTCTATGTGCAGGCTTTGGAAACAGAAAGTTTGCTCAGTCTTGTGCTGGGAATGAGGGGCCCCAGGGAGCACCGCTGTCAGCGAACGTCTTGTGGGAAATGTATCTAGTTGTTCCATAATTTACCTGCAGCCTCAGTGCATGAAGCCCTCTGGTAGCAGAGGGGCTGATCATGCAATGAGGCACCGTCTCCTCCGCGAGCTAATGATGCTTTCGGGGCAATGACAGGTGGGTAGGAAAAGGGGATGGGATGGGTCGGGGCAGCTGCGGCCCCCCCCCCAACCCCGCCGCTCCTTGCTCTTGGCCATGTCTTCTGTAGATCTGGAGGAAGAGCGTGGGCTGTTATCCATTAGGCTGTGCATCAGGCATTTCATCTAATTTCATCACGAAGATGTTACTCCATCAGATGCAGACGACGTGTCAGCAGAAATGCAGAAGGCCATTGTTACGTGTCAGCCAGCTCTCTGCGGGCCCCCCCACCCGGCGGGAATAGTGGGCAACGTGCAGGTTTGAAGGGGTGGCGCTGCCATACCAGACTGATCCTCATCGAGATGCCAGCTCTCCCCGCTTCCTCGTGAGCGGATCCTGCCAGGCTGTAAGCTTTGTGAGGGCAGGAGTCCTTCACGCTCCCTGTTCAACCCAGTGCCCGGAGCTTGGTGAGTGATCCAGGCGGGCGAATGAATGGGTCCCATCTGCCATGTTTCCCAGGCTACGTGTGGTGTCCAGGTTTCTTTTTATAATTCAGGTATAACGGACACATGGCATTATATTAGTTTCAGGTGTACAACATAATGATTCGATGTTTGCATACGATGCAAACCATCCGTCGTCTGTATGGTGCCCATGTTTTTTAAATTGAAGAATAGTTGATTTACAATGTTGTGTTAGTTTCAGGTATACAGCAAAGTAATTCAGTTATACATATATATGTGTACATATATATTTTTTTAGATTCTTTTCCCATATAGGTTATTAGAAAATATTGAGTATAGCTCCCTGTGCTATACAGTAGTTCCTTGCTGGTGATCTATTTTATACATAGTAGTGTGTTTATGTTAATCCCAAACTCTTAATTTATTCCTCCCCCTCCTTTCCCCTTTGGTAACCGTAAGTTTGGTTTCTATGTCTGTGAGTCTGTTTTTGTTTTGTAAAGTGCATTCGTATCATTTTAGATTCCACAGATAAGCGATATCGTATGATAATTGTCTTTCTCCGTCTGACTTACTTCACTCAGTATGATCATCTCTAGGTCCAGCCATGTGGCTGCAAATTGGTGCCCGGTTTTTGAGACCAACTTACTTCTCAAAACTGAGACCTCCAGCGACCCTGGTCCACTCCTGAGGACTGGTCCTTACATTCGGATGAGGGATGGCGGAGCTCTGTGACTCTCAGCATAAAGTCAACTCAACTGTGACCTGGCTTGTAAATCTGGGCTTATCTTCTGCAACTTTCTGTGCCCCCTCAGCTTCCTCTTCTGGATAATAGAGACACTGCATTCCCTGCCCCATGCTTTGCTGTGAAGCTCGAATGAGGTGACACATGTAAAAGGGCTGAGAACGGGACCTGGAGCTTGGAAGCACTTGATTATTATTCGCCATTATGAAGTTCTAAAAAAGGACATTAATATTCTTTCTCTGTATTCGAGTGCTTTGTCCCAGTAACCTACTGGGGATATAGTTCCTCCAGGATTTGGCAATCTGCCTCTTAAGGGCATGATCCTACAACCAGCCCAAGAAGGATTGCTTACCTTCTTCCTTCTTGCCAAGATTTCCCACACTGTGCTCTCTCCTTGGAGCCCCTGGTATTTTATGAGGACCCTTGTGTCTGCCTGTGCTAGACCCAGAGATCTCTTATTTGTGGAGGTCATGTTTTCACAGATAATATTTTCTCTAGCTATCCAAACCTAGAGGGGCACCACGGGGTAGGAGAGCCCTGCCTCCAAAGCCACAAATATCAGCTCTGTCACTTTCTAGCTGTGAGACCCTGGGTGTATGAGTAACTTCGAACATCTCAGTTTCGTACTCTGCAAAATATGGACACTGAGTGTCCAGCTCATAGGATTGTTGTAAAGATTATACAGGTTGATTCCCATGAGGGGCTTAGAATAGCTCCCACCTCATATTAAGTATTCAATAAATTGTAAATACTATTAATTGTAGCTACAATGTAACACGCCCCAAACACACACAAACATGCAGCCATTTAATTAGAGGTAAGACTCCTCCCCATTCTATATCGTCTGCCTGTGGGTAGCAGGTCATTCCCACGTACAAAGATTACGAGGCTGCCCTGTCTCTTCTTTTGCTGTGAAAATGAGTTTTATATTTTTAATGTTATATGACCTTGAAAATCAATCACAGCTCAGCATCTTGGAAGAGAAGGTGGGGAAACGGACCTCCCTTTGGCACTAGTTTGTCATCTTCTCCTACCACCCTTCTGCTTTAGTGTTTCAGACACTGGATTTCTAACATAAGCCAAAGAGAAAGTGTACCTGTTTGGGGTCATAAAACTGAGTTCTAGTTTTAATTCTTTCACAAATTAGCGTGTCACACAGAGAAAATCTCTTCCCTCTAGACTCCAGTTCCTGCATCAGAACAATGATGGGAACATACTAGGTGCGGCTTTGTTCCTTCTCTGTTCTCAGACTCTGTGAACGTGACCATAACTCCAGGGTCTCTGAGGATCTGGCCGTGGTGGAGCCAAAGCCTTGAGAGGGAATGTGTCGGCCTATGATCTCTTTTTGGATTTTATGGTGGGAAGGCCCCTGAGCCCTCTATCACCAGCTTTGGAAAGGTGGATGGAGATATCATGACCTTTGAATACAAGATATTAATGCTTTGACTTTTCCTTTTTAATTGTGTGAGATGCGCTGTAGTTGGCACGAAAAGGTTACGTGCTGATGTGTAGGTCTTGACAAGCAGGAAACACCAAAGAGAAGCCCCTGATTCTCTCCTTTACGGGGGCTGCTTTGGCCGCTTCCTGGGCGTGAGGCTGAGGAGTGGGCAGTGCCACCTTTCCCATCCTCAGGAGGGGTGTGTACCAGGATTCTCTATATGTTTGCTGTCCCAGGGAGTATGGCTTTCGTGCCTTTAATAGAGCCTGACCTCGCGACTGTCTTGAACTTTTCTGATCCATTCTCTGTTCTCTTAGGACAAACAAGAAGGAATAAAAACAAGAAGGAAGAAAATGAAAGTCGTGACTCTTATCAGTTTCTCATTGCATCAAACTTACACTTTCCAATATGGCCTTCACGGCTCTCTGTAATTAGGCTCAGAATCACCTGCCTCGGCCTCCATCACAAATACGCAGAGAATATCTGCTCCCGTTTCGTCTCTATTCTGCAGACGTGCACTCCCTCATCTCGGTTGTGAACTGTCTTTCCCCTCCGTTCTCCCCTCTTATGCCAGGCTCAGTCCAAACCCCACTGTCTGTGAGACGCTCTAGGAGGGAAGGGAGCGTAATAACCATGTGTGTCATGAAGTGACACACTCCCGGGTGTCAGGTTAGTTAGTGTTGTGTGTCAATTTGGCTAAGCTACCGCACCCAGACATTTGGGCAAACATTAGGCTAGATGGTTCTGTGGAGGTAGCTTTCAGATGAGATGAAATCAGTAGACGTTGAGTAGGACAGATTACCCTCCATAGCATGGGTGGGCCTCATGCACTCGGTTGAAGGCTTTACTAGGGAAAGACTGCGTTCCCCTGAGGAAGAGAGGATTCTGCCAGGAGGCAGCCTTCAGACTCAAACAGCAGCATTGACCCTGCCTGGTTTCCTGCCCTGTTGTGAACTTGACTCTACTGTCCTGTGAGCCAGTTTTTTGAAATAAACCTCTCTCTCTCTACATACACATCCCAGTGTGTACACACACAAACACACACATGCTGCTAGTTCTGTCTTTCTGGAGAACCCTTATGTGTAGCGTAATGTAATGTTATGCTTCCCCTACAGGCAAGACGTTCTCTCAGGCACTTTGTTGGGATGTACCCTTCCTCTGTGAAGCTTTCCTGGATATCATCCAATTTTCTAAATCCCAACTAATTCATGTTAGGTGAAGGTAAGAAAGCTGTGTGAAATTGTTCTCTGCTAGTGGTGGAGATGGGGGTAGCACCCCATTCGGCCACACCCCACAGCTGCCCGCCCTGCACAGTGTAGCGTATGCCCTTTGAATAGCCATTCATCTCACAGACCTGTCTCTTTGAGGGTGTAGGTGGGTCCTACCTTTCTCCTGTTGTATCACCCCTTCACCGGCATTGAACAGTACATAGACCAGGTGTTCAGTGATTGGTAAGAAATGAATCACAGGATGAAAACAGGACTATCCTAAAGCCTTCTTGGTCCTCCCTAAAAGAAGTTTGGGGATAATCCTTCTCTCCTCTAAACTTGCTCAGTGCCTTTTTTCAATTTTTCTTTTTTATTTTTTTTAACATCTTTATTGGAGTATAATTGCTTTACAATGGTGTGTTAGTTTCTGCTTTATAACCAAGTGAATCACTATACATACAATTTTTCTTAGACGGGGAGGCAAATGCTGTTGCACACTAGCTGTTTGTACACTGTAGCCAACATGCCTTCAACACTGGTGCCTGCTGCTATTGGCTGCCCTGTGTCAGAGGCTGGGTGTGTGTGTATGTGTGTGTGTATGTGCATGTGTATGTGTGTGTGTATGTGCGTGTGTGTGCACACATGTGTAATGAGATCTCACAATTATTCTTTAGGTAGTTTTTTTTTTAATCCAAAAACTGAAATTCAGCAGAATCAAGTAAATTATCCAGGATCATGGAGTTAATAACTGACCGGTCTCTGATTCTGACTCCAAGTCCAGGTACTTTCCATGACTGCAGTGCCTCCTCAAACTCTTGAGAGCAAGGATGGTTAAAAATAAATTATATTTGCCTATGTTTGGATAGTTTTAACTTGTCATGTGCTCAGTGTGTGTTAATGTGGACAACTGGATGGAAAGCAGATACCCAACAACAGAGACTTAATTCAGTTGGACAGCTGAGTGAGCGCCTTCATAGGAGATGAGAAAGTAGTGAAATCAGAGCGGAAAAATACAGGATATCTGCGTAGGAAAGCAGATCATGTGGAGATACACTGATTCCTTTCAATAAGGAGATTCCTGACAAGTTCCATGCAGGCTCAGGAAACCCAGTTCATGACTAATGGATGCCTTTTATGGCTGCACACTTCCTAGGGCAGAAAGAAGCCTGCAGAAAAGGCCACAATGGATAGATTATGAGTATGGAATCCCATGGGGAAGTGAACTAGTTCAGGCTGCCAGGTGGCTGTAGATGACCAATTTCTACCAGTGATTAAAGTGTCCTTTGGATGCCAGAGAGAAACACCTGGCTGAATCAGGACCAGGATAGGAGGGTGGAGAGTGGCTTTCAGATGAAAAGGGTTGGAACTAAGAGAGGCGTGTGTAGGTTTTATGCCTGTTACGTGGTGTTGGGGTCTAAGCTGAGTAGCTCTGAGTTATGTGTCCATTGTGTGCCCTGAGATTCATCACAAGGTAGAGGGCTGGCCCAAAGCGTCTGTGCTAAGTCAGCTCTCAGAGGTGTTGGGATCTGGAGAGCCAACAGATCTAGACCCCTCTGTGTGAGGAGCTTTCCTGCTCATCCCCAGCCTAAACTTTCTCTTCGTCAGCTCCAAGCCACTGCTTCTGGTCCAGCACCTGCTGAGCAAATGAATAACCCCCTTCCCTTATTGGCATTGCTACCTTGGAGGTATTTATAGCCTGTGATCATCTGCCCCCTTAGCCCTCTCCCTCTTTAGACTCTAATTTAGCATCAGACCCAGGTCTGCTGACTGTGGAACTGAGCACAGCCGGGGGGGTTCTGCTGCCAGAGCTGGCGCCTGGAAGGGCTGAAGCCTCGTTAAGGCTTCAGCAGTGGTTCAGGAAAGGGGGAAACCGTCACTCTCAGAGTTGGTCCTCTTGGTTCTCTTTATTGAGAGTTTTGTGGTTTGTCTGTTGGGTTAGAAGAGATTTAGAGATTTGCCCAGATGTCTGTGTGCATCTATGTGTGTGTATGTGTGTGTGCATGTGTGTGTGTGTGTGTGTGTGTGTGTGTGCATGATGGGGGAGGATGGGAAAGCAGAGTAGAAAGAGGGAAATTGGTTTTCCTGTGTCTCCAGTCTCTAGCTCTCTGGTCCTCTTGTTCTTCTCCTCTATTGTAATTCTTAAAGGTGGCAAAAGCAAAAAGCAAACAAAAACCAAAAAAATAAACAATCTCAAACACTAGACACAAAAATCCTAAAAGAGCCCTTTGTAACATAGATGATTCTTTCAGCTTTTCAAGATTCTGAGGCCACAGACCATTGAAACATGAAGAAGACTATATATGGAACCTAAAGGGAAGAAAAGAATTTGGGAGGATTATTTAAAAGACTGCAAGAGAAGAGCTATGCCTTGAGCCAAGGATTTTTTGGGAAAGTTTAGACTCCAAGTAGCTGGAGTCACCTCTTTCTATGATTCAGAAGATGAAAAATACAAAAATATTTTTCAAATAGATATTTTTGAAAAATAAAATTGAACATATTTTGAGATCAAAGCCTTGTCATGTCCTCCTAAGATATCACAAGGATACTAAGCTGACCTGTAAGAATAGTTCCCATTCCCACCTTGCTGGTACTCTCTATTTTGCAAACACGTAGCTGAATTAACCTCATTGACCTTACTTCAGTGTAAGTGCAAGAATGTTGAAGACTGGGGTGGGGGAGTAGGGTGTGGTGTCAAGAGGACTTAAGTGTGGTCTTTCTCGTGTTATTTCCAGGGAAGGTTTTGACACAGTGGAGAACCCTGGAAGGTACCAATTTGACAAGGAATCATGTTTAGCCTCTTCAGGTAGGACATGGTAGACTCATGCTTCCTGACCTGTTGCACTGAGAACGCAACATTGTTTCTGTGACATTCCTCCCAAGAATGTACCACCTGGGACTGCTCAGAAAGAAAGGGGGGACAGAGCCAGTTCAGGGTGCTTCAGAATGCAAGGTCTGGATACACTTGACGTCTGATAAGGCCACGAGAGACAGAAGGACAAGCAACTGCTTCACACTGAAGGAGGCTGTAAGTGATGGCAACTGAGTTTAACGTGTGTTCCTGGAGGAGATCCTGGGCAGGAAAGGAGCAAGAGACACTGTTATGACAATTGGCAACGCGTGAAGGAGTTCCCTGGCTGGGAAGTTTACGTGGGCATCATACTGATCTCCTGATGGGGAGGGTACATACTGCAAAGGAAGACGGAATTCTTGCTTGGGGGAGGTAAACGCTGGAGTCATTAGGGGTCATGGGGCCACATGATCAGGCACATCTTTCTCTCTTTCAGGAGACTCTGGGCCCAGGAGCAGAGGAGCCGGATAAGTCTATTCCACCAAGCAAAGCGGCCAGCTATGCCAATTCCACTCTGGTCCTACCCTCTGCTTTTTTCCTCCTGAGACCTTTTCCTCTCCCCATCTCTAGCCACTACCCTGTACCTACTTCTCAAAAGATGCTCCTTTCAGTCTGCCTATTACATAATCCCCAGTCTCCCTGATAACAAGTTTTCTTTCTGAGGATATCAGAATTTGAATAGGGAACACTTGAAAAGGAAATGCCTCCAAGGCCCAAAGGAATCAATCTCTAAACATAGAATTTCCGGCATTGTAAGTGGATGAAGCCCTGACTTGTCTCTCACCACAGGTGTCGTGAGAATCTTGCCACTTGAGAAGAGGCTAGCCCTGCCCTGGGAACCTGAGATTCCCCAAACCACCTGCAAGAGAGCTGGGCGTCCCCCCATCACCTCTGTACCCATTACTCAAAAGGATGCTCTTCCCTTTTGGTGCAGAAGATAGTTTGATATAGAGGACGGAATCATCCCTTTAAGTAAAATTCCACAATAGAGCATTAGAAAGATGTGATAAAATATGCACGAGTTATTAAACATTGTCATCAAGATGAGAAATAAATCAGACATTTTATGGTTTCTGGTTATAAATTCCATTTATTCCGTAAGCGTTTAAAGAAGAAAGTGGAGATGCAAGAGATTTAAGCATGCCTGGGATGGGTGTATTTCATTACTGCTGTGTGGCTGTTGCATCCCCAGGGGAAGCACAGAAGGGCCCTCTCAGGGCCAGCAGGTACCAGCGGCCGTCTCTCTGGGACTCTGAGTGCAGGCTTTGGCATCTGAGAACCTTCCTATGAGGTTTTTGCGAGTCAGGAATTCTGGCCAGATTCCTTCTGGAGGTGAGCTTGAAGACAGCCTGCCCCTTCCAAGCCCCAGACCAAGCAAAGAGAAAAGCGAGGTGGCGAGGGTCTGTGTGAGTGCTGGCAGGCAGCGCTGACCGATACAGATCATTAACAGGGGAGGCAGGACGTGAACCCTCCGGAAGAGCGGCCACTGAAGACCAGGGAGTGAGGCACGATCCCAATCTGGCGAGCTGGTGTTCAATCAACATTGAGCTTTGTGTTCATACGGCACTTTACACTTTACATGTTGTTTCATTACATCTTAACACGGCCCCTCTGGCATCACCATAGCGGTTTTCATCTTATAGACGGAGCACAGGAGGATGTCTCACTCACACAACCAGGCCTTTCTCAGCTCCTGCTGACGCTGCACTCCTAGTAATATCCCTTTAACGTGGTTCTAGTTCACGGAGAGAGGATGAAAACAGGCCATGTCCCGACATTCCTCGTGGCAGGATTTGACCTGCTTCTGGCTTTGGAAAGACTCATGTGTTATTCCTCTAGCAGATTTCTCTAATTCTGTTTTGTTTGGGCTAAGATTAAAATTAATTGGTCATTTCGTGATCACAGGGCAAGACACCTGAGGACAAGCCAGAGCGTCAGGATTGGCTGCGGGTCATCCACAGGCCAGGTGGTCTGAACGAGGTGGCAGGTAAGTGGAGCGTACCTGGGTGGGCCTCTAACCGTGCACCCCTGTGGCTTGTTTAGTGACTGGGATCTTTGTCACAAGCTTTATGTGACAGTACTCAGCCTTATGAGTCCCAGCTGTTGCCTACACACACACACACACACACACACACACACACACACACACACACACCTCCCACACAGAGGGGCACCCATGTGCATCTTTCTACAACACTCACACTGTTTGCTAGACGTTGAGGAGTGTTGACTTTTGGAGAAAGACAAGATAAATCACTTTGGAGAGGGAGAAAAGGAAAAAAGATGATAAAGAAAAAAATCTGCTTTCTTCCCCCTTTAAAATGCCACAAGAAAATGTCAAGGATATTGCTTTACCGGAAATAACAGAGAAGTTCAAAACAAAATTGTCAAGTGTCATCCCTTGGCCTGATTCTCTCTTCACACAGGGCTCCTCTTCTCCTGCCTATTGGCTGCCTTCCTGCCTCTGCCTCCAGACCTCTTAAGAAGTCACTTCTCTGGCCTCCAAAGGAGGATGAACCAAAAAATAGCCCTTGGAAAGCCTTTCACTAAAGGGAATGATAGATAATAAACAAAAGGACAAAGAAGTGGGTAAGAGATCTTTCTCAGACAGCTGGCTATATCCACCTCTGGGACACTGTCCATCGGAGACCACATAGGAGAGGTTTACCATCATTTTCAGTGCCATCGTTATCCAAAGACTTTATTATGTGATTAATTGTGCAAGGTTATGTACAGGCCACTGTAAATAGCAAACCATATAGGATTGCTTCTGCCTTCTTGTAACTTAAAATCCATCATGTTTCACAGTCCTACAAAAAGCATCCCTGATTTACTATCCATTCTACTTCTATTATAACAGCAACCTCAACAGTGCTGGGCTGAGAGACACGGGACAGGAGAGTTTTTGTATTATTATAGGTTCATTCATTCCAAAATCAATTCAGGGCCTCTGTCTTATACACCAGGTCCTTGGCTTGGTAAGACAGAGCTAAGGGACAAATCACAGATTCTGCCCTCAAGGACCTAACAGATGCTATAAGCTATTATATTCAATTTTTTTTTCTTTACATAAAATGTTTCTAGGAAGGCCAACATATGAGACTAAGAAATCAGGGTTTTTCATTCAGTGGGAAAGAGTGGATGGTAAAGAGAAAACTTGTAAAGGAGAAAGTATCCATCCCATTTTATGCATCATGAACAAAGCTCAGGGAGGTTTGGTAATTTTTCTAACCCACAGCTAACCAGTAGAGAACACAGGATGAGGCATGGATTCTGCTGGAGCTCAAAGTCTTGCTCATGCTGCCCCACTGGGTCCTAAAATACAAAGGGACATCAGGAAAGGGAACCCAGCTCTTGCCCCACTGAGTTCATCCTTTGCAGAATTAACAGCTGCAAAAGTTTTCTTCAGTCACTATTCACAACAAAAGTTTCTCATTTTGCAGCTCTATCCCTGGTAGAGAAAATCCAAACTGGGATTGGGAAGCGATGTTGTGATCCTTTTCCTGGATCAGAAGGAGAACTTTGGCAAGAATTAAGGCCTTGATCGATCATTTGGTGACTCTGATAGGCCAAACCAAAAAGATCCCAAGTATTCCTTATATTTATATAAACTAGTTTAGAGTATTATACTATAACGCAGGCAGTTTTAGAAGGAATGGAGAAAGATCTACCCAACAAACAGAATGCACAAGAAGTAGCAAAGTAGTAACGATAGCTACAACCCTCAAAATCAGGGCCTATAAGATTTGAATGTCATAACTAAGAAACTTGAACAGTTAATTATATAGAATTCTAGATTTAATTTTCTTCCTATAATGCTTAGCACTATTTATTTAATGGAGAAGAGCTTACTGTTATTTTACTGCTGATACTGTCGTTTTTGCTTTTAGTAATGGTGATTTGAAAACTAAATGTCATGATGAAAATGATTTATTTCAAAAGACTCCCTTAAAATCAGGATGAAGGGCTTCCCTGGTGGCGCAGTGGTTGAGAATCTGCCTGCCAGTGCAGGGGACACGGGTTCGAGCCCTGGTCTGGGAAGATCCCACATGCCGCGGAGCAACTGGGCCCGTGAGCCACAACTACTGAGCCTGCACGTCTGGAGCCTGTGCCCCGCAATAAGGGAGGCCGTGACAGTGAAAGGCCCGCGCACCGCAATGAAGAGTAGCCCCTGCTCGCCACAACTAGAGAAAGCCCTCGCACAGAAACGAAGACCCAACGCAGCCAAAAATAAATAAATAAATAAATTAATTAAAAAAAAAATCAGGATGAAAAGCATGATTCTACATAGCAGGCCACCTGCCACGGGCTCACAGCTCCCATTCTTTGTCTCGCTGGACGGTCAGTCAAAGCCACTGGCACCATTTGTATGCAGAAGGAGCGTATGATGGATCACATCCTCCCCAACTTACATAAACTGCGGGCGCCTAGGTAAGACCAAGAAGGCCTTTGTCTCTGAAATCTCTTCACACTGAAGCAACCACCAAGACATCACGCTAAACATTCTGTTACGGTTTTGAGTGCCACTCCTGCCCGCTTTAAATCTGGCCCAATCCCCAAGCATAATTCATTAATAAGATCTTCATGGTCCCAGCTTTCAATAGAGCCACTATCCACTGACGGAAGAATATAAATAGGATATATTCTAAACTACCGCAGTTGTATTCTGTACTCATTACATGCATCACCCCCATCCTTCCAACTACACCTGCACACAGGTCCGTAGGCATAGCAACTTTATTGAGTTATTTTCAAATTTATCAAAATTTGACAAGGAAAACCAGAAAACAGTAAGTAGCCATTTGATAATACGAATAGGAGGGCTGTTGTGAAAAGGAGGACTGATGAGCATAGATCTTGGTGGAACCAGCCAATATGTGAGAAAGTCACTGGCCCTTTCAGGGAATCAAGACAAATGAAACAAGGAAGAAGGACATTGAGAAACTGACAAATCTGGACATTCCTAAGTATGTCAATATCTATTTCTCCCTGTGCATCATCTTTCTGAATCTTCCTACCCGAAAGCAGATCCTGCGGAGCCCCAGGAAAATTTAAGGGAGGACTGCCTCAGGGCTAGTTGAGGGCCGGAGCAAGTGCCTGAGCTTTGCTTTCTCACCTGTTTGTGAATAATTTGCACCAGATCTGCTGAATCTACTCTTCTCTTGATGGAGGGGGTCTGGGATTTGGTGGAAGGGTGCCCAGTGGAGAAGGATTTGGTAATAAGATGTCAGGTGCACTAACACACAGTCCGGTGGCACCGAAGAATGAATGAAGCTTGGGAAAGTGCCAAGGGAGTTCTGCAGGTGTACACGGCGTGCCCTCACGAGGAGCCTTGAAATCCCTTAAAGGCACTGACAGTTTTTCCCGGTTTTAGGACTGAAATTGGCTGAACCTCTTCATTCTTAATTGGGAGAAACTGCCGAAACTGCAGAGAAACAAGAGGAAGAAGACAGGGTATATAATAAGAAAGGAAGGACCTAGGGGACCAATAGTTGAAAACGCAGAGAGAGAAAGGAGAAAGGCTCCCCCAGGGAACCCAGGGCGGGATACCCCACAGGACTAGCACAGTGTGGGCCAAGATCCAGAGGGGAGGGTGGGGTGAACAGACCAAGGATGCAATACTGTTAGCCCCTTTCTCCTTGGATTAATTGCAAGAAAACAAGCCCATAGATGCAAAGGATTCATATTGATAAGCTATTTATGTAAGATTATACAAATCAATTAATAAACATACAAGAGGCAACAATGTGCAAGCCATATTTCATAGCTGATAGTTATAGTTTTATCCTCAAAGTATAAAAACCCATTATAATGCTATCCAGTCCTGCTGTGTCTGCCTGCCTATGATACCTCCCCATTCTCAGAAGTCACTCATTGCCTCAGTAGCTTTATTTATTTACTCATGATTTATATTCCACCTACTTAGAAAAAGGGTCTGAGACAGCTTGTGATGTTAAAATATATAGAAAGCAGAAAAGCTAAAAATGAAAACGGGAACACAAACCAGTTAAAATGAACAAGGGAGGAAACGTATCCAGCACCACCTGGATTGGGCAAACGAGAGCAAGTGTGAACTTCAAACGTAGCTCTGGGGCTGCCAAGACGGAGAGGGACACGTATGTTGGTTCGAATGTCCTCACTGATTGAAACATAAGGGAATCAGCTCACATGATCACCTACACTCTTTCTTGGTACCGTTTGGCATGTGCAGTAACAGATAATAAACTGACTCTAGCTACAGATTTATAACATATATAACAGTGCCTTCCCATGGGCTTTCTTATATCTGCTCCCTGTAGATGGCAGCTTGCAGATCCTGTATTTAGGTGGGTCAGGTACTTAAATTGCCCCATCATAGCACCTTCTACCAGGCCCAGGACAGTGGTTGTGAAACAGGGATATTTTTAAACTGCAGATCTGAGTTTCCGTCAAATATTATGATTGAGTAGCATTCGGTGGGGTGGGGACTCAAAGGTATCTTTAAAATATATATAAATATTGGGCAGTACACACAGGTCATTTCTGATGTTCATTCCTAATACTATTCTCTGGGCTGAAAGGGTTTTATTTCAATCATTTTCTCTCTGAGAATCAGCTTCTAAATTTTGCAAGTTGGTGTCTTTCTATCAGCACTTTCTCACCTTTAAAGTTCAAGGGAACTAGAAGGGCTTGAGCCTTGGAGATGGTAATGTATCTCATACTCCAGTGGGGAGGGGATGGTGAGGTCCTGCTCAAAGCTACAAAGGGGCTTAAAGAGGAGCCCCCCCCCCCCACACCCGGCTCACAGCCTGGTATCAGATCCTGGGCTAAGTTCCAGAGAAACACCAGCTAGGACAGGTGCATCCACCAAGCAAAGCAAGGACTTCTGAACTTCCTACTCAAAGGGAAGAAACTGACACTCAGAGAATACCTAGTTTTCACCAGGCACCATTGCCAGATATTCCACACTGAGAACTTCAGTTAATGTGTTGTTTTTTTGGAAATAGCATGATTAGCCCATTTTGCTATTAAAAAAAAACAGGCTCAGAAAAGTTAAAATAACCGTCTCAAGATCACACAACAAGTAATCGGTAAAACCAGAATTCAACTCAGCTCAGTCTACACCCAAGGCCCACGCCCTCCCTTTCTGCTGTGGTTCACTGTGGAAATATTTCCCTCCTCTGGGGTTTTGCTCCACCAGAGTGCAGTTACACGGACTCGTTAAAAGCAAAGGTTCTATAGTCAGAATTCCTAGGCTTATGTCTTAGCCTCATCTCTTGAAGACTGGGGACATGAGTCAAGTAACTTAAACTTTGCATGTCTCAGTTCTCTCTTCTTGTGAGATTGGTATCTACTTGGCAGAGTTGTGGTGTGAATCAAATGTGACTTCTGCACAGCGTATAGTAATCAGCAAATGCCAGCTGATCTAAAGCGGTAGCAATGACAAAGATCCTTCAGGTTCAGGGGAGATCGGTGAGAGCGGACGGCAGTGCTCATATTGTAGTGATGGTTCAGAGCCGGATGGCCAAGGCAAGGCCTTGGAGTTCACCCTCATCCCAACAGGAATTCCAGGAGCTATCTTGGATGAGAAAGGACACGGACAAGAGAGAAGGGATGTGACAGTGGCAGCTGACTTGAGATCCACAATTAAGTCTTCTAAATTATCACTGAAGGAGCCTTCTGTTTCTAAAAGTCTATAAGCTTACTAAGAATAAAATAAATGAGAGCATAAATGTTCAGAAATAGCATTTGGGAGTCTGAAAGCTGACACCAACTAAGCCATATGAAATCACTTTAAATTTTATTTGGTTCAAAAGATGAGCAAGGAAAGGATAGACCAGTTTCTTGGGGAAGCTCATGAACATTAACAGATGTCAGCTCAGGTCCTGGTTTGCTTCTACACCCATCTGAAGGGGAAGAGAAAAATCGTCAGGCTACGAAGGGTAGAAAGAGTCATCCTAGAATTACACAATAGGGATAGACCTGGAAAGGACTTTCTTCCTCCTAAGGAATGGTTTTCACGTGAGCTGGAGGAGAGGGGAGGTAGTGAGAGCTTGTGCCAAGAGCCGAAGCCCATCCTTCCTCTTTCAGCCACCGCTGATGAGAGAGGGAGGGCGAGGAAGACTTGTCGGCCATGAGGGGACAGGGTGAAGGTTAAAACACAAACGACTGAGCCCCACTAATACCCTTAGTGGGGAGTTGAGGGAACTGAAGGCAGAGGGGAGCTAGTCAGTGGAAAAGACTGGAGTCTCTTGTCTCCTGTTTCCAGGCTGGGGGAAAGACCGCCATCAACCGCCTCAAATCAGAGCTTAGCTAAGGAAAAGCATATCAATAGGGCAAATGTTTGTATTAATCTGTCCATAAGCTCTACTGAGTTCCCATGTAGAACAGCTGTGGGAACAGGAGGTGAGTGCCCTTCACGGCAGGGGTGAGGTTGGCAAGGAACCACACACAATGTGGGAAAAGGGCAAGTTACAGAAGAGAGGGCCAGAGGGTGGCCTGGGGAGGTCCGAGCCGGGAATGGATGGGATGCTTCGTGCAGCAGGCAGCTCGTGAAGGGGAAGATGTGAGAAGATCAGGGCATCTGGAAACGAAATAGCAATCAAAGGACAAATTAAGACATACACAGTAAGATGATGGAGAGACCGACAGAGCTCAGGTGAGCGTAGGAATAGGAGGAGGGGCTCAGCCTGGCTCTGGAATGAGCAGGGTGAAGAGGTGGCAGCAGCCGGCTGAGAAGGCATGTTGTTTCCAGGCTGAGGCTGGGCTGGCGGTGGAGATGGCTGAGGTGCCAGGGCCACAGATCGAATCAGAGCTGCGCTTGGGGAAGATTAGCCTGCTGGCAGCGGGCAAGGTGGAGGGGAGTGGGAGAGACTGTGGGCAGAGACCCCACTCGGAGAGAATTAGATGAGGTTCCAGGAGGTAATGAAGGACTTTCCCGGAGGGGAGGGAGGAAGAGATGGGAGAGATGCTTTGACGAAACCTGGCTGAGAAAAGGACTAGAGGGGAAGGGTGAGAGAGGGAGGGAGTCCAGGTAACGCATCCCCACGACCTCATCTGTGAAGCCATGGGCACCCTACACTCCAAGGTGCTCTCAGGCTGAAAGGTTCTCATTCTAGGTGGTCGAGGAGGGCCGGTGAGGTCGGAACAAAAGGAGGTCACTTAGTGCAGGCAATTCAATCAGCGAGTTAAACCACGCAGGCTCCTTAGTGGAGAAACAGCGCTGCTAGGTGTGTTCAAGTCTTCCTCTGCTCCAGGCTCTCCGTGCACACGGGGTGTGATCTTTCCTTAACTCCTGCATTCAACACCATCATTGCTTCCAGGTCTCCAGCAACCCGCGGCCTCGCCTCCTTCAAACCTGTGCCCACAGCACCATCTGCTGGTGTGGGGTCCTGTGGCCTCCGGGCACGTGTAAAATCTTCATTGTGTGCCCTCAACAGTTCCTCACCCACCACAGCCACCCCCTGCCCATCTCACCCCACACCCCATCCACAGAGCCACAGACACACACAGACACAGATGCGCACACAGACAAACACAAACATATACACACACACACAGGTGCACCTAAAGAGCCACAGACACAGACACACATACAAACAGAGATGCACATACACACAGACACACACAGACAGAACAGACACAGATGCACACACAGACACACACATGTAGACGCATGCACACACAAGCCCGGCTCTTTCCCTCTTTCGCGCCCTGGCTGCAAATGCACAGATTTCCGCTCCAGCCCGCCTGGCCTCCTGCTCTTCCCTCTCTTCTGTGCTCTCCAGACTCTGAGGTCTGCTCTCGGGCAGGACCTGGAATTGAAGTTGAATTGCACTTTTTCCCCAGCACTACTGCAAAGTGGAAACAGCAGACGGGTAGGACTGCAGGATTTGAGAGGACAAACAGTTGGACATCTGAAAAGTTAATCTGCTGGTTAATTTGCTTGCAGACTGCTAATTGATCCTGCAATTCCCTCCGACCCTCTGCTCCCCAGTCCAAGAGGCCTGGGAGGAGAGAGGATGGTCCTTCTTCCTGCCCATCTGCGTCCTGCGCTCCATCCTGGCAACTGCACACACCATGCCCTGCTCATTCCAGAAGAACCCGGAAGACAACCTGGTTCCCCCCCCCCACACGTTTCCTATTAACCCCCTTTCCCAAAAGATAGCGGTGTGTCTAAAGAATCCCAGGTTCAAATGGATTTTATTTTTAAACCAGAAAAATCATGATACCATAATGAAAATAACCACTTTTTTTTAACCTTTTAAGAAAAATGCCATTCCCTGCTACATCTCTTAATAGCTGCCTCCTGGCGGTAGCCTAAATGACGAATCCACCAACCTATTTAAAATGTAAGGGAGGTGATTTCAAAAGTCATCTGCGGGTGTTTCCGACTACAAATGCAAATTCTTTTGTCAGCGGTCTCCTGGAGCCATGGAGCGCACAGGTATTTTTAGTCCGCACAGATTTGTGGGGTGGCGCGGGAAGAATATACATACGTGCACCAAATTAATGCAAGGGGGGTTCTTAGTTCTGAATATTCATTCCTTTGGGATTTGGAGATCCAAGGAGACTAGGCGGCCTGTGCCTGCAGACGGGTGGGTCCAGGTCCCTGGTACCCTGTTCCCTGGGTTAGTGCCAGCCCCCTGACCCCCAGGGGCTCCCACTGAGAAACAGACCCTGCCCATCACAACTGACTTGCCTGGCGGTTCCCAAGTACCAGCCAGCATCCTACTGGTGATACTGAGGGGCCCCGTCCCTCGCCCCCAAAAGGCATTCCTGTTTTTGTTTTGTGTTGTTTTTGCCCAGGTAAATTTGGGACAAGACTGAAAAGGAAAAGAAGGATGAAAAGACAGAAGTGTGTGTGTGTTTGTGTGTGTGTGTGTGTGTGTGCGTGTGTGTAGGGACAGGGATCTAGCCCCCCAGGCCAGGTCAAGCATATGCGTATGAGAATACTCAGGCTCTGCTAGCATTACTTTTGCTTGTTTGTTTTAACCAGCTCTCAAGTGCAGAGCAGTTAGGCTGTTAAGCAAAGTATAGGGACCATCTCTGGAATAGCTTAGGTGCTAATCGACCATTTAGTCTATATAAACACAACATATTCTGGATTTTTCTGGATACTCTCAACTTTAAGTAGCTATTTGTAGGATACTCAGAGGCACATTCCTACTTGGTAAAGCATGTATTCCAAACTTTGTTTGGTGTGACGCAGGAAAACTTGCTTTGGAGTCTAGCAGATACTTGCTTGAACATTGGCTTTTGCCATGTACTAGCTGTGTGACCTTGAGTAACCCTACCTAATCTTTTTCTAAGCCTCAGCATTATTGGAAAATGTAGACATTAATGCCTACCTTCCAGGGAACTTACACATCGTCTCACGGTAGAGTCTGTCACAAAGCACAGTAAATGAAGTCTGTGACTGTCTGTCTCGCTGGCCACCTGGCAGATGCTGGGTGACAGGAGGAAGAGCCCCGGAAGCTCATTCTCAATGCAGACGGGCATTCCAGGCGGCAGATGTCCCCAGGGGAGAGGGCAATGAAATGGACCAGTTTTCCTGTTCACTTCCAAGTGCAGGAACTGCTGGCATCAGATGACCTCGGGTTGTTGAAACCCAGAAACCTTTAGAACAAGGCAGAACTGAGACTAAAGCATGGAAATTAGCAAGGGGCAGATGTCAGCTGAACCTTAGGAGAGATGTTCTGACTACGAGAGCTATCCAACAAAGGACCCAGAGGTAACAAGCTCCCTGTCACTGGTTGTGTTCAAACAAAGCCAGGTAATTCCGGTCAGAGATGGCATGGAGGGAGAGCCTTCGATGTAGTAGAAGGTCCAACTCTATCAAAATCAAAATCGAATGTTCTCCCAATGCTAAGTCTTTGTTTCTGTGAAAGAGAAAGAGAGAATTGCTGCTCCTATTTTCCCTTGAAACCCAACACTCTGCAAGTCCCTGGTCCCTGCTGGAGGCAAAGAAATAATAGGAAACCTCCAGAGTTTCAGAGCCTCGCACTGAGACCATTAAGCAATCTGTTCAGAGCAAGAGGGAGAGTGAGTCTGGGAGGAAGGTTTAAAATAATAATTAGCCTCTGTTACAGCCTTAATTGAAACTGGTTAGTCCAAAGAGAGGATCTCTTGGGTCAACCCTGCCCACCCCACTCACCAGCAGCGGTGGAAAAATGGCCTCACAACCCGAGTGGCCAGCAGCCCTGCATTGGGCAAAGGAGTAATCTGACGCTTTCTCTCCTGATGTGCTCTGTCCTCATTGATGTATTTTGTCTTTCATTGAATTGCTTTTCTCCCTCCATCCTTTTCTTTCCTAACTGCTTGCACTTCAAGAAGGACGCATAACATTCCAAAGGATATAGTCCTTCCATTTCTTGAATTCCGGGTAATTCTGTGATTGGCTGATCTAACTCTCCAACTGTTTTTTCCCTTCCTTCTTTCCCCTTCCTTTCTTTCCTCTCTGCCCCTTGACGTCCCAGGCTGGGTTCAGCATCACAAATCGAGGCACCCCATGCATTTCATTCCTGGTTTCACCCACCCCCTTCCTACAGGCGCCCTGAATTCATCAGGTTCACTCTCAGGACCTGCACTGGTATATCCAAAATTTGGTTGCATTGGGTCACATTGGTATAAATAAATAGCTCTGATTTTTAACTAAGAATGCATTGGAATGCTTCCTAAATTTAACCAGTCCCAGGAGTTCGGACCAGCCCTCCAGGCCCTGTGGCAACCTGGGCTCATGGTCATGGAGAAGAGGAGACCCTAAGGTCATGGGTGTCTTTTTAGGGAAGAGAAGGTGGACGGGAAGAGGGAAGGAGCCTGTTCTCCCAGTGCCCTGGGCCCTGGTTTTTGGTGGAAGTTGGGTGGTAAGGCTTGGTGCCTCCACAGTTATGGTTTGCAGGCTGGGCTTAGACAGAAGGAAAGGGGACTTTCCCCTCATGCTTTCATCAGCCACCAGGCCTGGTTTTCACTTGGGTTCCTGTTTCTGCAGCTCCAAGGTTGGATGGCTGGGAGTCAGGGAAGGGACGCAGTGGCTGGGTGACTTCCATCGTCCCTTCTTGGGGACACTCTGAAGAGGCTCAGGTCACTGTCCCATGGCATCAATAGGACTACGAGAGCATCGACTAGTGTAGGTTTGAGATAAAGGACAAGAAGGTCCAGGCACCAGGAGGTGAAGATGGAAACACGGAGAGACGTGCATGAGGTCCTAGTGGAGGTGGGCTTGGAGGAGCCCACGTCAGCAAAGGGACAGCGCCATCTGGGATTCAGAGACAACTCTGCCTGTCCGTGCCCTCCTCTCCTCGCTGCCTGACCGGCCACCTCGATACACATCATGGTGGCCTCTGTCTTCCAGAGCACCATTCACAGAGAAACACAAGTTTACAAACAGAGGAAACCAAGATGGGAGAGAAAGGAGAGCACTGGTTCGGAGTCCAGAGACCCTGGGGGAGGAGGCTTGCTCTTATACTAACTACTTGAGCAAAGCCTCCTCTGTTTCCCCATTTCGGAAGGATAACTTCATGCGATGACCTGCATGTGCTTTCAGGCTTTGAAATTCTAAGCTCTTACACGGATGCTTGTGACACCTATAGGATGACCACTGTAGGTTTCCTTTCTCCTTGAAGGACTTGAGAGATTGTCTCCATATATTTTAGTTAATTCAGCTCGGTTTATACCTAAACCTTAAGGCAGATGTCCAATAACTCACATTGCTGGATTTGGAGCCATCTTGCCCTGAAATAGAAAACCAGTGTTTTGACTGTCTGTCCAAAACCCCAAGGTGAGCAAAGCTTGGATGTCAGGACCTGTTTTGAAACTAGATACTTAGATATGGAAACTTCTTCTAAAAACAACTTTACTTGCATAAAGGAAACCTCCGTACGTAAGAAGGAGGCTGTAGAGTTCAGAATGCGGGTTCCTAAGGTTAGTTCTGTCTGTGACACATCAATAAATATGCTGAATGAACAAATAAATGAGCCTTCTACCTGAAACAACAACCTTGGATGGAAGTCTCCCCAGGGTCACTCTGCTCTATTGAAGACCCCCCTCAGGGACAAGGAAGCACTGTCTTATCTGGTGGCTTATGTTTTAGTGGGGACAAAGGTCAGTTAAAAAATGACCTCCCTAAGTCAGGGGCCAATTTGACTTTGTGCTCCCTGTACCGCTGGCCCCAGTTAAGCCAGAAGTGCCCGCTCCCCCCTCCACACACTGTCCTCTGCCTGACAGCCACCATGTCCCCACACGTTATCAGGTCCCCAGATCAACTGATCGCGGGCTCTGCAATGCATGCCCACACCCCCGGCCAAGTTCCTTAGAGATTCACCTTCAGAGTCATATTTTACTTAGGCTGATATTAAACTGAACTTGTGGTCCTTGAACCCACACTGAGAGGAGCCAGGGGGGAGAAAGGGGAGCTAAATGTCTCACCTGGGGTCTAAGAATGGGCTGCAGATGTGCAGAGGGGGGGACACAGAAGGGCAGACCATCCCCGGGGCATTCAAGAAGCGTGAGCATCTCTAAAATCGGAGTGGAGACAGGACTAACCAGTGTGCACTTGTTTCAAGCCACTGCCTGTGGCAATGCTCTGAGGCTGGCCAGGAACCCTGCAAGCAGCTGGGTGGCCTACAACACCTTTATATTTTGCCTTCTAAGACATATTCATTAGTGAAATATCAGAAACCTCAGGGGCAGCACGTGCTTCTAATTCATTTTCCAATTGTATAATGAGCCAGAAGTGAAATTTTTAGGGTGAATTTAATTGACCTTCACAGCAACATCAGGCAGATTGGCTTAAATGCTATTAAAGCAGAATGTAACCCGGTGAGACTTTCTGGAAGGTTATCGGAAATCTATCAAGTTGTTTTTTCTTAATTTTCATCAAGAAAGGAAAGATAGATAGAGGACATAGAAGGAGGAACAGACAGAGAAGCAGAAGGGGAGAGATTTAAAACCAGGGTGAGACGGGAAGAGAAGAGTGAGAGAAACGAGAGGCTGGGAGAGGGAGGGGAGTAACGCTCGTCCCTGTTGCTGGGGGTTACGTTTTAATTTACAAAGGCTGTTGAGAATGTGCAGTCAAGCCACAGGTCACATTGGTCTCAGTGTGTTTCCAACACTTGAGCATAGGACAGTGCAGTCCTCCCTTTATTAATATTTGATGTTTAGAAGGGCATCTTCTCTGGCAGCTGACAGGGGCTCCTTTCGGATGCCATCGCCCCTTTCACCAAAAGACACGTTCAGTCTCAGTATCAGGGTACCTCTGGGGAAGCCAGGAAGCCAGGTGCGGGGCTGAAGGGCTCCTCGGGTACTAAGGTGGCATCCTCGTGGAAGGGCTGGCAGGCAATGGACGGGGTGGCAAAGGCCGTGGTAAGCTGGGCTCAACTCTAGTCATGGTCAAGTCAGAGGGAGGTGGCCAGTGTGTTAGGGGTGGGCCAGTGCGGGGCATCGGGACCAGTCCACATCAGCTTATTTACCACTGGCATTAGCATGGCCTCTGGCACCCAGTACAAAGCCAGGAAGAGCTGGGCAGAGAGATGTGTGTCCATGAAGGGTGTGAAAGTCAGGGGAAGGATGCAGGCCTATCATCGCCTGAGGAGGACCCGGTAAGGACTCAGGAGGTGGGCGACCTGAGGCAGAGATCCAAGCCTGATGGAGAACAGGTGTGTGTGGGGAGGGAGCTGAGACTGAGCCAACACACGGGGCAGGCGTAGCCCCCTGGGGTTCCTGCTGGGTCATCAGCAGCAAGAGGCACGGCCTGCACCCCAGGGCTCCCGATTAACTCCCCTCCCCGGGAGGGAGGACTGGTTCAGAGGTCACGCGGGCCAAGCCAGCACGTGGAAACAGTAGTGTTTTCTAGCGAAGGGACAGCCCTCGGCACAGAAAGGAGAGAACACAGCAGGCCCGAGGCCGCCGTCCTTAGAGACACCTGAGGGTGCGGCTGGCCCTTGGCTGGTATCTGGGACCTCGGCTCTCAGGGTGTCCCCGTCACCAGTGAACCGACAAGGCTGGTTTTCCGCGCCTAGACTGTCTGCGCACACCCTGTGGTTTATGCTGGACGCCGGCTTTCCTTCCGGGAGTCTGGCATGTTGGCATGTGCCAGGCGGAGGGCGTCCACGTGAGCAGCCCCCGGATACAGCCCCGAGCTCTGAGTCTCCCCTGGGCGTCCCTGGGCTGAAACCTCACACGCATGTTTCTGGGGGAAGAGTGAGCTCTGTGTGACACCTCAAGGGAGGGAGGGAGCGCAAGGAAGCCTCAGGGGGATGCTTCCTGACTTCTGCGTCTTTGTGGGTCCGTGCTGTCGCCGTGCTGCAAAGTACTCAGGAGCACGTTGCATGCAAAGGCCCGCGAGCCCTCCGAGGCGGTAGTCTGGGGGACCCTCCACACGTCTCCTCCCAGGGAAAACTCTCCAGCTGGTTCTTGTCCTAACCTCAACCTGAATCCCGCAGCTGCTTCTGAGATTTATTTTTGATGCTGACGGCGGCTACATATACGCGCTGCGGCCCAATATAGACGTCTCACCCCCAGCAGTGACTAAGCTCTCCCAGCACCCAGAGGACCTGAATAGATGTTCAGTTACTCATATATAAGAAACACGTGTTTCTGCGTACCCAGGAACCCACAGAGCTAGGGGGAGTGGGGAGGAAGTGAGACAGGAGGGGAAAATGTCCTTACTGATGAGAACAACCTTTAATAGTCTCTGAAAGGGAGAAAGAGGAAAAAAGGTGGGGGACATCTAAAATGGAAACGCACATTGTCTCAGAGTCTGTCTTTACTGTCATGATCAGCAACGCCGTCCTCTTCAGTGTTGCTAGTTGAGCACTTACACTGCACCAGGCATGTGCAAAGCCCTTTCTATACGTGGGTTTCAGCTAAAACTTCGTAATGGGGTGCAGTAGGTAATGGGTGATATTATTATTCCTATTTTTAGATGATGAAAGTAAGGGACAGAGAGTTTAAATGATATGCCCAAGTCACAGAACTGGTAAGTGATGCAGTCCAGATCCCATCCAGGTGTGTTCTTCAAGAAGACAAGTCTCAGATATAGCAAAGCCCTCTCGCTCGATATTTTTAGTCTTGCAAGATATGGTTGAAAAGGGGATGATAAAACAGAGCGTGACCCCTAAGGAGACCTTTTGACAGGGACAAGAGGCAGTCTTACCTCTGACTGTCCTTTAACACACCTGAGTTCCTTGCAGTACATGTGGGGAAAGCCATCCAAGATACCAAGGATACTGTTTATTAGCTCCAGATTTTCAGTCCTCTGCGTAATTTGAAAGAAATGAGAGCTTTCTTGACACCTTAATTTTCAACTGTTTTATCTTTTCTACTGGTCAGGATTATAGATTTACAGGGCACTTTCAGAGATAACACCAGTGCACCTAACACAGTGCTGCCTCACAAGGGAGTGCAATGGATAGGCTTTGATTGTCTCATCAGCCAAACAGGTCCTTCTTACATTCACTCAACAAACATTTACTGGGCATCCATCATCTGTCAGGCATGGGCATCTGGCAGTGAACACTGTAGACCACTTTATATGTAATCCAATTAAACGATATTTCATGAGCATCTATTATGTGTCAGGCACTAGGCCAGTTTCTAAGGATGCTAGGCTAAATAAGGCACAGTCCCCACCCCCAAGAAGGTCAAAATTTATTGAGGAGGTGGCGGTCTCAGATCTGCAGGGAGCACAGAGGTCTCCCAGTGCTGCAAACAGGAAAGAAGGAATCAGAAGAGAGACCCCATTGTATTTGGTCTTAGGGCATATTGACCTGAAAAATCCTTTAGACAGATATTTCAATAGGGTTGTTAGGATGAAAAATCAAAGCCATTCATTTAAGCTATAGCAGAAGGCAAGAATATGAAGACCAGTCATTGTATCTAACTGTTTAAAGAGGTTTGGCAATAACAGGATAAAGAAAAAAGGTTTAGTAGTTTGAAGAATGCCAGTGTCAAAAAGAAAGGTTTGCTTTTTGTTTCATGTTTGGTTTTGTTTTATTTTGTTTATTTTTTGTTAGGATTAGGAGGATCTGAGTTTGTAAGCAGTGAGTGGGAAATTTGAAATATGAAAACTGCCAACCAGGGTAACAACGGAAGATTTTCAGTCCTCTGTTGAAGTTGGTATGGAGAGGCCATCGTTACTTTCCTTCCAATTAATATCTCAACATTACGGATGTATCCCAAATAACCTAGTTTCCCTTAGCAACTCATGGCATTCACTTTCTTTTAACCTCTTTACATTGTCAGCCTGTACCATGTCTTGGAGTAACAAGTTGCATGTACCTACTGCCTGCTGGATAAAGAAGCACTTCATTTTAATTGCTCTAAATTTACCCTTTCTAAGCTGCATGTGGTGCCTCTTGGTTCTGATGATCTAGAATTGCCATCTTTGTCTGCTGCCCAGCGCTGTGGCCAGCTGAGCCTCGGTCCCTCCCTGGGGCCTCCTTCCTGGACCATGGGCTTCACATCGGCTCCCACTCCTTGCATTTCCACTCTAGCCACTCTCCTACTATGGAATCTCAACATGGCAGCTGCAACGAGCTTTTGCGATCAGAAATCATGTCACCACATTGCTCCAGACTAGGGAAAATGTAAGTCCCAATTTACCTGTGACACCCAATGTCCAGGGGTACTTATGAAGAGTGCCCCTTTCACTTTCAAAAGCAATCTTATTTGAACAATATATTAAATGTTCACCCTACTTAAAAACCTCCAGTGTCTTCCCATTGCTATTAAAACAAAACCCCAACTCCAAAGACCCTGGCTGGACCTTCCCTGTCTCTACCTCCCTGAGTTCTCTCCACCCTCCCCATCCCTCACTGGGCTCAGACCCCTCTGTGTTTCCCCAGCACACTGAGCCCACACTTGATATCTTGATATCAAGATCTGAGCCCTCGATGTTCCTCTGCCTAGAGTACTCTTCCTTCTGCGTTTTGGGTACCAGCCTTCTCTCTTCTTTCAGATCTCAACTCAAATACTGCCTGCTCAGAAAGGCCTTCCCTCCTCCAACCATCCACAGGTAGCAATCCCCTCCCCCAGAAATCGTATCCCTAACTTCAATGCCTCTAAGTGCCCATGAGTGACAGACATGCTCTTTTTTTTCTAAATTTGTGTTTTATGATCGTACCTTTTCACTCAATGGTGGTTCCCTGTGGGAAGCGCCTGGTGTGTGTTATCTCTGTGTTCTGGGCACCTGCCTCATCAGGAGCACAGGTCAGAGGCCCTCTCCGCACCTACGGCTGGGACCCTTCCAGTCTTTATGCTCAGGAGCAACTTTAGGAAACATATATCCTATGCTGAGACTTCAGTGGTGAGATTCGTTTCTTATTATTAATGCTTTCTTTGTGAGCTGAAGGAATAGCCTTACCACAAAGGGTCACACTGCATCTGGGGTGCTTTCCTAACTTGCTGACATGCCTCTGCCCCAGATCCTTCCATTGTATAATTTCCACTACTGCCATTTCTACGTAATTCCAGAAAAAATAATTTATTCAAGAGGAGAGTGTATAATTCATTCACATACTGTATCATTATATACAACATGGGAATATATAAAACAATCATCACAGAAAAAACCGTTTGCAATGACATAGTGTTCAAAAGAACCTGCTTTGTAATATCTTTGAGGAAGGGCAAAGAGTTATTACACCTATTAATGGATGAAAGAAGTCAAGTCAGAATGGCTAAATTGCTTGTGCAAGGTCCCTTAGGGCCCGGGCTGAGATGACAGGCCAGGTTCTCTGACTCCCAGCATGGTTCTTGGAACTGGCTTTATATATAGACAATGTAGACAGTGATCCAAATACTTTCTCCAAATACAGCCGGGCAAATACTGTAGAGACTTTCTACAAAAGCATTATAGAACTGACTCTGTAAAAATATGACCTAGAAAGGGGGACAATTTTCCAGGCAGCCCACGCAAGCTTGGCACTACTGTGATCTCTCATGCAAGTTGCCCTTTCAAGGGGAAACTTCCCGTGGTTGCCAGATGTGGCTTCTCAGCTTTCCACTGCTGCCCAAGTATACTTCAACCATCCTATCTAATTTACTTAATTGTGTGCTTGCTTACTTCTATATTAATGATTATTAGTTCAGGGAATATGCTATCACCATGACCACCCATCTACAGTTAGTTTATCAAATCAGCTACTCACTCCCCTACAGGATTCCAGGAATCTCTTAAGACAGAAAAATACTGGTGGGTCAGAAGTCACAACCAGTTTAGTACCGTAGTTCCTAAACTTTCATGTGACTCAGAATCATCTTGAGAGTCTGTGAAAATACAGATTGTG